>NC_086157.1:14201428-15467142 GCF_035149785.1 Candoia aspera | reverse complement strand
TGTCAAGCTGGAACCAATTACCTTATTTTCCATAGAAATATCACTTTGAATATTGCAAATTTGAACAAAGCAACCATTTTATGGGATTCTTTATCAGGACTAAATGACTACTGACTTACCTGTTGTCAGTAAATCTAGCAATTACAGTCATGTTGTATATACGAACTGCTGCACATTTATCTTAAGGAATCATTTACAGATAGCACGGCTAAACTTTTAAAATTTGACCTCATTGCATAGAAAAGAATCATACCTTCTGAAGAAAGATGTGGGCTGGAAAGAAGTCTGCTGCAAGATGATCTTTCTGCAACTCTAAAGCTGACTTGTCGTTCAAGTTGCTCCCGAATATGTTGAATGTCAGGCAACTGTTTCTTTCTCTCTTCTCTAGCAGACTCAACAGATATTAAGACTCTGTTCAAATGATCACTTGGGATGCCATGCACTCCCTGAGTGGGAGGAATTAAAAAAAATAGAAACAATTTTACTTTTTTTCAGGAGATATATGAATTATCCTTGGGAAGGATACTGATCAAACAGTTACGTCACTACTTCAGATGCACTGCCTTCTGTGCTGAAATTTGGTCTTTCACCTAAGACATTTTTCTATTCAGAGTTGGTTACTTGAGATTATTTTTTGTGTGATATAAGGGTCAGAATGGCAGGCAGGCACATCTGAAGTGCAGTAGGTTTAAAAAAAAAAGTTGTTAAGATTCCTTCACTCATTTGAATGATTTAAAGTGATCTTACGGATTTAATTCCCAAGGATTCCAACTTTTCTGCTAGGGTCTGCTCCAAAACAGTTCTCAGCTCTTTTGTTAAAGAAGGATCGCTCTTCAAAGTATTTATTATATGAGACTTATTCTTTCCTGTTTTGTGCACGTGCTTTTCTATTTCTGAAACAAACCAGTATTTTTCTTTAAAATCACATCATAAAATCAATACATGCTTCAACAAAATATCTGCAACATATCATGCACTCACCTGAATTTTCTGCCTGAACAGATTCTAATGTTTCTACATCGAAAAGCAAAACAAAAACGTAACTTTGAACAGAACTGGGCTAGCCGTGCAAAATCCAACTCTTTCCTTGGCCACAACTGCGTCTGACAAATCATGTTATGCGTTAGATACAGTCAATTTATACAGTAAATCCATTAAAACCAAAAAATTAAGTTTATTATTGATTTTAGTAGGCCTACTCTTAAGAATGATTTTCAATCCAAACAAATGTAGGTAAGCCTGAAATGTGATTTTAGAATCCCAACAATACTAGGTCACAGAATACAGTTTATCATCCACATTAAATTGTTACTTATCATGTTTGTTAGCATTTTCATCTATGATTTTTCTGCAGGGTCTATCTGTATCCAATTACTTAAGAAATTACTGCCATCACAAGCAATAGAGAAGCCTGAATAAATAAATGGTGAAAAGTGAAAGGTCCCCTGTGCAAGCACCGAGTCATGTCTGACCGTTTGGGGGAATGCCGCTTTCACAATCTTTTCTTGGCAAACTATAGCAGGGTGGTTTGCCATTGCCTTCCCCAGTTGTCACCTTCCCCAGCAAGCTGGGTACTCATTTCACCGACCTCGGAAGGATGGAAAGCTGAGTCGACCTGAGCCAGCCACCCGAGAATCCAGCTTCTGCTGGGATTGAACTTGGGTTGTGGGGAGAGTTTTCGGCTGCAATACTGCCACCTACCACTCTGCACCACACAAGGCTGTGAATGAATAAATAAATACCCTCAATCACCGATTCCCTGAAGGCAACTGTAAATCCTAGAACTCTATGAATAACAGAGGAGTGTTCAAACAGTGGACTCAAAGCCATATAAGCCAAGAATTGTAATCAAATGAACTGTAAGAAATTCCAACAACACCTCAAATTAAAGACAATTTCATTCAGAAGCAAGGCAATGGTTTGCCCTCTTCCCCAAGAAAGCCAAGAAAAAGGAGAATGCCAACTAACTCAGTTGTCCATATGTGTGAGAAAGTTCATGTGGAGGAGACACGCTCTGGCTGGACATAAGGGATGGTTGTGAGGATCCTAGAGAGAATAATGGTGGGCACTAATTGGCAGAAAGGAAGGCCAAGCAATAGGAAAAGCTACTTTTGTCAAAGGAATCGTAGAAACACTGAAGCTCAACTGAAAATATTGATGTAAGACTTTACATTGCTGTCAATGTGACATTGCTCTCTCTCTCTCTCTCACACACACACACACACACGTAATGCAAGAAGAATTTAGGCCACAAAAGCTTCAATTGGTCCTGTTGATTACCTTTTTCATTCTCTGGAAGCTCCTCTATGGGCTCCAGCATGGGTATCAAGAGGGCCTGTTCTAATAATGAGGAAACACATGAATAACAGCACAAACAGAAAGACAGACAGGATAGGAACAGGTCAAAGTAAGGCCCAGAGAATGAAAACTATAGGAAAACGAAGGAAAGAATACCATGTGCATACTGTGTTTGTTTTCTGATTAGAGCCCAATCAAATGCAATTACTCATGATCAACTTTATATAAATTGTAACTTGCCTACAGCTACAGAGACATGCACATGTGAAATACTTACAGTATTATCATGGATGACTTGTTTTTCAACCTTTAATCATGACTGCAGGTTGAATGGATAGATAGTATGTTCTGGGGTTTAAACCAATATGGCCATGAAGATATTTGCTCTAACCTTTTCCTCCTGCCATTATACAGTGCAACAGACATTAGGACTTGGGCTTTTTCCCCACACCACTTTGCTCACCATGTACAGATAATGGGGGGAGTGGGGAGAAACATTATTTGAGTCAGGTTGCAGAAGCATCAATTCAATCTCTACTCTTGTCTTAAGGATGCATTAATCAATTCCTGAATAGCTGATCCTCTCCCGATAGATGTAGTAAACCATAAAAAGCAAAGGCTGAGTAAAAACTGGCTGTTTCTAGCCAACACACATACCATGTACTCATGTCACAACATTAATCCATCAAAGGAAGTATCATTTTACTAGTAGCGGTTTTACTATAAAATTTTACTAGTAACAGTTCAAGGCAAATGTGAGAATTTTTATCCTCAAAAACATGTAATGAGAAAATCCCAAGGCCCAAGCTGAAATAAGGTATTCAACTATCCAACTGAGAAAAGCTTCAGTGTGAGAATTGCAGCACAGAATAATATTGCTGTAATAATACATGTGGCACAACGCAAACCTGGTAACTTACTATTTGCACCTGGTGTCAAGACACAAGTAGGAAAGGGTAATATTTGCATGCCACTTGCAAATTGTGTTTCCTCATTTGTCACTTCGTTTGTCTTGGATACCTATGTTCATACAGATTTGATTTTAAAGCAGTAATTATAAAAAGGCAGGAGGAATGTGAAGGTGGAAGAAGAGAGGCACACAGAGGTAGGAAGACCTGTGGAAATTAAATAGGCAATCACCAATAAAATAACCCAGATCAAATACCTAAATATGTCCAGCCTGAATATGGAATACTGAGAACTTGAATACTGATAAAATTTTAGACTTTTTTGTATGTTCAGAAATAGCAAAGATTCAAAATTCAATTGCTATTCAAAGGTAACTTCAAGAAATAGTATCTGCTATCAGAAAAAATGATCTATATTTATTTGTGAGAAAACCACTGATACCTGTACAAAGTGGAGGAAATTGAGCAGCTATAATCAATGGCAGATAAAGATTCCCCGTATCTTAAACCTTCAGATCCAAACAATCCAGTTATTTGAGTTGGCAGCTATCCTGTGATACAATTCCTGGCACTGAAGGAGACTGCACCTCTATAATCATTAATGTGAGATGTGAGATGCTAGAGAGATCCAGTCTTCCAATGATGTGGTTTCCAATGAGCACATTTGTCATTTTGAGAAATTGCCTCCAGTTCCATATAAAAATGGCTCTGACCAATTATCACAGAAAGGCCAACTGGCAAGGCTGAAAGAGAAGCAACTCACCCACAAAGTATGAAGTAGAAATGCAGTTTGCACCTTGCAATACAAAACCAGTCCATTGAACCAACACATTTTCTACTCTAGCATAAGCCCGTTTTATAGAAAGCAAATAAATGAGGCAAAAGTTGCTCTGTCCTGAATATGCCTTAGAGGTGGGAGTGAGCCTTAAAAATACAAATATGTTCATTCACAATCTTCCCTTCTGAACTCATTCTCTCTCTCTCTCTCTCTCTCTCTCTCTCTGTCTCTCTTTCTGTACCACTAAGCCCAGTCATTTCATTCACTCCCCACCCTCTCCACTTTCTCTTTGAGAATCATCCCGTTCAAAACACACTTTTCTCTCCTTGAAGTGCTCCTGACTAGGAAGAAAAGCAATTAAATGTTACAAATGAAATAAATCCCAAGATCCACCAGAGCCTTTTGCAAAGCATGGGTGACGGTTCTGCAGGCATGGTGGACCCTGCGAGCACTATACTGCCCCTCCAAAAGCTGCCCAGCATATCCATTGTCTCACATCTTTTGCATATTTAGAGACCATTTGAGATAAAACACATTTTAATTAGGTTTTTTTTTAAATGTCCTATTATTGCAAACTTTATTCATGGTGCTTACCCCAGTTTAATATAAACTAACCTTAGACAGCTGATTCTGGATGCTCTTTTGATAACGTAATATTCTTACACCTGGGAGAAAGGTTTGATTTTCTGCTTCAATTCCATAATCTATTGAGCCAGCCACAAATTAATTTGATTACAATGAAATTTTATGCTCTAAAGTAAAAAACCTTCAATTTTGACTTTAAATAGAAGTAGTTATTACACAGAAAGAAAATGCCAGCAAGTTACATTTACATCAATGAACACGGTGACTGATCTGTCCAATATATTTCAGGAGAGCTTAAAAAAAAGATTGTTCCATTAATTAAACTCAACTGTTACTTATTATTATCCCTGAGGACAATACCTAAGGATTTGCATGTCTATTACAGAAACCTACCACGCATAGATGATGGGCTTGATTTAGGCTGAACATTTTGCACTGAAGCTTTCACTAGAACAAAAAAGTGAAAGGATATAAGCTACGTATTTCCAAACAAGTTTTTTTTTCTCAAAAGCAGCTTTACAATAAAGAAAAAAGGCATTTATGGCACATTTTAAACTCTTTCTTCCTTAAAATTCCCACTTACCCTCAGATGACTTTAAGTTTTCTACTGGTTTTTTTGAAGCCAGCTTTTCTATCTGAAATTACAGGGATGGAAAATGGTGAACACAGATGTGGAAAGGAGAATTTGCTTGTACAGTGCCATTTGTACAAAATAAGGTGAGAAGTAAAGGCTTCCAGGCAGGTGGTGGGGCTTCATCCACAACCTGTCAGATGGAACCTGAACAACGCTCTCGCAATACCTTCTCCCAGACAAGGCCTCCCCTCCATATCAACTGCTCTTAACTGGTTCCAGTAATAAGGACAAGCATGTATAGTAGCTGGAGAGAAACAGGAGACGATTCCTGGCTACAATGAACCCAACGGTGGCTCATTGTATTACTGTCAAGCCTAGCCCAGTGACAAAAAGAACCTTTTGTCACTGTCACCTTCTGCAACTATAAACAGAGTATCCTTCAAGAACTGGTTCTGGGGACTTCATGGTCCTGGGATTTCCTGATAGTCATCTATCCAAATTATGGCTTCTGAGCCCAGCCCCCTAAGCCTCTCCTTGAGCCTCCAGACCCCTGATCATTCACACTGCCCTTTTCTGCACATTTCCCCATTTTTCTGATTAATTCTTTAAAAAGCAATACCCAGGTGCAGCCTAAGCTTTTATACACCTTTTAGCAGCCATGCCATACTGCTAACTTGCAACCGCCCTAAGTACTAAAGGAACCAGAATCATTGATTGTAAGGAAGCAAAATGAGAAGTGTATAAAGTGTATACTCCCTCTTCTGAGGGAGATGGGCAGTGACGAAATTTGAAATATAAATAAATAAATTAAATAAAGTTAGAAAATATTCACTTGTGTAGTTACTGAAATTCCATCCATATTTTTCTACTTTTTATAAATAGGGGCCCTTTGCCCCTCTAGCATTTTAGAAGGGTAACATTACATGGAACAGACCTGATGCTTCTGGGTAATAATAAGATCCCTCTGTTCTTGCAGCTTTTGTCCTAGTTCTTCTAGCCTCTTCTTATAGAAAACGTTGCTTGTATTCAGATCCTCAGCCACTGACGCTTTGAGCTTCTCAATTTGAGATGTGAGCTGAATAGGTCAAATATGAAAAAGTCAATTGGTTTAAATGTAACTGGAAACATTATGTTTATCTTATGCTACATGTATCTTATCTTATATTTATAATATAAAAAAAAATTACTTGTCTAACTTTCCTCCCAACAGCAACAAGAGAGCATCAGGGTGCCTATCTTACTCAATAGGATTGTGACACACAGAAGATTTGTGTAGATCTCACAATCAACCAAAACCAGACAGCTGCATTATGGGCATAACAGACTGTACAGTTTGTACTGGTAGTCTTTTAGAGAAAAATGAAAGACAGATATCCTGAGTGACACTTTTAACTATACCATTCCACATTTCTCCATTTTGCAAAACTTCTTTCCTGAGTTTTCCTATTACACTGGAAGCTAGGAATAAATAATTAAATGTATAAATCTTGGCAAAACGTATGTATTTACCCTGTTCATGGTTTATAAGATAGTTTTTAGCCTGTACTTCCTGCATAACCTTTGTCATATATAAAACACTTCTACTGGGGAAGGAGATGTTTCCACATTGGAATTCTTGGGTTTACCAGCTCAAATATTCATAGAGAGAAATTTGAATTTAACTGAGTAAGTTCAAAGTAAGTCTTGTTGTATCAAAAAGCACATAGTCCTTCATGCTGCAGCTTATTTTTCAACAAAAGAACTGAATGTAAAATAGCTTCATGCAGCTTCACTAAGAAAGTATGGGAGGATGAGTGAATGAAATTTTACAGATCTACAGTGGATTTTAAATAGCCATTCAGAATGGTTTACCAAGTTCTCATGTAATAAATATCCATTTTTATATGATTTAATGCCATGTAGGAAGCTTCCATTCAGCTTTACCTGGTGCTTTTCATTTTCATGTTCTTCTTGAAGAGCTTGTACCTTAGAAGACCACTTAGCTTCCTACATAAAACAAGTGTGATAATTTGAACAATGTCTTAATTTTATATTACCTAATTTTGTTTTATTGAAATCCAAGTATCAACCTGTATCAAACTCACAATATAGATAAAGTCCCAATGTGAACTGCCGCACCAGAAAAGCAGCCATGGAGCATAAAAGCTGTGATACTGGCATAACATTACAATTTGTTATACTATCTTAACCTTAAAGGGTGAACACATTGTGGCAGTTATTAAATAAGTCCACATTGCTTAGAAAGTAAATTTAAATGGGTTATCTGAGACTAGAACCACACTGTGAAATTAATTTATTTTTGGTTTCTATGTCCAAGTTGGCTGCCTAGATCATTTCATGCTCATGTCGGGGCTACTGAGCCTGCTGACTGCTTAGTTTCAGTCCAAAATAGACATTATGAACTAATTTAGCTTGCAATTTTCATGTCCAGGATCTTACTAATAATGCAACTGTGCTCTGGAAGTTTTTGAGTAACTACTTATCAAAAAATCAGATTCCAAGTGTTGGTGGAAAACTCTTGGGGTGGGAGGGATGGGGGTATCTCAGAGGACAGGGCATTAAGGATGGGGAATCCGCCATTCAGATGAAAGAAGGCAAACACTCTGCCCAACCCATGTATGCGCTATGCCACACTTTAGAACAAGACAGAAAACTGAAACCACCTTTTAACAATTTAAAACACAATTGTCATGTTCCCCGTTGCAAGGCATATGTGCATCACAACGGGGAACATGCACATTAGGTAAGAGGAAGGGATAAGCATAATCCCTAAATCACCCAAGCACCCATAATCCAGAAGGGAACCCCCAACACAATAGATAAGCCCTTCAGACCAAGCTTAGCACCCATCAAAAGGCAAGGGGAACGCCTTCCCATGTCCCCCGGGGATGCGTTCACACCTCCCTCAGGCACGCATATCCACAGAGTAATGCCCAACATAATGGGAGCACCCATCAGGCAGTAATTAACGCATATGAGAAGATTGGGGAAACACCTTCAGAGGACACACCCGGTCCGGATGAAGACAGGGAGACAAAGGAGATCACCGGGATCGCCCATCAGCTGACGCATCGAGGTCTCAAGCACCCATCTGGTCCTGGCCCGAGGGTGGAGAAGCACAACGTCCGCCAGCAAAGTATAAACAGGGCACCCTGTCACCACCTAAGGATTCCTGTCTTTCTCTTTGCACGTACACCGTTCAAATAAAACCAGAAATCCTTAGACCTTCTAAGTGAGTCTGAGTCTTATTCTGAGCGTGGCTGCCCTGACATAAAGACGGGAATCCCCCCCAATTTTTTTCGCTAGCACCGTTCCAGACTTGTCTGTGAGGGATCAACGCAGTGATGAAGCGGCACCCGGGAACCGGCGACAGCACCTGCAACCTCGCAGTAAGGACCAGCGGATGCCCAGTGGGGGAGGAACCCAGCCGCAACGTGACCGGGATGACCGCCGGTGAGTCGCAGGCAGCATGGGTCACCCTCGACAGAACGGGGGAATCCCTACCCGTGATGGTCGAAGCGGCGTGGGAACAATGGAACACACCCACAGCGAGGGGCGGAGATCGCCAGCGGAGCGGGCAAGCTGTGGGAGGCGCCACGGAGAACTCGTGCTGCGGAGCCACAGAAGCACGCCTGGCACGGTTCGAGCGGCTCCTGGCAGAACTAGCGTTGGAGCGCGGAGGCAGCAACCGGGGTGAGTGCGAACGGAGCGCCAGAAGCTCGTCCCCACCCCCGCTTGACCCCGAAGCATGGCAGCTGCAGCGGCAGGGCGCAGCACGGGAGGAGGGAGCCGACCACGCCAGGGCACACCGCACTGAGCTGCCTGGGAGAGGGTTCCCCCCCCCATTCTGCAGGGCGTCAGCTGGGAAGAGGCTGGAGGCGAGTGGATGCTGAGCCAACACCACCTGGAGCCTGGGCAAGGGAATCCCCACATCGGGACAACAGCTTCCTACCGGAGGGGAGAAGGACCACGCGTCCGGAGGCGCCCTGGAGCCCGACCACGATGGGAGTGAGAGACCTCGTGGCAAGATTCAACGGCAACCCAGCCACATTGTCGTTCTTCCTCATCAACGCGAGGAAGCTGAATACGGACCCTGCTTCCGGACAGAACAGGGAAAGATCAACGCCATTGCCAACAGACTCAGCGGGAGGGCGGCTGACTGGTACGTCCATCTATGCCAGGCAGACGCCCCAGAACTCAAACATGTGGACGCGTTCCTGGGTGCTCTGGACTCCCACTTCAGAGACCCCCTCGAGACCGAAACGGCGAAGAGAGCACTACAGCAAATCAGGCAAGGACAGCGCTCTGTGGCGGCTTACGCAAGCGAGTTCCAAGCGCTTGCAGGCAAAGTGCGGGACTGGTCACAATCCACCCTCACGGAAAAATTCAAGGAGGGACTTAACTTAAACGTTTTAAGATGGGCGCTAAACCAGGATGACCCCACCACCCTCTGCGAATGGATTTGGCTGGTGGGAAAGGCGGAGAATGCTCAAGAAACCTTTTGGCACATCCAGAGGTCCCTACAAACCACAGCAACAGCCAGAGGACCCCGATCCGGCGGTGCTCCAGCGACACCGGCGACCCGACCCTGGGGGGAGGAACGAGAGCGCAGGTTTGCCCGGGGCAGTGCTTCAAGTGTGGAGAGGCAAACCACAAGGCGGCGGCTTGCCCGAAAGCAAAGACAAGAGACAGCCAGGGAAAGGTTCCCAACAAACCAGCCCCAACGCCAAAGAAAAGGCCAGCCGCGAAGGGGAAACCTCGGCAAGGGAATTCCCTGACGTCACCGATGACGAGGAAAGCAGAAGCGACGAACCGGCGGGAAACGCCAGCCACCTGCCTTGAAGAGCGCCAAAAGACAGGTGGAAAATAACAAAGGGCGCAACGACTTTGGGGTGAGTGACAACTGCCCGACCCTATATGTGAGAGTCACCCTGGCCCACGGGGGGAAAACAGAGAAGGTTTGGGCGCTGATCGACTTGGGTTGTTAGAAATGCCTCATGCACCCAGACCTGGTGGCCGCGCATAACCTCGGCTGCTATCCACTTCAGCACCAACTGGTGTTCACGCAGTTGGACGGATCAGCAGCGGGAGGGGGCCCGGTCACCCAATACACAGAGAGAATTGCAATGAGGCTCGGCAACCACGAGGAAAGCCTCCCTTTCATCGTGGCACCGGTGGGCCAACCTCTACTCATACTAGGGATCCCGTGGCTGGGGCATCACAACCCCCAAATAAATTGGGCGACAAGAGAGATCACCTTTTCAGACGGGCGTTACAAAGCACCCACAGGAGATCGGGTTCCCCACGCCGCAATGGGGAGGGCGACAATGACCTCAATGCACTTGGAGGCAGAAACCCCGGAGGGTCTGCCTGCCAGATACAAAGACTTTGCCAACGTTTTCGGGGAAAAGGAGGCTGACAAACTCCCCCCCCCCCATAGAAAAACAGACTGCACCATTGAACTGATCCCGGGGGCAACCTTACCAAAGCCAAAAATATACGCCATGACACAAAGGGAGCTGGCGGCATTAAGGGACTTTATTGACAAAAATTTGGCACAGGGGTTTATCGAACCGGCTAACTCGCCAGTCGGAGCCCCAGTCCTTTTTCGGGAAAAGAAGGACGGGTCCCTCCGGCTCTGCACAGATTACCGCGGGCTCAATGCCGCGTCCGTTTCAAATAAATATCCCATGCCCATAATAAAGGACATTCTAGCCCACCTCGCAAAGGGAAAAATATTCACAAAATTAGACCTCAGGGAAGCCTACTTCCGGATTCGAATAAAGAAGGGGGATGAATGGAAAACGGCTTTCAATTGCCCGCTGGGGTCATTCCAATACCGAGTTCTACCGTTCGGGTTAGCTGGGGCACCAGGCGTGTTCATGCAGCTAATCAATGAGGTCTTGCACAACCACTTGTTTAAGGGGGTGCTTGTTTACCTGGACAATGTTTTAATTTATTCTGAGAACGAAGCTGAGCACGAACGCCTCGTAAAGTCAGTGCTCACGAAACTCTGCAAGGCAGAGCTATACGCAAAGCTCTCCAAGTGTGAATTTCACAAGGAGCAAATCGACTACCTCGGCTACCGGATCTCGGCAAGGGGGATCGAAATGGACCCCAGTAAGGTCCAGGCTATACTAGCGTGGGAGCGCCCACGCACGAGGAGACAACTTCAAAGTTTCCTGGGGTTCATGAATTTCTACAGGGGTTTCATCCAGGGTCTAGCGGAAATTGTGCTGCCGCTGACTAACCTCCTCCGGACAAAGGGCCTGGGAGACACCCGTAAATCACGAAACCCGGGGGCGCTGTTAAACTGGACAGCTGATTGTCAAACGGCTTTCGAGCGGCTAAAAAGCCTCTTCATGGCAGAGCCAGTATTACAGACCCCGCCAGACCCTTTGTCGTACAGGTAGACGCCTCAGACTTTTCTATCAGAGCGCTCCTCCTTCAGCGCAATTTTGACAATCAGCTGAAGCCCTGCGCGTACCTCTCCCGCAAGTTCTCGGAAACGGAAAGGAGATGGCACGTGTGGGAGAAGGAGGCGTTCGTGGTCAAGGCAGCCCTGGAAACGTGGAGGCACCTCCTAGAAGGGGCCTCCTGCCCTTTCGAGGTCTGGACTGACCACAAAAACCTGGAGGCTTTCAGCACCCCGAAACGCCTCAGTCCAAAGCAAGTACGCTGGGCGCAATTCTTCAGCAGATTCAATTTTAAACTTAAGTTCATCCCAGGGAGGAAAAACTTCCTGGCGGATGCCCTTTCCCAACGACCTCAAGATGCTGGCCAAGCACCGGACATTGTGGGGACTGTATGGACAGACACACAGCTTGGCTGCCCTGCTGTCACACGCAGCCAGACTAAAACCCGACGTGCCTCAGAGCAACCACCGGCAAACGGGGGAAGGTGCAGGTCAATTTCACAGGACTGGCAACAAAGACTCGCCCAAGCCCTCGAAAAAGATACATGGTTGCAAAACAACCAACACCATGTATCTAATACGCACGGGCTCACATGGAAACAAAAAGCCCTATACGTACCAGAACCATTGAGAGCGGAGGTGTTAAACCGCTCCCACGATGATAAAACGGCTGGACATTTTGGGTTCGTAAAAACTTTACATTTAATCAGGAGGCAATTCTGGTGGCCCACCCTAAGAAAAGACGTCAAGGATTACGTAACCTCCTGCCCCACATGTGCAAGGTCTAAACGGAAGGTGGGGAAACCCCAAGGACTGCTGCAGAAAGTAGCAAGCCCCTCCTGCCCCTGGGAGAAGATTTCTATGGACTTCATAGTCGACCTGCCACCCAGCCAAAGGAAAACAGTAATCTGGGTGGTAAAAGACTATTTTTCCAAGCAGGCACACTTCATACCCTGTGCATCCATCCCCTCTGCACAGCAACTGGCACGCATGTTCCTCACCCATATCTACAAAATCCACGGCGCCCCCTACCGTTTGGTGACAGATAGGGGCACACAATTTACCTCCAGGTTCTGGAAAGAGTTCCTAAACCTCATTGGCACCAAGCAAGCACTGTCAACGGCTTGGCACCCCCACACAGACGGCTCTACAGAGATCCTCAACTCTACCCTGGAGCAGTTCCTGCGGGCATTTATTAACTACCAACAGGACAATTGGGTGGACCTGCTTCCTTTTGCAGAGGTGGCCTACAACAACGCGGTACACCAAAGCACAGGTCACACACCCTTCAAGGTGGTTTATGGCAGAGACTTTGTGCCAATCCTGGAACTGCCCCAACCAGACACCCCACCATGTTCTCCAGATGACTGGGCAGCTCAACTGGGTATGGTTTGGCCCATCATCCAGCTAGCCCTGGCAGATGCACAAGCTACATACAAGAAGTTTGCAGACAATCACAGGGTGGTGCAACTGAACTACAAAGTGGGAGATAGGGTCTACCTCTCCACTAAGTTCATCAAATCCCCACAGCCTTCCAAGAAACTGGCACCCAAATTTATCGGACCATTCCCCATCACAGAAATTATTAACCCAGTCACTTTCAAACTGGACTTAGCCCACAATCTAAGGCGCATACACCCAGTTTTCCACTGCGCCCTCCTGAAACCAGCCACCCCTTCGAAATGGCACACAGAAACCCCCCCGCCTCCACCCATTATGATAGATGGGCAACAGCATTTTGAAATCCAAGAAATACTTGACTCCAGGAGGCAAAGGGGCACGCTACAATACCTGGTCAAATGGAGGCATTTCCCACACCCAGAGTGGGTCCAAGCTCAACATGTCTCAGCTAAACGGTTGGCAAAGAACTTCCATGAAGCACCCTAAGATTTTCTTTGGGGGGCAGCATGTCATGTTCCCCGTTGCAAGGCATATGTGCATCACAACGGGGAACATGCACATTAGGTAAGAGGAAGGGATAAGCATAATCCCTAAATCACCCAAGCACCCATAATCCAGAAGGGAACCCCCAACACAATAGATAAGCCCTTCAGACCAAGCTTAGCACCCATCAAAAGGCAAGGGGAACACCTTCCCATGTCCCCCGGGGATGCGTTCACACCTCCCTCAGGCACGCATATCCACAGAGTAATGCCCAACATAATGGGAGCACCCATCAGGCAGTAATTAACGCATATGAGAAGATCGGGGAAACACCTTCAGAGGACACACCCGGTCCGGATGAAGACAGGGAGACAAAGGAGATCGCTGGGATCACCTATCAGCTGACGCATCGAGGTCTCAAGCACCCATCCGGTCCTGGCCCAAGGGTGGAGAAGCACGACGTCCGCCAGCAAAGTATAAACAGGGCACCCTGTCACCACCTAAGGATTCCCATCTTTCTCTTTGCATGTACACCGTTCAAATAAAACCAGAAATCCTTAGACCTTCTAAGTGAGTCTGAGTCTTATTCTGAGCGTGGCTGCCCTGACAACAACTGATCCTGACACTGGAAGAAAATACATAACATGGTGAGTCTGAAAACTGTTATCTTTCCCTTAAACAAGTAGAAGTAGCAGCTGAACATTTATTTCTCTCTCTCTCTCTCTCTCTCATATTTAGCCACCACCCATCTCCCCCAGAAGAAGGACTCTGGGCGGTTTACAATAAAATTCCCCATAAAACAAACATTAAAATCACATAAAACAATTATAATAAAACCCAATAAATAAATAAAATCCAAGAGAAATGTAAAATCCAGGCTGGTGGGAGGGACTCTAGGGTGCAAGCCATCCCCAAGAATGGTTATTCCCTTTCCCACCCCAGGCGACATGGCAAAACCAGGTCTTCAGGGCCTTCCGGAAGGTCAGGAGAGAAGGGGCCTGCCTCATCTCTGGGGGCAAGATATTCCAGAGAGTGGGGGCCACCACAGAGAAGGCCCGCTTCCTGGACCCCGACAGATGAAATTCTCTTATGGATGGGATCCATAACATGCCCTCTCTGGATGATCGGGTGGGGCGGGCCGATGTAATGGGGATGAGATGGTCCCTCGGGTAACCTAGCCCCATGCCATGTAGGGCTTTAAAGGTAATAACCAACACCTTGAATTGGACCCGGAAGCAAACTGGCACCCAGTGCAGCTCGCGCAGCAACGGTGTTATATGTGCCCACCTAGGTGCACCAAAAATAACCCACATGGCTGCATTTTGGACCAGCTGAAGCTTCCGGATACTCTTCAGGGGTAGCCCCATGTAGAGCGCATTGCAGTAGTCTATATGGGAGATAACCAGGGCGTGACTGTTCGGAGGGTTTCATGATCCAGGAACAGGCATAACTGGCGCACAACCCGAAGTTGCGCAAAGGCCCTCCTGGCCATGACTGCCACCTGCTCTTTGAGCAGGAGTTGTGAGTCCAGGAGAACCCCCAGATTACGCATTGAGTCTGTCTGGGGCAGTGCCACCCCATCCAGAACTAAGGATGACAGTTTCCTGGAAGATGAAGTCCCATCAACCCACAGCCACTCTGTCTTACCAGGTTCAGTTGAAGCCTGTTGTTCCCCATCCAGACCCCCACAGCCCCCAGGCACTGAGAAAGGGCAATCACTGCATCACTTATCTCACCTGGGATAGAGATGTATAACTGGGTATCATCAGCATACTGATGATACCTCAACCCGTGGTGACGGATGATCTCACCCAGTGGTTTCATGTAGATGTTAAACAAGAGAGGAGAGAGAACCGAACCCTGCGGTGCCCCACAATGGAGGGGTCGAGGGCTGGATCTCTCCTCTCCTATCACCACCAACTGGGACTGGCCCTGGAGGAAGGAGGTGAACCAGCACAGAACTATGCTGCCCACCCCCAACTCCCTGAGCCGTCACAAAAGGATACCATGGTCGATGGTATTGAAAGCCGCTGAGAGATCAAAGAGAGCAAGGATGGATGCACTGCCTCCATCCTGCTCCCGCCAGAGACCATCCATAAGTGTGACCAATGCAGTTTCTGTCCCATATCCTGGCCTGAAACCTGACTGAAAGGGGTCCAGATAATTCATTTCCTCCAGGACCCTCTGGAGTTGTAACGCCACCACCTTCTCAACCACCTTCCCTAAAATGGGGAGATGGGAGACTGGACAAAAATCGCATATGAGGGGGCCTTTGTTGTTGACTGACCTGGTGTTAAGCAGCAGCAGCTGGAGACCAGGGCCCTCAAGGATCTGCTGTCCAGGGCCCGGGTCTGAACTCGGAGGGCCGGAACACGCCACTGGTAACAAACACTGGGGGCGTCTTCCCCAAAAGATGGCCCGCCCTCCGGTTCCCGTCATAGCATCCCCGACCCATCACCACCTTGATGATATACCCTGCTCTATAGCCCCCAGAATTTCCAGGCCCGGTTGCCTCCACTCCCAGACCTCCAGAAACTCTGGGTGGAAATAAGGATCTCCTCCCCCATTCACCCATTCTCCCGAATCAATCAATAGCCGGGCAATGGCCAGCCCCGCAGCGCACCAGCTGAGTATGTATCTCTCACATACCTGAGAGATCTAATTCTGCTTTCACTAGCCTAGGTTCCCAGATGAATTGAGCTGTAATTTCAGACATCCCCAGCCAGCATGCTCATTCTTGGCTTTGATGGGAATTGTGTTCAATGTACTGTACAGGGAGATGAGGGAAGGCCATGGGCTCATTAATGCTGTCTCCCTATTTAAACGAGATACATGGGACCTGGAGTCTGAAATCACAGTGCCTGATTTGTGTTAAATTACCTGTTTTTCAAGAAGCTGCATTATGTTCTGATGATCCATAGCAATCTGATGTTTCTCTTCTGTCAATTCATAGGTATCTTTTAATGTGCCTAAATTGGATTTCAGATGTTGGTTGGACTTCTGTACTTCTAGCAAATGCTACGAGGGACACAACAGCAGCAATAATAAATTCAAAGTTCTCTTTTGAAAGATGAATAAGTTGGTATATTCTGCTAGAAAATTCTTCTAAATGGCAGAGTACTTTCTGCAATTACCACCAACCCCTGTATTGGAAAACTAGCCATTTTCTTGAATTCTAATTAAATAATAAACCACCACACAAATACAGAATAAAGTACAAGTATTTCTTTTTAAATTCAGAGGAATGTGTGCTCAACCCACACACCTCAGAATCTTTTCAGGAAACAAATAAGTGGGGTGAGGGGGGAAAGAGAAGAAATAGTCTTCTGGAACTGATGAAGGGACCTTCGTTCTGTTTGGAGGACTTCTGATGCACAGCCTTAGCAGCTGCAGACGAAAACAGTCCTCAGCTTGATCACAGCAGGAGGGGGAGGAGTGGGAAAGGAAGGAATGTGTTGCTGAAAGACAGATCAGTATATGGATGTTTTTGTAAAGTTCTATAGTTAAAAATTCTCACATGCCTTCTTCAATATTTACAATTCATATAAATCATAATGAACTCCAGCATTATTCTGTAGAGTACACCATCCAATTTTTCACCTACATTTTCTAATTCTGAATTTTTTGCAGTTAATTCTTTAAATTCCTTCATAAACATCTCTTTCACTTTCTCAAGTTCACTGGCCAATTTTAACTTTTCTTCTTCTTTCCATTTGTGAAATAACTGCCGAATCTCCTCCTCTTTGGAACTGCGTTCTTCATATTCCTGAAATTGAATGAAGAAGTTATTCTGATAATTCCCCCAAAGTCTTGCCCCAGAAAGTTCTTTTCTACAATTCCTGACTACTGATAATGGTGCTAATCCCAAACCGATAAAAATTATCACTTAGCGTGATGTGTGGATTGTAAAATATTTCAATCTAACTAGAGGATTGCTGAGCAGTGAAAAAGGTTTGAGTGGAAGGTAGTGGAAATGGTGGTGTATGAAAATGTATATTGACTCCTTTTAACCTGGCTAGTTGCTAGGACAACATGCTGGAGTATCATCATCTTCAGTTAATGAAATACCTATCACAGTATACCAAATCTGCTAAATGTCATATACTACGTTTATGTAACATCCATTCATTGATTAATGTAGAGATCAAAATTTTAAATGCTGTTTTGGCCAACAGATTTCAGCAAGGGATTTCTGCAGTGGTTAAGAATAATAAAGCTGGATTCATCAAAACCAGACATGAATCAGATAATATTCAGCTTGTAGTGGTATTGATTTGAATAAAAACAGAAAAGGCAAATTTGTAATTCTATTGTTTGCTGAGAAAAATGGTTTTGATAAAATCCATGGGCAGTACATACAATTCTTTGGAATTTCCCAAAGAATGAATAAAAGAGGTCCAAATTTTATATGCAGCCACCAGGTCTAAGATGAAAGTCAATGGTCTTTTTCCATCCACTTTTTCACTCTGTGTAAAGGTACTAGACAAGGTTAGCTACTTTCTTCTTTGATTCTTGATATTGGTTTAGAATTATAATCTTAATTAATAATGCTTAATTGAATGGCACTTAAAGACTGAGTGGTAAAGAATATGCCCTACCATAGACAGTTTGACTAAATGGGCATGTTGCTCAGCTTCTAACTGAGACCTGGTAAGTTGTAATTGCTCCTTCAGTTGGTTGATCTCCTCCTGCAGTTTATCGGTCTGTGATTTCTTCTTCTGATCTGCTTCAAAGAATGCATACTGGTGATAGTGCCTGTTAATATACTTCAGAGAAATGCAGTTCTACCTACACAGACATTTGAAGCATGGTTTCTTCCTGTGGATTATAATGCCAAGTACTTTCCTCGGTACATTGCCATCCAAAGGATACAACAAGGACCCCTCCAAGCTACTTTAACAGTAAGTATTCTAGAAAAACCATGAGTTACTTTTGTAATCATTAGTTCAATGTACTTACAAATATTAGGGTGCAAGAAAATTCCTCATTATCAGAGTTCAGACCACTCTTCCCTCCAAATGCAACACCCCCCAATCATGTCCTAGGTCAGAGTGGGGAACTTACACCTCTCTAAATGTCCCTGTTCACAGCTTTTTTCACATTGAGCATACTCACTGGGACTGCCAATAGTTGTTCAGGAACATCTAGAGGGTCACAGATTTCCCACTCTTCTTTTTGGAATGAACAGTGGGAAAAAGGAACAGGAATAACTCCTTCCCCAGCACAGTTGAACTCCATCTCAAATAACAATAAATAAAAGTATTATCCAATTTTAAAGCGTAGTGAGTGAACAAATCAAAGACACTATATTTCCCCTTCAACCATTTTGACTGAAGAATTTGAACGACAGACATCCTGTCAAACTGAACCCAGGACCACACAGACTTACTCTTCTGTTTTACCTCATGAAGACTTTTCCTCTCTCTTATACATACACAAAATAAATGAATGATCGTTAAGTTCTGGGTGCCCTGATGACATCATAGGCCATAAACAATTTGTGCTTATCCTCAATCAGTTTTGGATGCAAATGTTTGGAACCATTAATGCCCCCTCCCTCCACCAAAAGCTCAAACCTTCAGAGAAAAACAAATATTTGTAATGTATGTTGTGGGGAGATACTCTTCTTATGAACTTTCCCTCTTCTAGAAATGTTTAATTGCAGATCTAGGCTGCAAAAATCCGTATGACCATTAGATGGCAGCAAAGAGGTTTTGCAGCCTAAAACTGGTAGCCTAAGTTTCTCTTTATCCATACTGTCTGTGATACTAAATTTAAGTCCTTGCATATGAAAGAAAAACAACTGTATCTGAGAAGACAGTTAAGCTCCTAAAAATTACATATGATGATCTATTTTTGAGCTACACCTTAAAACCTGTCCGCTGCAATTTAATCAGTCAGAAGCTGCAGTAATTGGAAGAAAACAATTCGTTTAAAAAGTAGAATACAGATAGAATGTCTTTGATTTACCTTTGCTTTATGCAAATATTTTCAAACTATTAAAACAAAGGGTCCAATTATGTCACAGAAAATTATACCCAATTATGCCACAGAAAAGAAAATTATGACCTGTTACATTGCAGGAAAGGAAATTATGTCCAATTATCTCACAGAAAAGAAAATGAGTAATACAGAAGCTACATAATGCTAGGGTGAACCATTAAATGCTTTTGGAAGTGGAACCACACAGTAAGTTGAAATTTTCTTTATTTTCTTTTATTAATGGAATCAACCTAGAATTGTTTTTTAATGTTATAATTTCATAGATATAAAGTCATACTCAGGTAAGAAGGCATGTTTTGTGATGCACTGGTGGATAAGTATATTTGATACACCTTTTAATGCGAACACAGACACTGATTTCATATGGATAGTCACATATTTTATTTATTTATTTATGGTCCAAGATCAATTTACTCATATATTATAAAATATCTTTTTTATAATATATCCTTTTCTCTGATCATAAATGGAAATTTAAAATTCATTAAAAATAAAGCCTGAATTTAAAACTACTGTATCTAGATATAAGCCTTTTATATACTATATATACATTGTACAAACTGCATTTGTACAATTTACTTTAATTTGATAACGATCCTAGGGTTTTTTTTAATTCATTCAATTGTGTCTGATTCTTGGAGACTGCCTGGACAAGCCCTTGCAGTTTTCTTGGCAAAGTTTTTCAGAAGTGGTTTGCCATTGCCTCCTTCCTAGGGCTGAGAGAGACTGACTGGCCCAAGGTCACCCAGCTGACTTTGTGCCTAAGGTGGGACTAGAACTCACGGTCTCCCAGTTTCTAGCCTCGTGCCTTAACCACTACACCTAACTGGCTCTCAAGGGCCCTAGTAAGTCCTCACATATTGGCAGTAGTAGTAAACATGCTGGACTTCCTAATAACTAAATGGCTTTCTAAACCAGGTGCCCTCATTCTCTGAATGGCACCCACTGCATTTGTTTGCCTTTTTCAAACAAGAAAAATTATGGATTGTATGTCAGTTCTGAAACCTATTTATTTATTAAAAACTTACCAGCGAGCGGTTCTTCTGAATGGCGACGCTGCAAATGACTGTGCAGGAAGGAATAGTTCATAAAGGCTTTGTCACAAAACTGACACTGTAAAATAAAAGTATTGTTAAACACAGCAACTAGATCTGTGCAGCTAAAGCTATTTATCTCTGTATGTTTCTTTATCTCTGTATGATTCAATGTTTGTCATTATTTTCAATGACATACCTTTGTTGTTCTGAAAACAATTGCCATTTGAACAATTTAATGGTAACAGAAAGATACAGGCAAATCAATCCCCAGACAAATGAGCTGGAAAAGACTGCTGATTAAAATGTGTAAATATTAAATTATAAAGATACTTTTAAAGGTACAATACATATAAAGAAACTTAATTCTTCTAAATCACTACTGGACATAGGAGGAGGCAGCACCCAGCTGACATTTGCTAATCTTGAAAAAGTTAAGCAGAGTCAGGTAGTCCTTGGACAGAAGGAAATTGTATGGTGATAGACAAGATTGGGAAATTGAAAAAATGTCCCAGAAGGCAACAGGGGTAAACCACTTCTTTATTTTTAAGAAAATAACATTAATATATCCATGTAAGCCCCAAAGGTCAAACGTGACTCAAGGAAGATTTTCCCTAAGGAGTACTGAATGGCTTCAGGTTCATTAGATAGACATAGCCGTATTTGATCTGTGGTCCTATTATTGTACTTTGACATTTAGTTTAATCAGAAGAATTGTTACCCTGACCATAATTTTGCATTTGCTACTGAAGCTATATGGGTGCAACTTTCATGCCCCTATTCCTAAGTGCACGAGGATCTGCCCACACCAACATATCCTGAGCACGTACAGCTTCACTGAATAGCCAGGGCTGGGCATGGGTAAACCAGGACAGATTATAGCTACATTCTGCTACTGAGGTCATCTTAGGGGAGAGAGAAGAAGGCTGGAACCAGTCCATACCTCTTAAGGAAATCATCCAATTTTTGTGAGAATAATCTGATTGGGAATGAATATGTCTCCTGTCTGATGACTGGGGAAAAGACACAGGTTGACTTTCAGGGTCCCGCCGTTGTATGCACAAACTGAAATGGATCTAAGCTCAAGGGGGTGTGAGGGGGTGTGATCTAGCCATCAGTTATGGATGATGACCCATCAACTTTTATGAAGTTTTCAAAGATATGGCCGAAGTCTCCAGCCTCAGTGACAAATGCAACACCTTCCCAGTTATTGAGCAAACCAGTCCTCAAATTATTCACTAGTGTAGTCAAATAAATGCTTACTATCTGCATGTTTCTACCTCAAATTAATGTTACAGAAAGAGGCACCTGTAAAAATAATAGCATCAGGATGTCAGTGTATTAACTACTGACCACTTATTCCAGGTCATTCTTGCAAATTGTTTGGATGTGTTCCCTCCATGGAACTAAGCAAGAAGGAGCCAAGGAACTTCATTCCACTGAAGCTTATAAATATAAGCTGCTACAAACATGGTGAGAGTAATTGAGGAATGGAAATTACTCCTAATACCATCTCAATGTTACACAAAATGGTTGTTGCTATCCCAAAGATGGAACATCAGCATAGACTTCTTGTATTCAAGGACGGAGGCAAAAAGCAATCAAGCAAGAAGATCCCCTTTTACTAGCACTAATAATTAAAATAGCATTATTCGGTATATTCTTTTTATAACTTACAAAATTACACATATGATATATAATTCCCAGAAAAAAAATGGTTCTTCTACCTCCTACTCTTCAAACTCCACACCTACCTGAAGGAGCTATTGTTTACATTGAAAGATATTAGCTGTCATGATACAAAACAAGGGTACAGTATATAGCAATAAATGCTAATTTAAGGATTTCCTTAGTTAAATCAAACTCCTTTGCTGAATTGCCTACTTTCATCTACTGTTTAAAATACTGTTATTGATAGTTACTATGAGAATAAATATAAATGACTTGAAGCTACTAAGGCAATAAATAATTAAGTAACATTTTTGTTGTGAAATGTAAGCTCACACCATCCCTGGATAGCAAGGAGTGAATGCCTGAGAGGTGCCAAAATGCAACAAGAATCTTCTACATACCACAAGTTAATACATTAACTTGTCTGAGCATATCATTATCCAACCAGATACTCAAGTTACAACTGTCCCAATAGCCTGTTGTGACTGCATGGTTCATGTAATTAATTTAGTGTTTTATGCTTGGTGAGGGTAAGCCAAACACTTCTTTATTCATAAAAAACTATAAATATGTAACCATAAGACTTGATTAAAAATGAAGCAGAAATGCTGTTTGGACCCCGGAAGTCCACCTCCTCTGTAGCAGCACCTGCCCTCTGGAATGAGGTTCCCCCTGAGATCTGGATGGCCCCACTCTGCTGCTGTTTAGATGAACTGAAAAAATCTGGATCTTCACCCAAGCCTTTGGTGAGGGAGAGGGAGAGCCTCGGTTTCATCACACTGGCCATCTTTTATCTTTATCCTTTATGTTTTGTTGATTCCATTGTAAATTTCTTTGTTTGATTGTTGTGAGCCTCCCACACAGTTGTTGGGAGTCAGGCAGCATACAAGTTTAATAGATTATCATTATCATGTAGGCACACGCTAGCATAATAATTCAAACTATGTCACATTTAATTCAATAGGGTTATGGCAGATGAAACTGGGTACTGGACTGCAGGCTTCATTTTGCTGCAATGTACAAGGACTATAGAGGACAATTCAGAAATGTCTGAAGCTCTACCGAGGAAGAAGGTAAACAAAAGACAACACTTCTGTACTACTCTAACATTTACAGCAGACAGAAGTGACAGAATGGATTACCTCACTTCAACTTAATTTTATAAATTTAGGAGAATCACATCATTGATTATTTCTCTATCTTTTAAAAAATCCCCAATATTTTATTGTTTTGCTTTATTTACAGCATTTGTTATTCCCATGCAAACGACTTGCAGGGCCTTCCACACAGGCCTATATTCAGAATGGTATCTTACTTGATACTACTGACACTGAGTTCAAATCACTAGACTCACAACCAAACCCACCCAAAAAGGTTTGGTGGGGGGAGAGAAGATGCTGTAACCCTGTATTCCTATGGACCCATAAAAGACAAAACACCTTTGAATTAAGCTCAACTTCTCCATCCAATTGTCTTGGCAAGCTGGCTGCCATGGGGCGTTTTTTCGACAGCCCATGCCCACCCCATTCAAAAAGTAACCAGGGAAGGCCCTGCTTAGCTTCCGAGCTCCGTCCGGGTCGGCCACGTCCCGCCTCCCGCCGCGCTAAACCGTTGCGACCGCCCCGTTCCACCTGCGCCCTCCCCGCCAGCCGACCTGGTGGTAGGTGGCCCCGGCCTGGAGCATCATCTGCTGGGCGCTGATCATCTTCTTGCGGCGCTTGCACTCCTCCTTGAGCAGCCGGATCTGCTGGGCCCCGCGGGCCACGTCCTTGGCGAGCAGGTCGCGGTGGGCGTCGGCGGCGCGGAGCAGCTCCTGGCCGGCGCGGAGCTGGGCGCTGAGGTAGTCCTGGGAGTGGAGCAGGTACTCGAGGCTGAGCTGCGCCAGGCGCAGGAGCTTGAGCAGCAGCGGGTCGGCGGGGCCCTGGCAATGCGGGCAGCGCTCGCGGCCGGCGTTGCAGAAGGTGACGTGTTCCAGGTGCTCCTGCAGCACCGCCACGTCCACCTCGGCCGCCACGCGGTCCACCTCCACGGTGCTCAGCCGACGCCAGTCCGGGCCGTCGTGCCGCGGGCGGAACTGGAAGGGGGGCAGGGCCGTCCCGGGCGGCGGGGAGGCCGCTGCCGCCATCCAAGCGAGCGGGCCGCCTGCAGGGACAGAGAGAGACGGAGGTCCCACGCCGACGCCTGCCGGGGGTGTCTCGGCCGGCCGGCCGCCGCGTGTCTGCCCGTTGCCGCGGCAACCGAGGCGGCGCTGCTGGAGCATCACGTGGGGGGGGGGGTCCCGACATCCCGCCCTCGACCCTTGCAGCAAGAGTGGATTTTTCTCTCAATGGCCTCCTTTCCACCCTTTGCCACCCGGCGGGTTTCGCGTTGCCCTCTAGGACAGTTTTCCTCTAGAGCAGTGTTTCTCAACCTCAGCCACTTTAAGGTGAGTGGACTTCAACTCCCAGAATTCCCCAGCTAGCATGCTGGCTGGGGAATTCTGGGAGTTGCAGTCCACTCACCTTAAAGTGGCTGAGGTTGAGAAACACTGCTCTAGAAACAGGCCCCACCTTCGCCCCCTGGATGCCAATCTGGGCTGGGGAAATCTGGAGTTCCACTGGATGGCAACAGAGAGGCAGGAAACTCCCTGCTGCTGTCCAGCGGTTATCCAGATTGTTAGGGCCTCTGGGTAGGCTTTGGTTGGCCTGCCCGCGTGGAAAAACAAATAATGCACCAACTTAATCGTTTTACCAACTCTCTGTCAGAAAAATAAATTCCACTTCATTAGAGTGGGGTAAAGTTTATTCCCACAAAGGGATACAGAACCCTGGCCATCAAAAAAGTGGCAAAGTGTCCCTACAAGGTCAGGAATCAGAGAAATGACAGATCTTAGGCTTGCACTGGTCTCTATTTAAAGTTTTTAATCATCTGCAAGCAAAACTGCTGGTTTCAGCTTTGGTGCATCCAAAAGTAAGGGCAAAAAAGATAAAAACAGTTCATTTTTGGTTGTATACTGAGATCCTGGAGAAGATGCTGATGCTAGGGAGAGTGGAGGGCAAAAGGAAGAGGGGCCGACCAAGGGCAAGGTGGATGGATGATATTCTAGAGGTGATGGACTCGTCCCTGGGGAAGCTGGGGGTGTTGACGACCGACAGGAAGCTCTGGTGTGGGCTGATCCATGAAGTCACGAAGAGTCGGAAGTGACTAAACGAATAAACAACAACAACACTGAGACTACAGATCAAGAAAAAGCTGCAGAGAAGTTGAATTTAAGCATCACAAGTTCTTGATCTTGGTTCCAGAGAGATTATTACTAGTTTTGACTGTCTTTGGAGCACATACAGGCATCAGTGTTTTACTATAAGCACCCATTCTGCACTTAACAACCCTGTTATTATCACTCCTAATTTATTTCTGAAGCATCTAATAATATGACATCTAATATGTAATCATCTAATAATCCTTCAGGCTAATAGTGCAGTGGTATGAATCAAAAATGTTTTAAGATGTAGTCATATATATTGTGACCTGGAAAAATGTATCATTGGTGTAGAAACAAGCTTCCCACAACTCTCTGCTTTCCTCTCTTGCTTTGCACTTCCAACACTTTTGTCCAAATCAACACAAGGAAAATTGTTGGTTAATCTGAATTTAACTTGTGGTTGTCCTCAGTGATCCAGCTGCGTGGTTTGCTGATAAGCCATAGTTGCCTGAATTCACATTAAGCCATTATGTGGCTTGATTTTGGCTTAGTATGTTGAAAGCATCCAGTATGATTTGTAAACCATGGTTTATGGGTTAACATAATACATGACAGCAGCCTATTGTGGCTTATTAAACAGTAGTTTTTAAATTCTGGTTTCTGAATCCAGCCATTACGGGCCTATCTTATAATGATTCTTTCTCTTTCAAGTTAATCAGGAAGGAATCTTGTTTATCTTTGATTACAGCCCTGTTGATTATTGTGAGAGGATTTCATGCTCTGTATTATATAGAGTATAAATGAAATGGTCCATCAGCCCCTGCCTTTGACTTCAATATGGTTGCAGAACAGTCATATACAGAGACACATATATGAACACATATAGGAGACAAATTATACATATATTCACACACTTCTACCTCCAACAGCTGATGAAGTGGGTTGCGAACCTTAAGAAAGACGGTGAACTGTAGGGGACCACAATGCTATTTTTTATCCAACAAAAGCTCATGTTAAAAACGCCAATAATAATACTAACACAATATGCAGCCCGGTCACACAGGTTATTGTTCTAACCTCGGTGTATAAAGAGGCACCGCGACTCGAAGCTTGCCTTCCCCGCGGAGTTAGGAAAGCGGACCAAGCCCGCGGGGACACGTTCGCGTTCAAGCATTATGCCAAACGCCAGGTCCGACTGCTGAGGAAGAACCTGCGGGAGGGAGGCGAGACCCGCGGCTCCCGCGCCCTTGGCGAACAAGCAAGCGGACTCCCGCTGCCCCGCTTCCTTCCCAGGCTCGCGCTCCCAACGCGTTTCCCCGGCGGGAGCTGCAGGAGCGCAACAGCTCCCTCTGCTGGGTGCGATGCGCGAAGATCCCGTCGCAAAGAAAGGAGCTTGGCACGAGGGCCGGCCGGAGACGAGGGCCGGGGTAAATCGTCTCTCCCCAAGCGGTCTCGTCGCCGGTCCTGAGCGCCGCTCCCTTCCCCGAATGTGGCGACGCACCCAGCCGCTGCTCCCCTTTCGCCGGGATCTCGGATTCGCTCGCCTCACCTGGATCAGCCGGAGCTCCAGAGAAGCGGGTTCCTCGACTGCCCGGCCCCGCCTCCTGCTCTCCGCCCTCGCGCATCCCGCAGGCGATCGCCTTGCCCCCGCCTTAAGATGCTCGGGGGCCGCTGCGCGACTCCTTTCTTTCTTCCCCCTTCCCGCCGCTCGTCCGATCCTCTTATCCCCAAGCAGGGAGGAGCGAGCGGACGCACGAAGCGGCCTTGGCCTGGTGGGGAAGAAGCTGCGCTCGGGCCGTGAGAAAGACCGATAAGCAGAAGAATTAAGCAGCCCCTTCAGTTCCTCCTGGAACGAAATTCCAGAAGTATGGAACCGGTTGGGACTAACTTGGGATCCGCCGTTCATTGCCGAGGAAGCAAGCGCGGCCGGATGCACACTTAACGGGTTTGCAGACTTGGCTTTATGCGGGAGCCACTCCTGTGCAAATACCTCCCAGATGAATCGGTGCCCAGATTATAGAGTCAAGCCCCGCTGTTCGTGGTTTCATGGACTCGCCCTTCTTGGCAACCGTGCAGAAGGGCGCTGTATTTCCCTTTTTTTTACTTCATCGTCTGGCCCGCAGGCTGGAGCAGTGTTGTGGCCTCAGCCCAATATTGCCGAAGTCGCACGCCGCCCAGATGAGCTCAGGCAAGGCTGCCCACGGATTACACTGGGGGTGGCTGTGTATTCTGATTGCACGGTTGCAGCCATCATCTTAACAATGTTGATACACACACACACACCTGGATTATAGGACACTAACACAGTTGTGTGCAAGGAATGGTGGGAGTTCTGTTGTCATCAGCTTTGGTCAGGCTGCAACTAAAGTGGATGGGTGCAGCAGGTGGGTGGAGGAGGAACCTCCCTAACATTACGCCAGCCACTTTTTGAGGCAGTTGTGTGTGTGTACATGTTCTTGGGAGGCATGAGCTGGATGCTCAGAGAATATATTTCCAGCAGGGTCACCCAAAGCCTGAAGGTCATCCCAGCTGCCCAGCTAAAGCCAGCAGGCACCTATATTGGGCAGCAGAGGTATAGGAAGATGCCAGAGTCAGATGATCACTTTATTGACAAGGGCAAAGGCATCAGTTCATACTGTGTGGGAGAATGCAATGGTAACCACTGCTGTATTTTTACCAAGGAAATCACATGGATAGAAAATATAAAATGATTGACGATATAGTGCCGGATGATGGGTCCCTCAGGTTGGATGGTACTCAGCATGCTACTGAGGAAGAACTGAGGATCTTTTAGAAAACTAATGATGCTTATCATGCAGCTTTTAAAGCATTAAAGCTTTTGGCACATCTAGTTGCTGATGTTACCACGCAGGAAAAGAAAATCCGAAGCTGCAAAGATAGAATTACAGTGGGAATATGGAACCTAGGAAGCATGAATATGGAAAAACTCAACACAGTAAAAGTTGAAATGAATCAACCACACCTTGACTTGTTGTTGTTTATTTGTTTAGTAGCTTCCGACTCTTTGTGACTTCATGGACCAGCCCATGCCAGAGCTTCCTGTCTGTTGTCATCACCCCCAGCTCCCCCAAGGTCGAGTCCAAATATCATCCATCCATCTTGCCCTTGGTCGGCCCCTCTTCCTTTTGCCTTCCACTCTCCCTAGCATCAGCATCTTTTCCAGGGTGTCCTGTCTTCTCATTATGTGGCCAAAGTATTTCAGTTTTGCCTTTAATATCGTTCCCTCAAGTGAGCAGTCTGGCTTGATTTCCTGGAGTATGGACTGGTTTGATCTTCTTGCAGTCCAAGGCACTCTCAGAATTTTCCTCCAACACCACAGTTCAAAAGCATCGATCTTCCTTCGCTCAGCCTTCCTTATGGTCCAACTCTCACAGCCATATGTGACTACAGGGAATACCATTGCTTTAACTACGGGGACCTTTGTTGTCAGTGTGATGTCTCTGCTCTTAACTATTTTATCAAGATTTGTCATTGCTCTCCTCCCAAGGATTAAACATCTTATTTCCTGGCTGCAGTCAGCATCTGCAGTAATCTTTGTGCCTAGAAATACAAAGTCTTTCACTACCTCTACATTTTCTCCCTCTATTTGCCAGTTATCAATCAAGCTGGTTGCCATAATCTTTGTCTTTTTGAGGTTTAGCTGCAAGCCAGCTTTTGCACTTTCTTCTTTCACCTTCATCATAAGGCTCCTCAGTTCCTCTTCGCTTTCAGCCATCAAAGTGGTATCATCTGCATATCTGAGATTGTTAATGTTTCTTCCAGCGATTTTAAGTCCAGCCTTGGATTCCTCAAGCCCAGCACGTCACATGATGTGTTCTGCGTACAAGTTGAATAGGTAGGGTGAGAGTATACAGCCCTGCTGTACTCCTTTCCCAATCTTAAACCAGTCCGTTGTTCTGTGGTCTGTTCTTACCGTTGCTACTTGGTCGTTATACAGATTCCTCAGGAGGCAGACAAGATGACTTGGTATCCCCATACCGCTAAGAACTTGCCACAATTTGTTATGGTCCACACAGTCAAAGACTTTAGAATAGTCAATAAAACAGAAATAGATGTTTTTCTGAAACTCCCTGGCTTTTTCCATTATCCAGTGGATATTGGCAATTTGGTCCCTAGTTCCTCTGCCTTTTCTAAACCCAGCTTGTGCATCTGGCAATTCTCGCTCCATGAATTGCTGAAGTCTACCTTGCAGGATCTTGAGCATTACCTTACTGGCATGTGAAATGAGTGCCACTTAGCAGCCTCAAATAATAATAGTACTAGTGGCAGTTTTATTAATGAGTCTTATAACTGTGCAGTACAGGTAAATCGAAATTATATACAATATAAACCAATATCATAATAAAACAATTGGTGTAACAAAATGATATTTTTATTACAATAAAATAATAATTATAAACATACAAACAATTCCTAATGTTAGCACAACTTTGGTGTATAAATATAGAGTGACAAGTGAGAGGGAAGGTTTTTCTGGCTTCATAAAGGTCCTGCAAAAGGAAGCATTTTAAAGACTTTTTTAAACATCTGGAATAAAACTCCAGATGTAACTCCAGAGACAGTTGATTCCAAAGAAGGTGTTACCCTTTTTCCCAAAAGGTAAAAAGACTTAGTTGGTAATTTTAACTATCATATACGATGGGGAGGAGGTACAGCACTGCTAGATGTGCAAGTTTCTGTTGTTACAGCCACTCAGTAAAAGCTTCAGCTTTCCTGTAGAATTGATTCCTGGTCTCATCTACCTGGTAGGTCTGACAACTTTATCCTAACCCTATCTTTATCATACTGTGAGTAAAAGATGTTGATCCTGTAAGTTACTCTGTCAGTCAATTCTTACCGTAACATGAATGTATGACTACCACTAATCACAAAGAATATGCAAGAACTAACCATTAAATCTAACCATAGACCTCATGGAACTCTAACCTTAACTTCAATGTACCACCAACAGAAAGATTTTATACTGTGTTAGGAAACACAGCAATTCCTATCATAACATGACCTTAAGACTACTAATTATAAAAACTCCCCTAAAGTCAACCTTCACTCCAGACTAAATCACCTTGATCCTATCTTCATAGCAAAATAATTTTTACATCTAAAATGTTATCCCAGAGAGCAATCATCACTATAAAACATGTGCTGAGGCTTCCGGTGGGAATGGCGGACTGAATGGCTGTGCCTGCTGGTTCAACGGGCGGAGCTGACAACGCGGTAACTTTTTTTGGGCTCAGGCAGCTTTCCTGAAGCCTAGAAATGTTCTCTGGATCAAGAAGAATACCTGGAATCCCCATCTGCCCTCCGGATGACTTCTTGCAGCCAGAAGATCATAAACTGTGTTTCGCGTTGGATTGGTAAGAGCCAGCTGGGAGGCGGGGACTTCATCACTTTCCAAGCTGTGCTGTAGCCTTAAAGGGACACTAAGACTGGCCACCCCATTTCTAAATCACCAATTTTTTTTTTTTTTTAAGTATATGTACTGTACCCCAAAAGAGGCTTTCTACAGCAAGGAGAAGCTAGTTCTCTTGGTGCATAACGTTATCTTTGGGATTATGTCATGAGTACTGATGGCGAGCAGGAGGGGGCCCCTATCCAGGGGGGAAAATGCATGCGTAGTACTGAGGAATTAAGCAGCCATTCAAAGAGACACAGATCAGACCCGCCCTAACTTTTGGGGTTTATCTGTCTGGGTTTTTCCCACGCTTCTTCAGTTTGTTAGGATTCTGTTTAATGTAGCAGTAATAAACACTAGAGACCTACTCCTCATCTCAGCGTGATTTCTGACTGTTAGGACAGATTACTTTTTAAAATTCTTTTAAGTTTTGGATTTTGTTTTCCTTCCAAAGGAAATTCCAAAGATTGAGAGTAAACAATTGTCTTCCTGTTATTATTTTTGTATTAAATTTGAAGACATTAGCATTTTCCTACACATTGAATCAGCTGATTTGAACCTTCAGCTTTCTGTTTTCATTTTCTCTTGAGAACTGCCTGTCATCTCACTCTCACTCAGGGCCGCAACTAGGAGGGGGCAAGCGGGGCATGTGCCCCAGGTGCCTTGCTGGGGGGGGTGCCAAAATGGGTGCGGAATCCATGTCTGCCCCGGGTGACCCAGACCCTAGTTGCAGGCCTGCTTTCACTTTATGTAAAGACACTTCAGAACTCTTCCATATCTTTGACTTTTGCTGGTTAAGCTCCTAGGGGGTACCATAATTTACTGCGTGAGACATGGAGGATTTCAAATAGATTCTTTGTGACCTTCACCAGGATTTTAAACAGATTTCTTCTGACTTCTATCAAGCTTTCATGCAAGATATCCAGGATATTGTGGAAAATATGAGATCTAAAATGTGCCATCAGGCTGGGGATGTGGTGGATGAAATTGAGGAATTTTACAGTAAAAGAAATGTCTCTTCTAAGAATGAGATTGGGATTTTTATCGAGATGCTGGATAATGGAGTTGGAGAAATCTAAGGGAGAGAGTGATCTGCCAGCCATAAGTAAAATCAATCTCCTGGTAGAATGCCATGAAAAGAACCTGGAATGTTTGAGGGGGACAGTTGGGCTGTTTGATTCTTTCAAGAGGAAAGCTCTGTGCACATTGTGGGGATATGTAACTGCTCTGGTTTATTTTGAAGCGGGATAAGGGTTGAAGAATGTTCATCTGGTTTGCTTTAAGGAGTTGATTGATGCTATTTCCCTTTAAAGATTTGGATTTATTGTTTTGAATTGGCTTTGTTTTTTGTGTTTATTAAGATTAAAATTATTAAAACTGTTCTATTAGGGTTAAAGAATGTTTATCTGGTTTGCTTTAAGGATTTCATTGATGCTATTCCCTTTTAAAGATAGGGAATTACTGTTTTGAATTGTCTTTGTTTTTTGGGTTTATTAAGATCAGAATTATTAAAATGTTTGTACTATTAAGGTCTCCCAGCAAAGGATCATTACCTTGTCGTGGTGCTGGAGCTTGAGCACCTCAATGATGCCATGAGCTGAACCGTGAAGGGCCACCCAAGACAGAAAGGTCATGACAGAGAGGTCAGACTAAATGCGATCCCTGGGGAAGGTAATGGCAACCCACCCCAGTATTCTTGCCATGAAAACTAAATGGATCAATACAACCAGAGATATGTCGGTATACCATCGGAAGATGAGACCCCCAGGTCGGAAGATGGTCAAAATGCTACTGGGGAGGAACAGAGGATGAGTTCAACTAGCCCCAGACGTGATGACGCAGCTAGCTCAAAGCCGAAAGGACAGCTAGCGGCCGACGGTGCTGGTGGTGAACGGCGAAGCCGATGTTCTAAGGATCAACACGCCATTGGAACCTGGAATGTAAGATCTATGAGCCAGGGCAAATTGGATGTGGTTATTGGTGAGATGTCAAGATTAAAGATAGACATTTTGGGCATCAGCGAACTGAAATGGACTGGAATGGGCCACTTCGCATCAAATGACCACCAGATCTACTACTGTGGACAAGAGGACCACAGAAGAAATGGAGTAGCCTTCCTAATTAATAGTAAAGTGGCTAAAGCAGTGCTTGGATACAATCCAAAAAACGATAGAATGATCTCAATTCGAATTCAGGGCAAGCCATCTAACATCACAGTGATCCAAATATACGCCCCAACCACAGATGCTGAAGAAGCTGAAGTAGAGCAGTTCTATGAGGATCTGCAGCACCTACTGGACAACACGCCTAAAAGAGATGTTATTTTCATCACGGGAGACTGGAATGCTAAGGTGGACAGTCAAATGACACCTGGAATTATAGGTAAGCATGGCCTGGGAGAACAAAATGAAGCAGGACATAGGCTGATAGAATTTTGCCAAGACAACTCACTCTGCATAACGAACACTCTCTTCCAAAAACCTAAGAGACGGCTTTATACATGGACTTCACCAGATGGACAACACCGAAATCAGATTGACTACATCCTTTGCAGCCAAAGGTGGCGGACATCTATACAGTTGGTAAAAACAAGACCTGGAGCTGACTGTAGTTCAGATCACGAACTTCTTCTTGCACAATTTAGGATCAGACTAAAGAGATTAGGGAAGACCCACAGATCAGCTAGATATGAGCTCACTAATATTCCTAAGGAATATGCAGTGGAGGTGAAGAATAGATTTAAGGGACTGGACTTAGTAGATAGGGTCCCGGAAGAACTCTGGATAGAAGTTGGCAGCATTGTTCAGGAGGCGGCAACAAAATACATCCCAAAGAAAGAGAAAACCAAGAGGGCAAAGTGGCTGTCTGCTGAGACACTAGAAGTAGCCCAAGAAAGAAGGAAAGCAAAAGGCAACAGTGATAGGGGGAGATATGCCCAATTAAATGCAAAATTCTAGAGGTTAGCCAGAAGAGATAAGGAATTATTTTTAAACAAGCAATGCGCGGAAGTGGAAGAAGACAATAGAATAGGAAGGACAAGAGACCTCTTCCAGAAAATTAGAAACATTGGAGGTAACTTCCAGGCAAAAATGGGTATGATCAAAAACAAAGATGGCAAGGACCTAACAGAAGAAGAAGAGATCAAGAAAAGGTGGCAAGAATATACGGAAGATCTGTATAGGAAGGATAACAATATCGGGGATAGCTTTGACGGTGTGGTCGGTGAGCTAGAGCCAGACATCCTGAAGAGTGAGGTTGAATGGGCCTTAAGAAGCATTGCTAATAACAAGGCAGCAGGAGACGACGGCATCCCAGCTGAACTGTTCAAAATCTTGCGAGATGATGCTGTCAAGGTAATGCATGCTATATGCCAGCAAATTTGGAAAACACAGGAATGGCCATCAGATTGGAAAAAATTAACTTACATCCCCATACCAAAAAAGGGAAACACTAAAGAATGTTCAAACTATTGAACAGTGGCACTCATTTCACATACCAGTAAGGTAATGCTCAAGGTCCTGCAAGGTAGACTTCAGCAATTCATGGAGCGAGAATTGCCAGATGTACAAGCTGGGTTTAGAAAAGGCAGAGGAACTAGGACCAAATTGCCAATATCCGCTGGATAATGGAAAAAGCCAGGGAGTTTCAGAAAAACATCTATTTCTGTTTTATTGACTATTCTAAAGCCTTTGACTGTGTGGACCATAACAAATTGTGGCAAGTTCTTAGCGGTATGGGGATACCAAGTCATCTTGTCTGCCTCCTGAAGAATCTGTATAACGACCAAGTAGCAACAGTAAGAACAGACCATGGAACAACGGACTGGTTTAAGATTGGGAAAGGAGTACGGCAGGGTTGTATACTCTCACCCTACCTATTCAACTTGTACGCAGAACACATCATGTGACGTGCTGGGCTTGAGGAATCCAAGGCTGGACTTAAAATCGCTGGAAGAAACATTAACAATCTCAGATATGCAGATGATACCACTTTGATGGCTGAAAGCGAAGAGGAACTGAGGAGCCTTATGATGAAGGTGAAAGAAGAAAGTGCAAAAGCTGGCTTGCAACTAAACCTCAAAAAAACCAAGATTATGGCAACCAGCTTGATCGATAACTGGCAAATAGAGGGAGAAAATGTAGAAGCAGTGAAAGACTTTGTATTTCTAGGTGCGAAGATTACTGCAGATGCTGACTGCAGTCAGGAAATCAGAAGACGCTTAATCCTTGGGAGAAGAGCAATGACAAATCTCAATAAAATAGTTAAGAGCAGAGACATCACACTGACAACAAAGGTCCACATTGTTAAAGCAATGGTGTTCCCCGTAGTAACATATGGCTGCGAGAGCTGGACCATAAGGAAGGCTGAGAGAAGGAAGATCGATGCTTTTGAACTGTGGTGTTGGAGGAAAATTCTGAGAGTGCCTTGGACTGCCAGAAGATCAAACCAGTCCATCCTCCAGGAAATAAAGCCAGACTGCTCACTTGAGGGAATGATATTCAAGGCAAAACTGAAGTACTTTGGCCGCACAATGAGAAGACAGGACACCCTGGAGAAGATGCTGATGCTAGGAAGAGTGGAGGGCAAAAGGAAGAGGGGCCGACCAAGGGCAAGGTGGATGGATGATATTCTAGAGGTGACGGACTCGTCCCTGGGGGAGCTGGGGGTGTTGACGACCGACAGGAAGCTCTGGCGTGGGCTGGTCCATGAAGTCACGAAGAGTCGGAAGCGACTGAATGAATAAACAACAACTATTAAGGTACAGGCAACTTATGTGGTTTTTAATTTGATTCTTATTATAGTAGACAGAAATGTATAGAAAAGTTGTAGGAAGGGAATAATTAAATAAGTTTTATCTTTTGGAGGGGCAAAAGATGTTTAGGAGGTTTATATGAACTTTTTTTTCTTTATTTTAATGTAAGGGGGAGGAGTAACTGTACTTACTGATTTTTATTATGTGAAAATGGAATGACTTGTAGAAATAATGTGGTGTTTTGGTTTAATATAGAGTAAGAGATTGATTATGGAAATTTTTGTATATCCTTTCTGTTAAAAGTCAGAAGCCACATCTTTTTGTAAAGTTGAAAATTTTTTCTCTTGTGTTTCCGCACTTTTTTAGTTTTTTTCTTTGTAGTTTTTTGTTTTTTTGTAGTTTTTATTCTTCTCTTGAAACCTAATAAAATTTACTACATAAAAAAAATCACTACAAAATATGTGCTTTAGATTACTACTAACCATAAAAACTCAACCTGGCAGAAATTTCTACTTTACAATGAATGTAAGTACACCATTAATTATAAAAGTAAGAAAAAAGCTAACTCTACTTTTAAGTTTAAGTATAGACATCAAAAAATCTTAAACCTACTCCTAGCCCTAACTTCAGCACAACAGCAAAAGAAATTTTACACCTGAAATGTTATCCCAGGAAGGAGTCCACACAATAACAAGGAAGCATAATTCTAACTGTGTTTTCCCTCTTCTGCTAAGTTTCTTTCCTCAGAACTACCGTCACAGGAAATTCCTACCTTAACATGGAGATAAGCATAATGCCAATAATAAAAACTCAGACACACACTAACCATACTGTTTTTCCCAGGTTTATAAATTTAAATTTATTTAACAACTAGCAATACAGTGGAGCATTTGTTTATTTATTTATTTATTCATCCAATTTGTCCCCGCCCATCTCCTCCCATCGGGGGTCTTTGGGCGGTTTTATATATATAAGTATGTATGTATATAGGCAAACTACATATAATCTATCCTTTCTAAATGTTCATGTTCAAAAGAAATGGTATCTGAAAACTTTCTTGTTCTTGAGAAATAACTTTGGCAAAGAGAAGTGCATTAATTTTATACGCTCCATTTTTAGCCAAGGTGTTAATTCTTCTGACTTTATTAAGCTAAAATCTTATTGATACAATTAGCATCATAGTAGGAGTTAATACCTGAAATTCTGAAGCCTCCTCCATTGTTATTTTGATAAAGAACTTTTGAATTTATTCTTGCTTTTTTGCCAGCATGTATACACTTACTAACCATTTTCTGACATTTATTAAAAGATTTTATATCCATGCATGCCTGTGTAACAAAAGTCAGGCCTTACAGAAAATGTATAAATTACACTTATTGTTTGAATTGGTTGCCATTTTCTTCTAAGTACTTCCTTATTCGTTTGACACATGACATTTGAACCTTCCTAAGTACTATACAGTAACATTTTCTCTGAAAAAATATCAATTAATTAAACATACTGTGATTGGCCTATGACGCCTGACTTTTGGTATACCCCATATATATCTGCGTATATATTATGTTTGGAAAAGCTGAAAGCAGTGAAGAAGTAGCCACATTTTTACTATAGTGCTGTTTTAGCAAATTATGATACAGGTAACTTAAATTTTGATCTCTCCTTCAGTTTACTGAGTGATAGATTAATGGTTTGAAGTTCAATTGAAATAATTTGACCAATTTTTTAGGAATGTGAACCCCTACATACTTGAAAGAGTGCTTACGTATTTTAATTCCTGATTATTTGCTTTGTACTATAATAGGTGTATTTACACAAAGAAATTCTGACTTAGCAAAATTAATACTTAAGTCTGATAATTTACCAACATTTGAAAAAGTATTCATAATTCTGGAGAATGTCTTAGGAGGATTTGATATGATCAGGGCAAAAAGATTTACTTTATAATGTGCAGCATTGATTTCTAATTCTGTATATCCAGGAATTCTTACCTTCTGCGCTAAGGATTCTAATGAGATGGCAAATAGCAATTAACTTGAGAGGTGTGGTTCCTAGTAATCATTTTGTTTTTATATGCTTGCAAGGAATTTAGAATTTTTGTCATTAAATTCATGAAATGTTTGATTAAGATTCTGTAGATTAGATACTGTTTTGTCTATATCTAAATTGTGGAATTCTGTTCTTTTGAAGTTAGTTCACACACACACTGTATATATATAGTCACTCTTCTTAAATATGCAACTCTGGGCAGTAAACAGTACCCTTAGGATAGAAAATGTACCAGTAGCTGATCATCACCAGATGAACCTTCAAACAGCACATTGCACCCTAATCAAGGAACTATTAACTCAGGCAATCAACCAAGCAGCAAACAACAGCCCAATCAAAGAACTCTCAAGGAGAGAACAACACCCCCACCACCACAAGCAGGGCAAGCCATGGCATATAAACTGAAGCAAGGCCCACTCCCTCTTTGCACTGAAGATGTTGCCTAGTCTGGCAGTGAAACATCTGCAAGAAAACAGCAAGGCTCAGAGAGCACCAAGGACTCCACAAGATATATTTGTTTCATCTCTTTCTGTGTAGATACAGATTTTTTTCTTCCCATATAGAGTTACTACTAATCCAAAGGGAAATGTCCTGCTATATATTTTCCTAGACTTTCTAAGATTTTAAAGTCAAGGTTTTAAATTGATGCCTTTTTCTGAAGAGTTTCAGTTGATATATCTTGAAATATTTGGGCTCTGTCTTCACCTCAATATATGTTTTCCATTGTTCTAGCCTTTTGCAAAGCATTTTTAACACAATAATGTGAAAATTTAATAATAATAATGTCTCTAGTTTTTTTTTTATTACCCAGAAGATTATAGTGTCCTATCTGGTGCACACTTTCCATGTCTTCAGGACTAATATTAATCTCTGGTAATAATATTTTAGCCAATTTACTTGAAAAAATATAGCCTGTCCATGTAATTCTTTTTAACCTAATGTTGCAACAGCAGTTGGCATTCTCTAGATACAATAATATCTCACATAAATCTTGAGACTCTCTTTTCATTAGCTAAATTGTGGATGCATTCCTTTCAGTGACTTCAAGTGTTTTATTTGTGGTGTCACCAATGTTTACCACAGTAGAGGACAACTTGAGGGTTTCTTCTTGCAGTGGTTTAATTACTTTTGATCAATTAGCCTTTTTTTCAACTCAGGCACTTTTAGTAGTAAGAGACAGTTCATTACCATCTTTGTGTTGTAAAATATGGGGGCCATGATTCATTATGACCTCTTTTGAGGTCTCTGAAGGAGGACAGGTTCTATCTGCCTTCTTCTTAGAAAAGTAGGATGGTAAATTCTTATTGTTTTTTTTTAACAGCTTTTGTTTTTTGGGACGTACCCCAACAATAAACTTTATCAGGAGACAGAGATAAGTGTTTCTTTTCTTTTTTTAGCTCAAAAGAGGAAAGAACAGTAGAGCTAAGACATAATTTCTATCACTGATGTCACTCCTCCTCCCCCCCCAAGCTAACTGTACTGTTAAATTTTACCATAGGTCTTATGGAAGTCTGACACTAACCCTAACTTCATCCTGATGGCAAAATAAATTTTGGCCTGAAATGTTATTCCAGACAACAATAATGGTATTAGCACTACTACTAACCAATAAAAGCCACCTCTCATCCCTAGAGCCAAGGAAACTCACTCCTCAGCTGATCTTCGCCATATGCTACCCCGCAAGTCACCCTGCCAGGAAATCCCTACCATTACATGAATGTAAGTGTCCACCCCCAGGGTTGCTTAGTTTAGGCATCAGGAAAGGAAGGTAACATATTAAAGAAGTTAGCCCCCCCAAATCCTATTCCTAAATTTAACCATAGCCCACAAGGAAGCCTAACCCTAACCTTATCTCCCTCAGCTACTGGTACATTTTCTATCCTAAGGGTCAATTTTGTTTTTGTATCCACTGTTTACTGCCCAGAGTTGCATATTTAAGAAGAGTGACTATATATATACAGTGTGTGTATATACACACACACACACACAAACACATAAATAACATTTATCCTAACAGCAAAATAAACTTTGTACCCTCAGTGTTATCCCAGGAAACACCGCCGCCTGTAACATGTCCTCAGGAGTACTGCAAATCATAAAATTGTCACTCTAAATTGAACCACCCCTACCTTCCCCCTATTGCCAGTAGAAACCTTCTGTCCTAAAAGTCAACCTGGCAGGAAATTTAAGGGTACCACTAATCATAACTTATATTGATCATCAGGAGGCAGAACAGTTTCATCATATATTAGGACTCATCAGATGTATGTAGCCAGATCTCTCTATGGAGTTCAAACCTTCTATGGGGAATTGAACTCACCAACCATTGCACTTTAGACAACTATATACAGTACATTTGCTTTAGGAGCTATCCAGGTTCTGGTGCTCAGTCATGTTGCAGGAAAGGATATGTGGTATAGAACCTATCAGAAAGGAATACAACAACCCACCTTCCCTTAAGGTCTCAGAGCAGAGAAATACAGGTGTTATGTTATATCATGTCCTAGTGTATGAAATTTACATTATTTCCACCCCCCACTTGGAGGAGTGGTGAGTCCCAATATAGGATAAAGCTGGTCCCATACTGCCTCCTGGTGGTCAATGTAAGTAAAAACACCACATAGGATATATGCTGTATAAAAATAGTAAAGTTTTGCCTCTCCAAGTGGTGCAGGGTGGAAGTCATATAAAACTTCATACATGGGGACATGATATAATCTAACATCTGTATTTCTCTGCTCTGAGAGATTAAAGGAAGATGGACTCTATGTACCCTACGTTTTCTGAAATTTTTTTGTTGCTGGCTAATTTGGAATTGCAGGATGGATATCAAAGCAGGAGGACATTAAAGGAGGTGCTAGGACCAAAACAAACATCATGTTTATTTAAATTGTTTATAGCACTGGGGTCCTTCCCTAATTGCCATGGTGAGCCCAAGTGACAGGGACGGTCTTCAAAATTTGTCTCACAAAGAGATTGCTTTCGCTGGGCAAGTTGTATAAGCCCTGCAAAGTTTCTTTCCCACTCCACTCCCAGAGTTGCTTAGTTTAGGCATCAGGAAAGGAAGATAACATATTAAAGAAGATTAAATGTCTAGAAGGTATCCGTCACCTAACTAAGACAAAAGAGAGAAATAATTATCTAATTGGAGTTAGAGCTGGAAGTTTGTTGTCTCACAGCTTGCGAGAGTAAATAAGAAGGGCTAACTTGTCTAAGCAGCCTTTCTTCCAGGTGTTAATTAAAAAATACAAGTCAATCAGAGAACACCCTAATCATAACAACTAGACAAAAGCTTGCTCCACTTTTACCTTTAAGCACAGACATCAAGAAATCCTTACCCTAATCCTAATCCTAACTCCATTGTGGTGGCAAAATAATTTGTGCAACTGAAATGTTATCCCAGAAGGGAATCCCCACAATAACATGGCCTTAGCATTGCTACTAACCATAAAATTCACCCTAAAGCTAATCCTCATTCCAAACTGAATCCTAGATCCCATGGAAACCAAACCTTACTTTCCCCCTAATGCCAGTAGAAATGTTCCATCCTAAATATCAACCTGACAGGAATCTTTACCATAACATGAATATAAGTGTACTGCTGATCATAGCTTACACAAAAGCTAACTCTCCTTTTAAGTTTAAGCATAGACATGAAGAAAGTCTAAGCCAAACCCTAGCCCTAAGTTCACCACAGTGGCAAAATAAATTTTGCACCCAAATGTTATCCCAGGAAGGAGTACATGTTATAACATGGCCTTAGCAGGACCAATAACCACTACCAGTAAAAATGTACCCTAAAGCTAACTCTCAATCCAGATTAAACCACAGACTCCATGCAAGCCTAACTCTAACCTTATCTTCATTTTGCAGCTGTTATACCTTTTTCTATCTTCAGAGTCGACATAGCAGGAAATTTCTACTTAACATGATAACTCTTTAACATGATAACTCTGCCACTAATCATAAACATTCAGCCAAAAGCTAAGTCTCCTCTTAAACTTCATCATCAGTCTTACTGAAGCTGAAGCCTAACCTTAACTTTCCCATAATGGCAAAAACAACTTTGCACTCAATACAAAATCCCAGAAAGCCCCCTGACAATAAGACTACCATCAACCATAACTTACCCTATGGCTAACCCCCATTTTAAAGTGAAGCACAGACTTCTAGTAAACCTCATCCTAACCCTACTTTTACTGCACTGCCAGTACAAATTTGCCACTGTAAAATTACACTGTCACAAAATCCCCATTGCAATAAATGTCCTATATCATGTTGGAAGGAAATCTTACCAGGGTCTGTTCCAAGCCAGGAATGAAGATACACAGGCAGTTGCTTCAACAGAGGTGATTGCTTTATTGTCCGAGAGTGCGAAATACAGAGAAGTCACCTGTCGGAGGTGGCCACACTTGTATTTCCCCACCAGCCCTTTATATAGGGATGCAGGTCTTATAGTTAATGAAAGAGCGCAAAAGACGATGTTTTGTTTGTGAGAATCCAGCCTGCCTCTGACTCAGAAATCAAAACTTTCTGAGTCAGAGGAGGAAATAGAAACTTACTGGGCTGAAACTGGGAAAGCGAAACCTTGAGATGAGTCAGCAGCATGGGAAGAGTCAAAGGTGCTGATTGGCCAAGATTCAGAGGAGGATTTGAATCGTCCAATCAGTGCACACCAAAGATGGACAGAAAAGCACGCGAAGGAGAAGGCAGCCCGATTGGCTGCAGAAGGGAACAGGCGTGCGAAGGATCGGCATAAAAGGCAGACGCACGAAGAGCAAGCTGCCAGACACGACCGATCCTGCAAGCCTGCAGCGTCCACAGAAGAATCCTTAACCAGCGTCGGAGACAGCGTCTGCTACCAAAGAGGAATCAGTGCTAGTGTTCTCCACTGAGGAGGACTTGAATCCTGCTTCTGCTGCTACCAAGGATCTTCTCCTCACCGAACCCAGCAACCTCAGTCTTGCATCCAGCCTCAGATCTTTGTGTTCACCTTGTGTACGTTCCAGGTGTGCTTCTTGCCCCATTTCAAGATTTCAGCCGTGTCCAGAGTCTCCAGTCCAGCCTTGTCATGCCTCCAGCCCACAATCTCGCTCCAAGCCTTCGGTGCAGCCTTGCAACGTTTCTAGATCGCCACTTAGCTCCAGGTCTCCCGTGCAGCTTCAGTGTGCCTTTGACCTCCAGTCTCACAGTGAATCTTTGGTCCAGTCCAGCCGTGCTTTGAGTGCTTGACCTTGTTCAGGAGTTTAACGCCTATCTAGTTGTGAACCCGAAGTGCTGCCTAGTTCAAGGGTTCCAGCCGAGTCCAGCCTTGTTCCTAGTTCCCAGTTGTGCTCAGAATTCTTAGTCCAGAGTATCCAGCCCAGTCCAGGGCTTCCAGCTGAGTCCAGCCTTGCTCTGAGCCCTCAGCCTTGCTCTGAATTCTTAGTCTAGAGTATCCAGCTCGTCCAGGGCTTCCAGCCAAGTCCAGCCTTGCTCCAAGTCTGCAGCCTTGCTCCGAGTTCCTAGTCCAGAGTATCCAACCTAGTCCAGGGCTTCCAGCTGAGTCCAGCCTTGCTCTGAGTTCTCAGTCTTGCTTCGAGTCTTCAGTTCCCAGTATCCTGTCTAGCCTGAATCATCGAATCCAGTCCAGTCTGGTCCTTAGATCCCAGAGGTGTCCAGGGGGCTCCAGTCAGCCCTGCCCAGAGTTCCGGTACCAGCCTAATTCAAGTGGTGTTCCAGTTCAAGATCTTTTGACTTCAGCTTCAGTAGCGTCTCGCACTCCAGCTTCTTCCAGCCTTCCAGTCTCTGTCAGAGAGTCCTGCTCTGCAGGCTTGCTGTCATCTCCTCCTGCAATCTTGCCAGTTTCCCCGTTGCTGCCCAGTTGGTCTTAACTGAGACCAGTTCTTCTTCATTCTAAGGACTTATTCATTTTATTTAATAAAGAGTATTTTTGATAATTAATCTGCCTGGCTGCCTCTAAGTCTGAACAGGACATTGTCTTAGCCAGATCGCGCTTAGTTGGTTTCCTGGAAAGGTGGCGCTTTCTAAGAATTCTAAGAAGTGTAATTGACTAAAGATCAGAGGTATTTCTGTGGTCGCACCCCCTATTTTTTCGGGGTTTCTTGCTCAATTAAGCTCCGCCTTTCCGCCTTTGTCCTCTCAGTTTCCTGACCTGATCGGCTTGCGTGGAATTTGAACAGGTTATCGGGAGGTTCCTGTATGGCTCATCTTGGTATTCTCCTATTATTCTATTGTGATCCTTTATATTTAAGTCGTTTTCCTTCTATTTTTAATCTTAGTCTTCTGTCCTGAAGTTTCCATCTTCTTACCTGTTCTGGGGACGTGTTTTTGGTGGGAAGTGTCTATCAGAGAAAGATATGGTTCGAAAATGGAAGTTTACAAGAGAAGGGTAAATAACTGTATTTGCTTGAGCCCTTGCAACAATCACTAATCATAAAAACCTCTCAAAAGTTAACCCTAATGTTAAAATTAAGAAAGTTAAACCCTAACTTCAATGTAATTTTAAGAATTTTTTTTATCCTAAAAGTTATCTCACTAGGCAATGCCCAGATAAATTAGATTTTTGTTTGTTTTTTTAATTCATTCAATCATGTCTGATTCTCGGAGACTGCCTGTTCAAGTCCCTGCAGTTTTCTTGGCAAGGTTTTTTGGAAGTGGCTTGCCATTGCCTTAATCCTAACCTTATGTCAGCCAAATGCTGGCAATGGAAATACAGGTAGTCCTCGTGTTATGTTCATTTATTCAGCAACAGTTCAAAGTTATGATGGCACTAAAAAAATGGACTTAAAAAATGGTCCTTGATGTTCTGGCCATTGTAGCACCTCCACAGTCACATGATCAAAATTCAGGCCAGCCCACATTTATGACTACCACCCCTTGCTGCCACCAATATACAGTAGTATACACAGTCAGTATACAGAGATATATAATGAGACTTGCTTGTGATCAAGGACACTATTTTAAATGTTAATAGCTGAAGATTACACTAAATTACTGATTTACAGTATAACAACACCCACAGCTCCAGAAGGCAGGTTGGTCCACTGCTTAATAGATCTCAAGCCAGGAAATTCCTCTTTATTTTGAGTTTGGATCTCCCTTTGTAAAGCTTCTGCCCATTAGTTCTCGTCCTATTCTTGGGCAGTATGGAGAATAAACCTACATTATCTTCACTGTGATAGCCCTTCATATATTGCAAGGCTGCTATTATGTCTTAGTCTTCTCTTCTTTATGCTAAACATACCCAGTTCCTTTAACCATTCTTTGTAAGATTTAGCCTCCATGCCCCTCACCATCTTTGATGCTCTTCTTTGCACTCTTTCACTGTTCCAGTTAGGTCTGACCAGTGCAGTGTAAAGTAGAATTATTGTTTCCTGTAGCTCAACACAAATCGCTCTGTTGATACAACCAAGATTGCATTAGATATTGTGGCAGCTGCAGTACATTGCTGGCTCATGTGGTCCACCAGGATGCCTAGATCCTTCTTAGAAGTATTACTCTAAGCCAGGTAGCATACATCTTGTACCTGTACATCTGGTTTTTCCTGCCAAAGTGCAGAGCCTTACATTTCTTGCCATTGAATTATGTATTTTTGGATACAGCCCAATGTTCAAGTTTATCAAGCTCCTTTTGAACCTTGAGCCGTCTTTGAGTTGTAGGCAATCCTCCCAGCTTTGCACTGTCTGCAGACTTAATGTGTATGTCTTATATCCCCTCACCTAAGTTATTCATGAAAATATTGAAATATGAAATATTTCATGAAAATATGAAGATAGAGAGCCAGTTTGGTGTAGTGGTGAAGTTTGTGGGCAAGAAACCAGGAGTCTGTGAGTTCTAGTCCCACCTTAGGCATGAAAACCGGCTGGGTAACCTTGGGCCAGTCACTCTCTCTGAGCCCAACTCACCTCACAGGGTGGTTGTTGTGGGGAAAATAGGAGGAGGAAGGAGTATTAGGTATGTTCACCACCTTGAGTTATTCATAAAAATAATAAAGGTGGGATTTTTTTAAAATTAAAAATAAGTGCAGTGACTTTCCTATTTTGTGCAAAATGAGATCCTAAACATGTGGTCACAGAAAATACAATTATATTCAAAGGTCCAGGCACCCCTGGTCTAATTACATGCCTCAATGAATCCACATATGAACATAAGCCAACAAAACAACACCTGGCAAACTCAAAGACAACATCTTCCTATTAGTATTATTTCTAGGACAGCTGCCTGACCTTGGCTGATCTTCCAAAAACTAAGCAGGGTTCGACAGATGTAGTTAGTCCTTGGATGGAAGCCCACCAGAAACTCTAAAAAGTTGTAGACTGGGAAGTGTTAAAAAAAAATCTGGAAAGGAAGTAATGACAAGTTATTTCTATACTGCTGCCAACGAAGTACCTGGCCATGGCCATGAAGCCACCAAGAGTCAAGCTTGAGACTTGAGGGAGACTTGCCTTTTTTAAAACTGAAGCAGCATTAGGAGTTGCCATACTTTTGACTGATTTTTTTCCTTAAGTGCCATAACATGTACAAAACAATTGCTGTCTTTCAAACCTGTAATTCAGCTGGACTACATCTTATATTATTAATTTCGTTTCATTTCATACTCTCAAGGCATTTAGATGTAGCAACGCCTTCCCCTTGCGATAGAAACCTGCCCTACTGTAGAGCTATTTGGGTGACTATTTTTGTTGGCCAACCAATGTTAAGCGTATGCTTTTAAGGGCAACAGAACTGGTCTTTCAGTAACTTTTGCTAAAAGGCAAATGTCAAAAAATACTTTTCATATTTTAATAAATTAGTAAAGAATAAGATGACATTCGATTTTTGTTTGAACAGTTTAATTCCATTCCACAGAATTAAAACACAATGCTATGGATATCTATTCAGATAAGACCTGTTTTATCCTCCCTGGGGCTTACTTACAAATAAGTGGGTGAAGGGTTGCAGTATAAGTTGTATAATTCAATCTTGTGCAATTAATAAAATAGATAAGATGTGACTAACTTGTTATTTGACCTAATACTTTCCATCTGATTTGAGTAATCAAACGGTTATTTCCCGGGTTAACAGCCTGCTGTGGGCTTCAGTACGCTTTCAGTGTTTTCCTTGCGTACTGTGAAATTCAAAGGCTCTCTTGTTTTAGGGAACTTTTAAAAAAATAATCCCGTGGAGGTTTTTTCAGTCGGAAATGTCGCCCATCCATCGCGTCTCACAGAGTCGTAAATGAGCTGGAGTAAACGCCGAACAAAGTGAGGGCGCTGTTACGTCAGCTCAGTTCGTTTGCCCTGACCTTAACGCGCATTCTCAAGCAAAAGGGGGCGGGGATTTTCGACAGTCTCTCCTGCTTTCCACGTTCCCCTAGCAAGAGGCAGGACGGCGGAGATGTCAGCCAATCAGCAGCTCCCACGACCCACCCCGGGGAACCTGGTTTAGAATGTTGAGAGTTTCAGAGTCCCGAGGTAAACTTTCCAGCGAGCCCGGAGGTCGTGCGCGTGAGTCGGCAGGCAGTCATGGTTTCTCCTCGGACTTGTATGAACAAGCTTGGCTCGACGCTTCCATTGCTGTTGGTGCTCTGGGATCTCCACTATGAGGGTGAGAGAAAGTTCTGCTGCTTGTAGGCAAACGTTATCTGGAAAGTTTAGCTACTTGGACGAGAGGACTTGCGGCGTGGCGGAGGCAGGAGTATGCGTGCGGGGAGGACTGATAGAAGGCCTCTCCGCTGACTGGGCTGTAAGTGCGTGCATGTATAATGAAGATTCTTCTTATAGAACTAAAAACATGTTCTGACTTCGGATAATTGCAGATGTAGGGGAAGAAGCTACAGCCTTTCCTGTGGAGAGGGGCTGCAGTGAAGCCCCCTTGGAATTATAGACGGGGATGTCCCGAGTCTATAATGCAGTGTTTCTCAACCTTGGCAGCTTGAAGATGTGTGGACTTCAACTCCCAGAATTCTCCAGCTGGTTATTATTAGATAAATATCTAAATATTAGATATTTGCTGGCTGGGGAATTCTGGGAGTTGAAGCCCACACATCTTCAAGCTGCCAAGGTTGAGAAACACTGCTGTAATGTAATCATGGATAAAAAAGGTTTGCTTGTGGTGGGTGGTTTAAAATTAATGAAGCTGAAAAGGCTCAGGAAGAGAGGAGAAAAGATCCATCCATAGTCCTGGGCTGTTGGTTCTAAAATGACAATGTTGTAGCTTATATGTAAGGCCGTACAAATTTGCTCAGTGGGTTTTACTTCATGTGAATTGTGTTTAGGAATTCAGCCCATGAACTGGTAAGTGCCCAGTGTCTGTTTTGCTCAAATCTGCTCAAGTTTCCTAACATTAAACCATCTACAGGTCTTTCGGGATTGGCTCTTCCATCTTTCAGAGAGAAAGTATAACACTGACCTTTGTCACAAGTGTTTTGAGGCAGTAGATAAACTGCATAAATAAATAAAATGAATAAATGTAGCAGCATGCTTAAGGAACAAATGATGAATATAAATTAGCAAAGGATTTCCTCTTAGTGACATCAGCATGCTAAACTTGTATGATGGGACAGAGTTGGCATGCTCCAGGCCCCATCCATTAAGCACTGTCACCTGCTGAGACCTGGAAAGCCTGCCTTTTCCATTGCAGCACCTGCCTCTGGAACACCACCCCACCCTGACCATGTTCAAAAGGGCTCTAAAAAATGTGACTCTTTCCCCAAGCTTGGGTTAGAGTGGGTGGCAGGTCGTGTTTGAGTGTCTTTTAATGGTTGCTTTTCCTCCAGCATCTGTGTGTTTTTATTATTATTATTATTATTATTATTATTATTATTATTATTATTATTATTATTTTATTGTATGGTTGTTTTTACTGTAAGCTGCTGAGAGCTGTCATAGAGTTGGGCAGCCTTATACATTTCTAAAAGAAATAAATTTTAAAAACCCTGAGTTCATTTACTGTATTTTGCAAATAAATTGTTAGTTGGATAATTGCAAATGCATGTGCACAGCTGCAGCATGCCCAGTATTGTTTTAAAGTTTGGTCTCTTGTTTGCTCCCTCCCTTTTATGCAATGGTTCCCCATAGCTGTAGGAGTTCCATGGGTTGCAGATGTTTTGACTTGGTTGTGAAAAAATATTTTATCCTGCAATCATAACTTAATAATAAAGCTTTCACATCGTGCTACCTTTTTGAGTTCAGGGATATGGACTTTTTAGGTACTAATGTATGTTTATTCTGTTGAATTTTACTTAAATAACATGTTTTGCCCTTAAAAAAGGCCTATACGTATTTAAATAAATAGTTCCTAGTTCTCTGTTTTCCTGAGATCCAGATTATATTTAGGCAAAGGCTCAGATGAAATCTTTTGGGGGGAGATAGGCGGTGATCAGATAGATAGGTAGATAGATAGATAGATAAGACTTTTGAAACAAGTATGTTGGGAAAGGGGGCACAATGGCTCAGTGGTTAAGACGCCAGGCTTGTCTATTGGAAGGTCGCAAGTTTGGTGGTTCGAGACCCTAACCCTGCATGATGGAGTAAGCTCCCGCAGTCGCCCCCACTCTTGCCAACCTAGCAACTCGAAAGCATGTAAATGCAAGTAGATAAATAGGTACCACTCTGGTGGGATGGAAACAGCATTCCGTTCCTGCCATGCCGGCCACATGACCACAGAAGCGTCTTTGGACTGTGCTGGCTCTTCAGCTAAGAAGTGAAGATGAGCACCACTCCCTAGACTTGGACACAACTAAACAGGAACCTTTACCTCTATCTATGTTGGGAATCAAGCTACTCAGTTCATTTATGTCATTTATGTCTTGCCCTTGAATGGTGAGCCAGGGACTGTACTTCAGAAAGTCACCAGGACTAACATTAAATTTGATTTAATTAAATGGAATTAAAAGTAAATATAGTTGATTAAATACATCCCACAACTTTAATGATTTCTGGCGTGGGCTGGTCCATGAAGTCACAAAGAGTCGGAAGCAACTGAATGAATAAACAAGTGCAACTGATAAAATTACCTTTATTAATTGGGTTCATTTTTATCCATATTAAAATATTAATTGATGGAATGAATAGGTTGGGAGGTTGGTATAGTATTCACCAGCCCCCTGGATCGCCATGAAGCTCTGGGGATGCACAGGAAGCCCACATGTGAGCCTTAAGGCCACAGAGGCCAAAAGGAGGCTGCTGGGAACACAGAAGTTGTGCAAGTGCATGCAGAGGACATGGAGGCTACTCAGAAGGCTCTTGAGGATGCTGGGGACATGGAGGCTGTGTGGGAGGTGGAGATGCTGCTGAAGCTGCAGTGGCCTCGGAGGCCTGGGGGTTGGTAGCCCTGACCAAAGCCAACATGGATGCAAAGTTTGCTGGGCCTGGCAGAGCTGGTACTGACAAGCATTGGGAGCCTGCGGGCCTAGTGGAGCTGCTGGGGCCAGCAGGGGCCCCAGAATTCAGGGAGCCAGTTGTGTCATTGGAGCCTGTGGTAGGATGATTGCACAGTGGACTGCTTGGGCATTTAGGGCCACTTGTGATGTGTCTCATGCCTGAGTTACCACGAGTGGCTTTTTAACATCTGCACCTTCCTTGGACATTGGATGACTAGGGTGTGGGCTGGTTTGGTCCTCTCAGACTGTCTCTAGACCTGTGTGGACAGTCCTGAGGGCTGCTCTGGAGGGAGGCTGGAGGTTGTGGGGCATGGCCAGGGAGTGCTGGGCTTGGGGATGCTGTGCTTTTTGGGGTCTTTGCTGCCAGCTTGGGGCCTGGTAGTGGCCCGACCCTTCTTGCTGGGCTCTGGAGTTGCCCAACCAGGGTTCTTCCCTGGGTCTAAGAAGGGGGTGTCTTTCTGCCCCTCTGACCCTTTTGGGTAGTGATCTTCCACCCTGATGGTGGGTGGCAGATGGCCCTGGGTGTTCTTTCCCTAGAGGGGCTTGGACCCCTGATCCCACCAAGTGCTCAGAGTGGTTGGGTCCCTTGTGGGATAGGGTGGATTACTGTGGCTTGGTTATGAGTTAATTGTACGTGTGTGATGTGTGCCTTGGTCTGGGAGGAGGGACCAAGATGTGGAGAGAGCTGAGGGGGCAGGCAGGAACATCAGGACAATCACAGGCAAAGGTAGGTATGGTGGCGACCCAGTGGCAGGCCACATTTGAGGACATTGGACTTGCCATTTTTCTAGCCATGCAGGACTGATTTCAGATATCAGTGGTATCAGGGACATTGGTTATTTTTGTTATTTCCATTTTTAAAAAAATGCAGAAACTCACCCTTAATTTTTTATCTTCCTCAGGAGTACAATGTGGCATAAACGCAGAAGTAGAAAAGCAACTTGAATTGGGAAAGAAACTGTTGGCAGCCGGGCAGCTCGCAGATGCTTTGTCACACTTCCATGCCGCCATAGGTACGTCCCAGAAGACCACTGAGTTTTCCTTCTGAATATGTGGGTTTTGCCACCTCTAGTATAGTGAGTTAAATTATTGTGGTGTTAGTTTCTGTGTACTGTCCCTCTCACTTAAATCTCCCCTCTTCCGGGGGAGATGGGCAGTGGCTAAATTTGAGTGAGTGAGTGAGTGAGTGAGTGAGTGAATGAGTAATAAATAAATAAATAAATAAAAAGTTCACTTCCAGATGACTTCTAGATATTTTGTGGTTTGTTTCATTTATCTTTATTACAGTTTGATTTATGATTAGAACACAGATCAATGGAACTTAAGTTAGTCATGGTTTTAATATAAGTTCTTCAAGGCAGAGATCAATTGTGGTATAGTGGTTTCAGAGTTGGGCCCAGGGGCAGACCCAGATTCTAGTTCCCTGCTTGACCATGGAACTCACTGAGTAACTTTGGGCCATATTTCAAACTCATATGGTGGAGATAAAATAAGAGGAGATTTCTCATGTAAGCTGTTTTGAGCTTGTTGAGGAGAAGGGAAACTATCAGTATAACAATAGTGGCAGACTTTGATAATTCCTGCAGGCTCAGGGGTGGCTATTGCAGGTAAGATCTTCAGTACTGCATTGTCGATTGTGACTTGTTCAAATTTTCCAGATTATGATAGGTTTTTACATTTCAGTGGGTGAGTCAGGCTTGTGCAGGGATTCCTAGAATCACAGAGTCCTACAGCCTGTTTAGATCATTGAGTCCAACTCCCTGCTCAGAGTAGGAATTCACTTTGAAGCTTTTTCAAGGGATAGTTTCTAGCTTCCAGTTGAAGTTTTTCAGTGAAGGAGTTCAGTGACACTGTCAAACTGTCCTTACTATTAGGAAGTTTCGTCTAACATTCAGTTGGAATTGTCTGAAATCCAATACTCCATTTTTTGGATTTTGTGCAGATAGAGATCAGGTCTTGGTGATATGTTAGACCCTCATCCTATGCTGGTGTAGGAGAAGATAGATATAATAGGCCTTCATTTGAAAGGTTGCATGAGAGAGGGATGCCGAGTCACTGCCATTCTACCATTTTTCTCTGCAATTGGATGCTTCAGCTATTTTCTCTGTTTGCAACTCCAGTCTTTAGCCAAACAGAGATGAGAAATAGAAAAAAGGGCCAGTGTCAGGAAATTATGAGGGGAGTAAGGTATGGGATGAGAGTTCTGACTTTCTGCCTCTCTGTGCTTCTTGTCATATCTTTATTAATGTGTGATGAAGTAGACATAAGAAAATAAATGTTTTCCATTGTTGATTCGGTATGGTTTTTTGAACAATGGTTTATTAGCTGAGTTTGCATAGCACACTGAACTGTAAACTATTTCCAAAGTAGTGATTGAATTAGGGTTAAAGGAGGGCTAGGATCATGGGTGGACTTGTGCATTTTATTAACCCATTCCCCCAGTTAATACAAGTATGAGATTAAAATTAGGGGTGCTAAGAAACTCATTCTTGCTGAATGAATGTTTTTATACTTGGTTCACAGTTCAAAAATATTCTAACTACCTGAACAGGAATTAAGTGAAAAGGCTGGTATGTTTTGGTTGGGTACATGTTAAATGCTTATTGATAGGGATGGCGAGAAGAACATTCCATTACTGGTCTCCAGCGAGTCGATGATGGTGATGATGATGATTACTCCAGAGAGCAAACCCTACTCCCTTCTAGCACTGAAGATGTTGCTTAGTCAGGCAACGAAACGTCTGCAAGTTCAGAGAGCACCAAGGACTCCACAGTTAGATGCTGTAGCATGTTGGGGCTCAGCTTTATTCCTTAAATGCTCACTTCTGGAAAGCCTTTAGAAACAGTCTGGGATTCAATACCTGTCCTATGCATACCATTTTTAAAATATTAATTAGAGTGCCTACATAGCTGGAGATATTCCTTCATCAAGTTATATGAAATGTCAGACACTTCCCCCGCCTAATAATTGTGTTATTATTCCTCCTTGTTGCTTGCTTCCTTCTTTCCAAAGCTTTGGCTGGCTTGAGGCAATGTTCTGATTGCTACTTTTTCTCTTGCAGAAGGAGACGCTGATAACTACCTTGCCTATTACAGAAGAGCCACAGTATATCTAGCCATGGGCAAATCAAAAGCTGCCATTCGTGACTTAAGCAGGGTAGTTGAATTAAAGCAGGATTTCACATCGGTAAGCAGTGCTTTCTAAAAATTCCTTCAGGGTGGCTGGAAATGGCTTTTGGTCTTTATTTTTCTGTTGCCTTTTAAATGGGAGCCTGTCTCCCTTTCTTTTTTTAGTAAGTGGTTTAATCTAACAGGAAACCTCAATTATACAACTTGGGGGGATTAAATGTAGACTAAAATTGCAGCTGGGGAGACAGGATTTTCATAGTATTAATTCAGCATGTGGATTTGCTCTGATTACTGCAGGGGGTATTAATATATTACTGTGATTTGGGACTGAAGATTTTGGCATAGCTACAAATTGTTGAAGTATGTTCAGATGGATTCTTAAATCCTTTTTAGATGCTCAAGTAGTCTTTCCTCATTATCAAAACCTTGAGTGTTGTATTTGGAGCATCCATAATCTTGCTAATACAGTGGTATACAGCACTATGTATCTTGATGCCACTACAGTATATCAACAATAACTATAATATTTCTAGTGCTTGGGAGGTATATATTTTTAGAAACGTAATGCTGATGCTATAAAATGTTTGAATAACAAAGTAACACTTTTTAAAATTGGAAAAATTTGGAAATATTGTGCTGTATATCAGTACGTAGTAATTTTATTGGTGACAGATTAAAGTTATATTTGTAGATCTTTATAAGATTCAAACTGTGATCTGGATCATTTTTGGAGTAACGTATAGTAATTTGACATTGTCTTGTGTTGAAACCAAAAGCAGATTCTAAAATCAGAAGCAGAGGCATCTGTGTGTGTGTGTATGTTAAAAAGTCAAAATGGGGGCTGTAATGCAAGTAAAAAAGGAGTAAGGCTTTGATCATGCAGCTGCAGCTGCCATATTGACTTTTTTGATCCCTCATGTCTCCAGTCAGAAATATTTTTTTCTCTCAGCAGTAATGATTTTGATATTTGTTTTGATGTTTCAATAAGACCATAATTTGAGGGAATTTCGAAGTATTTATACACATGAAGCATTCACTTGTAAATCCTTTCAATTTAAAGGAAAATTATTAAATTGTGCCTGCATTTGCAATGATACACTTTTGACTTTGGTATACTAATTTTAAAAAACCATTGCTAAAAATATGTAACTTGAAAATGTAGAAGCCATACAGATTAGGCAATCAGGCAAGGTCAGATATTGTCCTTAATTTCTAAAGTAATTTAAGTGGAATGTACTTTTTTGCTTGTACTGAACAGTTCCGTGTACAGTATTTAATAAGGTCTAAGGAGCTATGCCAACCTCTCTATTAGTCCCTTCTCCCCCAAGAGGTAGTGAAGGAGGGAGACTGGGACCATCCCAAGCCTCATTAGAGTTATGCCTTGGAGTACCCCAGTCTTAATCTGGCATACTAATCACAGTGGCTGTTTTTATATTACAAAATTATTTTTCTTTAGGCAAGACTACAAAGAGGGCATCTGCTGCTTAAGCAGGGAAAGCTGGATGAAGCTGAAGAGGATTTTGAAGGCGTGGTAAGTGAAGTGCCTCCTCAAGGCATAGTTGAAGTAGCAGCATGTGATGAAAGGGTTTAAGCAGTGTATGTCCCCCTATTCCTATACTATATGATGGCGGAATAGTTTCAGTAGCGCTGGAGTCAGCAAGAAATTAGGCCCATGTAAATGGTGCTGCTGCCCTGCATCTTCAACTATCTTTTAACATTGAAGTGGCCTAAACCTGGAGTCCTGCACATTTTTGCACCAAGGAGCATACTTGGAGAGCATTAAAGATATCTTTGCCCAATGGTTGCCAGTGGGTGGGTGCATTGGAACATTTCATATCTAACTGGGAGGCAGGGAAGGCTAAAAAAAGAAGAACACCTTACCCACAATGCTAAATATAAAGTGGGGATCGGGGGCGATGTGAACTCCAAAATACACAACAGTTCCTTTTCACAGAAGGTTGATGAGTCAGAGACAAGAAAATGAGTACAAAGTAAAGGTAACAAATGTGACTTAAATGCCTGATTGTCTGTTCTTCTTCACAACGGACCATATTGTGTTATTTCACTGAAAGCAAGCTGATGATTCTCAGAAAAATATGCATCCCAGGAGACAAACATGCCCCAAACCTTCAGCCGAAACCTAAGCCTGGAGCAGAAGGGAAAGTGCAGCCTTTCCCCTGCTTTCTACAGCCTTGCAGGAGGCTCTTAACCAAACTCCAAGCTGTACTGGATGCTCTCATTCACTTCTCCTAGTCCTGCAAGATGCTGCCTCAGCTCATGACTTCTGCTTTGCTTTCTTTTCTTGAGGGAAGAGTGAAATACTTCCGTATGAGGTGCTGACCTGCAACTGTGTCCTTTTCATTCTCTGAGAATGCCTCTGGCTCCCCAGAGGAATTTCTAGAGGTTAAGATGATACTGAAACCTAGCATTTCACTTTGTACCATGCTGACATTTTAAAAAAATTCAGGTGGAGCAGAAGAACTTAGAGGGCACCAAAAGAAGGATCCACAGAACTGTGTTGTCCTTGGGCAACATTATGTTCAAATCAGTAAAAAGGATCAAGCTGCTCGGTTAAGTAAGAGGCTGCACAAGACTATCATACTTAGTCAGAAGTATATCTGATTGTCTCCTGGGGGGACTTATTCTTTATTAGGTATGTACTTCATGTTTGAATTTAGGAGATTTAGGGTGCCTTCTTTCATACATCATAACTTTAAAGTGTTGCATCTACCATAAAAAAAAGAAGCATTTATTAGCCATACGTTTGGTGAAGAGAACTTTTGCTTTGTCTTGAATCTTCTTCACGTCAGCTTCAGCAGGGCGTGTTTTTTGGTTTTGTTTGCTTCCCTTTTATGTTTTGCGTTCCCAGTTTTTTCACTCCTTGCCTAATTTTGATGTGTGTCAGCACCTGATCATTCGAGCATTCACACAATCACAGTCAGGAGGCTGGGCTTCCTTTAACTGTTTTAATGAAGCGTAATGAACGGTACAGAAGGCAAGCTGCGAATAAAGATTTCCTGCTCAAACTAACTTAAAAACTACATTCCCTTAGTTAGTCCCCTTTCTCATGAAACCATGTCATCCCGCCTCCCATCCAGATGGTGTTCCTGGCATATCTCAACCCCGTGTCCTTGATGTCTTCCATAGCCATAATAAACCACTTCACACTCCAACTTCACACCCCCGCCCATGGTAGATGCTCCAATAAGGGTTTCTGGGAAACCTTTGATCGGGGGGATCTGACAATGTGATTATTTTGCATGTACTCAAAATTCCTGAATGTAGAACAGTCAAGATGGTTCTTCTGCTGATACTGCACTTATTGGAGCTCAGAATTCAAAGTAAATATTAGGAGGCTAAAGACCACTCATTCTGCCTTGAAATAAAAAGAAAAAGAACAGGTATATTTTGTTGGCTATTTAATATTTGTTAAATATTATGCAACTTTTTGTCTTTTTTTTTTTTATGAAGCAAATCTTAGTATAGAGGGAAGAATATGACAGAAAGATTTAAAATCTTTAATTGAGAAAACTAGAATGATACCTCATCTAAATTGCAGCCCAGTATATTTCGGATAGAATTAGACTATTATTTAGAAAAATAAAATTACCCTCCAGAAATAAGAAACTGTAGGAGTTAAAAACAGGCAGGCAGTCATTTGCTTAAGCTTCCCAGATGGCAATATTTTAAAAAATAAATCACTAGGAGAGACTTCTTTTGAATATATTTGTGAAGGAATTTTTCTTTGGTTGCTGAGATGTTTGTAGCAGCCCCAATCCTTATAGGAAAATAGGGAGCAAGCCTGCATTGGGATCTTTCGCACATGGAAGTAATCATTCAGCTGGATGTGGGCATTGCCATCTGATCTGCTATGGATTGACCAGTCCCTTGCAAGGTTGGTTTTAAGAAGGGAGCTCAGCCTCACAGTAACTGTTGGCTGGCTGGCAGGAGTGTTTCTAGTTGCATTTTCTCGTATCCCACAACTTGGAGAACAACTGTTTCCCTTGAGAACTATTCCTACAGCTAGAGTTGGGAAAACAACTTCATTTTGTGCTGTTCCACTAGAGGCCAGCAAAGTCTGTCCTTGAGGGCTACCTTTGTTAAACTGCATCTCCCTTAGTGTAAAAATGAATAATAATAATAATAGTAATAGTAATAATAGATTAAACTTAGGTCTTTTATCCTGTTTTATGACATTGTTAACTTTTCATAAATACAAGCAGTTAAGTTTTAATTTGCAGCTAAAGGAAGTGAAATAGGTTCTGTGAAACAATGTGATATTTTCCCTTTATTTTAGTTGGGTTTTTAAAAATGGTAGTGCAGCCTCATTTTTGATCCTGAGTTTCTCTGTAATATCTCTACAGGCATGTACCACATTTAACAATTCTGTTTGTTTCTGAAGTGATCAGGAATTCTGTCCAGCCAAGTGAGCAGGCTGGGGGCGATGGGAGATTGTCTCATTTATCTTTCACCAGCCTCACATGTTTTGTATTCAGGAGAGAAAGAAGGGTAAATGCCTTCTGCAGCTGTCAGGCATAGGGGTCTAGAGTTAGGGATAATGACCAAAAGATGAGGACACATTTGCAGTGATACCTAAGTGCAACCTTCACCCTTCACCCTTTCATGCTTGTCAGTGGTTTGCACCATGGGGCACTTTTGGCCACCTGCCCCCTTGTCCCATGGATTCCCTTGCCATCAGGAGAGGAAGGCTTAATTGAATGGAGTGACATGATTTATTCTTTCTTTGCCATCCCAAATGCTTTAAGTAGCCACTGTTGTCACTAACAGCCTAGTTAAAATGTTTTTAATCCAGAAAAGTTTTGGGTTTTCTCCTTGTGGATCACCTGATGTGACTACCTGCTCTTGTATATTTTTTAACATCCAAGATTTTAATAAAATGTTCTCTTTTACCCCTCCAATAGAAATAGGTAAAGGTAAAGGTTTCCCTTGACGTAAAGTCCAGTCGTGTCCGACTCTAGGGGGCGGTGCTCATCTCCGTTTCAAAGCCTTGGAGCCGGCGTTGTCCATAGGACACTTCCGGGTCATGTGGCCAGCATGACTCACCCAATAGAAATAGATCTGTACTTTTTCATTTTTTCCATTGTTTGGGAACATGATTCCATTGGCTTGTAGCAATAATCCAAAAATACCTTGAATCTTCTTTTTGGTGGGTGGGAGGTCATATTCAAACTAACTTACTGGTGCTGCTTCTTAGGTGCTCCTGTTGACTGTCCCTAATAATGGGAGAAGCTTGACAAACCCAAGTTCATAACTTAGTGTAGATATGAGCTGCAGTCGTTGACTTGTTCCTCTCCTAACAAATCAATCATAAGCCAGGATTTGGCTAATAGTATGTGAAATCCTTTAAATAAAAAAGAGCTCAATGTATTTATCGCTAACTGTGCTGAACTGTATATATGCAGTGAATAAATACTGCCAATGGGTAGTGTATTGAATACAGTATTGATGTGTAGTTGATGGTTGATGGTACTGGATCCTTTGGGGCCCTAGAAAGCAGATTCTCCTCTGGATTACCAGAAGTTGAGCCATTTAATGTCCTTAGATCATAGTTAATAGCTAAAAGAGTCATTCTCCAACCTCTTGTTGTTATGGTTTTATCTTAGAGTGGTGGGGGCCAAGATGAACTTGGCAGACACAAAATTTGGTGCATTAAAATGTAAGAGTAGGAATTTGTCATCAGGTCTCGATCTAGCATTAAAATCACAAGCTAAAATCAAAATTGAATTAGGAAATTGAAAGGTCAAGTGTGTTGCAAAATCCTCAAATAAATCCCAGGAAGCATTGGTCTGAGAAACCAATCTATTGTGGGCAGGGTGGGTGGGGGATATCATTGAAGTTTGGATGAGATCAGAATGGTTTTGCCTCTAGTGCATATCCGCCTTCAGACTTGGTGGTATAGATTTTGAGAAGGGGTAAAACCAGGCAAAGTATCATCTATTGCATCTGTGTTTCCTGAAGTAGTACAATATCATGCTGCTGTAATAAAGAACTGAAAATGGGGTCATTCCAGAAGATCAATTGTAGAGTGTGACCAGAAACTCTAAGACATTTGGTTGAGAGGGGCTACTAGAGAACCTCAGGATAGAATGCAAGTTTGGATTTGGCAAAGGGTGGGTCATTCAAGCATGAGGAATTGTATTTGAATTGGTCTCTGATGCTGATACACTTGAGTTCTAAACTTGTAACTGGCTTTTTATAGTTACAAAGGAATTATGCCTTGGCTGAATTGCCCATGAACATTGATCCAGAGCAGCTGTAAGAGCAGGGTCAGCTTATGACATGCTTTGGCTTCTGCTGGAGCTATTTGTGGGACAATGGTTCCTGTAGTTCAGCATAATGAGAGCAGCAGGTTATAAGATCAAGCAAAGTAGGAAAAGAAACAGGTAGAGTTGATTCCATTAATTGGCAAGCGGCTGTAAGAAGTCTGGCTGATAATGTGAGGTTCTAAGCACTCCTTTGTAGAGGCACAAGGGCTGCTGTTGACATAAAAGGTGGTTTTAAGCAATGCAGTGTCAGAGTGTAGTTTTTAGTCCTCTAGTCTATGAAGAATACTTACTTCTTCCATCTTTAGTAGTGGTTCTTTACCAAGATTTCTTGAGAGAGGACCTCTGGAGTTGAGAGAGTCATATTGTCCTTGGGCAAGTTATTGTTAACTGTGCTCAAGATTAGCCTGTCTCCTGAGCTGATGTTGTCTGGAGGTACTTTGGTTTGTCCATGAAGTGATTTGGCTGCAGCAGCGGGTTGATGTTCAAGTCACAAAAATTTGGGTGGGTTTGACTCTAAAAATTGGAATGAAGTAAAATAAAATAAAATGGAATAAAGCTGTTCACTAAGAATAGTAAATAGCTGGATGGATAAAAGAAGTTGAATAAGAAATACATTGTAAGAACCAGCATGGAAGAGCAGAGAGAGCAGCCGTGACACCATCAAGAAAGAAAGACACACTCTTACTTTACAAATATGCAGTCTAGTGACAGAAACTAACAAAACTCGGGATGACTAGGGGTTAAACTCAACATAAGAGGCTCTGTTTTTGACTTAAGAAAGCAAACTAAATTTGTAAAGAGAAATTACCCACACAAATCATTTTTAAAAGCAATTTGACTACTTGCATCTCATTTGTTTTATTCTGTATTAAGTTACTAATTTTGTTGTTGTTTATTCGTTTAGTCACTTCCGACTCTTCGTGACTTCATGGACCAGCCCACGCCAGAGCTTTCTGTCGGTCGTCAACACCCCCAGCTACCCCAGGGACGAGTCCATCACCTCTAGGATATCATCCATCCACCTTGCCCTTGGTCGGCCCCTCTTCCTTTTGCCTTCCACTCTCTCTAGCATCAGCATCTTCTCCAGGGTGTCCTGTCTTCTCATGATGTGGCCAAAGTATTTCATTTTTGCCTTTAATACCATTCCCTCAAGTGAGCAGTCTGGCTTTATTTCCTGGAGGATGGACTGGTTTGATCTTCTTGCAGTCCAAGGCACTCTCAGAATTTTCCTCCAACACCACAGTTCAAAAGCATCGATCTTCCTTCTCTCAGCCTTCCTTATGGTCCAGCTCTCGCAGCCATATCTTACTACCGGGAACACCATTGCTTTAACTATGCGGGCCTTTGTTGTCAGTGTGATGTCTCTGCTCTTAACTATTTTATCGAGATTTGTCATTGCTCTTCTTCCAAGGATTAAGCGTCTTCTGATTTCCTGACTGCAGTCAGCATCTGCAGTAATCTTCGCACCTAGAAATACAAAGTCTTTCACTGCTTCTACATTTTCTCCCTCTATTTGCCAGTTATCAATCAAGCTGGTTGCCATAATCTTGGTTTTTTTGAGGTTTAGCTGCAAGCCAGCTTTTGCACTTTCTTCTTTCACCTTCATCATAAGGCTCCTCAGTTCCTCTTCGCTTTCAGCCATCAAAGTGGTATCATCTGCATATCTGAGATTGTTAATGTTTCTTCCAGCGATTTTAACTCCAGCCTTGGATTCCTCAAGCCCAGCATGTCGCATGATGTGTTCTGCGTACAAGTTGAATAGGTAGGGTGAGAGTATACAGCCCTGCCGTACTCCTTTCCCAATCTTAAACCAGTCCGTTGTTCCGTGGTCTGTTGTTACTGCTGCTACTTGGTCGTTATACAGATTCTTCAGGAGGCAGACAAGATGACTTGGTATCCCCATACCGCTAAGAACTTGCCACAATTTGTTATGGTCCACACAGTCAAGGGCTTTAGAATAGTCAATAAAACAGAAATAGATGTTTTTCTGAAACTCCCTGGCTTTTTCCATTATCCAGCGGATATTGGCAATTTGGTCCCTAGTTCCTCTGCCTTTTCTAAACCCAGCTTGAACATCTGGCAATTCTCATTCCATGAATTGCTGAAGTCTACCTTGCAGGATCTTGAGCATTACCTTACTGGCATGTGAGATGAGTGCCACTGTTCGATAGTTTGAACATTCTTTAGCGTTCCCCTTTTTTGGTATGGGGATATAAGTTGATTTTTTCCAATCTGATGGCCATTCTTGTGTTTTCCAAATTTGCTGGCATATAGCATGCATTACCTTGACAGCATCATCTTGCAAGATTTTGAACAGTTCAGCTGGGATGCCATTGTCTCCTGCTGCCTTGTTATTAGCAATGCTTCTTAAGGCCCATTCAACCTCACTCTTCAGGATGTCTGGCTCTAGCTCCCTGACCACACCGTCAAAGCTATCCCCGATATTGTTATCCTTCCTATACAGGTCTTCTGTATATTCTTGCCACCTTTTCTTGATCTCTTCTTCTTCTGTTAGGTCCTTGCCATCTTTGTTTTTGATCATACCCATTTTTGCCTGGAATTTACCTCCGATGTTTCTAATTTTCTGGAAGAGGTCTCTTGTCCGTCCTATTCTATTGTCTTCTTCCACTTCCGCGCATTGCTTGTTTAAAAATAATTCTTTATCTCTTCTGGCTAACCTCTGGAATTTTGCATTTAATTGGGCATATCTCCCCCTATCACTGTTGCCTTTTGCTTTCCTTCTTTCTTGGGCTACTTCTAGTGTCTCAGCAGACAGTCATTTTGCCTTCTTGGTTTTCTCTTTCTTTGGGATGTATTTTGTTGCCGCCTCCTGAACAATGTTGCGGACTTCTGTCCATAGTTCTTCTGGGACCCTATCTACTAAGTCCAGTCCCTTAAATCTATTCTTCACCTCCACTGCATATTCCTTAGGAATATTAGTGAGCTCATATCTAGCTGATCTGTGGGTCTTCCCTAATCTCTTTAGTCTGATCCTAAATTGTGCAAGAAGAAGTTCGTGATCTGAACTACAGTCAGCTCCAGGTCTTGTTTTTACCGACTGTATAGATGTCCACCACCTTTGGCTGCAAAGGATGTAGTCAATCTGGTTTCGGTGTTGTCCATCTGGTGAAGTCCATGTATAAAGCCGTCTCTTAGGTTGCTGGAAGAGAGTGTTCGTTATGCAGAGTGAGTTGTCTTGGCAAAATTCTATCAGCCTATGTCCTGCTTCGTTTTGTTCACCCAGGCCATGCTTACCTGTAATTCCAGGTGTCATTTGACTGCCCACCTTAGCATTCCAGTCTCCCATGATGAAAATAACATCTCTTTTAGGCGTGTTGTCCAGTAGGTGCTGCAGATCTTCACAGAACTGCTCTACTTCAGCTTCTTCAGCATCTGTGGTTGGGGCGTATATTTGGATCACTGTGATGTTAGATGGCTTGCCCTGAATTTGAATTGAGATCATTCTGTCGTTTTTGGGATTGTATCCAAGCACTGCTTTAGCCACTTTACTATTAATTAAGCCATAATGTATTTTTTCTTACCTAAATTATCTTGTTATAAGGTGGTCACTTTTTATAGCTATAAGATCTGTTGGTATCATTTTTATTGCAAGAAAACTTAAGTGAACAAACCATTGATGATCATGGGAGTGATTTCTAAGTATGGCATTTTTCATGAAAGGATGTATTTCTTGAAAGAAAGGGTGCCACTAAAATCTCTAAATGGTGAAGCAATGAGCACACACATTGCATAGTAATTGCACAAAAAGTAATGAACAGTACTCACTAGATGACATTGATCTGCTCAGATGACAACCAGAATCTCTCATAGTGCATCGTGTGCATATCTGCTCAAAACTAGCATTGAGTGCAGTCAAACCTCAGGAATTTTAATGTGGTTTTTTTTGGGGGGGGGTCATTGCTTTCAGCTTCTGTCTAACCCAAATGATAAAGAAGAAGGAGAAGCCCGCTCTCAGTTGGTGAAGTCAAATGAGGCTCGGCGCCTGCGTTCTCAAGCACAGACTGCCTTTCTCAAGAAAGATTACTATACTGCTATCAGTCTCTTGGACAAAATTCTAGATGTAAGTCCCAGAGTGGAAATCGATGCGAAGATGTAAACATGGTCACTACTCTTGAATTCTACTTTAAAAAATTAAAAGTTCTAGACCAGTCTACTTTAGAGTTACAACAACATCCAGTTATGTATACTTTTTTCACTAGATGCTTGCAAATTAGAAGACTTTCCACCATTGGGCAAGGTTTCAGTTTTACTGCCCAGCTGAGTGGCAGCACCTAGCTCACCTTGCCTGATTTTAAAAGCTAAGTATGATTAGATCTGATTCGTACCTGATTAGATGGGAGACTCCTAGGATATCCTGGGGCTGTAGGCTGGACTGGGAAGTTGAAAAAACACCCCGGAAGAAGGCAGTGACAGGCAATTTCTTTACTATTGGCACAATTATACAGATGTATCCATGAAATCCTCAGAAGCTCATCTCCCTTCGACTGAGACTTTACCTTATCAAGCTAATCTAACCAGTTTCGAAGAATTGTGTTGAACATGTTGCTCCCACTGCGTAGAGTTATTTGCCAGATTCTTAAAGTGTGTGCAGTATGACCTTGTGTACCTTATTGCCTTGTTCTAGGAGGGAGGGTCTCATTGAATAAGTACAAAAAGTAGTGTTGGACTAAAGTCTTTTTTCATTTTGGTTTCTCAAGGTCTGTGTTTGGGATGCAGAGCTGCGGGAACTTCGAGCTGAAAGCTATATCAAGGAAGGGGAGCCTGGGAAGGCTATCAGTGACTTAAAGGCTGCTGCCAAACTGAAGAGCGATAATACTGAAGCATTCTATAAAATCAGCACTATATACTATGAACTGGGGGACCATGAAATGTCTTTAAGGTAAAGCTAGTGCTATCTGTAAGGGTAGGAAAACAAGTCTTTAGAATTTTAGAAAATTTGCACTGAATGGAACGATGCCTTGCCAAGATGAAGGAGGGGTTATGTGTTGGGGAGAAATGTGGTTATGGAGTTCTCCCAGGCCCCTTGCAAATTATTTTTCCCCATGAGAGAGAAAAGTTCCAAAATGACCTGGTGAAGAAAGGGGAAGTGTTCAGTGTACTTCCATACCACTGCCTTATGCCAGATTTTAAGAGTATCATTTCTACAGTATACTAGAAATCCAAATCAAGAAAAAAAAAGTTGCTGTGTTCTGATCAGAATCTGAGTTTATTCTTTTTCTTTCCTATGCATTTCAGAGTATTTCTTTCTCAAGGAAAGCTAGATTTTTTTCTTTTTATTAAATGGTAGTTTACAAGAAAAAAATAAGTAAGCAAAGAGTGTACAATATTATGAGGAGTAATACAAAAAAATCATATAATTAAATAAAAAATAAAATGCTCCATTAACAATGAAATCTAAAAGTTATTCATAATTTCTATGTATCGTAACAGTTAATAGTGCCTATTCATATTAATAGCACCTATTAATTAATTAACCTATTGCTATTAATATAATGAACGTAATCTGCCCAAATTGGTAACTGTGTGATTCTTGCCTCAAGGAAAGCCACCCATAAAAGTTAATGGCTGTACTTCAAATCATAACGAATCATAAAGTCATATAGATATAAAATAGATATAAAATCAATATAACTATATGGAAACAGAAATATAATTAAATTCTCTTGATTTTGTTAGTGCAAATAAAAATTAATCCTCAGATCTGAAAGGCTGAATAATTTGAGATTATTGCATCAACTTTTTTTAACAGTATCAGTTGATTTGGTGATTTTTCTGCTAATCCTAGAGGAAAGGTTTGCACGTGTGTGTATATGTGTATAAAAGCTGGGTGCAAGAGGCGACAGCCGTGAAACTGGGCATCTCCTAACAACGGATCTCTATGAAAGGGGCCAATAATTTCAGATTTATGATTGATTCCAGGCAATTTGCTATATATACAATTTGCATTTTCTTATTTATATTAAACAGTCAGAAAAATGATTGATTCTTCTGTATAAATGCCCTCATCTTGCAGCTTTTCCAGTCTGTATATTCTGAGATTCCCTCACTAAACTTCCTAGAGCTGATGGACGTATTTCTTGAGTGGGTGAAGTTTTTCTCAGACGTCTTCAAAGCAGGAAAATGCAGTTCCCAATAATCTAAGAAACGTAAGCAGCAATAGCATGTGAAGGGCTTTATGTTTTGCTACTATTACGTTTCTGCACACACCCAACCTTTGAGAGATAATTAATATCCCTATTCTCAGCAGAGGAAGGGAATCTAAGGGAATGTGCCTTTTGCAAACAGACTAGGAGCAAGAACTGAGCTCACAGTGTTTAACACTAGCATCTTGATCACACAACCAACCTCTCTCCCCCTTGTTTTTTCTTGTGTGCAAAGTGAAGTGCGGGAATGTCTGAAACTGGACCAAGACCATAAGGAGTGCTTTTCTCACTACAAGCGGGTAAAGAAGCTCAATAAGCAGATTGTTTCGGCAGAAGAGCTCATCCAAGAAGGAAAGTAAGTTGTCTGTTGTGTGCTTTCGTTTTCTTGGTTGAATTTCCTCCTCATGGCTCTTTTTGAAGGGAGTGAAACTCAGACTGGTGGCCTATCGTAGAAGAAATGTAATGATTGGAAGGCATCCTGGAGATCATCTAGCCCAGCCTTGCCAGTGCAGGAATCCACTACTATCATATCCCCAACAGATGGCCATCCAACTTCTGATTTAACAGAATAGGATGAAGGAGAGTCCATCACCTCCCAAGGCAGTTGGTTCCCCTGTTGTTCCTGCTGTTAAGATTTTCTTCTGATGTTTAACCATAATTCACTTTCTTGTAATTTAAGCCCCTTGGTTCTTGTCCTGTCTTGGAACAACACTGAACAATTCTGCCCTGACTTTTATGTGACAGCCCTTCAAATACTTGAAGAATGCTGTCATGTCCCTACGTAGCCGTCCCTTCCCCAGTCTATACCTAGCCAATGTTTGGACTGTTCCTTACATATTTTTCCTTCCAGGTCTCTTTGTTTTGCTCTCTTCAGGGCACATTTGTCAGTTCCCTTCCTAAAATCTGGTGGCCAGAATTGGTGTACTCTGACCAATGCAGAATAGAAAAGAATGATGATTTATTTTCATCTTAGCACTCTACTTCTGTTGATGAAGGCTAGGGCTGCATTGAGGTTTTCTATAGCTGCGTCATATTGTTGACTCATATTCTGCTTGTGATCCCCCTAGAACCTTTTCGCTTGTGCTGCCTCCCAATGTGGTCTTCCTCATCCTAAACTCACGCCTTTGTTTTTTCTTATTTAAATGAAATATGTTGAAGTCCACATATCCTAAACTTGCCAAGGTTGAGAAATACTGTCAGCCTGGCGAGGTAGTCCAGACAAGAAGCACACCTAGATGAACTAATTCTGTTTTATTGTAAGGTCACATTAAACAGAATCTTGCAAGACTGAAAGTATTTCTCCCCTCCTCTCTTTTTAGTCTCCGGAAAACTAGGGAGGGCCCCTTCTGAAATGCTTCCCATGCTTTTCCCCCACCTATGGACTGAGCTGCCTCTTAACAGACCATGCCTAGGATGGAGGTCTTTGTCCTGTCTTCCAAGGTCATTCCCACACACCATCACAAATACTGCTCTAGAGAGGCAGATACCAGAACTCTCCTTGCTCCTAATCCTGGGGAACATGAGCTACTGTCAATCTATCCTCATGCCAAGGGATTCCTTAGGGAATTAGGGAAGTCTTAGGGAAGGAAGCAGGAAGTTAGCAGGAAGACTTAGGGAAGTCTTCCTGCTAACACCACCCATGATTCAGCAGTGGATGTTATCTGGGACCTCCAGTAGTAGTCTAAGCCCTAACTCCTGTTCGTGCCTTGGGCAAATCAGTCATAGAACATTTAACATGGAAAATGCCATTCCTAATAGCTGGGCAAGCGTCAGAAGTAGATGTAGATGCCAAGAAGCAGTCCTGCATCATCTGGCCAGCGCCATCACTCTGTGCCCAGACCTGACTTTTAAGCCCTAAGTGAATGTGGTTTTCCATCAGGGAAGTAATCCTCCCTTTCTTCTGCCCTAACCCCAAGACTCAGTTAGGCACAGACTAGACCTCAGATGACCAAGATCTACCTGAGAAGAACAGTGGAGTTCACAGTTTTTTCAGTAGCCTCACCTGCACCACAAAGCATCACCAATCATGGTCTTTCGATATTTAAAAGTCTGAATTAGCCTGTGAAACCAATACAAGCCTGACCCACTGAAATGTGGCCATTTCACCTGCCTCCGATAGGGCTGCCAATGTGCTCTCAGAGTTGTCCATTATTAAACACTATAAACTTTTATGCCTCAGCCAAAGCATCCTTCAGCAGGAGAGTGCTGCAGGAAATAGTTCCTAATGAGGACCAAGAGCCATCCAAATATAAGACTCTACCCGTGGGGGCAGCTCTACTATGAAATCCATGGCTCCACTATAGGAAAATGCTACATTGGATTTACCATGAAGGTCCATTTTCTATAATGGACCATCCAGCACACTCAGGAGACAAACATACTGTGGCTCATATTGATACCAGCGACTAATTGTACTTAATTTTTTATATCCCTTCTTTATTCTACTTTTCTTTGAGCTCCCTGCCTAGCATTCCAAAACTGGAGATGGAGCCCTACCCCCAGGATGCAATGTCAGAAACTTCCAGCCCTGTCTCCAGAGTGGGATAGAAGAAGATAACTCTTCTGTACTGCATGTATGGAATGCTGTCTCTCTGCTGTAGAAAATGGATCTTCATACTAAGTTCAATGCACAACTTTGTGCATAGGGATTTTGTGAATGTTTAACAAGTTAGCCATGACTGGAAACCAGTGGGGTCTTTTCTGCTGACAGGAATGCTTCTGTTAGGAAAGTGAAGTATCTCCTGCAACCTTCATACACACCCAGAATTTGCTCCAGAGCATCTCATAAAAGACTAGAGCAGTTTTTTTGTTTTTGTTTATAATTTTTATTGAAGAATTTAATTACAGTAGTAAAGGCAAATACAAACAACTCAGAGAAAGGAGAAATAGAAAGAAAGAATAAAAAGGGCAAAGAAAGAAAAAGAAAAAGAAGTAAGTTAAGAAAAAGAAAAATCTATAAAGAAGTGACTTCTGATCTTGAGCACAAGTATAAACAAATTTGATAACTCTTCACCCCCTAAAAGGTTACAAACAAATATCTCTTCTTCCTGTAACCTATCCCTTATCTACATGCAATTCAAAAATCATCAACTTTTCAATCCTGGGGTCAGCAAAAAGTCCATAAAGGGTTACCAGAACTTTATAGAAACATTTCTTATTTTAACCTTGGTCAGACAAGCCAACTTTATATTTCTTCCTTATACTTCTGACAATCTTGATCATTCATTCAGATGTTGAGGTAGGATTTGGTCTCTCTTCAATTTTTCTTTTTCCCTTCCTGAAGGCTTCTACGAGGCTTTAGCAAACCTTTTGTAAATCATTATCATTTTATCGTCATAAAAGTCATTATCCGGGTCATTTTCTCAGTTTATCATTTGTATTTCCTCTTTGATTTTCAAAACTTTAACCAACTTCTTTTGTTTGTCCGATAGAAAGTCCTTATCCAGGTCATTCTCTTGGCTTGTCATTTGTATTTCTACTTTAGCTGCCTTCTCTGTCTTGTAATCCACACTTTTTTTAATCCTTTTTTTTAATCCAGTATTTCTGGTTTTTATCCAGTATTTCTAGTTCTACTATTTCTGCATCAAGTAAAGTTTGCTTCATATCTGTCATTCTTTCATTAACATCTTTTGGACATAGTCTATCTATGGCAGCAGACATCAGTGTTGACATTGTAACTACTAATTTCTGGCTCCATTCTTCAAAAATCTCCTGAAGTATTTCAAATGTTACATTTTGTGTCATTTTGTAAATCCTTGTACTAACTGAAAACGAAAGGCAAGTTTACACTTTTTTTCCCCTTTTCCTTTTCTCCCTGGAATCTTTAGTCCCCTCCAGTGTCCAATTTTAATCATAAAGTCTCAAATTTCTGCTATTTACAAAACAATTTGGTTCCCACGAAGAGCTGTTTATTTTATTTAATTATTTCCAATAATTATAAAATAATTGAGTAAAAGTCTCAATAGTCCAAATTTGTCTGGACCCTTTATTTATAACTTTCTTAGGTCAAAATTTTATTTTGCTTTTTGCCATTTTCCCGCAATTCTTTAAGCATTTAAACGTATAGTTAATTTTTCTTTTGTTAAAGAAGGAAGGTAAACTCACCAGGTAGCTTTTCAAACTTGTCATTCCGAAGATCTCTAATTAAATAAGATCTCTAAATAAATAAGCAATTTCCGAAAGTGATTAGAAAGTGAGGTTAGTGAACCCAGTGTCCATTAAAAGGCTCTGCTGTGGTTGTGAACATGATGACTGATCACTTCGTCTCCCAGCGCTCAAACCCTTGGGAGACTGCTGTCCTGCAGTCCTTGCAAGGAGCAGCTGTCCGGAGGACATGTGGGTAATCTCCTGTCCTCTCCTTGTCCGGGGAGGTTCTGAAGAACAGGTTTTTGCCGTGGTCATTTCCACTTCCCCTGGAAGTTAGACTAGAGCACTTTTTAAGGATAAAGGTGAGGGCCACTGAAGTGAGAGCAGTGAAGAGTGAAAAGCAGAAGAAAGTGGTGTTGCTTAAGTAAAAGTCCACTTCCACAAAGTTGGATTTCATTCTGGCTTTCATTTCTCTGTTAGCAGAGAATGCAGAGCTGCTGGCCATCAGTCACATTCAGTTTACCTGTTATTTCTCAGAGAAGTAGGTTTTGCTCCAGGAATTCTGAAGGTCATGGTTTATGGCAAGGGTGTATGGTCTCCATCTGATCTGCAAGAGTTTCTGCAACTTCTGCAGCTTTCAGTAATCACCAATGTTGAAAACTAATGGAACAGTTTCCTGCCACTTTACCAACTCACTGAAAACCATGAGTTTTCAGTGAGTTGGTAAAATACACCAATATACTGTACTCAGTTTCCATAGTGGGGTCCATGTCTCTATTTCAGTCTAAAATAGACCACTGGAATATTTATCTTGCACTCTTTAAAATACAGAACAATATAAATTTTATTTTCTTAATTTAATAAATGTCTACTGTAGGCTGATTTTCTTTCTTGATGTAAATAGGTACCCGGAAGCCACTGACAAGTATGAGGCAGTTATGAAGATGGAGACAAATGTTCCTGTTTATACCACTCGAGCCAAAGAGAGAATCTGCCATTGCCTTTCAAAGGTAAACACTTCAGTTCAGTTGGCAGAAAACAACTGAGAACATAATGACCTTGCTGGTCCATCTTACTGACCTTACTGGTCCATCTCACTTTTCTCAGAATCAACAGTCGACAGAAGCCATTAAACTTTGCACTGAAGTTCTGCAGCTAGAGCCAGAAAATGTGAATGCCCTCAAAGATCGGGCTGAAGTATACTTGCTAGAAGAAATGTATGAAGAAGGTACAGTTTGAAGGATAATGAGTACATTCATTGGGGTGTCCAGTTTTCCTGGGAACTTACCAGTATAGGTAGTCCTTACTTAATGACCACAATTGGGACTGGAATTTCGGTTGCTAAGCAAAGCAGTCATTAAGCAAATCCGACCTGCTTTCATGACCTTTTTGCAGCAGCCGTTAAGTGAATCACTGCAGCCGTTAAGTGAACTATATGGTCGTTAAGCAAATCACATGGTTCTGCATTATTTTTGCTTGCTGCATTATTTTTGCTGGCTGGCTGGCAAGATCAAAAATGGTGATCACATGACCGCGGGGATGCTGCAGCGGTCGTAAGTGTGAGGAGAGGTCGCAAGTCAGTTTTTCAGCATCGTCGTAAGTCCGAACCATTGCTAAACCAATGGTCATTAAGCGGGGACTTCCTGTATGGAGTAGCCTGGATTATTTATTGACATTATACAGAATGAATTAGACTAGGAACTAGGGAAGTGCTAAGTCTTCCATTCTGGGGAAAGATCTAGTATCTCATTTTTCTTCAAGATCACATTGATCCAGCTGTTCAGAGGATGGCGTTAATAGTTTTCTGGAGGCTAATCTTCTGGAAAAGGAAGTGGTTCGGGGTACTCTGGATGTGGTTCAAGAGGAGCCTATTAGTGAGTAGGCATGAATGAAATATTGGGATGGTATCTGAAAGCGTAACTGTAGTTAGATCTTGGATTTAGGAATCATCCTTATGCAAACTGCGTTGGCTTATCTGGGAGTATCCTATGAAATTCAGTGGAGCTTTCAGTTATATGCAAGCATTTTCAGAACTGTGTTAAATGAAACTTAAAGCTTATGTCCAATTAATTGCTTTAATTGGCTTTGCTTTTCATTGCCAAAAATGTTTTCCAGGATGGAATTTGTCTCTCCCTATTCCATCCTGCCTTAAAGTGAATATGGGCTTGAAGTTTTCAGGTGGAAGATGCGTACAGTAGATTATGGAAAGGACCGAGTAATGAGTCTAGATATGGAATGTTCAGCGTGGCTCCTTGGTGCCTACTGGGGCCCCTGTTCTGCTTTATTTTTAGAGTTTTTAAAAAGATGGTTAATTTCAAACAAAATTGAACAAAGAAAGCTGGCATGCTTGAAGCAAATCACCAACCTTTGGAATTATCTTTATTTCCAAAAGTGCCCTTGATTTGAGGTACCCTCATATTTTCATTTATTGTATTTGGGCAAGGTTACCTTTTTTCAGTTTATATAAGAATTGGGGCTTTGTTTTTGTATGTGAGATGTGACTGGAAGGATGGCTGAATTTTCCTAGATTGAGACTCTTTGTAGATATTTCAACAACCATATGTACTGTGCGCTCGCTCGCTCGCTCGCTCTCTGTCTGCTATGTATTGAGAAATATCCTTGAGATCTGTTGTTCATTGGCAAAATGGAAGGTGTAACAGATAAAACAGCAATTGAATTTTTCTCAAGTACATAATGCTTGTTTTAGCTAGATACTACTATACATGTATAGTAAATAAAACAGTGGAGCTGGGTCTTAATTTCTTAAGCATGATTCCAATTATGAGGTGACACAGCTAGTAAGCCAGTCAGGGAACCCCAAAGATAGGATGGCGGGCAGACTGTTCAAAGTCGGCAAATATGCAGTTCCTTCCGAGCTAGGTCTCCATTGGAGTTCCATCCCATGGGCTTTTTTGACTAACTTATATAGGTTCTGAACCACATCTGTTCTGATGGTCTCATCTTGCTTCCTTTGCCAAGGACAAGTCTATTTTATCTTGTGCTTGGAAAGCTTTGTCTAGTTCTGCTAAAATGAGAACATCTAGATTAAAGAGTATTTGTCAGGTGGTGATGAGACTATCTCAAAGTTAAGTAGTATTTGTTTCCCAAGGATTTTTGATTGACAATGAGAAAGATCATCCTACTCCACACAAGTGTCATGGAATATAAAGTTCTATGCACCTCAGGGAAAGAGATACACAACACTATCAAATTCCTCCTCACCAGTCTTCTGGTACAACCACCAGGACTATAGGGGTAGCGTGTATGATTTATTTTCCCCTTTAAAAGGTGGAGTTGTTACCAGTCCAATTTGGGATACCATTCTGGAGGTTTAGATTAAAAAAAAAAAGAACTCTGAAATAAGGCTAGATGAGGCAAATTTTATAAATCATCTAGTTTTCTGGTAAGTCTAACAACTACATGGCTTTGACTGTGCCATTAGGTCCATCTTTAACAATCTGCATGCAGCCATCAGCTAAGATGCATTGCGGTTGGTGAAAGAAATGATTCCACAGACATTCATTCATTACCAAGTTTTGATAATGCATACTTTCAAAGAATCAGTGAGGTGATCTTGCCTGTACTGCTGTTGAATGGAAAAGTCCATGAATTTCCTTTTCCAGCTGAGATGTCAGTATAAAGTTTGTAAGATAGGCATTTAGAGCCATACCCTGCTGGCTTTCTAAGTGAATGACATTCACATTTAATGTTCTGGCTGCTGTCAGTCAAAATATTTTAGTGGCACAACACAGTAGGCTGGCTAGTGAAAATGAAAGAGAAGGCAGAGTTCTTTGTTTGCAGATGGACATTTTAAACCACTGGGGTATCAGAAATACTTCCACAATGTTCTGTAAAAAGGGATTGGATACAACCACTGAGTAAATGGTATAAATTGGACCATATCTCCTGCCGGCATGCCTAGAAACAACAAAAAGATAAATGTAATGCCTACTGAGAGAGAACAGCTGCTAGAAGATGATCTGATGCAGATACTTTAGCTCAGCAAAGTTGGATATCTTTAGATCCATAATGAGGTGTTCCAAAATTAGAAACTGAAAACCCAAAAAAAGACTCATTACATAGAAAATGCAAAGCAGACTGTAGTGAAGAATGCTAAAATGGAAATGGAAGCATTTCATTTATTGGTGTGAGACAGTCATACAATTACAGAAAGATTCTTGGTTTTCCTTTATCGGATTTCAAATAAATACCATTTGAAATCTGACCATGCTGGAAATGAATTACTGTATTGCAAATCTCTAAATATACCCTGTTTGTTGTCTTTATGATAGCTATCCAGGACTATGAAACTGCTAAAAAATACAGTGATAATGACCAACAGATTCTGGAAAGCCTTGAGAAAGCCCAGCGGATGCTCAAGCAGTCTCAAAAGAGGGACTACTATAAAATTTTAGGAGTTAAAAGGTAAGCATTTAGCAATTGACAAGCACCCTTGGTTTGCTTAGATGCTGCTTTTTCTTCAAGATGCTATACTGTACTGTATTACCCTTCTAAGAAGCTTGTAAGAAGGAGTTTCTCAAAACTCTCTTCCTAAAGTTCTGTATTAGGGGAGGAAACTTATAACCTATAATCTGCATTTAGAGAAATTTAGCTCTTGAAGGGAATTGAGCATCCTGGGTTCAGAGAGTCGTCATTCTGCCTATTTTCATATTAAAGAGAAGCCAAGTCATATAATAGGACATGGTATCTGCAAAGAAGACAGCCAAAATACTTGAATTCCCATCTACTTACAGGGGACTTGGCTTCTGCCAGATGCTTTCCCCAGATTTCCAAGTACTGTTCAGTGCTGGTGCAGAATCCTAGGTGGGATTGCACTGAATCCATGGAAAACAAGATTTTGATTAATCTTTTGACTTAAGATATTTTCTAATATCTTAAGGGAGTAAGATGGCCATATAATTCTCTCTTTGTTTTAATGGCCTTATTGTAAACTCCAGCATTTCCCTTCTGCATGTTGCAAGTGCCCAGTGCAGAGCTGCTGGTTCATTATCTTCTAGGAGCAGCATTGGAGACCATCCTGTTATCCGTGGCAAAAAATGAGGAGAAAAAGTAGGAGCCCTGGGTGCTCCATAGCATGGCCAGAATCAAACTGCGACAAGCAAAGCCTATGCAAGCAGCATCTGTTCAGTACATGTTAGTTCACATGGAACTTCACTTAGTTTATGAGCCTTTGCTTAACTTCTCTTCACGTTGAGACCATTATTATTTATTATATTTTATTATTTATTATTGGGTATCTATTTATTATTAAATATATATAAGGTGTGTGACAAACATACTTTTCAAATTACAAAAGGTAAAATTGCGATAAGGTAGTTTTCATTTAGCAACCACAATTGGGACTGGCAACTCGGTCGTTAAGCAAAGTGGCCACCAAGTGAAACTTCACTGTGCTTATGATCTTACTTCAGCTTTCCTTTGCTTTACAGACCTGCAAAGGTTGTAAATGTGAGGATTGGTCACAAAGTTACTTTTTCATCACCATAGTAACTGCAGTAGGTCACTAAATGAGGCAGTTGCTAAACAAGGATTACCTGTACATTTTGTTTTGTTTTGTTTTGTCTTTTATCCATTCGAACGTGTCTGATTCTTGGAGACTGCCTGGACAAGTCCTTGCAGTTTTCTAGGCAAGGTTTTTCAGAAGTGGTTTGCCATCGCCTCCGTTCTAGGACTGAGAGAGTGCGACTGGCCAAGGTCACCCAGCTGGCTTTTTGCCCAAGGCGGCTCTAGAACTCAGTCTTCTGGTTACTAGCCTGGTGCCTTAATGACTGCACCAAATTGGCTCTCACCTGTAGTATATTAAAATCTAAAAACAATAAAACAATGGAGTGGCTGGGTTTGCGCACTGCATAACACCGTAGCTTTGTTAACCATGGTTTGTTGATGAACCCACTGTTCACTAAGTTCATGCATCATGCTAAGTCATAAATCATGGTTTACAAGTCACAGTTTTACCTTCGTATGTGTTAAGTCCAAACCAAACAGACCTCTTTATTAGCAGCTTGTTGTTCCACATAAACCTTTTCCTTCCTCCCTTCAACAACACGTTGGCTTTCTCTCTAACTTCTAAAACTTGTCAGTTTGGGTGCTGGCTATAACAAAGCCAAATAATCAATATGAAGAAAAGCAAAAAGGAGGGCCTGCAGGCTGACAACTATGTTAGAAGAGCTTTGACCTCCAAAGTCGAATGCTGCATCTGGAAGATTTAACGTTGATTAAGGAGGAAATTCATTTTGACTGAGTATCATAAGCAAAGGTTGAGTGAAATATTAAAAGTGAAGCCAGTGCTATGCAAAACATTATATTCAAGCTGGAACAACTTGAGAAGTTAAGATGATGATTGCTTGGAAGGCTCCCCTTGAAATGTAGTCCCTACTGTCTTGAGAGTACAGGTGTAGATGCAAATGAAATGAATGCAAATGAAAAAGCTCTACTGTATCACAGGGTTTGTCCAAGAAGATGTTTTCTCCCTCCCCTTTGCCCCCGCCTTTCCTTTGGCGTCAGGAATTACTTTCTAGGAATGTCTTTCACTATTCCTTAGCAACAAGAATGTTGTTGCTTGGGCCAGCAAGTTGCTGGGGCCTTAACATTTGTTCCAAGATTGAGTTAGCAAAATGCTATGAACAGTTTTGCAGCTCTCCGTCATGGCATATGATGCCGCAGCTCTATCCCGGAAGCCACACTCTGATTCGTGGGCCTGCCTTTGCTTGTTAGCGCCTGCCCGTCCTCCATGGACTGATGGACTTGTTCTGCAGGGCACGCTGGAACTATTTGAAGGGTTTGCTGCCTAACTTGCTGCTTCTGAGGTGTAAAACTTCTATTGCTCCATTTATTTAATGAGAGGAACATTTTCTTTGCAAAAAGCCAAGCAGAAAAGGATTTATCTGGGAAATGTTATATTGCCTAGATTTATGGAAGTTTCTGCATTCATATGTAAAAATCTTACAGTGGCGTGAAGGGATTATTTCAAGTTAATTTCTTACGTTTCTGACAGGAATGCCAGAAAACAAGAAATCATAAAGGCCTATAGGAAGCTGGCAATGCAGTGGCACCCAGATAATTTCCAGGATGAAGAAGAGAAGAAGAAAGCGGAGAAAAAGTTTATTGATATTGCAGCTGCCAAAGAAGTTCTCACAGATCCAGGTAAGTGATCTGCTTCCTTTGCTCTCAAAGTACGAGTTGAGCCAGCTGGCTTGTTTTTTATTTCACCTTTATGTGGACAAATCAACATTTATTTTCCTTCGGTGTACGGTGATGTGTTTATTAAGCTGCTTTCACTTTTGAAGGGACTCAGTTTAGCTGATGTAAAGTAAAGAAAAAAAAAGGCATTTTTGCTACCAGATCCACATCGAACCTTCTGAGCTATCCTTGGGATTTCTCCAAGTAGGCAGTAGGTATGTCCAGAAGTTTTTGCTTAAAACTCACCCACAGTGATTCTTCCTTATTCTTTGTCATTCAGTTTAAAACCATTAAATTTAAGTTTTAGGCCATGTTCACACAGTGCACTTAACCTAGTGGCTGCATTGGCACAATGGATGAAGCTTGGTGTTAACTTTAGTGAACTGGCCCACGCTGTTAGTTTATGATTCCATATGTTGTGTAAATCCACCAAAATAGTTACTTCAGTAACAGATTGCGCAGCCATCGAAAATCAGCCACAGTGATTTGTGAGGATGGAATTTGGGGGCTATGTTGTGTCAGGATTACAGATGTGTACTTCTGATTTAAGACTACCGAGGCCTTGGACATGCAGGGGTTCTGCTTTTTTCCCCTCTTCCCTTTACTAAGGTTTGACCCCAGGTTTCAGCCAGTGGCTGGCCTTATCTGAATTTGGAAACTAAGCAGGATGAGGCCTACAGACAGTCCTCACTTAGCGACCACAATTGGGACCAGCAACTCAATCCCTAAGTGCTGCAGTTGCCAAGTGGAAAATAACATGACCATGACAGGCTTACAACCTCACTTCCATTCAGTCATTAAGCAAATCACTCGTGGTCATCACACGACTGCAACTTGAGATTTTACATCCATGTTCTCCATTAACTCTGCTTGTCGGAAGCCAGTTGTGAAACAGACAAATGGCAAGCGTGACCGCGGGGCACTGCAATGGTTGTAAATATGAGGATTGGTCACAAAGCTGTTTTTTTTATGCCATTGTAACTTTGGTTGTTAAATGAGGCAGTCAGTAAGCAAGGACTGCCTGTACTTAGCATTGAGATGGGAGACAACCTGAGCTTTAGACTAGACTGGGAAGTTGCAAAATGTGTTGAGAAACCAGCAGAACATGGCTGTACTATGTCATGAATGTGTCCATGTTGTCAGTAGGATTTGAATTTAACCTGAGGATGTCTTTAGCCTTTCTTTTATGAAAATAACTCCTTTTCATAAATTTCCGAAACTTAAAAAGAGATGATATGTACTGAAGCAAGGAAATAATTTTCTCACATTTTAAAATACCACTGTGGGACCAGATACATAAGAGACATGATGAATGATGGAAGCTGCACTCATTCAGGCAAATACTTGTACAAAATGCCACAGTTTATGGCAGAGAAGTCCTAATAACTAAGCTGTGTTTAGACCCTGCTAATTAATGGTGTGTTTGTAATATTGAGGCATACATCCTCTGAATAGTTTCTGAGGGAGAAAGCCCTTGACTTAGTATAATCTCTTGGAAATTATCATATAATTTAGACAATCTTGAAGGCCAGTTGGGGGGAAAAAATTGGAAAAATAATTTCCAACATATTTTTTTAGTGAAAAATCACATAGCAATATTAGAATAATTGCCTACCACAATAATTTTGCCAGTTTGGTCAGGAAACGTTTATCTTCATGAGCTATTAAATACCACAAGCTCCAAAGTTTCTCATATTTTTGGGGGTAGAGGGAAGTCAAATTTGGGCAAAAGATATGCAGAGTAATGTTGAAAATCATCTCCTTTATGACAGAGGGTCCTTGTGTGAAACATGGTTGCTGAGAATTAATTTAATCAAAATTAATATTGCTCTCTTTGTTCAGTGAAAATAAGTAGGTTGTTCATTTTCAGACATGAGAAGCAGAGAGGACTACAGGTAGTCCCTTCTTAATGACCATTTGTTTAGCAACTGTTCAGACTTATGATGGTACTGAAACTGACTTGCAACCGGTCCTCGCGCTTACGACCATCACAGTGCATTTGTGGTCATGTGACCATGATTTGGGTGCTTGGCAACCAGTTCACATGTACAACAGTCACAGAGTCCCACGGTCATGTGATTGCCATTTTCGACCTTCCTAGCTGGCTTCCAGCAAGCAAAATCAATGGAGAACCACATGATTTGCTTAATGACCATGGTGGTTCACTTAAAGACTTCCACAAAAAGGTCATAAAATCAGGTCAGATTCGCTTAATCACCACTTCACTTAGCAACTGAAATTCTGGTCCCAATTGTGATTGTTAGGTAGTCCTCGCTTAACAATCACAATTGGGACCAGAATTTTAGTCATAGCTTTTTCTCTATGATATTGCTGATAATATTTTGGAAAAGGAGTATTTTTCAGTTTTGTCTAGTCAAGTCATAATTTTGAAGTCCTAGTGGACTGGACTTTTTGCATCAGCAGCTGCTTAATCAAGTGCTCCTAAGTCTGTCCCCAGGTTCTGAATGAACACTTTGCCCTTTGGAGAAAGTTGTGGTCTGGAAGGAACAAGGAAGTTCCAAAACAATCCTGCCATATCTTTTTTTAGGAGCGTATACTTCCACCATTGTTCTTTAATTTTTCTTTTTTGTTGTTGTTGATGCCGTAGCGACTTTAGAAGCAAAACCTTTGGACAAATGGTTATGGGGTCTAATTGTCCATTGTGTCAGATTCAGTTTGCCGCCATGTTTGTATCTTTTTAGAAATGCGGAGGAAGTTTGATGCAGGAGAAGACCCACTGGATGCTGAGAGTCAGCAAGGCGGAGGAAACCCTTTTCACCGAGGCTGGAATTCCTGGCAAGGTTTCGATCCCTTCAGTTCTGGAGGACCTTTCAAGTTTAAATTCCATTTCAATTAGAACTGCTACACTCTTTTTTATCTTTTTTTAATCTTTTTTTTTTTTTTTTGCATCTGGCAATCTGTATTTTTTTTTCTAGGTAACTTAAAATTATGGTTTAGTCCTTGAACAAGGACTTTAATGAGAACCAGTTTCTTGGTGATAGCCCAAAAGGGAGGCAAACCCAGCAATGTTGATAATACCAATCTGTTTGAGAGTTCTGATGGGTTGAAAGCTCCAGCTCAAGACAAACCCTTGCTTGAAAAGAAACTGATTCAAGAAAGCACTTTAAAGTTTACTGAACTGTTAGTGCCCTTTTTGTGGGAATTAGTCACTTGAAACAACAGAAATAATTTACTCCAGCTTTAAGGCCTCAACTGACTATTGGAAGTATTACGCATCAGTATGACCCTTTAAATGATAGAGAACATTGGCCACTGCAGCCAGCTTGGAGACAGTTTTCTAACTTAATGTTACAAGGACAATTTTCTCTGATTAAAATATCTCCTTCTGGTTGCTTCTAAAGAATTAAATGGAATTAAATTTTTAGCAGGTGGTAGAGAACCGTTTTCTACTCAAAGTTTGCTTGACATTTGAGCAGGACTGAGATGTTGCCCGTAATAAACAGAACTTTGTTCTGCTCCTGAAGATTTATTTTTGAAGGGGTGATAGAGGAGAATGTTGAACATCTTCACAACTATTATACACATTTCTATCATCCCACAGAGTAATAACTCATAGACACGATTGAAAGTCTTTTTCCTGCAACTGAATTCTGGTATTGTGAACTGTGTTCAAAATGGAGCTTGGCAGTCCTCTTGGGATGCAATTTTGAACTTGCTCTGTTTTTCACATCCAGTCCTTTTCAAGAATGCTGCTTTGGACACATAACAAAGCGACGTGCATCTTTCACCTTTCTTGCTCTCATAAGTACACATATCTGACCCAGTCCATTTCAAGTGCAAGTGTCAAACAACTGTAAAATAATAGTGGTTGAACCTCACTAGCTTTTGTACATAACATTCCCTTCATTTTGAAATTTTCATGAGTGGATTCATCTCAGAACATACCACCTTGTTGAATGAGGACTCAGATAGTGCTTTCACGTTTCTCTTTTAAGAATGACTCCAGAAATGCTGGGAAAGGTAGATGTTACCTACTAACAATCATGCTTGTATCTTGGACAGCTTTGAAGGACTGCATAAAGTGCCATTGTTCAAATGGGGGTCGGAGGAAATGGGTTTCAGTCGCTGAGTCCTTGTTTGCATAGGACAGTGTTTCTCAACCTTAGCAACGTGAAGATGTCTGGACTTCAACTCCCAGAGTTCTATGCTGGCTGGGGGATTCTGGGAGTCGAGGTTCAGACATCAGGTTGCTAAGGTCGAGAAACACTGGCATGGCTTGGGTTGCACTGGTTTTGCCAGAGCTGCTTCTCCTAGAGGCCCCATCAGGCCTGCACATGGATTGATCAAAAGGTTTGGCAGTGCTTCTGGGCCAACTGAAATAAAACGCTGCCTTGGAAGTGTTGCCAGAATAAAGCTCTCTGGGGCGTGGCGGGGGGGTAGATTCTATGAGAGCTATGACGTTCTTTTGAAGATAAAGAAATACTAAGTGTTCAACAGTAGCACGTAGTTTTAATTGCTTTAAATCTTCAGTCAGAAAGTGGGGTTTTTTGTGCTGGGGGGGGAAGACAAGATAAATTTGAAGTTCACAGTTGTGCCAAACCTTAAATTGTTTCTATGCCAACTAATGAATAGAAATTGCTTTATTATGCTGCTGTTCCCATGTGATTCTAAGTAGATTTTGGGGGAAATTGGAAAAAAGGAACTTACTGCATTCCTTTGGAAATTAAAGAAGCAAGTTAAAAGGCAGTTCACTTATCAGTTGCTACTGAAAGGTATTTATAGTATTAAATGCCTCAAATGTGAAAAAAATGAGACCTTTGGCTCTGCAAAATAGTTTCACTTAAGCAGTACGTTTTAAGAGCACAGAGATTAAATATGATGGTCTTCAGCAGCTGAGGGTAAAAGAATGGCTTGTTTTTCTCTTCTGTAAGAAAGAAAATAGGACAAAAACAGGTTTTAATTACAAGATTTGGGTTGGGGATCAGGAAAAAAATCCTAAAAGAGCATGCTCTTCAACAGTGGAACAGGCTCCCTTGGAACTGTACGACTCCCTTCTGTGGATGTTTAAACAAAGGCTGGAGAACCATTTGTGGATGCTGACAGATCTTGCAGTGGACGGGGTTGGATTAGATGATCTCCAAGGACCCTTGCAACCCTTACGTAGATAGAAATCGGCTGAAATCTCACCTAATCACTATCCTGTTTTGAATTTTTGGCATCTTTATTCAAACTTCCAAAAGATTTGGTGATCCCTCAAGACTACAGCCATGTTTAAAAAAAAAAGGTTCAGTGCTCTCAGGCACTGTATTATCATCCCCTAATTGGCATGGTGGTCTACAAAGGCTTTCAGAGAGAATGTGGGGGTCCACATGAAGAAAAACATGAGAAACTGCTAGAAATAGCCCAATGGACTATTTGTACCTAGAACTGATCTGTCATGCACGTTAAAGGAGGGAACAGGGAACTTTATGAGAAAAAGGTCACAGGAAAAGTTCGTTTTAAGTAACAAATCCTGCCCCGCCCCCCAACTTCATTCTTCTCAAATGAAAGAAAAAGAGTTGCCTTAGAAACCTGGCTGGACTTGATCTAGCCATCCAAGTTCTTTCTGCCTTAACAAGCTGACAGGAGGAATTAGAATCAATTGACTCTTTCGTACAGATTTGGGGGACAATTATGCAACTAATGGCAGTTTAGCAGTGGGATAACCATATACTTCCAAAATAAATATATTCCTGTGGGACATTAGGACTTCTATAGTCTGTCTTAACAAGTATGAGAAAAATTGCTTCAGTTGCCAAAATGTAGAATGCCAATTTTGTTTATAATTATGGTAAATTATTTTCAAATTGAAGTGTTCTACAAAACAGCTCATGGATTTTAACATTACTTTTTAAATTACTCCTAATTTCATATCTGGAAGCTACTTTGTGGCAGTGAATATTTGTATTAAACTGATGGCAGTGGTATACATTTCACCTACTCACTGAGTCTGAAATCTGAAATTTAAAATTCTAGTTGACGATCAAAATAACTATTGCCTCTCTTAGTGGGCAAATCCTTGGAACCTATTCTTCTTTAAAAAGAACAGAACGAGATCAGAGTAATACTAAATATTTACTAGGAGGTATACTAGAACTTCTGAGACCTTCGCCCATTAATATATGATGTGACAATACATGGGAACCATTGCTGAGCCTTTCCCCCCTGCTAAAAGCTATGGCTGTAGCAAAGTGGTCAAAGTAGTAAACTTTCTTCTTCCCATCGTTACCTAGTTTTGTGAAGGGGTAACAGAAACTTGTTGGTCTATTTCACTGTATTTTGCAGTGGGAGGTTGCAATGCTAAATTCAAAATGGGTGTTCTGCCTGATGTTGGAAAAAGAAGTAGCTGCTTTAAAAGAGACAGGCACACATTTTAGCTGTGCATGCCAAAGCCCCTTTTCTGAAAGGTTCCTGAAGTCACAGCCCTACTTTACAGTAAGAGTTGGCAGCAGGCAAGCTGGAAGCACAAGAGCAGGGTTTTTCAAATGGCGTTCTACAAAACCCAAGGAGAGATTAAGGGGGAAAAGGTTCAAATACAGTTTTCAATCACTAGAGCCCACCTGATCAGGAGTTCCAGGAAATTTTTTGACTTACCTGTTCTGTGGCCTGAAAAAGTTTGCAAGCCCTACTCCAGAGATCATCACTGACCTAACAAGGCTGAGATAATTAAATACAGAGGAATATGTATCATATTAAGGAAGGTCCTTTATTAAGGTCACAGAAAGCACCAGGCACTAGGACAGGCTTTCTCATTAGTTGAGATTTTACATAATGGAGCAAATCAGTGAGCATCCCTGAAGAATCAGTGATTTTTAATCATATTTATAAATAAGCTTGAGGCAGAACAAGTTGTGTGGTGATGCCATGGTCAGTGTGAAATCTCTGCAGATTGTAGAATGCCTTAAGCTAGTAAAGGAAGAGGCTGCTTGATGTTTGGGCCCAGCTGTAAAGCTATGCTAACCTGAGTTAATAGAAGCCTTGCATGACCAACAACTTCCAAATGATCTAAATATTTCAAAAGCAAAAAGATCAAAACTGGCCTTGGAGGTCCAAGCCCTCCTCAATTAGGAGTTTGTGACAAAGTTGTGTCCCTCTAATCTCAAGGAGCTCATATTTACAGTATTTCTTCTGGAGAGTTAAGAATTTTTTAAAAATGCTGTTTGAAAGTTGTAAAAAAAAAAATCACAGAGATTGCTATTTCACCATGGCATGTTCAGCTATGTAGAGATAATAGGTTGCTCCTGATGCCATCACTATTATCCATAAGAGCTGTCCCCATCTCCTCATTTCTACTTTAGATAATGTGAGATATATAGAATCTATGGCACAAGTTTGTGAAGTTTGCTTCCCCGCCCTCACTGGTTACTTTTTGCAGATGGAAAATTTTGACCACAGTGATATTATGTCAATATATTTTTCATAACGGGGGAAAACTGGAAGATGATGCAGGATTCTCTTTGGGGGGAGAGGGAGGGGGCTCACTGAAATAGAATTTGCTAGAAGTGATGTGCAGACATGCTGAATAAAAAATAATTTCAAATACTGTCTTAAGTATTAAATACTATTATAGAAGCTCTTACGTGAACCATTTTAAAACTTAAATATTGCAATAAGTGTTCTATTTGTTTTCTACAGAAAGACACACTGATACCATCACTTCCAAATACACTTTATTTACTGGGCATCTTTTGCAGTCTGTTTGTTCCATGTCATGTGCAATGAGTGTAAAGACAGTTTTTTTAAAGATTGCACAGTATTCTTAAAATATACATACACTAATTAAAACCAGCTTTTCTTTTCTGTCTGTGCAGCATTGCCAAATATTCCTAAAGTTCATCATGTTTGGACTCTGTAAAAGAATTATTATTATCATTAATTCTGAATGCACAAAATTACAAATAAGACAATGTTAAAACTGACCAATATTCTCTTTCTTAATGTCATGCTTCATTCTTTCACCACTCTCATGATCCCCTTTTTTATTCAGCCACAACTTTTAGTTGGTGCTCATGACAAGCTGACTAATGAGAGAGAATAGATGGTAACCAAACCAACCCTCCTTACTGAAGTCTTCCAGACGCACTCCAGGACAATTTATATCGTTCCTGCCCAACTTGGTTTCCAGCATTATTGTCACAAATCAATACGGAGGCAATGTACTAGCAGTGCGTAAAGCATCTTGAATCCCGAACTCTTTGAAGTAGCTTGAAGCTGGAACACTTCTGGCATGGTTGGAACCTTTTTCTGTAAGATTGGAACAGCTGTTTTGGACTTTAAAAGGGGTATTTCAAATTTGGAGTATTTTGTGCACTACTACAAAATGCCTTGCTTGTAATACAGGGCAGTTCAAAAAGAGCTATGATAATATCCTTATGTATCTATGTTTCTGGATAGAACAAGTGATGAATTCAAATATTTTATACATGAATCAATCCATAAGAGAATAAATTCAATCTCAAAAGATTCTAGGGTTATTATCCATAGGTACACAGAAGATGATTATACACAGACCGAACAACCTCTGGACTATATTACAGGGTAAAGTTTATTCCAAATATTCTAAAATCTAGTAACTGGGAACTAACTATCCACCAGAAAAACATTTAATTCCAATTATTTACATCCCTATGTTATATAGGTGCAAGACCTATGCCAGGAAATACAAGTCTTTTTTAGGGAAAAAAATCAATTTAATTATTACTAACTTAAAATCTCATTACTTCATATCTGACATGGATGAGCAAATCGTAAGTGCTGGCAAGATGCCTATAAACTTGACTCCTGACAAACTTTTTAAAGTCCTCATTTCATTTACCCTTGTTAAACCAACTGCTGAATGCAAAAAATGTCAATCAGTGCCTCATTCTCAGCTTCAGTAGCTTCTGAGTGAACAAATATCTCCTCAATCCCATCCCAGGAAGGAGAAAAAACACATTGCTGGTCAATTTTCAATATAAGGTATGTGCAGCATTATGTAGAGTGTGCCGGATGGTGTACAGACACTGCAATACAACTTTGCCCTGTTTGTACAATGGGGTGGGGCTTGCGCTGCAATGTCACACCCTCCATCCTGCAGAGTTTGCCCATCCTATACATGCTGCTGGCTGTGCACGCCTGTGTGGCCATTTTGCAAAAAATCTTGAGTTGCTGATGGAAAAGGCACCCGACTATTGCAAGGCACTTCTTCCTGAATGTAAATTCCAAACAAAAGGTGATGCGCTACATAGTGGATTGCAACTGGGCACTCTTCCTAACAGCCACGATCAGTGCTGTAGGCCGCAGCATATAGCCTTGAAGTATGTTTATGGGTGGGGGAAGAGGAGGGGGAGTCTCAAGGCAAATGTTTGGTGCATCCCACCAAGCCAGAGAAGAAATTTGAAACCATGTTTATGGAATGTGAAACTGACTATAAGAAGTAAGATTAGCTTCACTGAACTGTGTTCATGTGGAGTAGCCCACCCTCGGAGTCCCATCAACTGCACAGGATTATGGGGACAATGTTAGAGGAGACCTCCACGTGATGCTACCTCCTCAAGGCAGATAAAACCAACCATATCTGCTCTCCTCGCAGGGCTATTTCATGAGCTGCTGAAGCTTTTCCTTTGCCTCACCTTTTGGATGGAATGGGGTCCCACTTCTCTTGTCTTTCCTGATACGATTTATTAGCTTCTGTATTTCAGAGTCATAATCTGTCCATTCAGGAACAATCCTGATAGCAGCTTCTAGTTTAGGTTCCTTAGTTTTTGGATTGTTGCACTGAAATACGTATTTTTTTAGAAAAAGGATTACCATGATTTAAAGTCCAAAGCAAAACCCCATTACTACAAAAGAAAAATCACCATGGAAAGAAAGAAATACCCATATTAAAATGAGAATGAATAAATTGTAAACGAGTTACATTATCAAAAATGTCATGTGCTACAGCCCTTGTGAGACAATTAGTCCAGAATGCAAAAAATCCTGAGGTAAGTCAATGTTTCAATTTCTAGAGAATCCGAAAGACGGCTGAGAAAGGGAAACAAACCAGATTGGTTTTCTGGTATTCTCCAACATAGGACTTAGACTGTGAGGGCTCCCCTGCCTCTCAAACTAAACTTCTAAAATATACACCATTTTTGTTGCCCACAGCAGTATTACAAAATGGAACTGTGCTGACACACCAGCAACCATTATGCAAATGACTCTGGGGAAAAATCAGATATTAATATTTTACAGAGAACAACATGTCATGCTTTCCAATCGCTACTCTATTAAGCTGTGGAAACATCTGGATAGCATTCTTTTTATAAACAGAACCATCTGTCACCAGCTCTCAGGAATCCTCAACCCCTCCATTCATCTTTCTGAGTGGCTCATCCCCAAGTAATTCTTCTGTCAGCACTACAATTTACAGAGGGCGAGAAGATGAATTTGAGAAAAATCTCTGACAATCAAATTCATAAAATAGAAATCTAGATATGGGCATTATGGACTGTTTTGTTTCATTCTTCTTTAAAAATGCACAAATGAATCAATACCATCCTGCAGAAAAAGGGAAGGAGCCAAGACAACACACTACATATTCTGTCCCTTGGTATTACAATGACACCTTGTTGCTATAAAACGGAAAGTCTCCACAAAGCTACTGCTCAGTTAGCATCTGCTTGTAGTCTTTGCTGCCAGACTCCGTGAAGGAGACCCATTTGCTGTGGGTTAATCCACGTGTGATCAGGCTTCCCTTCTCTCTCTTTCCCCCAAGGCTATGGGGTAGAAAAGTACAACCAAAATACAGAAATAGGTCAAGTAACTCAAGATAAACTGAGAGGTAAATCCTATTAATCCTACAAATTCTGGCACAGCCCACAATGTACTATGATTTCATGATTTCCATAGTTCAGCTGTTAACTTTTACATGCAACAAGAACGGAGAGAGCATCTAGCCTAACCACAGGTTAGATTCCAGGAGCCAGTGAAGAAAAACGCTGTTACGAAACTGCTTATAGCTTCCTAACTTCACTCACCAGATCAATGATTTTAGCCTTTTCTTTGGATTCGTCACTGCACCAAGTTTCACACCACAGCCATTCTTGAGGAAGAGACTTAATAGTTACCTGATGAATCATGTTATTTGGAAGATCCTAAAAAAGTTAAGATTTAGAATTGTTACTGGAAAACAGTATACTGTACATCGGTCTTCCCCAATTTGGTATTTCTTGTGCAGGTTGGATTACAACTGCATCAAGCTCAGGCAATGCAGGTATATTTGGAGAACAAGGCTTGTAGTCCCTTGCTGCTGCCTGGGACCCTTGCTGCTGCTTGGGAAGAGTGATGTGACTGTCACATATAGTATTGAAACAGGACTAAACTCTCCTAGCTAAGCAGCTTCTTTCTTTTCTAGACTTGCTGCTGTCAGTTTCACAAGAACAGAGAAGGAAAAATGGGCTTCCATGTGAATTTAGGGAAAGAGTAACCTTTGAGAACCGGCATGTCTCTGATCTGCATTATTCTGCCGATCCTGCTGCTATATTCCCAACTTGTCTCTTTTTATGCTGGTATATGGCTAAGAGACATTAAAACATTACGTACTAAAGGTCCAACAGACTGGTATGGCGTGCCTTGGCGTGCCTCGCCTCGCCTTAATTTTATTACTTTACTTACTCAGGAAGGGGGCCGTGGTGGCTCAGTGGTTAAGATGCTGAGTCAGAGGACCATTAAGGTCGGTAGCTCAGCAGTTCAAAACCCAAGAGCACGAGCCGCATGACGGAGTGAGCTCCCATCAACTTGTCCCAGCTCCTGCTAACCTAGCAGTTTGAAAGCATGCAAATGCAAGTAGATAAATAGGTATCACTTCAGTAGGAAAATAACAGGGACATGAAAGGAGCCCCCTCGGGCATCCCCCAGGCAACGGTGATGTCACTGTCAAAGTCTTTCAACACAGAAGCACCTTGGTAGGTGCTTCTGACATGCACACACACACAAAAACTTACTCAGGACAGCATACAGGATTTTTTTTTTAAAAAAACCCCAACAATAATAAAATAAAAACTAATAAAATAATAAACACTCAAAAGCTTGGTGAAAGATACGTCTTTTTACCATCTCCCTAATTGCTGGAAGGGCAGGAGCAAGCACATCTCCTTAGGGAGCATCTTCCACAGCCTGGGAGTTAAGGGGAGAAGGCTCTTTCTCATGCACCCACAGTCAAACATCTGGCAGGGGGGCCTCTTCAGAAGGGCTTCTCCTTCTTATTGAAGTAACCAGGCAGGATCATCACAGTGGACGAGCAAGGCAGTCCCACAGATGATCAGGCTCTAAATGCCCAGCATCAGCCTTCAGTACAGGTGATGCACCAATTTCAATTTCTGAACCCTTTTCAAGGGTAGCTACATATAAAGTGCACTACAGTAGCCAAGACAGGTTGTAAATAAGGTGTGGATAACTGTCACTGTCAAGAAGGATTGCAGTTGATTTACTAGCCATAATTGTGACAAGCACACTCCTTGCTACAGCCGCAGCCTGCAAATCCAGTGACATCTGGGGTCAGGAAACAGTTCCATATGGTAAACCTGCTCTCTTGAGTTGGTGCCAAACAATCCAGAATAAGCTTCATCTCAATCCATTTTTCCCTTACCAGCAGTACCACCATATTGTCCCACTTTAATTTTAGGCAATGTTCAAGAGTATTGATTGTTCTTTTGAGTTGGAAGGGAGGGAGCAGCAGAGTGAGAGCATCATATTTTAAAGCTCCTCACTAACCTTCCTCAGTGATTTCCTGTACATGTTAAACAACATAGGACACAAGTCAGAGCCCCGTGGAACATCACATGTCAGTGACTCAGGTGTAGAACAGCAGTATCTCAGCACCAAGCTCTGGGCATATCCTGACAAAATAGTGTTTCCAAGGCCCAAAAGGATGCTATGGTTGATGATATCAAAAGCCATCAAGAGGCCCAACTAGCAGGGTTGCCCTCCTCCCATCTATTTTTTAGCAGTTATCTAACAAGGCAGTCTCAATGCCAAAATCCCCATTGAAATGGATTCATAAAATCAGTTTTATCCAGATACATCTGTAGCTGTGAGGCCACCACTTTCTCAAACACTTTCCCATGAATGGAATATGTGAGAGACTGGTCTGTAATACGAAAGATCTTCCAGGATAGTTTTTTCAATAAAGATTGCATTACAAACTGCCGTTTTGAAGCATACAGGGATATATCCTACATTCAAGGAGACATTGGTTACCTCCTTAACCAGGGGGGCAGTCCCAACCTATCCATTTAATTAGCCAGGAAGGGCAAAGGTTGAGCAAGCAAGGGGTGGCCCTCATCTTTCCACTCATTCAGTCCATATGTTTGAGATCTACAAGATAAAAAGAATCCTATGACCACAGAAGCAGTTCCCAAGGTCCTTTTCTGTGAAATCTGATCAACCTTGTCTGCAAAGAATGATGAACACAGCTCATAATCACACCACGTTTCTGACTGTTCTGTCTCTCCTTCCCCAGTACAAAAAAACCCGTTGATGGTCTGTTCCATGCAAACACCAATGGAACCTCTTCATTGTACCCCATTGCTGTGGAGTAGGATTTCAAATGGGTTGGAAAGAGGGTCTCATTAAATGTTTAGTTAGATCCATCATGAATGTTCTTCCAATCTTCTATCTATTTGATCAGCATCTTGGTAAACGAAGGTGCCAACTGAGTTCTCCTAAGGGAAAGATGATTCTTAGAAGCAAATTTTGCCAACTGCCTGAGCCATTTCCATAGTTTATGGCTCAGACAGGGATTCAGCAATATTGCCAAAAAATAAAAGAGGAAACTCCTCAAATGCGTTTAGAAAATCATCCATACCCATCAAGTGTCTGGGTCAGACCTCTTTGATCAGCACTGTTCAGAGGCTTATAGCTGCCAGTCTAAAATTAACCAAAGAGGGATCATGGCAAGTCAGTTAAAGAAAGCCCCTCCATTGGCAGGAGCATGATGCATGGGTGGGCTAAATATTAATTGTGATAGGATCAAAGTTATCATGGTAGACATAAATCCTGAGCCACTCTACACTGGCAACCTTAGCATGGACAGTAATCTCCCCAACAAGAGGCCCATAGTAGTTAAGTACCATGCTGAAGATCCCTCAGCTAGCTCAGGCAGGGCAGACAGTACATTAATAGTATCCCTGCACTGTCCTAGTCATCCAAATCCAGCAGCAGGAGAGTCTACTCATCATTCACCTCTCAAGCAGGTCTCTATAAATATGCCAGGTCAGCACTTTCACCCAGGATTAAATCCTGGATAACAGATGTTTTGCTTGGTAACATATGTTACGAACTACAGCATACCTGATCTAGATTGGATAAACTGTTTGGATCCTGACTAAGTGCTTGATATTGACCTCTAAGTCTGTCTCCTGCAGCAATCTTCCGGAACATCTTCAGATCCACAACGTATAAAGCACTACAAAAAATAATAAAGATTAGAGTAGTGCATTTGGGCTTGTTTCTCGCCCTTGAAAAATGGGTAAGCATAATCAAAATGTTGCTATTATCATTAGTTGAAATGTATAAAAAGAACATAGTGTTTCTATGTTTTGCCATGTCCTTCAGTGAATCCCGTTCAATGAGATTTTCAATGCAGAACTTTGGGCAGAAAAATAAAAGCTATTAATTTTTACATATGGGAGAGAGGAGAAGAGAAACAGACTTGCAAATTTTTCCTACCTGATATGATACTTCCTTTTCCCAAGGTGCGAAGCCCAATATCCTGACTTCCAGAAACGGTAGCCATCCATCTCTGTACGACTATCACAGAAAGGAGTATAACCATAAGGTGCTCCTTTTAAATTTATGTCGCGGAGTTCTTTCAGATCACTTCTTACAATCTAAATATCAGAAAAAAGCAAGAGGGGGCTAAAATTCCTGATGCTATTGGTTATAGCTGTTATTCATTAAGCCAGGTTTTATATGATGCATCACATAAATGGAAGTAGGCTGAGCTTGGTCATTGTGTCATATTATTTACCTACATACTTATTAATTAATGAATTAACTAATAAGCTATTTTAAAATAAAAGCAATATTCAATCAGCATCTGAGTGTGTGTCAGTATGCCACATATACTTCCTAGTTGACAGGAGGAGAGCAACAGTATGTTGGGTGGTCTTCAGATTAAGTATCCTAACTTGCACAGAACAGTGTGAGCATGCTTGTGGTAAAACAGATTTGGCTGTGCCAAAAGTGACTGGTAAAAACTAGACAAGACTGCTAGGGTATTTGGTGGCAGTCATGCCAGTATGGAAGACTGCAACTTGGTTAAAAGGAAAAAAATGGTAAAGAGCATGAATTAATCACTGAAATGAAAGAAGAAAAATGGAGCTGTTGTGCATCCATTAAACTAAGAGAAAGGGGAAGGGTATAATACCTGAGTGAAGGTGACCTGATCTTGTGGAAAGGAGTTAATGAATACATGTAGGAAAGTGAAGATGTAGGTTTAATAATGAATGAGATGAATAAAATATATGTCACAAAGTATGAACTGGTGTGATCTAGGATTCTGTTAGTGTATATGAAAGTAAGTAACAGTTGCACGTTGTACCCAGGTGATAATGGAAGAAGCAGATATTAGTTTTGAGGAAAAAAGGGGAACATCCAATGTGATTCAGAATGAAAAAAAAACTGTTAGGAAGAATTGACAAGAGTACAGAAGAAGCAACTGGGCCTTTTGGAACCCCAACAATGAATGAGAATAATGACTGACTGAATGAATGAGAATGCTGATAGTTTGCTGAGCACCTGCTTTGGAAAAGATCTGTTCTGCATATGTGGTTTAAACTTGTATCTATTCATGCAAAGGAATGAATATAAATATAAAAGCAGGAATAATTTGATTGCTACTGCTGAAAACCAGAGAAATAGTGAAGGATACCAACATGGAGAGAGGTTTCAGATGTGGGACAGACCAATTTTTTATAGTGCCAAGATGGGATCCTGGGAAAGATGAGCATCAGAGAAAAGGAAGTAAGTGAAAGAAACAAAGTAAAAGAAAGATGAGTCCTGTATGACTTCCTGCATAGGAAATAAGAAAAAGGATGTTTTATGCAAAGGTTAAAATAAAAGTATTGTGGATGAGAACAAAGATACTGCATAATGTGCATAAAATGAAGAAAATAGCTCCAAAGAAAGCAAAGGGAATATGGAAATGTTAAGATTAAAAGAGGAAGAGAAAAGGCAGAGAAATTTTGATGGAAATAACCAACTGCAAAAACTAGAGTTTGCTAAATGTGCCTGTGAAAGTGTTTGACAGAATTCTGATTGAAAGTATACAAGATGTGACAGCAGTGAAGCTTTATACCAGTCAGGAATACCAGAATGTTTCTGTTCAGAAAGTCATTCATAAATGTATGAATGTGAGAAAGCAAGTTGATCATGTGTGTGTTAGTTTAGAGAATGTATATCATAATGTGAATAGGTTTGAATTTTTGAATTATGGGGTGTTTTTTGTAAATAGAGAGTTGAAGGTTGGTTGCTAAATGCAGTAAGAGCGGTATGATAGAAGTAAACCATGCATGAGAATAAATTACATGCTTAGTGAATGCATTGCACTGATATATGATGTCTCCGTAGTTATTTAATGTATTTGTGTGTGTATATACACATACACACACACACAGTATATATATATGGAAAGCTTAGGATAATGCTAGAGATGTGTTGGCTGGGGCATTAATGTACATTTATTTTTCTATGCAGATGATGCCGTGTTTTTGGCCAAGAATCTGAATAATTTACAATGTATGTTATGCAACAAGCTATATGGATCTGAAAATGAATCTATCAAAGGCCAGGGGAAAATGGAATGAACAAGTGCAATATATAAACTGAAATTATACATTGATGGGAAAAAATAGAGCTATTAGAATTTGTACTTTGGTAGAATGTTTGTTTAAAAAGGGGAAATGGATGAAGGAATTTTAAGAGGCGTAAATGTTGTTAGAAGGAAAATGGGCACCCTGTGGTCTATCGCAAGGAACTAATGCTTGCTGAGAGAAGCAAAATTGTTTATTTGTAAGAGTGTGCTCTGCCCACTTCGTTAGATGGAAGTGAGCATTGTGTATGTCAGGAAAAGCATAAGGGTGGGGGGACGATTGTCCCACAATCCTCAGCATTGTTGGAGCCTTCTAAAGAAAAATAGCACACTCTTTCAAAAGAAAGATACTTTAGAAGCTGAGACAACTGCTTCACATACTAGGACACTGGCTCTTAGATTGCACTGTGTTTATGTTCAGCACATAAGCAGAACTCCAGGTGCTCATCAATATACAGAAACAATATACAGAAGCTTGAGACTTAGTAAACTACAAAGAAGACCTCAGGTTGACAACTACTCCACAGCTAAAGGGGGTACAAGGCCAGGAAATGGGCCTCCCCTCAGCTTCAGAAAGCTTAATCACACAGTGGTCATGTAATCAAGTAAGCGCATGATTTAAAACTAAAGAAGAAGAATAGAGCTCACTGCCAGCCCAATATTCAACTTAAAAGCTCATGGTTACAGAAAAGAGAGATGTTCAGCTTCTAGCCCACCTTGAAATAAGCAGGAAAAGCATTTTGAGAATTGCTCTGCAAAAAAATTGGGACCAGGAATTCAAAGCAAACAGATGAGGATATTATCAGAAGATGCATGCAGACTAGGAATAAGTAGCTGGGATCACTATGGAATTTTAATGTAGTAGAGTTTGAATTATTAATAGATGGTTGAAAATGCATTGTTCTCTGAGAACAATTGGAACACAAAGCTTATTTCAAAGCAATCTTCACCCATACTCACCAGAACATGAGAATCTAATTACCATGATCCACATACCCAACATACATGCAGAGCTAGACAGGATATGGTGAATAAAGGCTATTTTGGAGGTATGATTAGGGACCTACTTCCATAAATGAGCGCACACACTGTATCACCAGGAACATTTCACCCCTTTGGGATATAAAATCAGCATCTCCACTTCTACCTAAACTTCCAGCAGAGTTACATGGGAAATGTTTCCCTATACTTTATAACTTCAGTGCTAAAGCAAAGCCACAGCAAGTAGAAGTTCCCAGTTGACCCTGAAAAGGATAGATGGAACTGGTTAGGATGAGGGATCACCAGGAAATCCCAAGGCTATAGGTTAGACTGGGAAGTAAAAAATATGAGAGAGCAGAATTGGCTGAACTTCCCCCAGGCTAATTCAGACAAGTTTGAATGCATGGAGAAAGAGAACATTCAAACTTGCCTAACTTATGGAATCAAATGGCACAAGATAGGAACAAGTTGATGCTGTTGTACAGTGTATCTAGAAAGAAGCACAGACAAATGAAACCAAGGCAAATGAAAACTGTCAGTAAACACACACATTTTAATCAGCCTTTTTACCTGATCAGCATCAACAAATATTATTTTGTTCACAGCCAGTGGGAAGAGAACATCCAAGAAGAGAATTTTATAACCCCAGATGAGTCTTTGTTTTTCTGTCTCCTGATGAAGCCAACGGGGCCATTTGTACTGTACAAGCTCATATTCAAAGCCATATTCTTCCGCCATATGAGGTATAACCTCCTACAAAACAGAAGTGAGACAAGGCAAGCTATGTCCACATTGTTCCTGGTGCAAGCAAACTGGTCAAGGTCACATGAAAAACGTATACACAGATTCCTGCTTATTGTTTTCCATGCCTAGATATTAGTTTAATGTGAAGAGGAACCCAGAAATAAGTGAATTTTTTTGCCTCTCAGGCTGGTGCTGCTGGAAATGTTTTATTTTTCCTTGGAACAGAGCTCCTGTCTTCACAGGCTTTAATTTTACTTTTTGCAACTTCTCTGTCCCTCAGATCATCCAGATGATCACAATCTACGTATAATAAAACTGGCAATCATGAAAGAAAACTTTTCCTCTGTATGATGCAGATGGCCTTTCATGTAATCCACATATAAATCTATGAAAGCAACAGCAGGTAGTCAAGGAGCAGGTTGGCAGTTGCATTTTGCCTTCCAGCAAAGACAATAAACAATAAGGCAATGAGACAGTAAACTCAAATATAAACAAAATGTACACCATGTCTTTTGCAACTATTCAGTATACATTAAATCAGGCTTTCTCAGCCAGGGTTCCATGGCACCCTTGGGTTCTGTGAGAGGTCACTAGGGCTTCCCTGGGAGATCATGATTTATTTAAAAAAATATTTCAAATTCAGGCAACTTCACATTAAAGAGATAAGTTTCTTTCTTTATTTTTCGTTTAAGAACACTATTATTTATTTATTTATCAATCAATCAATCAAATTTATCACTGCCCATCTCCTCGGACTGGAGGGACTCTGGGCGGTTTACAATACAGAACAATAAATATACAATAAAATTCTAATAAATATACAATAAAATTCTAATAAAATCCCACTAAAACAATTTCTTAACTACCCCAGCTCATAAAATCCAGATGGATTAATGCATATATCCAAGCCTACACATGAAACAAATAGAATAATTTTGTAACTTGTGGCCTATATTTGAACCTGAATGTGCAGGGGTTCCCCGAGGCCTGAAAAATATTTCAAGGGTTCCTCCAGGGTCAAAAAGTTGAGAAAGGCTGCATTAAATGGTGAACATTTTTTTAAAAAACAAATCTTGATTAAAATTTGACAGGGACAAGTAAAGGCCAACTTTCTGTGATCTGGGGCACCTAGCCAGGGCCAACTTTCCCTGAGGTAACAGGAGACTCAGCAGCCATGAGAGTCAGCAGATCCTTGGGAGGAGAACATCAGTGAACAGAGAGTGATGTTCAGCACCTGAAAAGCTTCTGTACAGTCTGCAGGTATGATGGGTCAGCATCATTCCAGTCAGGCTCTGTACATGAAATGGGAAAGCCAAATTTTTATCCTTTGCCTAAAGCAGCAAAGTATTGCACGCTGCTGGTTTAGATAGGGCTAATTCAGTTGTAACAGAGTTTAAGAGATTCAGAATAGCCAAATAATCACAAAATGTACTTAGCACCACGAATTTAAAAATTAACTGATTATTCTAATTAATGGGAATCCTTATTCTTTCAAACAAAAAACAGAACAACCCCCCCACGTGTTTCTCAATGTAAAGTTCAAAACTAGAACTTTATTATTATTGCAATGCTAACTTGTTAAGTTACTCAATCTATTGTAAAATAAAACCCAGAACTAGGTTTCCCAAAACATGCTTAAACAAGCTGAAAATTGACACTGATGATTTGCAATCAGAACAGCCAAGATCTGTTTTGATTAAAATTGCAATGAATTTTAAAAGTGAAATACTGTGCTTACTTTAAATGTAGGTGAAAGGTAATTTTTCAGAAACCAAAATTTCACTGGTGTCTTTGTGTGGTGCAGAACTGAGAGCATCATAATTCTGGAAAACAAGAATAATCCAATAATGAGTGCTGTAAGATATGCACAATATGTCACAGAGATGCCAGACAGTAACTTTATAATGAAGTCTTTTCAACTGAGAATAAAATCAATATGATACTGTTTAACTACCCAAGTCTTGCTTTTAAAACTCAAGTAACTCAATTCCCGATATTCAAAACTTCCACATTAGGTATTATTCCACAATTTGAAGATTAAAGTACATACAGTAGGGAAATGCAGTCTACCTTAATATACCCAGCCAGGCACCCAGGTTTCACTCAACCACCCACTCACCCAAATCCTTCAGATACCTTAAAAAGCGCTCATATAAATGGCCAGAAGCAACAGAAAATATGTTCAGTACATCAGTTTTCTTCTCCATTTCTGCTCTCCAAGTTCCTCCTGTAGAACTTCAAAAAGATTTTTATTCAGTTTGTATTTAAGATCTATAAAAGGGATCATCTTGCATTACTGGAATAAGAGAGAGGAAAAAGAAGGAAAGGATTATACCAAAGGAAAAAAAGAACGAAGATCATAATGTGCACAAACTGTTTTTTGGACCAAAACAGAGTCTTCTCCAAAGTAAGAATGTTTGTATTTACTGTATCTAAGCTTCTATGATGCTCCAATCAAGCAAGACTTTGAATGGCTTACAATCCTTATATACAGTAATTAAGATTAAAGCAATATACAGACCAAAATCAAATGCTAATTCAAAGCAATACCTGAAACCAACCCTTACCAAAATGTGTGATATTCTTCCTAAGAGAAGATGTGTGTCAAAACTTCAGTGGTTGAAAGCAATGTAATTCATTACTGATTCCCTGCTCCCCACCACCACCACCACCTTACCTCCACTACATCCTAGAGAAGCAAGGATGCCTGCTCATTTTGGCTTTCCAAGTTTCTCCTTTTGGCTAAACAGAATGAGAAAAACTGAAGGAACGTCTTGCATAGGCCAAGATCATTCTCTGCTTGAGGAATTGATAAATACTACAAAGATAATAAATCAGACATGCCCCCCACCCATCAAGTTTCTTGGCTAGGCTCAAGTAAAGCCCAACTAGTTTACCTGGTCATGGAAACTTCCTCCTCTGCTGTTGTTACTTCATTCAGGAGATCTTCATTATCACTGTCAGGTTTTTTCTGTACCTACACATCAAACCAAATGATGTTTTCAGCATACACAAAATGCTCAGCAAACCCCATTATTAATCACATTAAACATTAACTTAAATCTATCAATCATCTAAGCATTTCAATCTCAAATTGTCAGCATACGTACTTGGATTCTGATGATTTTGCTTCTAAAACTATTTAATACTACAATAACCTCTTCTTGACCTTCAGAAGAATCTGCCCCTTCATGCCTACAGAGGAAAGAAAGTAAGTTATCTGCAAATAAAAATTAAATATAATGATTACTGTTTTTTAAATTATGGAACAGTTTGCTCAGCTGATAATGAAAATCCCCGCTTTCCAGCACACTGATTTAGGGTTTTCTACATTTATATCCTTTCAGAGAGGTTACAGCAGGAGGTTGTATCTTGGGGATCAGTGAAGGAAGAAAAGTTCAAATCAATTTAGGAAACAAAGCCTAAGACCATCTACTACTGTTATACATAAAAATCGACATTTCAAAGATGACGTTTTGCAATTGAAGACCATTTGCTACAAAATCTGAGATATCAGTGTCTACAAGCCACAAGTGGCCTTCTTAGTTAAGTCTTTGCCTTCAGAGTGATTCTTCTTAAGACGTAGAATATTACTGAGATATCAGTGTCTACAAGCCACAAGTGGCCTTCTTAGTTAAGTCTTTGCCTTCAGAGTGATTCTTCTTAAGACGTAGAATATTACTGAGATATCAGTGTCTACAAGCCACAAGTGGCCTTCTTAGTTAAGTCTTTGCCTTCAGAGTGATTCTTCTTAAGACGTAGAATACTACTTTTAAACACATCTCAGAAGGAAGAACCCAAGATTATATTCAGTGTGCTGAAGCCAGCCAGATACTTCTTTCAAAGAAAGTAATTCCGTGTTCTCTTGTAATTGTTAATGATTTGATTAACTTTCTGTCTTTCTGTTTTACGCAGAATGGTCATCAGCAGACAAATATTAATCAAGAAATTTAGTTATTTTTCTGCCTGGTAGGAAATCCATTCTGGGCAGATAACACATGCCCAATCAAGCCTTCTAATTCAGTAGAGGAAAGAAATGTATATGCTAGGAGGAAATAGCATTGTGTACACGGGCTTGATTTGTGAGATTCCTTCCCCATCAACAATAAATACCATTTTTCCTTCTTAATACTGAGAATACTAAAATCAAGATAAGCAGAAGTCCATTTGATACATGTCAATATGTACAACTGAAGGAATCCCAGATATTAAAAAATGAAATAGTTTTATGGTTCTTGTTTGTTGTGTATTATTATATAATAGCCAAAATTCTGGGCACTCAGCCAGCTACAACAAGCGCAGCCAAAAAAAAAAAAAAGCTAAATGGAAGGAAAGCACACACTGAAGAAAAGAATCATCAGAGAGGCCTAGATTTAAGACAACCATGAAGAAGAACTGAGACTGGTGCTCTTGGGCCTTGGAAATTATGTCTGATTTAGCTGCCATTTTGTTTTTGTTCCTAAGATAGTCACATTTCAGTATGTACAGTATGTTGTAAGTAAGGTCTCATGGAAGTACGTGAAAAAAATCAAGAACTTGGGACGATGACAAGGATGATGACGACGATGATGCACAGGAAGACTGTGGCAAGTGGTCTGTGTGATTTTTCGTAAAAACAAATAGGGTGAAGGTACATTAATTATCTCTATTTGTTTTAGCAGAGCAAAGTACTTAAGAAACTGTGGTTCTGGGAAAGTAAAGCTGCTTCACTATAGAACATCACAAATTATGCCCCCCCCCCAAGGTTTGCTTGTTTTCAATGCATTTAAAACTATTTCAGGTTCATTTATTTTAAAAACAGCATTGAAAAAGGCAGGTACTGAAGTGAGAGATGAAAGAGGCTGCTACCCACATATTCTGATTAGTGGAACATCAGCATTTATTTCAGAATGTCTTAATTGTTAATGAATTAAGAGGTACACTTCTCAAGTCAAGCAAAACAAAGAAATTCCAACTTTTCACTTCATCTCATTCAGATTGAAACCTTACAGAGTCCAACAATGGAACAAACCACCTTGGGAAGCAGTGGCCTGTTCTTCAATAGAGGGGCTGAAACAGAGGCCAAAGGGCTGTCAGAGAAGGTTCCTGCACTGACCAGGGCTTGGCCTTGGATCCCCAAAGTCTCTTCGAATCTTTACATAGGATTCTAAGAAACCCTTACATGGAAGCTACTCCACTCAAACTTAATAAGACTTATTTCTGAGCAGATATGAAAAGGATCACAGAGAAATCAGCCTTCTCTGTAGTATGAGAACATCACTGTAACCTAATCTTCAAAATATATATGCAAACAAGTAAGATGGTCCTGCACACAACATTCAGCAAAAAAAAAAAAGATTAATATCAAAATAAGATAGTATTTAATTTCTATCACTTTCCCTTCAAAACTTTGATTTTTGATGGCCAGCTCTCCAATCAGAAGAGGGTAGTTGTAATCTTTTAAAAAATTTCTGCTGCACTTATTAAATATGTTAAGAATAAGGTATTTTTTTAGTTTACATAGCTCATAATTATCCCTAACTAAAGCAGCCCCTCACAAACATAAAGATTATAGAATATAGTACCAAAAAACAAAAACTCCAAGACAATTGCTGCTACACTTTTAGACATACAGAAAGAATGATCCAAAATATTTTATCATTTGATTTTAGTTTTAATAATAATGTGATTAAACTACTGTTTTTTCATGAACAAACCTAGAACTCTATTTCCTCGTTCATAGAAAAAAAATCAATTTTAAGATTAGTGTAAGGGCTACGAAGACAGTTCAAAAGCGGCAATTAATTAAAAATACATCAGGGAAGATTTTAACTGGAATAACTTGCTATGAATCTCTCTTTCTATGGTGATTGCTGACTTTCCATTTTAGAACCCAAATAGGTTAAAAGCTGCATCTTCCTCCATCAATTTACAATGGAATTGAGTGTCGCCAAAACAAGAAATTAAATGGGTGGTAATAAGGATGAAAAGGGCTTTTTTTCTCCACAATTTCATCATTCACAATTTATGGAATTTCTTCACTGGGAAGTTTGTCCATAGCTAACACCTTAGCAAGGAAATGGCATCAGCTGAGAGAATGCAGGAACTCATACAGCAATACAGAAGGACGTTAATTTGGGAAAATTAACTGATTCCCAAGAAAGTATAGGGAGGAGGCAAACAATGTCTAGTCTGCAGAATTCCTAGTTCAAGCTCTGAGGGTGCCTGATAAAATTATAAATAGGTAGATGAGCTCTAGATTTAGCTGCAAATGAATCACAGTGATTAGACTGAAATCCTGTCACTTGAGATTCCAAATTTAGATCTGCCGTCATTCTTAGCAACACAGCATAAAGAATCTGGCTAACAGGTGCAGCTTCTTCTAACTTATGATCTTATCATGAATAACATCGCCATAAATGTCTAAAGGGCAGAGCACTTTTTTTTATAAAGAAAACTTTCAAAACAGAAGGCTGAAAGCTAATGATTTTTTTAAAAAGTGTCAGCCTGACCCATGTAAACCACAAGCCAATGCTTACATGTTTGACTCTCATGAAGCACTTGGCTGTAAACTTTATTTTCTAAGCCTATGTGCTTGTATCTGGGTGTGTATATTTGTGTAAGGAGAGACAGAATGGAAGAGAGAATGTGAGGGTACGCATACACACAAAGCATCTCTCTCTCTCTCTCTCTCTCTCTTCATTTCAGTCCTAGACCACAGCAGCACATATATACTGTACTACAGACAGCTATGAAATTACCCCCAAAACAAGCCAAATAATACACCAGCTTTACAATTTTTAAAGAGAGAACCATCTAAATTTTAACTTAAGTTGAATTCTACAAATCTAAGCCATGACAAATAAGCAAATTTGCACAACTGCCATTTCAGCTTATCTTGCTCCTTACTTTAAAAAAGGCTTTAATTTTATTATTTATTTATTGAACTTACATGGCCGCCCATCTCCCATAGCGATCCCAGATGACTCACAGCAACCAATGAGAACAAGAATAAAAATAGGTCCACCCTTCCCACCAGGTGCCAGACCAACCAAACGGCTGACTCAAGCCCCACCCTAGCCCAGTGCTTGGGGGAAGAGCCCGGTCTTCACGGCCTTCTGGAAGGCTAAAAAGTTTTACATAATTTATGGGCCACTGTATATTTGTGGTGCACTCCTAGCCTTGTCTTCACACTAGGTGGGAAACCTGTGGACCTCTGGGTGTTGCTTGACTCTAGCTTCCAGCATTCCCCACCATTGGCCAGGTTGGCTAAAGGTTATAGAGAGCTGTAGTTCAGCTGTGCTAAATAATGATATTCCTTCATAAAGTGAAGTGGAAAAAGGAGAAATTGTCCTGATTACCAGGAAACACACTGAGGCGAGGACTTGGTCTCTAATATTTATTAGTAGTACTTAACAAGAATCCTAACAAACTGAGAAAGCGTGGGAAAACCCAGCCATATAAACCCCAAAGGTTAAGGCGGTCCCGATCTGTGTCTCTTTGAATGGCTGAACAGTTCCTCAGTGCTACGCATGCGCTTGACAGTCTGGGTGAGAGCCCCCTGCTCGCCATCCTTACTCATGACAGAAATGGAGCAAAAGGATCATCTCTAAGTTAAGAAAGTTTGGCAAACATCAGTAAAGGCTGAAGATGCTAAAAGCAAATCAAATTAGTCCAAAAGGCCAATTCTGGTATTATCTCTGGAATGTGCAAAATGAACAGCATCTTCTGCTGGTGTCTTCAAACTATTTCTTATTTTACTGTAAACCACCCAGAGTCCCCCATGACATGGAGATGGGCGGTGAATAAAGTTATAAATAAATAAATAAAAATTTCTCTTCACCAACTCTAGTTTATGTTCAAGCCAATATAAAATGTGTTCATATTTACAACAGTTAGGCTGTAATTCTGTCTTACTTAAATATTTGGTAAATTTCTTCAGATCTTCCTTCACGTAGTCTCAAAATCCAAGCCCCTGGGTTGGCTTTTAATTGAAAATACCCCTGCAAAGCAAACAGACAAACAAACAAAAGGTCCCACTGGATTTAGACACTGCTTACCAGAAACGGTCTCATCAAACACAGATGCCAAACTATTAAGAATCAGTGAAATCTACCCTTTCTGTTTGGATCTTGCATCATCATACAAGCAAATATATGCACAAGCATTGGCAATGTATTCTTTCATATTTTAGTACTATATTTATACAATCTTTTCTCTAAGACTTCAACATGGTGTATATGAGGATCTCCTCATTTTATTCACGCAACAACAATCCTGAGAAGGAGGTTTCATTGACAAAAAGTGACTGGACCAAGTGAGCTTCATTGTTGAGTGGGAACTTGAACCTGGTCTCCCTGGTCCAAATGCAACACCTCACCACCAAGTAGAAATAATCTAAAATAGATTATTTTAGATTATTTAAATAATCTAAAATAGATTATTTTATGTTGGCTTTTGAATCAAAGAATCAAATCTCCTTCACTTCAGGTGAGACAGTAGATTTCCCAGACACTAGAATTAACAGGCTGCTTTTCTTTCCACTGGAAGCCAAGGTTACTATAGATTTATAGATCTAGAAGAGAAATAAATTAATGCTGCTACTGTTACTTGTGAAATTCATTTATATTGACATTTTGATTCTCAACTTCTTTAGGAAGCTTGGATATGTGGCACTCCAGAAACTGCTGAACTACAACATGCAGCATTCCTGACTATCAGCCCTGCAGGCTGGGCTGTTGGGAGTTGTCTCAGCCATAGCCAACCTGGCTTGGCTTAGAACTAAGCAAAGTTGGGCTTGGTTAGAATTGGATGGGAGATCTCCAGAGTAATCAGAACAATAATCTGGCCTGGGATATTGAAAAGTATCCCAGAAAAAGACAACAGCAAACTATTTCTACTCTGCTGCCAAGAAAACAGCATGGCTGCATCTATGAAGTTACCAGGAGGAGCTCAACTTGAAGAAGTTTGCATAGACTTTGTGTGTTCCCCTATTCCAACCACAAGAAGACTGGAACTTTCCATTTCCATTTCTTAAACTGTTTACTATTACATTTAGCCCCACTTCAGTCTGCGTACATGCCAACAGTATCATTCTGCGCATGGCCCAAAACATATGAACCATGCATGCTTCATTGTGGACATGCACCATTTAAAATCAGCTGTTCAGTGCATAGGGTGCTTTAAACACCCTGATTACCACCGTTTCACAACAACTTTTCAAAAGGCTCTGGAGACCCTACTCAAGACTTTGGGGAAAGGGTTGCCATGTGATCCTGGGGCCACAAGTTTTACATCTAATTATATTGTAACACCATTCATGAGTGTGCTGCTCAGGATATTCAATGACACAGTTAAATGACATCATATGCTATATTATATTCTGATGTCATGTAACTTATTAACTTAGATTACTAGGTTCCCTAATTTGTAAGTGAGATCCACAAGCACAAGTTTTAAGCATTTAATGCCTCAGTTTAAGCATCTCTGATGTTACTCCATAAACAATCCCTTCTTGGCAAGAAAAATTACAAGATTCAAACAATAATAGACCATGCCATTAATAATATTAGCAGACATATTAGATAAGAACAATGAGCATTTGCCTAAATTAGATACATACTCTCCTGCCTCAGCCAGGACCTACCAGGTTGGCCATCACAATAGTATCAACTTTGACAGGATTATTCCTTGTTCCAAGAGTGAACTGCAATCCACGAGGTGGCTTCCTAGTGGTCACATCGTAACAATGTCCTTCCAGCAACAAGTATTCCAATTCATACTCAGCTGAAACCACCCCATCTACCTGTGAAAATGCATATTCTTTAGAAAAAACACATATGAATAGTCAAAAATATTGAGCATAGCCACACACAGAGCACTTACTCTTGCTAGGATAAGTACTTTTCAAATATTATGTATTCTCCATGCCTGGAATGAAAGCTAAAGTTTTTAAGAAAAATACAAGTCCTAAAACATCTGAAAAATGAAAAAAAAAAGAAAGAAACTTGTTAACTATGTATTTATTACAATTCTTTGTACACTATGCTTAAGAACTAGTACTTACATCTTTTAAATGAATGTTGTCAAGGTCATAAGAACTGCTCACTGCTTCAACCAACCAACTTTCTGGAGTTATCATGTTTAGTGTCAGAAGAGGAGACTTTGGCATTTCAAGGAAGTTTGCTCCGGGTGGAAGAGGAAAGAAATTATTGGACCCCACAGAGAGTTCTGGCTCCATAACCAAACGATAGAAACTATGGCCAAAGCAAAAATATAACTAGGCAAGGCAAAGCAAAGCAAAGCAAAGCAAAGCTAAGGGCATTTTGGAGGATTGCACAACAATTTGTAAAAGCTTCAGAATGTTTTGATTCTATTTTATACATTTATTATTGCTGGGCAAGTAACTGTGTTATATTCGAAACGTTCAGTCTGCAAGTTATGAAGAACTTGGATCCACTTTTTTGTGTGCTCCTATTTTTAATTTCTAATGCTATATCGTTCTAACCTGGATCCAATTATATTAACCCTTGACAAAGACGGTCTCTTCCCTGTCAATACAGACCAAGAACATGATAATTGTTACAAAGCTTTTGGGGAAGTAATACATCCAGTTCAGGATACAACATTTGCCAGGAAAACGCAAGTGTTATGGAATGCATTGGTGTCAAGCTTGTTTTTAAAAGAGTGCTATTACCCTAGATAGAAGATTCAGGTAAAAGGCAAGTTGATGTTGATGGAAAAAAACAGGAAGGCAAAGTATTTAAGGAGAAGAAAAGGAAATGAGGATTCTTGGAGGACAGCAGGGAGCAGCAAAGATGTTCCAGAGAACTGCAACAACAGAATAGGGAAGAGGCTAGGGAACCAATCCTGCATATACTTGGAGTAGGCCTTCTTCTCTCAAAGGCCCACTCCTTTGTGGGGAAGGAATTTGAGAGAAGCATGATAGCAATGACTGGACCAGCTGTTTTTTCCTCTTTCTGTTGACAAACCTTGTCTCCTTCTTTGATAGCACTTTCTTCTTTTTCATCTCCCCTCCTGGCTGAGCCAGCTACAAAGGCTCAGAATTCTACATATCAATTGCCAGGACCAAGTGAAATGTTCAAAAGAGGACCAGTGAAATTAGGTGAAGAACTTACACTGTCCTGCCCAAGTCTGCACCAGCTTCTAAGTATAAATCGTATTACAGGTAGTCCTCACTTAATGACCATTCAATTAGCGACCATCAGGAGTTATAACAGCATTAACAGCATATAACAGGTCACGTGATTGCGATTTGGGCACTTAGCAATTGTCACGCATTTGCAACGGTTGCAGCATCCCGTGGTCACACGATCGCCATTTTTGACCTTCCCAGACAGCTTCCGATAAGCAAAATCAATAGGGAACCATGTGATTTGCTTAATGACCACATGGTTAACTTAATGGTCATGTGATTTGCTTAACGACCACAGTGATTCGCTTAATAACCACCGCAAAAATGGTCATAAAATCGGGTCCGGATTCGTTTAATGACCGCCCACGTAGCGATCTAAATTCCAGTCCCAATTGTGGTTGTTAAGCAAGGACTACTTGTAGTGAAATGACTCCTAGGTAAAGTTGCTGGAACGTAAACATGTTGATGTTTCATGAGCCATATTCATTGTCACACATGGTGTTTTCCAGAAACCATTTCACCAATAAAGACCAGCTGTGAAACTCTACTTTCATATTGTTGCACCCATTTTAGTAACAAACTTCTTCATGTTACTTGCCTTTTCAACGGTACTTCTGACAGCTTCGATCTGCAGTTCATGAACAGCCTCAGCTTCATGTTGACAACCTGACCAAGCACCTAATGAAAGCAATTTCCATGTTAAGTCTTCTGCCTGCAATTTTTCCCATTTTCCTAATCCTATCCCTTAATATTTACATAAGCAGTTCTCCAAACTAGAAACAAAGAATTTGCAAATTTACATGCCTCCACCTTCTCTTCCATCCTATACTTATTTGCAATTTCAATAATAAGCAACTTTATTTAGGAATTAAGCCTTAATAGAAAGAATCCTTACTACTCCCCAATGAAGCTAGCGTGAGAAATAATAGTTAGTTTTACCATGAAGCACCTGTCTGACCACAGGAAGATGAACCCAACAGGAAAGGCTAACGCTACCACTTCTAGCTAGAAGGCAGAGATTAAGGCTTCTTCCTGTCCTCTGAAGTCACAGGTATTGATTCAGCCTAGAGTGGTAGAACTCAGCTTTTACTCTGTATTCCACTAGAACAACAAAACTTGCGCTGGTCACGCTGGAAATGGGAAAAAACTATGTTCCATTAGGCACCATGATAGGAGCCAGTGTGAACCTGCCTAATTGTGGGTAATTGAAGTTTCTTATCCCCAGCATAGTGTTTCTTACTGTTTTGTGATGTTTGCATATTGATAATTTTAAGTCGCTTGACAAGTGGACAACCTTAGGAATGAATGAATGAATATGCAACAGTTAGCACAATGCAGCAGAATAATCTGCATCTTGATTCTTAGGCAAATTGGTTTCTCTTTTTAACCCTAGGATCAGACTTTTGGGTTCACCTTCTGGTGATGAGAAAGGTTTTTCAAGGTTAAATCCAACTACCATCCTTGATCCCTGGAGACAGAGCTGTTGCTTGTGATACCAGTTTTTGTATGTGTACCACCATTCAAAGTTGTATCAAATCAACTTTAAGAGCTGCTGGTGGTTGGTTGTCCTGGGTCAAGATTGTCTTACACCTGAACCTAGAAGATTCATATTCAGAAATTGCTCTGTTCAATCTCAGACACATAGTTGTAGCAGCTATGGACTAGATACAAAGTTATCATTCGATCTTGGGACAGAATGCCTAAGTCTCTGGGGAAGTGCCACAGGAATCTAATTTAATTTTCTATCTCGCCTTTATTATTTTATAAATAACTCAAGGTGGTGAACATACCTAATACTCCTTCCTCCTCATATTTTCCCCACAACAACAACCCTGTGAGGTGGGTTGGGCAGAGAGAGAGAGTGACTGGCCTAAGGTCACACAGCCAGCTTTCATGCCTAAAATGGGACTAGAACTCACAGTCTCCTGGTTTCTAGCCCAGCACCTTAACCACTAGACCAAACTGGCTCTCATCTCCTTTTCCTATTCTTCTCATCTCCACTAATGATGAGAACCATGGCCCGCTGAAGCTAAAATGGGGCAATCGGAGTCAAGTGTGCATTTGGCTGCTACTTTGTGCATCACCCTGAATGGAGGGCCATTGAGTTGTAATTTGCTATCATGTTGGTGCCAAGATTATCAACTGATTGATTTATGTCAAATTCTTAGTGACCACACAGACAGACTTTCTCCAGGAATGATCTGTCCCCAACCAGGCAGGCCCTTCATGCAATGGCAGTGGGTACTGCCACTGTAACTGAATCCATCAACTATGCTTTTGGTAATTCTTTTCTTCTTTTATTCCACCTTTGCCAACATTATAAATTTTTCCAGAGAACTAGATCATTGCATTGTGTCCAAAATATAACTTGAGCCTGGTCATTTCTGCCCTAAGTGAGAACTCTGAATTGATGATCTGTGATCCACTTGCTTGTTTTCCTGGTTATCCATGGTATTCTCAGGAGTCTTCTTCAACACCAAAGTTCAAAAGTGCCAATATTCTTTCTATCCTGCTTCTTCACGCTAAAGCTGGTTGATGTACCTGTTGTCATTAGTTTATTTTTTATATTTAATTTTAGTCCCATTTTTTTCACCCTGGTTTTCATTTCTGGTTACTGAGGATATCAAAGTGACCCCCTGTAAATTTAAACCTGGATCTCTCATCATATAATGTATACAATTCAGAGTCGATAATTACAATTTCAAGAAAGAACTTAAATAGAACAGTTACACTGTATAGAAACCAATATTAAATTGGCTTAAGGTCACCACAGTGCACAAGGTATCAGTGTGCTCTTACAATCAATAAATGTGATAACTTCTGGGCTTCTCTTGTTAGTGGATCAACAGCACCAACTACATCAAAGTAGGGTTCACTTTGCTCTGGATTTATCTTCAGTATGCTACGTAGAGAAGGCAAAGGGGACACACATTAAGCATTCAACAAAAAATCTTAAAGGCATGTATGACTTGAAGATGTAATGTTCACAGGAAATATACTGTATTATCTTGTTGCAATTATAAACTATTTTATAAAACATGTTCTGATTCAACAAATGGATGCATTTTATTGAATATATCTCTGGTATCTCCAAACTGTGAACTGCTCCACTAGAAAGACACATGCCATATAATAGTTTATGCCTGTAATAAATGAAAAACTAAAAACATGCATCGGAAGTGATTTTCCCTAGAGAGGGCAAGTATTCAGACCTGAAGTGGGGAAGGGTGTTTTGGATTCATCCTTCTACCTGTTCCCAAATCCTTCAACTACAGTACCATTTGGTTCTCTGGTTTATGGTCTTCAGTTTCAATCTTGATGATAGGAACTATATGCTAGCACGTCTGGAGGCAGCAAGCTGGGGTTTGGGATACACCAAAAGGTAAGAGTTTCATCTCAGTCTGATAATCTTGAAAAAGGTTGTTATTTTAGTCAAGCTCTCCACATTCCTATTGGTGGATACCAAATCTCCCCAGTTCTTCTGAGCTGTTTCAAGTGTGTGCTGCCTCCTACCCATTCTTGTATTTTGGCAAACATGACTTGATCAAGCTGGCTGATACTTCCCCTTCTGTGTTTTTGGAGAATCTAAAACTAACACTCACAAATAAACTTTGTAAATAAATGTAGTGATACAAGGAGATTTCAAGAATATTTATTTTAAATGCTGAATTATTACACTGATTAGCTTCTTAGAGAACTTGTTTTCAGCAAATGGCTAATAAGAGGAAAACTTTCTTGGTGACAGTTCCTTAACGATGGAATACCCTCCATGCCTTATACTTTTGGAGCAGACCTTTGAGAAAGCAGACTGATTTTTCCTATATAAGTAGTTACATATGCACACTCCAATCTTCCTGAAATAAATTCAGCTTAATTGACTTCATTTTGATTATACTCTTCTGGTATGTGTAAGTATGTTTAGTATTTAAAGTCTTTGTCATTTGTTTGTCAGCATTTTTCTATGAATCTCTCTTTGAAAAGTGGAGTATAAATGTCCCAAATAAAGTTAATCACTTGTGTTTTTCTAGTGGTAGTAGTGGTGGTGGCAGCAATAAATATTGCAAACAGAATAGATTGCTAATTACCTGCTCACTATTCATACAACTGAAATGTCATGAAAAAAATAAGGAATAGCTACTTAGAAGGTTTTTTACCTGCGTTGGTCTTTGAAAAATTCAACATCTTGGCGGTCATCAGTTATTGGCAAGGAAGAAAGAAGGGCATTCACTTTCATTACTAAATTACTGCCACTAAAGAAAAGAGAAAAGAATTGGATTTATCTCAGGAATGGAAGAATTTCCTAAAATTATGCCATAAAATATCAAAGAGATCACATCACAACTGCCCTGAAATAAAAACAAGATCTAGTGTGCAATATCCAATATGTGTTGGATTTGGGTCAGGCCCATGGTCACGCTGGTGCACATGAACTCATGAGCTGCCCCTGACTCAACATCACATCACCCAGGTACAGATTAAAATCCTCAAAGACCATAAGCCTTGAGGGGTTCCATCACCAACCCCATGATGGAGTCTAGAAGCTCAGGCAGGGAGCCAGTACAGCAGCAGGGAAGCCAGTACAGCAGCAACGAACTCAGATGCTCCCTAGAACCCAACATCAACCAGAGAGAATCACATCACACTATTTCTGGAGCAGAGCCTCTGAAGGCTGTCAAGGTCTCCCAGATGACAACTGCCACTTCACTCCCCTGCCCTGGAGTCGCAGCTGATGCCAGACTCAAAACCCAGGTGAGAATATTTCCAAGAGGGGCAACCCCTTCCACATACCCCTGAGTCTTGGTTATACAACCCAGGTTGGCTACCTCATCCATCCAAGTTGTGGTTGAGAAAGGTCTTACTGACCTAGCATTCAGAAGCAGCAGCCAGAGTCCAGGGCCACCAAATAGTTACTTGGTTTTTACTATATGGTATAAACTCTGGTAATGTGGTTCTTAAATCATAATTTTGGCTTAGTGCAATGTGCAAACCTAGTCAACAAACAATGGTTAACTAAATAATGCTTCAGCACAATGTGTAAACCCATCTGGAATGCCGCAGTAGTCCACACATATGTAGAAGTTAATCAAGTAGGGACAGCATTGATCAATACTGGGATGTGAGACCACCAAGAAATCCCAGGAGTGCAGAACCCTATATTTTATTGCTAAAAAATAACATGATGTATTCGTGTAGTCAACAGGAGTGGAGCTGGATTTGAGGGAAATTACCTTTTACTGTACACTTCTACTCTGTTGTAATCTCTCTGAATTGTCAGGAATTACTGCCCTGCATGCAAGAATACCCCCTTTTAATGTCAACCATTCTGATATAGACAAATATATAATGCTTCTCAATGAATGCCATTTTAAAAAAAGGACACTGGAGCATTAAAAAAAGGATAGGAAATCATTCCACAGTTGTTCTGCACTGCTCTTGTCAAATGAGGAAAATCCAGTGTCCCTTACTGACTGCAAAACTTCTGCAAAATGTGCTTTACTACAATCCCCTCCACCCTCCACAATAAATGTTACCGTTTACTGTCAACACCCATTTCCTTGACAAGAGTTTTAATCTTTGCAGCTGCTGTATTTAGAGTTATCTTCTCCAACAAATCAAAATCTTCGGTATTTAATTCATCTTCTTTTAAAGGGCCTAATATCTGCACAACAGAAATTGACACAGTTCAGTGTTAGGGGAAGAACACCATACTTCGTTTTACAAGCACGGTGACTTTTGCCTAGAAACTGACTGAAAACTAATGAAGCTGGCACAAAACATTCTTGGCTATAAGCATTAGGTAACAGCTTTGTCACATGTTCTGAAATTTCCCAGACGTTTTCAACCATAGTGAGGGGGAAAATAAATAATAGCATTCTGAACCTGGTTGAATTCAGGATGTGGGCAAAAGTGCTTGTGTCTTACTGAAAGACAGAAGAAAGGCCCAACAAGGCAGAGAATAGGAAAGTCCATTTTTTCCAAGAAGTCCTCCTGTTCTAACTCATTTCTCTTTCATAGCTTTTGATTCAGATCCAAATGTGCTTCAAGGTTTTTCTTAGGTATAAGCCCTGTCAGTTTGCACTGGGCAAGGTTTAATTTTTGGAGGAAAAGGATAATGGAAAGGATCTCCCACAAATGGTGGCTTGTTCCACTCTGTCTTTCATCCCTGGGCATCTGAGCTTCTTTTTTTTCACAAGACCTTGAGCAAGAACAGCTAGAAGGCAGAACCTGCATGTGCCAATTGGGCCCTTTATCTGCAGCCACTATCCTACTGTAGCGCTGGGCAAGCAAACTGCCTGTCAGATGGGATCCCAGACTGCCCAAGAGGGAAGTTTTACCTCCTATGTGATCACTGCATGTCAAACGATGCAGCCATTACAGCATCTCCGTCCTGCCCTGTGAAGTGATGAGGGAATCAGAAGCGGTGCTGTGGCACGGCTGCCCTCCCCCTGCCCTGCTGGCTGCATCTGCACTAGGCCTCTTTCCAGGGGAGGGAAAGGACTTAGCTGGAGTTTCCCTTCCAACCAATGATGGCAATTCACTGAAGTTTAACAACCATTTGCAAATATGACAGTAATAAATGGTAATAAAAAATTCATTTTCCGACCGAAGTGCACATTTACAACCAAATTTCGTGCACCTGAAAACACACACTGGAGTGAGAGTAACGCTGGCATAGCTGTAGGAGAAAACTTTATCTGAATGAGAAGGCAGCAACAGTGATCTTCGCAGCATCTCTCTCTCTCTCACTCTCTCTCTCTGTCACGTGTTCACTTAGCAACCATTTTGTTTTACAGCCTGGTTACTGGAATGGAACACAGTTGCTAGACAAGGAATGGGTGTAAGGGGGATAAAAAGTATAAGCCTTCTGCTCTGAAAGGCTAGAGGAGGAAAAACGCTGGATCATGTTTCTCAATCCAAGGAGGAAGCTCTGCTCCAAAGGACAGGAAAGTATCACCCCCGGAGCCCATGGGGAACTATGAATTGGAAATACATTTCCTTGCTTCTTCCTCTTTAAACAGGCATGACAATATACTGGTATTTCTCTTCAAATACATTTAAATAAAACAAAATGACCCAAGAATAAAATGCCATCTACCCATTCTTTACTTACCCTGCCATTGCTAACAACAGCCATTTCCCCAGGAAGCAATTTGAGAACCTCCTGACAAAATACCTGATGCGTCTGAATTATATCAACACCCAGAGTATTATATTTCTTCTCAAGAGCATCAGCATCCATACCCTGGAACATAAAGTATAAAAGTGCAGTCCTAATTAGAAAGACTACACAAAACGGGTTTAAAACGTTTCTCTGCTGAGAACTTAAATACATAATCCAGTTTTTTCAAGTATTCAGAAAAGCTGAAATAGAAAAGATATTGGTTTCTGTTTCTATTCTATTGCAACGACCTGCTCCCAAGTCTTACTCAATCTATTTGAAGCTATTCTCTGCACTTCTACTCTGCCAAGTATTCAGCATAGCTAAGAAAATTTTAAAACATTCCAGAACCAATTAACTACTAAAGGTCTGGAAAAGAGACGCATTGTTACAGTTTCCGTAAATGCCAGGAGAGTGAGGGCCAAACACAACTCCCAAGAGAGTACATTTGTATAACTTGGGAGCAATGCAGAAGAAAGCCTATATCTTGAAATGATACTGTATTTATTTATTTATTTGTCAGATTTGTATCTTGCCTTTCTCCCAGCAACAATCCCTTCCTCTCAGGTGGGTTGGACTGAGAGAGAGTCACTGGCCCAGATTCACCATGTGAGTTTCTATGGCTAAGCATGGACCTGAACCACAGTCTTAGTCCAACACCTTAAACACTACATTGCACTGGCTGATACAGTATAAGTAAAGCTCTACTGGGTGATCATTCAGTGAATTACCACCAAAACATACACAGATGGATACATATCTGAATATACAAGAACACAATTGCAACATGAGTACAATAGTAAAAACTTATTATAGAAATAGGCTGTTATATCTTTCAAAATGCACAGCATCCAGTGATATTAAGAGAAACTGTTTTATATACCCAGCCAAAATTCAGCTAAGTGCATAATTAGGCAACTACTAACCGGGAAAAAAAACTTTTTAATTTTAGTTCCTGCAGCAAGGGCCCTTGCCGTCTCCTCCTTAAGAATCCGACCAAGAAAATTTTTCAAATTAGAGTTTTTCTGGGTTAAAAATGCTGCCGTGATTGCTCTTGCAATAATAGTGCTATCTTCTGTTATTTTTGAAGTCGGATTATTCACAATCCCAAGCTGAATATGACTGCTGGTTTTCTGTAAAAATAAAGGTAGGTTATAAACTGTGGTTTATTAATACAGCTAATGACTTAGTCCTCCTATTTCTCTTTTCACTCTTTCTGAACAGATGAACACACACCGTTATTACAGTGAGTGAAACACACAGAGACACACAAAGTGTTTGTGGCAAGATTACAGAGATCAGGTAAAAGTAAAATTTTCTAAACAAATTGGAAATAATGAATTAGATCAAACTAAAACACACTATAAATACAACTACTAAAATATTAAAAAATTATGTTAAAACTAAATCACTACAGTAAATTAAAAAAACCACCAAGTGAATTTTGTGTACTTAACACTAAAATACTAACTTAATAAGCTGCTAAAATATTAAAATATTGAAATACTTAGGATGTGATCAACCTCTTTTATTACAGTGTCTGTAAATCTGTGTTTCAGCATGACTCTTGGTCAATCATATCCTATTTCCAGTCTACATACTACTAAAACTCTCCAGTCTGTTTGTCACCTTCAATTAGCTGAAACGGTGCATCATAGCACAACAGTTTTTGAATGAAGGTACCTCAAATTGGCTAACTTAAAGAATGTGTACAAAATTCGGGACCCCTTACTCCCATGTAATTGAAATTTCAAGGATCTTCACACCAGTTGTATTGGCAAAGTTGTGGCCACTGCGGTGCTGCAGTCAGCTGTGGTCATTGATTTCTGACACCCCCTGCCAGCTTCCCACAAGCAAGGTTAATGGGAAAGCCGAAGTCATTTCCACTCCCATTGCTTTTTGCCCATCTGCGGTCATTCTGTTGATCTCTTTAGGTAAGTAAGTATCTCTGAAATGGTGACCCTACAGGTAATGGATTGTCCAGTATAGCATAAAAAGACTCCACTAATATCAACAGGGCCAAACTTTGTGGGAAGAAGTTCAGCTTTAGCCACAATTGCATATTCTAAACCAGGCTGTTACTGCTGTTGCAATGCCTCAGAAAGAGGATAGTGGTTTGGAAAATACTGCAAGTTTAGAACATCTAAACATTTTTCCAATACCTGGAAAACAGATAGCTACTATAGCTCTCCTGTTCATCAAATATTTGTTAGTAAGAGAATGAAGCTCTACAACAGAGGTAAATTGGGTCCTAAAAATGAAAGTATTCAGTGGCTGAGATTTCTGGAGAAGCCTTTATGAAAATCTTGTTGTGGGGTTTACTCAAGCTATCAGGAGCTTAACACAAGCCCTGGTTTCAGTCACAGGTAGGCCTACCTTCAAGCACAATCTGCAGTTGACACAAAACATCCCGCTATGAGGCAGGTGCTTCTTTGTGGCCTAGGCTGCCCTACAGAAGAGGATCTACATGGCACCGGACCTTCGAAAAGATGTAAAATTGGATCCCAAATCACTGGGAGCTTAAAACAAAGATGCCCTTTTTATGGGACTAAATTATGATTTCACCTGGGCTGTCTGCCATAGATAATGTTTTGCCTTTGAAAGAACCAGAGCATGGGAGCAATATTTGTTTTCTTGAGATTCAGAAAGGCTGAGAAAAGAAGAGTCTGGTATGCAAAGTTTAAAAAGCAATTGTTTACTTTGCAAGTATCAGATACAGTAAGTAGATACTTATTTTAAAGCATTTATCTCTTGCTTATCCTCCTGGGTTCTAGATAGCTCCCTGCAGCAATAAAAACACAAAAAACACAGAAACAACAGAAATTCCAGTCCATACTCTGAATGTCAATACCAAGATGTACAGCTCAGGGCAGAAATCTTATTGTCCCTACAATCTTTTGCTTTCACAAAGGAAGAATTTTTGCTCTATCTGTGTTTAATGATAATGCAGAACTGCCAGAAGAAATCTCCTGTCCTCTTTGCTTCAATCGCACAGAATTCTCTTTGGCTTCTTAACCAAAAGTTTCTACCGGCAAAATTTCTTTCTTTGTGTATTACAAATGCATAATCGTTGTCATGTGCAATAATTTTATTCAGTAATTAAACTTTTCACAAGTTTCTTTTGTTCTGTTATACTTTTATTCTGAGGAAAGGACAGAGGTTTAGCTGCAGTCATTTCCTAGCACATATCTGCCATTATTTGTATTTCCAAGCTCATTCTTCTCCAAAATTGGCTGAGGAAAATTATTTGTATGATGTAAGGACAGGAATTTTAAAGAACTGACCAGGTGTTTCAGTGCAGTAGAAAGCAACTGCCTTCCATCTGGCTTGTCATAATCAGCCACAATCCATATGGTTACTGGATAGATTAAAGCATCATCTGAAGAAAAAAAAACCAGCAAGAATTTTTACTGTTCAATATAGGTGATCAAAATGGAAAATGTAACAGCAGAACAAAAGTGTAGATTATTGTAAGAATAGGCAGAAGATTGATCAAGAATTATTGGTAGACTTCCAAGTGATCCACAATACTCTCACAATACTGAAAAATGAATCCTAACAAGTGTGGCTTTAGAGTTGTGTAGTATTTGGATCCCAAGCATGGAATTCTGATTTTTGCTAAATCACAATGATGGGTAACTTAAAAAAAAAAATCTGTAGCTGAGGCCTTTGCCCCCACATCCTTTTTTAGTTTTAAAGTAAACTGGGTACATTGTGTATCCCTGCCAGCGCACAATCTCTAAAAATAAAAGCAAACATTAACCCTAGCAAAAAGATAGCAACCTATTCCTATGCTGAGAAACCAAAATAACTAATCCTCTCATCAATACTCATACGCAGTCTCTCTCTAAATTTACCTCCCTTTGAAAAGCCCTGCAGGCGACCTTCATTACAAGAGGAAAGCTAGAGGGAGCCTACTTTTCCTAATAAAATTGGATGGGCAGAATCATCGGGGAGATTCTGTAGGTATCTGTCGATATCAAAGCCTTTGAAGGGCTTTGAGGACAACCTGTACATGGAAGCTAATTGGTCACCAGTGCAGCCCTCAAAGTAGAGGTGTTACATAGGCAAACCAAGGTGTGCCTGTAACTATTTAACCTGCAGCATTCTGGACCAGCTGTTCTTTCTGAGTGGTCTTCAACGGCAGCCTCATGTAGAGGGCATTAGAATAATCCAAATGGAAGATGACTGTGGCAGCAGGGGTGGTGAGAAGTGCCTTCTGCCCAGAAAAGGTTATAACTGGCACTCTAGATGAATCCGTGCATAGGCACTCCTGGCCATAGCTGCCATCTGCTCTTCAAGCAGGAGTTGTGAGTCCAGCAGGAACCTCAAATTATGAACCAGTTCAGTATGAGAAAGCAACATCGCTTTCACAATCAGAAATGCAATTTGCCTGGAATCAGATGGGTTCTGAACCCACAGTTCTCTGGGATTAAGTCTAAATTTGTTCCTCCCCATCCAGATTCTAGCAGCCTCCCGGTACTGCAACAGCACCTTGATGGCATCACCTGTTCAGCCTGGGGATGAGATGTTCAGCTGGATATCATCAGCATCTTGATGATACCCAACCGTCTGCTGATGCATGAACTTTCCCAGTGGTTTCATGTAGATATCCTGAGTTAAAGCAACCATCCTGGGTTGGCATAATCTATGGTTAACAATTCTATCTGTAAATGTGTTATTACATTATAATCAGTATGAATACAGAATCTGTAATAAGATTAAATGTAACAAAACTTACCTTGCCTTGTAACATACTTCATGTTTTCAGAAATAACAAATGTTTTATCTTGAGAGTCCAAGAAGGAAAATGTCGAGTAGTCATTTGTATCTACAGGAACTGCAAGAATTCAAGATATGGCATAACATCAAGCATGATACCAAAATGAATTCCCCACAAATAAATGAGAAAGAGGAAAAATAGAATTCACTTTACCTGATGGGGATTCAAAATTCAAGTATCTTTTTTCATCACCAAGAATTCTGTCATTTATATGAGAAACTATATTCTGTTGCTCCATGATGAAATCAACGGCATCTTTATGATCATTTAGCAAGCCCTATAACCACAAGAGCAGTTTAATTTCCACAGCATCCACATCTTTAGAATATAGCTTCCTGTTAACTTAAGATAAGCATGTGGAACCTCTGCTGGGTAGAATGGGTATCTTAGCTTAGCCTAATTTTGCTAAGTCCTCTGGTCCCAGCACAGAGACAAACAGTTAGAGAAGCCCTGGAAAACTGGGGTTGTTCAAGCCACTTTTTTTTTAACCTTTCATTCAGAAAAGCAGAAAGAGATAGGGAGTGACCAAGCCTTTCCCAACTCATCTGCAGTGGCTCCAGTCCCCGTCTAATCAATAAGGCAAGGAAGATGACAGCTGGCCAGTCACTGCAGAGTAGCTGGATGGCAGCTAAACTGGCTATTTGCCAGTAAACAGAGGCAATTCCTTGATTTGTCTGACACTGAATCAATGGGTAAGTAAGTTACTCACTGATGATGTCAAATATAGCTGAGCACTTACACACTGCTGTGAATGATAAACCATGGTTTATGGCATAAGGTAATGTGTGAACTGAGTGAGCTGTTACTTATTCAACAAAATATGATGGAACAAGCTACAGCTTAGCAGATCATGAGAAATAGGTTTCATGTCTGACTTAAATCAGAGACAAAATTGAATATTTTCTCCTCTTACATCACCTTAAATAGAACATTTTATATATCCAATTCTAAAGGGTGCAACCCTTGTATATGGGCAGAAATCCTAGACATAGGTATCTGTTATTAGTCCATTTTTTACCCAAAATCTATCCTCAACCCATGGCTCCAATCATCTTAAAATATAACAAGTACATAGTTAAATTCTAAAGTATGGATAATCATTATAGATTAAGTTTCAAAATCATGACTCCAAATTAAGTAATTAGATTTTTGCAACATTAATTCCAAACCACCTCATTATAAAATAAATATAATATAAACATAAATGAAGCAATCTATTAACCCAAATTTCATTGCACATTCCTGTCTTCTAAAGGAAAAAAAAATACATACCATGAACACTGCCCGCTGAAAGGCCTCTGTGGCATCCATGATCTTCAGCAGAGAGGTCTCTAGTTCTGCAATATTCATCTCTTTTCTATTAAAAGGCACACCATTAAAGAGAGCTTGAGGCAATGGGCCCAGGCCAGTCTTCTTATAAAACTTTGCTCCTGCCTAAACAAATTAGGGATATCACAGTTTCACAGAAGATAGCTGACTGTGGGAAAAAGGGATTAATATAAAGAGAAAATAAACTCAAAAGTATCCATATACTGCCTATTGGAAGAGCAAAATGGTTTATTGTCCCCTTTCAACAATATTCCCCAGTCTGATGCCTCCAGATATATTAGACAACATAGCCAAGAATTCTCAGTCAATGTAACTTAAGATAAGTTTAAGAATGGTGCCAATGAAGGAAGGCTGCCTTACAACCTCCCAGAAAGCAATTTTTGGGAGTGGAGAGGAGAAGCTCTGAACAGCCAGAAGAGAATCTGGTTTCCCAAAACAATGTATGACAATAAGAACAGTCAACTAGGACTCACACTTTTGTTTAGATCATGATGGCTTAGTCCAAGAAGTATTAGAATTATGTAATTTTCTGATCTCTCAGATCAAGATGCTATTAAAAATTATCTGAAGCTATTTCTGATGGTCGCCTTTCCCAGCTAAACTATCCCTTGCTATATGGATGCTATGGGATAAGAATCAGGGGCAAAGAAATAATGAACTTCCTCAACATTTATCACCCCCAAACAGCTATTTCAGTGCCAGACACACTGATTAGTTGACTTGACACCAGGCTATTAAACTTTTAGTTTTTTGTATTTCATTTTGCAGTTTTCAACTCTTTCTACCTTTCTCTTGTCATCATAATCAGAGTCAACACCCAGGATCTCCTCCATATCAGCATGAGGAAATTGTCTACGAAGAACACGCTTCACATGGTCCACTGAAAGCGTACCACCATCTTTTACTTCACGATACATCTAATTGAAGAGAGCAAGAGACAGATAAATGATATAATCTATTCTACTGTTAGAATACAATAAAATATGAAATAATATTTAAATTATATTCAGTTGTTATTATTCATACTATAAATAGTTTTTAAAGCCTCCTATCTTCCAAACACAGGTTTGCCTTTATTAGCCAGTTTTCAACAGCAATATCTTCAATCAACTATACTTCAATGCACTCTCACTCTTAATTCATCCATCAGATTCATTTCTGCACTCTCTAAGGAAAAGGAAAGGAATGATGCACAGATTAAACTAGTTATTTATTTTCCGCACCAGCTATGAAATGAGTCAAGCAACCAAGACAAATATTTACATTCAACCAGACCAAAAATATTAGTAAATTTCTAAATATGTAGCTATATTAAAACTTTCACAGCCAAACGAGAAAATCTGTTTAAGTTAAGACAAGTGTGGGATGTATAATCTCACAGTTCTAAATTAACCACAAATCAAGTTATATTAGAAATTGAGTCATTTCTATTATTGGCATACAATTCTGGAACAGTCTCCTTAGAAAAGAATGGACTCTTGCTGGCTTCAAAATGTCTAAATTTAAGGAGCTCATACTTAATATTTTAGTCCATTGCTTCAATTTTGCCTGAAATGAATTGGAAATTTTGTTTTAAATCTCAAATATCTTCAATTCCCATCCTGTTCTAGGACCATGTTATTCAATTAGATAACATCTGTTTCTCTAAAATCCATTTGCTCACTGTTTTGTTCTGAATTCCAAGTGTCCCAAAATAGTCCTTTTACAATTTATGAAGATTTAAATGAATTATGTGAAGATAAGAATCCCTTCTGAGGTAGACCAAATATTTATCTTGATGACATGCCAGATGCTTCTAGGAAGCTCATGGGCAGAATACAAGGCAAACCATCAACACACTGGTGTTCTGGAATGGGAATGCAGTAGCCTATGACTCCTGAACTCAGATATTCAGTAATCATACCACCAATTATTAACCAGTGGAATCTCTAACAAAATATTATTGTAATATATTTATTCCTCCTTAGAAAAGGAATCTTATTCAGAATGGTACCCAGTCAGCCATATTCTCCTCCAGAGAAAAAGGGTCACACTGCTATCATTCTCCCCTCCCTACTATTTTTCCACATCCAGATGACCTTGCTGAAAATGGGCTGCTCTGCTTTAAAGGAGTTATCTCTTTCTTTTTAAAGGTGTTTTTTGATCTTGCATCCCTTCACCAGTGAATGTCAAGACTTGGTTTCTAGTGGTCTCATTTTGATTCTAAACCTGTCAGCACTGAGTTACCTGAATTCACTGTTAAAAGGATTGATAGCCTGAACAGCCTACTTTAATCCATCTCAGATAGTAAATATTACTACATCATACAGTAGCAAATATAATACGTTGCATTACATTCTTATATTACTGATTTAAATCACCTTTTCTACCCATTTTGAAATTCAATCAGAACTCAGTAGAAGGACTATGGAGTGTCTCCTCCCTATAATTTCACAGCCCTCCTTAAATTTTATATTGTCTTAAAAAGACCGTATCAGCCTGCCCCACTTCTTTCCTTCCTTGCTTCTCCCTGACTATTTAGGTGGCCACCTGCCTGGACCTTATAGAAGGAATTACTACAAAGGTTTATACAAAGGATATTTAGATGCTAGCAGTTTTCAGACCCGTTTCTAATCATACCTAGCATGGATACCCCATTTACTTCTGCCCAGGACTAATTTCTCTCTTCATTTAGTTTTATACTTTGCCCTAAGCTTGGAATTCAGGAAGATATTATGCCACAATTTGGTGCCCACTTGGTTTGAGTTTGCTTTCACTTTTAATGTATTCCCTGCCCACCTTAAATATGTGGCACTTCCTGCTTGTGCATCTCAATTTATATACACCATCATTTTATATGAGGCATTTTTATCTTGCGTAAGGTTTTGGCAATGCTGTGGCTATTTTGCATCTCTAAGAAAGTAAGGCTAACCTTAAATAAAGCAATATTTTAATCTCCTTACAAATACTAACATTAATTGTGGAGACAAAAGCTTGAGGGATATCCACTTCATCTGTAACATAGTTAAAAGCTCTCCATAGGGCAACTCCTGCGTCTTCATTTCCATCAACCACTTCATCAGTATTTAAGATGAAAACAAAGCCAATTCTGTTCAGGAAAAAGAAAAATACTGTAAGAATGGCAAAAGTGCATACAACTACTCTGAAAGCAGATTAAATACCACTGGAAGCAGATTAAAATATGTCACTTGGGCCTTCATCAAGAAAAGTATGTGGTAATATTCCAGCAAGATTCAAAAATATTAAAATGAACTCAAAATTAACATTTTATACCAATCTAATAATATCTTTGACAATATATAGAGTCAATGATACCATACCAAACTGTAGTTTTTTTTTTCAAATCATTGATTAGACCCATATCATGGTTTGAATTACCAAAATTACAAGAGGTAAACTATTTGGGACTCTTTTTGTGTGTGTTCAGTACTCAGCTTTATTAATGTGTAAATTCACTCTCATCTTCCTTAGTATTTCTCAATTTTAGGGTAATGAAGCCCTATAGGAACTGTGTCTCTAGCTGTTAACTCTGACATGGATGAGTCATTTTGTCAAGCTGTAAGATTAACAACTTGCCCAATATTGCTGAAAGGGGTTGCAGGTTCCCAGTATGATTTGCTCTTATCCAGTTCCCTATGCTTTTAGTTTGATTTGGTTGTGCACAACTGGAAATATAATATGCAAAAATTATTTACATACATACATACATACATACACATAGATACATATATTCATATTGCAATGATGGAACAAATATCCTATCCCTCTAGAGTAGTCTTTTTAAAACTAATTCTATAGATATGTTGATCTTCCAAATTCCTGCACAGCATGATCTGGGAATCCTTCAGAACTACAGTCTCAACATACCAGGGAGCATACAAAACTGTTTTGTAAGTAGAACTAGATCGATAACTGTCATCCTAAAGATGGATGGAGACCGATCACAGAACAATGTTATAAATCATAATGAAGGTATGATATAAAGTTCATAAAGAATACGTTTTTCTTGTTCCCATTTAAATGTAGCTAGATCTAGACAGACAGAGATACTACCTGTTCAACTGAATTAACAGAAATGTGTGGAAACACAGTATTTACCCAGAATATATACCAATCAATGTATCAATCATCAATTTATTAAAATCTCTCATATCTATTTTGTCAGACTGAGACTTGTTGAGATATTGCAGTTAATAAATCATGAAGGATTGAACATCAATAGATACATGATCCCCAAACTCTTTTTCCCTTTTATATTAATCAACACTCATATAGGGAAATTATTCAGTATAACGTTGTACTGATTCTATAGTTTTTCTGCCATAGTTATGAAAATGAATAAAAGGAAGGGAAATTCTTTCACCACTTTAATCTCAGGTAGAATTTCAGTGTTAATTTACCTTAGCGGTACTTTCTGAGTGTAGATTATTTCAATAAGTTTCATGAAACCAGCTGCTTCTTCCTGAAGAGGGTCAATAAAGAGGACCTAACAAGAGAAGAAAATTTTATACATCCATGGTTTTTACTCTCTTCGTACTTTCCACTTCCTCTACTACTGTAGATTGAAAGCCCCAAGGAAGCACTCAAGGATAAACTGGAAACTTCAGCTGGTGCAGACTGTCCTGGTTCATGTGCTCACTAGAAACAGATACTTAGACTCCATTATGCCACTTAGGTGCCAGCTGCCCTACTTACTTGTGTGTCTCTGGGGCCAATGCAAATTGCAATTTGGACCTTTAGAAACATAAATGGTTTGGAACAGGTAAGTTGAAAAACTGTCTAAAAATTAATACATATTATGCTTTAAGATATGGATTAAAGAATCTGTTCACATTCCCACTTTTAACATCCACCCCTCTACTAGATACAAGAACAGGAGGTTATCAATAATGATAGCTACAACTCCAGGGAATGTGTGATTGGCCCTTCCACTGTAGTATTTACAGAAATTTTGAAAATCTGTTTCAGACAGATTTTAATTTATAGATTTTGTTTCCTTTTATTTTAATCTATTGTCTTGTCTATAGCATAAGATTTTATTCTAATACTCTATTTTTATGTTTGGGCTTTGCTCCTTGACTTAGATGGACTTTGGTCCTGAGGTTGCTTACAAGTAATTACACAGATAAATTATTCTGGAGTGACAAACGTATGCCTGATTACTAATCAAGTTACAATGGTAGGCTCCCATGACTGAATCTTCCAAGAGTTTTCTCCATAGGAAACCTTGATGTCAGAGGGAAAAGCCCCCACCTGTCCAGGCCACTTACATGCTTGTATTCAAAGTGGATAGGAGCTTCTTGAAAAAAAGTAAATTTCCTTTACGGGAATTGTTATGTATCAATTTACCACTTCAGGACGAACTGGTTCAAATGTTATTAATATTTTAGACCACAACTTTTGCCCTTAATACAACACAAATACAAAAAAACTGAACTTGAACCGAAATTTTAAAAGCTTGAGATGAATCCTTACAGTTAATCATGAAAACCAAGGGACCCTACTTGGCATGCTACCACATGCTGGTTCTCTCAAATGAGTGCTGGTAGAATAACTGAAAATGGTGAAAATGATGCTTGAATATAAGTTTATAACACTAAATTAAATAAATGATATGCCACTAAGATACATTAGTTTTAATATAGTCATTAGATTTGCTTAGAATTGACACCAGCAGGCTATCTTGTACTGCAGAAGTAGACTTGTTGTGTTCCACTCTCTGAAAAAACAACTTGCTGAGAGACCTTGGTAGTCAATGGTATGCAAAGTCAAATACATATTCCAGTCAGATGTAAAGGCAAAGTTCACACAATATGCTACAGCATTATGTTGTCTGTTTACTGGAGCACAGTCACTGTGGCTCATAAACAGTTTAGCATGCTGTGTGAAGCTCGCAAATTGTGATTTATTCCATATATCATGGTGAAACAACCGTTGCTAAATGCAGTAGGAAAATGCTGTTGAGGTTTGCCTGTGCTCATGTTAGTATCATCATGAGTACATTGCTGGGTATACTTTGCAATCAGTTCAGTGATACGCTCATAACTGTGATATAAGGGTAAGTGAACTGCTGTACAAAGTGTGCTAAGAATGGGCTTTCTGTGTCTTCCATATATAAAGGTGTAAGGTTAATATATCCCTAATTAGAGTGTTTAAAAGAAAGCACAAATTATTTTCCCAATAACTCACTTCGCACACACCCACACTCCACACTTACCATATTATACAAATTCCGTCTAATCTGTCGCATCATTCCTGCATATGCTGGCCTGAGAAGTTCCTGAAAACTTGAAGGCCACTTGTTATACATAGGATCCGTTTCTATGTTATTGACCCACTAAAACAATACAACAGTAATGGGACACTTAGTGAAGCTATCATCAGAATTAAACCTTGTCAAACACAATGTTCTCAGAAGTTCCATTTTAATAAACTAATAGTCAACATGTTATAATTTTAACTTATTATGGGCTTTGCTGTTGACCTAGGTATGTGGAAACCACTTCGGAAACTAATTCTATGGCTATAATTGGGAGAATATTTAAGGTACAGTTATGCAGGGAAAAACAAGCTGCAAGTATATTTTGACCACAGTTGTAGAGACGCTAACACAATGGAAAAAGAGCTGGATCATTTAGGGTGCAATTCTCTGAGCATCTACGGGGTAGTGCCGCTGCTAAGTTCTGGGTAGGTATGCAGAGTGGAATCATTAATTTTTTCCTGCCATGTGAGAGCCATTCACCTCAGCTTCCATGTGATTCTGGTAATTTTTATTGAGTCTATTACTTAGGCTGCCTTTACACCTACGTACCTCATAAGTAGTTTATTTGTTTTGGCTTGGTGTCTTGTATGTATCTAGTCACTGGGGTTTATAAACCATAGTTTATTGTTGTTTTTAAAAATAACTCAATAAAGAAAAAAATAAAAACTACTTTCTCCTCAATTTCTGTCAATCAGCTCAAGCCTCCAGGGCTATGGAAACGGCAGAAGACATGCCATTTTGCTTCTTAGCATTGCTGTGTAAAAAGTCCAAATATTCAAAATTAAATAAGGCTGTTGCCAGAGGAATAGTAGTATTTATTCATTGCAACTGAAACAGAGAATCTTGTGACACCTTAAAGATTCATATGCATAAAAAATATTACTTACTACAATTGAGGAGTGACGAATGTCTAATGCATAAGATGCATCCTGAGACCGGGCAGCTAATCTCATGAATTTACTTGGAAGATCTCCTTTAATTCCAAGGGAGTGAAGAACATGCATTGCTTTCCCTTCTATCTTCAGAGTTTCTAAAATGCTTTAGACAAAGATATTTTATGTAGAATGCTGTACAGAATAATCCAAAGAATAAAAGCCAAACAAGGAAAAATCAGTGAAAGGCATTCCTGGCACATACAGTATTCTCATCACATTTTGTTTGCAAGGTATTTATAGTGCAATTGTGGTTCTGCTGGTGAAGTCTCTAACTGTGACTATGGTGGTGTGTTGGCAGTTGCTCAGGGAACTGAAGAGTGAGCCTTCTGTGAGGAAGAATTGAACACAGGAGGGTGAAGAGGACCTACGAATAAAGAACCAAGGCAAAAGGTGTTCAGAGGTAAGGAGGCTAGGAACAAAGCATGCAGAAATGGATTGAGAAACAATTCTTTGAAGATGGGAAGATACAGTAAGTGCAGACTGAGGGTTGAGAAAAAAATAAAAGGAGACAAGAAAACTAGTATGAACAGAAGGAAAAGTCCCATCACTGAAGATCAAGAGATACCAATTTGTGTAGTGGGAGAGTACTGTAGTGGATTCCTATTCTGAAAAAGAGCCAGATTTTGAGGCTGGCCTAGAAAACCCAAGACCTTCCAAGGAGGTTTTACCATACCACTACATCTCTTGAAGCATGAAGGACCTTCATGGTATGAGAGTCCTGCATCTTATGCAGAGAGAGGATCTGATCCACCACTTGATCCTAGGCAACGCTTCTAGAGAATATAAACATCTTCCATCTGCTGGTTGCTGCCCTGCTTCAGCTGCCCCCACCCCTCACCGCTGATACCTGGTTACTAGCCAGGTGGGGTCTTAACAAGGCATCGTAAGGAATAAAATAACCATCACAGAAGAAAAAGTAGCAATAAAAGTTAATAATCAGAGCAGCATTATTATTAAAGGGCCTAGGAGAATGAAATGTTTTTGCTTGATGCAGAAAAGACTATGCCAGGTGCACAGGGGATTCCAAAGTCAGGAGGACCACCACTGGGAAGGCCTGCTCCTGGGTACCAATCCACCATAACTCAGAATGGGAGGCTCTCTCCAGAACAAATTAGGTACAGGTATACTGTATATGGGAAGAAGTATTCCTTCACTTAGGTTTGGTGCTGTGGTGCCACACAAGTGCCAGCAGGCAGGAGAAGGGATGCTGCAGCACCGCATGAGTATGGCTGAGTGGGGGAAGGGGTGCTGCATTGCTGTGCAAGCGTGGCTGGGCATGCGTGCGCTATGGAGTCGGGCAGGGGATGCTGTGGGCGGGCACTACAGGGATCTCATACTTTGTAGCAGACTCCTCAGGAGAAAAAGCAGCAGGACTGATTTACTAAAATGACTTGCAACTTTCCCTGCTGGTTTTCCCATTGACTTTGCCTGTGGGAAGCCAGCAGAGAAGGTCGCAAAGGGTGTTCATGTGACTGTGGGGATGCTGTGATGGCTAGAACTTCAAGGACCAGTTGTAAGTACCACTCATTCAGTGCTGTCGCAACTTCAAATGGTCACTGAATGCGTGGTCATTAACCAAGGAATACCTATACAGCAACTTTAAAGGGACAAAAAAGACCACAAACTAGTACAGCTTTCCCAATATTGTATCCTCCGGTTATGCTGGGACTGTAATTCCAATTCAGCAAGACCAAATTTGGGGAGTTGGATGTCCAAAGCATATCTAGAGGTCACCAGAAGGAAGTGGGTTTTACTAATATACACATCTATTGTAGATGGTAAGGAGTTTCACATACTGGATACCATTTCTTTAGTTGAAGGACTGTCATCTTACACTTATTGATTTGAACAATTACTGTTTTAGAAACTAAAGGGGGAGATGTAATAAATTAGTTAAAAGCATTCACCAACAATTTGTTGATTCCTTTCTGAACTACTCATCACTGAATGAGACATTAACATTCCTCTTGAGTAAAGGGTAGTTAAGTACAGATGTCTGGGTGTTTTGGATGGTAAGCAAGCTGCAGAATACTTTACCTAAATGGATCACGAAGATCCAAATCTATTGGAAGGCCATTTAAAAATAAACGTGCTTCACCAGGCTGAAGTTCAAGAGATTCACGCAGATGCTGGAAAGGAAAGGGAAGGTTAGGTTTACCATGACTTAACTAACCATTTTTAAAATACAAACAAACAAGCAAATCTTTGGGACATCAACATACTTCAAATGAGAGCAATTCTGTATTAATCTGAGATGAATAAATTTTAACATCCTACTTAACAGTATTTTTCTAGATAAGGAGTACCTCCTAATTTCTGCAAAATAAATCTGATGCTAAGTATTCCTTAATGATATTTTAAAAAGGTTGAATGATATTTACATATTCACAGTTCCCACCAGAGAGGCTTTAAACTGGTTTGACAAATTATAGTCCACAAATTCATGTTCAGCATTCTAATTATCTGAGCAAATTACAGTATCTCCTTTCTTAAATACAAGAGTTTTAAAAGTCTTGCTGCAATTCTGGTTTCATCTATTCCAACCTTCTCCAACCCAAAGCCTTCTAGATGCATTTGTTTACAACTCCAAGCATTCACAGCAGCACATATCCAGGGAGCAGCAGATTAGAAAGGCTGACTATGCCCCCCTTCTATCCCACCATGATTCAGTCTGAAGGAGATCCCTCCATCTTACTGTATGGGAAGACCAGCCCTCGGCAAATATGACATTGTTTTACTTTCTCATAGCAAATAAAATTTGTTACATGGCGTATTAGGAAATATTCTCAGTTTTGATTTATTTTTTTTAAAAGGCTTCAGTCGTAAGAAATGTATTTGTTATAGTAACAAATAAGTAATTATGACAGTTTCAATTCTTTATAAAGTTGTATGTGAATGATCTATATTGTGAAAGATAGGATATAAGCAATTGTAATAAATGTGTAGAAAAAGCTGGCTGGGCTTTCACATTATATTTCTTCCAGATCAAGTACTTCCATATTATCCAACTATCGGCTTTTTTCTATTATCAATCTTTCTATAGTGCTCTCCACCCAAGCCTCCACTATGCTCACAACCTCTGCTGATAGTTATGCTAGTTGGAGATAAGAACTAAGCTAGAGTAAATTGCTTTAGATCCTTAACAATGGTATATTTTGTCCTAATGGATGTGGCTTTTATCATACCTGCATTATCACTATTAGGTTCTCTGTGTGCTGCGCAGAAAGCTGGGATACATAAATTGAAATAACAGTTCTATATTATATATTATATTGAATCTGATCATGGGATTTTGGTTTTAGACCCCTGTTCAAATTTGTACATAGTGACTACCCAGGGTACATCCTTTTTTCCCACCATCCATTCTCCATCACTAAAATTTGAGTGCGGTCCACACCACGAAGTATGGCCATGATAAAATATTGGGAGAAATAATCTAATGAGGCCACCCCTTCATATCATCAAGTGCAAAAGCTAAACAGTACTAGAACTACACAGTTGTTTGTTTAAAACAGGTTATCCAACAAGCCCAGAATAAAAACAAAAGGAAGTCTTCTTTAGCTGGGCCATAATCTGAAATATTATTTTAGTTTGAACATTTACAATCGTTCACATCACAGCTATTTACTCTTGAATTCTATTCTGACAGCATCTAATCACTATACACTTTAATAGCTTTAAAACTCTTTCCGATGCTGCATTTTCTATTCTACTTTCATTATCTTAGAGGAAAATCTTTCAGTTCTGCACAGCTGGAATCAGGCCTCTCCTGCTGTGTGGCTCAAAAATGTGTGTGACAATTTATTCTGAGGAACCACTGATATCTGAATAGCTGCCTAATTTATATTCGAGAGAGAGGGAGAGAGAAGGGAAGGAAATTGCTTTTTTATACCACTGTGTTCACATGTACTCAAAGCATCTTTTCATGTGGTACTTGGAGACAATGTTGCTGAAAGTGACTAGATTTTATTTATTTATTTGTGCCTTCAAGTCAGTTTTTGACTCCTGGAGACTGCCTGGACTAGTCCCTGCAGTTTTCTTGGCAAGGTTTTTCAGAAGTGGTTTGCCATTGCCTGCTTCCTACGTCTGAGAGTGACTGGCCCAAGGTCATCCAGCTGGCTTTGTGTCTAAGGCAGGACTAGAACTCACAGTCTCCCAGTTTCTAGCCTGGTGCCTTAAACCATTACACCAAACACAGATATAAATTAACATTCAGATTTATCCTAAAGGTCATTATCTATATTGACATAATTTACATTTCATTTTAGTGTTTCTCCTAAAACTATGTAATGTTTTTAACCCCATCAGGTGGCAGGTTCAAAAGAGGGAGTTCAAATATAAAAAATATGCATTTGTTGTTTTGATGTAATGTGTGAAACAGTTTAGATGTAATAGTTGAGAGAAGACTAAGTAAAACACTTTTTCATGAAAGATTTCACATCAAAGTGCATTCACATCTATTTTAGGAACTATTTAACTACTGTTACTGGATGATATTTTCAATACATTTATACAACTGCTATAGTCTAATAAAAATGGGTGACTTGCAGCAAGATTGACAAAAATACTCCAAACCTTAAAATACGAATTCACTTTAAAAAAAGCCTATTATGATTCACTCAACAGTAAAGGAACAAGCAGATACAAGAAATACACTGCAGACTAGCACTCAGTAGAGCAGCCATGAAGGCCTTGGAAAAGATATTCGAATGCTGTGATGTGTCTATACCTACATCAGAATCATGCAAGCCTTGGTATTCCCTGTGACACTCTATGGAAGCGAAAGTTGGACTTTGAAGAAGCGGGATAGGAAGAGTATTGATGCTTTTGAACTTTGGTGTTGGAGAAGATTCCTGAGAATACCATGGACAGCCAAGAAAACAAACCGATGGATCACTGAACAAATCAACCCAGAGTTCTCACTCAAGGCACAAATGACCAGGCTCAAATTATCCTATTTCAGACACATTCTCTCTGGAGAAGGCTCTAATGCTGGGAAAGGTAGAAGGAAAGAGAAGAAGAGGACGACCAGCAGCAAGGTGGATGGACTCAGTTACAGTGGCGATGAGTGCACTGTTGGGAGACTTGAAAGAACAGGTTAAGGACAGATCACCTTGGAGAAAATCTATCTTTGTGATCGCTAAGAGTCAAAAAAGACTTGTTGGTGCATAATCAATCAATCAATCACAATTCAAGGAAAAAATCTAGATTTTTTCCCCCTGTATTTAATCTAGATCAACCACCTAAATATCAGAAATTGAAAAAGGCATGTGTAAAAGATTATGGTACGTGCAACTTTAGAATTGTTCCTGTTCATTTTATAATGATAGGCAAGATTCAAGGGAAAGGGTCAAAGAAACATGCACATCTAGTTGGATTTGACAAGAGGCAAAAAGCAATGGCTTCATCCAGCTGATTTTGAGCATCATGAAGGCCAGAAAGCAGCAAGCTAGGACATCTCCAGGCTGGAGACAGCTGTATCAAAGCAAGTAAGGAATTTCTAGAACATATATATGGATAAGGAGCTTTGGAGTCCTACTATAGCTGAATACCAACATTATATGTCTAGACCCTCAGGTACCAGAAAATTTAAATAAACAGACCTGAATGACAGGGAAAAACCAAAATGGAGACCAAATATTTTACCTCCTATGTTAGGTTTTCTAAACATAGTGCCCTTCAGATACATTGAATTTTAAATCAATGTGTCTGAATATAGGATAATTTGAGCCTGGTCATTTGCGCCTTGAGTGAGAACTCTGGGTTGATTTGTTCAATGATCCATCGGTTTGTTTTCTTGGCTGTCCATGGCATTCTCAGGAATGTTCTCCGACACCATCATCTCCAAACAATGCATGCTCTGGTTTCCGATAATATTGCAGGAGATTTGGAGAATGCTAGGCTGAAGAAGGCTACCCAAAGAATTGAGACCATATAAGAAAAGGTAACAGCTATCACAAATATCAGAATATTATTTAAATATACTCATAAAGGGACACTGATGAGAGGTAGTGGTCAATACCATTGAAACATACAGTACTGAAAAAACAGAAAACTCAGAAGAACTATTCATTAGGAGCCAAAGCTTCTTACATCTTCAAAAAAGACCACTGCATAAATTCCCCAGTGCGAACAAAATGGTATGTGCTGCACCGATTTATGTTCAGCTTCAGAGGTCAATTAAAGCTGCTCAGCTTAGAGCTAAAGCTCAGCCCCTGAAGGCATCCCTGGAACATTAATGGTCTGATCTTTAGCACTCTCTTTAGGGGGAAATGTGGTTGTCCAACAGCTTGGCAAATAGAAGTATACATTATCCAGGCAGAAGGATGAGATGAGATAAAATGAGCGGTAATTTAATAGCAAGTTTAATTTTTTTCTAAAAAATGAACATGTTGAAATTCTTCCATTTTTTTCAAGGTGTATGAAGGCAAATACCTCCTAGTAGTAAACAGTAAATTGTTTCATTTCATATTTTAAAAAGGGTAAGAACCAACCTTTTGATTTTCCTCTATTTCTTTTCTCATTTGCTGGTTTACTAACACTCTAGTCAAGGATCTGGAGAAAAAAATGTGCAGAAATTGCTAAGTATAGTAATTGTTCTGTGTTTAAATATTTACTCATCAATAAAGTACTTCATGGCCCAGTGTGGATGCAACACTAAACTATAGTTATAGAGCTACATGGATGAATCTTGATCAGCCTTGGGCTCACATGCTCCTCTCTCCCCTCCTCCATACACTACCCTCATGAGAGTAGAAATACCAACTTCCTAGTTGAATTTAATGGCAATTTGCTACTACATCCAAACTGAATGTTTATTGTTTAAATCTTATTATATTATCAGAAGAAATGGGATTTACAACACAAGATTAACAACATTAAAGATTATCAACTTTATTTATGATCAAAGATCAACTTTAAACAAACACCACAGTTACACAAAGGGGAAAAAAGTAATGATTTTTAAAAAATAGATGTACTGTAGGGGCATGAAAAATAAAATTGGTACAAGATTATACAATATTAGATTTGGGGTCAGGGTCATACCATATTAGATTATCCAGAATATTCCCACAGATACTCTTGTGCACAAATGGCAGTTGAGCAAAATTTTGCAACTTCCTTTGATATACATGGAAACTTATCCTTCAGTAATTTATAAATTCAGTTCCTGACCTATCTGAATACTACCTACACTGTATCTCCATGGACACACATACTCTATATTGGGGTAGTTTTTCCCCTCTCCAATCAATTGGAGGGAAATGCATTTATTTTGGTCAGAGAAAAAGCAATCTAATGTCCCTCATAAATGGTGGTACGGTCAGGGAGCTTGCAGGTTTCTTATTATTGGGGAGGGATAGATCATCGTGGTCTTTTAATGACTGGTTATCTAATACCTGATCTCTTATTTTAACGTCTGCTCTCTATACCCAATCAATGACTGGAATGAAAACTCAGAGTGTTGCACATCTTGTTCACTTTCTTTCCCAGACTTCTGATGGTACAATATCAGAGCATTCTACTGCCCAGGATATTCCATTACAGATATCCAGTGGCCTATCAAGGTGGGTGGTGGAGATAGTGAGCACTCTGCCCAGGGTGCAGGCAATAAGTGGGGTGCTGCTCAAGGAAAAAGGCTAGCAGCTGGTGTGCAATCAGGTCACTGCTGCACGCTGAACAGCGGTTGGGCAGACAGTGGCAGTATAGCAGCAATGGAGGACAACAGTTGTGCCTTCAAGTCAGCTTTGACTCCTGGTGACCACTCCCTGCTTTCTTGGAAGTGGCTGGCCAGTATCTTCTTTCTAGGGCTGAGAGGGTCACCCAGCCAGATTCGTGGCTAAGACAAGACTAGAACTCACAGCCTCCTGGCTTCTAGTCTAATATCTCAACCCACTGCACCATCAGCAATGAAGGATGGGGTCTTTAAAAGTGATCCGCTCCAGGTGTCAAATATGCTAGGTACACCACTGCAGATATCAAAGTGGCTTTTTTGGAATAAATAAATTTATCAGCACAATTGAGCAAGAGATTACTGACCTCACATACATCAAAGGTGAGGCTCTCAGGGTACCTCTGAGGTCTTAAAAAACAAAAGTAGAATTGCTAATTGATGGCCATGTGTAAGTTTTTCTCTTTTGCACAGGATTTCTAAACATTATTCTTATGTTACAATCCAATATTCTTAAATTGAACTCAGTGAATCTGACTTCCAAGTAAATTGTCATGATACTGTACCTCAAAAACTTTTAGGGGAAAAAAGGACTTTTGATGGAAAGTTTACTCAATTTATATTAAAATATTTCTAAATGTTAATTATTCAATTTCTGTATTACACATACTATTGGTCATGCCTAATACCAAGAACACATTCTCACTGCTGCCTTGTTTATTTATTTATTTATCAAATTTTATCATTGCCCATCTCCACCCAAAAGGGGGGACTCTGGGCAGCTTACAACAAAAACAAAGTTTAAAATTCAGTGCTGTTAAATACAATAAATATGAATATAAACAATAACATGCCATCTCTGAATGACCAGGTGGAACAGGTCGATGTGATGGGGATCAGACGGTCCCTCAGGTCACCTGGACCCATGCCAGGTTAATTTAATTAATTTGTTCCTATACAAAGTTGCCGCAATAGTTCATAAACTATTGCCAGCTGGGTCTTGTAAAATCAAGTGAGCACAAAATGATATTTGGGATTCAAGGCATGGCAGGCAGTAGCAATAGCCTATTATTTGTTGGAACAGTAGAAAAAGGCATTTGATTCTTTTAGTTCATCTGTTGGGATCACTGTGAGGGTAAATGGGATAAGATCTGAAAAATACATTTAACATATAAAATACAGTAAAAAGCTCGGTATAATAATGTCAAAGCCTGATAACAGAGGAAATATCACAACATGTTGTCAGATGCCTAAGCATGTATGAAGTAGCATCTCTTGGAACAGAAAGCTGCAAAAATCTATCATTGCAACCTGAGGTCATATTCCCTAAATCTGGAGATTTGCAATGAATAGGCCATTTAAAACCAAATGTTCATAGTTACACGCTGGATTTTCTCATCTGTTTAATTTTATCAATTTTCATTCAGGCTTTTAAAAAAGGGATAACAAAAGACATCATCTCCATGCAAATTAAAATCAATTATAATGAGAAACAAGCACAAAGTCCAAACATTCATAAGACTATAACAGAAATAAATTGTACCTGGCCTTTACTGGGAAGTTCTGTGCGATGTCTTTCATTACTTTTAATGCATTGTAAACAGGGGTAGACAGAATTTGAGAGGCTGCTTGTAAACTAATATCTGCAAGAGAATAAAGCGTTGCCAAAGAACCTCAGTATTCGACTCAAAAACTTTGTAAACAAAACAAAACACCTTGTTTTGGATGACCTTGGGCACAGTGCTGGTGTTCACACATTGCAGTTAGTCATACAGTATTCAATAATCCTTAATTGTCTTGCTTCAGAAACTGTACTAAGCCTTAAACCAACCCCAAAGAAAGCATAGTAGGACTTAGCATGTTTTATGCACTCTAATCCACAGGTAAAGTGAACAGACAGACTATGATTTCTGAATATGGTTAAGGTTCGCTGTGTCAAATACAATCTCAAGTCATGTTCTGGGTTTGCACTAAACCAAAGGAAAAAAAATGACTCAATGCAGTGCATCACAAAAAGACACTTAGATCATACTTTGCTACAGTCTGAACTGGAACCCAGGAACAAAGTAAAAGCACAGATCAGAAGCACTGGCTGGTTTTCTATCCTAAGTTATATGAAATTTAGCTACCTAACTAGATTAACTTCAGTTGGACTAAGGCCAATAAATCTTAGCTTCTTCAATAAAGACTGCTTCCATATTTTCATTCTGCTAACCAATGCATGTGTAATATAAAAGTTATGAGAAACGATGACTAATAATGTTGACAAGGAGGAAGACAACATACCGTGTAACTGTCATGTTATTATGAAAAAAGCCTAATCTTCTGCAAGCTTCATGGTCAATTTCCCTCATTCTCAACATGTTGTGAATATGACAAAATAGCTGTTAAAGTGGCATTACAGTTTTTATTTTACAAAGAGAGCACTTCATGGATTACTCCCATGCCCTGTTAACAGCAACAGTAAAGATAACTTTTGCTATAGTGATTTCAGGCACAGAAGATTTACATAAATATTTTCTTCTTTCCTCCTCTTGGCACCATGACAAGGTCCAGCTGAACAGAAAGGTCATTCCTTCTTTACTTCTTGAGAAACTAATAATATTTATATTCTTTATAAAAATATTTTAGTTGTATACCTCCTGCAATTTCCTCTCCAAGAAAGAAATATAAAAAGGAGCACATAGACAAGGTCTGCAGCTGTACCATGGATATTATTACTGGCACATAGCATTTCACAAAGATGAACACCCAGTATAATGAGTAATACCTTGTAGTTCCCACAATTTCAAAGGCTCTGTATCGTCACTGCTTTCAATCAGGTATTTTCTCAACTCCTTCAGATTGTCTTTGAGATCAGGATAGTTCTGCCTGGTTTATAAAATATAAACAAAGTTAACATTAAAGAGCATTTATGTATAGTATGTTACAGATAAAGAATCACAGAGCTGGAAGGGATCTCAATTCCTGAGCAAGATTTATTTATTTTATTTTATTTTCTATCCCGCCTTTATTATTTTTATAAATAACTCAAGATGGCGAACAAACCAAATATTCCTTCCTCCTCCTATTTTCCCCACAACAACCCTGTGAGGTGAGTTGGGCTGAGAGAGAGTGACTGGCCCAAGGTCACCCAGCCGGCTTTCATGCCTAAGGCGGGACTAGAACTCACAGACTCCTGGTTTCTAGCCTGGTGCCTTAACCGCTCTTAGATGTTGCACTAGATGATCTTTCAACACTATAATTCTGTGACTGTTTCTAGTATCAAAGTTCTTAATTTTAATTTTTTATTTTACACCATGAAGAGATCTCAGTAGTCAGTAATGTAGGTTTTATAAATATAGTAGATGAAAATATTTGGGTGCTGCTTAAATTCTTGCTTAAATTCTCATTTGGTTTTTTTCTCTTTTTAAATGAGTTTTAGTTTTCTTGCAGTATTACTGTTAGAAATATCTTTCCATAAAGGCTGCAGCATTCCTTTAGAAATGAGTAATCTACCTTAGATCTTCCAAACGTTTTGGCCAATTCTCATAATTCCTTCCATATTGACTAGGACTGATGGGAGTTGATGTCTAAATTTAGTCAATAAAAAATAAAAATTGCAATGTTTATGTTACTATTAAGAGAAACTCTATTTATTATTATTATTATTAATTGGGGGGGTGCCTTTGAGTCAGTCTTGACTCCTGACAACTGCCTGGACAAATTTTCTTGGCAAGGTTTCGGATGTGGTTTGCCATTGCCTGCTTCCTAGGGCTGAGAGAGAGTGACTGGCCCAAGGTCACCCAGCTAGCTTTGTGCTTAAAGTGGGACTAGAACTCCCGGTCTCCCGGTTTCTACCCTGATGCCTTAAGCAGTACACCAAACTGGCTCTCCGATCCTTTTTAAAAAATATGTTTATTAAACAGAAAAGGAAAAAGAATTTAAAAAAAAGGAAAAAAGCAAATCAATAAAATTATTATATATATATATTGATCGTAACACTTATGCAACTGCTTAAGTTATATCCGTTAATTATATATCTCAAAACATTTGCAATTATTAATTCAAATTTATTTTATAACACATTTATAATTTCATAAATTGATTTTTCAGTACAATTCTTTTAACCTTTGAAGTATCATTCATTCAAATGTGAAATACAGAATTACGACTGAAATCAACTCACATTAATGTGTCAAAGAGAAATCCTTGGACTTCACTTTCCTTATTCTCTTCTTCCTCTGTTCCATTTCTTGTAGCTAAATATACATTTAAAAAATGACAATACATTCACTTTGCAGACATTGTTACAAATGACTTTTTCCCTACCCAAAACAAGAAAAAAGAAATTATAGACAGGATCCCAAATAGAAAACAGAAACAGAAGACTGTGATTGATGTACGTTCCAGCTCACACAGGTTTCCATCTACAAAAAATTACAGATATACATTACTATATTGATTCTCAGTGCCCGTGGCTACTTTTGCCATCTCCCCCAAAATGTAATAACAACCAACAGTGTGTGTCAGGAAAACAAATACTAGATGAATTACTGACCCAATAAGGCATTTTCCATTATCTTCAATGAGGCTATGCAAAAGTTTACTGCCTCCAAAATCTGAGACATATTTTGTCCTAATACCGTCTCCAGTTATACCACACACAAAAGAAAAATGTACCTTCAGCCTGCGATTCATCCACCGCTTTATATTCTGTACTCTTTATCGCAAGCTCCACACCATATCCAGACAAATACATCTTCTCAGAGCTTGGTTTCTGGATTAAGCATGCATGGTTTAAAAAAAAAAACACTGTTATGAAATCATTGCTAAACATTGGACTTCTGGGGAAGAAATGGCAAATGACCACGGCAGAATGAAGTGCTGGGGAATAGACCTGCTCTTTGTAATTCCTCTCCGGACCAGGAGAGGACTTGAAATTGCTCACAAGTGCTCCAGACAGTTGCTCCCTGCAAGTAGACTGCAAGACAGCAGTCTCCAGCAGGGTTAGAGCTCTGGGAAATGAGGGAATAGCCATCTTACTCAAACCACAGTCGGCACCTTCAAAAGGACACTGGGTTCACATACTTCCTTTTCTAATCACTTTCAGAAATTGCTTGTTAACTGCTTTTCAGCTATTAGCAACCTTTGGATCGATGCATTTTACAGCACTGGGTGAGTTGCCTTCAATCCTTAGCAAAAGAAGTTTTAAATACAAGTTTAAGGACTTAATTTTTTTTCTGAAATAAACAGGAAAAGGTGATTAAAACATTGATTTTAGAAAGTTACAAACAGACTAAGGGTCCAGATAAATTTAAAATAAGATTTTGGAATTAATTTTAATCTCCCCCTTTTTGGGTGATAGAAATTTGAAAAATAAATAAATAAAATCATAAAGAATCCTTCCCATGGGAAAATGTTTTTGTTTTGAATTAAAAAAAACATAATAAGATACAACTTTAACAATTGGACACTAGAGGGAACTAGAAGGAACTAAAGATTATAATTAAAGGAGAAGAACATTCAAACACAAATTACTAATACAGAATGAAGCAAAATATTTTAACATTGAACATACTGAAGGATATTTTTGAACAATGGACCCAGAAATTAATTTTAAGAGTGTCTGCCTCTATAGATAGACTGTGTTTAAAAGATACTATGGAAGAGGAACAAGTATTACCTGGCATGATTGAGACTGATTTGACAGTGGATTTAAAAATGACAGGCTACAAGAATGACATGGAAAAAGATGTTACACTGGACATACAAAAGAAACCAGCTGAATAATCGTAACAATGAAAAGGAATACACAAATAACAAACCAAGGGATTGAGCTGTGTGGGAGTGCCAGGCCATGGACAGTGCCTGCTTGGTCCCAATAAGTTTTAAAAATTCTTTCCAGAACCTAGATGTAAATTGTGTGCCCCTATCAGTCACCAAACAGGAGGGGGCACCGTGGAGTTTATAGATGTGGGTAAGGAATAGGCGTGACAGCTGTTGCGCGGAGGGGATGGACGCGCAGGGTATGAAGTGTGCCTGCTTGGAAAAATAGTCTTTTACCACCCAGATGACCGTTTTCCTTTGGCTGGGTGGTAGGTCTACAATGAAGTCCATGGAAATTTCCTCCCAGGGACGGGAGGGGCTTGCTACTTGCTGCAGCAGTCCTTGGGGCTTCCCCACCTTTCGTTTTGACATGGCACATGTGGGGCAAGCAGCGACATATTCTTTAACGTCCTTTCTGAGGGTAGGCCACCAGAATTGTCGCCTGATTAAATGTAATGTTTTGACGAACCCAAAGTGCCCAGCCGTTTTGTCATCATGGGAGCGGTTTAAAACTTCCGCTCGCAATGTCTCTGGCACGTACAGGTTCTTCTGTCTCCAGGCTAGACCATTCGTAACAGATACATGGTGTTTGTTGGTTTGCAACCATGTATCTGTCTCGAGGGCTTGAACGAGCCTTTGTTGCCAGTTCGGTGAAATTGACCTGCGGCTCCCTCCGTTGCGGGTGTTTGTGCTGGGGTGCGTTGGGTTCTTGTTTGGCTGCGCGTGATGGCAGGGCAGCCCAGCTGTGTGTCGGTCCACACAGTACCCACAATGTCCGATGCCTGGCTGGCATCCTGAGGCCGTCGGGAAAGAGCATCTGCTAGGAAGTTCTTCCTCCCTGGTATGAACTTTAATTTAAAGTTAAACCGGCTGAAGAATTGCGCCCAGCGTACTTGCTTTGGGCTGAGGCGTTTTGGAGTGCTGAGAGCCTCTAGGTTTTTGTGGTCTGTCCAGACCTCGAAGGGGCAGGAGGCCCCTTCCAGGAGGTGCCTCCATGTCTCTAGGGCTGCCTTGACTGCGAACGCCTCCTTTTCCCACACGTGCCATCTCCATTCCGTTTCGGAGAACTTGTGGGAAAGCAGGGCTTCAGCTGATTGTCAAAATCCCGCTGAAGCAGGAGTGCTCCGATGGAGAAGTCAGACGCGTCGACTTGCACAACGAAGGGTCTGGTGGGATCGAGGTGTTGCAGTACTGGCTCCTCTGTAAAGAGGCTTTTGAGGCGTTCGAAAGCCCTTTGACAATCAGCTGTCCAGTTCAGGAGCGCCCCCGGGTTCCTTGATTTACGTGTGTCTCCCAGGCCCTTTGTCCAGAGTAGGTCAGTTAGAGGTAGCACAATTTCTGCCAGCCCCTGGATAAAACCCCTGTAGAAATTTGTGAAACCGAGGAAACTTTGGAGTTGTCTCCTCGTGCATGGGTGCTCCCACGCCAGTATGGCTTGGACCTTACTTGGGTCCATCTCGATCCCCCTTGCCGAGATTCTATAGCCCAGGTAGTCAATTTGGTCCTTGTGAAACTCACACTTGGAGAGCTTGGCGTATAGCTCTGCCTTGCGGAGTTTCCTGAGCACTTGCTTTACTAGGCGTTCGTGCTCTTTTTCGGTCTCTGAATATATTAAAACGTCGTCGAGATAGACAAGCACCCCCTTAAATAAGTGGTCGTGCAGGACCTCATTAATTAACTGCATAAACACTCCCGGTGCCCCCGCCAACCCAAATGGTAAAACTTTATATTGAAAAGACCCCAGCAGGCAGTTGAAGGCCGTCTTCCATTCGTCCCCCTCCCGTATTCGTATTCGGAAGTATGCTTCCCTCAGGTCCAGTTTTGAGAATATCTTGCCCTTTGCCAGGTGGGCAAGAATGTCCTTTATTATGGGCAGGGGGTATTTATTTGAGATGGACGCGGCGTTCAACCCGCGGTAGTCGGTACAGAGCCTCAGTGACCCATCCTTCTTTTCCCGAAAGAGGACGGGGGCTCCGACTGGTGAGTTTGCAGGCTCAATAAAACCCCGCGCTAAATTTTTATCGACAAACTCTCTTAATGCTGCCAGCTCCTTCTGGGTCATCACATAGATTTTTGGCTTTGGTAGGGGTGCGCCAGGGACCAGTTCTATGGTGCAGTCTGTTTTTCTATGGGGTGGGAGCTTGTCAGCCTCCTTTTCGCCAAACACATCGGCAAACTCTGCATATCTGGCTGGCAGACCCTCCAGGTTCGCTGCCTCCAGATGCATCGAGGTAGTCGCTGCCCTCCCCATTGCAGCACGGGGAACCCGATCCCCTGTGGGTGCTTGATAGCGCCCATCCGAAAACGTGATTTCCCTGGTTGACCAGTTTATTCGTGGGTTGTGTTGCACTAGCCACGGGATCCCTAGGATGATTAGGGGTTGGCCCACTGGTGCCACGATGGAGGGCAGTCTTTCCTTGTGGCTGCTAAGCTGCAGCGCCACTTTGTCCGTGTATTGGGTGACCGCCCCCCCCCCGCCACTGATCCATCCAACTGTGTAAAAACAATATGGTTCTGAAGTGGATAGCAGCGGAGGTTTAGCGCGGTCGCCAGGTCCGGGTGCATAAGGCACTTCGAGCAGCCAGAGTCAATTAGTGCCCAAACTTTTTCCGTCTTCCCACCGTGGGTTAGGGTGACTTTCACATATAGGGTGGGACAATTTTCACTCACCCCGAAGTCGTCGCACCTCTTGTTTTCTTCCACCTGTCCTCTGGCGCTCCTTAGGGCAGGTGGCTGGCGTTTTCCGCCGGCTTGTCGTTGCCGCTTTCCTCGTCTTTGGTGCAGTAGGGGAAGTCCTTTGCCGCGGTTTCACCCGCCGCGACTGGCATTTTCCTGGGTGCTGGGGTTGGCTTGATTGGTGCCCTCCCCGAGCTGTCCCTCGCCTTCGCTTTCGGGCAAGCCGCCGCCTTGTGATCCTCCTTCCCGCACCTGAGGCACTGACCCTTTGTGAACCGTCGGTCTCTTTCCTCCTTCCAAGGTTGGGGTCTCGACTTCGCCGGTCCTGCAGCTGTGCGGGGTCCTCTCGCCGCCTCTGCCTGCTGCGCTTCCCTTTTTGCTTGGAGGAAAGTGTCCTGGGCGTCCTCTGCCTCTCCTGCCAGCCAGATCCACTCCACCAGAGTGTTGGGGTTATTTCTGCACAGTGCCCACCTGAGCACATTCAGGTTGAGACCCTCCTTGAACCGCTCAATGAGGGTGGACTGGGACCATACTTCGACCTTACCGGCCAGGGCTTGGAACTCCATGGCATAATCTGCCACGGAGCGCTGTCCTTGTTTGAGGGTTTTCAGGGCTCTCTTCGCCCTCTCCCTTTCCAGGGGGTCCCTGAAGTGCAGTTCCACTGCCCAGAGGAATTCATTGCAGTCCTCTAGTTCCAGGGCGCCTGCCTGGCATAACTGGACATACCAGTCGGCGGCCCGTCCTTTTAATTTAATTGCTAAGGCATTTACCTTGCCTTTCTCTGTTCGGAAGTAGGGGCCCCATTCCTCCATATAGTTCCTTGCGTTGGTGAGGAAAAAGGAGAGTTTTGTGGGGTCCCCATCAAACTTAACACCAAAGTCCTTGATCGCTGCTCTTGGTGGGCTCCAAGCCGCATCTGGGCATCTAGGTGTGCTTCGGGCAGTCGGGACTCCGTGGTCTTGACGTGGGGATTCCCTCCATTGGGCGTCGGGTGGTGTTGGTGCCATCTCTTGCCTGCTCCCCTTCGTTCCGGTCGTCTCGCCATTGGGGTGGGAGGGTGGGGTGCAGCCCATCTGGCGGGTTCCTGGAAGTGGACTCTGCTTGGTGCTGCATTGTCCTCTGGACCTCTCCTCCGTCTCTCTGCCTGGTGCGTCTCTGAGGGGGGGGTAAGGGGTGTCGGGCATTTGGTGCCTGGTCCTTCCGTGCCCCGGCTGTGGGATTCGTACGCCTCTGCTTACCTCTGGAGCAGCTGCTGCATCGCCTCCAGCTTTTCCTCGACCACGCTCAGCCATGCTGCCATTCGCGAGCCCTTCTTGGTGCGGTCGCCCCTCCGCTCTCCTTCGGTTCCTGACGCCGTGGATGATGGGACGTCCCGCGGTTCCTCCGGGGTTCCAGGCGATCCAGGTGAGGAACCCCCTGTCTCGTCAATGGTAGCCCACATGCCACGGGACTCACAGGTGGCGTTCGTCGTCGCTTCCCCCTCCGAACTTGATCCCGAGCTCACCTGGTCCTCATGCCGTCGGGGCCTCGGGCACCTTCCGTTCGTGGGGATGGGCGTTCTGTTGCCAGTCGCTGGGTAGCCGCCTCACCGTGAGATGCAATCTTCCATCACTAGCTTGGTTCCCTCACAGATTGGCTCTGGACTGCTGCTAGTGGAAAAATTTTTTTTCGATTCCCGTCTTTATGTCAGGGCAGCCTTGCTCCGAATAAGACACGGACTCACTTAAAGGGTTTAAGGATTTCCGGGTTTATTGAAGCAGAATGCATGCGGAGAAAAAGACGGGAATGCGGGTGTGGTATCAGGGTCTCCCGTTTATACCCCGGTGGCGGACCTTGTTCTCCTCCACCCCCTATTGTCCCCCAAGCCAGGTCCGGATGGGTGATTAGCGTTGGTATGGGTCCGAAGATGGGTGATTCGGGCGATCTCCGACGTTCCCCTTTGTCTCCTTGCCTTCGTCCGGTGCAGGTGCGTCCCCCGGGGTAATGGGTGGGAGTTCCCCCGATCTGTCAATGGTTTCCAGATCCTGTCCGAGGTGCGTTTCTATTGTCCTGTTGATTTATTTATGGATTTGGGTGCTTAAGGGATGATGTGTGTGTTTAAAGGATAATGGTTATCCCTTCCTCTTTCCTGATGTGCATGTTCCCCGTTGTGATGCACTTATGCCTTGCAACGGGGAACATGACAATATGGCTGCAAGAGCTGGACCATAAGGAAGGCTGAGAGAAGGAAGATAGATGCTTTGGAACTGTGGTGTTGGAGGAAAATTCTGAGAGTGCCTTGGACTGCAAGAAGATCAAACCAGTCCATCCTCCAGGAAATAAAGCCAGACTGCTCACTTGAGGGAATGATATTCAAGGCAAAACTGAAATACTTTGGCCACATAATGAGAAGACAGGGCACCCTGGAGAAGATGCTGATGCTAGGGAGAGTGGAGGGCAAAAGGAAGAGGGGCCGACCAAGGGCAAGATGGATGGATGATATTCTAGAGGTGACGGACTTGTCCCTGGGGGAGCAGGGGGTGTTGACGACCGACAGGAAGTTCTGGCGTGGGTTGGTCCATGAAGTCACGAAGAGTCGGAAGCGACTAAACGAATAAACAAGTAACTGATAATGAAATCACAGCTGGCATCTGATTTAATGATAAACATGAACTCTGATAACTTTTGAAAACCAAACTCTATTTATGTCCTACTGTCTTTGAAAATCTGAGCCAAAATTATAATAATCTGATCACATAACTATGAACACTAACACCCATCTTTGGAGACTTAATTTCCAAAAAAATAAAATAGGAACCTTGTACCACAGTGGATTTCTTATTTTTGTGAATGAATACCAGGGGCCAATTAATAAGATAAGAACATCACAAATGCCTCCTGGGGGCAGAAAGAGGAAAAGAGGTGAATTCAAGAAACAATGGAAAATAAAGATTCTAACAAAGCAAGAGTGAAGCCAATTATGTAATTCTGCAGAATATTCAGTTTTCCTATGAGTTACTTGATGTGGGTAGCTAATAATTCAAATGAATAATATTGTTTATTCACTTAGATCACATGAAATAAAGTATTCCCTGTAACTGACTTATCCTTGGCAACAGCATTCCCAAAGACATGGGAGGAACTACTGATTCCTTGACCAGTTGGTGTAACAGAACCTGTTTGAAAATTGAAGACCTTGAGCAAGACTTGTGTAGACATGATTAATATAGCTGCTATTAAGTAGTGGTTAGCTGACTGTGAATGCAGGGCACCAAATTGCTGACAAAAGCAGGACTTAAAAATGCTTAACTGGGAGTAAAAACCACTGGACACATAGAATTTTCTTCTGATTAAGTACACGCACATAGGATGAAGAACCACTTTAATTCCATCCCCCAAACTGTGTGTTGTAGGCATCAGTATGCCAAAACAGATAAAGAATGGCTTACAAAATTGAATCCAGCAGACTGGATGCATTGATTGCTACCTTTCAATCAAGGGCATCTAAGGCAGCACTAATTCTCCCTGGCCTTTCAAGAAGCATCATCTGGAAGAAGGAAGTATAGAGTTTCCCAACATACCAGTAGTAAAGAACAGGACAACCTGGGAAGTATTACTATTACTTAGGAAAAAAAAATGTATCCCCCTACCAACCAGAAGAAAGACAGGAGAATACACAAGAAATATATTAACTGGGCAATTGCAAGGATTATGGCTTATACAAAAAAAATCATGAAAACAAATCATGGCTTAATGTAGTGATTGATCCAGCCTGTTAGTATGTAGAAGCTTCTAGCCACAATTGGGAGACATGAAGCATACTGAGGCTTAACACACTTTCTCTTCCTCACAAATGATCCATTCTTGTTTTGGTTCATTCTAATAACAGTGTAGCATTAGATATATATATATTGGTTATAACCATAGCTAACATAAAACACATTTCTTCTAATGTTGGGCATTTCTAACATTGCTCTTGAAATCAGTGTCTGAAAACAATCTTCACTAGTATTCCTCAGTCTTAACTAGGCATTATAAAAAGAATATACTGTATGTACAGTAGTCTCTGTGCATGAGTTGAATCATTATTCAACCCAAGATTCCCTTCCCATGTACAGTTAATGCTTCTTGAGAAAGTACTGTGTCCATCTTTTGGGTAAAACAATGGTATACGACCTTTTCACGTATATAGACCAAAATGTCACTGGAAACATTTATGGACTGAGGTCAACAATGCAGCATCCAGAGACAGAATTCATTTATGATGTATTTGGTGATATTGTGAAAACTGGCAATATCAGCAAAAGTCACAAGATTTTGTAAGATTTTGGCCATTTTGTGAGGTTCTGTCCATTTCAAAAAAATATATATATTTTGGCACCTGCATCATGGTCAACCTGCAGTACCCTCTGCAAAACACAATTTGGGAATTTAAAGAAAGAATTAAGTATTAAATGCTACAGTGCATTGGAAACGTGAAAGGAAATCACTATATTTTTAATGTTCGTTAACAGTAACATTTCCACATATACCTACCTGGACAAAATGTCGGAGAATGTAAACAAATTCCTCCTTTTGTGCTTTTTCAGATAGGACTTTGTGAAATGTGGCAAAATCTTTTGTACCCACTTCAGCATAAAGGATCACTACTAGGGCAGGTTCCATGAGTGTAGGGAATTTATGGTCTCCTTTGAACAGATATGGCTTGGGCCTTGGGTTAAGAAAAAAATAACTGTTCAGCTCAGCATGAATGATACTTCAGTTAAATATGCCAAAAAAGGGGCAACTGGCAAAGTATATAATAGTGCAGATCTAAAACTCACCTTCACCAAAGTTAGTCCTACTGTGTTGATGGGGACTACCATATGGTACTTAGGTATTGGACTATAACTAGTTGCAGAATAGCACCAACAAAGCAATGAAGCTACTTTATTTATCCTGCAACATGAATACTTCTTTGGGAACATGGACCAAATAAATAGTCATTACAGATTAATAAATAGCTCCAACTGCAGCTGAATTTATGCTTGGTTGAAAGTCTAATGCTAGAGGAAGAATATTTTTTCTCTTGAACAAAATGTGCCCCCTATCTATGTTGCCTATCTTGCTTGATAATATTTGGCACACAACCCGTATTGTTTTAAAGCCCTGGATTTTACCCATATCACTGTGTTTAATGTTCATCTTGCATGGGGTAAGGAGCTTCAAAAAAAAAATTAAAAACCATTCAATATAGCTCACTACATTTACCTTGATGCAGCTGTCTTCAGAAGCTTCTTAATTTCGTTAGTCTTACAGGTGCTTTTCCCATGGATAACCACAAATGCACTGCAACCTCTTGGGGGAGGCTCATCAGCTGCGATCTAATATTTCAGCAATTACATTCAAGCCAGCCAATACATTTTCATTTCATATTACAAATAATGTAGCCTACTTTGATTAAAACAGTTCATCAACTGCTATCTCATTGTGTTTAAATACCAAGCATGTGAGGAGAACATAATGAAAAATTCAAAACCCGGGAAGAACAGTGTATCAATTTCTACAGACTCCAACCATCATCAATATCACTAGTTTAGCAAAAGAACATTAGAGAGGTTTGTATGCAAACTTTTAAACAAATGTTCAACATACTTCCATAATATCAGTGCACTTTATAAAGTTCAACTTTCAAAAGCAGATTTTGTGAATTTCTGAAACATACTTGAGGTTGTCATATTTCTATCCAGCTAATTACAAATATGACCTTCTTGTATGCCAACATCTACCAGTTATAGGTTTCTTGGAAGTTTGTAGCACAGAGTAAAAACAAACTAGAAATTCATATCCTCAAAAGCAAATTGGTTAATTCTAAACAGTAAAGGATTTTTTTCTGCATACAGGCTCAGGCAGACTTTTTCTTTTTCTAGATGTAGTTTCCTATTGTGGAATCAGGCAAAAGTCTTGAAATCAAAGTTACTCAAGACTTGAAACAAAGGTGCTTTTTACAAGAGGAACATTGTCCCAGCCAACAGGGCCAGTGGTGAGGGACTTTGGAAGTTGTAATTCAGCAGTTTTTGGAGTAACACCAGTCCCTGATCTCTGTTCTTAGCTTTTTAAGACACCCACAGGATTCACCTAAAAGACACCAAACTGTACCTTCCCTTACTCTTCCACAAGATATAAAATGAAGAGAACTTGTATTCAGAGTAATAGGTTCTCCTGGATCTCTCAATAATTATAGAGGCCAATTGGAAATCCACTTCTGAGCAAACTCTGGATAAAGCCCTGGAAGAAGAGGTCATTCAGATGCCTCTAATCACATTTAGGGACTCATCTTGACAGTTGCTTACAAGGTAGCCATCAAAGGGAGACTAAGGGAGCCATCAAAGTCATCTAAGCGACATGGCAAGCATCTGCAGGAGAACTGCTGAGTGAAGGCAGCCACTAAAAGGAGCTATTTTTTTAAAAAGTTTCTATTGGGGTGGTTCATATAAAATAACCTGAGAACTGTAATCATACTCAGGTTCCTAGCATGTACAGCCAATTTTACACACCTGTTGAAACATCTGAATAGTTGGAGAAAATGCTCGTAAGGAGAGAGAAAATTTCAGAAGATTAATCTGCAAATTTGACAGGAACTGCCCAGCTTTCTTCAGGAGTAAATTGTAATAAGAGTGTTCCGAGACTGTATTAAAAAAGAAAAGAAATATAAGCAAAATATAAATATCTGGGTAAAACAAAATATTTATGGAGCTTTCAAACATCAGCAGCCTGATAGCACAGTGTTCAACTTTATAGTTGTGGGCTGGGAAGAAGAATGGAAGTAGCCAAGTAAGAAAGCCTGAAGAAGAGACATGGGTATAACTACCTGGTAAAGTCTTTCAGGGGAGCATGAAAAACTGCCTTAGAGTGATGCTATAAAGCTGCAAGAGTTGCTACAGAGGGCATGACTTGAAGCAATGTTAAAACTTAGGTTCAGGTTAATTATTTGGAAGAACCGGAGTGTATGAGTTGTCAGCCAGTGGAACAGGCTGCCACATGAACTGGTGAGTTCTCATTCACTAGAGCAGCTCAAACAGAGGCTTGGATGGTCATCTGTTAGAGATGCTCTAGTGCAGTGTTTCTCAACCTTGGCAATTTTAAGATGTGTGGACTTCAACTCCCAGAATTCCTCAGCCAGCCTTGCTGAAGTTCACCCATTGTAAAGTTGCCAAGGTTGAGAAACACTGTTCTAGTGGATCTGCATTGAACAGGGAGTTGGTTTCTTCCAATTCTATGTCTATGTGGTCGAGCCTAAGATAGATGTGAAATCCCTTTGTAACCTCTACTAATTGCCTTTATTGTTTTCATTATTTTTCTGTTTGCCTGTTTTTTTTAATATTTCTACACACTGTTCACAATTCAGGTAACTCTGTAATCCTCCCACATAACCTGGGTTATTGGGCAGATTAAAAATAGCAAAAATAATCACTTTGCCAAATGAAAAGACCTGTAATGTGGATGAAATGACAACATGAAGGCACACATGTAAAAGTGAAAAACACAAGGTAGAATTGGAGGCAGGATAAACAGACGGAAACAAAAACAGGGCTTTTTTTCCTACAAAGTGATTATGGACACGACTATCTTTTAATAAATAGCAATTACAGTTCCAAACCTGACTGAACACCTGGGCAGGTCCTGAAGGACTAACAATTAACCTGAAAGCACCACCCTCAAAACAATTGAAACATTTAAGGACTTTGCCTTACTGAATAAAGCACTTTGAACATGTAACAATTTGATATGGGGACGAGAGAACATCTACTGTAGTTTAGGACACACTCTAAGTCTGAAGTCCACCCACTACACCTGCCTGTTCCTTCTTTGCCTTTAGATACTGAGAACATGTAGAGTCCTGGGAAATGGAGGGAGTTGTAAGGAAATTTAGTTTTTTTACCTACTAGCTCTAGATAAGTGTGAAGAGATAGATCTCCCTTGAGGACATGGTCATGTAGTTTTTTTGGCAATATTACAGAAGCGGTTCTTCAGCAAAGGATCGTTACCTTGTCGTGGTGCTGGAGCTTGAGCACCTCAATGATGCCATAAGCTAAACCGTGAAGGGCCACCCAAGACGGGAAGGTCATGACAGAGAGGTCAGACTAAATGTGATCCCTGGGGAAGGTAATGGCAACCCACCCCAGTATTCTTGCCGTGAAAACTAAATGGATCAGTACAACCAGAGATATGTCAGTATACCATCGGAAGATGAGACCCCCAGGTCAGAAGATGGTCAAAATGCTACTTGGGAGGAACAGAGGATGAGTTCAACTAGCCCCAGACGTCATGACGCAGCTAGCTCAAAGCCGAAAGGACGGCTAGCAGCCGACGGTGCTGGTGGTGAACGGCGAATCCAATGTTCTAAGGATCAACACACCATTGGAACCTGGAATGTAAGATCTATGAGCCAGGGCAAATTGGATGTGGTTATTGGTGAGATGTCAAGATTAAAGATAGACATTCTGGGCGTCAGTGAACTGAAATGGACTGGAATGAGCCACTTCACATCAAATGACCACCAGATCTACTACTGTGGACAAGAGGACCACAGAAGAAATGGAGTAGCCTTCATAATTAATAGTAAAGTGGCTAAAGCAGTGCTTGGATACAATCCAAAAAACGACAGAATGATCTCAATTCAAATTCAGGGCAAGCCATCTAACATCACAGTGATCCAAATATACGCCCCAACCACAAATGCTGAAGAAGCTGAAGTAGAGCAGTTCTATGAGGATCTGCAGCACCTATTGGACGACACGCCTAAAAGAGATGTTATTTTCATCACAGGAGACTGGAATGCTAAGGTGGGCAGTCAAATGACACCTGGAATTACAGGTAAGTATGGCCTGGGAGAACAAAACGAAGCAGGACATAGGCTGATAGAATTTTGCCAAGACAATTCACTCTGCATAACAAACACTCTCTTTCAACAACCTAAGAGACGGCTTTATACATGGACTTCACCAGATGGACAACACTGAAATCAGATTGACTACATCCTTTGCAGCCAAAGGTGGCGGACATCTGTACAGTGGGTAAAAACAAGACCTGGAGCTGACTGTAGTTCCAATCACGAACTTCTTCTTGCACAATTTAGGATCAGACTAAAGAGATTAGGGAAGACCCACAGATCAGCTAGATATGAGCTCACTAATATTCCTAAGGAATATGCAGTGGAGGTGAAGAATAGATTTAAGGGACTGGACTTAGTAGATAGGGTCCCGGAAGAACTCTGGACAGAAGTTGGCAGCATTGTTCAGGAGGCGGCAACAAAATACATCCCAAAGAAAGAGAAAACCAAGAAGGCAAAATGGCTGTCTGCTGAGACACTAGAAGTAGCCCAAGAAAGAAGGAAAGCAAAAGGCAACAGTGATAGGGGGAGATATGCCCAATTAAATGCAAAATTCCAGAGGTTAGCCAGAAGAGATAAGGAATTACTTTTAAACAAGCAATGCGCAGAAGTGGAAGAAGACAATAAAATAGGAAGGACAAGAGACCTCTTCCAGAAAATTAGAAACATCGGAGGTAAATTCCAGGCAAAAATGGGTATGATCAAAAACAAAGATGGCAAGGACCTAACAGAAGAAGAAGAGATCAAGAAAAGGTGGCAAGAATATACAGAAGACCTGTATAGGAAGGATAACAATATCGGGGATAGCTTTGATGGTGTGGTCAGTGAGCTAGAGCCAGACATCCTGAAGAGTGAGGTTGAGTGGGCCTTAAGAAGCATTGCTAATAACAAGGCAGCAGGAGATGACGGCATCCCAGCTGAACTGTTCAAAATCTTGCAAGATGATGCTTTCAAGGTAATGCATGCTATATGCCAGCAAATTTGGAAAACACAAGAATGGCCATCAGATTGGAAAAAATCAACTTATATCCCCATACCAAAAAAGGGGAACACTAAAGAATGTTCAAACTATCGAACAGTGGCACTCATTTCACATGCCAGTAAGGTAATGCTCAAGATCCTGCAAGGTAGACTTCAGCAGTTCATGGAGCGAGAATTGCCAGATGTACAAGCTGGGTTTAGAAAAGGCAGAGGAACTAGAGACCAAATTGCCAATATCCGCTGGATAATGGAAAAAGCCAGGGAGTTTCAGAAAAACATCTATTTCTGTTTTATTTACTATTCTAAAGCCTTTGACTGTGTGGACCATAACAAATTGTGGCAAGTTCTTAGCAGTATGGGGATACCAAGTCATCTTGTCTGCCTCCTGAAGAATCTGTATAACGACCAAGTAGCAACAGTAAGAACAGACCACGGAACAACGGACTGGTTTAAGATTGGGAAAGGAGTACGGCAGGGCTGTATCCTCTCACCTTACCTATTCAACTTGTACGCAGAACACATCATGCGACATGCTGGGCTTGAGGAATCCAAGGCTGGAGTTAAAATCGCTGGAAGAAACATTAACAATCTCAGATATGCAGATGATACCACTTTGATGGCTGAAAGTGAAGGGGAACTGAGGAGCCTTATGATGAAGGTGAAAGAAGAAAGTGCAAAAGCTGGCTTGCAGCTAAACCTCAAAAAAACCAAGATTATGGCAACCAGCTTGATTGATAACTGGCAAATAGAGGGAGAAAATGTAGAAGCAGTGAAAAACTTTGTATTCCTAGGTGTGAAGATTACTGCAGATGCTGACTGCAGTCAGGAAATCAGAAGACGCTTAATCCTTGGGAGAAGAGCAATGACAAATCTCGACAAAATGGTTAAGAGCAGAGACATCACACTGACAACAAAGGCCCGCATAGTTAAAGCAATGGTGTTCCTCGTAGTAACATATGGCTGCGAGAGCTGGACCATAAGGAAGGCTGAGAGAAGGAAGATAGATGCTTTGGAACTGTGGTGTTGGAGGAAAATTCTGAGAGTGCCTTGGACTGCAAGAAGATCAAACCAGTCCATCCTCCAGGAAATTAAGCCAGACTGCTCACTTGAGGGAACGATATTAAAGGCCAAACTGAAATACTTTGGCCACATAAAGAGAAGACAGGACAGCCTGGAGAAGATGTTGATGTTAGGCAGAGTGGAGGGCAAAAGGAAGAGGGGCCGACCAAGGGCAAGGTGGATGGATGATATTCTAGAGGTGACGGACTTGTCCCTGGGGGAGCTGGGGGTGTTGACGACCGACAGGAAGCTCTGGCGTAGGTTGGTCCATGAAGTCACGAAGAGTCGGAAGCGACTAAATGAATAAACAACAAAGAGAAGCGGTTGTATTACCTTCTTCCAGGATTCCTTTTTTGACTAACCAATGTAGCCCACAGCCCTAGCGTTTCCTGATATTCTCCCATCCCAGTATTAATCATGTCTGACTTGCTTAGCTTTTTCAGTATCAGTCATGAGGGAGGGGAAGAGATGCTGCCTAGGGAAGAATCAGATAAAAGGGGGAGGAGCCTGCAGCTGCATAACGGGTGCAGAAAGAAACTTAGAAAGGATCCACCCTAACTTATCAGGCTGTAAAAAGAGACAGCGGGAGATTAGTTCTTTCAGACTTGAAAGATGCTGTTAATGTAGCCTTACAATAAAAATAGAATTAGCCCATCTTGTTGTGTTTCTTGTCTGGTCTACATGGGAGCTGACAATCAGCTAGGTTTTGCTACCTGCTGTGATTCCCAGTATGTATGCCATTTCAATCCAATTAATACTGGAAAGATTCCATTAGATCTAGAAATAGATGCAAGTGGAAAACCCTAGAATATGAACCCTTACCATTTCCTTTATATGGTCTCTGGGTGCTGACAATTTGTTGCAGCTTGACTGAATATAATCTTGAATATGATCAACTGAGATTTACAAAAATAACTTTACAGCTTTATTAAAAAAATAAATTTTCCCTAACATTCAAGCAAATCCAGATTTACATGAGTGAAGAGATCATTAGAAGCACAATCTTCTAATCAGCATGATTAAAAGAGTTAGCAACATTTTGAAATTTGACCATAATTCTCACTTTCACGCTTTTGATTCCCATAGCAAAATTAAACTTTTTGCCTCTAAATATAGAGCTAATTTTTTTTATCACTTTACATTCAGAACTTTCAGCCATCAAGGGGTCTGACCAGCGCTCTCAGTTCAACCCAATATCTGGGCTTGACTAAATGCAAACACAGTAAAGCAAATCTGTCACATGTACAATCACAACTTGTTCTTAAATCTTGCATAATAAAGTATATTCAAGAAAACCCAGTCCATTCTGGCATTGAAGGCACAGCAAAATGGCTTGGTTAAAGATGTTCAGGCATATAGCTCAAGAGAGCAAGCATCCAAAAGATCAACAATTGGCCAGCCAAGTACGAGCAGTCAGAGATGAGAGGTAAAGGGAACAGCAGTTAACTAATGAAAAATCACAGGGGACAAAAGGCCTTCTGACTGCTGACTCCCACAAAGAGTGTGGGAACAACCCCCTTGGAATTTAAGGAAGAAGTATGAAAACCCCTAAAATAAGTATAAAAATTTGGCATGAGTAATTTAGAAAAAAAAAATGTTTTTACTCATTTATTTATTTATTCATTCAGTTTGTTATGATCAGTGGTCAAAACAATAAATTGATTGAATTGAAGTATTCATTCATTCATATACTCCCCATTCGAAAATTCTGAAAGTTTAACCAAGAGAGACACCATAAAATCAAGATCAGTAAAAATCAGTAAAATCAGAAACCTAGCCTCACCAGCAAATATCAACACATACACACAAAACATAAATCAAAGCCTGCCTGACCTAAATAATCTTAACTGCTTTGTGGAAAACATATAATGATTTACCTAGGCAGGCCTCCAGAGGCATGGTCTGGCACAGTGTTGTATATATTGTGTTTGTACTATGTTCTATAGTCTATATATTGCTTTGTACAGTCAGCTGATAGTGAATTTGAGGGCAATTCACATCTTATTTTTTTCCCAGGGTAGCTTCCTGGGGTATACATGATGGGGTATACCATGCTCTAACGGTAGTCACACCAATTGTAGTAGCCACAGAAATAAATGTACAGGCACATATAGCCCAATTCACACTGAGGTTCATCATTTGCAAAGGAAAAATAAGCACTGTTATTTGCTACAGTTAGACCTGCCAAAGAGATTGTGTACATTCATTTAGCAGATCTGCACTACAAGTGTGCCTAAGTTTGATATACTGGTTAATACAGGCACTGATGAGAGCCAAGCTCATGTCCTCCCTCAGCCATAGAAGCTTGGTGGGTAACTTTGGGCTAGTCCCTCCTCAAATTTTCAAACAGAGGCATCAGTACAGATGAGAAATTCATCTCCAACCAATGATTTCCTTTTTATATAGTCTTTAGATTGGCAGAAATTAAAATGAGACTAGAAAAAAGAAGAAACAGTGTTTTCGTGTTGCATCTGACTTCTTAGTGTCCTATAGAGGATTTCTATAGGAAACTCAGGAACATTTATTTTCAATCATCCTTAGTTTTGTTCTGTTTTGTTTTGTTTACAAAAATCTGCATCTTACTCAAAAGGTCTGAGTTAGAACATAAAGGGCATAATTTTACAAGTCCTAGTATTATACCATCTCTTAAAATAGAATAAGCCACTTAAATTATTGTTCAATCCAGGGCAACTCACTTCAACTTTGTCCTGTAATGACTCTGTGCTCCATGGATCTGTTTCAGTACACATTTCCTGCTTTGGGTTGCTATACATGTAAAAACCATATATGTCACAGTCAGCAGAGTAATAGTGAGGTGATGCCAGATGTTGTAGAATGACTGGGACAGCTTTCATCGAAGTTGTATCCTTGAGATACTTGGAACTACATTGCCCTTCATTCCAGTCAGATGAGGGCTGTAGTCCAAACAACTGGAGAAGTCTGAGCTAGGGATTATTATCAGATTAAAAAGAATATTCTTCCCAGACTTCCAGTGGAGACATGGCAAGCTAAACACATCTCTGTGGAGAACAGAGACAACGACCGCAGCAAAGCCCAAAGAACCAGTGAGTAGACAAGTTCTTTGGAACCTCTCCAGACAAGGAGAGGACAGGAGATCATCCACATGCGCTCTGGACAGTTGCTCCTCTTGAGGAGACTGCAAGACAGCAGTCCGTGGATTTGAGTGCCAGGAGACAAAGGGATCAATCATCAAGCTGACAACTGCGGCGGAGCCCTTTAAAGGACACTAAGTTTGCTAACCTTGCTTCTAATCATTTTCAGAAATTGCACATTTAACTATTTTAAGGCTATTAGAGATCTTCAGAATGACAAGTTTGAAAAGCCACCTGGTGAATCTATCTTCATATCTGAACAAAAGAAAAATTAACTATAAGAACTTAAAGAATTTGAAATAAATGGCAAAAAGCTAAGTAAGATTTTGAACCAAGAAAGTTACAAACAAATTAAGGGTCCAGACATTTGGAATATTGAAACTTTTACTAAAAGGTTTTGGAACTAACTATATAAAATAAACAACTTTTCATGGGAACCAGAATTATTTTGTCTACTGAGATTATATGAAAGAGATAATAGAGATTAGAGACCTTATTATTTAAACTAAACACTAGAGGCTTGCAGAGATGGCTAAATTGGCTTCCTTGATTACAGAAAAGACAGTATCTACATTTATGGCTGACTGAAAACCCCTTACAGATTTTTTTCATGAAACAGAAAAAAATTGCACTTATGACTCGTGGTTTTGATGATTAGAAAAAAAATTAGACAATACAAAAAAGTGAGCTTTTTTGTAATCATAGAGTAAGAGATAACTTTGTAATCATACTTACATTTGCTGCAAAGGAAATCGGAAGCTTTTTCTATTTCTTTTTACCTTTTTTTCTGCACTTTTTTTCTTTACCCTCTTTTTTTGTTTTCTTTACTCTGTATTTGTTTGTGTTAGTTTTTATGTTCTCTCTAAACTTTTAATAAAATTTATACAAAAAGTAAATAAACTAGACACTAGAGGGAAATAAAGATACCAGGCAAAATGAAAAAAAAATCTGCCTTTGGTTTTGATTCTGATTGGGATTTACAAAATGACACAAAACATTTAAAATATTAAAGGAAATCTTTGAAGAATGGGGCGAGAAATTAGCAGCCACAACATTAACAATATCAGTAACGATGTCTGCTTCTATGGATAGACTGTGTTTAAATGATGTTAATGAAGGAATGACAGATGTGAAACAAATTTTGCTTGATGCAGAAATAGTGGAATCAGAAATACTGGATTAAAAAAAAGTGTGGATTACAAGATAAAGAAGGTATTTAAAGTGGAAATACAAGTGGCAGGCCAAGAGAATGACCTGGATAAGGACTCTTTACTGGATATACAAAAGAAGCTGGTTGAAGTTTTAAAAATTAAAGGAGAAATGCAAATGATAAACCAAGAGAATGACCTGGATAATGTATTTTTATTGGATTTACAAAAGAGGCTTGTTAAAGCCTTGAAGAAGCCTATGTGATGGGACAAAGAAGAATTGAAAAGAGATCAAATCCTATGGCAATATTTGAATGAACTAAAGATTAAGATTTTCAGAGGTAAAAGAAAGAAATATAAAGTTGGTTTATTTAGTCAAGGTTAAAATAAGACATGCTTTTATAAAATTCTGGCAATCCTTTATGGACCTTTTGCTAACATCAGGATTGAAAAGTTGATGTCTTTTGGATTTGCTTATAGATAAGGGATGGGTTATGGGAAGAAGAGATATCTGTTTGTAACCTTATAGGGGGTGAAGAGCTACCAAACTTGTTTATACCTGTTGTGATGAAGACTGGAAGTCACTTCTTTATACATACAGTATATTTTCTTTTTCTTTATTTCACTCTTCCCATTTTCTTTTCTTTCTTCTTTTTTACATTTTCTTTTTTTGCACTTTTTACTCTTTATATGAATATTCTTTCCATAATATTTTCTCTCCCCCCCTTCAAGTTAGAACATCTGTATCTAAAATACGTTGAAATAAAATTTTGTAAAAGAAGAAAACTTCTGAAAACTAAAGATATGATGAAGGATAAATACAATGGCAGTGAGAACATAAGTACATATTGCCAGATATTTAATGAAGACCTGAATATAGGGCTAGCTTTCTCTGTGTCCGGGGCGAGGCACCTCATCTCATACAGCAGACATTAGGAAGAGAGATGCTTCCTTTGGATTTTCTGTCCAAGATGTTTTTAACTATCTCAGGAAACTTGACTCATTGGTGACAGACTCCAGACTGAAATACAACTTGAGATTATATAGCTATTCACAGAAAGATTTTGACAAGTTGCTTACCTCCTTTTTTATATATTGTTAGTTCTTTCACCGTTTCCAAAAACTGCCAGAATTTCTCATTGCTTTCTTCTGCAATGAATTCACTGTTAAATGTATATTTAAAAAATTAATATAGTTCATAACAGATACATTTTAAAAAATCTAAGTATTTACCAGGATGTAATCTATCACTTACCTCGAAAGAACAATGAACACTTTATAGGGAAAATGAAACTATATAGTGTTGTATAGAATGGTTTCTAGACTACAAGCTAGTAAACCAAGTCAGAGTGAGAAGTGCTGAAAAAAGACATATGTAGCTGTAGCATACTGAAGTCAAAAGACAGTCAATAGGGCCGTAATCCTGTCAAATGCATCTTGACAGTTTTCTACTTGAAATTAACGGCTATGTGAGAAAACATGCTTAGGACTGCTCTGCAAACTCCTCTTAACAGGCTTTTTATAGAGGTGCAATTATTGAGTCTAATAATATTCACCATCACAAAAATAATTCAGAATTATAGCATTCAGTTGGCCGAGAACTCACTAGACAAGCAAGCATTATAAACTGAGTTGATGAATACTGCAATACGAGAAGTACAAGTTCTTCATTCTTCCACATATACAGCATTTGTAACATTTGAGACTACTGAATATAGACTGCTGATTCAATATAAGAGATTTGGAATCAAAATCTGTATATTTTGCATGTTCAGAGATTTCACTGGGTGTCAATGAGATAGAATCCATGAGAGAACATTTTAATTCACTGAATAATATTTTTATTCTACATCCCATTTCTATCTCTCACTGTTCAAAATGAATTAAGAGTATAAACATCTTTGCACACAATTAACTGGCTCACACACAGCCATAATGTGATTAGCTTGGCTTTGACTCAGCATGTTGTATGAACTCAACTAACTGTAATTTATTCACTATACCTTGAATAATAAATCATTGATGAATGCAATTTGTATATCTAGCCAACAGTTGGTCATGCTAACTCAATATGATTCAATCTTGCATTATCAATTTCAGTGATTAACTCATTCTGGATCCAACCCAGAAGCGAGTGGGGACTTGTAGTCCTTCAAATGTGGATGAATTACAGTTCTCAGCATCAATCACAGTTGTCTGTATTAGCTGAGCTGATAAAAAGATTCTCTAATTTCTCCTGTTTACCCTACATTAATAGAACGAAATCAAAAGTTAAATGATCAACTGGATTTTTCTTATTTATTTTACTGAAAATACAACACCGTATGCATTGTCAACTGAAGCAAACTCTTCAACCAACATCAAACTTTTAAAAAGAATCTCAGAGGACAGCTTACTGACTTGTTTATTGCTGAGACATAGCTTGCATCTATTTTGAGGGCAGTGGAAAGAACAAGCTGCCAAAGAGAACAGCACTGATTGCTAGGCAATACATCATAATCTGAGCACCAGAGAATATTTCTTACCTATACAGTATCAAGTAATTTTTTCATTCTTGATCACAGGGGAGGATTAGTTTAAACATAACTGAATGCATAAACGGGTGTGCTCATATCCACATATATGTAAAGTAGCATTAGGCCAAGATTAAAACATGATATCAAGAACCAACATCAAAGTAGCAACTTTTCACATCTATGTCTTGTAAAATGAAGTGTTTTTTCTAACATTCTGTTACTTCATCCAACATAATGCCTTCCACATATGTGTTACACTGTAACTCCTAGTCAGCATATCTGTTGACTATACTGGCTAAGAATTCTGGGAGTTCAACATATCCAGAGAACATCAGTTTTTAGGAAGTAGGTCCTATGATATTGGAATCAGGTTCACAGGACAAGACTTCTACAGCAAAAGGGGGTTTCATCAAAAAGGTGAAACACACTGTACATTGTGATGTAATGACAGCAGCTCTGCCCTGATGTCACATGTCACAACACAAATACAAAATAGGTACATTTGTGTGACAGTGTTGTGACACATTTGCCCACTTTTCCCAAGCCCGCAGATAGCCATGTCACCGGATCACTTGAATTCTGTAAATATTGTGGTGGATTTTTTCCCCATTACAGGACCTGTTAAAAAAACACCCAGTCACCATTTGACTGTCTCCTCTTTTTGGAACTAGCAGCATGGTGATTAAAATGTTATAAACATATTGAAGGAAGGCTGAAAATAAGAAAACTTGGAAATTAATAATCTATACTATTTAATTAGTGGTTTGCAACTTCAAGCCTCTTATTTTGAAGTAATCTTCCTAAAATTTCAGTCTTTGGGAAATATCCTGGAATAGGTCCCAGAAATAAGCACACAACAGATACAGTATGGATATCTGCTGACAAATAATTTAATGCACTTATTCCTTTTGTATGTCACCTTTTCCTCCATGTAGCTCAAACAAGAAGCCTGGTGAAGTGGGTTGGAATGAGAGTGATTAGCTCCAAGCATCCAGTGAACTTCCATCATCACATGTAATCCAAAACCAGACTTTTAAGGCACTCTGCCCTTGCTTGCTCAATCTGGTGTTTCATTAGGACAGTTGGAGAAGGTATTCAATCCAAGTTGTCTAATGATTGGCGCTGGATTTGGGCCAGGGAGACCCACATTCAAGCTTCCACTGTAATTATGGAATCATTGTATGTTTTTTTGTCAATTACTCTCCCTCAGCCTGACCTACCTCAAGGGGTCACGGCAGGGATAGGCTGGGAGGAGACCCATGGGGGAGAGGGGGTGATCATCACACGGGTTGTGATGTCATTGTCTAAATGATGTGGGTAATGTACTGCATGTCCCTTGTGTCATGATGCAACTGATGAAAATTACCCAGTTTGCACGATGTCACTGTGGCTTGTGTGTGGGTTGCTAATGGGAAGACCATGTAAGTCTTCTTGAGCTCTCTAGACAAAAAGTGGGATAATAATGCAACAATAAATAAATACCCTGCATCTCAGTCTACGAGCTTCTTCATCCGTTCACCCACAAGGCATTCCAAAACTTAAGGAAGCCTTTCCAAACTGGAACCGCTGGATAATTAGAGTTGTAATATCAACACATCTGGAAGGCACTAGCCTAGGGAAGGTTGTGCAACGCTTTCCCACCTCTTGCAACTTGCTCCACTGGATTAACTCTTTTCTCGCCTCCTCGTTTGCCTAGCAATTTGGGGAAGAGGGCAGGTTGCGTTTACAAGCCCAGGGGCCATCCCGCCCGATGCCAACAGCGGAGGAAGCTTTTCCCGGGAAGAGGGCATGCGTGTGCCTCTGCTTTCCCGGACTGATTCTCAGCAGTTCTGGCGCTTACCCCTCCACGCACGCACCCACCCACCCACCCACCCAGGCACGCACCTGGCCTCCAGGAGCAGCGGGGTCGCCGGCCACTTGGCCGCCAGCCAGGCAGTCACCGCCTTGCGCGAGGCGCTTTCGGCGCCTCGCGGACCTATGCTAAGGAAGAGCATCCCGGCCACAAAAACAGGCACCAGCCCGGCCATGATCCTCTCGAGTTTTGCCTTTCAAAAAAGGAATCGCCCGGAGCAGCTGCCACGCAAGGCTTCAGCCCAGCCCGGGACCCCGTCCCTCTCTTTCCCGCGAGCCAATCCCTTTGCTCCTTCCCGGCGCGCTCCCGCCTCCTTCAGCCCGGCCTTCTGGCCTCGCGGCTCCCATTGGAACTTTCCTTGGACCAATCGGCGACGAACGCAACAGCGGCGGCTCGGGGAAGCCGGCGCGCGCGGAGGGGAGGGACCTGACGAGCAGTGGGGGCGCGGGGAGGCCACGCGCGCACGTCGCCCCGGGACTGATGGCTGAGAAGGGGCATGCACTGGCGGCGAGGAGCTGGCTGTGATTCGGAGAGTGTTTGTGGAGAAGGGCTTGTTATTTCCTTCTCTTCTCCTATCCCCTTTGTAATCGTCATTCTTTTCCTCAGACTATAACACTTAATAAATTGGTAATCCGCCCTTTCACTATAGCACGGCCTGAGCGAGCCTCAAGATTTAACGGGGCGAGGATAGCGCACAACTCAAGTGACTTTGAGAGGCGCCTACCTCTGTGACCGGGAGCGGGAGGTCCAGCCCTCGGCCCCTGTATTGTGGGGTGGCCCAGGGTTTCTCCGCTCCTGTTTAACATCTATATGAAACCTCCAGAGGAGGGCACCTCTATGTCACTGCCCCTGATAAAGTAAGCAATGCTGTCGATGCCCTGCCTCAGTTATGTAAGAAATACAAGGTAGGGTTTTTGTCTATTTTGAAAAACCTGCTATTTGCGTGTATGTTGCTTGAACCCAGGCAACTTGATTAACTGAGTAAACTATGGTTAAGATAACCAGAGACCAGTATGTCATGCAAACACAGCCCATATGCCCCTCAAATGTCACATCTACCCCTATTACACAGGGCCAAATAAGTTATACAAGGATCTGGTTCACACATCATATTAGGCCCTTGGTTGCTTTTAAATTACATTAATTAAATGTCAGTATGTTATTTTTAATTAAGATTCTATCAAGATGGAGTTGCTACTTGTAAACATCTTTATATCTTGTAACAGAGCTTGCCTAGTGGTCATCTGGATTTTTGCCATTATATAGTTTTGCGAACATTATGGCAACTGCTGCCGTATTTAGGGGAAAACAAGAAAAGGGGCAGTCACTCCTTGGGTTGTTTGGTAGGAGACAGCAGAAGCAGGTCAGAGCCAACTCTGGGAGGAGGAGGAAAGGAAGGTGGCTTTCAGAGTGAATGAGCATTCCTCCACCTGGGGAGAAAAATAAGAGGAAGACAGTGGAAATCCCAAGAACTGAAGTATGGAGAATTGCTCCAGTTCCCAAGAGAGGGCCAGGGAAGGAGGTGGGTAGGAATGGGATTCAGTGAAAGGAGTCCCTGGGTGGGGAAAGGCCAGAGGGTACTCATGGCCCATTCTCCTGGGGTAGCAATATGCTAAAGGCAGATCATCTTCAGGAGAACTTCGAAGCACCACCAGAAAGGTATCAGTGCTGGAAGGCTGGGAAGGCCCTGTATGGGGAGCTAGGGGTACTGGAGGGTGAAGTAGTGATGGGCAGAAGAAGGTATGGTGGAAAGCAGGGGGGGCAGGTTATTACAGAAGAAGTGGGATTGGGTATTTGATGCCAATCCTTTCCTTTGGTCCCCCAGCCTCAGCCCAAGGCCTTAAATGCCTAGCCTCAGTCAGACAGCTTCATCAGTTTGGAACTGTATGCCACCAAGGTCAGGATGGTCCCACCCTGTTAACCAGTATATTTTGGGAATTTAAGTATTCTTTTTCCAAGAAATGTGTCTCGAATACTTACACTGAACATAAATAATATACATAAAGAGGTTTCTCTGGATATTGATAGATGGGGATCATTAAACCTTTGCCCTACTCTTCAAATGAATGTAATTCCCAGGTTCCTGTGTACAGTATGTAGAGAAAATATTTTCAAAAACTAATACACTGTTTCATAAATTTCTATACATTTCTATGGAATTCTTTAATTCCAAAGATATATTTCAGGAATATGCAATTGTCAGTTAAAGATGATGGTTTTGGTTTTCTGAATCTTTAATTATACGATTATGCTTATCTTTTGACCAGTACAAAATTTTGGATGTCTTCACTTAGTACAACTTCTCCTTCCTGGACCCTTTTGGAATATTTGTATATAACACTTATACTTAATTGGACTGTTTTAGATTCTAAATTCTAAAGAAAGAAGGAAAGCCAAAGGCAACAGTGATAGGGGGAGATATGCCCAATTAAATGAAAAATTCCAGAGGCTAGCCAGAAGAGATAAGGAATTATTTTTAAACAAGCAATGCGCGGAAGTGGAAGAAGACAAGAGAATAGGAAGGACAAGAGAAAATTAGAAACATCAGAGCTAAATTCCAGGCAAAAATGGGTATGATCAAAAACAAAGATGGCAAGGACCTAACAGAAGAAGAGATCAAGAAAAGGTGACAAGAATATACAGAAGACCTGTATAGGAAGGATAACAATATCGGGGATAGCTTTGACGGTGTGGTCAGTGAGCTAGAGCCAGACATCCTGAAGAGTGAGGTTGAATGGGCCTTGAGAAGCATTGCTAATAACAAGGCAACAGGAGACGACGGCATCCCAGCTGAACTGTTCAAAATCTTGCAAGATGATGCTGTCAAGGTAATGCATGCTATATGCCAGCAAATTTGGAAAACACAAGAATGGCCATCAGATTGGAAAAAATCAACTTACATCCCCATACCAAAAAAGGGAAACACTAAAGAATGTTCAAACTATCGAACAGTGGCACTCATTTCACATGCCAGTAAGGTAATGCTCAAGATCCTGCAAGGTAGACTTCAGCAATTCATGGAGCGAGAATTGCCAGATGTACAAGCTGGGTTTAGAAAAGGCAGAGGAATTAGGGACCAAATTGCCAATATCCGCTGGATAATGGAAAAAGCTAGGGAGTTTCAGAAAAACATCTATTTCTGTTTTTCTGACTATTCTAAAGCCTTTGACTGTGTGGACCATAACAAATTGTGGCAAGTTCTTAGCGGTATGGGGATACCAAGTCATCTTGTATGCCTCCTGAAGAATCTGTACAACAACCAAGTAGCAACAGTAAGAACAGACCACGGAACAACGGACTGGTTTAAGATTGGGAAAGGAGTACGGCAGGTTTGTATACTCTCACCCTACCTATTCAACTTGTACGCAGAACACATCATGCGACGTGCTGGGCTTGAGGAATCCAAGGCTGGACTTAAAATCACTGGAAGAAACACTAACAATCTCAGATATGCAGATGATACCACTTTGATGGCTGAAAGCAAAGAGGAACTGAGGAGCCTTATGATGAAGGTGAAAGAAGAAAGTGCAAAAGCTGGTTTGCAGCTAAACCTCAAAAAACCAAGATTATGGCAACCAGTTTGATTGATAACTGGCAAATAGAGGGAGAAAATGTAGAAGCAGTGAAAGACTTTGTATTCCTAGGTGCGAAGATTACTGCAGATGCTGACTGCAGTCAGGAAATCAGAAGATGTTTAATCCTTGGGAGAAGAGCAATGACAAATCTCAATAAAATAGTTAAGAGCAGAGACATCACACTGACAACAAAGGTCCGCATAGTTAAAGCAATGGTATTCCCCGTAGTAACATATGGCTGCGAGAGCTGGACCATAAGGAAGGCTGAGAGAAGGAAGATAGATGCTTTGGAACTGTGGTGTTGGAGGAAAATTCTGAGAGTGTCTTGGACTGCAAGAAGATCAAACCAGTCCATCCTCCAGGAAATAAAGCCAGACTGCTCACTTGAGGGAATGATATTAAAGGCCAAACTGAAATACTTTGGCCACATAATGAGAAGACAGGACACCCTGGAGAAGATGCTGATGCTAGTGAGAGTGGAAGGCAAACGGAAGAGGGGCCGACCAAGGGCAAGATGGATAGAAGATATTTTAGAGGTGATGAATTCGTCCCTGGGGGAGCTGGGGGTGTTGACAACTGACAGGAAGCTCTGGCGTGGGCTGTTCCACGAAGTCACAAAGAGTTGGAAGCGACCGAACAAATAAACAACAAGATTCTAAATACAATAATTTGCTGTGTCTTTTCTTATGCTTATATTGATTTGCAAACATAATTTCTGGAAAAATGTGTTTTGGTCCTTTTTCTCATGCTAAATTGATGCTATGAGGTAATCCAGATCTTTTATCAAGTTGATTAAAATGGTTTGTGGAATTTTTGGATGGATGCTGGAATATTAGATCAATCAGTGGATGATAACATGATTTTTTGTTAATTTTCTGTGTTATAAGATAAATATCATTTTGTCAGTTGCCACACACTGGCAGTATTTACAATTGCAACATTTACTGACATCTCAGTTTGGACCAGTGGCATTTTCAGACTCATAGGCATCTAACTTATTAGATGGGATCATTAAATCCTGTGAGACAAGAAAGCCCACAATCAGTTTTTATATATTCTGTTTTCAATAAATTGTGTTGATATGCAAATTTTGAAGACTGAATGAATAAGAAACCTGACTCCCCTATTTTGCTTAAACACTGAGAAAACATTTTAACCTTAATATCAAAAAATTCAGTAGACCTTAGATTACATCTACAACAAAAAATGATATTTTGAACTTAATAGACCCCATTGTGTTTGTACAGAAACAGAATCAAATAATCATGTTGGTGGAGATGCAATCAGAATAATGCTTCATCAAAACACATGTTTTTGCAATGTCCTGAAGTTACTATGCTCTGGAAAGAAATGATTACATATATTATTTTGACTTTGAGACAATGTTTAATATTTTAGATGCACGCATTCTTTTGAATTAAATACCCACTACAGTACGTGGAAATTAACAGCTGGACAATTGAAATGAATTCTTATTATTGCCAAGAGATTAGTTCTTCAACATTGGAAAAATAAATTTATGGCCCCAATTACCCCATGGACTTGATCTTATTTGCATTTTATGAACAAGTTGCCCATAGATTATGTGTGGATAATTATAATGAAATATGGTTATTGAAACTGTTATTGTAAAAAAATCCATATATTTAATCTGGATATGTATGAGTAGTCTGTATTGATATAATTCATTTTCTTACTGCATTGTTTTTTTCTTATTCTTTTTTCTTATATTTTTTTCTTTTTTCTTCTCTGTTATATAAAGCAAAGCAATTTTAAAAATGTATATTGTAGGAATTGCATTGATTGCCAATTGGTCATTTATTTATCAACTTGTACTCTGCCTCAATCACAAAATGGTTATTATCTTTGAAGGAAGGAAAATAATTCAAACCCAAAGACACGACTATCAGATACAGTATCTGCAAAAATCCAGATGACCACGCAGGGACCTCAAAGAGGCACAGAAAACTTTAACTCTTCCTGGTATCCAGGAGTCACCTGGACTTTTGCAGCCCAGCTATGATAGTCCTAGAGGATGTGAACCAGTTCAATATCAAAGCAGAAAAGATACTTTGGACCAGTTGTCTGCGATCTGGCTGCAGTGGTCAGGATGGGGTGAAAAAACTCATCTCACCCAGTACAGAGTGCAAAAAAATTGCTTCAGCTTGTGAGCATGCTACTGATGCTTCTTTATTTAAAATGCAAAAAAGTGTATTACAACTGAATCTGCTAAAACCTTAGCTTTTGTAAGATTTTAAAGTTGTTTTTTTAGATTTTAAGAATATTTGAATAAAATGTTTAATCCTGGCACTAAGAAAGATTTCAGAACAGGAAGAGTAATCCACATTAGGGTTACTAAGAAAAGTACAAAGATACTGAGAAATTAATTCCTTTGCTTTTCTACATTATCTTTCTGAAGAAAGAGTTGGATGGAACAGCTTACCTTGTAGAAGGGGCCCTATTCTGATTGAGCATTTGTTTGCTTTCTAAACTTTTTTTCCTTTTTATTATTACTTGATTCGACAGTTCTTGCACATTAGGAAACCTTTCAGATGAGTAGTGGTAAATAAATAACAAATCTGTGTGGTGCATTAAAAACATAGCAATTTGGTGCTGCATACAGCCCTGCTTTCTTTATAGAATGAAGAGACCATTTCACTTTTTTTGGTAAGAATTTTATTAGATTTAAAGCAAAGATAAAACTACAAAAAGAAGAAAAATTAAGCTGTGAAAACACAAGAAAAAAAGAATTTTGAAGATTACATAAAGAGGTGACTTCTGACTTTTAACAGCAAGAATATACAGCAATTTCCATAATCAAACCCTTACTCTATGTCAAACCAAAATCACATTATTTCTATAAATCATTCCATTAGCTCATTACAAAAATCACTAAATACAATTGCTCCCTCCCCTTACATTAAAAGAAAAAGAAATATATAAACCTCCTAATCAACTCCTCCCCAAAACATTTAATTATTTCCTTCCTACCACTATTCTATACTTTTCTGTCCACTATAATAAAGATCAAACTAAAAAACATATAAATTATCTGCTCTTATAATTAATACTACAATTATAACAATCTTCATCCTATTAAACCTAAAACCAGATATTGTTTATACTTTATTAATCTTAATCCAAGTCATTAAAAGAGAATGAAGTCAAACAAGCCTTTAAAGCAATCCAAATGAACATTCTTAAATCCTTACCCCACTTTAAAATATACCAAGGCATTTACCTATCTCCACATTACACACAGCACATTTTTCATAAAAAAATAAAACAGCTCAACTGCCCCCCTTAAAACTCAGACTTCTCAGCAGAAAACCTCCCATAGAGAAAAACCTCTTCCTTCCTATAACTTTCCATCAGAAAAACAATTCCATTTATGGTTTGCAATTCGATCTGACTCTTTAATTCCTTCAACTCCACAATCTGGTCTTCATCTGGCAGTTCATCAAAAGCCTCAATCTCGCTGTCAGTAGAAACATTTCTATCATTGTTGAACTCCTCAACTACTTCCATGATGTCCCCAGCCAGATGACACATTTTAAAGCTGATGTTTTCTACAATGTCCCAAAGATCTTGCATAATAGCTTGACAGGAATAAAAAAAAACTGCTTAAGCTCACAACGGAACTCTGAGAAAGTCTGCTTGAAATCTTCCATGTCTCAGGCAGTAGATTTTAGCACCCCCTAGATACTTGACTAGTGAAAGTAGGAGTTAATGGAAAATTTCCAAAAGATGTTGACACAAGTGAAAGTATGCTAATAGGTAGCTCCCAGGGAAAGTGGCAACAGAAAGCTGAAGATTCAAAACAGCAGATTCCACGTGTAGGAAAATATTAAATTCTTCAAATTCAGTACAGAAATAATAGCAGGGAGGCAATTATTTATTCTCAATCCTCCTTAGTATTTGGATGGGAAACAAGCCAAAACTTTAAAAGATTTTTAAAAATTAATCCCAAAAATAACGATAAGCACCAAGAGAGATCGCTTCTCCTTGTTGTAGAAAGCCTCTCTTAGGGTACATAAACTTAAAAAAAAATTGAGTGAATTAGAAATGGGGTGGCCAATCTTAAGGCTACAGCATGGCTTGGAAATGGTGATGTCCCAGCCTGCCAGCATCTCTTACCAGATTAGCACGAATGCTGTTTGTGATCCTCTGGCTGCAAGACACCGTTCTGGAGGACAGATAGGATGATTCTGAGTGATTTCTATCCATGAAAATGCTCCAGGACTTCAGGGAAAACCTGAGTCCACAAAAAACTGCCGCATTGTCAGTTCTGCCCACGAAGCCCGGGAGCACAGCTGTTCAGATCGCCATATACCCATCGGAAGTCCTAAAGAGACCATTTCACAAAGAAATATTGTCTTCAGTCATCTCAATTGAGCAAACTAAAAGATATATATGGAAACCTAGCAAGAAGATTTATACATGCACTTCTCAAATTCTTGACCCAGAGCAAGCTTCCTCAATTTTAGTATGCCTCAAATTAAATTCCAGTAACCACCAGCCATCTTCACTGTTGGTCATGCAGGCTGTAGAATGTGGAATTATGGTCCAAAACACTCAGAAGGGACCATTTGGCCACCAGCATCCATGTTGGTAGATCAGAAAAGATAATACGGTGGTTGCAGCATTTTGATTGAAGCCATGTCCCTTTGTACTTGTATGTGACGTCAATGCACATATAAAAGGGGTGGGGCTTTATGACTCCTCCTTGATGGAGCCCAGTGAAATTAAAGTAGAACTTGAATCAGTTTTATCCATCACTGCAAGGACATATCCACTAGCCTAATTTAGATAACTTTAACCATTTACTGCTTTTTCCATTGCATTAAATGACAAAACCATACAGCGTTATGGGTTCCATTGAATAAGAGAGGGTGTTCCATACTGGTTTTACCTGAGTTATTTCAGACTAATTGTCCTTAGTAGTTTAAACCAAACTCTATAACACCAGCCTTTAATCTTTTTAGACTTTGGATCATATTTAGCCTAGTTGAGTCTTTGGGGATGCACAATGAAGATCCTCTTTCCAGTGCTGGTCTTGCAACCCACCTTATCTCAGTTCGCAACCTAATAATAGGTTCTAAACTCCCAGATGACATGAATACTCTGTAGATCAACAGTGGGACAGTGTAATGATTTAATTTTAGAAGTTTTTGTTTTAAAACCGTTAACTGTTCATTGTTTTTCCTATGTCTCTATACCATGACTGTACATGTTCCCTGTATGTCACCATATTTTTATTAAATTCCATATTTTATTAAGTATACGTTTTAGAATTTAGTTTAAAATACTTTTCGGTTTGAAATATTTTATAATGTGTGTTATGTTTTTCCAAGTGTGAATTGGATTTAAGGGATCATTTATGATTGAATAATTGAGAGCAATATGAGATTTGAGCAATAAATTTCTATTACAGATGCAGTGACTTATATCAGCATATTCTGTCTCTTTTCTTCATGAACAATAATTTGAATGCTTTTTTTAAAAGCTGGCTTAATCAGTATGCATGTAAATCATAAAAATGGGAAATTGTACACATCCAGATTAATTGAAAGAGACATAAAATATCAATCTGTATGATTGTAAAGTAATATAAGTGTTCAACCTAATTAGATTTTATATAAATAATTGCATGGAATATGGATAAATTTTACATAGTCCAGTTGATACTGTGGAGAAGGAAATTGCCTCAACAATTTTTGAAAGGAACATTTTATATACATAAAATAGCCATGCTGCTTCATTGCAGCAAAAATGGTCTTGTAGTGGCTTAAATATATACTATTGTGATGTTCACTGTTTCAATGTGCCTGGTACATCGTAACACTTCACATGTCATTACAACTATAGTGTGAACTTTAATGGACCAAATTCCTCTGTAACAATAAATGTTGTATTTTAAAACTAGGGTCCCACTAAAAATCCCTCCCTTTCCCATTTTTTTTTTAATTGAGACAATCAGCTCTGGGGACAGGCTTTAGATGTGCTAGAAATAGAGTGCTGGTCTGCATGTGCCCAACTATCTCTCTCTTCTTTCTGTAAAAGGGGATATGGCCCCAAGGGCCAAAAATAACAAATGTGGTAGGGGAATTGAAGGCTGGCACCAAACTTTCTATGTGTAAAATGGTTTCTAAAGAAGCACTATTTAGCAATCTTAGACTAAGTCTAGGAGTTTATTAGTTATGTCTGGGAGGATTTTAGTTTTGTTGGAAAAATGACATATAAACCATCCATAGTAACCCACAATTCCCAGAATTATGTTTCTTTTTTCTTGGTGGTTGGCAACTGCATCTGTTGAATAGATTTCTCCTTCTTTACTTATGGCTTAACATCTTGCTAACCAACTGAGTATCTCAGATAACACAATTCAGAAAATCCCAAATGATATGTGTTTAGGTTGATTGAATTGAATTGAATTGAATTGAATTGAATTGAATTGAATTAAATTAAATTAAATTAAATTAAATTAAACCCTGCAGATTTAATAGTGGAAACAACATCCTTTAAATATTGCACATGTTTTATAGTATGTGGTACTATAAATAACGTTACATACTTTACATTACATTACATGCATATGAATAACATTAAATACTCACAGTATTTCTCTTTATTTCAAAGGATTTTGTCTGAGTCTCTGGAAGCTTACAGGTGTCCCTTTACAACCAAAAGGCTTTTTGTAAACCAGAACACACCACGAGGTGTAAAATGCTGTTTTCTCTTTGGAGGTATCCTAAAGAGTTATTTGCCAATTTAAATCTAAATAAGTATTTTGGGCCACTTAACTGCCATAGCAATCATTTTGGGCAGAGAGTAACCTTTTAATCTTCCTTGTTTATCCAGAGTTGCAGCTCCTCCTTCTGCTAGTGGCACAACAAAAACCAACTAAGTTGTTGTCTTCATTCTGATGATATTCTGCCTTCTCACCATCGTCCATCACCAATTTGCCTTCCTCCTTGTGGCAGACCTAGAGCCTCTTTGCCTTCCTTTTGTTTCTGACGCACCACATATTTTGGGCATTTCTCATTCTGAGCTTTAGCCTTTCTGACACAATACCAACAGTTTCTGAGGACTTCCCTATATCAGTGAATTTACAGTTATAAATTAATTACAACTTAATAAGGAAGACACCCTCTGATGAATTTGCCTCACCAAAACCCAGTGGCAAAATATTCCTTGTTCCTTGGTGCTCTCCAAGCCCACTCTGCTTTGGTCTGCCATCTCCTACCATTCAAAAGAGACAATAGAAAAACCAAAAGACCAGTATACTCCCTTGCCAGCAATCAACACCCAGATATGCAAAAATCAACACTAGGATTAACACCAGATGAACCATCAAACAGCACAATACACCCTAATCAAGGAACTATTAACTCAGGCGATCAACCAAGCAGCAAACAACAGCCCAATCAAAGAACTCCCAAGGAGAGAACAACACCCGCACCAACACAAGCAGGGCAAGCCACAGTATATAAACTGAGAGCAAGGCCCACTCCCCCTTTGCACTGAAGATGTTGCCTAGTCTGGCAATGAAACGTCTGCAAGAAAACAACAAGGCTCAGAGAGCACCAAGGACTCCACAGTTCAACCCTGAGCTACAAATATTTGCTTCAATTGGTACAACTAATAAAGTAAGCTAATAACATTTGCTAAGTATGAAAAGGTTTTTTTTAACAGTTAGTCTTCTTATGTGTACTGTAGTCATCCTATGATAAAAGGGCTACATTTTAATTTTCCACTTGTTTTGTAAGTTGATGCTTCTGATGTGGCATTGGGAATGGTATTAATGCAAGAGTTTGAGGATGGGAAACATCCAATTCTTTGTCTTTTTTTTTAATCTGTTTCCAAGGGGAATGGTATACAGGGAAAGAAGCTTATGCTTAGATCAACCAAATCTTGGGCACCAATTTCGGTAAACCAGGTGTCAAACAAGGTTGCTTCATTGGTCTCTAATAATTTAATGTGTCTAAATTACAGTCCTATATAAAGCATAGTCCTATAATCCCAGAATTGCTGGGAATTGGGTGGCATAAAAAATTATCAAATTATTATTCAATTTACCTGGGAATCAGTCCCACTGACCTCAACAGAGTTTCGTTTATAGAAATAATAGGATTACATGGTTAAGGAAATTATTAATTCTAATTTGCAAGTAACAGTAATTAAAACAGAGAACTCCACTTTTTGAAGAATGAAGGAATTTGTTCATGCATAATAAAAGAGTTCAGTTTTAATTGTGTCAGAAGAATGAGACTCCTTTCTTTTCTCTGTTCATGTCCAAGCCAGGAATTTAATAGAAATCACCAGATGATCAATGGAGAGTCAAAGGAGATATTTATTCAGCCAAAGTTGTCTTTGGATGGGCAGCCATGCCAGGATATCTTTCAATCTCCCTTTTTATAGGAATTCAGCTAATTATTATCAATGAAATGGAATGCTTTAGCTTATTATTACGGCGAGGATTTCTATGACCTAAAATGTTAGAAATATGCAAGCATTTATGACCTTAAAACCATCTAAATATGACCAATTAAACCAAAAATATGACTTTTAAAGCAAAAATATGACTTTACAATTTTTCTGAAATTAGCACTCAATTTTTAAAAATCTGTGCTTACACATACACACACACACACACACACACAAATTAAAAGGTTTATTCTTCTTCACTTCCAGTGCAGAAGTGCTAGTACTGAAGGAATCAAATGAACATTTTGAGAGTAAAATGGTCATCCCTGGATTAGTTTTCATTAACAGCAGAATTGCATGGGATGACCACATGCATCTTGAGGTTATCAAACTCAAAACTCCTTCTGTTGTCCACCAGTATGTTCTTGTATCTGGAGAAACTCCATTTGACATCACAAGAGGCTATAGGAACAAATTTGAAAAAAGCAAACTCATCTGGAGAAAATTCTGGCTCAAAGTCTTCAAATTTTGCTTCGAGTCCATTTAGAACGTTACTTATTTTGCGAAGTGTTGAATAACCCAGATTAGATTGCAGCGCTCTTTGCAGTTTATCACTAATTTTTTCAGCCACTTTCCCCTTTGCTTGCTTCAAATCACTCTCAAGTTTGTTTTACAATGTTCAGTGCATCACTAAGTTCCATTCCTACAGTTTCAAGGTGGTGATTGCTCTTGATAATCCACTGAAGTTAGATCCTATATATGCTAAGTTTCCAGCCAAAGTTTCAGAAAAGGGATCTTGCACGATCTTGATGGAGGAGGATTCACAACAATCAAATTCTTTAACTATCCGCTGCAAGGAAGCCTAATTTGTGAAATAATATATAGCCGCATCCAGCCAAGTCCCCCAACATGTCATGACAGGTTGGGGAGGGTAGGAGCAATTTCTTTGAACTTTTGTACTCGAAGTGGAGCTTTAATGAACATTTTTTTCCCATTTGAAATTATCAACAGGGTATTTGCTTCGAATCTCTTCAGCCACTCTTGTAAACCATGTGCAAGGCATGTGATATGGTCATTTTTGAATAAAGAAGTTTAAGTCCCTTGGCTGCTTTAGTCATGTATGGAGCGGCATCTGTTACAAACAGAAGGATGTTTCCCCTTTTTACATTGTCCGGCCAGAGTAGTTTCATAGAATCGTCAAAGAGCATAGCAAGTGGAATTGTTTACTTTTTGTAGAGTTTCACATGTTAGAAGAAATACTTCACCAGGCTTGTCACATTTCAGAGTGCCAATAATAACATATCTTCCATTTACATCACTTGTTTCATCTTATTGTTGTCAACAGCAGATCTTATCTTTTCTAACACATCTTCATAGCAGGCAGAGATGTAATTTTTCCTTACAGTTGATTCTTTTGGAATCAGGTGACTGATGTACTTCTCCAAAAAATGCCTGAGGCTACCACTACCTAATTTCCTTAAGGGAATATTTGAAATAATCATCATTGTACAGAGATCCTTACAAAATTCTGACTGGGTATTTGATGAACCTGCAGTTGAAGAAGAAGCTCTCTCGAAAAGGAGACGTTGCCTGTTCTCAGTGAAGGTAAATCTTGCTAAACAACTCTTGTGTTTCACAGTGTCACAATGTTGTTGAATATTGAAATGCTTTTGGGCCGCTACCTTAACTTCAGACAATTTACAAAACAAAATATCACCGTTGCTACTGAAAATCTGCTCCCCAAATTCTTGAACAAGACGCTGTAATTTCACACTCGCTGAACATCTACTTTTAGGCATGTTGAAATCAGATTGCAGCTCTCATGTGACTCTACCACCTCGAACACACACATACCCGAGTTGGGGAGCAAATGAGAAAAAGAAAAAAAAAACAAATTCTCACTCTTTTTTTTGGTCTGGTCAGGGGAGAAGCCTCTGCCTGCTGAAGTCATTTTAAAAAAGGTTGCTCTCCCTCTCTTACATACACATACACACACACACAGAGCCTGAGTTGGGGAGCAAATAAGAAAAAGAAAAAACAGGTAAATTCTCACCTTTTTTTCAGGCCTGGTCAGGGGAGAAACCTTTTCCCTTTCCCTCTTTCCCTCCCTCACACACACCCCTTATTTGGTGAGCAAATAAGAAAAAGAAAACAAAACAGGCAAATTCTCACCTTTTTTTTCAGGCCTGGTCAGGGGAAAAGCCTCTGTTCCCACCTCTCTCTCCCTCTCTCTCTCTCACACACACATACCTCCCCGAGTTGGGGAGAGAATAAGAAAAAGAAGAAAAAAAACCAGGCAAATTCTCACTTTCTTTGCTGGCTCAAACTTGCTGGCTTATCAGGAGGGTTGCCAATGACCAAAATATGACCAAAATATGACGTTTGTTAGAAAATTAAGCGACAATATGACATAACACCTTTAAAAAGTCAAAATGTGACTTGTCAGGCAAAATAAGAAGCATCTAATTCTCACCAGATTACTCTAAAACATGTTTTAACTTACTTATAAATTCAAATAAAGGTTCCAGAAAAAATATGACATGTCATAGAAATCCTCGCCCTACTTATTACAATAGTTTCTGCTCTATCAGCATTAACATCTTTCTTCCTGTACAATCTTTCCTTCCTTCCATATTCTGCTGAAACAGATGTTTCTTTATCCTAAAGTTACAGCAAACTTCCTTATTCATAGTTAAACATACAGTATGTCTCTTTATTTCAAGCTAAAACAATGGGCATTTTATCTTTCCTATACATGTGTTTTTCTATACATAATGTCTTCCTTTATATAGATTTTGCTATACAATATATTCACTTGTTTATACTGACAGGAAGAGCCTTTATAAATGGCATTCCTTAATTTAAACTTATTGTAAACAAGATAAGGAAAACGTTCCAACAATTATAACTTTACACAATTCTTAATAAAGTGGATTAGCCATTCCATAAATGTAACAGAAATGTAAATTATTTTCTTTTTCAAATTTAGGAACTCGGTCATTAAACGAAGTGGTCGTAAGTGAAACCATGACTGTGCTTATGATCTTACTTCAGCTTTCCTTTGTTTTACAGACCTGCAAAGGTTGTAAATGTGAGGACTGGTCATAAAGCTACTTTTTCATCACTGTTGTAACTGTGAATGGTTGCTAAATGAGGCAGTCACTAAACAAAGACTACCGATATTAACTAAAGCTGTCTCAGAGTTTTTCACATTATTTTAAACATGCTTTCACCAAACTAGATTTTATTTCTTTATAAATGTTTTATTTTTTTACCTCACATGCTGCTATAGCCTTAGTTTTCTTTTCTTGTAAGCATTGCCATTAAATATGAGGCATTCACTGTGATTTATTATCATAACTACTTTGACCTGATTAAGAATCCTTCATGAATTATATATTCTGAGCACAGAATTTATAGCAATAAATTCTTACCCTCATGATTGTCATGCAGTCAGTTTTAAAACAGTGCCCTAACTGTATGATTCTGCTAAAATATTTTTCAGTTGTAATCCCTCAACCAATCAAACTAAAATAGATGTTGTTTGCTAAAATCCACACATTTTGGTTGGGATGCCAGAAAAAAAATGGACCAAACTGGGTGATATGACTTGCCTCCATGCAGATAAGGAAGAATACATTCCCCTTCCATCTTTGCTCACGCCCTAACCATCGATCATCAGTCCTCTGGAAAAGAAACAGACAATAGGATCAATATGTCTGTAATACAGTACTCATGTTATGACCCATTACTGAAAAAGGGAGATGATAGACAGTGGATGAATTATTTACCTATTGCACTAATTCCTCAGGCAGGCAAACAGAACCTTCAAATAAGAAGTGAGCCATGTGTGGAAGAAGAAATACTAGATGAGCAGAGAGATTTCAAAAAAGACAGAGGGACAAAAGACCAGGCAGCTTATATAAGATGGAAAATGGGAGGAAAAAGATATACTATAGTATGATAAGTATATATCATACTTATACCCGCTGCAATCAGACGTCCCTTTGAGGTTTACAGTAATTAAAAAAAATACAAACTTTTAAGTAAAATGTCTATGGTAGAAAGTAAAATATATAAAATTTTAAAGGTAAAGGTAAAGGTTTCCCTTGACGTAAAGTCCAGTCGTGTCCGACTCTAGGGGGCGGTGCTCATCTCCGTTTCAAAGCCTTGGAGCCGGCGTTGTCCATAGGACACTTCCGGGTCATGTGGCCAGCATGACTCACGGAACGCCGTTACCTTCCCGCCGAAGCGGTACCAATTAATCTACCCACATTTGCATGTTTTCGAACTGCTTGGTGTGCAGGAGCTGGGACGAGCAACGGGAGCTCACCCCGCTGCGCGGTTTCGAACCGCCGACCTTCTGATCGACAGCTCAGCGGTTTAACCCGCAGCGCCACCGCGTCTTTTAAATTTAAAATTTTAAATTTTAAAACCACCCCCCAAAAACTTTATGATAAACAATCAACCTGGGCATCCGATTGCTTACCAGACCCTCTGAATTTTTTTGTTTATTTATTTATTTGAATTTATTAACTGCCCAACTCCAATAGACTCCGTTTTCAGGAGTTTCTGAAAGGACAGGACAGTGGGGGACAGTCTCATTCCTAAAGGGAGAGTGTTCAATAAAATAGGTGCTGCTTTTGAGAAGCAGCTTCTACAAGCCCCCTCTCCCATTTTCCAAATACCTTGCAGAAACGGGGATCATCAACAGTTTCTCCTAAGATACACAGGTTGAGGGTTTCAATTTCAGAAACTGCATAGGCATCAGGACCAAAAAACTGAGGTACACAAGTTTAACTCAAGCAACCAGTTAAAAAGCACTCTTGAGATACCTCACATTCATATTTAAGATTATCAACACTTTTAAAAGTCACATCAAAAAAATAATGCATCCAAAAAAAACCAGTATCATGAAAGGCCCAATTTATCATAATATCTATAAGCTTTGCTATTTAATCTTTAGACTAACATAAGCTTTTTATGCCTAAAGGGAGTGGGCAATGCATGTGGAATCTTTTTGCTCCTTTGCTTAATGCAATTTAATAGAAATCAATTTTGAGGCACATATATTCTTATGTTCATAGTTAGTCGTGTGTATAATTCAAGAGAAGAATGTGATACAGATGAAATTAATAATTCTTTAACTTTCTACTAAAGTTGTACAGTTTGCAAATTGCTGCCTAATTTTAAATGAAGCGTATGCAGCTACAAATGAATACTTCATCTTGGAGAGCGGTCTTAATGACGGGCCAGGAATCAGCGAGCCGAGAACCCCAGTCACAGGCCGCCACAGCCGGGCCAGGAGGTTGGGCACAAAATCCCGCCCTGAAACAACCCAAAAGGGGGGTTGACCAGTGCTTTGGTGCACTACGTTATTGTAAGCGACCTCAGCAAAAGGGAGCAAATCAACCCAGTCATCCTGGTGATAATTGATGTAAGAGCGAAGAAATTGCTCTAGGGTGGCATTAAGGACCTCCGTAGATCCGTCAGTCTGGGGATGCCAAGAGGTTGACAATGCCTGTTCAGTGCCAATGAGTTTCAAAAAAGCCCGCCAAAATCGTGAGGTAAATTGTGTGCCCCTATCGGTCACCAAACGAGAGGGGCAGCCGTGGGGGCGGTACACGTGCACCAAAAAGAGTTTCGCCAGCTGTTGTGCCGATGGAATGGACGCACAGGGCACAAAGTGGGCCTGCTTTGAAAAATAGCCTTTGACCACCCAAATGACAGTTTTCTTCTGACTGGGAGGCAAGTCCACAATAAAATCCATGGAGATTTCTTCCCAAGGGCGAGAAGGGTCAGCCACAGGCTGCAAAAGCCCCTGGGGTTTACCTGACGGTCGCTTAGACATAGCGCAGACAGGGCAGGAAGCGACATAAGCCTTGACATCCTTTCTCAAGGAGGGCCACCAAAATTGCCGCCGAACCAAATGGAGGGATTTGAGAAAACCAAAATGACCAACTTGTTTGCTGTCATGAGAACGGGTAAGTATTGTAGCTCGTTGAGAGTCAGGCACGTATAAATGCCCCCCACCCAAGCTAGGTCGTGCTCAAGGGAAACCTTGTCAGGGTTAGCCAAAAGCCAGGGATCAGATTTCAAAGCTGAGACAAAATTTGCCCGCAACCCACCAGGCATTTGCGGCTGCCTGCGGGCACGAGAGTGCTGCACCGGAGCCATTTGCAAGGAGAGAGGGGGCTGCCCCCGAGTGCGGCTCCTGGTGACAGCGACCAAACCCAATTGTGGCTCTGTGAGCACAGTCCCAATAACATCGGAGATAGGCTCCACGTCCTGTGGCAAGCGGGAAAGTGCATCAGCCAAAAAATTCTTCTTGCCTGGGATAAACTTAAGTTGAAAATTAAAATGGCTAAAAAACTGAGCCCAGCATATCTGTTTTGGGCTGAGACGCCTGGGTGTGCGGAGCGCTTCTAGGTTGCGGTGATCCATCCAAATCTCAAAAGGGGAGGTAGCCCCCTCCAAAAGGTGACGCCAAGCTTCCAACGCAGCCTTAACCACAAAAGCCTCCTTTTCCCAAACATGCCAGCACCTCTTCGTTTCAGAAAACTTACGGGAGAGATAGGCGCAAGGCTTTAAAAGCCCAGCAGAGTCCTTTTGCAACAAAATAGCTCCAATAGAAAAATCAGAAGCATCAACCTGAACAATGAAAGGCCGCTCAGGGTCAGGGTGGGATAGAATGGGCTCCGCTGTAAAAAGGGTTTTTAACTGATCAAAGGCAGCCTGACAGGCAGGAGTCCAATTGAGCACGGCCCCCGGGTTTTTCACTTTGCGTGTCTCCCCGACCCCTTTGGTGCACAACAAATCAGTCAGGGGCAGAGCAATCTCCGCGAACCCCTGGACAAAGGATCTGTAAAAGTTAGCGAACCCCAAAAAACTTTGAAGTTGGCGACAGGTGCGTGGGCGCTCCCAGTTGAGAACCGCCTGAACCTTCACAGGATCCATTTCAATGCCTTGGTCAGAAACCCTGTAGCCCAAGTAATCCAAGCAAGACTTATGGAATTCACATTTAGAAAGCTTAGCGTACAGCTTAGCGTTCCGGAGCTTGGTGAGAACCTGTGTAAGGAGCTTTTCGTGCTCCTTCTCAGTTTTGGTATAGATGAGAACATCATCCAAATAAACCAACACCCCCTTAAACAAATGTTCATGTAACACCTAATTAATGAGTTGCATAAAAACCTCTGGGGCTCCTGCAAGGCCAAAAGGAAGAACCTTATATTGAAATGAACCCAAGGGGCAATTAAAAGCTGTTTTCCATTCATCCCCCTCCCGAATGCGAATGCGGTAGTATGCCTTGCGAAGGTCAAGCTTGGAAAAAATTCTACCAGTGGACAAATGAGCTAACATGTCTTTTACGAGAGGCAGAGGGTACTTGTTTGAGAGGGAGGTGGAATTTAACCCCCGATAGTCCGTGCACAGTCTCAGGGTGCCATCCTTTTTCTCACGGAATAAAACGGGAGCCCCAACCGGGGAGTTAGCCGGTTCAATGAAACCTCTAGCCAGGTTTTTATCAATGAACTGCCGTAACACCTCAAGTTCTTTCTTGGTCATAGGATAAATCTTTGGCTTGGGCAAGGGAACGTCGGGAAGAAGTTCAATGGCACAGTCAGTCTTGCGATGGGGGGGCAACTGGTCAGCCTCCTCCTCCCCAAAGATGTCAGCAAAGTCCGAGTACCTTGCGGGCAGTCCCTCCAGGGGGGGAGCGGGAGCCCTCCCTGCAGCCCAAGTGAGGGATTGCCCCACAACGGGAGCTTGGTAGAAACCATCCTCAAACGTTAGAGTACGAGTTTTCCAATTAACGTAAGGGTTGTGCTCAGTTAGCCAGGGGATCCCCAAAACAACCAAAGGATTGCCCACTGGGGTAACTATGAACTGGATCAGTTCGATGTGCGTGCCCATTCGCAGCGTAACCTCCCCAGTAAACTGGGTGGCCGGACCCCCTCCTGCCGTGGAACCATCGAGCTGCTGAAAAATCAGCGGTTTAGGGAGAGGGGAGCAGGGCAAGTCCAAAGCAGCGACCAGGTCGGGATGGATTAAACATCTGGAACACCCTGAATCGACCAAAGCCCACACGTCGACGGTCTTGGATCGATAGGCCAACTGGATTTTTACAGCTAGGATGGGGCAATCAGCACTCACCATGTTGGTATTGTGCCCATTCTCCACCACCTGCCCAGCGGTGCTGTTTAAGGCAGGTGGAAGGCGTTTCCCGCTGGCTGCTCCAGGGCGGCCAAAGTGTCTCCTGTAAAGTATAGCTCATCCTCTTCGTCCGTGGTCACCAGCGCCCCCGCCAGCCGGCGAGGGGGGTTAGGTGCCTTTTGTGGTATCTTTTGGGTTGGTTTAGAGGGGAGATCTGCTGCCTTAGCTTTTTGACATTCCGCTGCGCGGTGACCTGTTTTGCCACACTTGATGCACTGGCCCTGGGCGAAACGGTGTTGCCTTTCCTCAGCCCAGCTGGAGTCCGACTGCAACCTCGGCCCCTTCGCACTGGAGGGGGGCTTGTCTCCTTTTGTAGCTCGCATAAAGGTGTGCTGAGCACGCTCAGCCTTCCCGGCCAGACAGATCCAATCATGCAGGGAGTCTGGATCGTCTCTGCACAGTGCCCATCGCAACACCTCCCGATTGAGGCCATCCTTAAATTTCTTGATTAAGGTAGCCTCCAACCATTCGGGAACTTTCCCTGCCAAAACTTTGAATTCAAGGGCATAATCAGCAACCAATTTTTGTCCCTGAACCAGTTCATTCAGAGCATCCTTGGCCCTTTCCTTAGCCAGGGGATCCTCAAAATACCATTTCAAAGTGGCTAGAAAGGAATTAAATGCGGTTAGCGCTGGGGCTCTTGATTCGCATAACTGGACATACCAGTCAGCAGCTCTGCCCTTCAGTTTTGTGGCAATAGCTGTAATTTTAGCCCCTTCTGAGGTAAAACAATGTCCATATTGTTGCATATAATTCATCGCATTGTTAAGGAAGAATGACAAGTTTGTGGGGTCACCATCAAACTTCACTGAAAAGTCCTTGGCTACCCCGCCGCTTGGAGGCGCCCCAACCGGTGGACGAGCCGGGGTAACTACCACCGGAGTGGAACCATGGAGAGCCGGGGAAAAGTTCCTTGGCCAGCCCCTTCCCCTCGGAGCTGGCGATGGAGTTGGTGGGATGCTGGGACCCCCTGCTGCCCCCGGACCGCCAACGACCTTTACCAGGTCACTCACTGCGGTTGAAAGTGAGCGTAGCATGTATTCCATGGATTCGATCTTGGACTCAAGGACTCTGATTCTATCCGGCATGGTAGAGTCCTCCAGCCCCGGCCCTTCAGGTCGCTGACTCCCTGACACTTTTGTGGACTCCCTTTCGGGAGTCTGTGGGCATCGCAGTTTCCATGTGGTGCGAGACATCCCTAGCCGGGGGTCTGCCAGGGCATCCCACAGGAACTGTTGGTGTTTGGCGAGCCCTTCGTCCGTCGGTTCCCTCTCCTCCGGGTTGGAGCTTGGATCTCTGGAATGGGGTGCGGGGTGGGATGGGAGGGGGCTTGAGTCCCTGCTCGGGAATGCCGTCTCCAACAGTTGCCTGGTCGCCTCCCCAAATCCCGTCGCCTCCTTCCCCAATTCTGCCATCGCTAACTTCTTCTCTCTCAAGAAAATTTCTTGGTAGAGACTAGCGAGGTTTGTTCGTGGAATGATTCTCAGCTTTATGTAACGATTGCCCTACTCAAATAAAATGCTCAAACTCCAAATCTAAGTTTAAGGTCTGGTTTATTTAGAATAAGGTGCAAACAGAGAAAGCTGAGAATGAGAAAAGCGCGCCTAAACTCAAACTAAATAGCTCCATTTCCAACAATGACCCCCCCCCTCCGTGCATACAGAACAATCCCACATTCCCAGGTGCTCCTAACGAGCTCTGCTGATCAACGGGCAAAAAGACCTTGACATTTAAGAGATAACCCAAACACATTCCTTCCTGGCACAGCCCTACACATCTCCCCATACAAGGTTTATCAGCAGCACCCTCCCAGCCAGGAACACGCATCAACACTCTGGCATGCGAACCGTTACGATGGAGTGAACATCGCAACGGTGATCATGACACACAGGGAAAATTGGGCAGCCAACAAGCCAGCACAGGCCATCTGAGGTAGAAGAGAGAGATGGAGCAATGCCCTCTCTGGATTTTCTTCTGGGTGAAACCCAGAGCAATCAAAACATTCCATGGTTTGTTTCTAACAAGCCACAGACCATTTAGCATGGTTTAATAGAATTTCTGTAATATGATGTTGCAAAACACATCTCTCATTTCGTGTATACCCCTAGCTGTAAGCATTCTCACAAAATGATTGCTGGAGGGCTTGCCAATGCAGAGAATGACTGTCACGGGGAGGCAGTTACAAAGCACAGATTGACCAGAATGCCATTCCCCTCACCAGTTGTCCCTCTCGCAAGATGCCCCCTCCAACCTCTGTTGCCTATGCCATTTTGGGGGAGAGGACAAAACAGCTCTAAACAAGCATTCTATTCTTTAAAACAGCTTATTGGGTTTCAGAGAAATTTTTCAGCTCATTGGATTGCAGAGAAATTTTTCAAAATAAAGATACTACTGGAAGTTTTAAAAATTAAAATATAAATGTAAAAAGTTAGATGGGGTACAAAGGGAGGTGTCTGCAGGTACAACGACCACACATTGGACCCAAGTTTTAATGCATATCTATATACACTCACAGTCGTGCCCTGCAGGAAAAGACTGGGGCTCTGAAAGTGAACTCAGATGGCAGTGTACACTTCTTGATTTTCTCCAACTTGAATGGAAGCACTTTTACCCTGATCTAGTCTATTGGCCTTGATCATCGCCACCTTACAGATGATTCCCAACATAACCCTCCACTTTTGGTGAGTTTCAGTCCCTTACACTCAATCTTCTCAGCACTGTATCTCACCCAGAGCTTCACTTACCATGAAAAAATGATTAAGTCTGTTTTTTGTTGAGCTTGACATCCTGGACAGGTTCATCTCATAATTTTCTTGGCTAAAATGCAGAAATGGTTTGCGTGGCTTTCTTCTGGGATGTGTTTTTGACTTTCCAGTGTCTCCCCCATGCCTGGTGATTTCCATCAAAGTATTTCCTGGTGATCTCCATCCAAGTATTGAGGAGGTGTCTAAAACTGCTTAGCTTTCTGAAATCAGCAAAGGCTAGCTAACTGAGCTCTGGTTTTCAAAGAAAGTTCGTGAATTCTTGTTTACCTTCCTATTTTTAAATTTGATTTTCAACCTCTATTCTTATCTCACTTTGGAATATAGCTGATCCTAGCAGTTCTCAGGCTTTTCTACGAATTTCGGTTCTTTCAGGACAGACTGCTCAAGAAAAGCACACCCACCCATCCACCCTTGTATGATTATAAATTGATACCATCCTGGTCTTTCTCGCGCTCTGCCTCGACAGTTTAAAACTACTACTTAAAAGACCCCTATAAACCTGCCCTGGCCTCTCCTTAGTTGGAACAGGACCGTCCTGGGGAAGGGACGAACCACACCACTCCTTCGCCTTGTTCTTCTATTGGCCACCAACTGCGAACACGAGTCGGCGATTGGCTACTACGGAAATTCTTCCCGTCAGCGATTGGCTTGGTAAGGCCTAAAGACCTGCCTCCCTTAAAGAGCGGGCGAGGGCGGGGTTTTTTGGCAGTGGGTAAAAGAACCGAGGGAAAAGCCGAACTCAGGGCAGGTGCAGAGCGCGCGCTCGTTCGTCCCTTCTTTGCGGAGGGGACGTGGCGCTCCTGGGTTGAGGCGTCGGTTTAAATGGAAATGGAGGTGGGATGAAATTCCGGCCGGGCTCTTCCTTCCGTCCAGCCAGAGCTGCTGTGTACGCCGCGCTTCTTCCCGCAGTGGGCAGTGGAGCGGAGCGGAGGTAGAAGGGTGAGCTGCGTCGCAATGGATGAGGCGGACCCGTCCCGAGCTTAGCAAAACACTTTCTAGGGCACAAGGGCTGGGGATCCGCTGCGGCAAAGCGCTCGCTCTCCTCCCGTGGCTGTGGCCCGCCTAGTGGTCGCCGCTGCCCCCCGGCCGCTGAGGCGGCGAAGCTGAGCGCTGAGCTGCCTTTGCTCCCTCAGCCGCAATGGGATTGTGGGGGACGCAGCAGCAGCAGCTTCTCAGGTCGTCGTCGTTGCGGCTCAGCAGGTCGCTCAAGCGGCGCCTTCCGGAGCCCCGAAGGAGAGCGCGGAGCGCGCTGCCCGGGCGCGCTGCCTGAGCCACCGCCGCTCACCGCGAGAGCACGATGGAAGAGCGCCCGAGCCGGTGGCTCCTGTTTCCGCCGCTCCTGGCGCTGCTCGTCGCCGTCCTCCTCCTCCTCCACGAGCCTTCCCCCAAGGGAGGCTGCCCCGGTGCGCCCGCCGCGCCGCCTCCGGCCGCGGCTCCTTGCGTCCCCGGGCTCCCTTCCGCGGTCCCGTTCCCGCTCGGAGGACGTCGGGGCGAACGAGGGCAACATCTGCACTGGGAGCCGCATGGAGCGCGCGGGGTCGTCCTGCGCTCCTCCCGCTCGCCCGGGCGGAAGTTCTTCTTCGAAGTCTCTGAGTTGTGCCGCCGCCTTCCATTCGACATGAGGGGCCACGACGTGATGGTTTTTCTGCACATCCAGAAAACCGGAGGCACCACCTTCGGGAGGCACCTGGTGCGCAACATCCGTCTGGAGCAGCCTTGCTTTTGTCGCGCTGGGCAGAAAAAGTGTACTTGCCATCGCCCGGGAGGCGGCGACCGCGGCGGGGACAAGGGCGACACCTGGCTCTTCTCGCGCTTCTCCACCGGCTGGAGCTGCGGGTTACATGCGGACTGGACGGAGCTCACCAACTGCGTGCCCGCAGCCATGGAGCGCAGGCGGATCTGTCCCGCCAATCGCACCCTCAGGTCAGTTTGTCCTCTTCTGCTGCAGTCTAGCGATAGAGCAGAGGTGGCTCAGTTTCCCCAGTTCGGTGGGTAAATGATCAGGAGTCGAATTTTTTAATAAATCGTGCAAAAAACTCTGGCACAAATAAGATTAACGAATTTGACTACATGTTCTTGGGCAACTAAGACTGTGTTTGGGCAACCTATTGAAGCATAAATTAAGATAAGGATTACCTCCTCCTTTGAGTTGAGCTGCACACTTGGTGAATCCATGGACACAGGGGTACAGAAGTGATTTGCCAGGGCTTTCTTCTCTGATACAGTGTTTGCAAATCTTAATATTGCAGCAGATTCCCTTCCTATTTCCTAGTGGTCTCCCATTCAACCAGGCCTAGTCTTATGTAGCTTTTTGACATCACTGAAAATTGGTTACATGCTGCCATCTAGCTGGGTAAACCAAAAACTAGCCAGCCACATTTTAGTCTAGTGCATTATGTGAATCCAGCCTACCTGGTTAGATTATGGTTCAGTGTATTATTTGAATCCAGAAAATTGGGTTAATTTGTAAATCACAGGTAGGTGTATCATGTGAACATAACCTCTAACTATATCAGGAAAAAAAAAAACAATTTGGCCTTTCTCAAATTGAACAATGTCTTTAACATTCTATAATAATCTTCATAAAAATGTATTTGCCATAGGAAATCAGGCTGATTCCAAGCCAAAAAGGGCCTAATCTTCAAATGCTAAAACACTATGCAATTTAAAAACTTATTGAAAGAAATACAAGGCATTAGTTCTAAATGTTATCATTGTATGCCAGGCAGCAGTTGTGCACACATTTGAGATGATCAATTAGGCAGGTTTATAAACATTACATGTAGGGTAACACAGCATTGTAATCTTTATGGATCTGTGACATATTTCATGGCTGAATAGAAAAAAAAAACTACACAGGAACTTTGTATCCAAACTTCCTTTGTGTCATGGCAAAGCTGTTCCATTCAAGCAAATTATAGATACTAAAAATTCTTCATATATGGCTTATTTTAATATCATTGATGATGCATTCCTGAAGGCTTTTATTGCTGGCTGAATTACTAACTTGTTGTACCACTTGTTTCCAAATGGAAAGTTTTTATATTGTGCCATACATTGTTTAACCTGGATTTTGGCTGAAGTTATTGGACTAGATTTTGTTGTTTGAAAGACTTAGACTGCAGTGCTATTCACAGTAAATATGCATTGGATGCATATTTTTCACTGTCTTTTTATATTATCTAAGTAGTTTCAATCAACATTTTGACTGTAAAATTGAAGACAGGAAATTGGAGGAAAGTATGCTAATAAAAATACCGACTCAGCTTTGAAAATTACCTCCTTTCAGTATTTTTCGGTTTTTGAAAATACTAAATTCAGCAAACTTTAGTTCTGGTTTGAAAGTTCAGTACCTGTAGTTGCTGTAATTGAACCCTGACATTTTAAGAAGAAAGAGCCTTTTTTGATTAATATTTAACTTAACGTGTTCCTTTATACACTTTTTCATACACTATTCAGTACTCTTGAGTTTCCTCAACAATTTTTGTCTTATCTTTTGGGATAAAAGACAGACAAAAGCACTGTAACCATACAGTGGAAGTTTGTATCCCTCAGTTCCCATTGCCTTCCTGGATATGTTCCAACTCTGCTTCAAACAGATTTGGGAGTTTGTTGGAGGATGTAGAATTCATTCTGCCAATAGTGTCCTTTCTGCTATTCAAGGACACCATTACATTATCTGTCTTTTAGATGCTAAGAAGGGTAAAAAATAATTGAACAATCAGATGAACTGTTAAGAAGACATATAAAGTTACATATTGCTTTTGCTGGTTTTTGGAATAGAAAAGAAATTAGTGTAGCAATTTAAATGACAAATATGAATATCTGCTATAAAAGATAGCTGTTCAAATGATGGGGAGATATATATATATAGAGAGAGAGAGAGAGGGAGGGAGGGGGAGAGAGAGAGAGAGATTATATTCTGTATGCAGAATTACTAAAGTTGACTCAAGGTTTGAAGAAAGGACCCTCTCTCTAGATGTTATTGATGATGGCATAAGAAGGAAGAGAGTTATAGACTCAGAAATGTAGAGTTGGAAGAGACCACAGGGTTCATCTAGTCCAGTGTTTCTTAAAGTGTAGTCCAAGGACCTCTGGGGGTCCCTCAAGTCCCTCTCAGGGTTCCACAAAATCAAAATTATTTGCCAGATATTGAAGATATTTGGAAAAATTTAAAACAATGTCACTCATCTCATTTTTATTTGTTAAAAAATATAGGTTTTTTAATGAAAAAAATATTTTACTTATGTTAATATCTATGGGTTTAATATAGTTATTTTTACATGAGTTAATAAATATTCTAGTGTCAATTTTAATTTTTAATATGGTAAATATCAATAAATATTAATATCAATAAATAAACTCACATGAACAAAAGCTCTTTTGGGGTCCTCCATAATTTTTAAAAGTGGGAAGGGGTCCTGAGAGCAAAAAGGTTAAGAAACACTGATCTAGTCCAACCCTCTCCAATTAAACCATCCTCCAAGGATGGTTGTCCACAGATAGAGAACCTATTGTTACATTGTTTTGTAGATCTCATTGTTCAGATGTTTTCCTTCTATTTACATGAATTCTAGGTAAATACAACTTATATAATTTATAAGTTATAAATATAATAAATATATATTTATAACATATAATAATTTCTATAACTTATATATGGTCCTAGTTTCTGTGGCATAAGAAAATAGTTCCTGGTCATCTTCCCTTTTATGTGTCTGAGCACTGACATCATATTTTCCATATAGTCTTCTTTTCTCTAGACTGAACATTCCAAGTACATTCAGCCTGTCCTCCTAGGGGATGTCCTCAATTGCAGTATCATTTTTGTTGCCCTTTTTTGGACCCTCTCTAATCTCTCAATATCCTTCTGGAACTGTGGATCATTCATAGCACTCCAGAAGTTGACTTACCAGCGCAGAGTAGAGGAGAATAAGGACCTCACATGTGCATCTTTTAATGCAACCCAGAACTGTGTTAGCTCGAGCACCTGCCTCACACCGCTGGCTCATGCTCATTATGTTGTTAGTGACCACATCCAGTTCCTTATCCACTGTACTGTTTCCAAGCCTTATTGTTATATGTGTGTCCTGCTTTTTCTCCTTAAATGTAATACTTTAAATGTAAAATCTCCCTGTTAAAGAACAACTTGTTCCTCTCACCCCAGTCTTCCAACCTGGCCAACTACAGCCTTGTTCTGTCATCCTCAATGTTGGCCAGACCTCCTAATTTTGTGCCATTTGCAAATTTTATAGGCAGCTCATCAATTCCATCGTACAGGTCATTAATAAAAATGTTGAATAATATTGGCCCCAAGACTGATCTTTACAGAACCTCACTAGTTACTCCAACTCAATGTAGAGCTATTAACATTGACTTGAGTGCAGTTAGCCAGCTAGCTGTGGACCCTTACTATAACATCATCCAAACCTCACTTAAAAATAGTTTGTCAATAGGAATATTGTAAGCTTTGTCAAAAGCTTTGCTGGAATCTAGTGGATAAAGGGATATAATCTAACTTGGTTTCAGCAAAGCTTTTGACAGATGTAAGATTTGTCTTATGACCTATTTTTGGCAATGCCATACTGATTCTTAGCTGTCATGGCATGGTTTTCAAGATGCTTCTAATTGGACTATTTTATTATCTACTCTAACATCATTTCAAGTATTGATGTTAGGCTTACTGGCTGATACTGCAATCTTATTTTTTCCCTTTCTTGAAAAAGGGGAACACATTTGCTTTTATTTGGCACCTTCCCAGTTCTATAGGGCTCCTTGAAGATAATTGCCAGAGGTCCTGACAGTTCTTCAGCCTTCAGTATTTTAGTTGTATTACTTAAGTCCTGGCACTTGAAGGCATTAAAATTAGCTAGGTGATCCCTTAATCACATCTTTACTGACCTGCATCCTCCCCTGTTGTATTCATTACCAGTCTATGCTATTCAAGTCATCATTTCCATTGGATGTAAAGACAGAGGCAAAATACAAAGTATTTTGAAAGAACATTATAAGTAGTAGGATTTTCTTCAGAGAATGGGTTATACCCAAAGAAAATGGAGCATTGGATAGTGTAATTGCAGACTATCTTTAGTACAAGCAAGTGATGCTAAATCTTATATTAGAAAAGAACAGTTTACATGTAGGCTCCTTTTTTTCTGATGCTAACTGTTGTATGTCTATGTGGTGCTCCTAATCTCTATATTTCTGCACTCTGTCTGGATTATGGATATCTCTTACCACAGTCTGTAGAACTTCTTATATTGAATCACAATCACAATGGGCACAGGAACAATTTCAGTTCTGAATTGTTAAACTATTTACCATCTCTTCCCATCTGGACCAGTTTTCAAGATTAATATTTCTGGAGAAGCAGCTTTTTCCACAAAGCAGATATTTGAAAATCTTTTTCATGTTGTAATGTTCTCAGGGCAAAGCAAAGTGTTCTCAAGGCAAAATATACAGATCATGGAACCTATAGATGCTCAGAACAAAGATATATACAAACAGTAATCAGCTAAGAGGTCAGTGGTCCTTTATTCTTAAAGAACTACAGGTTGGAAAACAGGCCAGAGACTTTTGTATCAGTGCAAATGGTACCAGAAGATGCTCTAAATATTTCCTACAGTGATAGGAAAATAGCATTTTAGTCAGAAAACAGCTGTGTATCCAGAGGGCAATATCTATCAATCAATCTATCGATCAATCTATCTAATTTCTAGGTAGCTCAACTCCAAATGACTTGATGGCTTGACATGTACAAGAACTATACAGTCAACGGTAAAGCCCAATAGATAGCATCACTTGAAGAGAGCAGCACCCAAACACTCTCCCTCACCAACAGAGACAGAAACACACAACCATGCTTATTGAACATGAGGATTAAAAAAAAAGGGAAGAGATGGTGTTTGGGGTTATACAAATCTCTAGGGAGATGGTGTTCCGGGGGCAGGTGCAATGACAGAGAAGTCCTGCTTCCTCGGCCCTGCTAAATGGCATGCTTAATTGGCACAACCAAGACTGAACCAACTCTGTCAAGTTCTTACAGACAGGTGGAAATCACAGAAGACAGTCTTTCAGATAACTAGGCACTATGCCCCATTGGGCCTTAAAGGTAACAACCAACACCTTGAATTGAACCTGGAAGTCACGTGATAACCAGTGTACCTCACAAAGTATAGTGATTATATGAGCATGTCATGACCAGCCCAACAATGCTTATGCTGCTACATTCTGTAGCTTCCGAATGGTCTTCAAGGGTAGACATCAAGGGTAGACAGCATTACAGTAGACAGAGGCATGAGTGACCATATAAAAGGCTACCTGGTCTAGGAAAGAGTGCAAAAACCCTCCTGGCCACAGCTACCACCTCCTCTTCAAGCAGGAGCTGTGAGTCTAGGACCTGTAAATTATGAACCAGATACAATCAGGGTAATGCCACCCTGTTCAGGTCCCAAGATGGAAGACCTCCAACAGCAGAGGGCCCAAACACACATACAGTTTTGTTAGAATTGACCCTAAGCTTGTTTCTCCCCATCCAAACTCTCACAGCCTCCAGGCACTGGGACATGACTTTGACAGCAACATTTGGCCTGATACTGATCATACCTGATCCCAAACCAACAGATGACTTGATCCATGGGCCTCATGTAAATGTTAAATAGGAGGGGTGAGAGCATCAAGTCCTGAGGTAACCTACAGATCAGGGGGTACTTTGTCTTCTTAAATCAAAACATGGACTGGAACTGGCTGCAGAGAAAGGAGGAATACCACCATAACATTATGGTTCTCACTCTGTACAATCAGACAAAAGGGATACCATGATTGATAGTATCAAAAACTGCTGAGAGATGAAGGACAACCAGGATGATTGCACTCCTCTCGGCTCCACCAGAGGCCATCAACAAGCATAACCAATGCTGTCTCCATACTATGTCCTAGCCTGAAACCCAGCTGTAAAGGGTCTAGGATCTGTTTCCTTCAGGGCCCTCTGTAACTGTAACACAACTGGTCCTAGGTGATCTTTCTTGTGTCCAAGACTGACTTAACATAAACTGGTATTGCAGTAAATACAATAAATTTACTTTTGAAGTATACTAAAGGTGCCAGAATCTCTGATCGATTTTTTATGTTTTCTTTCAAAAATAAGATGAAGCCTTTGAAGCTGAAAATCTCCAGTGCCACAAGCTGGCAGCAGGACAGCTCGATTTTATAATTTGAAGAGCAAGTTAGTTAGAGAGAAGAGTCTGTTTTATTTCATGGACTGAAATTTAGGCATTGTGAATTTACTCTGGTATGAATGCATCTGTGAGAAATCCTGGGCCTGATAGTGACTGGGGTTAGACTTTTTAGAAAACAGTAATTTATTCCTTTCTTTTTCTTTTTTCTTTTCTTATTTATGTTTCAGACCTTATTAAATACAATTAAGTATTTAAACCTTAAGTTCTTAAATGGTAGTGCTCATTCTGAGAAAGGAACCTAACCTTTAGCGTACATACACCTTCCTGCTAAGTCAGACTACTAAAGGAAGGAGGTTGCCAGTTGCATCCTCCCTGGTAGACCAGGGGCAGAGAGGAGCTAATGGAGTAGAGGAGCTAATGGCTGGAGTAGAGGAGCTAATGACCTTCACCAGAAATTGTGAAGTAGGTGCAGTGAGGCTGTGGGAGGAGGATTTAAAGACTACCAGAACCAATAGATGACCTTTCCCAGTGTTCATGAAGATGTTAAATAACTTCAGATAGAGGACTGAGTCCAGCAGCACCCTGCATACAAGCGGGTCAGTACTATACACTGACATCTTCAAATGCTGTGCTCCCTATTGTGGATTGAATTGGATCCATGCTTGAAATTGTTAATGGGATATAAATGGATTGGGACTAATGTGTCCTATTGACACATTCAAAATTATACATTTTGCACTAAGTATCCTAGTCATAGTTAATATTTTGTGCACTCTTCACAGAACAATGTAAACATACAAAATTATGTGGATATGGCAAAGTCATTACTATTTGAAATTCTGAATTTTCTCTTGTAATGCTTCAGTAATGTAATGGACACAATGTGATATTGTCAGCCTTCCCTGGTAGACCAGACAGGAAACGCGACCAGATGAGCTAATTCTACTTTATTGTAAGGCTACATTAACAGAACCTTGCAAGTCTGAAAGTACAATTCTCCCCCCCACCATCTCCTTTATAGCCTGAGAAACTAGGGAGGGTCTCTTCTGAGCCTCTTGCCCTGCCCACTGTCCAGCTGCGGGCTATGCCCTCTCTTATCTGACCATTCCCTAGGCAGCATCTCTCTGCCTGTCTTTCAAGGTCTTTCTCACATACCATTACAGATATCTTAGTAAAACATTCAGAACGTGTTTAAGCAGATTTCCAGGCTAGCATCTCCTACTGTTTGTTCATTCCCATAACTAGAAGTAGTAGTGACTGTGCTTTTGGGACTAATGGACAGACAACTAGAAAAACTCATGGAACTTTGTTTCTGTATATGACAATTGCAGTGAGACTATTATATGCTCAAAGGTGGAAAGGTTCGACACTACAACAGAGGAATGGTTGGTGAAGATGATGGAACTTGCAGAGATAGCTAAAGTAACGTCTTTGATCAGAGTAAAAACAATATATTTATGGCTGACTGGAAACCCCTTATAGACTTTTTGCATGAAACGGAAAAAAAATGCACTTATGACTTGTGGTTTTGATGATTAGAAAAAACTGAATAATAGAAAAAAGTGAGCTTTTTTGTTATCATAGAGTAGGAGGTACAGTAATTTTCTAATTGTGCTTATATTTACTGCAAAGGAAATCGGAAGCTTCTTTCTATTTCTTTTTATTCTTTCTACACTTTTTCTTTTTTCTTTCTCTGTTTCAGCTATACTTTATTAGTTTGTGTTAGTTTTTATGTTCTTTGTAAAACTTTTAATAACATTTATATTTTAAAAAAGTAGAAGCAGTAGCCATACATTCCAGATATTACCCTAGCTATTTTTTGTCATATACCATGCAAAGTGTTCTGTTTTGTAGTTCACTTCATCTCTGTGAAGATAGAAAAAATGAGGATTCCCTGAGAGCCAGTCAGAAAGGTAGGTTTCTCCTCTCAGGTGTGCTTTTAAAAAAGAGGAGAGAACAATCTCCATTTTGCTTCATCTCTGTGGGGGGCTGAGTTTTGTCCTTTGAAGCCTCTGAATCTGGAGAATGACACAGTGGCCAACAGATTGGAAGTGGTCAATCTACATTCTGATAACAAAAAAAGGGGGCTTAACAGTGTGCAACCTATTGTACAATATCCTTAATTTCACATGCTAGCAAAATAATGCTTAGGATATCCAATGAATATTAGAGCCCTACATGGAAAAAGAGATGCCAGATATTTAAACTGGCTTTGGAAAAGGCTGAGGAACACAAGACATTATTGCTGTTTTTTTGGGGGGGGATGCCTTTGAGCCAGTTTTTGACTCCTGAAAACTGCCTGGGCATGTCCCTGGAGTTTTCTTGGCAAGATTTTCAGAAGTTCCTAGGGCTGAGAGAGAATAACTGGCCCAAGGTCACCCAGATTGCTTTGTGCCTAAGGCAGGACTAGAACTCATGGTCTTCTGGTTTCTACCCTGGTGCCTTAACCACTTCAGCAAACTGGCTCTCAGGAAGAAGATGAGTTTGGTTTTAAAACTGGAGAAAAAAACATAAATTACCTGCGCTATGCTGATGCCACTACCCTGATAGCTAAAAATGCAAAGGATCTGCAAGCTCTAGTAATAAAAGGCAAGGAGCAAAGTGAAAAGTGGGATCAAAATTAAATTTAAAGACCAAAATAATGACAACAGGTAGAACAACTAGTTTTAGAATTGGCAATGAAGATATTGAAGTGATGGATAGCGTCTGCCTTTTAGGATCAACCACCAACAGTAAAGGATCAAGCAATCAAGAAATACACTGCAGACTAGCACTCAGTAGGGCAGCCACAAAGGTCTTGGAAAAGATATTCAAATGCCATGATGAGTCCATACCTAGAAGTATCAGAATTGTGCAAGCCATGGTATTCCCTGTGACACCAAGGAAGCAAAAGTTGGACTTTATAGGAAGAGTATTGATGCTTTTGAACTTTGGTGTTGGAAAAGACACCTGAGAATACTAAGAAAAAGAATGCCAAGAAGGATAATCGATCAAATCAACCCAGAGTTCTCATTCAAGGCACAAATGACCAGGCTCAAATTATCCTACTTCAGACACATTATGTGAAGACCTACAGTAGCTCTCTGGAGAAGGCTCTAATGCTGGGAAAGGTGGAAGGAAAGAGAAGAAGAGGATGACCAGCAGCAAGGTGGACAGACTTAGTTACAATAGTGATGAGTGCACTGTTGGAAGAACTGAAGCACCAGGTTAGGAACAGATCATCTGGAGAAAATCAATCTATGTGGTCACTAAGAGTTGACAGTGTCTTGGTGGCATCATCTCATCATCATCATGTTCATCATCATCAATACACTTGTCATTTATCTGGGGAGAATCAGCTAGCTCACTAGTTTTCAGGCAGGCCATTAGGAAAAAACTGAGAAAGTCTCTACACCAACAGACTGAAAGATAAATTGAATTCTAAAGGTAAAGTAATCTAGTTTTTGAGATTTCTGTAACCTTATCCCTTATCCTTTTGATAAATCTTATTAAAAGTGCTAAATGGGAATGTTGCTTTCATTGAATTGGTTACTATAATCCTGACAGCAACAGGTGGTTTGCCATTTCTTTTTTCTGAGATCTTGTTTTCAATTTTCCAATTTAACCTACCAAAATAGGATTCCCTAATGGTTTCACAGCCAAGAAATAATAAGGTGCAGTACTGTTTGGCTTTTTTGGAGATCAACCAAAGTTTGCTAGGTGTCAATACATATATTAGTACACTACAAATGTATCTGTTTGCATTTCTGCCCTTTATTTGTACAGAGTATGTTCACATTCAGAAAAAAAATCTTATGGATAATTTTTTAGTTGCCTTAATTTGCTAATTTCTTCAATGGTTGGTTTAAGAAGCTCAAACTTAACCAAAAAAATAAGGAATAATAAAGTCTGTCCTGTAGCACTTCATTAAAAGCTTAGATGTTCACTTGCTTTCAGAGGTTTAATGGCCTTCATTTTTACTGTCTGAAATGCATGGCAAACTTCAGTGATTTCAGCCATCAGAAATAACATGAGGATTATTTCACTCCATTACTTTCCTCCATTATGCATGTGAGGCTTGTAGCACTATATTACTTCCAGAGGAAAAAAGAAAGTAGTGTTTTGTATTTCATTTACTAAACAAATGAGTTATAAAATAAGGTCCCCAGCCTGTGACCCCCCTGAGATTTGTTTAGTTTGTGTGACACTTTTTAACTATGGCTTTGCCTATAATACTTTCTCAAAAATAGAAGCTGTAATTTATTTCACGTACTGCTTTTCAATATATGGATTATGAAACCATTTAATAAAAAGATCAATTTGCACAATATTGTTGAAAACATCTTATATACAACTTAATTTCTTTATTAAGAAAAGGGTGTTTTTGACTGCTGAGTCATCTCCATGGATGGAATCTTTTGACTTAAAGATGTGTTTGTCCTATGACAGTTAATAACTTATGCAACCCAATTTGCAAATATGGTATTAAAATCATATCATCAGCATAGAGCAAATATTGTAATGCATGTTGAGTACTTTAAGCACGTGTACTTCAGGTTCCTTCATTGGTCCCGATAATCTATTGATGGATACATTAAACAGTAGTGGTGCAAGTATGCACCCCAGTCTAATTCCTTTATAAGTATTCATCCTACTTATCATGGCTCTGTTGACGCCAGACTGCACCCTCAAGCAGGTATTTATTTGAAGGGCTTTGATCAGTGCAAACAACCTGGGTTCCATATTGAAGACAGTCAATTTCCTCCATAGTATTTCTCTGTTAACTGTGTCAAACTCTGCATTAAAATCTATAAAGGCAACAAACAAAATGAATAATGATTACAGAAGTCTCAAACATGTATGTGGAAAACCTGAGTTTTCTGATGATTGGGAAGAAAAATGTAGCCTATGTTGTGATTAGCCAATGCAGCTGGGGGTGGGGGGTGGGAAGGCAGATGACAACAACAAAGTTGTGCCATGGAGACAAAACTCTGCACCATGTTTAAGTGCACTGTGATGTTACATGCAAATACAGAAGGGGCAAGGCTTATGCTGTTACGACGCTGCTTTCATCAAAGCTGGATCCTGCAAATGCTTCTGACTGCCTCTCAGATCATTTAGCACCCAAGGCAGCATTTAATTGGATGCTTCTGGCAATATTCATCTGATCCCTGTGCCAGTCTTTTGAGGCCTAGTGGAGGAGAGAAGCAGATTTACCAGATCTGGATTGCCTAGTCACAGCAGGTTGCAGCACCCAGCCAATCTTGGCAGATCTCAAAATTGCTAAGCAAGTTCAGCTATAGTTAACACATAGTATGGAGACAACTAGGAAATCCTAGAACTAGAGACTAGACTGGGAAGTCTAAAAACCATCTCAGACGAAGGAAGTGGTAAATTGCTTCAATTTTTGGCCAAGAAAACAACTTTGAAATGCATACGAGTTATTAGGAGTTGAACTTAGCCCAAGGAAGACTTTATTTATCAGCAAAAAGAAGCCAGCCCCCAGATGAAGAAATGCATTCTTGTTCTTGAATAAGCTTGGGTTTCTTAAAAAACTTTTTTGGTGGGAAGGCCTTGGGACAAATGGGGGAAAGTGTCAAGTCCACTCAGCTGGGAAAGATCAAGGAAGCAAGATATACCAAGTTTTCAGTAAAATATTGTTATGGGTAGTCCCCAGTTAACGACAGTGATTGGGACTGGAATTTTTATCACTAAGAGATGTGATTGTAAAGTGTGACATCACGTGACTGCATCGCTTAGTGATGGCAATCCTGGCAATCCCTGTTGCCATTATTAAGTGAGGATCGCAGGTCGTTAAGCGAGGACTTCATCGCAACTTCCTGCCAGTTTCCAACAAGCAAAGTCAGTGGTTGCTGCTGGGTGTGCGAGGGGTTGATGCAGCATGGTGTCAGTGTGGTGGGGTGGTTGGGGACACTGCAACCATTGTAGTACGAGCTGGTTGCCAAGTGCCCAGACTGTGATCATGTGACCATGGGGGTGCTGGGATGGCCGGAACTTCAAGGACTTGAAAGAAAGTCTCCTTTTTCAGTGCTGTCGTAACTTCAAATGGTCGCTGAATGAATGGTCAGTAAGCAAGGACTACCTGTAATGCTAGCCTAGGATAAAAATAGAGTCTTGGAAGCTGTAAAGAAATTTCTGATTTTCATTTATAGTGAGTTCAATATGGCAGATTCTCCTTGAATAATTTAAAATGCTTCTTCCCAGGTTTAAAGCTTATGCCTTTTAATAAAAATTATTAGTAAAAAAGATCTTTCTGATTTTTGAAGATCAGACAGTAATTGTAGTCTTCCTCCACCTTGTGGCATTCATGTGATTTAAATTACAATTCCTTCAGTCCTTAGTAGTCATAATGTCCTTTGAATATTGAACATATTTGATCCTTATTCTCAGGTTTTCTCTTTACATGAAAACTTATCTTCGGGGAAGATTTAAAAAAAAACATGTAAGACTCAACAGTCAGAATGGGGTAGAAAAGTTAACAGCGGTTGTTTGCATTTGGAAGAGATGTTAACAAATTACTCTAACGATGGTTTGATTTTTGTCTTGATCAGTCTGGTCCATTAACTGGCCAGAGGGTGGCAGCAGTGCTGCAGGCTCCATGTCCATGGGGTATAGTTACTCCTGGCTGGACCTGAAATTGATACAGAGATAAGTTTCTTCCTTACTTGTAAGTCTTCCATACCTTGCTAATTACATACCTAAAACCTAATACTGCCCCATTTCTTCTGAAGGTATACCATGTTAGTTACATAGACATTTTTGAGTGAACTTTGTTGTGATAAATTTGGAATAGGAATGAATCTGAATAAGAGTGGAATAATTATGCCATACGTTTAATTTTAAATGTATAAATCGTAAATTCCTTCACAGTGTTGCTTTTGAATTCCTCATTTTAGTAAGTAGCAGTATGATACTCCATTGCCTGAACTGTTGTCTTTTGATTTAATTTTTGTATGATCCCTAGGAAAATCAGATAGAGTAGTGTCTACTGCATCCTAGAAAAGTATAAATCAGGCGTAAAGAGTCCAGATCGCACTGCAGCCTAAAAAGAACATCAACAAAATGGAGTGAGTTCAGAGAAAGGCTGCCAAGATTATGAGGGGACTGGAAGCTAAGATTTATGAGGAATGGTTAAAGGAGCTGGCTGTGTTTAGTTTCAGAAGAGAAAACTGAGGTATGATAGCAGTCCTCAGTTTTCTAAAGAAGTGTCATATAGAGGAGAGAGTATACCTGCACACTGATCAAAGGCAGGGTCAGAAGCAATGGGTTGAAACTACAGGAAAGTAATGGGCACAACTGGGGCACAAGATGGATCCCACCCCCCTTTCCTAAAATTAGGTATTAGGAGGAATTTCCTGTTCTCAACCAGTGGACTAGCTTGTCTCATGAGGTGTTTTGTGCCTCTTCACTAGAGTTTTTGAAACAAAGGCTGAATAGAACAGTCCCATTGAATTCAGTGTAGTTTACTTTAGTTGAATGGATAAAGAACTTCAGTAGGAAATCCATTACAACTTTTAGTAACTTAAAAAATACCTTAAAAACCTGCAAAACATAATCTTTATTACAGCATTACAACCAGAAACCACAACATACATTAAATATGTATATCAAATATATATAGAAACACATACACCTAACTATAGGTAGAAATAAAAAGTAAGTATGCAATGCAATAATAATAATAATAATCACCAAGATTAGTACTATTCTTTAGCTATAAGTGAAAAAAATAGAACAAATAAAAGTACAAAACTGAGCAACCTGGGAGGATACATCAGAGTCCTGGTCAGACAGAAGAAGTAGCAGATAAATTTCATACTCTCTGCCGGCATATGTTTTCATAAAGGGATAGTTGATCCAAGATTCCCTACATCCTATAGTAGGGTCATGCAAAAACACTTTAATTTTTAAAATAATTTATTACAACCTATTGTTAGGCAAAAGGAAGCAAATGCCCTCAATGCCCTTCTCATTCCCAGCCAGGAGACAGACAAAATTACCATGTTATCTGCATGTAACAAAGCTAGACTTGAACAACCTACTAACACTGGAAAGTGATTATCAGAAGAAGTAAGAGCCTGAATTATTGAATTAAGATATAGATTTAAAAAAGGGGGGGGGGCTAAAATACTCCCTTGCCTTATCTCTCTCTGGATGGTAGCAATCCAGAAAGTTGCCCCCAGGGAGAGCATCTAAGTCTCATTGAGGAGTCAGAATAAAGAGTCTGGAGGAGCAATCTTATCCACTGAATATCTCCATAGTTTTCCGCATAGACTCTCCCTTAGAATCAAATCAGAGAGTGATTTGAAATCCACAAAAACTACAGAATGGGAACCTTTTTATTTATTCAGCTAAATGGTGCTGGACCCAACAATGGTCCAAGGCTGAATGGTCCCCTCTGAATCCTGCTTGGTCCTTAGCAAGGATTTTTCCATTTTGGACCATTGCTTTTAAAGTAAGTTGTAAAGATATCTAATGCCCCTACACTAAATAGAAAAAGAGGAAAAAGCTGAAACTCCACTAGGTGGAGAGATGAATAAGATGGAGAGTTTCAGACTGGCCTTGCAAGATGAGAAATTATCCCTGTGTCTCCATTGATAGGGAGAGGATACAAGCCCAAGTAAGATACAGGATATCTGTGACAGAAAAGAATGAAAAGGTGATCTGCAAGCCAGTAGTCCTTAACTGTTCGCTTCTATATGCCTTTGACAGGAGTCACAAATCTCATTAATGTTGTTTGTTGGTTTGGTTTGGTTTAGCGTATTGTGATTGTTTATAGTTTAAGGATTAACATGATGTGTAAATCCAGTCAATTGTAGCTTATTCAACAACCATATATTAGAAAAATTTGTGAAGCCAGAATTTATGACAACTTCTGTGCTATGTGATGTCATATTACTTCTGTGGAGGATCATTTATATTACAGATGAAAAATGCTCTCACTAATTCTGTGATCCACAAACCATATATTATACAAAGCGATCCTGTCAGGGTTCACATATTGTACTTGTTCATTTAACAGGTCATAATTGGTTGGCTGAAGTGCAGTGTGTGAATCCAGTCTCAGGATTTAAGTTTGTGTTCACTAATTTGGGACTAACTCCAATTTAACACAGTAAGGCTTGCTACTGAATAGGCATATTTAGGATTGCAGTGTCAATAGACACTATAATAAAATCTGTCATTGTGATTTTGTTCTTCATCCGCTGACAGCCAACTGATAGAGGAGGAAATGGTTATGCTAGAATTACATGAATTAATTAAAACTGAACTTTCCCATTTTAAGGATTTAGCTGCAGCAAAATGTTTCACAAGAATTTTAAACAATGCTATATAAATTGCCAGTGCTGCAATCTTTATATTAATATATTAATGGGCCTATATAACTGAAGTTATGATACTAGTGTATTCTTTAGTTTGAAAAAAAAATGGTTCTGAAATTCTTAATTATCTTTTTTATTTTTTAAGCAATTGTCGTCTTCTGTAATGAAAGGCATTCTGCTTTCAAGTTATGGTCTTATATACTATTTTTGGACATAACAGTTACATTTTGCTAACTTCTGCTCTGTGCAGACAGGATCCTGTCTCATTTCGACTTGATAATGAAAAACTGGATGCTAAAAGGAGGATGAAAAAGTAAAAAAAGTACATGGGCATTATTTGTGCATATGTGAAATATACAAACACACATTTACGGGTGAGGAGACAGGGTTTGCCCCCGCATTTACACTGAATCTTTATTTGAGTAAAAAGGTACGATATACATAAAATAAATACTAGATAAGCATCAAATTGGGGTATTATCCATTATAATGCAAGTAAAGTATATATTCAGCAAAGTGTATGTAAGCAAAGACAGTAGGAAGGAGAAAACAGGGCTCTCTGGAGACTTAAATAAATTCTCTGTGTGTGGGTACTGCAGTCACACTGCAAATAGGTCATTCTCTTGATATTTAAGAAAACTAAGAAAATTCATTTCCTGAAAGATTACGAAGAGGAACCTCATATGTAGATCTAAAGGAAGTTGTGATTGAAAGCTATGCCAGATTTAGAGTAATTACTTTAATCAGTTATTAAGGGTCAATATGAGAATAGGTTTCTTTCCTCCGCGTTTGATTTATTAGTAGGTGTTAATGATTTTGTGTTTATTATCTTCACTCTATTTTAGAATTATTTGTTTAGTACACTGGAGTCAGATATTTGTTGTATTAAAATCAATTTCATGCTTGACTAGACTATCTTTTCCACCTTTGTCATTATTCTTGAAGCTTGGGGTATAATCTCGGGCTTGTTGTGTTTATATAGTAGAATGGCAGTAGCCTCCTGTGATAATTACTTGGGGAATTTGGGTCTAACTGCAGTCAACACTAAATGTTCAGAATATACCGTATACATCTGTCTGGATTTTTTTCTTCCTAACGAATTCCTTTGCAATTCAAGTTGGGAAAAATCGTGAGAAAACTGGATAAAACTAGCAGTACCTTTAAACTTATAAAACTATTCTCCAGGTTTATACAGTACCTGCCTCCAGACAATTATTTTATCTGAGTGTTATCTCAGAATTATATGTTAAAAGTTAGCTCTTGGAGTGGGTATTTTGTTATTTCATAGGATTTTCTATGAATTTTCACCATTTTCAATAATAGTAAATTCAATTCTGAATCAATTTTACTTCTTAGTTGGTGGAGTAAAGACAATATGTTGGCTTGCAAGGTAGTGTCTAGATTAGAAATTCTAGCATATTAAAAGTCCTAACTTGCTGTGGTTGAAAATTTTAGGGTACAACTGAACCTGAACTGTGTTTTTTGGCATACTGCCCAAAATGTGCCAACGGTGACTGGTATTGTCCTTACTATTAGCAAGAAATGCTACTTGTGGCATAATTATTACTAAGGCTGGTAACAAAGTACTAAGCAGTTTGTGAGCATTTAAAGAAAAATGGTAGGAGGCAGCATGGATTTATCAAGAATACAGATAGTCCTTGGTTAATGACCACTTGTTCAGCAACCATTCGAAGTTACGATGGCACTGAATGAGTGGTACTTATGACCAGTCCTCAAAGTTCTGGTCATCCCAGCACCCCCACGGTCATGTGATCGTGATCTGAGTGATTAGCAACTGGCTTGCACTTATGACGGTTGCAGCATCCCACAGTTGCATGATTGCCATTTGCGACCTTCCCTGCCAGCTTCCCCCAAGCAAAGTCAATGGGGAAGCCAGCAGGGAAGATTGCAAGTCAGTTTGGTAAGTCTCTCCTACCCAGCAGCAGTCATCCCCAGCCTTGCCACGCTCGCTCCATGCTGGCCACCTGCGTACCCTTGTGCACCCTCCCACACCCAGCAGCAGCCACCCCCAACCCTGTCGCAGCACACTGGCTGCCCACAAACCCTCACATGCTTTCCCCCACCTGGCAACAGCCACCCCCACCCAGCCTCATACTGCATCACCACCCATGCACCCTCACACACCCTCCCCCACTCAGCAGCAGCCAGCCCTGCCGTGCTCACACTGGCCACCCTCACAACATCCCCCACCTGGTATCAGCCACTTACCTGCCTGCCAGCCTGTTTGCAAGATGTCTGGGACTTGCAACTTCCTGCTGGCTTCCCCACTGGCTTTGCTAGTTGGAAGCTGGCAGGAAGTTGTGAGGAGGTCCTCGCTTAACAACCCACAATCCTCAATTAACAATGGCAATGGGGACTGCCAGGATTGCTGTCACTAAGCGATGCGGTGATGTGATGTTGCTTTTTATGACTGCATCACTTAGTGACAGAAATTCCAGTCCCAATTACCATCATTAACCTAGGACTACCTGTAAGTAATGAGAAACTGTTAGGGGTTTTCTTAATATGGCACAAGTCACAGACACAAAGACATTGTACAGAATTAAACTCCTATTCCTTCTAAACTTAATGCTAATTCTGTGTTTGTTTCTATTTTCCTACCTTATTCTACTATCCTCCTATTACTATAAATTTGCAACTATTTCTTATAGTTGTATCTTATTTAACTTATACTGTACATTTCTATCTCTATGTTCTATGCCTATGTTCCTATCTCTATGTTTGTAGCGCTATGTTTTCCTAACCTAACAATTTCTTAGCTCTTTAAGCCTTTTCTTTTTCCCCAGGCCTTCAGCTCTTGTAGCCAGTCTCAGTCTATTTGCATGTGAAAACCTCTCCAGACTGGCAAATGGGCTTTTCTCTCCCCGCCCCCCAGCCCCCGCCAGCACTCCCAGGCCTCTCTCTCTGAAGCTGGTTGGGGGAGCTCTGCACTGGGGCTGCTGCAGGCAGGGGACTCGCCTGGGTTCGCAGGCTCCAGCCGGGCCCTTTTCCTCCCCGGCTCTCAGCTCTGCCTCTCAGCCAGCCTGGTACTTCCAAGGCTTGCCACTTTGTTTGGCAGCCTGAAGACGTCTGCCGAGGTGCTTGCCCTTGGCTTGGGGGTTCCTCTTTCCCGCTTCTCTGTGGTCCTCCTGGCTTGACCCCCTTCTCACCTCCCCCACCCACAGCATGTTTTCAGGTCCCTTTTAGCGGACAAACTCCCCAATGAAGCAGGGGAGGGCTGTTTCAACCCTCCTTCCTGGCAGCACCAAAACTCTGGATCCCAGGAGGGAACAGAGATGCCTGCTCACTCTGGGTGGAGCGTTTGTTCTTCCACACAAACCAATCTGATCTCTTTTCTCAAAAAAGGACTAAAGTACTTTAGTTGACCATAGGAATGGTCATAATATACAGAACCTTGACATCAGCAAAGTATATGAAGAAGCGTTCCATTAGATTTTAGTACAGAAGATGGCAAGATGTAGATAGACTATGTTACTATGAGGTAGATACAAGAGCCTCGTGTGGCGCAGAGTGGTAGGCGGCAGTATCGCAACCAAAACTCTCCCCACAACCCGAGTTCGATCCCAGCGGAAGCTGGATTCTCGGGTGGCCGGCTCAGGTCGACTCAGCCTTCCATCCTTCCGAGGTTGGTGAAATGAGTACCCAGCTTGCTGGGGAAGGTGGCGACTGGGGAAGGCAATGGCAAACCACCCCGCTATTGTCTGCCAAGAAAACATCGCAAAAGCGGCATTCCCCCAAAGGGTCAGACATGACTCGGTGCTTGCACAGGAGACCTTTCACCTTTCAGGTAGATACAGAATTCGTTGAGCCATTATAGTCAATGTTTAACAATGGGAATTGGGACCAGAATTTTTGTCACTAAGCAATTTAGTTGGAAAGTGTGACATCACGTGACCATATTGCTTAGTGATGGCAATCCCAGCAGTGTCTGTTGCTGCTGTTAAGCAGAGATGATGGGTAATTAATCAACTTCCTGCCAGCTTCCAACAAGCAAAGTCAATGGGGAAGCCGGCAGGAAGTCACAAGTCCCAGGTGGCTTTCAAGCAGGCCAGTGGGTGGGTAAGTGGCTGCTGCAGCATGGCCTAGCAGGGGGTGGCTGCTGCCAGGCAGGGCCAGGGATGGCTGCTTTTGGCTGGGGGAGGGTGTGCCAGTGACCACCGCAGCACCGTACAAGCACAGCAGGGCCAGGGGTGGCTGCTTCCGGGCTCCTTGGGAGAAAAAGCTGTGGGAATGGGAGCGACTTACAGGAGCAAATTGCGACCTTCCCTGACAGCTTCCCCATTGACTTTGCTTGTGGGAAGCTGGCAGGGAAGTTTACAAATGGCCGTCACATGACCACAGGATGCCGCAACCATCGTAAGTGCAAGCCAGTTGCCATGTGCCCAGATCATGATCACATGACCACAGGGGTGCTGGATGGCCAGAACTTTGAGGACTGGTTGTAAGTAACACTTGTTCAGCACTGTTGCAACTTCAAATGGTCACTGAATGAGTGGTCATTAACCAAGGAGTACCTGTATATGTTAATGGTTCTACATTAATCTGGAAGGAAATGTCGTTTGCCTCTATGCTGTTCAACATATTTATAACTGAGGGATTAATTAATTAAATTAGATACATATCCTGCCTTTATTCTGTACAACTCAAGGCAGTGTATATTATGCCTCCGCCTCCTGTTTTCCTCACAACAATCCTGTGAGATGAGTTGGACTGGTAGAGAGTGACTGGCTCAAAGTCACATTCCCAGTTTTCATACCTAGGGGAGGACTACAACTCATGGTCTCCCTGGTCCTAGTCCAGCACGTTAACTGCTAAACCAGACTGCCTCTAAAATGTAAAGTATATTATACAGTGCTATAACCAGCTTCGAAACAGGTTTAGAAAACATCAAATTTGTTGACAACACAGAAATAGGGGGGATAGCAAACACCTGTTATGGACTCCTCAGCTTCTGAGGACATCTGGCAGACTCTCAGCATGTGCCTGTCAGCCATCTGTGAGTGATGAACTGCACACAGTGCAAGTGGCTGCTGAATCAGATGGCAAAGAGTCCCAGCTTGATCATGGGAGAGTGCCAAGCCCTATATCATGCCACTGCTCAAAGAAGGCCAAGCAGCAGAGATCAGCATAAGTGCTTGAGGGGAGGATGAGTCAACTGTCTTAATTAGGCAAGGCCAGGAACTCTGAATGTGTTAACTGTGTGCTCCAGATTCTTTCTCTTGTTAGAAACAAGTCTCCTGATTTCTGTCCTGTGACATCCTATCCCTTCCTTGCTGAACAAGTCTTCAGCTTGACATTTTGATTGGCTTTGGGATTTCTTTGATTCTTGAACCACAAACTGTTCTTGGGCAATCTGGCTTTCCTGCCCTCAACTTTTTTAACCAACCAGCATTGTACCACTGACATAAATTACAAAATAAAAACTCTTCATTTTTTCAAGTATTTGTTGCTCCTAATAACTTATTCTTATCTCTGCCTTGGCTTTCTGCTGAAAGATATAGGACACCTTACAAACTTGTAACTGCCTTTATTTTTTTTATTTATTGATTGTTCAATTTGGATAGCCACCCATCTCAAACAAATGGCGGCAAACAATTATAAAATCAATTAAACCAATTAAAAACACAATACAAAAGAAAAATTAAATACGTATAGCAGCCAAGAAATGTAATCTGTAGGTGTTAGCTTAACCAGGAAACAGGGCCCTTCACACACTCGGGACCCCAGGCCTGGGCACATAACCAAGTCTTCAAGGCCTTCTGAAAGGCCAACAGGGTCAGGGCCATCCTAATATCAGGAGGGAGGTGTGATGACTGGAACGCTCGACTTCCCATTTAATTATGACTCATAACCTTTTGCTTAGAAATCTACTTTAATGGTGTGAAGCATTCAGTACAGAGAAAAAGTTGCGAATGAAAATTCCTGTGCGCTTCTACAATTAGAAGTATCAGTAAAGTCAAATTCCCCCACACTGTCCCCTTAGGTATGCACCCCTCCTTCTCTTGCCAGCAGTTGGCTGTAACGATTCTCCATTGGTGCTGAAAGATAGTCCAGACAAAATGGTTCATACTCCAACCTGGCTCCCCCTCCCTGCTGGTTGACTCGCAGGTTGACACGTGTTGCCCCAAAATGGATGCGAATATTCTGGGAACATTTGATCGAGGAGCATGACAGGAGGATATTTCAGAGGGCAGATACTATGGCAGAGATGGCATGTCTCCTGGTCCCCGCCAGCTGACATTCCTTGGCTAACAGGACCCAGAGCATGCCCATCCTACTGGACCAAATTGGACGAGTAAAAACAACTAAGAAATTATGGTCCCTCAGGTAACCTGGTCCCAAGCCATGAAGGGCTTTAAAAAGGACAACCAGCACCTTGAATTGCACCCAGAGTGCCTTACTTGTAACTGCCTTGTAACTATTCAAGCTTTTTTTTGTTTTGCCTCAAAACAAACAGCTTGCATAGGGCAACTTCTTGGTGGACAGAATCATGATTCTGAAGGCTTTTAACAAGCTGTAACCTGGGCAGAACCCAGAAAGATAAATTTCAATAGAGATAAATGTGAAGTCCTACAATTTAGTAGGAAAAATCAAAGGTTGGGTGGACCATACCAGATGCAGCACATGATAAAAAGGATTTGGGTGTCATGATAAACCATAAACTGAATATGAGGCAACAGTGTGATGCAGCTGCAAAAAAAGCAAATGCACATCCCATCCCATCCCATCCCATCCAATCCATAGAAGTATAGTACCAAATTCGAAAGAAGCCATTGTTCTTGTCTCTTCTGTGTAGATCAGAGTGCACCTAGAATATTATGTCAAGTTCTGTCTGCATGCCTAAACAGATACGAAACTTTTGAGGAAAGATTGATTGATTGATTGATTGATCAATTGATTATGTACTATCAAGTCATTTTCGCCTCCTAGCAACCACATAGATAAGATTTTCTCTATGACAATCTATCCTTAACCTGTTTTTTCAAGTCTCCCAACAGTGCACTCATTGCCACTGTAGCAGAGTCCATCCACCTTGCTGCTGGTCGTCCTCTTCTTCTCTTTCCTTCCACCTTTCCCAGCATTAGAGCCTTCTCCAGAGAGCTACTGTAGGTCTTCACATAATGTGTCTGAAGTAGGATAATTTGAGCCTGGTCATTTGTGCCTTGAATGAGAACTCTGGGTTGATTTGATCGATTATCCTTCTTGGCATTCTTTTTCTTAGTATTCTCAGGTGTCTTTTCCAACACCAAAGTTCAAAAGCATCAATACTCTTCCTATAAAGTCCAACTTTTGCTTCCTTGGTGTCACAGGGAATACCATGGCTTGCACAATTCTGATACTTCTAGGTATGGACTCATCATGGCATTTGAATATCTTTTCCAAGACCTTTGTGGCTGCCCTACTGAGTGCTAGTCTGCAGTGTATTTCTTGATTGCTTGATCCTTTACTGTTGGTGGTTGATCCTAAAAGGCAGACGCTATCCATCACTTCAATATCTTCATTGCCAATTCTAAAACTAGTTGTTCTACCTGTTGTCATTATTTTGGTCTTTAAATTTAATTTTGATCCCACTTTTCACTTTGCTCCTTGCCTTTTATTACTAGAGCTTGCAGATCCTTTGCATTTTTAGCTATCAGGGTAGTGGCATCAGCATAGCGCAGGTAATTTATGTTTTTTTCTCCAGTTTTAAAACCAAACTCATCTTCTTCCTGAGAGCCAGTTTGCTGAAGTGGTTAAGGCGTCAGGGTAGAAACCAGAAGACCATGAGTTCTAGTCCTGCCTTAGGCACAAAGCCATAGATAGATTTTTTCCATGACCATCTGTCCCTAACCTGGTGTTTCAAATCTTCCAATGGTGTACTCATTGCACTGTAACTGAGTCCATCCATCTTGCTACTGGTCAACCTCTTCTTTTTCTTTCCACCTTTCCCAGCATTAGAGCCTTTTCCAGAGAGATAGGTCTTTTTGCATAATGTGTCTGAAGTAAGATAATTTGAACCTGATCATTTGTGCCTTTAGTGAGAACTCTGGGTTGATTTATTAGTTGATCCAACTCTGGATTGAATTGTTCGAAGGCTCTCAGTAGTCTTCTTCAATACCAAAGTTCAAAGGTGTCAATATTCTTCCTATCCTGTTTCTTTAAAGTCCAACTTTCACTTCCATAGAGTGCCACAGGAAGTACCATGGTTTGCACAGTTCTGATCTTTGTAGGTATAAACACATAACAGCATTTGAATATTTTTTCCAAGGCCTTCATGGCTTTCATGGCTGAGGCCATGAGGGAAGAAGGGGAAGTAATTCATTATCAAATAGTGAGAATCTAGGGTCCAGTTTCAGCTGAGTGTGTAGTTGTTCAAAAGAGAATTAATTAGGCAATCTTCAGTTGTTTTGATGCTAGGACCTGGGTGCCTGAGACTGTGAATAGTACATGATAGCCGTACTCAAGTATTTAATGTCTATCCTGTAGAACAGATTTCTTCTGAAGTGTTCCCGAAGAAAGGAAAGGAAATACTGGGCATAAATTATATGGAAGTAGATGTTGGTTGGCTATCAGAAAAAAAGATCTGTAATGGTAAGAGTTGTTTAACAATGGAAAGATTTATTTATTTTCTATCCTGACTTTATTATTTTTATAAATAACTCAAGGCGGCAAACATACCTTCCTCCTCCTGTTTTCCTCACAACAACAACCCTATGAGGTGAGTTGGGCTGAGAGAAAGTGATTGGCCCAAGGTCAACTTGTCGGCTTTCATGCCTCAGGCGGGACTAGAACTCACAGCCTCCTGCTTTCTAGCCTGGTGACTTAACCACTAGACAAAACTGGCTCTCTAGATCAAGATGGATTCTCCTTCAGTGGAGGTGTTTAAACAGAGGCCGGATGGCCATCTGTTAGGATTGACCTAGTCATGGATTCCTGCACTGGATAAGGGGTTGGAGTAGAGGGCCCTAAGGTTCCTTCCAACTCTTATGTTTTATGATTGCATGATAATAGGTTGTATTATAAAGAAATACAGACAGTGGAATCTTAATGTAAATGTTTAGAATGTATTTTTAATGGATGGGCAGTAAGCTAAATATGTTTTGTTCAATTTATTTTTTTGCTTTTCCTTCAAACAATTATTAGAGAAGATTTTTTTTGGATTTTGAAGGCTCATTCCAGTGTTGTAAATAGTGTTGTTGCTTGGTCACCCGACTTCTTCATAAGATATTTACAAAGTAATATAAAGGCGAAATTATATGCTGCACGATATAACTTTAAATAAAATAAAAATAAATAAATGATGACTAAGTATTAAGATGAAAAGAATTATTTGCGTACAATCAGAAAAAATTAACCACCTCTAATGTGTAATACCATATTAAGAAATATAAGTGTATAATAAAAGAATAAAGCTGATGAAGTTTGGTTTGTTGTCTGTAGTTGGGGCCTGATCCATTATGCATAAAACCAAACTTTTCAACCAAGTTCACTTAATCCAAATCATTTTAACTTGCAGTTGTTCAAGAGTAACATTTTTTCTGGTATGCCATACGGTATCTAAAATTATTTCTCATTTCAGTCCTTTGCAATAGAGCTTGAGATCTATGAATTTTTTTAATATTTAGGCCATTTCCCCACTTTGAGAGTCATCCAGCCATGATGCCAATATAATAATAACGAGGACAAGCTTTATATTTCCTCAACAGCAGCTGTGGGTGACACTCGGAAAAGCTATAAATCATTAGTGAGGAGATAACCTTAAACTGTAGATGTAGCTGATAGTAGAATCTTATTTATATTTACTCAGAAATAAGTTAAATGGGCTTGGACAGAAAAGAGTTTCATCTAAGAATGCTTGAGGGGTTGATACAATTTGACCAAATGTGAATATTGGAATGATTTTCCACTGGCTTTTACACTTAGCTTGTGTTCTAATTAAATTTTCGGAGCAAAAGAATTGTACACATATATACTTGAAATGTATATTTTGAGAAAAATAATTGTATTTGAAGAAAATATTTATATAAAATACCAATTATTTAAATGCAAATAAGTGTGCAATATTAAGATATTTTCAAATTAATAGAAAAAGGAGATGGATCAAATTTATCAGAACACGTAATAAAATGATGAAAATAGATTGATTTGTCATCTTCTAGTTTAATCTTCACTGAAATCAATAGAATTCTGAGAATTTCAGGCAGGGAGTAGCTTGTCCAGAACAGGAGTCCTGATCCAAACTGAGACCTTATCTAGCTGCATTGTTAGGAAAAAGACACATCCGTGGCCATCCAAAAAATATCCACAAGGAATAAGCTGCACCTGTGGGGAAAGAAGAGACTACTGTACTCTACTCTATTTTAGAATGGTTGCTTTGTAGCGTCTCTGCACATCAGTGAGGGCAAAACAACCTACAGTGTTACAGCCGTAAAAAGGTAGAGGGTCACGCTGAAACAAATACACATCTTCCTATGTAGATGTGCAGTGGTGCTCAAAAGTTTGTGAACCCCTTTGAATTGCCAAGATTTATGCCTACATGTGACCTAAGACATTATCTATTCTCCACACAATTCCTAAAACTACATGAAGAGAACCCAATTAACAAATGAGTCAGAAGCACCATACTTGTTCATTCCTTTATTGAGGAAAATGACCCAAAGCTCCACAGGCTTTAGCCGCTCCCCTCCCCATTTCCAAAGTGGCTAAAGCTGCACTCTCTTGGCAGATCTTTCCAAAGAGGGTGCAGCTTTAGGCACGTGCAGGAAACGCTTGTGGAGAAGCCAGGTCCAAAAAGGAGAGAGTGAAGGCAGCAAGGCACTGGGTGTGAAAGGCGAAAGGCTGGTGTGGGAACTGGGAGGGGAGGCAGCCGGGCAAACGGAGGCTTCCTGACGTTTGCTGAGGCTTCCCGGTTCTGGAGCTGCTTGCCGCCCTGCAAGGGAGGTACAGGTGACCAAAAGGGTAGTGGGGGGGGGGAGATGGGGGAAGTGGAAGCACCCCTATGGTCATAAGTGCGGGCAAGCGCCTGCGCCTGAATTTTGATCACATGACTGCGGGGGCACTGCAACATTTGTAATTTCAGGCACAGGTTGTAAGTCCATTTTTTCAGCGTCATCGTCATGGTCATTGAACAAATGGTTGTTCAGCAAGGACTACCTATACAGTTTTTCTCCTATGAAAGCATTTTGGCATCCTTGAATATCTTTTGTGATGTTCTGAGTTATGGATTTTGTTATTTAGGATATTTGTACAATTTTGCATCCTCCCAGCCTTGTACCTTCACAGTCTAAATAAAGCAATCTTCTAATAATCTGTTCATGTGCTCCCCTTTACTTTGGTTGCTTCTGCTTCTGCTTTTTGTTTTTTGCTTTTTAGTTGAGGTACGAGGGAAGGGGCAAGGGAGGAATCAACTTCAGCAATATTATTTCTGGCAATTAAAGTCTATCCACATTGAAGACTTCTCTACTGTCTTCCTTATACAGAGCTGTTAGGATGGCACTTTGCATATAAAAACCAAGGTGGAGGATAAAATTACATGTAATTTTGCATACGTTGTCCGTAGAGCTGGATCCAGGAGATTGAAATTCTTGGGTTATTTGAGAAAAGCACTTCTGGGGTCTTTTAAGAGGCAGCTGGCTGCATCTCTAGCAGGGACTGATGGAAGGAAGAATCCTGCCCTCTGAACTAGGTCTCCCAGGAGGAGGGAGGCAATAAAATCCGCTCTTCACAAGCTCCACAAAAGCAAGGGGGATGGGAGCCCACCAAAAGGAACTGGAGGATGAAGTGGGAGTGGGAGTGGCTCTCTTGCAGGTTAAATGATGGCTGCAGAGGCTTTTGTTTTCTGAAGCCTGCCAGCCAAGCACTGCCAGGCCTGCCAGGTGATGTGGGGAAGGGAACCTTGGACTTGGAGAGAAATAGCCCGAGTGGAAATTTTAGTGACTATCACCCTTTTTCTGGCAACAGTTCCATGCCTAACATATCCAAAGTTCCTCATACAGATTTTTGGAATATAGTTTAGCAACTGTTGTGAATAAAGATTCTACACTCAATGAGCAGAGGAGGTCAACAGGTACAGAAAAAAGTTTATTTAGCAACTGTTGTATCTGTCCTGCAGGAGCAGTTCTGAACATTGGGAATACTAGCATCTTTCTAAACGTGCATAGTACAATGTGTCTAATTTCTCATTGGTTCAATGTATGCTTTTGCCTTATATGGTGGAACTTTACATTTTTGCACCCACAAAGGCACTTTGTTTCATATATGGTCTTTAAAACAATGACTGGTTATTTCTCTATCCCAGAAAGTGCTGACATGGACTAATGTATTACCTTGGTTTCCTTGTACATAATCTATCCATTTAGAGATAATGGAGAAGGGCTTTTATTTGTCCTTATGCAACCACCTTTGACTCCTTCTTGCCAAGTTCACCTTACCAATAATGTCTAACCAGCAAGAAATTTCCAATGGATATCTCTATAGCATGTGCGTTATGGTTCCATAAAACATATTACATGTCCAGCATAGAAGGGATAGCAGCCAAATATTTTTAAAACTTTGGGGGGTTGAACTTTTTTCCTTATGATGCTGAACCAACCAAGTAAATTATTTTAAATTTATCTAATAATTCTTTAAGACCTTAAGCCATTGATTGGGTAAGAAAGATACTCCTGGTGAGGGGTGGAGCTAAGATGGCAATGGAGCAGCAGCTTCCCCACTGAGTTCCTTATTATATTTTATTTGTTTCTACAAATAGGCTAGTTACACATCTTAATTTTTATCTTCTTTTATTTAATAAATACATTCTCTGCAAGAGATCTTCTAAATCTACTCCTGTTCTTTATTCCAAATTTCTTGTATATTATTCAAAGTTACTTTTGTGAATTTTTAAATTTATGGTAATAATACATTATCAGTTTAATCACAGTGAAGGCTTTCTCCAATACACCAAATGGCTTTAGAGTTTCAGAGGCTGCAAAGGCATTGGAGACAAATAGTGAACATAGCAAGTGTTTTACCTGTATGCATTGCCATTCAGTCATTTTAAGTAAGTTATGTTCCTTTTGTACAATCTTAAAAGTTTTATAAACATTGTTACTTATTAGCTGCTGATTATTGCTTATTAACAGCAATCAATCTCATTTTTGGCCCATGGCTTTTATTACTATCAAACTTTTTTAGATTGGAATTACTCCAAACTGTCCATTTATCATAAGAATCCATATCACATTTTAATTTTCTGACCAATAACATTCAACTGTGTCTGACCACCTTCAACATTGGAAAAATTAACAAATTCGTAGTATAATTAGAACTAAGGTGTTGCTAGGAGAGCATAGCAAAAACAATAACTCTCTAGCTGAGCCCACAACAGGGCATAATAATATTATTTTCATTCCTTTATATTATTAAAGCTAACACGTATGCATAATTATATTCTATAAAATTGAGAAAATTAAAACTATTGTTCTTCCATAAAAATGTAACCATTAACTTATCAAACTGTTTAAAATATTTAACTGGAACCGACATAGGCATTACTCTCCAAATGTGTATCAATCCTGATGCAATATTCATTTTCACCACATTGATTTTTCGTCAGAAATATAGAGGTATTTTCATCTACCTCTTAATATCCTCATTTGTCTTAGTAATATATATTGAAATGTTCTTATCCACTAGTATCTACTAGACAAGATACGATCATGTGTAATTTTTTCTAATGAAGGAACTTTCCTGATAAGGGATAGCTATCCATTTTCAAGAAAAGGAAAATCACTGACATATCCTGAAATACTGGATACTGAAATACACAAGAGACGAGTAGTTCATTTACACTATAATTCATAGAGGATTGTCTGGCTTCTGTATACTGAATGAAGCAACTGCAGTTCTAAATAAGATAGAAATAAGGCAAAATAGTAACACTTAGAAACTACATTTGCTGAAAATTGGCAAGTTTTTTTTCCCTATGGTACTAGGAAGATCCTGCATTACAAGATCTGAATATTTCATTTTTCCCACCACCAAGGAAACTTATTGGAAATTAAAATATCATATAATTTTATACATTAGGAAGGATTTCCAAATAAACTCAGGAACAGCTTTAAGTAATGTATTTATAATATAAATGAAAGGTTTGGAGGCATTTTGTGGAAAGATAATTTAGTTAAGTATAATCCACTAGATAAAGTCATAATTTTATATATTTGAATGTCAGAATTACCATTTTCCAATAACTTAACCCAAAGTAGCTTGTTAGCCCTGAGAAAAGGAAAGTCTAAAACCATGCTTACTCATTTATTTAATCTTGAGTTGGCCTAACAAATGCATTGCCTTTAATGTAGATATTTGCATTTGTTAGATAACTCATAATGTTATCTAACATTACATTATATGATATCTTGATCAAATAATGCCATTTGATCAGCACCCCAGTTAAGAAGGGCATACAACATTTTATAAGCTAAAACGAGAGGCATTATGCTGTAGTTAAGATGGTGAATTGACTGACACCAGAGAGATGCAAGTTCAAGTTCATCCTCAAGCACAGCATCATAGAACTGTTGCCAGCCCTACGAGGTAGACCAGATCAGGAAACAGACTCCACAGGAAGACTAGAACTATACTTTACTCAGATCCGCTATAATAACAGAATCTTGCAAGCCTGATTGTTCTTTACCTCACCTCCCTCTTATATCCCACTGAATCAGGGAGGAGTCTTTCAAATACTATCTTGCTTCCCAGGACTTAAGGAATGTTTCAGCCCCCTTTGCTTGTACAGTGGTTCCTGTCTATATACCTCAGTGTCATCTCCCTGATTCCCTACACCTGCTATCCACAGTTGCATTTGGTTTAAGGAGTTGCCAGCAGGTTGTAAGTGCGCATCCATGCATGCTCCAGGTGAATATGATAGTGAAAAAGCAGCTCTTTAGAATGAAGTCCATTTTTCTGCAACAGCAGCACTTTTATCATCTTGTATAAGTAAATGCTTCACAAACACAAGCTTTTTTAGGTATTAACAGCAAATAACTTCATTTAAACTATACAGTGAACACTTTTAACAATGGGCTCCTCATTCAGGCTTTCAGCAGTTTTTATAAATTTCCTTGTAGCTCGCCTCTTTCCAGCTATTTACAAGTTTGAACCTATTAAAACAATGGAGTAATTCCTTGAGATAATGGACTTCCATTGAACAAGCTTTAGATGTTAAATATTTCCATCCTGACTTTACCTCCCCACCACACACACTAACCGCCCACAGTCGCTTGCGAGATGGGGGGTGTAGAAATATGAGAAATAAATAAATAAATAAATAAATAAATCCATTGCATTCAAAGCAATCCGGATGAGGCAGTTAAATAAACTTTAATTTTACCTATATTTTTTGACATCCATGCTGATTTATATAATTAGCATGATGATGTCATTATTCAAATGATGCAAATTATGCCACTTGTTTCCATTTATGTCATTTGCGTTAATTTAGATCATTGACCTCTCCCTCCTCATTAGCTTAATCAAAGTTTTACTGTACAGGAAAAAACATGAAACCATAAAAATATTTTAGCCTGGCACTGAAAAGATAAAGTGTATCAGTTTAGCCTTCCTAGTTAGAGCATTCAACAAATGGAGGCTTGCCATTAAAAAAGGCTCCTTTCTTTCTGTTCATTAACTTATTTATTTATTTATTTATCAAATTTGTCACCGCCCATCTCCTCCCACCAGAGGGATTCTGAGCAGTTTACAGCAATAATCAATAAAACAATAAATATACAATAAAATTACCATATATAAAAATTTTGTTGTTGTTTATTCGTTTAGTCGCTTCCGACTCTTCGTGACTTCATGGACCAGCCCACGCCAGAGCCTCCTGTCGGTCGTCAACACCCCCAGCTCCCCCAGGGACAAGTCCGTCATCTCTAGAATATCAATATATAAAAATACAATATCTAAAAATAGTTACAAGTAAACAATATAGATAAAAATCCAAATGGTAGAAATAATTCAGTCCTTGTATGCGGCAAGTGCTCTAGTGCACTAGCCATCCCCAAACATTATGACTCCGCTTCCTGCCCCAAGCCAGGTGGCAGAGCCAGGTCTTCAAATTCCTCCAGAAGGCCAGGAGCATTAGCCATTGAGCTTAAATGGACACTTCTAAAGATGTCAATATTCAGGAAGATTAATATGGAAACTGGCATTTGCAGTTGTGCTTGAACTGGAATCCAATTAACTATAATTCAATTATCAAACAACATTTACACAAAAATAAAATCCTGCACTTATAACCTGTCATTCTGCCATCTGATTTTACTAAAATCTACAACAGGATAGCTCTGTCATCTAATTTTAATAACCGTCATATTCAACATTAATTCACAACCACTTCCAGCTGTTCAATCTGGATTATTAAACAGATAAATTCTTGAAATCTGTATTAAATGCATCCAAGGATGTGTGAACTTAGAACAGAAAAAGAAAAATCCAAGGTAGTGTAATGCACGCAGACAGGATGAAGCAACACAAAGAAGGAATGGGCCAAAGCCCGTTTTTCCAATCATATTGCATCAACAGGATCATGCCAACACAGGAGCTGGGACATCTAATGGGGGACAGCTAATCACAAATCCTTAAATGCTAACAGCAAAAGCTTGAATTGATCTGTAGCCCTAATACGGAGCCAGTGTAAGGCTTGATTGGCAGAGGAAACCTGGGAAAATCAAAGGGGATCCAGAAAAACAAGTACTGCAAAAGGTCAACAGACTCTTTCAGCAGCAGTAGGAAACATTCCTACTGACCAGCTATACATTCTACCATGTGCAGGACAACTGTGAGAGAGCTCCATGCTTCATCCCGTGAGAAATGGCATGGCATCTCTTGGATTCTGCCTCATTTCATCCAATTTAGATACAGAACAAACCCCGCGTGATCTATTCTGCCCCTTAAAACGCCTAATGTTAGCATTTTTGAAAAAGCATCCTTTAATTTGTTTAATGATTATGATTCAATTTTAAGAATTATGTGGCCTTCAAATTTCATGTGTACTGTATTGAATTCTGATGTTATTTCAAACTAGGTTGTTATTTTTAAAAGATGCCAGCTAGAAATTACAGTATATCTATATATTTTAACCATCAGTTCTTTATTCACAAGGAATTAAAAGTTTGATCAAATGAACTAACCAGATTCAGTATAAAACATTACACAGGTCTTTTGAGCTTCAGGTTATTTATTTTCCCTATAACACTAATATTGACATGTTAATATAAGGTGCTAGGGATTCATTTGTAAAAAATAATTGCAAAAATATTTAAGTTGCCTATTTTATGCAACGCTGGTGCTGGGTAAATCCAAAGTCTGATTTTCTGTGAATTAATATTTGCCTTACATATTAATTATTCTCTTTCTGGGGCCAATGGGTAGTATTATGTTTAGTGTACTATGCCTTGTATTTGTTATTAACAATAATCTTTTTCTTGTGTGGGTTTGAATATCATTATTAAGGTGAATTTGAATTAAAATTTATTTATCTCATCTTGTTAATATGAGCAGTCTTTATGATTTGCTCATAGTACAAAGCCAAGTACTGGCTTCCGTGCTTATATAGCCAAAAATACTTATATTTACCAATATTTACAAGGCTTCCTGGCCATATTGATCAATTTATGCCTTTGTTCTTCTTTATAATTGTAATCCTACTCATGCAACATTGCTGAGTTTTGTGCAGCAGCTTGTAAAAATCACCAGGAATTGACTGCCAATAAAAGTTAAATAGATCTGACAAGCCCTCATTTGTATAATTGCATTGTTGTATTTCTGTCTATTATGTTTAGTTTTCTAGTCACCTTGTTGAACAGTTTTATTGTTATATCTTATTAGCACAGAATATTTTACTACTTCCATTTTTATTCTTTTTATAGATGATATAGAATATTTATGATAACATTATTTCACTGTACTCTTATCATTTTGTGATAGTATACAGCTACTACCATACAATAATTTTAATATATTACCATATATAGTTTTACTTTTAATTTAATTAATCATAATTTGCTTGATAGTCCTTTTAGTCCTTTTAAATTTTAGTTTGTAAGGATTTTAGAATTCTGTGCTATACATTTAATCTTTTAATTATCTTGCTTATAATTTGTAGAACTGGATTGTTGGGTTTAGAATGATTCATAAATCACATAGTTTTAAATGCTACCTTATGTTCAGTTTTGGACTAAAATACATTAAAATAAAATTGATTTTATTTTGTGTGGTTAACTTAGCAACATTAGGGATGAATTTACAATAGAGGTTGGCGTTTTCTAAAAATAACTCTGTTGTTTCTATGGGCTCCAGAGCAGGATGGGAAATATAAGTTATGTATGAGGCTGGTGCTGTACTAGCTGCCTGTTCAGCTTTGTTAACCAGAAGAGTATATATTTTAAAAACACTATATTTATGCACCCCCCACCCCAAATAATCACCTCTGACTGGAAAGGGAGGGGTTGTTTTCAGTTTGTTAATAATAGTAGAAAGAATCTGTGGAAAAGGAATGAACAAATTGTTGGAATTATCAGGGATCAACTCAGCATTGTCTCATAAGCATAAGGGGGTCAGTCTAGCAAATCGGATCTCTATTATGCTTGTGGGATGTCATGTGGGTCACCTGACTTCCTCTTCCTCCTCCTTCTTGGGCTTGGAGATTAACAGTCTCCATTACCTTGTGGACAGACATGCAAGCAGGAGCTGCTGCAGGAGTGCAGCCCTCCCCCTACCATCTCACCCTTTAGAAAGTGTCTACAAAGAACCAGTGATGATTAAGTGCTTTCTACTATGAACCTACCTGTATCTAGATCTACTGAATAAAAGGAAGCTATCTCTATTTTTCTTCATCTAACTACAGTGTGAAGACTGAATTTATTTCTGAATGTAATTAAGCTTAATGTGCAAATTCCTTTTTTTGGTTCATGCTTCTCCTCTACAAGATTGCTGTTAGCTGCTTGGAGTTCTTTTATTAACCTTTAAAAACTCCATCACAAATGACACATATTGTTGCCAGCAACTTTGCTGCAAAGCTGACTGTCAGAGCATAAGCCTGATAATTACCTGTTCCTTGGGAGGGGCTCTAATATATTTCCTTCCTTATTCAGTTATTTCTCCTCCTTGCCTCATCTTCCTCTACTTTTCTTCCCCACCTTCCTCTTTTCTTCCATATCCACTATAGCTATTTTCTTGTTTTCCTTCCTTCCTTCTTTCCTTCCTTCCTTCCTTCCTTCCTTCCCTCCCTCCCTCCCTTGTTTCTGCTGGAAAGAGAGAGGGGAATATATATACTTAAGTAAGTACTTAAATGCTTCTGTGAAAGAACAAACCATGTGTGAAAGAGAATGTGTGATACATACAAATGGGGACAAGCTGATTTTGTACAATGGGCACCTTGTTTTACAGGCCATACCCTGCTTGCTTTTCTACTGCGACAAAGATTCAGAGCGATTAGTTATACGTATAAAAAGTTTAAAACTTTTGAAGATGAACAATAAAATAGGCCCTGAAATCATTCAGTAATGAAAAGCCTGGTAAAATATTCCTTTAGAGATTGCCTAAATGTTAAGATCATGGGAGCCAAATACAGCTTTGTGGGAATACATTCCATAGCCTGGAAGCCATGCAGGAGAAGGTCCTTTTCCATCTGCCAGAACAATGGGCCAGTGAGAACAAGGCACCTTAATTAGCTGGAATGGGAGATGCATTTAGTCATACCCTAAGCATTTTCATGCTTTAAAAGTAAGTACCAATTACCAGTATCTTAAATTGTGTCCAGAAAGCAACAGGCAGCCAACACAGATTTTTCAGTATAGGCATCCTGTGATTCCAATTGGCAGCCTAGCTGTACATTTTTCACAGCTTGCAACTTCTGAATGCTTTTAAGGATAGCATAGAGCAGATTACAATTATTTATTTCTTTGTTTGTTTATTTTTCAATCTTCTATTACCGCCCATCTCCCCCAAGAGAGGGGGACTTGCTTAATAATCAAGCTGGGATGAAATCAAGGTATGTATAATACTTGGCACACTATGCAAAATTGTTTGAAGGTGCTCCTTATCATAACCCCCTGTGATTCCAGTGATGCCCGAGGATCAAGTAGTATGTCCAGATTACATTTATATCCTTGAAGAGGAAGTATCATCTACATTATATAGCAAGGAACAAGACAATCTGCAGAGAATGATTTTATGCTGAATAAACAATTAGAAGAGAAAAATGATAAGCAGCTACTCCCAGAACGCTCCTTCTCCATTCAAATTAATAGTCTACCTATAATACTTTTTATAAAAAGAAAGCACAGAAATGAAAGTTACATGAACTCAGTTGATGTATATTTGGTTCCCCAGAATGTGATAAATGGATTAACAACCCTTGCAGTGCAGAAGTTGAAATATCTCTTTTTAAATGAGCTGTTTTTCAAATTGATCATTTAGGACAGTATTTTATAAAGAGCAAATATTGAGCTTTAAGACATGCTGAATGTCCAGCTTATCCAGGGATCCATGTTGAGTTTAGTTACTATATGCAGTGATTGACCCCCAAATATTTGTAACTGCCATGCTGCTATTTGCATACTGTTTGTACTTCTCTCAGTGCTCTGGCCTGAACATACATTTGACAGGGTAAGAATGAAGCTTTACTGTAATAGTACAAATCTGTATTTGTGTCACAGTAGATAACATGGCAGTGGCATTGGGAAAAATTGCTATCTATCTATCTAGCTATCTAGCTATCTATCTATCTTCATGCAATAAATTTAATTCTTCCAAGTTCTTGTAGGAAAGAGCTGTCTTAGTCTATGGTGGCAAAAAGCAAACAAACAAAACGAGGATAAAGCAACATCAGAGCATTTCAACCTCCCAGGACATTCCACAGCAGATCTCAAATTTACTGTTTTGGAAAATCAGGACTTTAACAGCACCACTGAGTAAGAAATTGTTGAACTCATGTACATCAAAAGTTTTCAGGCAATGTCAGGAGGTCTCAATCAACACAATGAGTTTTTAGCACATTGCAATTATTAACTGATAAGGTATTTGTAATCTGTTATCATGTGTAACCTGTATCTGTGTAACCAACCAATCTTCCCCTCCCTTTTCCACCTCCCTTCCCCCCCATTTCACCCCAATTTAAATCCTACATTAGTCTAGCGACTGTATGCTTCTGATGAAGTGAGCCGCAGCTCATGAAAGCTTCTGCCATTTAATAAAATTTGTTAGTTAGAAAAAGTGTTTCCAGACTCCTGATTTTCTTCCAAATTCTATATATCCTCTAGACCGATGGAAATTGTTTCCCACACTGTGGGAGTGACTGGAGTGACTTTTTAAAAAACCACTTGTAGTTAATAGTACTCCTATTTAAATTGTGTTACAGAAAACAGCTCTAGAATTAAGTTGCAAAGCTAGCAGAACTGCATAAATAAAGCAGTTGTTATTTTAGAAGAGCTAATGGAGCATGGTACAATTCATTAAAAAAATTGCAGAGGAATCTGAAATGAGATTCTCAAACCCTAGCAATTAGGGCTAACAGCATGTTATCTTTGTTACCCCAACAAACATAGAAAATATTAAGAAAAAGAAACCCAATACATAGGTTGTTTTACTGGTAGCTTCAGGTTACATCAGCAGTAGAGAGCACCCACAGTGATCTCCTTTTATCCACTCATTATATTCTTACTCACAAGTAATACAACACATTGCAACATACATATACACATAACATCTTCCCTTCCCCCCCCCCCACCAAGATAAACAATTCCCATACCGTACAGGTTTACAATCCATTCTACCCCTTAATGCCATTACTATTATTTTCTTCCTTCTGCACATGATCAACAATGCCATAAGGTCTTTCATCGTTCCTTAAGTCCTTTCAATAATTTCTTTGATAAACTGTTCCTTCAGCCATTTCCGCAGAGTAAGGTCCAAGAGTTTGATGGTGCCCTGCAATTTAGGCAGGTCCCATATTGTTAGAAACCCTCTGTGCACATTTTTTGGAATCTGAAGTGATTTTTATTAAAGCAGCCTCACTGATAAGAAGCTAAATTGCTAATAGCTATACAATAAGTTATTCAAGTAGATCTCTGTAATGCACTGGGACACTCAAGCTTTCACTCAATTACAACTCATAAGCAGGTGCTTATAAATCTATTTAATGAAGCGAAGCGGCCAGTACAGAGTGAAAGTTGCGAATGGCATTTCCCATGCGTTCTACAATTTAAAATTACAAAAGCTTCTAATTCCCCCCCCCTCTACCCCCTTTAGCTATGTGCCCCTCCTCCTCATGCCAGCAGATGGCTGGAATGGTTTCTTCCTCAATGACCTTGGGCAAGGAGCAACTAGCCCAAACAAAATGATTCACACTCCAGTCCAGCTCCCCCTCCCTGCCGGTGACTCATGGGTTGACATGGGTTGCTAGAAAATGGATACGAGTCCAAGAAGATGTTCTGGGAACATTTGACTGGGGAGCCTGACATACTGCCCTCCTGAAAAAAAAAAGAGCTAAACAGAAATTAAATAGGGGTACAATAAAATGAGAGGACAAATGGGGAAGGTATGTTAGTTAAGGTGAGGGTTTGTCAGGGTATCTTGAATGGAATTTATGAGTTAGTGCAGGCGCCTGGACACAGTGGCTGTAAACCCATTCAGGGTCAGTGTTTCCATTTGATTAAGTATTGTAAAGAGCCACAATGAAAGCGAGAGTCTAGGATTTCTTTGACTTTGAAATGCTGTTCTCCATCAATCATGATGGGAGTAGGTGGAACAGAAATAGAGTGCTGTTTAGACAATTCTGGAGCAGGTTTCAGCAAGCTGCAATGAAAGACAGGGTGGATATGCTTAAGATTATGAGGCAAGTCTAGTTGAACAGTTACAGGGTTTATGACTTTCACAATTGGGAAAGGGCCAATGAATTTAGGACCCAATTTCTTTGAGGGTTGCTGTGATTTAAGGAATTTTGTAGAAAGGAAAACTTTTATCACCCACTTTCATATTCCATTCTGGTTGACATTTGCAATCAGCAAAATTTTTATATGTTTGTTGGGCTTCTGCCAAAGCTTGCTTAATTACTGGCCAATTAGATCCTAATTTTGTGCACCTGTCGGCTGCCAAGCAGTCAGCAGGCAGTTTCAACGGCAGCTCGGGAATAGGAACAAAGTCCTGGCCAAAAACAACTTGGAATGGGGCGAAGCCCATGCTCTGATGGACGGAGTTGTTGCAAGCCACCTCAGCAAAGGAGAATAAGTTGACCCAATCGTCTTGCTGGAAATTAATGCAGCAGCGTAAAAATTGCTCTAGAGTAGACTGAACTCGTTCAGTCGCCCCATCTGTCAGGGTGGTTCAACGCGCTTAAGGATTGTTGCACCCCAATTAAGTGTATAAAGGATTTCCAGAATTTAGAAATAAACTGCACACATGGTCTGAAATGACACGTTCTGGACATCTGTGCAACCAATAAATGTGCTGCACAAAAAGGTTGGCGAGCTGCGGGGCAGTTGGAGTCTTTGCACAAGGATGAAATGAGCTTGTTTTGAAAATAAGTCAATGACAGTCCAGATAACAGTTCTATTTTTGTTGTTGGGCAAATCCAGAATAAAGTCCATTGCAAGGTCCTTCCAGGGTTGGGAAGGAGCAGCCATGGGCTGGAGCAAGCCCTAAGCTTTTCCCCCTTTCCCTTTTGCCTGCGCACAAACAGGGCAAGAATTTACATAGGTTTTTACATCAGTTTGTAAAGTTGGCCACCAAAATTGTCTCCTAATTAGGTGAAGAGTCTTGGTGAGCACGAAATGCCCTGCGGATTTATCATCATGAGATTGCTACAATATCTTTAAATGCAAAGCTTCAGGTACATAGAGTTTGTCATTACAGTACCACAAGCCATTGAGCTTAGTTAAATTGGCCTTGTTACTTTGTAGCCAGGGATTGGTAGTGAGTGCCTGGAACAATTCCTGTTTCAAATCAGCCTGCACTTTCACTTTTGGTGCTGCCACTTGTTTGTGTGTTACGCACGCCATTCCAAGCTGGTTGGCAGAAAATACAGTGTCAATTACCTCAGTCTGGAGAGAGCATCTGCCAAAACAATCTTTTTCCCGGGAAAGAAATTCAAGGTGAAATTAAAATGGCTGAAGAATTAAGCCCAGCGCAATTGTTTCCCATTCAATTTTCGGGGCGTATGTAGCACCTGTAGGTTTTTATGATCAATCCACACTTCAAACAGATGCTGGGCCCCTTCTAAAAGGTGACACCAAGCAAGTAAAGCTGTTTTCACAGTGAAAGCTTCTTTCTCCCACACATGCCAGCGCCGTTCAGCATCAGTGAATTTATGAGACAAGTAGGTGCAGGGATGGGGGATTTGATTCAAGTCCCACTGGAGTAGCACAGCCCCAGTTGCCTGGTCACTTGCATCAGCCTGAATTATAAATGGTTTATCAGGATCAGGGTTTTTAAGAATGGGTTCTGCAGTGAAGAGAGCCTTCAAGTTCTCAAAAGCCTGTTGACATTCTGGCATCCAATGTAAACGCGCCCCTGGAGTGGTCACCTTGCATGTTTCTCCTCGACCCCTTGTCTTTAATAGGTCAGTAAGGAGCAATGCAATCTGGGCAAGCTGGGGGAAAAATTGGTGGTAAAAACTGGCGAACCCCAGGAAACTTTGGAGCTGTTGCCTGGTTTGTGGGGGCTCTCATGCTAAAATGTCCTGGATCTTCAATCCCCTTAGTTGAAATTCTATAGCCCAGATAATCCAACTGAGTTTTATGAAATTCACATTTGGAGAGTTTAGCATAAAGCTGGGCATCTTGCAGTTTCTGCAGCACCGTTTTGACCAGTTTAACGTCCTCTTGTTTTGTTGCTATATATATTAACATGTCATCTAAGTAGACCAATACTCCTTTGTATAAATGGTCGTGCAAGACTTCATTAATGTATTGCATGAACACTCTGGGGCCCCAGCCAACGCAAACGGGAACACTTTATATTGGTAGCAGCCTAGTGGGCAATTGAAGGCAGTTTTCCATTCGTCTCCCTCTCTAATTCTGATTCGAAAATCAGCTTCTCTGAGGTCTAGCTTGGTAAAAATCTTTCCTTTTGAGAGATGGGACACAGATCAAGGAACACGTATTATAAAATTCTTCTAGGTTTTGGGATGTTGTTGTCTGTTTCAAGTCTATATATGTTTTGTATGTTCCCATCACCAGAAATATGTTGCGTATAATTTCTGCATCAGTTAGTGATTTGTTTAAAAAAAAACTTGCACAATAATTAGCATTTCTAGACATGTTGTAAAATGTCAAAACATACGTTTAAGTTTTTTGAGCTGAAGATGTACTGCATAAAAATAGAAATTAAGAATTAATTAAATTTTCATATACACATTAATTGAAGACTTGTAGGTTATGTCATTTCTTATCAGAATTTACAAATGCTTGTTACACAGCATCTAGGACAGTGATGACAAATGTTAAACATTGTTAAATACAGATATTTGCCCTGCAAACAAGGAGCATAGTAACATTGACCACCCAAATGTTATTTTCTTAGCACTAAAACTAATAGAACCCAGCTGATTGCTGTATAGAAGTTTGGACAGTTTAATTAATTAGAAAACTGTCCTTGAGGACCATGAGAAAAAATAGATTGGACAGTATTGATTCCAAACCATTCTATTCCTCTTTGAGGACATTCTTAGATAACAAAACGGTTAACTGATAGGCAGATAAAATAACTTCAGCTCAGTCTCTGCTTGGTTTGATTGATGGGGATCTATTTGCATACTATTGGCTATGTTAATTTGGAACTTTAAGCTAAATATGTATTGTGACCAGGTAGCCTTTCCAATGAAACAAATACTCAAGCTGGCCTTGTCAAAAATTCAAAATGCACTCTGCTTTGAACATTTCGTCCCCATGAACCAGGTTAGGAGGGGTGGTGGAGCAAAGATGCTTAAGAGGGGAGTGTTCTTAAACCAGGAAGAAACGGAAGAAAACCAGATGTATCTTTAGTACAGCCAGAAGTTGCAAATGAAAAAGCTGCATTGACTTGTTCTACCATGATAAATCATCTGATAAACTTGGCTTTCAGCTTCTTAGATATCATGCAGAGAGGATATATTTGGTAAAAAGTCCAATGTGATCTCCACTTTCCTGGCTATGACAGTCAACACAGCATGGTAGGAGGCCTTGGCACAGTTTAGATTTTCCTTGGAGTTGAGCTGCCTGAAGCTTGTGAAGGAATTGGAAAGCTTCATGAATGGAAGATATTACAATAAAAGCTATGGTGGTGGCAATAAGTGGCCTCAAATAGAAACAGCTGAGTAGAGTTGTTATAAGCCATTCTGCCATTGATAAAAGATCCAGCCAATTGCTGAAATGCTCTTATTGATCACACTGCTGAGCCTTATTTTGCATTATTTCTACAGTGACAAAAGTGCTACTGTGCTATACAAAATATTAAATACTTGAAATTTCCTTCTTTTCCATATATCCATGTATATTATGTATTAGTAATTGTATTGTGAACTACAGAATGTCAAAAAGTAGATAATAGGAAATAAGAGCACATACTTTCATTCACTAAGTAAATTGGACTATAAAGGTGCAATAACATGAAAAAATGGGATACGTAAAAAAAAAGATCAGCAGGAAGCTAATATATAATGTTATATATTAAACATACATGTCTGCTGATTTTAATTTTTTCCTATATCTACAAAAATGCCTCAGAATGTTTTCATATTTGCCTGGATGAGGAATAATGAGACCCAGTGGTTATTGAATTTACTTTCCTATAAACTTTGATTTCGGCTATGTGAATTTTAAGCACTAATATCTGGTGCCCTGAATACTGTATAAAACTCACTGGAAGTCAATTTGACTGAAATTTATAATACCAAGCATTATTGAAAGAGACAATTAATCTCTTCAGCAATTCTCAGTGTGCAGAAGGAGAGTTAAAAATTAGTTTTTATTGATGGTTCATAAGTAGAGATCTTTACATTGTGAGATTTAAATGGATAATAATCATTCATGGCTTTGTAACAGATTGACCTGGCTGTGAACAGGTTATTCTTAGTACTTGCCAGATAGGCTTTCTGCTCACCCATAATGGTAGAACTATGAACATGTGTAGCACTTCTTACACTTACTAGCATTGTCTCTGCCCAGTGTGTCTTGGTATTTAGGGAAAGATGATGCAGCAGCACGGCTAGCTTTGCTGTCCCCAAATATCAGGTACGGGATAGTATAATTAAGATAGTAATGCTTACCCAGAGTTTTGTGCAATGCCACTACTGGGTCTGGCCACCTCCCTAAATCTGGTTCCACACAGCTGGGCCATCCCAGACTTGTAGCAGAAGCATCATCCTGGATACAGTGGCAATAAAACACCTAAAAGAAAATAGACCAAGGCAGTCCAAGTCTGTATTTGATGATAAACATCAATAACATTTGGATCTGTCAACAATGATGTCATGGCTCTCCCCCAGGACACCCATTTGGGTTGAGGTGGAGGACCAGGAGGATGCACCCCAAGAACAGATCCTGTACTTCAGACCTCATGGCTGTGCTGAGCCAGCAACAGGCTCCGTTGCCTCAACAATCTCTGAGCTATGTCAAGGGGTGTCCTCTACCCAGTCTTCAAGAATGCCTCAGAAACAGCTGAACCAAGCAGGTCCATGTGGAAGTAACCTTATGAAGGAAACTAAACCTGACAGACCAAATGTGGTCAAATAGTCTCAAAGGCTTCTGGTATTTAGGAACAACCCGGCTATGGGAAAGACAGCAGAAGTAATGTTGATCTGAAGGCTTCTGTGACTCTGGCTAAAAGAACAACCCTGGCCTTTGACTGCCTTCCCCAATTCATTCATTCTTTTGGAAGCTGTTCGCTTGGTAAGCTTGTCTTTGTGTTCTGAACTTGGACAGGATTTATGACCATGAAATTAGCTTGATGGATTTATTATGGTAATAACCCAGATAATGAACTGCTTCTCTGGCCAAGTCCTAATTAAAATCTCTCCCAAGGTGCTATTTGAAATGAGCTCCAGTGAGCAGCTTCCCTCCCAGTGCAAATGGCAGGTGGAGAATGTTTGCTGCTGTTCTACTGGCGGTTGTATACTTGTATACTTCTATATGAGCAGAAGCTTTATTGAATGCAGTGGGGTTGATAGTGAATCAGGTTTGGGTTTTAAGGTAAGTTTCTTTGTCCCGTATAAAATTAAATAAATAGTATTAGGTTAGGAAACAATGAACAATTTTATTGCATAATTTAAAGAGCAAAAATTACTGCTTAATGTGAGAAGAAATAATCTTGCCCTCAAGTTATATAAAATAGTGGCATGATGAAAAATAACAATTCTTAAGCATTTGGATACTGCCTCTATAGATTTTACATTTCATATATGTTTTGAAATGCAGACTTCTTTAAATGTAGCTCTGCCAGTACACCTTAAATATATTAATAGAATTATTTTACCATGAAATTAGTTTTCTCAGTCACTGATTTAGGTGAATTCTCCTTTTTGATCAGTGCTGGGATATTATAAGTAGGGTCATGACATACCTACTTTTTTTTTGTCAGAATGCCTCTGCAGCAGCAGACCTATGCCATAAACATGAAGGTTTTTAATGTATCCTATCTGTCTACATCTCAGAATAAGACTTGATTCCTCCATTCTGAAACCAGACTCTATTTACATATTTATTAGCTAGCAAAAAAGGAACTTTTAGTCTTAAGAAATGCAAAGCAATAAAGTTCTTCTTGAAATTACTGCCTTCTTGAAATTACTAAGTTACATGTGAAGTCTATGGAAAGATCCATGCTGAAAGTTTCTCTCTGAGACCACATCTCAAGCAGCCAGATTAGAACACAAAGTGGAATAAATGATGTCATTGTCAAATATTGAAAATGGAAGCTACGCTGGGCAGGACATTTCACACGCATGTCGGATGGCCATTGGACAACAGCAGTTGCTGAATGGTATCCAAGAGAAGTAAAAAGACCTATCGGCTGACCTCCAAGGAGATGGGAAGATCCAATAGTCAAGGACTTTGGCCGAACCTGGAGAAGGAAAGCCAGGATTCAAGACGAATGGAAAGCGAGTTGTGACCAGCAGGAGTCTGTCCGGCGACAGTCTGGTCAATCAAGGTGATCAAGGTGACGTGAAGTCTAGCCCTCAAAGCTTCCTGGCCTAGTGATAAGAGTGTCTTGTTGTAATCCTTTCCTGTGCCTTATGAGTTAGAAATTAGAACCAGATTTTAAATTAACAGTAAATTATTTTAACCCCTGACTAAACTAATCAGCTTTTCTGTTGTTACCAGTAGAATAATAGAATCATAGGGTTGGAAGGGATTTTGGAGATCAGTGTATATAACTTTAACGATGGCTTATCTGCTTGTTTAGTGCAAGAACTTTTGGAAAAAGACAAGGTTGTATGTTACTTTATAGACTTTGAGGCTGTTAACACTGAGTGTTAAAAGACTGGGTATACAGGACTAAGTATTAAAGATGTATTTAGGTGGCAACAGCAACTTGCAAGTCCTAGATGGGTGGAATTGACCCATAGCAATACCCTGTTGTTGGGGAAGGTGTGTGCTGCAATGTACAGATTTGCTATGCTGTGGTGTGTCTAGTCCCTGGAAAAGAAAGAACCTCCACAATATGACCTTCTTCAGAGCCACAGGCAATTCAGCCTCAGTTTGATATTCCTGGAGTGGATTTTTGTTCTTTTCAATGCACTGAGTTCAACAAAGTTTGTTCTGTTATTCAGTTTGTTTGAAATTCTTATGATGATTCAGAGGGCCTCAGGTCTGGAAAGTCTACAACATAAGCTTTTAATAAGCTCTGCTTCACTGGTTCTGTCCACCTGCTCTTCATCTTCTTGTAGACACCCCATTAAACATTGATGCAGCATTTTTATGATACATGCTTTCAGAATCTGTGTCATGATAACATCTTGAGACCTCATCGTTCCTAAAACAGGAAATAAGATAGAATTAGACTTGTGGTTTCAACTAATATGAAATATTAGTTATATCCTTAAATATTACTAAATATTAGTAATATCCTTAAACGTTTTTACTTACTATTTGCTGTCTTGCAGAACTTACAGTAACAAAACAGTATATGTGCATTCTCTCAAAGAAACTACATGGCTCAGGAGTGTGGGGTCTTTTTCTTCTAACCCCCTCACTTTGAAGGCTTTGGGTTCAATTTTTCATCAAACATTTGGGTTCAATTTTACATCAGTATTTGTCATCTTCAAACTGCTGGCCTTTTATTTTTCAAAAGCACAATGGACTTTAAACTGGTAAACTTCAGTGCAGCATCTGCCCAGACATATCTGGATATACCAACCCCACACCCTTACCAGTTGACACATGGCCTACTTCTGCACATGCTCAGAATCATGACTCTGACATGTCTGGACATATGCAGGTTCTGCCCAGACACCCCCCCCCCTCACCTCTTTACTAGCTGACTCATGACTGCCCAGAATCATGGTTCTGACATGTCTAGATGTATGTTACAGGATAATACAAAGGTTAAGTTTGCTGCATTGGTTCTGGTAGGCTTCTGGCCCCATGGTTATCACCTACAAAATCCCATATAAATCACTGCATTTTTTGCCATTTTTATTCATTTTTATTCTACAAAGGAATGTATAAAAGAGCAAATCCACAGGGATTCCTATATATTTATAGCTGTCTCTACGTGCGAGCCACTGGAGGACTTATAAAAATTGGTTTGCAATGGTATGGGGGAAACAACCCTTATCCACATTACAGGTTTGTCGCAATAAAAAGCTTACATAGAAGGGAATTCTTGGACTTCATTATAAACAGTGTCATGTTGCTATAGATCTGGTTCCCTTCCAATTTTGACAAGCTGGAAAAAAATGTTTTCTGCAGCTTTTCCCAACAGAAGTACACATTTGTGTTCTACAATACGAGTGTACAGTATGAGTAAATTGCATGTAATAGAGACATGTTAAAATATTTATGTATTTTTATGTATTGAACTAGAAAGTATAATAGTATGTCACATACAAACTTAAAAGTTGTGCCTTTGAGTCATTTTTGACCTCTGATGACTGCCTGGACTAGTCCCCGCAATTTCTTGGCAAGATTTTCAAAACTGGCTTGCCAGTTGCTTCTTCCTAGGGCTTCCTAGAGAGTGACTAGCCCAAAGTCATCCAGTTGGTTTCATGTCCACCAATCCAAAAAAAGGAAAAAATAGCTTCTTGTTGTGAAAAAAAGATGGCAGAGAAAAGGGGGGAAAAGTGCAATCTCTCCAGTAAGAGAGAGAACAAAAACAGTAAAAAGGATGATGGTTCATTATGCAGTAAGAAATTCTAGAGAAGGCTCTCATGCGGGGAAAGGTAGAAGGAAAGAGAAGAAGAGGAGGACCAGCAGCAAGCAAGGGGCGGTGGGCTCAGTTACAGTGGTGACGGGGGCACCGTTGGGAGACCTGAAGACCTGAAGGACCAGGGTGGGCAAGACCCTCCTTGAGAGAATCTATCTGTGTGGTCACTAAGAATCAACACCAACCTGATGGCATATAATTAGTCAAGAAATTCCAGAACTACTTCAGGAGATGTAAAACACTGGATTTGGCCAGAAATTAAAAGGCAAAAAGAAAAACAAAAGACTTACTGTAATAGTTTTCTCTTTGGCTAAAATACATGCATTTTTGTAAATACACCACAGAAGATGATATATCAGAGAGGATTGAAAAGCTGTTTTCATGAATTTCTGAGTTGAAATTTCCTGCTCTTCTCTTGATATCAAGTCCTGGATTACTGCTCTTGCAAACTCCCTAATAATAGGGAGAAAAATGGTGATTGAGAGCCAGCGTGGTATAGTGGTTAAGGCAACAGGCTAGAAACCAGGAGACTGAGTTCTAGGCCTCCCTTTGGCATGAAATCCAGTTTGGTGATGTTGGACCAGCTGCTCTCTCTCAGCCCAACCCACCTCACAGGGTTGTTGTGAGGAAAATAGGAGGTGGGAGCATTACATATATATGCCACCTTGAGTTGACCAAAAATAAAGATGGGATAAAAATCTAAAAATAAATAGGAGCTGCACTTGTCTGTCTCTTTGTTTGTTTTGTACTACAATTTTGTAATTTAATTTGTTGGATATTACTGTTTTTCTTTGTTTTTGTATACTGTTTTTTCCCCATATTTCACTTTTAAAATTGCAAAAAACCTATTAAAACCCTATATTATTTTTCTAGGTTTTTTGGGGGGGGAGCAAATGTTCCACTGATTAATCACAGCAGTCATTATTTTCAGGCATTATTGATTGCAGCATCCTTTTTCAATTTGACCTGTAGCATAATTACCTGAACTTTATTATGACTCTCTGAAAAGTTGAATTTTTTTTCACAGTGGTGAAATTAAAATATTTTTAATGTACCATCCCTGTAATATTAAGCAGGTCTAAGGAAGAGGAAGTTGAGACAGAAACCACTGGTCCCTCTTTCTGTGCCTGTCCTAAGACAGCAGAAAACCACAGAGCCCGAAAGACCACCATCTCAGGAAGAATGAAAAACAGAAGAACTTCTGCCAGAAGGGTGTCCAGAAAGACGTTAGGGCTGTACCCTAAAGAAAACAGCACCCTTTTGTGGGTATGCAAAGATATTGCTGAAGTGGAGAGGTTAGTTAAAATGAGTGTCAGGCAAGCTACAACTGGAGAATAATGAAGACCATTTCAGTTAGGCTGAGAGTGGTTCTCAGGAAGTACAGATAAGAACAAGACTTCCCATGTTGGAAAAATGTTTGACTATTTGCATTAAATCTTGTATCCCACTCTTGCCCATCCTGAATAACCCAATTCTCGGATCATGACCTTGATAGGCCTCTTGCTTTACTTTTGTGTTCTCCATAAATGTGAACCATCTTTAGGATCTGTCTTTTCCTGAACAAATCTCTTATTGGACAGATATTTGAAACAACAAACCCTTACCTCTTAGCATTTGCTCTTGGAAAAAAATGATTTTTTTTTCTTCCTAGCATTTTCCCACAGGTGCAGGGTCTGCTTTTTTGGATCAACTGAAGTTGACTGTTGGTTGCAGTATGGTGAAAGATATGCAGATGCTGCTTACCAACTCAGATCGTTGGCTCATGTAACACAATTCCCTAGGGTCCTAGGCCAGTTGTCCTCCCAAACACTAGTATCCAAAAAACCAGAAGATTAGAGATTGAAATAAGCTGCTGTATTATATCTTGCTATCTTGCTTTTTATAATAGCTGTTGTTCAGAGATTATAATGATGAACACACTCATAAAGTCCCTGTCCTAAAGAATTCATAATCTAAAATTTGAAGCAAGGGGAAGACTAAGGCAAAGAAAATATGCTTTCAATTGTGAAAATGTCAGAACTTGCAGAAATGGCAAAACTGACCTGTTTGGTCAGAGAAAAAACAACAAAAACTTTTTTGAAACACTGGAAACCTATATGGACTTTTTGCTGAAAGAACAAAGAAATAATCTGTGGATTTGAGGATTAAGAAAGATGTGGATTAAATGAGGGGCTGAGGGGACTTGTGTAACATCAAAGAGGGAGGAAGGACAATAAGATTATAATTTTCTGTTGAAAAGAAGGTTGGAAGTCACTTCTATATTTCTTAGTATATTTCTTTTTCATTTCTTGCACTTTTACTATTTTTTTCAATTTTCTTTTCTATGGAAAAAATAATAATAAATAGAAAATATACTTTCAATTCAATTACAGGCTTTTAAATAGAAAATGAGGCTTTGCAGGGAAAAAATCCTAGATTTTGAAGGCAAATATGAAAGGACAAGTAATATAACAGCCATTCTCCACGAGACCTTCAGTTTTAAAATGCTACAAAAGAAAAACATGCATTGTTAGGTTGTAGTTCTGGAGAAATTACTACTTCAACATAAATACTGTGTGGCGTTGTTCTCATTTTAATAATAATTGTGGGCAAAATCCCCCAACCAGTGTTATGTCTGCTGATTATTTAATATTTGTAAAAACATTATTATAGTCATATCTCACTCTTATGCAGAATTCCAAGAAGTCTTATATCCAAGGATCTAGTCAGTTCCTATAATGCTAATATATCATCTCCTCCTAAACTGGCTTTCCCTAACCTATTCCTGATCTCAGGAAATGATAAAGTCTCCACTGGAGAATACAACCAGCGTTGCTTAAGATGACATTCAAATGCATCAGAAACAATAATGAGTTGCTTTGAGGAGTGTCAGTCTGAAGTGTCCTATAGAAAGGGATTTTAACAAGGAGTGAAATGAAGTAATAGCTTATCAGGGAAGGAAACAGAATTTCATCTCTGTGATGCCAGAACCACTTTCCAAGAAAGATTACAGTTCTCTTACCATGGAGTAAGAGTTATGAGCAAGGTCAAACATTAAAAAAAAAAAACCCCTACCATCTTTATCTGTATGCAACATTCCCAAGACAGGGACGGAAAAAGGAGTGGTCTGCCACACAACTGACTTGCTTCCTGCTGGTCATGGCTGCCATTCATATTTGTAGACTGCTAAAGATTTCTATGAAGAGAAACAAGTGCATTTAAATAACAGAGCTATCTGGCTTAATTCCAGATTTTCCCTAACATAATTTTTTGAGAACCTATTAACTTTCCTAAGAAAATTTAAGGTTTTTTTTTAATATTTATTATTTATATAGTCACCCATTTCAGGCAAGTGACTCTGGCAGGTACAAGGATTAAACACACATGTGTGCACACCCACACACACAAGCCCAGGGTATATAATCCCAGGTGCCCAAGGATAAACAATACTCCCACTGACACACAAAAGGCACATCAACCACAGCAGAGCTCACCTAATCACCCCGACTCAAATGCCTGGAGAAATAGGCAGATCTTCAGGACCTTGTGAAAGCCTAAGAGGGTTGGGACCATCCAAATCTCCAGTGGGAAGCTGTTCCATAAGGCAGGTGCTGCCACTGGGAAGGCCCTATTTCAGCAAGATGACATTGCTTGATGGAAGGGACTGGAGCACGCCCTCCCTACTAGATCCAGTGGGGCAAGCAGTAACAAGGGGAGGAAGGCAGTCCAACAAGAAGCCTGGCCCTGTGCCGTGGAGGGCTTTAGGGGTGACAACCAGCCTGGGAGTCATTGCAGCTCACAGAACAGCAGTTTTATATGGGCATAATGAGAAAAGCCAAAAACTGATCATATCGCTGCATTCTGGGAGGCCTCTTCAAGGGCACCTCCGTGTAGAGCATGTTAAATTAATCCAGATGGGAGGTGACTAAGGCATGAGTCACTGTGAGCAAGGCCTCCCAGTCCAGGAATGGGTGCAATTGGTGCACAAGATGAAGCTGTGCAAAAGCGCCCCCAGCCACAGCTACCCCCTGCTCTTTCAGCAGGAGCCGAGAGGCCAGAAGGGTCCCCAAATTGCACACCAACTCTGACTGGGGAAATGTAACCCCATGCAGAGTTAAAAGCTGGAAAATCCCCGGAAGCTGGGGGCTTAAAACCCACAGCCAATGAGAACAAATGGGGAAACTTGTGGCTGCATAGAGAATTTTGATTAAGAATTAAAAGGAGCATTTATGGGAGATGAAGGACAAGAGTATTCATCAAGGAGATATAGGCAGCAAATAGTTAATATCCGTAGAAAAGAAATTAGAAGGCCTGAAGCACAAAAGGAACTTCAGCTTGCAAGTGAAGCTAAAAGCAGCAAAGACCTGTTTGGGCCATTTCAATCGTAAAAAAACGTAACAGGGGCCAATGCTAAATGAAAGACGATAGGATGGTAAGTGGGGATGGGGAGAAGGCAGAATGGCATTTTTGGCTTTGCATCAGCATCAGTTATTTTTCTTGCTGTGAGAGCAAAAAGAACTGCGCTATACAAATTATCTCTCTTGATTTTGCATCTGAAAATTCTCACAAAACCTATGAAGTGTTTGTTCTGTGCCAGTCTTTCCTAACAGAATATTTGAGCAAAACTACTGGGAATTTTTTTCTATTATGTTTTGTTCCATTTGATGGAGAAAATAAATTGTTTTTAATGCAATTTTGCAGCATATTTCTCCAGCTGGCTGAAACAGAAATCATTAGGTTCAAGTCTCCAGTATTAGAAATCACTATGTGGATAATCAGTAATTCAATTCTATTTCACAGAAAAAGCGATGAGAGGGAGAGGGAGAGAGAGAACAAATGTTGTCAGACATTTTTATAGTGTGAACAAGCTTAAAATACTTGGAGAAAGGATATAAAACGTATATTTCTAAACTGTTATAAATAGAGCATTGTTATGATTTTGAGGGTTAGCTCTGAACCAGTGTGTTTTATCAGAGTAACTGGGGAAAGGAGGTATCTGTTATTCCCCAAAAGCCAATAATACTCCATTATGGCAATGCAAATCACATAATTTGTGTCATTGACATCAATAGCACGATTATATTATGATGCAAGTAATGCAATCATAAATTGGCATAAATTGGCATAATAGTTGCATAAACAATTCAATGACACAAATTGCAGCATATGTGTAATGACATCATTATATGCATTATAAAAGAATTTGGTCCATTGTTTGTGAAGCCTGTTGCAACAAGGCCTGGTAAATCAAGATTTCTCTGTACTGCCAACACTCGCTAACTTTTTTTTGCTTCCAAGGAAGCAGTTGTGTGCCTTAGTAGATTTGCAGTTGGTCCAGATTTTTTGTGTGTGTGCCTTCAAGTCAGTGTTGTCTCCTGGCGACTATGTGGACAAGTCCCTGCAGTTTTCTTGGCAAGATTTCAGAAGTGTTTTGCCCTTGCTTGCTTCCTAGGGCTGTGAGAGAGGGACTGGCCCAAGGTCACCCAGCTGGCTTTGTGCCCAAGGTGGGACTAGAACTCCCAGTTTCCTGGTTTCTAGCCTGATGCCTTAACCACGACACCAAACTGGCTGTCTTGGTTCAGATTAAGAGAATCCAAAATGTCAGATACAGATATAGCCTGTTAGTTTTTTGTGTATACTAAGATTTTCCACAATTTAATAACTGGAAATAGGATGTTCAAACCCAGATGGCAAGATACTTGGAACATCTGTTTATAACCAAGTATCACAGAACATTAACCCTTGCACATTTCAGTATGCTTCCCTGAGCAATTCTGGGAGGTAGATTTTTTTTAAAAAAAAGCCTCTGTCAGAACCGGGGCAATTCAGCAGCAGTAGTTAATGGCATCTGGATGCATCCTCCTGACATGGGTTTTGTAGTTGATTAAATAGAAAGCATGGGATTTGTTTTAGCTAAGTAGAAAGCAAAGCACAGCACTGAAGACAGCAGCAGCAATATAGTAGAATAGTAGGGAAGCAGGCATTTGTACATTCCTGAAGGTTATAAAGGATTGTTTAGGGAAAGTATTATCACTTAGTAACCAGGGCAACGAGGAGACATCAAAGGTGAGGTCAGCCAGACAGGGTCATCAGAGCTGGTAACCATGGCAACGAAGAAGGAGGGTGAAGAAAGGAAAGGATTTTTATTCAACTGTTTGCCCACGAAACTTTAGTTGTGTTTTTGAGCTGAATGTTGGTCATTTCTCCTTATGAAAGAATCTATGTATATCCTATGGCTTGTACTGTGGATTACTGGAAATAAGGGTGCAAGGGCCATGGATCTCACAGCCTCCTATTGTGAAAGATTTTGTCCCTGTGAAAAGGATGTAATTGAAAGTCTGGCTCATATCTCCTTATTCTGCTCCTTTCATAAGGATTTTTGTAATACTTTGTTATGTACTATAATCTGCAAACTTCTTGATGGTTCAAATGATTTTTATGTTAGCTACAATACTTACTTGCAGACCAGGATTCTAGAAATACATTGCAAGTGTCATCGTTTAGAGAAGAATGACATATAGTCAAATAGAATGATGCTTTGTATGTCTATTTAGCATTATGCTAACTAGCTGTAGACAAAATTATATTGCCCACTGTGGATTGTGTGAATGATTTTGAGCACTGGTCAGAGACCATAATAAAATTGACTGAATTTAATTAATTTTGTGTTTATTGCTATAAAATTATATGAAAAATCATGCATTTTTATGTTTAAAGGCATTAAAGTTAAATTATAGTTTAATATTTTCTACTAAGTTTACACATATTTTTATTTGCAATCTGATATAGCTACAATTTTCAGGATCTTCAGCATTAGATATTAAATAATATTTAGTAGCTTCATGTTTTACATGAGAAACAAGACTGTGTGGATAGATTAAACTAACCTAGATAGAGAAATCCATGTGGAAAACCAACTTGATGGCATGTAATCAATCAAAATCCTAGCAAAGCATATTATACAATTTGTAATGCAAATAAGGATTTTATTGGAGATTGATTGATTGATTATGTACCATCAAGTTGTTTTCAACTCCTAGCAACCATAGGATTTTCTCTATGATGATTATTGGATATAACTAATATAACCGATATAGAAAGAGTTAACAAAACTGAAAAATAATTAGGAGAAATAATTATGCCAATATTTCTTATCATTAAACACTTAATCTAACCTAATCCTATATATGTATGTATATGTGTGTGATTGGCACACACACACACACACACATATACTGTATGTGTGTGTGTGTATAAGCACACATACATACAACATAGATATATGAGATTCATAAGTTCAACTGTGATGGTTGGGATCAATTTCTGTATCCAAGACACATAACAAGGATTGGTTCCCATCTTTGCTCAGAAAGAGACTTCATATATTCTCAGATGAGCTATACCCTAGAACAGTGCTTCTCCAAGCGTGGAGTCCACAAAATCAAAATTATTTGCCAGTGTATGTTGAAAAATAAGACAATATTAAAATCCCATCAAACAATTGTGAGAAGCGGCAATGGCAGCAAATGTGTCAACTTTAATTTTCAATACAGTAAATATTGATATATATAACCCGTACAAACAAAAGCTCTTTTGGGCTCCTCCATAATTTTTAGAAATGGGAAGGGGTCTAGAGAGAAAAAAGTTTAAGAAACACTGCCCTAGAATATGTAATTCTTCTCAAAACTTTTTGGAGACTATGCAGTAATATGTATTTTTCTGATTTGGAAAGCACTGAACCTGTTGTCCTGACAAAGAGAAAACCACAACAAAATAAGAACAAAGAAGGTTGTCCAAGTTGCCTGACAAAAGTAGGAAAAGATTGTTTTTGCTCTCCTCAGTATTATTGCAACATATTTAAATGTGTATAATGTTATATATCAGATCACAGCCCAATCAGCTTAAATTTACAAACTTCAACAGCATGCTAAGCCTCGTGGAAGGTGGTACTTTAATCTCTGTCTATTGAATATTAATGAATTTATAAAGTGAATGAGTTCTGGATGGATCAACTGTGGAATGGTATAAAACATTTTATTGTTATATTTGCTCCTAAGTTTTATCAACTATACAATTAGATTTTTGAAACTGGTATTTTATCTTCTTCATTTAATTATGAATGTTATATAACAGTTATACCAAACCTGGTAAAGATAATATTTTTACTCCATAATTCATTTGGATTGAACTGCCTGATTCTGGCAGAGAATTTCAAATCCTCCTGGGAAAAAGTAACTCTAACAAAATTGAATTATTACGGCTTTTCCTGTGGTGCTGTTTTGCCACTAGGGGCCAGTTAGGCTAAATTAATTTTAAAACAAAGGATTTTGGACATAGACGGTCAGTTAGAAACTGCTGTTCCTCCATGCTGTTGATAAACAATCAAATTGTAGTTTTTAATTGAGTTTATATACACATCAAATTTCAATCCCCCAATATAGAAAGGCTTCAGCAAAGGATCATTACCTTGTCGTGGTGCTGGAGCTTGAGCACCTCAATGATGCCATGAGCTAAACCGTGAAGGGCCACCCAAGACGGGAAGGTCATGACAGAGAGGTCAGACTAAATGCGATCCCTGGGGAAGGTAATGGCAACCCACCCAGTATTCTTGCCGTGAAAACTAAATGGATCAGTACCACCAGAGATATGTCGGTATATCATTGGAAGATGAGACCCCCAGGTCGGAAGATGGTCAAAATGCTACTTGGGAGGAACAGAGGATGAGTTCAACTAGCCCCAGACGTGATGACGCAGCTAGCTCAAAGCCGAAAGGACGGCTAGCAGCCAATGGTGCTGGTGGTGAACGGCGAATCCGATGTTCTAAGGATCAACACACCACTGGAACCTGGAATGTAAGATCTATGAGCCAGGGCAAATTGGATGTGGTTATTGGTGAGCTGTCAAGATTAAAGATAGACATTTTGGGCATCAGTGAACTGAAATGGACTGGAATGGGCCACTTCACATCAGATGACCACCAGATCTTCTACTGTGGACAAGAGGACCACAGAAGAAATGGAGTAGCCTTCATAATTAATAGTAAAGTGGCTAAAGCAGTGCTTGGATACAATCCAAAAAACGACAGAATGATCTCAATTCGAATTCAGGGCAAGCCATCTAACATCACCGTGATCCAAATATACGCCCCAACCGCAAATGCCGAAGAAGCTGAAGTAGAGCAGTTCTATGAGGATCTGCAGCACCTACTGGACAACACGCCTAAAAGAGATGTTATTTTCATCACAGGAGACTGGAATGCTAAGGTGGGCAGTCAGATGACACCTGGAATTACAGGTAAGCATGGCCTGGGTGAACAAAACGAAGCAGGACATAGGCTGATAGAATTTTGCCAAGACAACTCACTCTGCATAACAAACACTCTCTTCCAACAACCTAAGAGACGGCTTTATACATGGACTTCACCAGATGGACAACACTGAAATCAGATTGACTACATCCTTTGCAGCCAAAGGTGGCGGACAGCTATACAGTTGGTAAAAACAAGACCTGGAGCTGACTGTAGTTCACGAACTTATTGCACAATTTAGGATCAGACTAAAGAGATTAGGGAAGACCCACAGATCAGCTAGATATGAGCTCACTAATATTCCTAAGGAATATGCAGTGGAGGTGAAGAATTGATTTAAGGGACTGGACTTAGTAGATAGGGTCCTGGAAGAACTCTGGACAGAAGTTTGCAACATTGTTCAGGAGGCGGCAACAAAATACATCCCAAAGAAAGAGAAAACCAAGAAGGCAAAATGGCTATCTGCTGAGACACTAGAAGTAGCCCAAGAAAGAAGGAAAGCAAAAGGCAACAGTGATAGGGGGAGATATGCCCAATTAAATGCAAAATTCCAGAGGTTAGCCAGAAGAGAGAAGGAATTATTTTTAAACAAGCAATGTGGAGAAGTGGAAGAAGACAAGAGAATAGGAAGGACAAGAGACCTCTTCCAGAAAATTAGAAACATTGGAGGTAAATTCCAGGCAAAAATGGGTATGATCAGAAACAAAGATGGCAAGGACCTAACAGAAGAAGAAGAGATCAAGAAAAGGTGGCAAGAATATACAGAAGACCTGTATAGGAAGGATAACAATATCGGGGATAGCTTTGACAGTGTGGTCGGTGAGCTAGAGCCAGACATCCTGAAGAGTGAGGTTGAATGGGCCTTAAGAAGCATTGCTAATAACAAGGCAGCAGGAGACAATGGCATCCCAGCTGAACTGTTCAAAATCTTGCAAGATGATGCTGTCAAGCTAATGCATGCTATATGCCAGCAAATTTGGAAAACACAAGAATGGCCATCAGATTGGAAAAAATCAACTTATATCCCCATACCAAAAAAGGGGAACACTAAAGAATGTTCAAACTATCGAACAGTGGCACTCATTTCACATGCCAGTAAGGTAATGCTCAAGATCCTGCAAGGTAGACTTCAGCAATTCATGGAGCGAGAATTGCCAGATGTACAAGCTGGGTTTAGAAAAGGCAGAGGAACTAGGGACCAAATTGCCAATATCCGCTGGATAATGGAAAAAGCCAGGGAGTTTCAGAAAAACATCTATTTCTGTTTTATTGACTATTCTAAAGCCTTTGACTGTGTGGACCATAACAAATTGTGGCAAGTTCTTAGTGGTATGGGGATACCAAGTCATCTTGTATGCCCCCTGAAGAATCTGTATAACAACCAAGTAGCAACAGTAAGAACAGACCACGGAACAACGGACTGGTTTAAGATTGGGAAAGGAGTGCGGCAGGGCTGCATACTCTCACCCTACCTATTCAACTTGTACGCAGAACACATCATGCGACATGCTGGGCTTGAGGAATCCAAGGCTGGAGTTAAAATCGCTGGAAGAAACATTAACAATCTCAGATATGCAGATGATACCACTTTGATGGCTGAAAGCGAAGAGGAACTGAGGAGCCTTATGATGAAGGTGAAAGAAGAAAGTGCAAAAGCTGGCTTGCAGCTAAACCTCAAAAAAACCAAGATTATGGCAACCAGCTTGATTGATAACTGGCAAATAGAGGGAGAAAATGTAGAAGCAGTGAAAGACTTTGTATTTCTAGGTGCGAAGATTACTGCAGATGCTGACTGCAGTCAGGAAATCAGAAGACGTTTAATCCTTGGGAGAAGAGCAATGACAAATCTCAATAAAATAGTCAAGAGCAGAGACATCACACTGACAACAAAGGTCCGCATAGTTAAAGCAATGGTGTTCCCCGTAGTAACATATGGCTGCGAGAGCTGGACCATAAGGAAGGCTGAGAGAAGGAAGATCGATGCTTTTGAACTGTGGTGTTGGAGGAAAATTCTGAGAGTGCCTTGGACTGCAAGAAGATCAAACCAGTCCATCCTCCAGGAAATAAAGCCAGACTGCTCACTTGAGGGAATGATATTAAAGGCCAAACTGAAATACTTTGGCCACATAATGAGAAGACAGGACACCCTGGAGAAGATGCTGATGCTAGTGAGAGTGGAAGGCAAACGGAAGAGGGACCGACCAAGGGCAAGATGGATAGATGATGTTCTAGAGGTGACGGACTCATCCCTGGGGGTGTTGACGACCGACAGGAAGCTTTGGCGTGGGCTGGTCCATGAAGTCACGAAGAGTCGGAAGCGACTAAATGAATAAACAACAATATAGAAAGGGTGTAGTCCTTTTCAATGTGCTCCCCACAGCAATTTTGGAGTGAAAATACAGAAAAATTCCTTAGAAACTCTAGCTCATGTCCTCCTTTATTGCTGGTTTTACAAGGACATTCATCTTCGACTGATTACCCATCTCTTATCTAAATTTCTGGGATACTTTGACTAGTTTTATTTACACTGCTTACTAGATGTTCAAGATAATTTTTACTACAGCAGAATTTTGTTACATCATGTGTAAAATCCACCCACAGATGGTCAATAACAGTTAATGATGTAGCCTAAGTGCTTATTGAACAGTCCATGACTGCACCGATATAATTCACTTACTCAGAGCCATCAGACCAATGAAGGCTGTGACCATACATCTGTATTCGAGTAGCTATTTTTAGTTCTTCAGCCTTTTAGTGTTACTGTCTTCCTATGTACCACTTTGCACATTGCATGTCCAGCAAACTGCAGTCCTGAAAGGGAGATTTCAGGAAACCCCTTACAGTGAATGCCTCTGTCCCTGGGAGGCAGGAGCCCTGCAAAATGATTTACCTGAACTAAGGAAGTCATACCTCTGGTGTGTTTATTTTACTCTATTTTGTCATTACTTACATTGGCCAACAGGCTTCTTTGACTCTTTTTCTTCTTTCAGAAAAACTTGGTCTTGTTCCATTCCCTTTTAAAAAGCAGGGGCACAGTGATTTACATGCAGCTTTGCATATTTTCAATCCTTTGATTAAGTTTTCCCAGATACAAACAGCATCTGAATCCCTGTATCCCAGTGCCAGAGATTTAAACAGTTTTTGTTCTTATACCCCACTTCAAAAATATCAAATTTTATTGAAATATGCCTTTCATAAGTAATGGACCATTCTCATCCATGTTGCCTTTAAACTTTACTTCACATCCTGTCTGAGGCATGTATTTCACTGAGATCAAGCTGGACCCTAGTTCTGGATATAGTGGGCATCTTCTTGTTAAATTAATGCCCTTCTCCTTATTTAGCATGCAGGAGTAATTTATTGAAACTCTGTCTGCTGAAAAGATACTTTTTCCATCTTCTAGATAAATAGTTGATTTATATCCAGTAACATGTTTCCCTTTCTTCTTTCACAGAAGATTGATGGTTGCCCTAGAATAAATCATTTATGCTCAAGAAAATGAGGCTTGGATAGTTCTCCCTGAGCCCATTTTACTTGCAGCTTTTCTCCTATTGTGCTCTAATGACTCATATTTCTGGAATGCAGACCTTTGGCTGCTTTTGCCCTTGACTGAAGAATTCATCTGCAAATGAGCTAAACTCTACAGCTAAAACACCTTTTCTCTGCACTTACTTTATGAACAGATTCTCAAAGACATTTGATCTCTTTCAGAGTAATGTAATTCATAGTCTTGCAGCTGGTTAATTATAACATTGAGATCCACCCCATCTCTCCTCTCTAAAGTACAAATTACAACTTCCTAACTTCAGCGTAGAATTAAAAAGTTAAGCTATTAACATTTCATGTAGTATTCTCAGGTCTTGTTTCTTGAGTTACCTGACCATTTCCTGAAAACTGCTCATGCAGTGAAGCTGATTGGAAGGAAATTCAGAACAAACTTATAACCATAAGACATGGTGTGGACACTAACTGGGATAAAGGCAAACAGTTAAATGCATGGAGGGCAGGTCATTTTCAGGTTGGGTGTAGGGTGCCTCCAAACAGTTGCAAGGGAACAATGGCAAGAGAGGGGCGTGTCTCCATTTCTTCCTTTATCTGCAGGTGAGAGGCATCTACTGTAAATAGCCATTATGAGAAACAAAATGCTGGATTATGATGGGTCTGGGCCTGATCCAACATGGCTGTTCTTAGGTTAGGTTTAGCTAAATGTGACATTAGAAATGAGAGTTGTTGGTTCAAAATAGCAGGAATCTAACAGCTGAACTGTTTTTACAACTCAATACCAGTTAATATATATGTCAGAACCAAGCTTGCCTCTGACTCGGAAAGTGAAACTTCTTCAGAGTCAGAGGAGGAATTGGAAACTTACCAGCCCAAAATGGAGAAAATGAAGCTCCAGGCTGAACCAGCAGTGTGGGAAGAATCCACGGTGCTGATTGGGCAAGATTCGGACGAGGATTTGAATACACCAATCGGCGCACGCCAACAAGCCGAAAAGCGTGCGCAGGAGAAAGCAACCCGATTGGCTACAGGAGACTCCAAGCATGCCAAAGAATGGAATAAAAGGCAGCCATGTGGAGAGCGGGCTGCTGGAAACAACCAATCCTACAAGCCTGCAGCTTCGGAAGAAGACTCCCTACCTGCATCGGAGACGGCGTCTGTTGCCGAGGAGGAACCAGCGCCTTTGCTTTGCCCCAAAGAGGACTTGCATCCTGCTTCTGCCATTGAGGATCCTTTGATCGCCGAGCCCAGCAGTCTCAGTCTTGCTTTCAGCCGTGAAACTCCATGATCTTCCAAGCAGCTTCTTCGTGCCTTGAAACTCCAGCGCCACCATGTGTCCTCTCTCCCGTCTAACCATGCTTTGCATGCTCAGCCATGTTCAGGTACTTCATATCTATCTTGTTCTGGATCTGTGTTCCAGTCCAGTCCAGGGCTTCCAGCTGAATCCAGCCTTGTTCCTGGTTGGCAGTCCAGAGAATCCAGTCCAGTCCAGGGCTTCCAGCTGAGTCCAGCCTTGTTCCTAGTTTCCAGCCTAGTTCCAAGTCTCCAGTCCAGAGAATCCAGCCTAGTTTGGGGCTTCCAGCCGAATCCAGCCTAGTTTCAAGTTTCAAGCCTTGTCTTCAAGCCTTCAGTTCAGATTACCCAGTCTAGCCCAGAACCCTCAGCTGGGTCTAGTTTTGTTCCGAGTTTGAGTCCTGTTCCAAGTCCTCAGCTCATTCCTGTCTGCAACTTGTAGTTCTGCTTCCAGGTCCGTTGAGCCAGTGATTCAGCACCAGTACCGACCAGCACTGTTCCAGTTCTAGAACCATTGCCTCCAGCCTTGTATTCCAGTTGGATCCAGTCAATCTTTCTGGTGTAAAGTCATGTTCCCTGCCCTGCTGTGGCCCAATTGGGCTTGTTTCACCAAATTTTCGCATGTCAAGGACTTAATTATTGTAGTTATTTAATGAAGAATATTCATTGAGAACTTGTCTGGTGCATAGTCTAACAGGACAATATACAGATAGCCCTTGACTTATGACCATTCGTTTAGCAAACATTTCAAGTTACAATGGCTCTAGAAAAAGTGACTTATGACCGATCCTCACACTTATGATCGTCACAGCTTCCCCACGGTCATGTGATTAAAATTCAGACACTTGTCAAACATGCATGTATTTACGATGGTTGCAGCATCCCAGGGTCATGTGATTGTTGTTTGCGACCTTCCCAGCCGCCTTCTGACAAGCAAAGTCAATGGGGGAAGCTGGATTCACTTAACAATGCGTGATTTGCTTAACGATCATGGCAAAAAAGGTTGTAACATTGGCACAACTCACTTAATGACTGCCTCACTTAGCAATGGAAGTTCGGTCCCAATTGTCATAAGTCAAGGACTACCTGTATGGGTTTGTTCTATTTTTTGTATTATCAGTTAAATAAAGACGATACTTGCTTCGGATGTTTTCCTAATTGTTATTTAGCTAGATGATAATGTATGATTTTCAACGGTTAGCATTCATCATTACTATTCATGTGCTATTCATAACCTCAGAAAATGCAGTGACATTATATTAAGGTTCTGTGACTTACTAAAATACAGAGAAATGATCAGAATTTTATTTTCTGCATTCTTTTTTTCCCAGTGGAACTGAAAAGTAATGTGAATGACTTCTAAACTACAAACTAAAGTGTCTGTAGCATGTGTTGTAGCATTTCAGAAGGCAAAATGATCACATGACCAACTTGTTTTGATTTCAAGCAAATGATACTGCTTGTCTGATTTGTTCTTTCTTCTCAGTTAAAATTAATCAGCAACAAACTGAAAAGCAACAAATAGGCAAAGGCTAAAGGACAGCCATTTCAGGGACATCCTTTTCAAAAGTTTGATTACACAGATACATGGCAAATATAATGTGTCCGAGTGATCTGCCGGGTATGGTCAGAACAGTCAAGATGGCAGCTGCAACGGTGCAGTTGGAGCTCCAGCCATTTTTTAATGTGCATTGTACCATCACAGCCACCATCTTGACTGTTTTGACCATATCCTGCAGACACCCTGTAATGTGTGATCCTTCTTTTAAGTGGCTTACTTTTCTTTGGCTTAACGGTTTGTTTTAAAACATTTTCAGAAATCTGACATCCTTAAAACTTAACCTTTTGCATTTTGGATGAACTGAATAGTACTGCTATTGGCATAAATGCAAGCACCCTGGTGAAAATTATCAAAAATATCATTAATCACTGTGCTGTTTTTTTCAAACAGTGAAATAATGTAGGTAATCCTTACAACAACTCCAGTAAGTAATTATCAAATAACATAAGAAAGAATCTGTCAAGCTGCAATTGGAAGCCAGTTTTTGCTTTTGGATTTTGAGGGCAATGGCTGTAGGCTCTGATCCATTTAGAGCGTACAATTGGATGCAGAAACAGTGCAAATCTAAACTACTGTATCTTGCAAGAATTCTGTGCCGTTAATTAAGAACAAGGTAAGACGTTATGGTTTCTTTAATACAAAACAATAATAAATTGTATTTTCATTATTAAGCAAGTATATAAAAATCCGCCTCATAATGCTGCAATATCTGTGAATATGATTTCCAGTGAGGAGTTAATATCTGCATCTAGGAGTAAATTACCAGGCCACTGCCAGAACCTACTAATACTGTAGCATTATTGTTTACTGATCACCTGAGAGAAGAGGCCTTGAATTGGAAGCAAACCCCCACCATTTAGCTTTTTAAGGAAATGTATCTGAAGCCACTACTGACAATTTCCATTTACAATTAATTTGTGGAGACTTGGAAGAGGCATTTGAACAGAATCCATCTCACACCATGGCCCTGTTTGGGGAAAGTACCATCTGTGGATTATAATATTTATAACCTACCAGCAGCTTTTTCTTACTTGATTTGATGGAACTTCTGCCAGAATGTGGCTCTTCATATTTTAAGTCAAAGAGGTTTCATAATAACGTGCAAGCTAAATCAATATGCAAACAAAATCATTCCAATGCAGACAGCAATGCAAAATTATTGCTTAATTTTTTTCTTTTTCTCCCTTTCTTCCTTCTCTTTCTTTTTCTCTAATCTGCTAAAGAGTAATATGAAAAAGGAAGATACAGTTCCTTTGGGAAAAGTTAAAATAGAACTAAAAATAGTCTGTTTTTGTTGAATATGTGAAAATACCCAGGAGAAGTTTAAAAAACATGTCAAGAGCCATTTAATAAACCTGAAATAATTTTGCATGCCTAATATCTTTCTTGTAGGAGCCCCAGGAATTGGTTTCATTACATTGTGTAGTAATTCAGTTCTGCAAGTTAAACTGTTTCCAATTTTGTAGAAACCTGATTTAATCAGTCATAATAAAGACATGTCTGATCCTTTCTGATCTGACATAAAATACTGTAACACTGAACATGCTCACATATGATCTACTTCATTAAACAATAACAGTGAACTCAATCGTTGCCAAAGTAAACTATATTTTCCAGATATGTAGAGGACAGAAATCAACAATATATGGAATGTTGTACCCAATAGATTTCAATTTTTATCATTTTTCCTTTCCTCATAAGGATTTTTTAAAACCTAAGCTAACTTAACTTTAGTGTAACTTAAAATATGCAATTTAATGAGAGAGGGATAAAAAGAGAAGGAGAGGGTAACTCTCATAATATTTTTCAAAGAAAATAAATAAATATCAGTTGTTGTGTATAGACAGCAGTGTTCAGTCAGTGAGAGACCAGACTGCAGTAAACACCCATTAATAGTAATAGAAAGGTGAAATGAATGGATGCTTCTTCCTGCTGCTGAAAGTAGCATTGAAATCAAACGGCAAGCATGTGGATGAGTCTTCCAGTTGAGGTGAAAGGATGTGTTACTGGTTTAATTATTGGTTTTAGAATTTCATGAGGTTTTTCAGTTTAATATATCGGTGACCTGGATTTTTACAAATTGAGCTACATTATTATTCTGACCTTAATCCTGAAATAGCATGCAAGGCAGCCAGGTTTTGCATGGTGGCATGCAAACTCAGGCAAAGAATAATTAAGAACAACTGAACCTGGCTGGGTATGGATAGTCAGAAATAGCCCAGCCTCAGCATTAACTCTGGGTTACTTATGAACTCCTTCAAGGTGTTTATGTCTTGGTTGAACATGCCATGCCAGTTATTATGCTACATTCTTCTCAGGTTTGATGGAGGATTGTAAGAGAAGTTTATAATCCCCAAATCCCTGCTGGATGATTTTATTGCTTTGTTTTTAAAATATTATTTAAAATAAAATTAAAATATTTGAATTTTATGATATACTACTCTGATTGCTAATCCCTTTTCTCTTAATATTGTTTTTAGTAGAACATTTTTAGTGTATTTCTCCTAACTATTCTGCTATTGTTGGTTCAACTTTGGATATTCACATATTTGCCCTTCCTCAATAAACAGCAGCTTCTCCTCCAATAGGGACGGGAAAATTCATTGTTAAGTGATGCGGTTGTTAAGTGAGGCATCACGTGACCACACCCAATTTCACATTTTTGCGGCAGTCGTTAAGCGAATCACCACAGTCATTAAGTGAACCACCATGGTCATTAAGCGAACCACACAGTTGTTAAGTGAATCACATGGTTCCTCATTGATTTTGCTCATCAGAAGCTGGCTGGTAAGGTTGCAAATAGTGATCATGTGACCCTGGGATGCTGCAACCATTGTAAATACATGCCAGTTGCCAAGTGCTTGAATTTTGATCATGTGACTGCAGGGACGTTGTGACAGTCATAAGCGCAAGGACTGGTCATAAGTCACTTTTTTCAGCACCATCTTAACTTTGAACGGTTGCTGAATGAGTGGTCATAAGTTGACAACTATTATCACATTCTGATCAGCTGGATGACATCTCTCATCAGCTTCACCTAGATACAAAAAGGGGAAGAGGAGTAACCCTAAGGACACCCCACATGAGAGTGGCCACCATCACTGACTGAAATTACATACTGATATAGGAACAAAACTATTGCAATATAGTGTTTCTGTAGTCAGAACAACCCTTGCAGTCAGTCCAGGAGAATACCAGAGTTGATGGTATCAAAAGCAGTCAAAAGGTCCAATAGGGCCAATCAAGATCCCAACAAAGGTAACCCACTAGAACAGTTAATGCCATCTCTATCCCATAGCAGGGCCTGAACCCTGGCTGAAAAAGATCTGGATAATCTAATTCTTCTAGGGTTACCTGCAGCCAAATACCCACAATTCACTCAACAACCTTCCCCAGAAAGGGAATGAAATAATACCTTTCCATGATCAATGTTATTAATTAATTATTTTACAAGTGATTTTATGCTGCTTCCAAAACAAATCTAAGTAGCTTACAAAAGCAGTATACATTAAATATACAGCATACGGTATATAATATTAATAATCAACATCAGTAATCAAAATCATAATAGCATCGATACTGTTATTAGCATCCATCTACATCCTAGGTACATACATTTCTCTTCCTTCCCTTTCTGGTGTCTCATCGCTCCAGCCCTAATAACAACTCTAGTCTGTCTTCCCTTACACCAGCAGGAATTTGGCATGACTATCCTTTCTTTATGTATAGGCTGGAATATCTGATTTTCTTCCTGAAGCCAACACTCTCTCACAGTGACACCAGTTAAATGCTCAGAAACGAAGACTGTAATTAATCGTCTAAAACCTGCCAAGGTTTCAGGATTGGACTTCAGTTCTGTAGAAATAATAAAAATGAATTTGGAGTGGTGGTCCTTTGTTCTGGCTTGTCTTTATAATAATTGACCACATATCTTTAAACTCAAAAACTGGAGCTTGGCCATAGTTATTCCAATCTTCAAAAAAGGTAACCAACAAGAGTCAGCAAGCTACCAACCTGTTTGCTAAGTATAATTAACAAAACATATGCCAAACATCTAGAGGGGAAATTATTGGAGGGTATACCAATTGAATTGGATTGGATTGGATTGAATAATTGAACTGAACTGAACTGAACTGAATTGAACTGAATTGAATTGAAGAGCCTCGTGTGGCACAGAGTGGTAGACGGCAGTATTGCAACCAAAACTCTCCCCACAACCCGAGTTCAATCCCAGCAGAAGCTGGATTCTCAGGTAGCCAGCTCAGGTCGACTCAGTCTTCCATCCTTCCGAGGTCGATGAAATGAGTACCCAGCTTGCCGGGGAAGGTGACGACTGGGGAAGGCAATGGCAAACCACCCCGCTATAATCTGCCAAGAAAATGTCGCGAAAGCGACGTCCCTCCAAAGGGTCAGACATGACTCAGTGCTTGCACAGGGGACCTTTCCCCTTTCACATACGCCAGGAAGAGCAGGCAGGCATCAATACATCATGCTGTCCTTTGATCAAGCTATGATACTACAACTCTTAGAAATATACTACCAAATCTTGCTGTTATATGTTGTATTTATCCATTTTAGATCTGCATTTGATTCGGTTTCAGAAAGCTGTGGAACAAGCTTAAAAGCTCCTCTGTTGACAAATAACTAATACTTTTGTCCTTTAGACTTTATAAAGACTTGCAGCTCAAAGTCAGGTCATCTCACAAAGGGCTATATCTTGGTCTCTACACTTCTCAATTATTTTATAAACTCACTGGTTCCATACATCAGCAATCTTGCTTACTACCCTCCAAGGCTCACAAGCAGACATATATCAGTGTTACTTTATGCTGACAATGCAGTAATCCTGTCCGCAATGTCAGTAGATACTGCATAGGAAGAGCTTTGCACTCCATTGATCCATATTATAGAGAGAAGGCCTTGGGGATTGCTTGATGCTCTCCAAATCCCTAAGGTCCATACTTGGCAACTGGATGCCATGCAAGTAATAAAGTACAATTTTTTAAATACTTAGATGTAGTTTTTCAGATAACAGGGAGACAGAATACCCACCTGGACCATGCAATTCAAAATGCTCAAAAATCTCCTTTGGCCATAACATCATTCTACTTTTCCAGAGGTGCACAGTTTATATACACTGTGTCAAAACTATTTACAGCCATAGCATATGCCCATCTTTTATAACAAGATGGCTGCATTGCAGAGTGGGCATTCCAAATTATTTCAAATTGCTCATTTTGTACCAAACAATTGCTTTGTTTTTACATATTTACATCAGGTGTACTCTGGATCCCAGGTTATAGACTTCTCTTTCAATTGGTTTGGTTGGATCTTGGACTAAAAGTGTTCTCACCATCTCAAACTGAACATGGACAAGGTAGAGATTGTTGTTTTCCATCTTAATCATCCCACCCCTTCTATTTCTGCCTTTTTTCTGTTTTCTGGCTGCCAGCTATGGACATCCTTGGTAGTAAGGAACCTAAGAATCCACATCAGTGGGGGACTTTCTTTAAAGTTCTTAATCAAAAATTGTTACTTCCCTTTAATGAACATTCATGAGATCCATTGGTTGCTCCACATAGAGAGGACAAAGAAGTTGGGTTACTGCAGCAGTCTGCTAGCCAGATTACCCAATTGCTCTCTCTAGATTGCTTTGAACTAGTCCTACTTCCCTATGTTGCCAATTCCTACGTTGACTGGATTTTTCTGAAAGGAAAAGTTGCTGGCCTTGACTCATCAGGCCTTGCACAAAGAAATCTGCCTGTAGCTCATGTGCCTGTGCCCTTGACCCTAGTATCTAGTCAGGGTCAACTGGTACCTTCTTGTACTAAAATAGCCACATCATAGGTAAGAGTTCCTTCCCATTAGCTCCAGTCCTCTAGAATCAACTTCTACTATAAATACATCTGAGTTTGAATATTAATTCTATGCTGGAATGTACTGTTATTTAGATACAGCTTTGAATGATTGTTTCAAATGTTATAGGCCATTCAAGTTATTTTAGTTGTGATCTTAAATTGGATTGTAGTGAATTATTGTATCCTTTTTTGTATTGTACTTTATTTTTTGAACTGCACCCTGTTATGAGCATATGAAAAATAAAACTACTGCAGCTACTTGTCCTCCTCCTCTACCTTGCATTCACCAAAAGCTCCTATCAATCATGTGATCATGATGCAATTTGGTGGTGCTAGTCAAGGACTGATAGGAAACTGTTTATGCCAATGGATTTGATATATATTTTAATGCTGATACTATTATGAGGACCTTTTATAATAGGCCTTTTATTAACAACTATTCAAGCTGGGGCGATTACAGTAAAGTAAAATTCTTTTCAACCCAATGGAGCACTGTGTGAAACTATATAAAACGGGCCGGGACTCTGTCTGGCCATTTGCAGAATAATTCTCCAAAAACTGAACAAATTTGGTATGGTAGGAAAAGCCAGCAAAAGAAGGGTCAAGTTAAAAAATGGGCCAGAAAAGGTTAGGGGTGGGGAGAAAGATCCCCGCCAACAAGCAGCTCAGGGAGATGCAGATGGGCTGTGGCTCAAAATGCTGCTGATTCCTTCATTCTGAGCCACCCTATCATCTCTCTCCTAGTCATGTGATCAAGAGTCAGGGTATGCAGCTTCTCAGTGTACCCATGCAAACCAGCATATGTTCCTTCATTCTACAGAAGAAAACAGACACCTCCTGTAGGCCACTGCAGGCAAAAGGACTGGAAATAATTCCAGAAGCCATGTTTTGCATACTTTCCATGTGTGCACCTTCAAGTCAGTGTTGACTCCCAGCGACTGCCTCAACAAGTCCCTGCAGTTTTCTTGGCAAGATTTCAGAAGGGGCTTGCCCTTGCCTGCTTCCTAGGGCTGAGAGAGAATGACTGGCCCAAGGTCTCCAAGCTGGCTTTGTGCCTAAGGCAGGACTAGAACTCACGGTCTCCCAGTTGCCTTAACCACTACACCAAACTAGCCCAGACTTCAAAATATGGAACTCTTCACAAATTTGTGTGTCATCCTTGTGCAGGGGCCATTCTAAACTTCTCTGTATCATTACAACTTTAGTATATGTGCTGCCAAAGCAAGCACATACTTTCCTTACCTTGTTTTATTTCCTAACCATGGATAATAAAATCTGGAGATTACATGAAATAGTGAAGCTATTGGTGGGAAGGACTTGAATGACTGCTTTGACTTATATAGTGAAGTGCTTAAAATTAATAAATAGATTCTATATGAAGTATTCAGAGGCAGTTTCTAATGAGATTAATGGAAATAAATGACAAAAAGGATTGTTGGTACAAAATATTTCTATAAGACAGAAACAATGGGCTTTTTTAATGATTTGGCAATGCTGGTACATCTAAAGAATTCTGTGATTTTATATGAATTTTACCATGTATAAATAAAGTTTCACATGGTTCTAGTTTCAGATCTGTAAAACGATTGATTACAAGCTTTAAATGCTATTTTATTGTAACAAAAAGTGTTCTTTATGATAAAAGGTTGACTGAATATTGCTTAGGTTTAAAATGAAGACTTACCATTGCAATTATTTGTCTCCATCAAATGGCAACTTAATCTAATGCATATATTGGATGGGCAGATGGACAGCTTGTAGCCTCTTGGCCTTTTCAAGAAACTGGCTAATCCTCTTTACGGTTTATATCCTTTGCTTTTCACTTTATGTACACTGTTGTTCCTACAGCCACAATATTTTTTTCTGCCAGAAAATTGCCATCCTGTAAAGGGAAAGAAAAGCTCAGCCCCATCTGGATCAGTCCAGCCTGTAGCTTTATGAATAGGCCAGCATAGATCTAATCAACGACTCCACATTTTTCTTTATGTCTTTAAGGTCATAATAAGTTTTCAAGTTCAGTTTTCTTCTCTGTAGCAGTAAAGCATATTCTAGGCAAATAGTTAAAATATCATTTGTGGTAAAAAATTAACCTGAAATATTAGCATCTTTTTTCCCTTATAGTTTCTGACCTGTTTCAAAAAATATCCTCTAGCCACTGTAATGTATCTTTTGCCAGAATATTAACTCACCTTGTTCCTTCAGTTTGGCAGCTCTTTTGGTCACTTTTTTACTGAGTTCATGAATATAAATACCCAATTCCTTGGAAAAAATCAATTCTATGAATATAAAAAAATAAGCACAAGCATTGGCATTAATTTGATTTTGTTTCTCTTTTATTGGATTGGAGATAAAGATATGGCAGGAAAAAAAATCTATGAATAATGCAAACCTTAAAATTCCTGTTTGTTTATGTTTATTATCACTACTGTATTTATATTTTGATACTCTCTATCGGTATCTCTCTACTCCCTATTTTATATTTTGACTTTGACCTCTTATTGCCCCCTCTGTGGCCACTTCAGAAACATAAATGCCCACCTCTCTCTGACAGCAGCATCCAATACTCTTTGTATTGTTCTGATACTGGGTATATTACTGAATAAGTATACAGGTTACTGTAGGGAATATAAGCCAACTGTAACCCAACTATTCACCTCTATTGAGAGACAGGAGAACAGGATTCTGGAAGAGAGGAAGTGAGAATGTCTTTGTACCTGAATTATCTTAGCTAGAATTCTCAGAAAACCAAAGACCTTAAGAAGTCATTTTAGTCTGACTGGGCCTAGGAAGTGAGGTCCAGTATTAAAAAAGGTCCTAGGAAATACGAACAGTAAGATAAAGTTGACAAATAATATAAGGGAGACTTTATTTCTTTTCAGTTTTGAGTAGTTTTGTATATATTCTCTGTCCCTCTAGCTCTTCCTTTGGTAAGGTTGACTACTAACCTTGGTATGCAGATCTGAGCTTCCTGCAATTTTAAATAACTGACCCATTTTCTAACTTCTTCCTTTGTTGCTATTCATAATTCTTTACTCTTTCCTACTCCATTTTTTTTTGTCCTCAGTAACACATATTCCAAAAACTCTTGGGTCTGGTATCCATTATTTAAAAGCTTATTCCTGGATACTAAACTTGATCTTAGCTAAAAGCTCTACTGTGTTCTATTAGAGCCCCTGTCTTCAAGAAAAGTTATACATCTAGTCCTGCTAATTTCTGTCTCTTAAAAGTTATCAGTAAATTATATTTATTTATTTGTCCACCCATCTCCTCTGACCGGAGGGACTCTGGGTGGTTTACAATATAAAACCATAAATATATAATAAAATTCCAATAAAATCCCTCTAAAACAATTTCTCAACTACCCCATCTAATAAAATCCAGATGGCTGTGATCTCCTTAGGTCATTATGTAGGAGGGGCACTTCAAGGCACTAGCCAACCCCAAGTATGGCGATTCTCCTCCCTGCCCCAAGCCCGGTGGCAGAGCCAGGTCTTCAGCTTCCTCCGGAAGGCTAGGAGCGATGGGGCTAATCTCACCTATATGCTAAACATATGCATGAGAAACCCACTGACTTGCTAAGAATAAGAGCAAGTCTTGGCTGATCAGAACAGAATGATCTGCCATAGTTCATATATTATTCTAAACTAAATGGTGTAAAAATATTCCTTTCAGTGTTGAGGTACCTTTATGCTGCCTTCATAAATCTGAGGGCGGCTTTTGATTCTATCTCTGTGGAAAGATTGTGGAGGTAACACTTCTGTGGATTACTGCTTTACTAGTTTAATTATGATGCTCTATGAGAATACTTGCAAGGCAGAAGTAGAACAAGTGGAGATCTCTTTTCTACTCTAGGAAGAATTAAAATTGTAATCTGGTGCCTTCACTGGTTACATCAATTCTTTGGTTCAAGCCTTAACAAACACTGTATTACATCCTTCAGTGCTAGCTAATAAACCAATATCTGTTTTGCCTTACATGGATGATGTGGTCATTCTCTCCCTGACAGAAGTCTGACTTCCAGCAAATCTGCAAGCCTTAGGCACGTATTGTAGGGGAGAAAAATGAGAAATTAATTGTAGTAAAATCGTGGGAAAGTGGGAACTTAATATCAATCATATTGGGCAAATTAAGACCTTAAATGCTAAGGAATTATTTTTCAATCTTCTAGTTGAAAGGAGCAAAAAACTTCCAATGCAATAATTAGATTCCAACCACCATGGAAGTAATTAGGTTCCCACCACAGTCATGCTATTCAGGCCCACAGTGTTAGGCCTCATATTCTGTGATGTGCAGGTTTGTGCTGTACAGAAATAAAAGACTTGGGTGTAATTCAGTCCAAACTTTATAGAGCAGTGCTAAATGGCCCTCATTGCAAATCTCAGGTTTGGAGCTAGTTTGCATATCAATAGAGCCCTGCATGAAGATCTGCCAATTGAAACATCAGTTAAAATTAATTTGGGGGGAGAGATCTTTAACACAGTTATTCCTCAATGACACGTTAAAACAAAAAACTAACTCAGACCTGGTTTATTGCAGATTCTTGACTCAATTTTTGATAATTCTAGGGCCTGAGAGGGCTTTACAAGAGGCCAAGCAGCATGTATTGGATTTAGATTTATAGAAGGACAGGAGCAGAATTTATCATGGCTGAAACATTGGCCTTTTGAACAAGCCTTTTTCTATTCGTAAGTACTCATATTACATCCTGTCCTCTCCTCACAGAAGAACATTTACTCTCACCAATTTAATGGTCTACCAGCAATAGTTCTTAGGGAGATACACTAACTTTCCCTTTTCAGAGCTGCCATTACATGGAGGGTGAAGTTGAATCAACACTGTACTGTATATTTTGTTAAGCTATACATTGTATATGATGTGCTGAATTGTTATCATGCTACTTATTAATTGCTCTGACTGTTCTATGGAAGAGAATGTTTCTTATTATTTTATAAAAAATTAAAAGGTTGCAAAATATTGTTAATTCATAATGGCTGTAAGGAAATTTTGGATATAAATAAGATTTGATAGATTAACAATATATGGTAGTAAGCTATATTTATTATTTATTTTTAATAATGGTTATTACATGCTTTGTTGTTTAAAATTTTGCTTGCTTGCTTGCTTGCTCTATGTATGTATGTATGTATGTATGTATGTAACAGATTTATAAGGCCGCCCAGCTCACACACAATGACTCCAGGCGGCTTACAGAATTAAAAACCATAAAAACACAATAGACACCTCCCGGCGGCAGCAAACACATTCATACCAGCTACTTGATTGGCTCCGAAGCAGCCTGGGGTCCCCAGGCCTATTGACAGAACCACGTCTTCAGGGCCTTCTGGAACAGGAGCAAGGAGGTAGCCAATCTTATATCTGGGTGGATGATGTTCCAAAGGGAGGGAGCTACTATGGAGAAGGTCCTTTTCCTTGGTCCCACACAAAGTACCTCCCTAACTGAAGGGACCCACAACATGCCCTGCTTTCCCGCTCTGGTGGGCCGGGTAAATGTGACTGGGGAAAGTCACATCTGGGGTCCTGCAAATAACCTGGCCCCAAGCCATGTAGGGCTTTAAAGATGATAACCAACACCTTGAATTGGACCCAGAAGCAAATTGGCAACCAATGCAGCTCCCACAAAAGAGCTGACACATGGACAAGTCTAGGCTTGCGCAAAACTATGTGGGCCACTGCATTTTGAACCAATTGAAGCTTCCAGATACTTTTCAAGGGCAGCCCCATGTACAGCACATTACAATAGTCCAAATGGGAGGTGACTAGGGCGTGGGTGACTATGAGAAGGGCCTGTTGGTCCAGGAATGGGTGTAGCTGGCGCACAACACATAGTTGTGCAAAGATTCTTCTGGCCACGACTGCCACCTGCTCTTTGAGTAGGAGTTGTGAGTCCAGGAGAACCCCCAGATTATGCACCGGGTCTGTCTGGGGCAGTGCAACCCCATCCAAAACTAAAGATGGTAATTCTCTGGATACCAAAGAGCCCTGACCCACAGCCATTCTGTCTTGCCAGGGTTCAACTTCAACCTGTTGCTCCCTATCCAGACCTCAATAGCCTTCAGGCACCAGGAGAGGGCAGAGGGCATCACTTAACTCACCATGGGCAGAGATGTACAACTGAGTATCATCAGCGTACTGATATCTCACCCCATGGTGATGAATGATCTCAACCAGCATCTTCATGTAGATGTTAAACAGGAGCGGAAAGAGCACTGACCCCGGTGGCACCCCACAAAGCAGGGGCCAAGGGCAGGACCTCTTGCCCTCGATCAATACCGACTGGAAATGGCCCTGGAGGAAGGAGGTAAACCAGGACAACACAGTGCCCCCCACCTCCAACCCCTGAAGCTGCTCCGGAAGGATACCATGGTTGATGGTATCGAAAGCCGCCAAGAGGTCAAGTAGAGCCAGGATGGTTGCACACCCTCCATCCTGCTCCTGCCAGAGATCATCAAAAAGCATGACCAATACTGTTTCTGTCCCATATCCAGGCCTGAATCCTGACTGAAAGGGGTCCAGATAATCCGTTTCATCCAGGATCCTCTGGAGCTGCAGTGCGACCATCTTCTCAACAACCTTCCCCAAAAAGGGGCAGTTGGAGACAGGAATAAAACTGTCCATCAGGGTGGGATCCAACAATGGCTTCTTAAGGAGGGGGCAAACCACAGCCTCTTTAAAAGGCTGGGGCACAACCCCTTCCTCCAGAGTTGCATTAGTCATCGCCAGTACCAACCAACCTTTGGGAGGCTATTACTAGCCAGGAGGGACATGGATCCAACACACAGGTGGCCGAGCTCACAGTCCCTAGGGCCCTGTCCACTTCCTCAGGAGCAACAGGGTCAAAGTTTTCCCAGATAACTGGGCAAGAACCTACCCTTGGCATCTCCACCAGGCCATTATCCATGCTGGCATCCAACTGGGAACGAATCTGAGTGATTTTATCTGTCAGAAAATCTGCAAATTCCTCCGCGCACCCCTGCAGGAACACCCCCGAATCCTCCTTACCAAGAAGGAGATGGTCGGCTTAAAAAGAGTCGCCAGGCAATTATCTGCAGATGCAATTCTTGCGGAGAAGTATTGCCTCTTTGCCTCACGAATTGCCATGAGGTAGGCTTTAATAGCAGGTCTTACCCGTGTCCAGTTGGATTCATTCTTCATCTTCCACCAGCGATGCTCTAGACGTCTCTTGATCCATTTCATTCCTCTCAGTTCCTCCATATACCATGGGGCCTGACAAGGTCCATGGGTTGGGAGAGGTTGCATGAGCACGATTTAATCCTGTCTATAAATTAAATCTATTCCTGGAAAAAAGGAATCTGACCCATCCAGATTCCAAGTGAGGTGGGCATCCCCTGACTGAAGAACAGGCAGTAGCAACATAAATTCCTGCTGGGTGAGAACAGCTACATCCAGTCATAGCAGAATTTTGATTTGTGTCACTGTTGTATGCATAGGTATCAGTACAAACTCTGATGATGCAAAAATGAACATTATAAAGCATTTTGTACTTGTGTCCCAATATTGTATTTTGCATCATAAACATTGTGACATACACTTCGTTATTTGCCCCTGCCTATGACTGCATGTGTTCATTTATTTCATTTCATCAGATTTTCTGAGAATTATTTTTTTTACTAAATACAGAAAAAATACAGAAAAATGCACAAATTATATCTACGAAGAGACAGCTGATAGTAAGTTCCAAAGCAGCTGCCTGAGCCTGGAAAAAAATGCAGCTGCTTTAATGATGTGAAAAGAATTGTTTTGTATGCTCTGATGCAGTCCAAAGAATCTCTTTTGAAGAATTTGCAGTCCTATTACAGCCATTCCTCATTTAGCAGCTATTAAGTGTAGTGACTGTTCACAAATACAACAGTAAAAATGGTGGGGAAAAGTTATTTTCTGACTAATGTGCACTTATGCCCAAATTTCTGTGCCTGACAACAACAAAGCATGCCAGAGAGAGTAAGCTGGCATAGCTGTACAAGGGAACTATATCTAAATGAGATGCAGCAACCAGTGATCTTTGCAGCGTCTCTCTCTCTCTGTCTCATCACGTTCGTTTAGTGACCATTTTGCTTAGCGACCATTTCGCTAATTTAAGGAACAGATAGTGGTCACTAAACGAGGAGAGGGTGTATATGTAACTATCCCTGATATACAATCTTTTTAATGCAGCTATATCTATTATATTTTCAAAAAATGTACGAATATACATAATGTATACTCCATTGTTCACAACTTTGCTGTTTTGTTTGACATTTGAACTAAGTATTATGAATCGCCATGAATTCTTCCCTTTTTAAAATAATCCGTGGTGGATTATTCCATTTCTTTTGCATTTGTAATAGAATCAAGATGCTATGCTGTGCTTCCTCCTTCTCTAAAGGCAGCATATTTATCTATGTAAATAATTAGATATAGATACAGATGTGCTCCATTTTCTAATCATGTACCCTCAAGAGTATTCAGTGTGCTGTGTGACAACGTTGGGGCCTTCCCCCACCCCACCAAAAGGCCAAAGTTGATATCTCAGCTTTTCTATTGTCAGTTTTTTGTAGCTTTAGCTCTCACCAGGACATTTCAATCCAAGAAGCTGGCATTCTAGCAATTCCTGAGATGATGTCATTTTTGAAGATCAAGGGAGGCAGACTGCCAACTGTTTTACTGAGGTTTGACTATTATGCATTGCACCTAATGCAATCATGCAGAACTGAACTTGTAATTGAAATTTTCAAGTACTTGCTTTTTCCCATTGTGATTTCTTTCAAGTAGAGAAAAATAATACTTTTCTCTCAAAGCTTGCATAAGATTCTAACCTGTGAAAAGAATGCAAGGGGAATAAGATTATATACCCTTTTATTCATACTACAGGAACAACATAATGTTACTTTTAAAAAAGGCTAGCATTGGCAATGTTCTTTATATATGTTTATGCCCAGAAGATCAATTTTGTTCAAACGGCATGAGATTATTTCAAGTGTGCATTTCTTAGCACATGAAAATGAAACACACTTTGCCTATTTGAGGGATATTAGTTCTCCTGGGTATTTTGTCTTGAGGAGGTCAGAGTTCCAATCATGAATTCAATCTTCAGGTGTTCAAGAAATGAGAATTTTGCAGCTGCACAGAACACTTGGTTGGTACCAAAGCCATTTTTATACACCTTTTCAAGAAAGTGGAATTCAGTACATCCTAATGGTTTTGATTTAAAATGCTGAATTCTATTTTTTTAAAGTCTTCAATTAAATGCAAGCAGAATTTTAGGTGGCTGGTAACTTACTAGGAAAAAAACAACTTTTGTTCTGTTTACTTCACATATCTGGAAATACAATATGTCCTTACTTGACCTTTACATATTAATCTGAAGTTTTTTAATTTGAGAAATGCTAGATTTTGGGGTGGGGGGAGAAATATAAGGTAATATTATATATAACTTTTGCATGTTAGCAAGAAAATAAAATAGATATGTTCATGTATGTCACCAGGGACTGAGGTCAACTCATGGGAGACATTACCTTCACCTTAAACCTAGGTCGTTCTAATGGGAAATTCTCTTAATGGTTGCAAGCTTTGCCTATGGTTGTTGGTCTGTGACAATTGCCTATGTTTTGATAAACTATGGTTTAATGTGGTCTTTGTGTTTGTGATCTATAACACATTAAGAGAAACTCTAACACGGGCAAATAGCAGGAGTGATTAATATTAGAATAATCACTCCTGCTATTTGCCAGTGTTAGTTTCTCTTAATATGTTATAGATCACAAACACAAAGACCACATTTGTTTTCCCCCCCACAAATACTGTTTTATTATACAAACTTAAAGTCCTATTCCCTACTTCTAATCTTAATGGTAATTCTATGCTTCTTTCTAATTTTCTACCTATCTTATTCTACAGTCTTCCTATTATAAGTTTACAACTATTTCTATCTTACAGGTACTCCTCCATTAACAACAGCAATTGGGGCTGGAATTTCCATTGCTAAGCAACGTGGTCATAAAGCATGGCATCATGTTAAGGGTCACATGATCACCATTTGTGAGCTCCTTCTGGCTTCCCCATTAACTTTTTCTGTCAGAAGCTGGCAGTGAAGGTCATAAATGGGATCAAATGGCTGCAGCACACTGCAACGTTGTAATGGCGAGTTAGTCACTGAGCACCCAGATTGTGATCACGTGACTGTGGAGACACTGTGATGGCCAGAACTTTGAGGACCGGTCATAAGTACCACTCATTCAGCGCCTTCATAAGTTCAAGAACGGTTGCTGAATGAGTGGTCATTAAGCAAGGACCATCTGCATTTAATTGATCAATTTCTATTTCCATATTCTTTGTCTACATTCTTATCTCTACGTTTGTAGCACTACATTTTCCTAACTTAACAATTTCTTAGGTCTTTAAGACTGGCAAATGGGCTTTTCTCTCCCCCACCCCCCGCCCCCGCCAGCACTCCCAGGCCTCTCTTCCTGGAGCTGGTTGGGGGAGCTCCACACTGGGGCTGCTGTGGGCAGGGAGCTCACCTGAGTTTGGCAGCTCTGTCCAGGCCCTTTTCCTCCCTGGCTCTCAGCTCTGCCTCTCAGTCAGCCTGGTACTTCCAAGGCTTACCACTTTGTTTGGCAGCCTGAAGACAGCTGCTGAGGTGCTTGCCCTTGGCTTGGAGGTTCCTCTTTCCTGCTTCTCTGTGGTCCTCCTGGCTTGACCCCTTCTCACCACCCCCACCCACAGCTTGCTTTCAGGTCCCTTTTAGGGGACAAACTCCCCAATGAAGCGGGGGAGGGCTGTTTCAACCCTCCTTCCTGGCAGCACCAAAACTCTGGATCCCAGGAGGGAACAGAGATGCCTGCTCACTCTGGGTAGGGAGTTCACTCTTCCACAGGCAGAGAAAAGCAATTGATTTGGAGTGTCAAGAAAAGGTAGCAAAAGATTGGTATTTATTTATTTATTAAATTTAGCCACCGCCCATCTACCCCCAAAGGGGGCCTCTGGGTGGTTTACAACAAAGATAAAAACATTAAAATACTCTAATCGATATAAATACAAATATGACATAAACATAAATACAATATAAAATCCAGATGATGGTAGCAGTTGGAATATCATTCATGTGTATCTAAAGGGGCCATTTAAGGCGCTAACCATCTCCAGGTGTTATTACTTCCCTTCTTGCCCCAAGCAAGGTGGCAGACCCAAGTGTTCAACAGTATTACTATACTACTAAAAACTGCTAGGAAAGGGGAGAAGTCATATCTCAAGTTTTAACGTAACTGGCCTTGCTCTTTGACTTGGAAGGAAGGACTAGGTTACTCTACCTTTGCAAGCAACCTCTTGTGCCAATCTGTCTCCTTTACAATATAGGTATGAACAGTTCTGAAAATTGATAAATGCAAAGCATTATCATCAAAATGTGGATATAAAACCAATGCTGTAGAAAATATAATATGGTGCATGCAGTATTTTAATTTGCATAATTTTATCAAAAATGAAAATATCTCAAAATATTTCCAACAGCTTTTGAGCAATTAGCTTTTAACAGGCAGTTTGATATGGAGATTAGGATTTGCAATCAAACATTTAAACTATTGCTTATCTCCAGTGTATAGGAACAAGCTTAGCATGTAAGACACAATAATATCTGGAACAAGAAGACAAAAACTATTTGCACATACAAGAAAAGTATATTTTAAAATAATGGCTCATGATGCTTAACAGCTTAGGCTTATCTGTTAACGTTAGCTCTCTGATAAATGTTGTCAGACATAAATGTTTGGAAGGGCTTCCCTTTTTTCTTTTTTTGGTCTTTTGTCCTACAAGATGAAAGTATTTGGACATGAGTGTGATATAAACCCAAAGCAACCTTTTCTTGATTTTCCATGGTTTCCACCCCAAAATCAAGGTGCTATCCTCCAAATCAGAAAACAATAGATTAAAGATGAAATTTGGTTAGTTAAAATTGACTAAGAGAACTAACAATTGGAGAAACAAGAAAGCCTTTTACAAAAATAAACTGAAAACTAATGAAATTCCAAATATGTTCTGATAATAATAATAATAATAATAATAATAATATATTAAACTTGTATGCCACCCAACTCTCAACAACTCTTGGTGGCTCATAATGATATGAAATTTCATAATGATGCGAAAAAGAACTGGTGGCTGAAATTTGACTTAATGATTGCCTGGATAGAGGCAAAGAGAATATTAGTACAGTTGTAATGATTTTTTCTTTTTCAATATTTCCGTTGGTTTGAAAGGCTGTATTACTTCCTGTCAAACAGCTATTGGAATGTCTTCCTGGAATCTGGAAGTCCACATCTGCCATGTGCTGTTTTTCCACTGGTGCCTCTTCTCTGAGGTGAAAACCTCCTGTAGGGCAAGTGTGTGCTGTGTGCTCACAGAAAATGCTAGGATAGAAAATGGTGACTGACTTGGGAAACAGAACAGATGGAGTTGGAGTCCAGGTTTAGACATTTATTGATTTTGCCTCTACTTCAGAAGGCAAACAGGGATATATTAGGGATATTTTGTTAATATTTTGCTAATATGGCCATCATGATGATGGGCCATGATGATGGCACATACAGAATGACGTGTACATGGCACATGTCTCGGCTATCGGTTGAATCGTACTTCAAAAAACTGCTGGAATAGCACTCTGATCTGTACTTGAGGGTGAGTCCATTTATGGGGATGTAGAACAGCCATGTGACACACAAGTTGCACCCTCCAGTACCTTACTACCTCTGCCTTCTCCTCTCATTCTTCAGCATCTGATGCTTGAGAAAGCCACATTCCTGGCACCCCTGAAACATAAAAGGCACATGAATATAATCCATTCTTGGTCATACTTAAAGTTGTATGCAGCAGTCTTTACTGCAGTCATTAACAAGAAATTTAGTATTCAAATATCCAAAACATCCAAAAACTAAATTGACAATATCAAGGTAATTAGGAAAAGTACATAATTTTGGCTAAAAAAAAAGTTGTGTGTGTCACACAGGTTATACATCAGTGACTAACTTAAGTTTCAGTGTGTATACCCTAGGTATAATTAAATCTAGTTCCATTTCAACATTGTATAGATATTTTATTTTGGTCTAACTAGACTAGGGTTGTAGAACCAAACCATCGTAAGCACAATAGCAAACAAAAAAAAAGCATAAAAATTTAACTACAGCAGTGGAATTGGACTTAAACTTATAGAACAACCTGAATGGCACCTGTAGGACCATTTGTTTCCTACTAAGCATAGTCTACCTTATAAATAATGTTTGGATTTGAATGAGATAAAAGGAGAGTGACATAAATGTCTGATCTACTCAAGTAGTTATTTAAGAGAGATGTTACTAGTAGATGACAGGAATCCTTAGAAATGAAACAATGCAGTTCAATATAACGTGTGCCACTGACTCACCAAAGCCAAATTAACAGGGGCATAACTATTCTGAATCCAGCATTGACAGCTGTAATCTGGACTCTAGCATTCATAATTTACAATGTCAGATCCAAATGTGTGATGAAAGAATGACATGACTTCATATCTTCTTTGTTAGAAGATTGCTAACAGACACAACTTTTTGTATAACATTTAATTGCACTGTGCTACAAATAAACATGTCTAATTTGATTTCCAGATCTATACCAGTAGCCTAGTAACACTTTTTCCCCTCAGAATGCTGAACAGGACTGGCCGATGTGAATAATTTCTTACTTTTCCTTCTGGTAATCAACTTTGACACTTAACATTTTTGTTTCTTTACCTTTTTAGTACTGTTTCAAGAACTGGTTGGCCAAAGGCAAGAATGAATTAGAGAACCAGTTTGTACAGCATAAGAAATACTGCCTGTTCAAATTGCTTTCAGCAATTTAAAACAAAGTCTGTTTCCAATCTGAGAGCCTCAGACTGAATTCTGCATTCTCTTCTTGCAATACGTCAGTATAATGATTATAATAATGGCCTCCGTCTCTGAATTGCTGTGCAGCTAATGACACCAGAAAATTAAAGCACTAGAGACACTATGTGATTGATTTCAACTCACATTAATTATAAACATTCTTGGGATTGTAAAATGAAAATATTACATTGCAGAAAATGGCCAGAGGAAGACTACAACGTTGGTAACTAGTAGGATTTTGACCCTCCTGGCAGCACATTCCGCCCCACCTCCATTCTACTGGGATGCCTGGCACATCTTCTGGTTATGGATGATGATGTATGTCTGCTGTCACTGCCCATCTTGCCCCAAGAAGGAAACACCTTGACCAGGCTCCTCCCCTTTAACACCAGCTTGTTAGAGAGAAGAGGCTCTCACAGCCTGGGCAACTTATTCACCTGTAATAATAATGGTGGTGATCATAATAATAATGATAAAAAAGGGAAGCCAACTCCCTGGAGTCACTCCGTAGTAGCTCTGAGATGTGTGGCCAAATGCCCAAACAATTACAGTCGGATGAAATACTGTAAGGCATTTAGCTTCAGTCTCATAGTAGTTAAACTGGGGCACAGATCTGATGGGCATACTCTGATCTCATATAGCTTAAGATAGTAGAAAACTTACAAACTAGCAAAAATATAATAAAAATCAGAGGCAAATTCCTTGAAATAATTAGCAGGTGCAATCAAGATACCAGGATGCATACAGCAGACTTTGAATGACTGATTAGGTGCCATCAAGTCAGTGTTAATTCTCAGCAACCTCATAGACTGTCTTTCTCCAAGATGAATGCAGCAGGCTAAAATGCTTAAAAAAAAAAAACACCTGTACACAAATTCTGGCCGACAACGCTGAGTTTCTGAGGAGGCAATTTTTTGCTTTTCCAGCAAGCTGGTTCTGATTTATCCCTGACTTCTATAGATTGGCATTTTCAATCAAAATGTTAGGCTCACTTCCCCTTAGCTCCTGCTGAGACCCTAGAGATTTCTGGGTCACAGTTTGGAGCCTTGTCTCACCTCCAGCCCAGAGACACTTAGCTCTCTGTCTTACCACTCTAGAGTTCTTACCTCCTCCATTTCCTTGGCTCCAAGTTGCATTTCCCTTACCTCCAATCCTTAGGTTCAGCTTCACTTCAAGCATTGCTTAGCTCTCTGCTTGCCTTGGAAACTAACTCATCAAAACCAGGAGGCTGTTTCCAGTCTCCATTCTGATTACATCATTCAGCAGGCTTTCTTTCCCCGTGGTCTTTCTCCTTGGTTCCCTCCCAAGGGATCAACTTCCATTTCCCAGCTCTCCATCTCCTCTTTATCTCAGAATCAAGTATTGTTGTTTCCAGCAAATGCAGCAGGGGCTGAGGAGAATCTGTTGGGCAAGCCCAGACAAGCTTCTTCTTTCCCCTTGAAGGGTTGGATTTTGCAGTCAACATGGACATTGTAAGAGAGAGCAAGAGCTGTGTTAGTCTGTGGTAGCCAAAATTCAGAAAGACACTGGTGGCACCTTTTGAGACTAACAATTTTATTTAAGACATAAGCTTTTACAAAACAAACTATAGCTCATGAAACTTATGCCTTAAACATAAATCTGTTAGTCTCAAATGGTGCAAGGGTGCCGCAGTCAGTATGAACTTTCTTGCCTGTCTGCTCAGTCATCTGGGATGTGAGTACCGGGTGAACATGGATTTCGTGTATGTAAAATGAAGGCTTGGGGGAATGGCTGAATGCATGTGGGAAAGGAAGGAATTTGCCATTCACTACATAAATAAATTAGTATTTTGGCAAGGTAGTATTCCAGTGGCATCTCAGCCTTGGATGCTTTTAGATATTTTCCTTGCCCCAAAGTCCCTGACATTACATCAGAACAGCAACTGACTCTGACCCTAAATGACATCAGAAATAAAAAATGTACTGAGTAACAGGGAAACTAATTTTTAAATTACTTGTCTTGAATGCCTAAACTTAAAAGATAGTGTGTGTGTGTAACCAGAATTTGACCATTTTTGTTGTATTTCTTTGCTGTATGTGAACTCAGCAATCTCTTGCTCAACGGTGCTGTTAAAGTCTAATTTTTTCAAAATAGTCCCTTTGAGGTCTGCAGTAGAACATCCTAGGAGGTTGAAATGGTGAGATTGCTTTGCCCTTGTTCTGAGTCCTGATGTCAAACTTGTGTCCGTTAATTCTTTTGCACAAAGTTTGTCCCATTTGTCCAACTTAGAATCCAGAGAGGATTGGTGGCAGATGATAGCATATATCCAGTGGTATGCTGGTGTTAGCCCTTTGAGGTAGTCCAGACAAGAAGCACAACTATGAGTACTAACTCTGTCTTTATTGTAAGGTTACATTGACAGAATCTTGCAAGACTGAAAGCCCTTCTCCACTCCTTTCCTTTTACTCTCTGGAAAACTAGCGAGGGTCCCCGCTTCCCATGCTTTTCCCCCACCTCCTTCTGAGGACTGAGATATCTTTTACCTGACGGTTGTCCAGTCTGCAGCTGTTCTTCCTGTCTCCCAAGATCATTCCCATGGACCATTACAGTTGGGGCCAGCTTGTGAGAGCTGATTGTTAAACTTTCTGGAATTTTGCAAGCCGGTTGAGGGCAGAGTTGAGCTACTACCCTAGTGCACTGATCGGCTCTTCCGTGTCTAGAAGTGAGGCAATGGAGCCAGCACAGCCAGTTCTTAAACATTTACCAGCATGTATCACATCACAGGAAGAGCATATGAAGGTGCCTGTGGACTTGTGTGTGTCTTGTCAGGGCCTCAGATGGTACTGTTGGTGTAGATGTGGGGATAAAAAGACATCAGTGTTTGTTACATGGTCTGGTCCATGTTAGTATCATTGTCCTGTTGTCTTGTTTCCAGTGAGAATCTGCTTCCTGTTGGGTGGTTGCCTGAGGGCAAGTATGAGCTCCCCCCCCATGCCTGAAAAAGTGCAGTGTCTTCAATATGTTTATCTTCAGCATTGTTTGGTTTGTTTCATTTTCAGTATTATTAATAATGCTTTTTGGTGATTTATGCTGTGAGCTGTGGGTGACATCCAGTGGTGGTCTGTTGTTCTGTTTCTGTAGCTTGTCTTTTAAGAGGTCCTCCCTGGGAATCAGTCCAGTTCTCTTGATTCATCTGTCGACCTTTTGGGGTGGGTAGTTCAGTCCTCTGAATGCCTGGTTTAGGTTGTCACCTACTGCTCACAGATCATACCACTCAAGACACTGTAATTCCATGTAATGTAATAAAAATTAAGCATTTTGCACTATGCTGGAAAAGTGATCTAGACATACATTTGGAGAGTATACATGTCTGAACATTCCACATGTTTGTATGTGTTTATTGATACACATACATACATGAAAATGTAGTGAATTGAATGGGGCTTAGGTAAAGGTAAAGGTTTCCCTTGACGTAAAGTCCAGTCGTGTCCGGCTCTAGGGGGCGGTGCTCATCTCCATTTCTAAGCCGTTAGAGCCGGCGTTGTCCGTAGACCCGTCCGTGGTCATGTGGCCGGCATGACGACACGGAACGCCGTTACCTTCCCGCCGAAGCGGTACCTATTGATCTACTTGCATGTTTTCGAACTGCTAGGTGAGCAGGAGCTGGGACTAGCAACGGGAGCTCGCCCCGTCGCGCGGATTCGAACCGCCGACCTTCCAATCGGCAAGCTCAGCAGCGCAGCGGTTTAACCCGCAGCACCACTGCGTCCCTTTGAATGGGGCTTACTTCAAAGTAAATTGATATAATATTATATCCTCAATATCATACAGCCCTAGAAATTTATTTCTGCCTTCGTATGATTGAGTAACTATAGTAACTTTTTAAGTAGTTGGAAGTATAGTTTACCCAGACTTCAAAGTTATCTTACAGTTTGATTGCTAAATATATATACTTCATTATTTTGAGGCTCATGCTTATAAAGAAAATAATAAATCCTATTTTTTTTCTTTGCACAATTTCATTTTAGAAGTAGCTGTGCAGTTGCTTTTAAAAGTATTTGTGTCAGAGAAATATTTCATTTATATACCATCCCCTTTATTAAATGTCTTTTTTAGTACTAATCTGTTCATTCATTTTCATAATAAAAATGGAAAAATATGGTCTCCTTCCATCAATCTGGTAGATTTTCAACAGTTTATCCATTTGAATGCTTATGAAGTGAGAAATAAGCAGCCATGATATACACTGGCTAGGAGGGAAGGAGATGTTTCTGAGTCATTAGAGGCTTTAATAATTAGAAATGAGATTAGAAATGGGATGCTGAGAATAGTGGACTTGCATCTTATTTTCTCTTAAATCAATTTTTATGATTTCATACACAATCCCCACCCCCACCCCGAAAATTCAGTCTCAGAAACTAATGGTTTGATAATGGCTGTTTTTGACAATTTAAGTATGCACAGAAATGAATGCACCACAATACCTCACCTTTGTATCTCTGACAGTAAAAAGATGTTATATTTTTGTGATATAGTGGCCTACCAGTGAAATATAAAATCACAGCAATATTTGTCTGTGTGTCTGTCTATCATCAATTAATCACCTACTAAATGGTACAAGGTTAGAGTTCTTCTGTAACTGGAGAGCCACTTTGGTCTAGTGGTTAAGGCACCAGGCTAGAATCCAGGCGACTGAGAGTTCTAGTCCCGCCTTAGGCATGGAAGCCGGCCAGGTGACCTTGGGCCAGTCCCTCCCTCTCAGCCCAACTCCCCTTGCAGGGTTGTTGTTGTGGGGAAAATAGGAGGAGGAAGGAGCATTAGGTATGTTTACCACCTTGAGTTATTTATAAAAATAATGAAAGCAGGATTAAAAAAATCTTTAAAAAATCTAAAATCTAATTAGATATACATATCAGAATGTATTTGGACAAATGGTACTTTCTAGAAGTGATCGCTACTTAAGCATTCAGCTGCCATATTCACTTTTCCTTTAAAAGCCAGAAGTGATTATTTCATGCATTAAGTATAGGAAAAAAGAACTGTAGAACAAAAGATACTTATTCACTGAAGTAACTATACACTGAGAGTTCTGTTAAAACTTCTATAAAACATTGGGCCCTTTCTTCATATCACACAGTCTGATGATTAGAAGAACTAAGCTAGTGAAGTACTAGATCTGGAGCATCTTCCATTCAAGTTATGTTCCTCTAATAAAAAAACAATCCTACAAAGCCTTGGTCAAAGAATTGGGTGAAGGAAGAAAGCTATTTTTAGCTTAGTTGTGCTTTTCTAAAGTTGTTTAAGTGTTCAGATATCAAGCCAATCTGATCTCCTATTGATAGAATGTCCAAGGGAAAGCAGTAAACATAGTACATACACAGGCTTCAGCAGAGCATTTGACAAATGCTAGTAGGGAAAATAGCAAAATGTGAACCGGACTGTGCTGCCATTAGATGGATGAAGAACTGGTCAGCACTTGTATGTAACAAATGTATGTCAATGGCTGCTTCAAGCTGGAAGGAGCGGTCAAGTGGAATACTACAGGGGTCAGTTCTAGCCTCTGTGCTGTTCAGCGTTGTTTATAAATGACCTGGATGAGGTATTAGAAAATTACAGAATTATCACAATTATCAGATTTGCAGATGACAGGAAGATAGAGGAGGGGAATAGAAAATAACCTTACAGTATAGGACAAGAGGAGATACAGGAGAATCTTGACAAGGATGTACTTGTTGGCTGATCCTCAAAGAAGCTGTGCTTTTTATGTTGTTTGCACCCTAACCACCCAGGCTCAGAAAATATGTGTGAGTTAACACATTGGAAGGGTGTTTGGTGTAGTGGTTAAGGCGTCAGGCTAGAAACTGGGAGACTGGGAGTTCTAGTCCTGCCTTAGACACAAAACCAGCTGTATGACCTTAGTCACACTCTCAGTCCTAGGAAGGAGGCAAGGGCATGCCAAAAAACCTTGCCAAGAAAAGTGCAGGGTCTTGTCCAGGGAATCACCAAGAGTCAACACTGACTCAAAGGCACAGAAAAGAAAAGAAAAAAGAAAAGAAAAGAGGATGTGACCACTTGTCACTCCAGTACCAGAGACTGGATACAATCAGTTCAGTTCCTCTTCTCCCAAATTTAAAGATGAAATTGCTTGTGACTCTAGCTTGTCTAATAAGTGAGTCAGAATTTGAAAAGAAGAAAACAAGCTAAACAAGGAAGCTGTGGCTCTGCTAACTGCCGTACTAGAATTTCTGAGAATCAATTTTCAGTTTTCATCTTTATCTGCTGATAGCCATAAAAACACTTAATGTCAATCATTTAGAAAATGTAGAAATGCCTAACTCTAATACACAAATGTTCTGCTTAATTGTGGGCAAATCCTTGCCTTCCATTTTACTTATTTATTTATTTATCAGATTTGTCACCGCCCATCTCCTCCCACTGGAGGGACTCTGGGCAGTTTTCTGGAAAGCCCCCCAACCCTCTCCTTTATTTCATTCTAAAAACCTTTATATTTTTATAATCCTATATATATATACATATGCTTGTTTTTCGAACATGACGTATTAGTAGCATGTTTTCAGTCTGCAAGAAACTGACCTTCTGGAAGTACAGGCTGGCAGAACTACATTAAGTAACAGATTTCTGAGTTTGGTTTCTACAGAATTTGAAAATGATTGATTATATGACCAGTGATTTGTACCCCAGCAACAGTGTCACTTCCAGCAAGCCGCCCGAGTTTCACTACTTGACATGAGATTTTGGAGTCTTTATCTGCAAGTAGACAATTTACATAAAAGTTGCCAGGAGCACATAGAATTCTTGTATCCACAGGCAATTGTGGTGCTATGGATATCCCTGTGGAAGAAGCAATACAGTACAGAAGCAGGTGGGTCCTAGTTTGAATTGCAGCTTCCCCACTGGATTAGATTAGAAACATTTATAAGCAAGATATTGAAACTGATTGAGGTCATAATGTGTAAATATTTTGTATGCCATGAAACCATTTTATATTTTCTTGTTGTATTGATAATTAATAAAAAATTGAATTTAAAAAATGGACATGGTCCGAACATGGAATGATATAATGCCTTTGGGTCCAGGTCTGGAGCAACTGGCTTAGAGGGGGGGACCTGTACAAAGATACAAGTTTCCCTTCTTCTGTCATGGCCTACCCAGAGCCTTCTACCTTATGGTCCCCTTTGCTTTCAACTTACCTTTGTGAAACTGGATTTTCAGCATAACAAAACTCAGTATCCAAATTTGGGTGAATATTATGACAGCCCCAGGACTTCCACAAATGTTTCTATAGATAGATAAAGCTGGTAACAATTTCTATATTTTCTGTGCCATTTAATTTGTTCTCAGTCCTCAGTGCTTTGAGTGTACATAAATGTTCCTGTTCTTCAGAATAAATAGGACAGAAATTATTTTTATTTTGGGGAGCTACTCAATTATACCTTTAAGGTTAATGATACTAGCAATTAAAAAGCAACTAATTATTTGAGAATTATTGCTTGGGATAAATTGTTCTTTAATGTCTGTACACACATGGATTACTTCAATGATAAAACAGGAAATCTGTACATTAAGGCAATATTTCTTGTTCCTTGGTTTTGTCAAGAACCCTTCTTTGTTGTCCTTGAAAGTCACACTAATACAGGAATAAACACATTTTGTCAGATCTTACCTTCTTTGTTGGTATTAGTTTTAAAATCTCATTAAATTCTATCCTATGAATTACTGTTCAGGATTCCAGATCGTTTACAAGACTATTCATGTTGGCTGTGATGTTTACTTTTTTTACTTCATTTGCTTGATTGCAACATAGGAATGTAATAAGAGTAAATAGATTTCCTTATTTCAAATGTATCTTAAATACTTTTGGTATACATGCTTTCCCCTTTAATTTTAAAGAGAATGATGGATTGTTGCATCAGATACATTGCAAAGAATTAAAGAACTTTCATCTGACTATGAAGGTGAATACGTAAGACAATTCTTGCCTTCTCAATTATTTAACATTGGTAATAAACTGCTTACATTCATTAAGTAGCTATGAGCTATATGAAGACCTTAGAACTTTGATGTATACTTTAAGAACATAAATATCTTAATTGTAAACTACTAGTCCTCTGGTGCTATATCAGCATATTTAATTCTGAGCAGTCAATCACTATATGGACTTTTTGTAACTAAATGGTTCTTACCTCCTTGCCCTGAATGTCGTATTTACTGTTTTGATTCTCTGATAGTTGCCTGTTTGATTTTATTTTATCTAGTATTGAGATTTGATTGAAAATGACAAGATCCAATTATTTTTTAGTTTTTCCAATGGTTCATATAGGAATCATCTCCCTTTATAGCTACTGTATCTAACATCCTGTTCCCGTGTGGAGTTTCCTTAAAAGGCTTTAACATCGAAGAGTCTCTGTAAGAAGATAATCCTGGACTATGCTGGAAGCAGAGCAGATTTTCTTCCTAGTGCCAGAATGTTTCGCTGCTAGGCATGCTACCAACATTCTGAGTTAATTGGTTTGTAGATCTAATCCCATATGTCTAAAATGCAAAATAAGTAATGTTTATTCTTTAATCCAACAAACTTTTAGATTATTGCAATTCAAATCAAGATTGATTAAGAATTAGTTTACATTTACAGCCTCTGTCCTTGAAAAAGCATCAAAACCCTCACATTTTTGGACATGCTCAGATGTTAGTTGCTATAAAATTTATTTCAGAAAAATACAATATATAAACACATTAAAATTACTTTTAGTTACTTTTTGTGAAAGAAACATCTCAGTTAAAACTTAGATTTTAGCAACTACATTTCTCTTCTGGCCAATACTAAGTTGCTTCCTTATGAGAAAGAACTTGGGCCAGGCTGAGTTATAACCAACCTCATCTCTGCAGTCAGAAGCATGCCCTTTAACTGTATAATCAAAGCCGAGATGCTGTCTGGCACTATTGAATACTCCAAATTGTGGGGGGGGGGGGCTTGAAAGCAGTGGTATACAATAGTTATTCCCAGCCTTATCCCTCCCATTAAAAGCTTTTGATGGCCATTACATAAGCCAGAAGTTGGCAGTCATGTCTTTTGAATGACTCCCAAATGTTTTTTTTTAATATATGCTCTTGTGGGCTTTGGGGCAAAAGGTGAAAGGTACAAGTATAGGATTGGAGAAACCTGGCTTGGCAGTAGTACATGTCAAATGTATCTGGGTATCCTAGCAAATCCCAAGTTGAACATGAGTTAACAATGTGATACAGCTGTTACAAAAGGGAACTACTATTTTGGGAAGTATTAACAGGTGCATAAAGTCCACATCATTGGAAGTAATTTCCCCACACTACTCTGCCTTAGTTAGGCTCCACTTGGAATATGGAGTCTAAATCTAGGCACTGCAGTCTAACAAGAATTTTTACAGACTGGAGCAAATTCAGAAGAAAGCTGCCAAGATAGTGAGGTGACTAAAAACCAATTCCAGTTAAAAACCAATTCCTCTACCTTGCAGAAGAGAAGACATGAGATATAATAGCAGACTTAAGATATCCAGAGGATTGTCATATCACAGTAGTAAGCTTCTTCTATGTCACCCTGGAGGACAGGACCAGAGAACCAATGGGTTGAAACTCTATGGATATAGATTCAGGAAGAATTTCCTGATGGTAGGAGTTGTCAAGCAGTGGGATAGGTTGCCTCATGAAGTGGTACGTTCCTCTTCAGACAGTGGCTGGATAGCATCTGTCCAAATTGTTATAACAGACTCTTTGTTGAGCAGGGAATTTGGACTAGATGGCCTCTGAGATACATTTCAGTTCTGTGATTCTATGATCTTGTGAGTTGGTGAAGTCCTGAGACTTAGGACATTTCACAGAATCATAGTGTTGGAAAGGATCTTGGAGGTCTTCTAGATCAGCCCCCTGTCCAGTGCAGGAATCCTTATACCACCCCAGACAAATGGCTGTCTAACCTTTTCTTGCAAACTTCCACAATTTCAGGAGGCAGACTAATAGCTCTCACAGAAAGGAAATTCCTCCTTTTAAGTCGGGATTTCTAAGTGTGGAGTTCTTGTCTTACTCTCAGGTGCTCTGGAGAATAAATCCACACCCTCTTTCTTGCTCCTTCCCTTCATGTATTGGAAGACTGGTATCATGTCTTCCCTTAGTCTTCTTTAGCCTAAACAAACCAAATTCCTTTAATTGCTCTTCATAGGATTTAGCTTCCAAGCCCCTTATCGTCTTTGTCACTCTTCTCTGCACTCTTTCCAGTTCTTCAGCATCCTTTTCATACTGTGGCAACCAGAAGGGGACGCAGCATTCCAGGTGTGGTCTGACTAGTGCAGCCTAGAGAGGTACTATCACTTCTCATAATCATGACACTTCCCTCTGTTGATGCAGCCCAAAACTGCATTGGCTCTTTTGGCAGTCATGGCACATTGCTGGCTCATGCTTCATCTGTGGTCTGCCAAGACTACCAGATCCTTCTTGCAAGTACTACTGTTAATCCAATACCTATCTTGTATCTGTGCATCTTGATTTTTCTTATCATTGAACAACATTTTATTGGATTGACCCATGTTCAAGTCTGTCAAGATCCTTTTAAATCTTGAGCTTTCTTCTAGGATATTAGCAATCCCCTCCCTCTCCACTTTGTGTCATACACAAATTTATGAGCATCCCTTCTATTCTCTCATCTAAGTCACTTATAAAGATGTTGAAGAGTACTGGCCCAAGGACAGAACTCTAAGGTATCCCACTATATACCTCTCTCCTTGTGGACATAGACCAATTAAGGACCATGCGTTGGCTACGGTTGTTCAGCCAACTATGAATCCATTTGGTATTGCATCCATCCATCCCATATTGTTCCAATTTACTGTATCAAAAGGAGACTATGGCCTACTTTATCAAACATTATTTTGATTCTTGGTTTTTTATCCATGCCAAGAATCACTCTTAGATACGTGGTTCTTAGACTAATGGTTTGGAATGACTGGTGTTGCCTCAAAACTCAGGCACCTGAGTTTTGTGTGGAGCTAATAAGAACTTGGTCCCTGAATTTGGGAGAGAGACTAACTGTCGTCCCAACAGCATGAATCACAAATACTTCAGGCAAAGCAAAGAGCATTTATTAAAGGGGTCAAATCTTTTTATAGAAACAAATTATAGATACATTTGGTATATATGATATGTCAGAAAGCAACTAATCAAACAATAAAAGACATGGATTACATGTGAGAATTGAATAATAGAAAACATTGATTACAGATAGCATTCCACAAGTGGCAAATTTATGGGATACGTCACTCCCTTTCCCAGCCAGATTTGTATCTTTCTTAAAAACTTGCAAGTGTATTCAAGGATTGTCAGAATACACTTTCTATTGTTTAGTTGTTGAAAAGGCTAGTTTTTGCACGTAAAAGAAAGAAATGGTTTTGGGTAAAAGGAAAACATGGTTTCCTGAACTTCAAAAGAAGGCATGGATGCCATGCTAAAATGCTAATGTCAGCCTTATTACAAAACTAATAATGAAGCCTAAAATTCCAGGTAACACTAATATAAAGAGATGTTGTGGGGTGGATTCCAGCAACTTGAAAGCCTCAAGATACAGATGAATGCACATGGTCTGCATGTGAATATATATGTGAATGTCTCTGTTTTGAGAGCTTTTGCACGCTTTTCCTTTTTTTAAGGATTACGTATAGTTGTACTTCTGCCAGTCTAGAATTTCCTCCCAATTTACTAAATCTCCTATATATGAAGATGGTGCTGTTTTGATGACATATGCAGCCATTCACACCTAACACTGTAAACACAAGTAACAAGTGTGATCTGCAACAAAAGGTTGCCCAATCATCCATATGTTCTAGTCAGTCATCTAACTATTCCCTATGATCTGCCGCTTTTTCCATCTTAGCCTCAACAGTCTGTAGCTGTTGAACATGTACAGTGTTCTTTGGAGAATTTTAGTCTATTTCATCCATAACTTCTTCCCTAAACATGTTGTGTATGTCTTAAACTTCCATCTTGTTTACAGAGCTTGTCATTTTAGCTATACAGTATAAAGAAAGATTCTTACCAACAAACTTCAGGAACAAAGGAAATTATGTAATTTGATTTTTTATTTTTTCAACTATTTATTTCAGCAATTATTTTTCTAGTGTTCATTGTTTCTAAATAATTCGTGCTATGGAAACACATGGAAAGTGTGCAGCTTCTCTTTGATCAGCCCGAAACTGATTCATTTATTTCAATAGGTTATTAACAGCAATAACTGCTTTCAGGCAGAGCAAGCCAAGGCTATCTCATCAGCATATTCTGGGGGAGAACACTTTTCAAACAGCTTCTATGTGCCAATCTTTATAATTTAGTTGGGCTATATAAGCAGAATAAAATAACTGTTTGTAACCACTTCAGGATGACTTCAAGCTTGAAAAATGATGTCGCCTCAAGCTGCCTAGTGCAAAGCATCAACCATGAGCTCCCTTCACTATCACACAAGGGGACCAGGGTAAGCTGCCTCATGGGCACTTCCAATCTCCCCATACTATCGGACAGATGGGGACTCTGGGAGCTGAGAGGAGACATCTAGTTAGGCTGACCATATGTCCCGTTTTGAACGGGACAGTTCTGTTTTTTTAACATTTCCCGACCGTCCCGCCATTTTAGTATAAATGTCAATTTTGTCCTGTTTTTTAAAAACAGAGCCATTATTCAGAGAAGCGGGAAAAAATTGAAATTGAAATTGAAAAGGAGGCTGACTTGGCAGTAGTTCTCAATCTGGTGGGAAACCTAGAGCGGAACCACAGGAACAGCTGATTGGCGGTGAGCAAGAGGAAGAGTCACTGCTGCCAATCAGTGCAGTGGAAGACAGTCGGAAAAGCACGCCCAGCAGAAAAGAAGCTGATTGGCTCTCAGGCCAAAACGGCAGGAAGAAAATAAAAGGGCGCGCCAGAGAGGAACAGGTTGTCAGGGACAACCATTCACTAGACTCCTCCATTCCTGTCCTTCTGTCCCAGCTCACTGCTGCCCTCAGCCTTCTGCTTCTCCAGCCTCCTGCTGCCTTGTTCCTGTCCTCCTGTCCCAGCTCTCCACCGCTCTCAGCCCTCCTGCACTTCTCCAGCCTCCTGCCACCTCGTTCCTGTCCTCCCGTCCCAGCTCGCTGCTGCCCTCAGCCCTCTGCTGCCCTCAGCCCTCCACTTCTCAAGCCTCCTGCCACCTCGTTCCTGTCCTCCTGTCCCAGCTTGCTGCTGCCCTCAGCCCTCCGCTTCTCCAGCCTCCTGCCACTTCCATTCCTGTCCTCCTGTCCCAGCTCGCCACTGCCCCCAGCCCTCCTGCAACCTCTCTGCCCAATGCCACCCCTGAACCAGCCTCTCCAGACCCAACCATTGCCACACCTCCCCTTCCTGCACCTTCCCAGCTTAGTGTCAATAACATTTTTTATCATCTTTTTTGTGAATACAGAATATTACATAAGTTTAACCCCATCCCGTTTTGCCATCCCAATGTCCCTTTTTTGTCTCAAGGAAATATGGTCAGCCTACATCTAGTTCAGTAGATGACTTTATTCTGGGAGAGGACAGGCATCACATATCCAGTTAATGGAAGTTAATGACATATATTACGCCAAAAACAGGTGTTATCTGGGAGAGGTTTAAACAAGTGAAGATGGCAGCCACGACTGAAGTAGGGGTGGGGCATTGTGTAATCTAAGCCACCATCTTAATTTCCCCACCCCCTCCAACACACAGATGACCCTGGCCAAAAATGAAGGTGAACCTGTTTAGGGGTAGCTTTAACATTTGTGGCAATACTTTTCTTCTTGCCTGACAGTAAAAGTACAATAATAAATTAGAGTATTTGTTGCTCTGCTTTCATGATAGCCCAGGACAAAGGTGTTGTTGATGAGATGAGCAGCACTGAATACAGTATTTAATCTCTGAGCTGCAGTCTAGAATGATGCAATGACTTCAGATATTTGTTGTAATTCAGACCTTAAATAGCATAAGATACTCATCACAATGGAACCAAATCTTACAGTACTTACTTACTAATATATAATTAGGTTACTAGCGGAGCTGTTCCACATAATGTTGGGGTTCAACATGACAATTTTCACTTTTACCCATTAGCAAAGTATTTGGATCTCTTATATTAGCCAATTATTTATCATTAGTGTTAATGATTTCCTATTACATTGGTTTCTAAATTGGTTTGCCAAATCTTCAACCCAAAGATTTTTTCCTACCCTTTCCCACCTGTAGAAGAGAAAACCAATGAAATAATGCTATATTTAAATTAGGTACCAGTTGGAGAACAAAATAAGTATTCTCATAGCATTCCTAACTTGGTCCCTTTCAGTGATGAGGCCATTGCCTAATTCAACAGTTTTCTCATGCTTGTCCCTGAATAAGAGTCTCATGGATAATAAGTATCTGTTTGGTTTTGGCTGAGTCCTGCCATAATAAATAAAGGATGAACTAGTGAGAACTTTTAAATATCATTTACAGGATAAATTATGAATTTGGATTTCTACTAAGAAAGATTAATAATATTAGTAGATTTTGATCCTGCTAAGAAATAGCAAAGCCTCTTTTAAAATGAACTGATTTTTTTAACCTGCTTTTTAAAGGAGAGAAGATGCCACCAGCTACAATGAAGAGAAACTGGCAGTTAGCCATTGATATTATTGACTAAGATGCTATCTAATAAGCTTATTTCTAATTATCAGTAGTGAATTAACATTTTGTTATCTCAACAAGGGAATATATGTTTTCTAAATGAAATAAATCATTACTTGATTTGCTTTGCTTTTTAACTAGCACTGATTATAGTAAAAATACTACCTATCATTATTATGAATTAATAACTGGGTTTGTACAACACAGTTAACTTGTATCATGAATTAACTCATTTTTTAAGTCTGCTCTGCACTGAATTATAACCTAACCAAACAGATTAGATTTGTACAACACACAACCAGAAATATACTAGCCAACTTTAAAGCTAACCAAGTTTAGAACGTTGTACAAATTCATCTGCAAGGTCTTGATTAAATATGTTATGCTAATTAAGTAAATATGTAATTTATTTGTTACTAGTAAGGTGAGCATATGAGATTTTGATTCCCAGAAGCAAACAATAAAGTAATGTAATTTAAGAAGAAAGTTCTTTCATGCATTGATGCCTTGAGAGATATTTCTCTGACAGTTATCATTGTTTCACAAATATTTTCTGTGTTATTAAAACTTGGAAGCTAATTTTCTCAAATAACCCTAAATTTACAGAACTTTTTCTATTGCATACCTAAAAAGGGTAGAAAATCAGAAACTTTGCTTTTGTTATAGTTGTTCCAGTCTGATTCCAAATCTCAAAACCTAACTATAATACTTGTGGGAATACCAACTGTTACTGATGTACAAAAATGATGACTATAATATTTTTCTGCTTTCATTAAGTAGCCTTTTTCAATCCTTAAAAAAGGTGGTGATGATGATGATGACTTAAGTAATGCATTCATTAAAGTAAATGCAACTCTTAAAATAACAGCACTTTTTTCAGGCTCATAGAGAAGCCTGAAAAAGATCAGGCTGCTTTAATAAGTATCAGAGAGGTACTGTGCTCAGGAACTATCTGGAAAGCTTCTGAATCATTTTCAAATTGAGCAAGTTGGAAGCTAAATTAGAACAAGCAGAAATAAAACTACATTAAAATAACTTAAAATTCAGAAGTATTTCTGAAGATTTTAATAAAGAAGATCTAGAAAGAGAAATGGAAAATTTCACTTAAGACTTATCTTAACCTGGATATGGATCTGTAAATTCAACGTATTTACAGAATAAATTATTGTGCAGCATAAAGAAAAAAATTCCCATGGGATATACTTATAAATTTCACATAATTTAGTCCATTTAAAAGGATCTTTTTAAGTTAAAAAGGAAAAACAACATATGCCTTCCAGAGGCACATATTAAAAATGATATAAACATCTCTGTCCAAAATTTGTGCAAATAAGGTTAAACCCTTAGGAATTTACTTGACAAAAAATAGTAAGGATTTTTTAAAGTAATTATTATTAGAAAAATGTAACAGCAGATATTTCTAGATAGAAAAAACTAAACCTGTCTTAGTTACAAAGGATTGCAGCTATCCAAATGAGTATTTTACCAAGACTTTCTTTCCCAAATGAATCTAATAGATATTGAAATCAAGATATTAAGTGACTGGCATAAATGAGTAATTAACTACATGTAGTCCAATAAAAGACCAAGGATTAAATTCAAGATTCATGATTTAACAGGATTCAAAAGAGTGAGATGGATTGGCAGCTATAAACTTTAAATTGTACTACCAGGCCAATTGCTTAACAAGGATTACAGGTTGGATTGTATCTCCTTACTATGGGAGGGACAGGACTTCCAGATGGTTTGCATAAATACTGTATATCTGGACTGATACAATCAAAATCAAACAATATGTAAGAGATCATACAATAAAAAGTAATATATTGAATGTTTGGGATAAATATAGGAAAAGAATAAGCCAGGTGTTCCCCTCTTTCTTTGTTATTAAATGTTTATTTGTATGAAAAGGAAAGCACAAAAACAATTGCTCAGTGGAGAGAACAATATGTTTGGATTGCAAGATTTGATTATTAAGATTTTATTATTATTAAGATGAAGATAATATGAACCTTTTACTTCACAATGGTCTTCTTCACAGGCTGGTTTCAGTATCTTCAGATAAGTAATGCAGTATTAAAACAATTGCAGAAACAAGTGGGGGGATTCTTAGAGGACAGAATTGAAGATTGTATAGCATGTAACTTGGAATATCTGCTGGAATTTATTTATAAATTGCTGGTGAATTATGACTTAGAAACCAAACAAATTAAAGATTGTATAATCAAATGGATGCAGAATTTAGATGTAGTAATAGAAATGCTAAGGGAAAAATAATATTAAATTTACCCTGAATGTGATACTCAGAGAAAATTGGTAGAATGTTTTATCATAATATTCTACTCTAGTTCTGATTGCTAAAATGGATAATTCATTTGCCATAAATTGCTGGAAATGTAATGAGCAGGTCAGATCGTTCTTTCATATCTGGTGGCAGTGTTGCTAATCAACAATTGTGGAAAATGATTCATACCAGAGTAAAACAAGTCCTGAAAGCTGAATTCCCATTTCAACCTATGATATTTGTGTTAAATGTATTAAACCATATATTTCCTTAAAATATTGGGATAAATACAGGGCTTTTTTTCCTCTCTTCTTGCTGTCTGATTAAATGTTTATTTTTACAAAGATGAAACACTTCAGAGGAAGTGGTATGTCCTGACTTTTGTGGACTACTGTATGTCACTGATTGGTCCTTCAACCAGGTAGATGTTATATCAGGCTTCCATTGATCTGATTACCAGGAGAGGTCAGCCACTGGAGACTCTTTTTTATAAAAGAGACAGAGAACATGTTTAGAAAATATATATATAAACAGAGGGAGATACAAAATATATAAAAGAGATAAAAGCAAAATTGCAAATAATGAGATACAGAGAACAAAAACTCTAAAATATCTATTTTCCAGAATGTTGTTAACCAATTATTATATTTTAAAATATATCATATCAGTATTTAAAACAGATCCTAAGTGTCCTTAAGCTTTAAACTAAAAATACCTATCAATTGGCTGTTAAATTGCACCAGGCGAAGAACCAAGAAGCCTGCATTTTGCGTGCAGCAGTTATAATTGAATTCTGCATTAGATTTACTTTTTAAAATATGAAGTAATTTTGGACATCTATGAATCATTTATTATATACAACTGGAAGTGTGCTGTTCTTGCAAAGGCAAATAATAGTGTTATATTTTATATTTGTTTATATTTGACACTGTCATCCATATAGCCAGGTAAGTAAGATAAATGATTTATTTGTGAAACATGCCAGAACTGTTAGATAAATAGACCCTCAAAGCCAAGTACACAGCATTTTCCCCTGATCAAATTCTCTTTAATTTTTACTAATTCAGTCACTGCCAGTCTCCCTTAAGCTTCAAATGAAAGCTCAGTGGGATTTCTTGCTGCAGTACATTTTGAAGTATTCCAGTAATTCTGCATAATTAATACAGCAATTGGCAATAAAAATGTAGAGTAATTGGTATGTCCTTGAGAAACCAATTTACTCCCTTGAAAGTTGGATGTTGACCCAATTAAACCTTAAATTTCAAATATTTTCATTAATCTATGAATCCTGGCCCATAGAAGCTTCTGCCATAATTGGCACTCCAAGATCACAAAGAAAACACATGGGTTCCTGTCCCCAGGCACACATAAACCACAGGATATGCAGAGCACCTTTCCTCCACTTCAGTGACCTGTTACCTATCTGAACTTGCTTTTTCTCGAACAGAAGTAAATGCCCATCCTTCTCTGTAGACTACTGAGAAGGCTCTTTCTGAATCTGACTTTCTGAATCTGAAGTGTGGTTGAAAGAATGACTGAGACATCTTCTAAAGGTCTCTCAGCATATGATGTTCAAGGTGGGAGCTGCACTAAGCATAAAAAGTAATGGTGTGCAGTGGATCATCCATGGCAGCTTATCCCCTAGCCAGAGCTCTTTCCAAGAGAGAGTGTATGTGTCAACCCTTCAAGGTAGATCAGACTGGGAAACCAAAGTTATGCAGGCCATGACTTCCCACCCTCTCTCCCTTTATCTTCATGAGAACTAGGGAGAGTCTTGTCTGAGACTTTTTGTCAGATTGCAGTTCCGCCCCAGGCTCAGGTTTCTTTTATCTAACCATTGTCTTGGTAGTGGCTCTTCCTTCTGTCCCTCAAGGTCATTCCTTCTTCCTATTTCATCACGTGGAAAGGTTTGTTTCCTAACTGATGCTTAAGAACATAAACAATTTCAAGAATTATCTGTCTAGAATTGTCCCTAGTCCTAGCAGAGAAGGAGAGAAAACCTCAGAGAGAAGGAAGAAATTTGGGTAGAAAAGGAGCAGCAATGCTCATGACCCTACAAATATTTGAATTTGGCCCAACATTATGATGGGTTAGCCTTAATTGGAGGTCAAGATGTAATTCTCTCTATTTTTTTCCCTCCAGTTTCTCCCCTTTTTTTGCACTTTGCTTCTCTTCAGGGTTCACCTGAGAGAAAAACAATTCAGTCATAGGATTGAAAGTTTCCTCAGAGGTCATCAAGTCCAACCCCACAGTCACTGCAGAATATTTTGGTCATATGACTATCCAGCCTCTGTTTGAAGACTTCTAATGAAGGGGAACGTGCTACTTCAAGAGGCAACCTTCTACTGTGTTTAAATAAATGTGACCAGAGTCACTGTTGCGAGATGGGCAACCATCAAAATTGAAATAAATAAATAAACCCATTCCACTGGTTTATACTTCTTACCAAGATGAATTCCTCCTAATACCTAACTTGAATTTACTCCTCTGTAGTTTCAACCCATTGTTGGTCCTAGTCCTGTCCTCAGTGCAACAGAGTACTGTTCTCCTCACCCCCTCCTCTATATGAGACCCCAAAGACTGCTAGCCTATCTCCCTTCATTCTTCTTCCCTGCAAGGTAAAGGCACCCAGATCCTTTAATCAATTCCTTGAAGTTCCTTCAGTCATTCCATCACTGCCAGATGGTCGGGTTGAGTGCATCACTGGAGACGTCCCTGTGGCAGCTAGCAGGAATCTTTTGGCCTATTTATGTATTTGTTCATTTAATAGACTGCCTGACTCTGGGCAGCTTACAATTACTGTAAATACCAATGTATTACAAGAAATACAGCTGACCAGAAGAGCTTTTCAAAGCATACTTAGAACTTTTCTTTCTGGTAATACATAAATCCTGATTGGTTTGTTTACAGTATACATATTGTGTACCTAATTCTAGATTCAGAATCTAAATTTAAAGTCTTTTTGCCTGTCAAACCTTGCTTTGCAAGCTTTGTAGAGCTATTGCATATTTTAATAGCTGGACAGTTTTGTATCTTTGGATGATACACAGTTTATTTATTTACTTACCTATTTAAGAGATATATACGACCACCCAACTGAAACAACTGTGATTCTGGGCAGCATACAGTAAGCAAACAACAAAATAAACAAGCAGCATAACAATCTCCCTTTTATCTTAAAATTACTTTTTATTTTATTTATTTTTATTTATCATATTTTTCTACCACCAATCTCGAAAATGACTGTGGGCAGTTTACAAACAAAACAGTAAGAATTAAATATCAATTAAAATACATTATACAAATATAATTACACAAATATAATAAAAACTCTAAAACCTAAAACCCAAGATGGCAAAATCACAGTCTTGTTAAAATTTCTGGGGCTGCGTCAAGGTGCCAGACACCCCCATGACGAACTGTCCCTGCTCCCACCCCAAGCGAGGTGGCACAGCCACGTCTTGAGCCCCTTTTGGAAGGCCAGGAGAGGGGGGGCTTTTTGTGGGACTATGTCAGTAGCAAAAGGAAAGGGTCTACCCACTGACAGGATGGTAGGATAGTATCAGGTAATGGGGAGAAGGCAGATCTTCTCAACTTCTACTTTGTTTAGGCTTTTCTTCAAAGGCAAACCATGTTCAAATGGACCTAATTAATTAACAAAATGAGAGTATCTATCTACAATGTTTTGAGTGGTATGATTCAGTTTTTAAACAATGAATTAAACCTAGACCATAGGGAATTGTATTGTCTGGAGTTGCCTGTCTCTCAATACAAAGCTGGTTCAAAGGCTAAGAGTTGAGAAGCTTAGTTCATCCAACATTTAGAGTCTGAAACATCAGCATTCTTCCAGAAGTACAGAATCACCTTGATGGTATCAATGGCTCCAATGTGAGAGGGTCATAATCTATGAATATATTGTCTGCAGAGACATTACTTGGGTGGGCATTTATTTTTATACTGGTTCATCTGTGATGATTTCAGTCATGAACATTTCCTTGTGTGATGTCTTGCTTTTGCCTGAGCATTACAATTTAGGATGTGTTTCTGCTAATTTAGTAATGAGGAGCTCAGGAAAGCCTTTTTTAAAAATATACAATTTCACTACATGCCCATTATTAGCAGTATGGGATGGATATAAACTCTGGAAACAAAGTGATTTTATGTAAAGAGGTTTGGGGAAGTATTTTATCATACTTCAGGTTCCACTCAGAAAATACTCAGTCAATTTAGGCATGAAAGCAGCTGGGTGACCTTGGGCCAGTCTCTCTCTCTCAGCCCCACTCACCTCACAGGGTTGTTGTTGTGGGGAAAATAGGAGGAGGAAGGAGTATTCGGTATGTTTGCCACCTCAAGTTATTTATAAAAATAATAAAGGCAGGATATCAAATAAATAAATAAATATTTCCTCCTGCTCATTATTAACTCCTGCTAAGGGGAAGATTCCATGGTGCTTCCCATTCTTACAAGACAATACATCCCCCTCCCCTGTGCTGGAATCCCAGGGCTGGCTGTTCCCACTCTCCCCAGCACATAGAAGGTGAACAAAATTCTTTAATTCCATCCTGAATAACAAGGCCCTAATCAAAGACTGAGAACCAGTTTGGTGTAGTGGTTAAGGCATGTGTGGACTTCAACAACCATAGCTGGCTGGGGAATTCTTGGAGTTGAAGTCCATACATTTTAAAGTTGCCAAGGTTGAAAAGGTTAAGGCATCAGACTAGAAACTGGGAGACTGAGAGTTCTAGTCCCACCTTAGGCACAAGGCCAGCTGGGTGACCTTGGGCCAGTCTCAGCCCTAGGAAGGAGGCAATGGCAAACCACTTCTGAAAAACATTGCCAAGAAAACTGCAGGGACTTGTCCAGGCAGTCTCCAAGAATTGGACACGATTGAAGAGATTTTTTAAAAAATAATCAGACTATAACCTTTGAAATCAAAAGTTGTCAACAGAAATTCCATACTTACTTACACGACTTATTATGTCATCATTTTTAAAGAGAAAATTGCTCATTGGTTTCCAGGTTTGTTTTTTCCCCCTTAGACTGATGTTGGAACTAGATTAATTTTCAAGACTTTTTGATTTCTGTAGAACATCTATATATTTAAGTTAATTGAAAGTTACAGTTTCAATATCAATATTATTTCAGTCAAAAGAAACAAAGGAACAAAAATCCAAAGATAAAATGACATTTAAAATACCAACTATGTAAAAATAGAGACTCATACAGTATGTACATATTAACACAATGCCATCCAAAGCTTTGCAACATAAGATGTAACCAACTTTTTTTTTTCATCTGACAAAAGCAAGTCTATAACTCATCAGCTTGAAAGGGAAGAAGAATCTTTGTTGAAATGGCAAAGTATGGGATGTAGTATTACTACCCATTCACATTTAGGATGTTTCATTTATTCCTTGATGTGCTCCAAGATCAGACTAATTACACTTTGGTATTAATTACTAAAAGCCTTTTTTATGATGATTTCCTAGCCTGTGTAAATCCTAAAATATATAGGCAATAACAGACCACATTGCTAAAGCTGCTTGAGACCATGAAGACTGAAATTAGACAGACAGGACAAGAGGGATCAGCCATATGGGGAAATTGTTGGCAGATTGCTAGGAAAGCCTTTAGCCCAGGAGAGATCAGAAAAGTCACACACCAGGCATTTCTATAAAAATAATTTTATTTACAGAAAGCAAAACATATTTAAAAGGCTTCTGCATTCTTGCAGGCTCTCAGTGAGAGCTGCTACATGCCTACACAGAAGGGAAACAGAAACTAAAACAAGTCCAGGCAAATTCTTTCCCCCCAGGTGCAAAAATTTACATTCGAAAAGGGGACAGTTGAATTCAACCTCTTCACCCGGCCAAAATGATTAGTTACTATAGTAACCTTAATCTGTAGTAGAAAACATTAACAGAAATACTGTCATACTCTCATGTCAGTTTTCAGGTTACCAGTCTCCATCTCAGGATTGCATTGGATACACTTCTAGCTGCTCAAAACACTTAAGAACTTGATTTGCACTATTTCCAATGACCTACAATTGGGACAATAGTAGTGGTTTACTGTCCCCCTGAAGAGGGGGGAAAAATGAGGCAATGTGGTTTAATTTATTTTATTCATTTATTCTCTTTATAATATAGCCCAATAAGGATTTAATTATTTTAAAGCATCGTCATAGGGGCTCTTTAGTGCTTTTTAAAATTTTAAGTGATCTAATTCTAGGCATAATCCTGACTCGACAACCATGACCTGTTGGGTCATCATTTCAGAGATATTTCCTTACCAGATTCCTCAACATCTTCAACAATGGCAGAGCTTCTAATGCACTGGAAACGTTCTTAAAATTCAGGGAGACATTCAGAAATGTATCTGTCTTGAAAGTTGCCAATGTTGAACTGTATAGCATAGTCAAACATCAGGAACTGACCACAGGAAATGTTTTGTGACATTTTATATTATGTCATAAAGTGTTTTATGGTAATTTTTATGTCATAAAATGTTTTATAAAAATTGCCAAATTTCTATTCCACAGAATCCATGGGTCCTGGATTTTGGATGCATTATGTACGTTAGCCCATTTGAGGTACCTTGGTTGAAAAAGTTTTGCCCTATGATGCACCGTTTCACCCAGTTAAAGGTTACAGACACATTTTAGTAGTATATAGATGGGAATCTATTCCACTATTCCAGAGACAGATGAGAAAAAACTCTTAATCATGATGTGTCTATTCTACTAAGGACACATCTCTGAACCAAACAGCAAATGTGCTAAGGATTTAACAGCAAATAATTTCAGGGCTACAGGAATGCATTGCCTTTTGATTTCAGTATCTATTTTGCTATTGTGAATAAGATTAGTCTCCTCCAGTTCAAAAACAGTTACCAACCTAACCAGTCTCTTAGATTTATGACATTAGTTAATGATTGTCATTATGTAAACCAAGTGTTTGCAATATATTTGTTACAAGTTGGAATTCTTTTCCCTAACCAATATTAAACCATGGTTTTGATTTAGAGATTGTTGCCAAACTTAGTTTGTCTCCTGGAATGAGTTCAAATTTTCAAACAAAGCACAAATTGGTTTTGTACCATCAGATCATCGTTAACTCTTAACCACATACAGAGATGTTCTCCAGGATTATCTGTCCCGAACTTGGCCCTTCAGATCTTCCAACAATGCACTTATCATTGCTCTAATCAAGTCCATTCTCCTTGCTGCTGGTTCTATTCTCTCTCCCCTCTTTTAAACATCTACTATACATGAAACTGCTGGGTGAGGTCATCTACCAGTTTAGGGTTCAGTATCATGTATATTGCTGATACCTAATTATACGTTTCAACCCTAGGCCAGCCAAGTGAGCCTGTCAAAGTCCTGTCCCAGTGCCTGGAGGCTGGGTGGGTTTGAATGGGAACTGTTTCCAACTCAATCCTACCAAGATCGAGTGGCTGTGGATGTTTGGGCCACCCAGATCTGGACATATTCTATCTTTGACTTTGAATGGGGTAGCCCTTTCCCCTTCAAGGTTGGTGTGCACTCTGGGGGTCTTCCTGGACTCACAGCTCCTGCTTGAAGAGCAGGTGGCAGCTGTGGCCAGGAAGGCCATTGCACAACTCCATTTGGTATACCAGTTGCACCCTTTCCTTAGATTGGGGGGCCTTTCAGACAGTCACCTTGCAGTTTGACTACTGCAACATGTTGCACATGGGGCTGCCTTTTTATGATCACCAAGAAGCTTCAACTGGTCCAGAGTGCAGCAGCACAAGCAGTAATAGGCATGCCTTGGTATGCCCATGTAACACTTCTGCTTTGCAAGCTGCACTGGTTGCCAGTTTGCTTTCAGATGTGATTCAAGGTGCTGGTTGTTACATATAAAGCCTAAAAGGCATAGGGCCTGGTTATAGCATGCCTGCCTTCCATAACAATCACCCAGCTGATTCAATCCTGCAGGGTTGGCATGCTCTGGGTTCCTTTGCTTAAATGGCATTATCTATTGGGACCCCGGAAGTGTGCCTTGTCTTTAGCAGCACCTGCCCTCCAGAAGTAGGTTCTCCTCGAAATCCAGATGGCGCCTACTCTGCTGTTGTTTAGAAGAGCTGTGAAGACCTGGCTCTTCACCCAGGGCTTTGGCGAGGGAGATTCCTCACTTCATTGTGCTTGCCATCTTTCATCTTTATCTTTTATTGATTTTACTGTAATTTCTTTGTTTGGTTGTTGTGAACCACTTAGAGTCGTTGAGAGTTGGGCGGCATACAGGTTTAATCAATTATCATCATCATCATCCTCTTCTTCTCCTTCCTTCTACCTTTCCCAGCTTTATAGGCTTCTCATGAGAGCTAGCTGAGTCTTTGCATATTGTAATGTGGCCAAATATGATAATTTGAGCCTGGTTATTTGTGTCTTGAGTGAGAACTCTAGATTGATTTGTTCTGTGATGAGATCTTGAGGGATTTGTGGAATGTTAAAAGGGATGGGGCTAATCTCAGTTCTGGGGAAGAGAAGATTCCACAAGGCAGGTGCCATGGCAGACCTGCCAAATGTAATTCTCCCTGACAGGTGTGACCCTCCGCATGCCTTGTCTGCCAGACCTGATGGGACGGGCAGATGTAATCGGGGAGAGGCAGGTTTATTGCCCCAAACTGGATATTAAATACCAAATTGGAATCCCTAATATATTTCTCACAAAGAGGTGATTTCTGGTTGTACTTTAGATCAGAAATTGACAGGCAGCAGGAAATTAATGATTATATCATTGTTGTTCAATTTACTAGCAACCTTTGAGGCATGTGTCACAGAGGAAATGGGAATAAACTTTTCCCGGTATCATTTCCATGTTTAAAACCCTGCACCTTCTCTAGGACTATCACATCTGCAGAAGCCCTGATGTCTCTTACACAGGAGGAAGGTGTTAGTTTTCTGTATATTGTTAATGTAGATGCAGTTGCAGCCCAGATACAGTAGCTCGACCTTCTCTGGAGTTGTGATTTGTTCTGTTGGCATTTCAGTGTTTTATCTCATGGATCAAAAAATGGGAAGGGGAATGCCACTGGGGTGAAATGGTCTCTCATTTGAAACTCCAGTGAGTTGGAGGGGTAGGCAAGATTCATCTTACAATTGCTATTACATTTCAGCTGTCTTAAAGAAATGTGTATCAGAATGATAGATTTAGATGAAATTATTTGAACCAGAGTGATACCCTAATTTGATGTGGAATATGCTGAATAATTATTACAGTATAGGCTAAAAACAGACTTATCCCCATAATCCTTCTGGTCTTTAATGATTTTCTACTGTTTTTAGTGTTTATATATCTTGTTTTTAATGATGATTTAATGATAATTTTTAGTGTAATTGGCAAAATCATCAAAAGCACTAAAGGAGGAAATGTTTAAAAATTGCTTAACGGCTTAACATATTTTCTTAACTCTTTTAGGAACTTCTATTACATCACAATGCTGAGGGATCCTGTGTCACGTTACTTGAGTGAGTGGAAGCATGTCCAAAGAGGTGCAACGTGGAAGACCTCCCTCCACATGTGTGATGGCAGGAGTCCCACGCCAGAGGAACTGCCTATGTGCTACCTAGGAGATGACTGGTCTGGAGTCTCCTTACAGGAATTCATGGACTGTGACCACAACCTGGCTAACAACCGCCAGGTTCGCATGCTGGCAGACCTCAGCCTGGTTGGATGCTATAATTTGACCTTTATGAATGAGGGCAAAAGGAACATGATCCTTCTTCAAAGCGCCAAGTCCAATCTGAAGAACATGGCTTTCTTTGGGCTGACAGAATTTCAGAGAAAAACTCAGTATCTCTTTGAGAGGACATTTAATCTGGAGTTCATTTCCCCATTCACTCAGTATAATATTACTCGGGCCTCTAATGTGGATATCAGTGAGTCAATACGCAAGCGCATAGAAGACCTCAACTTCCTGGATATGCAGCTCTACGAATATGCTAAAGATCTATTTTTGCAGCGCTTTCAGTATGCTAAGCAAGAGGAGCATGAACAAAATCGCCAGAAGCAATGGGAGGAGCAAAAAATATTGCATGAACAGAAAGTTAGTGAATGGCAAAAGGCAGGAGAAGTTAAAGAAATAGATGCTACTGAGGATTATAACAGCCAGGTGGAACGGTGGTGAATAGTCCTCACATGCACCTACAGAAAACACACAGAGATACGTATTAATTCAGACATTATTACTTTGCTGAGCAGAATGATTTAATAATGAATTGACAAATAGAACTCCAATAAATGAAATGAAGACTCTTCAACATTTTATTTATTATTTATTAATTAACTTTATATCCTGTTTCCCACCAAATGGTCCACTCAAAATACAAATAATAAAGTTCTGGGTTTTTGTCATGAGTAATGATGGTGAGCAGGAAGGGGCTCCCATCCAGGGTGGAAAATGCATGCGTAGTACTGAGGAATTAAGCAGCCATTCAAAGAGACACAGATCAGACCCACCTTGACTTTGGGGTGTATCTGTCTGGGTTTTTCCCACACCTCTTCAGTTTGTTAGGATTCTGTTTATGTAGCAGTAATAAACACTAGAGACCTACTCCTCGTCTCAGTGTGTCTCACTGTTAGGACAGTTTTTTTACTTAAAACTTAAAAGTTAAAAATCCAATAAATAAATACACATCTCTAAAAATACAGGATACCCATCAGATTAAATTCTAATTCAGATCTTTGTCTGTCTGTCTGTCTATCTATCTGTCAGTCATCTATCTATCTTATATGCCCTGCTTGAATAAACAAGTTGATAATGAAAGCTTGCCATTTTCAGTACATATTAGCTGTTATTATTCATTTAGCTGTTGAACAATTTCTTCTTCACAATAAGCCACTTATGATCATCTATAAAACATTGATTCTTATCATGAGATTCATGCCATCCTAATGGCATGATGTCCAGTAGATACTTGGAAAGGTAGACTCTGTGGATTTCCTTTATATACTTCATTTTTGTGTTTTAAAATTTTCCTTTGTAAATTTGTGATGATGCCTTTCAACTTTTTATAAGCAAGAAGAAAAGATCGAGTTCTAAAAGTATATTTAGGCATTGTAGTATAAAAGATATTAAGTTGAAGGCAGCTTGAAAATAGCATTAATCCTATTACTCCCTTTGGGAAGCCAGGCCATAAAGGTCTGGCAGAATCAGTAGTTTGGGATTTTCTGTAATAGGTTACAAGATTCTGCAAGTTTGAAATGGAAACTGACTGGTTTGGTTCTCTTGTCAAGGGTGTGTGTGTGTGTGTGAGAGAGAGAGAGAGAGAGAGAGAGAATCTCCAATCTGAGAAGGGAATAGAAAAGGAACTAAGTGTTCACATCCATGTAACTTTTACGATGACACAACTTCTTTCCTGATAACTGTTTGAAAATAAGCATGCCCAAATGTTGGCAGTATTTTGTGAATAGATGTGTGGATGCCCCCATTATTATGACCCTCTGGATGAATCAATAGGGAACTCTTCATAGCAAGTGAAATGTATTTTAAGCATATTCTTCTGTCAAGTTTTTATTTGGATTTCACAGGATTTATTTCAGCTACAGTACTGAAAATTAGAAACAAGAAGATTGAAAAATGTAAACATTGTGCCAAGGATTAGATTTGGCCACTATAATTTTAGCAGAATCTCTGTGGTTTTAATGTTTTAAAAATGGGATTTAAAATATTTCAAGTTTTAATTCATATTGGATAGTACTAAAATTTAGATATAAAATAGGCAAATTGCTCTTGCAATACTTTGCTTTAACATTCATCTAGGTTGCTTGATTTATCATTCTTAAAGCTATACTTTTAAGGTGTATTTGTTTGGATGGTTTCCCATTTATCTGCTAATCAGATGGAGCATACAGTAATGAAGAAACAACAGTGAGCTTGGTTTCAAGAGTTCTATTTTTCTGAAGACTGGATGCACTTTAACTATTTTTTTTTAAATGGTATAAAATACAATTTTCAATTTCCCCCAGTTTCAACAGCAAGCTTTCTCCAGCAATGGGTTAGTTTTTTCTTTCTTTTCTTTTTTCTATTTTGAATCAGCCTATGTCAGCCAAGGGGGTAGGGGGGTGGGGAGCAGGCTGGCAATACAGAACTGTCTTGTTTACAGTGACAACACTCAGAAGATCACACTGCCACTGCTAGTGCTAGAACTGGGGTAGGTTGGGAGCACAGAAAGAGGACTGAGAGTTGCCTGCAGCTGTGGGCACCACATTGCTCACCCTCTTTCTGCCAACTCTGTCATTGTTAAGTGCCTGTCCTACATGAAAGCCACATGTTCCTCTGCAGAAGCAAACAGGAGCATTAAGGGGGGTTATTGGAAGAACACGAAAATGACAGCAAGCAGCAAATAGGCATTTGAGGGACAGATATCCTGAACCACAAAGAAATAAGGGAATATCACTGGAGCTGTATAAGATCCTGTACTAAGTAAAGGTGCCCTGTGGTGGTGGTGATGTTCCTTTTGCCAAGAAGGTTGGCAGTGAATTCCTGGCTTCTCTATTTGGCTTCCCCATGAAGTCATCGGTTTTCTGAGAGCTCTTCATTAACTTTATGAGAGCTTGAATTTTGCCAGGATTTTCAGCAAGTGCATATCTAATCTGAATAATAAGATAGTCTACAAAATAGGATTCTAGTTAGCACAGAAAAACTGGAACTGTTTGAGGTAAAACTGGCTTTGGGTTGCACTTGCAGCATAATGCCAGAAAGTATGAATTGCTTTCACCTAGGTACTACAATATGTGATGGTATGAAAATAGGAATCCATATGCTGGTGAAAACTGCAAGTTATGCTCCACTGAATAGTGCTAATAGAAGAACCAGGAATTGTGGAGAAAATGGTTCAATATTCTGCATGAATGCAATCCATGGGAAACTACCATATATACTCACAGATAAGCTGAGAATTTTAGGTACCAAAATACACCTAAAAATTGGGTTCAGCTTATCGACGAGGATATACAGCAACACTTTTTAAAAAGTACCTGTATTTCCCATATATACTTGGTCGGTCAGTCATTTTATTTTGGTCATTGACCAGGAAACCCATATATACTCACATAAAAACCCATCTGTGGATAAGCAGACTCTCAAATTTTTAACCAAAAAAATCAGATCAGTTTATCTGCAGATAGGCTTATCTGCAAGCATATTCTGTTGGGTGACAGGAATGGAATGAGAGAAGATAGAGAAAATGTGTTTGGGCCACTTGGACACCCAAGAATGAATGAGAACAGTGGCTGTTGGGTGAGCATCTACTAAGAAGAAGCAGTTTGTTTGAAATACATGAAACATGGCAAAGATAAATATAAAACTGTGTTCACATGTTTATGATAAAAGATAGAGAGGATTAGTCAGGGATAAAAGGGTGATGAGAGATTCCAAATCTGGGACAGATCATTTTTTGTTAGTGTCAAGTATAGATCAACAGGGGAAATGGACTGAGAGGATGAAAGAAAGAAAGAGTGTTGCTTACATCCTTTCTGCGCTTTGCATAATGTTTCTTCTCCCTCCAAAGAACTACCCTAAGTGCCTGGAGAAAAGATGGGATATAAATCTAACAAATAAATATGTAAAGAATAAAAGGAAATAGTGGGGTGGTTATGGTTGTATGTATGAAAGAGAATAATGATGTTAGTAAGTAAAGCCTCTGCTTATGATGCCAGGTGGATCATGAACAGCTTCTTTCTCATTTCTGCTGGATAAAAACAGCAGCATTTGTAGGTGCAACTAGATGTGCCTGAGGAGACCCACCATGTTTAAAAACTGCAGATTAGTGGTTCTTGAGTAGAGAGTTTTAATTCTCCTTCTTTCTTGATAAAGCAAGTTTCTAGGAGGCATGTGATATTAATATGTATGTGTAAGTTTTACACATTAAAACTTACTTAACTCTGTAAGTTTTCATCTATAGGGAAAATAGGAATAGGGAATCAGGCCGTAGAGAAAGGTTTAAAATCCATCTCATGTTACATTCCAATTCCATCTTCCTCCCCAAATATACGCATACATAGAAACTGTGGAGACCCTTCTCCCAGATGTTCCATATATATATAGTTCCTCCTTGATCAAAAACGATAATATATTTAAGAGTGAAAATACTATTTTGTAATGCAATGAAACCACTGGTATAACCTGGTGAGTTCGCATCAAGCAAAGGTTTGCTTCATTCTATTTCTTATTTGTTTATTTCACATATAATGTTAATGAAATACTAGCATCATATACAATCATACTGGTTTGTGAAGTTATCCACGGTTTTATAAATTAGGCTAAGCTTAAGCATTAAAAAAAGTCTTTCCTTAATAAGAAAACAACACTTATTTATTTATAGACATCTTCCACTAATTTAGCATAACAAGCCTGAGGCATGAAGCTATTTGTACTCTAATTATTATTCACCACCACCTCTTTTAAAGGACACAAGCAAGCACTGGAGCTGTTTTATATCACCTACCATGGATGAAATAAATGATAGATTCTGCACTGTATCCAGAGAGCTTCATTGCTTTCTTCCCCCCAAATTCGGATTTAGTTTCAATGCTGTTGTTTTCAAATTAGTTGAAAATGTCATTTGACATCACACAGTTCATCATACTAGTTACAATTTATTCTCCAAGCGTGGATCTCTATGTAACAAAATGTCATTGCCCATGTGCAGGAAGAAGATATCAGCCAACTAGGGGCAATTGCAAACCACATTGGGGCTGCAAGGAATGGGGTTTAGATCTGTTAGCCTCTTTCCCAACAAAAACCAAGACAATGAAACAATGCCAAGGTATCCAGTGCCCTTGGAATTCTGGCTGAGAGTAGGAAAGGGGAAAACAGAAACCACAAGGAGGAAAACAGAATGGTACAATCATGAAGAACATCTGCCTGAATGATTGGAGGTCCTAGTAGGAAGGATGCACCAGGCACCATTTTGTTCCAGACAGTAACTGCTTTACTAATTCTGAAACTGGCACGTAGCAAGTTATTTTGGTACTACAATATAAAGCTTTGTTTTTGCTGTAAGGGGAGAATCTCTCTTGTGTGGGCTAAAACTGTTTTTGTTGTCCCAAGTATAGGACCATATGCTTTTGGTAATAATTGGAAATAAGTGATCCCCAATTAATAAAGGGCTGCATACCCCACTGTTGTGGGCTTGCCTTCTTAGCAACTCATATTCAGTAATGAATGACTCAGCATTGGTCTAAGTTTGGACTTATTCTGAAACTGACAATTAACTGTAAAATACATATTTGTGTGCATAAACCACTGTTTTTCACTAAGAGTCATACAGTCTAGTAGACACTGTAGGAGGAGAGCCATGTTACAGTAGTGTGTAGTGACAAAAAATCAGGAGTCTGGCAGCACCTTTTCCAACTCACAAATGCTATTAAAAGGCACAAAATGGACACAAGTTTGACATCAGGACTCAAAACAAGGACAAAGTAGTATCAGAGCATTTCAGTCTCCCAGAATCAGGACTTAACAGCACCACTGAGCAAGAAACTGTTGAACTTACAGTACATCAAAAGGTTTCAGGCAATCTTAGAAGGTCTCAACAAACACAATGGGTTTTTAGCATTACATTTCAATTGTCAGTTGATTAAGACTTGTAATCTGTCTCCTATGTAACCTGCATCTGCATAACCAACCTGTCTTCCCTTCCCTCTATCCACCTCCTTTCCCCTCTCATCTTACCTCAGTTTAAATCCTACATCAGTCCTAGCCACTCTATACATTGTGAGCTGTAGCTCACAAAAGTGTCTGCCTCTTAATGCTGTACAAATTCTTTGTCAGAAAAGATGCTACCAGAATTTTATACAGTCTAGGGGTCTTACCAGGATTCTGAATTAAGTGGCTTTCCCTTCTGAAGTTTCATATTTTAAAATATATACAGAGCAGGACATGACTCAACAGAACACAGAAAAAAATCCCTGATTCTATGAAATGCTATTTATATAATACACTTCAATGAAGTTACTAGGTACAAGTTACTTTTCCTTTTTTGCAACTTTCATTTACTTTATCCTCAAGATGTCAGTTCTCTCTCAAGTTTATTTTCTACCCTGTTAATTCTACCATAGAAATTCTGTCAATGTATCATATACGTTACATATTGGACTGATTTATTTCCAGCTGTGCTATGCATTCTAAGATATATAGATGATAGTTGGCTAGAATAAATTCACTGTATATGATGTGTATTTTGAGTGTCATGTTTGGAAAAATTGTGAAACTTGGATACAGATCTGGGTATAAGAATTTTTAATCATTTCTTAATAAATAATTCAAATATATCTTGGAAAATTACATATATTTCTCAGAAACAATTATTACATTATGGTTGACATCAAAATAATATTTTTACATACAGGATAAGCATTTCAATGAATGGTAGCCATATGTTATTATAATTGCTAATCAACATCGATATCAATAAGTAATGTTACATCAACATCAATAAGTAATTTGTTTGTAAGTTGCCAATAATGTCAGCTCTGCAGACCATAGAATAATGGGGACCCATAAATTTATCTTCCTATTGTTAAAGAATAGGAGTTTTAGCTATAAGTAGGGTACCATGAATCCATCAGCTTTATCTAGATGTCAATTTCTATACAATGGGAATATAACTCAAAAAAATATATTCATCTAAATATATTATTTCTTGTCTCAAAGTTGAATTAATACCTGAAATAATTTCCTCCCCAAATGAAAAATGAAACAAATGATTTAAAACTTTTCTCTTTTCCATAGTTAATTGGGGGGGTGTCTTTTTCTTTAGGTTTTTTTTTTTGCATTCAATTAATAAAGCCTTCAGAATATGGTTGTCCAATGTCATATGACACTGGAAGTATTTCTAACTCCTTGGATATATTCACTTCCATAAGTTCAAAAGTATTAACAACATTTTGTGGATTTTGTTGTGCAAGGTTTTTGTGGTCTCTACCAGGGAGAGAAATTTTGGACCTTGCAGACAATGTTGAACTGCAGTTCCAAGCATTTTTGTTAATGGCCCCTGCCCAGTGTTGCAGCTCAGCAACATTTGAAGGATCAAAGGTTCAAGATGCTTAAATACATAGTGGATAAAATCCTCATGGCAAGTGGTTCTTTTATGCTATTGATGTTGCATGATGCTGTTACTCTGTAGGCAGCTTTAGTAGAGCAATCATCCCAGTCTATTTTTAAAAATTAAGATATATTACACGTCATAAACCTAAATTGCAAAGCCATAGAAATAGCATGATAAGCTGCAAAAATGTGAATCCAAGTTTGATCATCAGCTCTGATTTAACTACTACCATACTCTGATTTAAATACTACCATATTGTGAGTCCTTTTAGACAAGATTTTTAGTTAGTCTAAGGCAACAAGGCAGCAATATAATCATCCTTTTATGTACATACAACCACATCTCACCACTTATTCATGATATTTAGATGACTGATCAATAATACATTACTAGATAGAATACATTCAGACAGCAAGAATATTCCCTTAATTTAGGGTTAAAATTAGAGTTCAAAAGGTAGAGAGTTGAATGATCAGATATTATACAAGTCTGATGTTGCTCTCAAGTAGTTCAAGCAAGTTTTATACATGTACTTATTTTGCCCCTACTCATTTGTGACTTCTTGACTCAGGAAGACCTTGATTTTAATTAGTGTTGTAACATGGCTATGAATAGAAATGTGTCCGTTTTCCACTTAACTTTCTTTCTACCAATCTTTTTCTCATGTAAGTGTCAAGTTAAGGAAATAAAAATAAAAAATAAAATAAAATTTCTGTCTTGCAAAAAGACTAAGCTAATAAATAAGATTCTAGTTCTTTGGGGCTTTTTCTGTTGTTGCATACAATAGTATGTATGGATTCCAATATTAGGTAATAATACGTTACTTGTTTCAATTATGAATGGGATTGTTTACAGGACTGAGACCTTTTTGTGGATGTAATGCACAATATGGTGAATGTTTGTCATGGTAAATTAAAGTGAACTTTAAGATAATTTTCCCCATAATTGTAAATGGTTTCACTAAAAACAAGACAACATGTGGGAAATTGTAAAAATGTCATTTTGGACAGCACATTTATTGAATGTAATTGGAGTGTGACTTCATTATAAATAGCAAATAAATATTGATTGCATTTGCAAAACAATAAAATGTTCTGTAAAGTAAATATCAAAAGGATCAGATAATGACATGGGCAAATGTCAACACTTTTTATGTAAGGCAAGAAGAAGTGCTAGGGAACTTCATACAACTTACATGTTCCTTGAGATTAGCTGTTAGACAGAATACCCGTTTCTACTTAAGGCACCACATTTCATAGAATTAAGGTTCTCAGAGATGCAAAGAAATGGGCTTGTTATCCAAATTTTATAACCCACTACCATATTGTGAGTCCTTTTAGACAATATTTTTAGTTAGTCTAAGGTAACAAGGCAGCAATATAATCATCCTTTTATGTACATACAACCACATCTCACCACTTATTCATGATATTTAGATGACTGATCAATAATACATTACTAGATAGAATACATTAACAGTGTTTTTCCAACCAGCATGTTTGAGTCCCCTTTTCAGGAGAGATGGGCGGTGATAGAAATTTGAAAAATAAAATAAATAAATAAAATGTGCGTACCTAGTAAAAGAATGAAATCTGCAGCATTATCTCTCTTTTGGCTTATCCATCCCAGACTTGGCATGTAAGGAACTCAAGCATAGCCACCCACACCCTTGATGAGAAGTTATCTGCTCTGGCAAGAACACAGGGACACTTGATCCTTTGCCACACACTTTATACTAAAGAAATAATATATTTCAATGTCCTTCTTGCTAGAAAGGCTTCCCAATTCAGGAAAAAAAATGAATGCAATAATAATTGTTTATCCATTTTAGACCTACAGAAGAAATCACCACAAAGGATAAGTGCCATTATTTAGTGCCACAGACAGTGCTTGCAGAAGATTTTTCCTGCATTCAGTTCTCAGTGTTTTCAAACAAAATATCTCAAGCAGCAAAGCTTAGAAAGGCCATAACACAGCGCCGTTATTATATCACTGTTCACACAGGCAAATACCTAACCAATATAGATGGACTGAATATGAGACAATTCTGTACTTGAAAACCCTCTTGAAAAATCACTGTTTCCCATAGCAAAACATTACAAATGGTAGTGTATGTTGGCATGTTTGTGTGCATACAACCACATCTCACCACTTGAGTACACAGAAACCCACCCCATTTAGGAAACTTGGTTGGATCCAACTTCCTAAGGAGTATTTCAAGCATGCATGCTTCCAAATCTTTTCTGATTTCTGCAGGAAACATACTGTGATCTTATATCAGCGTTGTTTCAATTGCCAGGTGGTTTCCTGCTGGCTAACGGATTCAGCTTCTCTCAGAAATATTTATAGGTCTCTGACATCTCTCACAGTGTGACGTGTAGCAGCATATCCATACGGTTTGGAGCGTCTGTTAAAAGGGCATACATTAATGAAGTTCACTATTTTTATCTATTATATTAATTTCTAGCCTTTCAAGATGGTTTGCGGGATTCTAAAAGATGAGCTAGGGAAGACTGATGTACAGTACTGCTGATTAGAATAAGCCTAAGTCAAGAACTTATGTTGGAAGTTATATATGTTCTAGTAAATGGTATATTTATTTCTTGTCCAACCTGACTCCAATGAAAACATTGATTATATTCATGGGGAGGGTCACACAATTTCATTGGGGGTGTGTCAAAATATTCCCTGCTATGTACAATGATAATTTATGGACATGTCTCAAGAATTATCCATTTTCTCATACATATAAAACCTTTCTGTCCATGCACGATAGTGATAAAAACAGTCTATAAAAAGCATAGGGGACCACCTGGTTTATGTAAATCCTTCAATTCCATGCACAGTAAGTTTTAAGGAACTTAATGGTATTGATGTTGATGAGCACCTTCAATGCTGACAGTAACACATTCAGTTTTTCCTTCCAGCATTGCACTGGTACACACATTTCTCCAATGATTGGAGGTCATGACTTGAAGTTTCAGTAGTTGCATGCCTACCTGTTAATTGAGAACAGTAAAAGAAGCACAGGGCACCTGAGAAAATCAGCATGAAAGAAATAATTATTAATCTGAAAATAATGTTTCATTTTTTAAAGAGAAGAAAGGGCATGTTTTATGTTGGTGGCTCCTGTCATTTATTTATTTATTTATTTGCTGTTTGATCATAAACCAAAAGTTAGCATAAAAATAAGAACCATGATACCTGAAAGCAATTTAACAAAGACAAAAATCATGAGAGGCAAGGATTGGTTGATGATTATGTGCCATCCAGTTGATGTTAACTCTTAGCAACCAGACAAATAGATTTTCTCCAGGATGATCTATCCCCAACCTGGCCCTTCAGATCTTCTAATAATGCACTCATCTCCAGTGTAATTGAGTCCATCCACCTCACTTCTGGTTGTCTTTCTTTTTTTCCCTTTCCCTCCACCTTTCCCAGCATTATAACTTCTCAAGAGAGCTAAGTAGGTCTTCTCTCCAGCCTGATCATTTGTGCCTCAAGTCACCCTGGATTGATGCGTTCAATGATCTATTTGTTTGTTTTCTTTCCTATCCATGGAGGAACACCAACAGCAAAGTTCAAAGGTGTCAATAACCTTTCTATCCTGCTTGTTCTAACTTTTGCTTCCATAGAGTGTCACAGGAAAAAGCATTGCCTGCATGAATTTGAACTTAGTAGGTTTAGATTCAGACAAGAGACAGTAAAGCTTTATAAAGCATGTTTGTCAAAATCTGTTCTTATCTATGGACCTTTTAAGAGCAATGTGATGGTGCAAACATTTGCTACTTTCCCAGAGATTTCACTAGTTTGATCCTTTAATAAAAAAAAAGAGTACACTTTGCTAATAAAGAGAAAAATTAGCTCTGTGCCAGGTAAGGTGTAAAGGCAACTCGATAGAATATTTTGCAACGTTGCCTCCAAGCACATCTGTACACATTGCTTGTACGAGATGTGGTCAAATTTTCCCTTCACGACCTTCAAGAGTAGGACATCAAATCTTGTCAATCTGAACGCCTCAAGGTCTCTAAATAAAGGTGATACAAAGTTTTAGATCTGTAGTTTGGTAAATTTAAATCAAGCATTCTCTACTTAAGCTCAGCCATGGTTTTTTCTGGACCCAATATCAGAAGGGTATAAATTGAGAGCCCAGAGTAGGCCAGATCAGAGACTGAGCACCCACTAATACCCCAGTATTTGGGGGCCAGGGACTCTCCCCAAATATGAATTTCAAATAGCAGAGTCTCACACTGGCCTCTATAAAGGCATGCCAAGCTCCAACCAAAAGATTGTATTTTCAACTGGACATGGAATATTGAGCATAGTTCTCAAAAACTATGTAGACGGAATTGCTTCTATGGCAGTTATAACTTTGTAAACACAGAACTGTGCATTGTACGTAGGAGACTTAATACCATAGTTCTGAATAATTTAACTGCTGCAGAAACACAGTTGTTGCCTTCGAACTAGCAATCTAATTATTTGTAAGAAGCGTTTTATGTCTATGTTGCAAGCTCTCAGGCTTAATGATTTCAGGAGATGGAAGATAGGAAATAGATGCTGAGATATTTAAAGGACTTAACCTGCTCTGTTTGGCTGTCATTGATTTTCATTAATGAAAATGATTGGTATGGTGCTTAGTAAATACAAGAATCATTTTTAGAATGATGGAATCATAGAGTCCAAAGTGAACATAGAGACTATCTAGTTCAACCCTTGCTCACCGTAGGATCCTGTGGAAGAGCGAACTCCCCACCCAGAGTGAGCAGGCATCTCTGTTCCCTCCTGGGATCCAGTGTTTTGGTGCTGCCAGGAAGGAGGGTTGAAACAGCCCTCCCCCGCTTCATTGGGGAGTTTGTCTCCTAAAAGGGACCTGAAAGCAAGCTGTGGGTGGGGTGGTGAGAAGGGGTCAAGCCAGGAGGACCACAGAGAAGCAGGAAAGAGGAACCTCCAAGCCAAGGGCAAGCACCTCAGCAGCTGTCTTCAGGCTGCCAAACAAAGTGGCAAGCCTTGGAAGTACCAGGCTGACTGAGAGGCAGAGCTGAGAGCCAGGGAGGAAAAGGGCCTGGACAGAGCTGCCAAACTCAGGTGAGCTCCCTGCCCACAGCAGCCCCAGTGTGGAGCTCCCCCAACCAGCTCCAGGAAGAGAGGCCTGGGAGTGCTGGCGGGGGCGGGGGGTGGGGGAGAGAAAAGCCCATTTGCCAGTCTGGAGAGGAGTGAAAAGGGTTTTCAGGTGCAAATGGACTGAGACTGGCTGCAAGAGCTGAAGACCTGGGGAAAAAGAAAAGGCTTAAAGAACCAATTTGTCAGTTCTGCCCTATATAAGGGAATGATCAACAGATAGAAACTTACATGCTTTGGACATGAGATACAAGCAGATGAAGGTTTAGAGAAAATCATTACATTTGACAAGATTGAAATAAAGTAGCATAGGAAAAGGTAAATGGGATAAAGGCAACAGGAATATCTTTGAATGAGCCTCAAGTTTAACAAGCTATCCAGTCACCAGAAGAAACCTGACTCAGTGGCTGCTAACTAACTTTCTTTAAAACGGATGTTATTACATATCACTTAGAAGATCTGAATACTGTTAAATACATCTGTTTTCTGAAGGTGACAGTGTTATGGAGCAGATTGTGGTAGGTACAGAATCTCTTAGCTTAGCATATGCTAGTAAATTCATTCCATAGTCTCATATGAGAACATGTCTGATGCTTCTGGCAAGGAATAGATGCTCTTCATTTTCATTGAAAGGTTTATGACACAGCTCAAAGAGATATTTAACAGAATGAAAAGCAAATACCTCTTTCAGTGGAAGATGGCTTGTTGTCTTGAGTAATTAAATGTTTGGATCTTATAGAAGCAAAGATTACCTTGAGCTTCTCATCTGACTAGAAGATATGAGCTTCAGGCCTAGTGGAAGTCTCAACTCCATTTGAAAAGGAATACTGAATTGCCTGTGTTGCAATGCCATGTGGGGACTGGCTCATGACATTAATTAAACTGATGCTTGATGACTGAGTGCCTGAATACAAATTCCATGGTGTCAAGAGTTGCTAGGATCCTCATAAACTAGCAGATGCTCCTTCTGAAGAATAAATGGCAGCATTTGATGAAGACACTGGTATCAAGGGAAAGAGTAACTTCTTCTACACTGTTCTTAACAAATCTGCAGTTCAAGGGGGGTGGGCAAGGAATCCCTTTTTTTTTTTTTTTTTTGGTGATGTATAACTTAAACTTAAAGGCCAGGATTTCACAGAAGTCCACACCTGGGGAAAACTGCAGCAAAAGGCTGCACATTGGCAAGGTGTATACGGACAGACCACATGACAATTATTTCCAATTGCTTTATTGCATCTGGCAGGTCCCTGGCATTTGTTCCTGAAGGAACATTGTAAACACAGCAAGTTCCTTTTAATTTTCTCAGTTCACAATCTTCATGATCTGCAGAATGATTATTTACCTTCTGAAAACTTGGCATGGATTCTCAAAGGGGAAAAATTGCTTTTGGCAGTTTTACTTTTGAGGCCCAATGGCCCACATGCTGAACTTTTCAGAGAGATGGGGTCAGGTGTTGTTGGCAGCTGACAAGTTTTAATTCTGAAGTTTCAATCAGGAGATGAATGGCACACTGGTTGAACATATAAATCAATGTGGTGAGGAGCTTTGAGCTGCTTAAATTTATCCTTTGGGAAAAGAGTCATCTAATTTCAAAAACAGAGGGAAATTCTGGTTTTTCTGTAGGCAAAAAGGTGGAATGGACTTATCTTCCTATGATATTACTAAATAGCTGGAGATGGTTTAAAGCCTTTGCAAGTGTTCCCATACAAATGGGGATTTAATGTATTGTGGAAAACACAAAAAGAGACACAAAAAGAGGGAAGAGAGATAAATACAGGGAAGAGAGTTAGCCCTAAACAGAATTAACAGGGTTCTTACTTTTTCTACCACTTTCTCCTTGAGGACTTTCTCTTGGAGATAGGCTAAACATGTCAGTTGACTAGTCATCAGTGTTACCACGGTATACTTGACCTGGTATACAGTAGTTAGGATAACCCTGTGTATGACCAGATCTCTCTTGGGCTAAATATAATAGCCTGAAAGAGTATTAACTATTAAGAATATTAATGGACTCCTTTTTATTCTTCCCACACTAACATACCAACCCTCCTTTTATCCAGTTCAGCAGCCTGTTCTACTGTTTGACATACAGTCAGGAAGCTCTGCCTGAACCTACTTCCTTGAATTTTTAAAACACCTGATCCTGCCTTCTGGGGTAATAGTGAATAAATCAATTTCTTCTTTGGTGTGACAGCCCTCTGGATATTTGAACACTGCTATTGTATCTCCCCTTGCTTGTCTCTTCTGTCGGGTAAACATACCCAGATCTTCTAACCATTCTCATAGGGCTTGATTTTCAGACCTTTCATCATCTTGGTAGCCCTTACTTGAACATGCTCCAATCTGCCATCATCCTTTTTGAACTGGGGCGCACAGAACTGGACCCATTACTCCAAATGGAATCTGACCAAAGCAGACCGAATGAAAGAATTACTTTCCATGATCCCTACTCACTAAGGAACCCCAAGGTAGCATACTGTATGCCCTTTTAGCAGCTGCATCATGCCTTTGATTGACAAGGACAGGTTATGGCTTAGTAGTATGCATGAATCAGGTCTTGTCAGAAATAAATACCTTCTATACTTTTAGGTTTTTAAACAAGCAATGCACGGAAGTGGAAGAAGACAATAAAATAGGAAGGACAAGAGACCTCTTCCAGAAAATTAGAAACATCAGATGTAAATTCCAGGCAAAAATGGGTATGATCAAAAACAAAGATGGCAAGGACCTAACAGAAGAAGAAGAGATCAAGAAAAGGTGGCAAGAATATACAGAAGACCTGTATAGGAAGGATAACAATATCGGGGATAGCTTTGACGGTGTGGTCAGTCAGCTAGAGCCAGACATCCTGAAGAGTGAGGTTGAGTGGGCCTTAAGAAGCATTGCTAATAACAAGGCAGCAGGAGACGACGGCATCCCAGCTGAACTGTTCAAAATCTTGCAAGATGATGCTGCCAAGGTAATGCATGCTATATGCCAGCAAATTTGGAAAACACAAGAATGGCCATCAGACTGGAAAAAATCAACTTATATCCCCATAGCAAAAAAGGGAAACACTAAAGAATGCTCAAACTATTGAACAGTGGCACTCATCTCACATGCCAGTAAGGTAATGCTCAAGATCCTGCAAGGTAGACTTCAGCAGTTCATGGAGCGAGAATTGCCAGATGTACAAGCTGGGTTTAGAAAAGGCAGAGGAACTAGGGACCAAATTGCCAATATCCGCTGGATAATGGAAAAAGCCAGGGAGTTTCAGAAAAACATCTATTTCTGTTTTATTGATTATTCTAAAGCCTTTGACTGTGTGGACCATAACAAATTATGGCAAGTTCTTAGCGGTATGGGGATACCAAGTCATCTTGTCTGCCTCCTGAGGAATCTGTATAACAACCAAGTAGCAACGGTAAGAACAGACCATGGAACAACGGACTAGTTTAAGATTGGGAAAGGAGTATGGCAGGGCTGTATACTCTCACCCTACCTATTCAACTTGTATGCAGAACACATCATGCAACATGCTGGGCTTGAGGAATCCAAGGCTGGAGTTAAAATTGCTGGAAGAAACATTAACAATCTGAGATATGCAGATGATAGCACTTTGATGGCTGAAAGCGAAGAGGAACTGAGGAGCCTTATGATGAAGGTGAAAGAAGAAAGTGCAAACGCTGGCTTGCAGCTAAACCTCAAAAAAACCAAGATTATGGCAACCAGCTTGATTGATAACTGGCAAATAGAGGGAGAAAATGTAGAAGCAGTGAAATACTTTGTATTTCTAGGTGCGAAGATTACTGCAGATGCTGACTGCAGTCAGGAAATCAGAAGACGCTTAATCCTTGGGAGAAGAGCAATGACCAATCTCGATAAAATAGTTAAGAGCAGAGACATCACACTGACAACAAAGGCCTGCATAGTTAAAGCAATGGTGTTCCCTGTAGTAACATATGGCTGTGAGAGCTGGACCATAAGGAAGGCTGAGAAAAGGAAGATCGATGCTTTGGAACCGTGGTGTTGGAGGAAAATTCTGAGAGTGCCTTGGACTGCAAAGAAGATCAAACCAGTCCATACTCCAGGAAATAAAGCCAGACTGCTCACTTGCGGGAATGATATTAAAGGCAAAACTGAAATACTTTGGCCACATAATGAGAAGACAGGACACCCTGGAGAAGATGCTGATGCTAGGGAGAGTGGAAGGCAAAAGGAAGAAGGGCTGACCAAGGGCAAGATGGATGGATGACATTCTAGAGGTGACGGACTCGTCCCTGGGGGAGCTGGGGGTGTTGACGACCGACAGGAAGCTCTGGCATGGGCTGGTCCATGAAGTCACGAAGAATCGGAAGTGACTAAACGAATAAACAACAATATAGTTTTAGGTCCTTGGGGACATAGGACTGACATAATCACATTACTAAGCATATTGGACTCCCTGGCATGATATGAGAAACCTCCTCAGAATATTGTCTTGCCAGCAATTTTAGGAAAATAATCTAAATCCCTTTAGATTTCAGCTATAAAACAATAATAATTTTCCTCCCTTGACTAATGGATTGGAAAGACAAGTCCAATCAAGGATGAACCAGATTTTATCATGTATATTGGAAAGCAGTTGTCAGAATACATTGATCTAGCAGCCCTATACTCTTAAATCTTTTCATCTAACAATGAAGCCTGCCATTATAAAAGAATGCGATATGAGATAGTTACTTTCTTATATTTTTCCAGTCGTATCTTTCTTGCCTGGGTGATTTCATACACTTGCCTTTTCTTAGGTTTAATATCACTTTAACATATGCATCTGACTGTGGAACAGAGATGGGAATGAAATTATCTTTTAAAAAAGTAAAGCAAGATAAAGATTATTTATTTATTTATTTATTTATTTATTTATTTATTTATTTATTAATCAAATTTATCATTGCCCATCTCCCAAAAGGGACTCTGGGCAGTTTACAATAAAACATAAATAAGAAAAACAATGATGCACTGTTTCATATCAACAGAAACTTTTGCAGCTATAGAGAAAGGCTCCTCATAGTTGAGGAGTTTGGCCTAGGTCACTGTATTCTTTTCTCACCTGGTCTCCCCAGATAGATTTAAAACTTAAACTTGATCACTGCCAAAGACCAGCACAGAACAACACTATTTAATTTTTTTTAAAAATCACGATGAAAAAGGTAAAATATACAAAACCAGTCACGATATAGTTAAACCTGCCCCAGTAGGTACTAATAACCAAAATAATAAAAAGTCAAAGCTATAAAAATATATAATTGGCAAAGTAGTCCTGAATGAATGAAGATAAATGGACAGAATCAAGATAAAACTAGAACCATTATAAAATTGTCCTATATAAAATATAATAGACAATGCGTAGAACAGGAAGGAATCAGTTCATAAAAAGGTGAATCTAAAAACCCTGGCTGAAAACAAAAGCATTCATGTAAGATGCAATTAACTATTCCAAAAACTGTATTACAAAAAAGCTTAGGAGGAAACGGGGGAAAAAACCAGTCTAAGGAAAAAAACCAGTTATCAAATTTAGAAGAACAAATACCTTCCTGATTTTTCTGGGACAGCCTGGGAAGTCCACTGGCTGTGGTATGATAGAGGTCCTTCATACATGGCTGTCACATTGACCAGCAAGTAGCACCTTCTCCATTGTTTCTACCTCCCACAGAGACACCATCGTTCTGAAGAACGGATTATTTTATACCTCCGCTCTGGCATCACTGAAGGAAGGGCGCCTCACCTTCCAAGGTAAAGGCTCTCCTGAGTCAACCAATTCTGTGAGATCAGAGGCAGGTTTTAGAAGGTGCATTACACACTGGTCCACCAGCAGTATAGAAACTCTGCCTAGATCAGTTTGGTGCTCCACATCCATAGGATGTTGTTTAACGAGTGACATTGCCTGATTATAGCCCCTTTTTAGTACTTCTTCTGGGAAAAGACTGTATGTCTATAATTTGTGTAAAAGGGAATTCATCCAGCAAGAGTTACAGTTATCTGACAGTGCCAGGATGCAAGGCCTTCAGGTAAGAAACAAATTTCAACCAGTAGGTGAAAATCAAGGGCCAGACTCTGGCCTCTACCTTCATCATACCTGATTCAAGGCGTAAGGATGCATTATACACAAGAAGGTACCTGCAATGCCACTCTGAAGAATTTGGACTCATTCAAGGGGGGCAAAGCTGGGGAATGGTTCAAGCTGTGCTCCATCAGTCAGCCAAGCCAAAGATTTGGCTTGAAATAGTTTGAGGGCCACTGGAAGGCAATGTCCTCCCCTTGTCCAGTAGAAGTGCAAGATGGCTGCAGAGCTTCTTTGCACACTCAAGGCAACAAAAGTGCCACGAGTGCATGAAATACTACCCCCAGGGACTTAAAGCATGAAACTTACATAATGCAAAACCTTGCTGGTAGGCCAAGAATAGTTTTTAGGCCTTCTGACAAATACCATAATTTTAGTTTTTGAGTAATTAATCTCCAGTTGCTGCTCCTGAGGCCAGTGGGAGTCTTAGAAAGAAGCACTGTGCCATCAGCGTAAAGGAAGGTAGAGATCCACCTCCCAGCCAAACTACCTAGATGATCAGCTAGGCTGTTCGTATAATCCTTGAACAAGCGAGAGGCTAAAATGCAGCCCTGCTTAACTCCCTTCTTAGATCGAATTGAATTGGTGGGATATCCCTGGGGGATGGTTTTCTCTTTTCTCCACAGGACATCACTTGGAATGGAGTCAAAGGCAGGTTTTAGATGAATAAAAGCTGCATGAAGGGGAGTTACAAGTGGAGAGGAGTACTTCTCTACCAAACACTGCCACCTTTGCAGTGATCAATAGCCAGCTGGCCTCTCTGGAGCTCGCCCATTCTTCCAGCAAGAGCATTTCCCGCTCCAGCCACTCCTGAAACGTCCACTGCAAGCGCCTGGCCCAGGCAGACTTGGGTTTCTATTGTTCTCATCCAGGATGACGACTGTAGTAAAAAGCAGAAAATACATTTTGTAAATAAGTAGGCACAAAATTAATATTCCTTGGTCTTACTCATTTTTGTCAAATACTGTATTGGTAGATTTTGAGGAAAAATAAACAAACAGAAATAAATAAATAAATAAATAAAATCAGATTTTTGAGATTCGTTGAATTTAGACTTGATAATTTCCTAAGAGACCGATTAATTTTTTTCCCCGAGACTGGTTAGTAATGGCCAATCAATTTGTATTGTTTAGGGAAAAAATGAAAGTGGGAAAGAGGGAGGTCTGTCAAAAAGGCAGATATAACAAAAGGATTTAGGCTGTAGTATTATGGGAGCAAACTCCATTAAACTGAAGGGATTTTATTTCTGATTAGACATGCACCATAATACTGCATTGGAAATATCGGGAGAATCATTTTCTGTAATTTATGAATAGGTTCGTATCTGCAAGGAAGTGTTATTTATTATTGTGATTATGTTAACTCACAAAATATTTCTACTAAATACATGCAATTCAGATATTGCTGTAGATGTAATCTTTTGTGCATTTACACTAAAGTAGGTTCTGCTGGACACAGCAGAACTGACAGCTAAGTAGAGATTGAAAGCATTGCACTAGAGCGCTGGGCCTAATTTCTTCTTCTTCTGCACAAATACTGCAACAATGTACTGTATGCATTCAGTGGACTTTTTTTTAATTGAGGGGAAAAGCCCCTGCCCCGTTGCACTAGATCATGCAAAGCTGTCGAGTGCTTGAAAATCTTATGCCATTCTTTGACAGACTTACAGATGGTGGATTTGCTACAGGCTTACATGCTAACCATAGTAATTCACGACTTAATAATCATGCTTAGTATGTACACATTGCCTTATAGTGTTACGAATGTTCAGTGTTTGGATCAGTGAGCAATTGTCACGCAAGTGTATGCCTGATATTAAAACCAGCTGCTGAAGATGATATTGATGAATTAATTCAATGAAACTTCAATTAATTTTTCTAAAAATATGCTGATACATTGCAATACAATCTTATTCAGCATAACTCTTAAAGCAGTTTAATATATTCCCAGTCTGATTTCTACGTGAGCTAAGGACGTCTTTCCCAGACCTTCGATGTGATTCTATCCAGACAAAAAGACCCCCACTTAATTCATGGAGCCCATTAAAAAGAATGCCTACATATACCAGAAAAGAGTACTTTGTAAGAGTTTTTTTCAACTTCACTCCTGTCACTTGACACTTTGCTGTTCTATTTGTAATTTGAAATTAAAAACATAAAAAATAAAAATTGCTTATGACAGCATTATTAGATATTCTGCTAAAAGAGTAGAAAATATAATTTCATCATTTATTTTAAAAAAATACATACTGACTTTACTATTCATACAGGTCAATCAGCTTTGATGTCAGCTGTACTCTAAAAATCTCCTTTGGAATTTTTGTGTTTTTCCAAAGCAGCATCTTCCATCTGCAGAAGATTAAGAGAAAATATGTCAGATTAAAAGCTTCAACTGCTATAATTAATGTGTCATGATTCCTTGGATAGGTGGGAAGAATCCTAGGAGGCTGACATTTAAGATGAAAACACGCTTTGGAGAAACATACTGTAGTCTTCTTAAGGAAACAGTATCATCAGTACATAGTAAATTACATTTTAGGAGTCTTATTCCTATATACACCATGAGGTTGATGATAATTGTCAGCAGACAGAATAGTTTTTCAGAATCAACTACCAACCTTAATAAAAAGTATTGTAATGATTGCCAGACATTAGAATCAGCCACTTCTTCCATCTTGGAATGCTGAAAAATGATGCCTTATTTCTCTTTCTATGGTCGCCTCACAGTTATTAGCTATTCAGCTGGCTTTTTATGAGTGGATTATGATGGGCCTTGAAAGTCCTGTGGCTGATTTAACAGTGAGGAGAAAAAGAGAAAGTGATCTGATTTGAACAGAAATTTGATTCTAAATATAGAATGAGATGGTACTCGGTCTGCTGTATTTGATAAATACTGTCTGCAGTAGATGTTACTTCTGCAGTATATAATCCCTTTCCTGATAAAACTGGAAATTGTATCTGTGAGAAGTGCTATTCTGGAGTTGTAATGCTCTGAGTTGTATTTGCTTGGGAAAACTAATTTCGTTTGGGCATTTGGTCAAATTGGCAGCAGAATCTGCCTCTGTTACAAATTTGAGGAATCAAGCAATAACTGAAACTCCCCTTGTGGAATTTAAAAAAAAAAAACTTATTAGCTGCAATGGAGATTGGAGATTTGAGGCTGTTGGCCCACTTACCCCAAATGGCAGATATTTGTTCTGGTAATTCCAATTTTAACTACTGTGAATATTTATTAGGTGAATTAATTAGTAGGTTGAATGAAATAGCCTTAATATGCTGAAAAGGAAGTTTTCCCATTTCATTCTCCATGCTATAAAGCAAATGGATGGAGAAAAAGATAATAGAATTGAATACTTCTTGAAACCTGGAGGGGTTGGGAGTTATTCATCTTGAGGAACCATCTCTGCCTTTCTCATCTGCCAGTAAAGACTGACTACTTCAGAGAAATGCAAGGATGGAAAGAGTGGAAGAAAAAATTCAGCAGGATGGCTGGGAATAATTCTTCGAAGAGCGTTCAAGGACAGGGAGGGGTTTGCAACAACTACAAACAAGGCTTTACCTAGAAGATAGCAGGTTTTGCTCTCCTAAACCAGTATGGGACATACTAGTCAGAAAGAAGCAGTCAGTGATTTAGAAATTCAGAATTGGTCATGATGTTATACTGGACAAAACTTGATCATTTTCCATCTGGTGGAAGTCTCACTTCCTCAGACAAGTATGACATCATCGCTACAATTCTCTTGACTACAGAGATGACATCTCCTTCTCTTGGTATCAGTCCCTACCAGTTTCTAAGCACCTTGGGAAGCTGGCTATTTTTCATGTTCCATTCTTAAACCCCATCAATTCCAGGTCCCTAATTACTTCATTTAAAACTTTTATTTCAGTATTTTCCTCCTAAGATGTATCTTTTCATCAGCATCAGAGTAACATTGCCTATTATGTTTTATGGTCCAATAGTTGTCCCTATTTATTAAGAAAGTTCTAATTTTCTGGTGCCTGTGTAATTTGTCCCTTCTTTATCCGTAGAAGCCTTCTTCAAGCTTGTATCCTTTAAGGAGGTGACCAGAGATGAGAAGACTTGCAGTCAGGGTGTCTTTAGGCTAAAGCCAAGTAGGCATTGACCTAGAGCACCAAAGCTTAGGGGGCAACAATGCTGCCCCTTCTTCAGAATCATTGTAAAAATACACATTTTTGCATCAGCCTAACAAAAAGTTGACAAATTTTGACAAAAATGACAAAAGACAGGAACTAAGGTCAAACACAGATCAGTACATGACCAGGAGATTTCATATGGAGACCAAATGGTTCTTGTAAATTATGTAGTTACCAACTTCTATACTTGGGCCTGTTCATTAAGTTATTTTAATATTTTCTTTCAGTATATTCAGTCCTTGCCTGGAGCATGCATCACACAGGATGTTAATATTAGAAGATTTTATATTCATTTATTGATGGAGCAAGTTGTGTTAAACAGTTTATTTATACCAACAAATTCTGAGTGATGTATGAATGCACTGTGGTGTTTTTATGGGGAAAGAGTAATCTGCATACATATGAAAATGCAACTCCAATTTGAATATTTAATAGCAATTTTATTTCATGGCATTTTGTATTAAATATTCATTTGAAGTATTAGTCCTACTAGTGGATAATCCTTTTCATGTAATCCATTATTATGTTTTGGAATGAAATGGCAGATTGGGATATAATACGGAAATCATATGAAGTGAATATATTAGAATAAATCAAAGTATTGTTAACTGGAACATTATTAACACTAAAGTGTTACTCATTAAAGAGCAGAAAAATTCATGAATCCTCCATTTTCTAATGCAAGGTTAAACAAAGCTGGGCCAAGGAGCCTGACCTATTTTATTTGTATGTGGTTTCTGAGGGTTAAAGCCCTTTGGAGAAGTTTTCCAGACAGCTTTCTGTTTCAACACTCTCTTTCCTGAGTGTAATGGGAATTCTTTCTGACTTCAGTGGGATAAAATGTTTGGTCTTCATTCCCAGTCCTGGGCTTCCTGTACTTAGCCAGGCTGAGGCTAAGTATAAATTGCAAATAAACAAAAATTCAAAAACATTGAACCCTCTAAAACATTGTAAAAATCGTTATAAATAAAACAGCTCTTTTCATTCAAGAGCTTGGGAAAAGCATATAATAATAAAAAGCCAAATTGTTTCTAACAAAATGTCCATGCTGAAAACTACTGACAACATTAGTTACACACACACACAAAACCCCAAAGGGCAAGTTCATAAAATAAAGAGAAGAAAAAAAAGAAAAAATTGATTTAAAAGTAAACCAATGCTGCTGCATGGGAAACTGCTGCATAAGCCTCCAGCAGGTGGCACCCCCTGACTTTGGCTGATCCTCAGAAAGCTAAATGACGTCAGGCTTGATTAGTACTTGCGTCCAAGACCATCAGGAAGACTCGTGTCGCTGTTTGCCTCCGTCTGACACTGTTCTTGCCCAGGAGTTTTGGGCTCCCCATCCAACCTCAGGTGGCCCCCTAGGAGCTGTGCTTGGACTGTTTGCCATCCAAGTGGAATAAAGGGGTTTTGTTTAAAAGGAAAGTGCCAGAGGCCACAGGCAAACCTTTCAGTTGCCCCCCCACCCCCCGCAAGAGAGCTCAGGCATCAAACTATTTGCCCCATAAAGTATTGCATAGTGACCATATTTTCTTGGAAAAAAGGACGGACAGACTTAAAAAGGGGGCAAATTTGAAAGAGGTTCTAAAGGATTAAAAAAAATAGTTAAGTTTATAACTGCTTTACAAAGGAAAATTTATTTATTTAATTAATTAATTTCTATAGCCACCCATCAAAACAAGTGACTCAAGAGCAAAACCAAGAAATAATTAAATTAAATAAAGGACAGCTTTCTGAAATAAGGGACTGTCTTTTATAATAAAAAAAAAGGTGAAAGGTCCCCTGTGCAAGCACCGAGTCATGTCTGACCCTTTGGGGGGATGCTGCTTTCACAATGTATTTTGGCAGACTATAGCAGGGTGGTTTGCCATTGCCTTCCCCAGTTGTCACCTTCCCCAGCAAGCTGGGTGCTCATTTTACCGACTTCGGAAGGATGGAAGGCTGAGTTGACCTGAGCCAGCCACCCGAGAATCCAGCTTCCGCTGGGATCGAACTCGGGTCGTGGGGAGAGTTTTGGTTGCAATACTGCTGCCTACTGCTCTGCGCCACACGAGGCTGTCTTTTATAATAAAGGACCATAAAGTGGAAACTGAGGGCAGTCAAAGAAAAGGAGGAAGAGGAGAATCACCTGACCACTTCTTCCCACAGCAAAGAGTCCCAGCCCCTCACCAGGCTGAGGAGGAAAGGCCGGCAGTACGGTGACGACCAGGTGAGGGTTAAGGCCCTACAACAGTGCTGGCTGGGGAATTCTGTGAGTTGAAGTCCACACATCTTAACGTTGCCAAGGTTGAGAAACACTGCTCTACAGGTAGAGTTATTCCTTCTGGCACTGGGCCTTCCCAGAGTTCGTCATATCAATGGTATGATGGATATCCTGTAACATTAAAGGTGTGGCAAAATATCCTTACTGCACATCGAACATTTCTAGAAGGTTTATTATATTTTTAAAAGCCTCTGACTGCTGACCAGAGTACATCAATACTTTGAAAAATAATGTTTGTGGGTTTTTTTTTAAATCATAAATACATTTGTGACTTGGAATATTAAAGGGGCTAAGAAGAATAGTTTAACAAGGTAGATTGTCTATAAATTGAAACTGATGAAAGTGGATGTCTTTTGTTAAACAAGAAACATACATTTTTCTGAATGAGAAGTACCTTTTGGAAAGAAAATGAATTGAATAGAATTATGTGGGGTTTGGTTCAGTAGAGTCCTAAGCCACATACTCTTTTATTGCTCTTTCTTTAGGCAATCTGGATTGTCTTTTACCCAACCTATCCTGAAGAAATTCCATGGCAGAGAACATAGTTTCTATTTGTCCCTTCTCTTGTCTTACCATTGTTTGGATATATCTTCCCAGGTTGCCTAAAACTGCCACTTAATATGCACCATCTGCATCTGAAAAATATTTTATTTTTAGTTTCATATTTTAATGTTAAATGCTAAATCTGTTTTATCAGTATCTGACTGCTGGCCTTATGCCTGCACTAAAGATTTGAATTCTGCATGAATCCATGCAGGTGTGTTTAGATTTTTCCCATTTTTCATTCTTCTGGGAATTATTTGCAGTTGTGCTTTCAGTATCTTATTTTGTAGAATCCCATCCTTTTTGGATACTTTTCACCTTGGGGATTTGAAAGCCAACCTATCTTGCCTCAGAATTCATCAAAATGCACTCTTCTAAAATCCAGTCTAATATGATCACTTTTCCCCAAGATACAATCATCCTCACAGCTTCAACCAACCAACCTAAGGACAGACTTCCTTGTTTTTTATTCCATCTTCTCACAAATGAAATTGTCAGCAGCAGAAGACAAGAATTTGTTGGACCTCTGACTCTTAGGACTTAGATTCCCAGCAGATAGCAGAATAATTTGAATTCTCAAATTATCACTCTTGTATGCCTCTTTGAACAATTGGTCATCTGATGCAGAAAGGTGACCAGTGAAGAAAATTCTCAGTGCATTTGTGGATTACAAGCTGCACATGAGCCAACTGTGTAATGTAGCTGCTGCAAAAAGAAAATGCAATCAACAGAAGTAGAAGTTGTCAAGTTCAAGAGAAGTCATAATTTATCTCTATTGATCATTGGTCAGACTGCATCTAGAATATTGGATCCAGTTCTGAACATTACATTTTAGGAAAGGTATTAACAAAATGGAGTGTGTACAGAGGAAAGCAACCAAGATGATATATAGGCCTGGAAGGAAAAACTTATGAGAAACAGTTAGGAGGCATTGGATAAATTTAGCCTGGAGAAAAGAAGACTATGGAGAGACATGAAGTTATCTTCAAGTAGAAGATGGAGCAGAATTGTTCAGTGTTGTTCAAGAAGACAGGACAAGTAGGTTTAAATTACAAGGAAGAAATTTTAGAAGACTATTTAGAATGTACAGTTTTCACAGAATAACACCTGTCTGTAGGCATTATATTAATTGCCAATAGATTTTTCAGATGCAGTTCAAAGGTAGATATGGCTGGCCTTCCAATTACCTGCAGGACCATCTCCTCCAAACTAGGATCTGCCTGACTGACAAGGTCTTTGTGAGAGGGGGTGTAAACCACCTTTGTTCCCATCACGTGTACTGGAATATTTGATTTTCTTTGGTCCAATATGTGGATTGGTATCATATTTATATTTTTAATAGACTGTTTTAATTACTGTTTTGGAATTTTAGATCAATCATAGAACCATAGAATGTAAGCATTGGAAGTGACCTTGGAGATCATTTAGTCCATTTCCCTGCCCAGTGCAGGAATCCACTACTACTGCATCCAAGACATATGGCCTCCAGCTTTTGTTTAAACCTCCAGTGAAGGTGTCAGAGCTGCGCCTTCACTGCAATCTTTGAGTGGAGCTGGAATAAATCAGCTTGAGACCAGTTCTCTAACTATTTACAGTCTTTACTATATACAGCACTTTACAAGCTAATTCTTACACAGCTATTATGCACGGCAAATTCCTATTCACAGTAACACTCAACACCACTTACACTATCCCCAACACAGAACTGTTCATCCATACTACCTATATAACCAATATTATGTGCTGAGTCACTTCACAGGTGTTGGCAATCACAACTCATGATCCTTCTCCCTGATTACTTACTGCTCTCAGCTGTACAACAGCCTTGGCATTTCCACATTCATACAGTAAAATTCCTTTGACCTTGGGTATACCCTGACACCCCTCCAATTTTACTGTGTATTAATGACTCTATGTAACATCCTGGCAATTTACAAGCTTGATTAATCCATCCTTCCCTGCTTGTCTTACCTTGTAATCTCTGCATAGCCATATTCATATAGTTATACAACTCCTCATAAACAGATATAGGCGTTACAATAGATACATTCAGTTCGTTACACAATTGTTCATACAACATGAATTCATTACATACATCATACAATGCAACATATTCCAGTGGATATAACTTTGAGTCCTGGCAATTTGTGTCTCCTGTTGACTTATGTACATTTACCACTATAGGAGTCTGCACAGACTTACAGTTTTCCATTTCTTAATCCCTTGATAGTTTGCTTTTCTCTGCTTAGGTAAACGTAACACTTCCTCAAAACTATGAGGCTCATCATAGACTAGGTTTACCTTCACTTCCCCCACTGTGAAATGCTCAGGAGGTTTATTATTTGCTATTCTTTCAGAACGTCTGGGCACAAATATCTCAGTCTGCCCCTCCTCTTGCTCAACTTTCTCAACCTTGGTTTCTTTATCAGCTTCACTGCTTTCTAACAAGGCTTCTTCTGAACTTTCAGTATCTCTTGCAGTTGGCAACATAATTTCTGTATTCACATGAACACGTTGCCAATTATCCTGTTCTGCAAACTCTGCTGACCTAGAAATTATCACTCTACCATTTCCAATTGCAAAACAATATGCTTTCGAACCTGGTTGGTAGCCAATAAACTTCAGTTTCCTCACCTTCGGCTGTCCCATTTTTCTTTGACTCTTGGGAATATGCACCCAAGCATAGCAGCCAAATACCCTCATATGTGATAACACAGGTCATTTGTGAAACAGTAGATAATAGGGAGTGGTATTTATCACTGAACTCCATAATCTGTTCACTATATAATTGGCTGTTTGTATTGCTTCTTCCCAAAAACTTTTGGACAAACCTGAATCTTGTAATAAAGAGTCTTTCATAGTTTGCAACAACCCATTTCTGTGTTCAGCTACCCCATTCTCACGAGGTGAATATGGGTTAGATTTATGATGCCTAATCCCTTTTCTCTTTAACCATGTCTGAAACCTTTCGTTAACAAACTCTCCTCCTCCATCTGATTGTAACTGCCCTACTTTACAGGAAAACCTCCTTTTTAACATAGGCAACCCAATTAACAAATGTTTGAAATGTCTCATTCTTTGCTTTAAGTAAATAACAAAATCCATATCTAGTATAATCATCAACCAAAACAAGTACATATTTTGCCCTTCCTTGAATTTGTGTCAGAGGACCTATTATATCAGCATGTATTAGCTCAAAACTCCTGGTTGTGATCCTATCACTATATGTCTTCCTTGGATACGTTTTAGATTTGGCCATCTTACGCACAGCACAATCTAGGTACATGCTGCACTGCTTTAGTGTTAATCCTTCACTGTTTTCAGGCATCCTCGCTAGTGCTTTAAAATTTTCATGTCCCAGTCTTCTATGTAACAAATGAATGCACCTATTATGTTCAGGCTTGTTACAAAACATGGCTTGTACATTTACTCATGTGTTGATATGGACATGGGGTAACATAACGTACACTCTATCTTTCAATATAACCTTTTGCACACATCTTCCCATTCCTTTTCACTGTGCGTATTTTACTAGTAAACAATACAGAATAACCCTCTTGTGCTAAACAAGACACACTAAGCAAATTATATTCAAGAGATGGCACAAACAACACCCCCTCAACTGTCCTGTTTAAACTGGGCACAAATACCTGCCCTTGTCCATGTACAGGTGATTTCTTCCCATCTGCGAGGCTGACATGGCTCTGAGTCGCTGGTTGTAGGGAAACAAAATCTTCTCTCCTGTTTGAAAGATGCCGGCATGCTCAGCAAACAATTGATTCATGCTTTGTAAATGTTTTGATAAACTCTCCCCTGGCTGCAAATGTTTTCTGTACAGTTGCCGTGTCAGAGCTATCTTGCTACTCACTGTCTTTTGCACGTAAATCTGCCGTAGCACAGCCCAGCATTCAGTGGCAGTATGTAAACCACGAACATGCAGCAACTGGCTATCTTCCAGATCTAGAATAATACAAGAATGGGCCTTCTCTCAGATGCCTATTATTGGGCTGTGTGAGGGGATTACTTACGGCTTCCCAGAGACCTTCCCTCCTGAGGACCATTTCCATTTTTATGCTCCACGCCATATAGTTGTGGTTGTTGAGTCAGGTTAATGGAATGCCACCCTTTGTGAATTTTGAAACGGGGCATAAGCCCTGGGGAAATTGGTGGTAGAGAGATTCTTAAGCTTCATTGATGATGAAATTCAGAGCATGAAATAGCATTGATTTAAAAGTGATCTGAAATTTAGAAGTTTGTTTTAAAGCAAAACAAGATAAATAGTTTCATTAAGCATACTGGAGGGTCAATGCACTTATTTTCCTTTGAAAATGATAGGAAGTTGTATTTTTGGTGATTTTCCACTGAATTTCAATCATGCTATCCTGAGCCACATATGAGCTGAAACCTGCAAACCTCAGCTCTATCAAAATGTCAGATTGCTGCTAAGCCATTTAAAGCAGTGATAATGACTTACTCTAGGCATGTCCTTGTATGTATCACTCTCTATTATTAGTTAAACTAATCAGTCAGATTGCTTACTTTGAAAGCCTGCTCTAGCATTGCCCTTTTTTGTCTGTGTGCAACAGCTTTTATTCAAAATTTGTTATAGGATAACATTTGGACAGATTTAGAGCCTGGCCATACTTCTATTCTAAAAAAAAAAAGGATACAACTTTATTCTTTTTATTGCCCACAGGTTTTCCACATCTGTTTAGAACTGCACATATTATTTATTTCTGGCAAATTTACTGGTCTGTTCACTGAATATTTTCCAAATGCTTAAAGTCATCTCAGGCATTCACAACAAAGGATAAGTGTTCCTTTGATTAAAAACAGGGATTTTATTTCAGGGGTATCCCATGGTATTCAGTTCTGCCTCCCTGCTTGAAAGTAAAGATTAATGAGAGTGTTCGATGAAGCCATCTAGCATCTCCCTCTCCTATGCCATATGTATGCAAAACGATACCTAGTTCTATATTCCCTTTTCACCAGAGTCAAAACTGGTATTAGTTCTGAATTAGTACCTGCCCCCTGCCTATGTGACTTAGATTGAAGTTTAGCTGTTAGAAGCACCTTGGACCCCGTGGGTATCTGAGCATGATAAAAATTAGATATATAGCAAAAGACACTGTGACCTCTTTGTTAGACATGTGCCTAATTCATTAGATGCAAATGCCTTTCTGAGGGAAAGCATCTGTGGGCTTTGGAAATGAGTAGGAAGTCTAAATAATATTTCTTCACAGGCATGATTTCATGTTGTTGTTGTTGTTGTTATTATTATAGAACACCTATTTATTGGCCTTGGCAAAGGCTACTGTAATGAGAATACACACATTTAAGCATGCAGTACTATACTTAAAGAGTTCAGACTGTGTCATTTAGCAGCATCTTTGCTTTCAGGCTTTATAGTGTCTCTACTAATGTTTTAAGACGCGGTGGCGCTGCGGGTTAAACCGCTGAGCTGCTGAGCTTGCTGATCGGAAGATTGGCAGTTCGAATCCGCGTGACGGGGTGAGCTCCCGTTGCTAGTCCCAGCTCCTGCCAACCTAGCAGTTCAAAAACATGCAAATGTGAGTAGATGAATAGGTACCGCTTCGGAGGGCAGGTAACAGCATTCCGTTTAATCCACATGACCACGGAAGTGTCTATGGACAAACGCCGGCTCTTCGGCTTTGAAACGGAGATGAGCACTGCCCCCTGGAGTTGGACACGGCTGGACTTAATGTCAAGGGAAACCTTTACCTTTACCTACTAATGTTTTAGAAAACCATGGGAGCCATGATTTAGCTAAAATTAGGTGGCATTGGGCATCATTAATGTCCACCTACCTTTCTCCTGATAATTTGTCCACTGAACTACTTTGTTTCATGGTAATTTCTCATAGTTTCAAGTCTGTTGGGCCTGTCCCATTTCCATGACAGTGTATGGAGAATTCAGGATAAGGAATTACTTAATTAGATTTTTATTCCACCTTTATTTTGTAGAACTCAAGGCAGCATACCTACCTAATCCTCCCATCTCCTATTTCCCCCACAGCAACAACCCTGTGAGGTAGATTGGGCTGAGAGAGAAGGACTGGCCCAAAGTCACCCAACCAGCTTTCATGCTGAAGGGAGGCCTAAAACTCACAGTCTCCTGATTTCTATCCCAGCACCACTGCACCGAGCTGGCTCTCTGATTTGCAGCAAAATGGCAAGGACATAGAAAATAAGATTTTTAATCTGACAATTGTGCTGACAATTCAAAACTCCTGTGCATGCAAGCCTTCAGTTACCAATACATGTAGATACAGATATACGTATGTGTTTTCACAAAATTTCTACGGCAACTTGCTTTTTTAGACTGAGGGTGTGAGAGTTGAACCATGTCCTTCTTAAGCTGTCCTCTAATAACTAATCTCATATTTTTAATTCTGTAGCACTTTTACAAGTTATATCTTGCTGTTCTAGTTTGTTTTGATATATCAAAACATTACTTAGCCTCTCCCTAGTTGAGTCATGTTGTTCCATAGAAATATTTTCATTTCCCTAAATACAATAGATTTAAAATGAGTCAGGTATTTGTGTGTGAGTGCACAAAAGGATTTGACTGTGTAAATTTGGTTGAAAATATTACGTTAGCGGAAGTACTCGTAAGTGCTGAGATTGTCACAGATGGTTCCCAACTGTAATATTAACAAAAAATTAGATGTGCTGGAAAATGTTTTGAATATAGTTGTACAAGGGAGAGGATAAACTCCTCAGGTTTTCTAAAAACTCTCCAGGAGACCTTAAATGAAGTAGAATCTCACAGCATTCTATAAAATGATAAAAATAAGAACCGCTTCTGTGGGTTCCATGGCTTTAAGACTTCTTTATTAATTACTTCGCCTCTTCATATTTTTGTCTTCTTGCTTCTTTTGGCTTTCTTTGCTCTTCAAATGATCTCTGGACATATAGTATGTAATATAACCAACATAAAAAGAAATAATAAACATCTCAGAATAGTAGGAATTTGAGAAAGGATGCAGATATCCCTTTCTGTAGTCTGAGAGTGCTTTATCAGTTGGCTAAACAGTCTGAGAATATGAGAAAAACACTCACAGGGCATATTGCTTGTAATAAATGCTACTCCCAGTTAAGAATTGTGTTTCCAATTTCCCCAAACTCTCCCAGGAAGGGAGAGAAGGGGTATTATATATTAGAGCTGATGCTTTAAAGTTGGATGCCTAAATCTGTTATAGAACTATCAGGCCATTGAATGTGGGTGGAATAATTTTTTCATTGTTTTACTTCTTTATTGTGATTCTACATGGACCTACAATGCATTAGATACATATTTCTATAGGAAACCCTATTTTAATTGTCTTCAATCTTTTTAGACCATTTGTCCCAAAAATTGACTCAGGACCACTTCTTTCCTTCTGACTATCTACCTTAGAACAGTAGTGGATTTCAAACCCACCAGCTGAAAATTAAGGTACAGATTAGATTGTCCCAAGATGGTTTCTCCCCTGCCAAAAAACCACACTGTAACTCCCATCATCTCCAGTTGTAGGTCATGTTGACAAATGGAAGGCACCATGAAGACTGTGAGGTTTCAGCCTGTGTCTGACTCCAAAAATGAAACTTATCCAGAGTCAGAAGGGGAAAATGAAACTGATCAGGAGAGGGTTGAAGAAGCTGAACCATGAAGTGACTCAGCAGGGTGGGAAAAATTGCAAATGCGGATTGGACAAACTCCAGTGGGGGATTTGAACTCTCCAATCAGTGCGCGAGACAGGAGAGCTGAGAAGTGCTCGAATAAGAAAGCAGCTCGATTGGCTGCTGGAGAGAAAAGGCATGGAAAGGATCGGCATAAAAGGCAGACGCATGAAGAGCAAGCTGCTGGAGACAACCGATCCTTCGAGCTCACAGCCATTGCGGAAGAGTCCTTACCTGCATTGGAGGCCTTGCCTGTAGCCAGAGTGGAACCAGTGCTAGCATCTTCTATCTCCACAGAATCTCCTTCTGCACAAGCCGCTCCAGTGGACCCTCCTCTTGCCACCCCTGCCGAGCACAGCCTCGCATTTAGCTCCGGACCTCGCCGCCGCGTTTTGAAGCAATCCAGGTATGCACCCAGCCTTGCTCCCAGCTCTCAGCCTTGCCTAGGATCTCCAGTCCAGTCCAGTCTTGCTTCCAATCCCCAGCCTTGCCTAGGATCTCCAGTCCAGTCCAGTCTCACTCCAAGTCCATAGCCTTGCCTAGGATCTCCAGTCCAGTCCAGTCCAGTCCAGTCCAGTCTTGCTTCAAGCCTGCAGCCTTGCCTCAAGTCTCCAGTCCAGTCCAGCCTGGCTTCCAGCTATCAGCCTTGCCTGGGATCTCCAGTCCAGTGTAGCCTTGCTTCCAGCTATCAGCCTTGCCTAGAATATCCAGTCTAGCCCAGCTTAGCCTCCAGAGCCAAGCCTTGCCCAGAGGTTCCAGTCCAGTCTCACCTAGCCTCCGCATGTCAGCCCGGTCCTATCTGTGTGCCTGCTCACAGAACCTTGCCTCCAGCTTCTGCCTTGCCACGGAGTCTAGATTCACCTAGCCTGACAGCTTCAATCAGAGAGTTAGCTGAATTCTGCCTTGCTGTTCTGCCACAGTCTGATCCTGCAGCCTTGCCTGTCCATCCATCATTGCCTGGGTGGTCTTGATTGGAACTGCTTTGCCTTATTTATTCACCAGGGCCTTACTACTGTAAATAGCTGTTTTAAATAAAGAGTTTTGATAATAATTCTGTCTGGCCACCTCACAGTCTGAACAGGACAAAGACTGGTATATATAAAATAAAAATACATCAGAATTCTCTCAGAGCAATTTGGAATATTTTAAAAGATGAAACAATTTGACATGTTTTCCTTCAGCTGGCAGAAAGCAACTCTTTCATAAAACAATTGTGTACTATTGCTCACTCACACTGAAAATATTCCATTCCACAGAAAAGAATAACTGAGTATAAAAAGTTATACTCAGGAATGGTTGGCAGCCATTCCAGATTAGCAAAGGGCTTTTCACATCTCAGAGACAACCTGACTCTGTCACTTGTCAGATTTCTTTTCCTTATCAGCAACATATTTTCTTCACCATCTCGAGAGTATTCTGTAAAAACAGTACCCTTTGGGGTTCTGTAAAGATGATCTTGGGTCTTGCTAAACCAAGTTGCAAACTGTGGCCAAGTCTTTATCTACATAAAGATTGCAAAGTGCTCATCATCACTGGTGTTGGTTTTGCCTTTATTTATTTAACTAAACAGAGCCAACTGGGGAAAAAAGATAAATTATATATATAAGATGGCATTTCATGCATTTGTGTGTGTGTGTATATATATATAGAGAGAGTGCTTATTAGATAAAAGCTTTACAAAGGATTACCATATTTCATTATATCATCCATTATATCCATAGTCTATGTCTTTATATATGTTTTTTAATATATAATATATATAATATAAATTTATAATACACACACACACACACATAAATAAATAAATAAATTTATATGTACCTTGTTCATATGTGACAAATAACATTAGGTCCTCAGTCCACTGAGTAACTGGACCATAAATTTATCTTTCCAATGTTGATGAGCAAGTTTCTTAGCAACACTGCCCAGAATCTTGGGATTGAATGCTATAGAAATCTTTGAAATGAACAAATACATAGTATCTCTGTGTGTTTTTTAAAAAGGAGAACAACCTTCAATTAAGCTTCACTGGAGGAAAGTAATTATTTGAGAAATGCAGCCAAGCTCTAATTAATCTAATACATAAATCTCTAACTAAAGCCTGTTTATGGAAGAGTGTGCAATACCTATCTGCTTATGAAAAACATGAATATTAACCATAACTGTATACAGAATATATTAGGAGAAATGTGCAAACAAAATGCATGGGTGTTTTGTGTTTATTTTAAAAAATGACCACTGTATTACTCTACCAGTTATGAATGTTTTCTGCCAAGATTAAGAAGTTTCATTCACTTTCTGGTGTCACATTTCTCTCAACAAGGTTTTCTTATCATTGATTGTTGTTTCTCTATAGTAATATGTCAAAAATCATTGATGTTAACATGACTTCCATAGCCTACTTATTAGTCTTCAATCCAAGAGTCGGTTTTTAGCTTGGAACACGCATTGCCTATGAGATATTTTTCTTTAACTTGAATTTGTCTGTAGTTGAGGGTAGTGCAAGATCATGGGATGGCAACCGTCGGTTGTGAGGGAATTTGTTTTCCATTTGGGGGGAGTGGGAACTTCAGTAGGCAGGGGAAAGGGAGCACACAGGAGGGGTACTGCTCTATTTTTTTTTTCCTTGAATTTTGAGGGAGACTTTAGTTTTTGTTTTTGTTTTTAATTATGCTAAATATCAGTTAGGCTCATACTACTGTTTTGTTGTTACCCACATCAAAATAAAGTGAAATCACGCCACTGATTTTTGACTTGTAGCACGAGGGGGCTCTGCAAAAATGGGGTTCAAAGGCCACATGAATGCCTAGCCTCAGGTTGCTCTAGAAGAAGCTGCAAGGAAAATTCTCAATTATACAGAAGATTTGTGGGTAGCTCTTAATGTCCTTGGAGTCTCTCTCACTACTTCATCTCAGTGAAGTCGTGTTTGAATGGTGACAGGCTTGAGGAGAAACAGCTGTGGCAGAGACTGATAGATGGCATCACAAGAAACAGCAGCTGATGGTCTTCCTCTTCCCTACCACTGATCCTGGTCCCTGCAAACAGCAGCAGTGACAAAGAAAAAGAAGAGAGAGAATAGCTGCCTTTTGTTTATTACTCTCTCATCTTCATCTGAGCAGTGATGGGGTTTGAATCCAAGAAGGAAGGAGGCAGGAAGAAGAGGACCCCTGAAACCACTTGGAGGCAGAATGAAAGAGGAAATATGTATTGTGTGCACTGTGCTGAGAAATTTGCAGTTAGGATTTACAGATTCTGCTGGGTTAAACTGAGAGCAGTCAGTAAAAGATACACAGGAGAACCTGTTGTGATGTGCATTCTTAGAAAATATCAGGAAAGTCCAGGCTACTTTATAACCTGGAGAATGAGATTAAATTTTATTATACGTAAGTAAGTAAATATGCATACACAGCACAGATACATACATATAAGGAAGTGGTGCTATTACACAAATGTTGCTTTTTCTAAAGTTTAAATCTTTAAAAAATATTTGTAGCATGAATCATTATTTTAATTATCCACCTGAGAACAGGGTTATGACAATTGAGCATGTCAAATAGATTTTATTTGACTAACAGGAACACTGACATGCTTATTAGTAAGAAAATTGCAACTTCAATTTTTTAATTGCATGTTGTTCAGGAGGAAAATTTTAAAAAGACATTAGTCAATGAACTATTCTCTGTCAGCACTAGAATTTGCAAGTAGGTGACTGAGTTAATTAATGAGATGTTACTGTATTCTCAAGTTGTATTTAGTTGTTTTAACTTTTATGATCTGGCCTCGGACTGTAATAAAATGTTTGTTCGCATGTATGTTGCTGCAATTGATACTTTATTTTGATTGTAAGCTGCTGTGAGTCCATTTGGAATTGACAGCATTTACATTTAATCAATCAGTCAATCAACTGGACTGCTACAGCAAATCCACAAGAGATTCACCTCAGAGGCTGAATCATTTGCAAGCTGAGTAGTCTATCAAAGAGGACACAGAATGCACAGAGAAGTACAGCAACCAAGTATAGTCTTAATTTAGCACAGAGATAGGGATCTTGGGGAAGATCAGCTGGAAACCACTAAAACTACAGTACACTTGAGCCCCATAGAATCAAAAGCTGTGCATGCTTGTTGTTCCCCATCTAAAGACTGTCCTCATCCAGAATAATTAATAATAACCTGAAAAGATAGTACTTCCTGTTCTGAGACCTCAGGGATTCCAGTTTAGATTGCAGATACTCTTGATGCATCAAATTGTGTTAAGTGATATGATTAGCGTATGGCCAGAAAACACAGGTGAGGTTGTGAGTGAGGAGGAAAAAAATCCATATAGCTCCATTATGGTGCATTTGTTTTTTATGTGCCAAGATTCATTTATTGTTATAAACAAATTATACATACTTTAGTTATCTGAGAAGAAAACAATCCAGAGATGAATTACCCAGGAATTCATTTTAGGTTTCCTTTTCCCTCCTGTTGGTTTGAGTAAAGCATGCCAAAGCTCAAAGGATGTCCTAACAGTCAGGAAACCATGCTGAGACAAGGAATAGGTCTCTAGTGTTTTATTACTGCTACATTAGACAGAAAATCCTAACAAACTGAAGAAGCGTGGGAAAAACCTAGACAGATAAACCCCAAAAGTTAAGGCGGGTCTGATCTGTGTCTCTTTGAATGGCTGCTTAACTCCTCAGTACTACGCATGCGTTTTCCCCCCTGGATAGGGGCCCCCTCCTGCTCACCATCAGTACTCATGACAGAGGATGAGCAATCCTTATAGTGGAATAATATTCCTGAGGACAATGTACTTTGCAATTCAGCACAGCTGTGGCTTTGCTGCGAGCTACAATTATCAAAGATCATTGGAAGAGGAAGTCAGGTAACCCATATGACATCCCACAAGCGCAATAGAGATGTGATTTGCTAGAGCAACCCCCTTATGCTTATGAGACAATGCTGAGTTGATCCCTGATAATTCCAATACAAATGTTAGCAGTTTTTTTTTCTTACCTTCCCAGGTTGGCAGCCATTCCAGTTCCTTAAGATAACTTGGATATATTCTTCAACATAGAAGTTGGCCTACAGTGCAAATAATAGATCCCTTAGATGAACATCTTCCCCTGTTTACCCTGTTTTAAGCAATGTTTAAAGGTTTGGTTGCTTGATGTAGGAATTACTCCAACACCTTCTGAGATGTGCTGGATTTTACTCAGAGGGTTCAATGTTCATTTGTTAATAATCAGAGTCTTAGTATTTTTATTTTGTGGAAGTAGTTTGGATTTTCATTGTGTTCCTTACCAAAACTGAGATCTCATAAATATGTTTTGTTTGGGGTTCAGGATTCTATATTAGCTATTATACTTGCCCTTGCTTTCATTTTTTCTTCCTTTTCACATTTTACATCATCCAGGTTCAGAGGTAGGAAGCCTATGAAGAAGGAGGGAGGGAGGGAGGGAGGGAGGGAGGGAGGGAAAAAGAACCTTCACTTCTTGCTTTTGAGTTCCGTTTTGGTTGATCACAACAGGAAACTGGCACTAGAACCGATGGACTTTTTTTGCTCTCTGAAAGTGAGAATGGGAGACATTTCTCTAGCTAATAGCAATCTCAATGAGTTTTCAGTAACAACTACTGAATGTTTACACAGTTCAGAATAACAGAAGGCAGTTATGTGATACAAGATAAACTTAAGCAATGTGTATACTGGGGGAAAGAAAAAGTGAGAAAAGAGGAATGTAGCAAAACATCAACCAGACAATGAACTGGAAAAGGCAATGGTCTGAGGAGGAGTAAGACTAGTTTGCAGGGGAACATCACTAGGGAGCTTGGATTCCAAATGATTAAGGTGATGTTGAGACTGAAATGCTTCAACTGCTGATCTTTTGCATGTCAAGCCAGATGGAAATTTCACAAATAAACAAGATGGTAACAGTCTTGATTAAGATTGGGAAAAACCATGCTGATATTTGTCAGCCATGGAGCAAACTAGGTAATTGGAACAAGTAACTACTATCCTGTTCAGTCTTTTGTGACAGGTCAACAGGGAGAGAGCAAAGATGAGATCAATAGTTCTACCTGTATCTGTTGCTGTACCTAGTTGGAGAGTAACTTTTCTAACTTTCCCACTTTTGGAAGGGGCAACAAGGAGCACCATTATCATGCTTCTTCCTTTTCCTCCAACATGCATATTTATTTTTATTGATCTGATCTGATCTGATTTACACACCTGCCCATGTCACACACATGACTCTGGGTGGCCTATAAGGATTAAAACCACAACCTTCCCCCACAACATATAATCCCAGGTGCCCAAGGATAAACAGTAACCGTACTTACAGAAACAAAAAGCACAACAACAGCAGAACTCATCTAACCACCAAATGCCCAGGGGAAAAGTAGCATGTTTGAATTTGTTTCAACCTAACTCACCTCACAAAATATTGATGGGCAGACGAGAAGGAGAACTTTGCCTTGAACCTCTTGTTTAGAACCCTTCTAAACAACCTCCATTTATATGGACTTCAGAGTTCTTAACACTAGTAATGCTGGCTGGGGAATTCTGAAAGAACATTCAGGTTGGAGAAGGTTGTCTAAATAATTTTTAATAAATACATACTCCAGTTCCTAAACATGACAGATTTGGCATGGAACTCACCGGCAGGTATATAATGAGATATGAGGACAAAGAGGTGGGAGAAGTGGAGCAGAGATGTTGGACGTTTTTCTGCTCCTTACTGTGGTGCTGAATATGTTCTTGCAACTCCTTATGACTTCTATGATTAAGCTCTCATCTAACACTCTCTAGGTAGTGTTGGATTATTATAGCTGGACCTTTTTCTTTTGTATGGAATAGCAATTTGATACTTATGTCTTTGAACACACATGTGGGAAAGATATCAGAAGCTGCCAAGAAGGTACTCATCTGCAACTTAGTGGGATTGTGATGTGTTCAATTTGCTGGAGTTTTTAAATGTTAATAAAAGAACTCCAAGAAGCTAACAGCAATCTTGCAGAGTAGTAGCATGAACCAAAAAAAGGAACTTGCACATTAAGCTTAATTATGTTCAGAAATAAATTCAGTCTTCACACTGTAGTTAGATGAAGAAAAATAGAGATAGCTTACTTTTATTCAGTAGATCTGGATACAGGTAGGTTCACAGTAGAAAGCACTTAATCATCACTGGTTGATGAAAAGGGGAGAGCAGCTCTTCCTGCTTCCATGTCTGCCCACAAGGTAATGGAGTCTGTTAATCCCCAAGCCCAAGAAGGAGGAGGAAGAGGAAGTCAGGTGGAAGTAGTTTGGATTTTCATTGTTTTCCTTACCAAAACTGTCAACTGCATCCTTCAATTCATCTGCTTTCCTACTGATTATTGCCATCTGCTCAAATATAGCAATCAGAGTTCCAGCAGTAAACAGGTATATAAAACTTTTTATAGAGTTATGCAGTCCTTGGTGCTCTCTCAGCTTGGGTGTTTGCTTGGCAGACATTTCATTACCCAGCTAGTTAACATCATCAGTTCTAATGAGGTGAGTGTGGGGTTTGTTCCCTGTTTATATATAGTAACTTGCTCTGCCAGTGTTGGTGGGGGTGTGGTTTCTCCTTGGTAGTTCCTTTCTGCTTGCTTGTTTGTCTGGTGTTAATCCCTGCTTATCTCAGTGGTGGCTGCTGGAAGGAGTGTGTTTTGGTCTTTTTGTATCCTTCTTAGCTTTTTGTTGTCCATTATGAATGGTGTGTAAATGTGGTTTATTTCTATGTGTCTATTGTTGGCTGATTTGTCTGAATGCCAAGCTTCCAGGAATTTCCTAGTGCTTTCAAATTTAGCTTGATTTAGGATGCTCACAGTTTCCCAGTTGAGTCTCTCCATGTGTTGTGAGATCAAGGAGTTTTCACTGTGTCTTCTGACTGCTTGCTAGTATTCATGGATGCACTCTGCTAGTACTCTGCCTGTCTCCCCTACATAGTGGATGTTCCAGTCCTTACAGTGTATGTTGTAGATGATCCCTGTTTTTTTCTTCTTGGGCTACTGGTTCTTTTGGTTTGCTTAAGATGTTTTAGAGGGCTTCATTTGGTTTGCATACTACGGTGATGCCATGTGGTTGTAATAGCCTGTTGGTTGTTTCTGAGATGTTTTTGATATATGGTAGTATTATCCTTTTCATAGCTTGTGTTGTGCTGTAGTGGGTTGAGTGGTGAGGCACTTTTTGATAAAGTTGGGTGGGTATCCATTTTATTGGAAGATGTTCAGGTGGTCTGTTTCCTTTTTCTCATGTTCTGGATTGCTGCAATGCTCATCTGAATAATGTTCTTACACAGCTCCTCTTGTGGGAGGTTGGGTTGTTGCTTAGGTAATGGAGCACTTGGTTAGTGTGGGTTGTTTTTCAAAAGATTTGAGTTTCTAATTCGCCATTGTTTCCTCTGCTGATGAGGCTATCCAAGAAAGGCTAGTGTGTTCTTGTTTTCTTCTTCCCTTGTGAATTTTATTCCTTTGAACATGTTGTTGATTGTTTCATGTGTCTTCTGTAGTTCCTTTTTTATTATGATGAAGGTATCGTCTACATACAGGATCCATACTTTTGGTTGTATGTGTGAGAGTGTTATAGTTTCTAGATGCTGCATTACGGTCTCTGCTATGAGTCCTGAGAGTGGTAATCCCATGGGTGTTCCTCTGATTTGTTGGCATATCTGTCCATCAAACTGAAGGTAGTCAGTGAGGCAGAGGTTGATGAGGTCCATGATTCTGGGTATTTCGATCTTAGTGTATTTGGCTAGGTCAGGTGGTGTTGTGTAGTACTGCTGCCATGGATTCTTTCACTAGTTCTGGATCTATGGACGTGAAGAGTGCTGTGACATTGAATGAAACCATAATTTCATCTTCTTCTATTTTTAGGTCCTTGATTTTCTGGATTTTCTTTTTATAGAGTTTTTGTAAAGTCTCTTTGAAGTATTTTATCTACAGTAGTTCTTCAGATTGTTCCTTGGAGAATTCAGTACTTATATGGGAGATATTACTACACCATAAATCATCATTCCTCAAATATTCCCAGTTTAAATAAGGGCAGATCATCATTATAGAGAGGTTATTGCTGCAATATCCTGAATCTATCAGCAGAATTCCAAACGTTTGAATCACTTAAGTCACTTAGGTTACTAATATGCTCTTTGCCGGTAATAACTTACCAGTTCTCAGTCGTTTTGATCCTTTAGGTCAATTCAGAGAACCAGGGCTGGTCCTATGTCTCTTTTTCTTTCCTATTTTGTAAAGCTGTTCGTATCTATTAGTATTCCAAATCCCACATGATCAGAGAGTGACCATTTTTTACTCTTCTTTGCAATTAAGCGACTGGTATGAAGCATGGTAGAGAAAAATAATGATTCAAAATAAAAACAGGTAAGAGTAATACTGTGTCAAGCTAAAATGTATTTTAGACAAACAAATATTTGATGGAATCTAAAGGTAGTTTTTGTTTTTCTAAAATGTATTTTGGATAAAAGTCTTAAATATTTGTATTTGTTATAGAGCACATGCCATCCTGATAGGATGAGGAGTCAAGAATCCAAAGCCAATACCATTCCTGTTAGCCTCCAAATGATGCTGACTCTTGCCAAGCTTCTGGAGGTGTTAGAAGTGATGAAGGACGCACTAACAACCCTCACCTATGCTGTGGTTGTCAGAGGTTCTCCAACTGTAGCTTAATTGCCAAATGAGTTACCATTCCTTTTGAAACAGGACATTTTGAGAATCTTGTTAAAACAATTCATGTTTCAACAAGAATAGAGTGTTGTTACATGTGAATATCTATGGAGAGAAAGTTTAGATTAATAATGCTTGTAACAGCTTTGAGATGGGTAGATTCTGCTATCAAAAAAAGAATAACCTCTATAGCAATTGAAAGATTAAACCATATTATGGCATACACTTTCATGACTTCGGAAATGGTCATACTTCACTGATAAAGCACATGTTTCTTTTAGCTGTATTTGTTCTCCATTGCTTTTGGTCTGAATTCAGTGGACTAGTAATTGGGAATATGTGGGGAAGCCTGAAATGTAGAAGTAACTCTTGCCATTATATTTAAACTGATTAGTTTTCTGCTTTGAAAAAAGAAATCTTTTCAAGCAGTAATTATACTCCAAATGGGGGGCACTCCACACATGGAGCCCAGGCCAATTAGTGCCAATACTCACTCCCTTTAAAAATGTCCTGGTACTGAGTGTAGAAATATAACTAAAGTAATGTTGACTTTTGGGTGCTCCTCCAACCTCATCTGGCAGTTTCCATAGCTAGATGACCCTTCTGGTATCTAGTGTCATGTTCACCGTTTCGATGTTTCTGCATTGTAACGGTTCGCTTGCCATGGTGCTGATACGTGTTCTGGCTGGGAGGGTGCTGCTGCGAGCCTTGTACTGAAAACGTGTTGATCTGTGCCAGAAGGAATATGTTTAGACTATCTCTGAAATGTCAAGGTCTCTTTGCCCGTTGAGCAGCAGAGCTCGTTAGGAGCACCTGGGAATGTGGGGTGAACTGTATGTGAGGGAGGGGCTGGGCTGCTGGTTGTAAGATGCTATTCAGTTTGAATTTAGGTGCGCTTTTCTCATTCTCAGCTTTTTACCTGTTTGCACCCATTTCTAAATAAACTCAGAACCTGAATTGTTCCTTTGAGTCTGAGTGTTTTATTGGAATTAAGGCAACTATCACATAAAGCTGAGAATCATTTTCCAAACCAACCTCGCTGCTCTTTACTGGAAAATTTTCTTGTGAAAGAGGATCCAGCGATGGCTGAGGGGGGAGAGGATCTTACAGAGTTTGAGGAACGGGCGGAACAAGCTCCAGAGTCGACGACCACAAGCAGGGACCCGAGCCCTGTCCCCGCCCGAGCAACATCTCAGTCGGGGGACTCCTACTCTACAGCAGGATCAAGGAAACCGCCGCAGGACGACAGAGCGGGGCAGGAGCAATTCCTATGGGATGCGCTGACGGACCGTCAGCCCGGGCCATCCCGCTCAACATGGAAGCTATGCTGGCCGGACACTCTGCTGGGGGTGGGACCCAAGGTGTCACGGAGCCCTCCGCAGGAGGGACCGGGGCTGGAGGACTCCGCCATGCCGGACCGGATTAGGGTCCTGGAATCCAAGATCGAATCCATGGAACATGTCTTGCGATCCATGTCAGCTGCATTTGGGGATCTTGTAAGAATCGTCAAAGGCCCCAGGGTGATGCAGCAGCCCAGCCTCCCACCTTCCCCCTCACTGCATCAGGGAAGAAGCACCCCACCACGGGACTCACCAGCGGGTCCGCGGGGATCTACTCCCATAGGGGTGGCTCCGAGGCAGCCATTCAGTGGGGTTCAACCTATTGGGGGAACCCCCCGGGTGTCATGTTCATCGTTCCAATGTTCTGAATACATCGTAACATTTCGCATGTCACTTTCCTGATTCGTGTTTGCTGGGTGGAGATTTCCAGCCATGCCAGGCTGTAATCTCCTTGCTGTAACTGTGGAATGTATGTTTGGGTTATGGAATGTGTTCAAGGTTACTTTCTCAGGCTGATGTGGGCAACGGTTGCTAGCACCTGGGAGGGGGTGGTTGCTAAGCGCGAGCGAGGGTGGAACCGGGTTTGAAGCGAGGGTTTTTAGTTTGTATTTGGTGCGCTTTTGCTCATTCTCAGCTTTCTTTGTATCTGCATACTATTCTTTCAATAAACCAGTTATCCTTAAGCACCTGCTTGTGAGACTGAGTTTGTCAGAATAGGCAACCATTACACCGGGACTTCCCGGTGAAGTTTGATGGTGACCCCGCTAACCTATCCTTCTTTCTCACCAATGCTGCCAGCTTCATGAGTCGGCATGGCCACCTCTTCCCGTCGGAGGACGAGAAGATAGCGGCGGTGGCCACAAAACTGAAAGGCAGAGCGGCAGACTGGTATGTCCAGATGTCAGAAATTGGGGCTCCAGCCCTCGCCTCATTTGATGCCTTTTTGGCTGCCTTAAAGTGCTACTTTGAAGATCCCTTAGCTAAAGAAAGGGCTAAGGATGCGCTGAAAGCACTTGTGCAGGGGCAGAAGTCTGTGGCTGACTATGCCCTGGAATTTAAAGTTTTGGCAGGCAAAGTTCCTGAATGGTCTGAGGCCACCTTGGTTGATCGCTTTAAGGATGGCCTCAATCGTGAAGTCTTCCGGGGCTCTTGGGCAAGATGATCCCAACTCATTGCATGATTGGATCTGCCTCGCTGGTAAAGCAGAACATGCGCAGCGCACCTTCATGATGGCCACACGAGAGGACAAGCCTGTCTCATCTGGCCGCACTTCGGGACTGGCGTCTACCTCGCGCTGGGATACGGAGAAGCAGTGCCGGTTTGTCCAGGTGTGATGCATCACCTGTGGGAAGCCGGGTCACTGAGCTGTTGACTGCCCCAAAACAAAGGCGGCAGAACGTCCTGTGAAAGTGCTTCAAAAAGCAACCAAGAAAACCATCAACCCTACTCATCGGGTGACAGGAGCGCTGGCTACTGCAGACGATGAAGACATCTACACCCCAGAAGAAGAATTAGATGCATTGGAGCAGTTGGCGGGAAATGCTTTCCACCTGTCTTAACCGGCGCCACGGGGCAGGTGGTGCAATCCGGGCACAACTTCAACGGGGTGAGTGCTGATTGCCCTATTCTCACTGTCAAAGTTGACTTGGGCTTTCAGAAAAAATCTATTGAGGTCTGGGCTTTACTGGACTCCGGATGTTCTAGGTGCTTGATCCATCCTGATTTAGTAAAAGAATTGGATTTACCCTGCTTCCCCCTCCCAAAGCCACTGCATTTGCAGCAGCTTGATGGCTCGACTGCGGGGGGGGGGGCTACCCACTTCACGGGGGAGGTGGCGTTGCGCATGGGATCCCACTTCAAGCTTATTCAGTTCATGGTGACTCCTGTGGGGAATCCCCTGGTGGTACTAGGGCTCCCATGGTTTGCTTCCCATAACCCCTACATCAATTGGCGCTCCCGCTCCATTACCTTTGAGGATGGCTTCTATCAAGCTCCTCTGCTGGGACGTCCCATGCCTCCAACGGCTGGGCAGGCAGAGATTGTGGCTGCCCCCCCTCCCCCTTGGAGGATCTTCCAGCCACGTACTTGGACTTTGCTGATGTCTTTGGGGAGGAGGAGGCCAACCAGTTGCCCCCCCATCGCAAAACTGACTGTTCCATTGAGCTTCTCCCGGGCGTTCCCTTGCCAAAGCCAAAGATTTACCCTATGACTAAGAAGGAACTCTCCGCGCTGTGGGAGTTCATTGACAAAAACCTCGCTCGAGGCTTCATTGAACAGGTGAACTCGCCGGTCGGGGCACCCGTTTTATTTCGCGAAAAGAAGGATGGCAGCCTTCGACTTTGCACGGATTACCGAGGGTTAAATTCTGCCTCCCTTTCCAACAAGTACCCTCTGCCCCTCGTCAAAGACATGCTCTCACACCTGTCTACAGGCAGAGTTTTCTCCAAGTTGGATCTTCGCGAAGCCTACTATCGCATTTGCATTCGGGAGGGGGATGAATGGAAGACTGCTTTTAATTGCCCACTGGGTTCTTTCCAATATAAAGTTCTCCCATTTGGCTTGGCAGGGGCTCCGGGTGTGTTTATGCAACTGATCAATGAGGTGCTGCATGAACACTTGTTTAAAGGTGTCTTAGTGTATTTGGATGATGTGCTCATTTACACTAAGTCCTTAAAGGAGCATGAACGCCTGCTGAGACAGGTGCTTACCAAGCTTAGAAACGCCAAGCTTTATGCAAAGCTCTCTAAATGTGAGTTTCACAAGTCTCGCTTGGATTACCTTGGCTACAGGATTTCAGCTAAGGGCATTTAAATGGCCTGTCAAAATTCAAGCGGTGCTTTTTTGGGAACGCCCCAGAACCCGGCGCCAACTTCAATGTTTCCTGGGATTCGCAAATTTCTACAGATCCTTTGTCCGGGGGTTCGCTGAAATTGCTCTCCCCCTCACTGATTTGTTATGCACTAAGGGGGTGGGGGAGACCCGCAAAGTTAACCCAGGGGCCGTGCTCAATTGGACTCCTGCATGTCAAGCTGCTTTTGATCAGCTTAAGGTTCTTTTTACTGAGGAGCCCATACTCTCTCACCCCGACCCAGATCTTCCCTTCGTCATTCAGGTTGACGCTTCTGACTTCTCTATTGGGGCTGTTTTGTTGCAAAAAGATACTGCTGGGGTTTTGAGACCCTGTGCTTATCTGTCCCAAAAATTTTCGGAGAAGAATGGCGTTGGCATGTTTGGGAGAAGGAGGCTTTTGCCGTAAAGGCTGCCTTAGAGGCTTGGCGACATCTTTTGGAGGGCGCTTCTTCCCCATTTGACGTTTGGACGGATCACCGCAACCTCGAGGCGCTCCGGGCGCCCAGGCACCTCACCCCAAAGCAAATTCGGTGGGCGCAATATTTCAGCTGTTTTAATTTCCAGCTAAAATTTCTCCCCGGAAAGAAGAATTTTATGGCTGATGCTCTTTCCCAATTGCCTCAGGATGAGAACCCACTCTCCGATGTCGTTGGCACTGTTTTATCAGGACCACAACTTGGTTTGGCGGCTGTCACCCGCAGCCACGCACGGGGGCAACCGCCTCCTCCTGCCTCGCAGGTTCGCAAGCCTCCTGCTTTATCCAATTCCTTGCGCTCCGCTTTTGTATCGGCGCTGCGCTCAGATCCATGGTTTCTGACCAACCCTGACAAGGTGTCCATTGAGCATGACCTCGCTTGGATCAAGGGGCGGTTGTATGTACCTGACTTGCAGCGTTCCACTGTTCTGTCACGGTCTCATGACAGCAAGTTAGCTGGTCATTTCGGTTTTCTAAAGTCCCTCCATCTCACCCGTAGGCAATTCTGGTGGCCTACTCTCCGTAAGGATGTTAAGGCTTATGTGGCTTCTTGCCCTGTCTGTGCTATGTCGAAATGGGCTGTGGGTAAGCCCCAGGGGCTGCTACAGCCAGTGGCTGAACCTGCACACCCTTGGGATGTGATTTTCATGGATTTCATTGTGGACCTACCACCCAGCCAAAAGAAAACTCTCATTTGGGTGGTTAAGGACTACTTTTCTAAACAGGCACATTTCGTTCCCTGCGCTGGTATTCCCTCAGCTCAACAACTGGCAAAACTCTTTTTGGTACACGTGTACCGCCCACACGGATGCCCCTCCCATTTGGTGACCGATAGGGGCACACAATTTACTTCCAGATTTTGGCGGGCTTTTTTGAAACTGATTGGCACTGAACAGGCATTGTCTACCGCGTGGCATCCCCAGACTGACGGATCCATTGAAGTCCTTAATGCCACTTTGGAGCAATTCCTGCGCTCTTATATAAACTATCATCAGGATGATTGGGTTGACTTGCTTCCCTTCGCTGAAGTGGCTTACAACAATGCGGTCCACCAGACCACGGGTCAAACCCCATTTCGCATTGTTTCTGGTAGGGATTTTGTTCCCATCCCTGAATTTCCCCAGCCGCCTGCTCCGGCTGTTGACACCGGGGCTTGGGGCTCCCGGCTAGCTGATTCCTGGCCAGTCATTCGCACAGCTCTTCGGGAAGCTCAAGAGACTTATAAAAAACATGCCGATCGCCGCCGCCAGCTGGCTTTTCAAGTAGGGGATTTAGTCTGTCTGTCTACTAGATTTTTAAAGTCCCCTCAACCGTCTAAAAAATTGGCTCCTAAGTTCATTGGTCCTTTCCCGATTACTGCAGTGATTAATCCTGTCACTGTTCATTTGGATTTGCCTCATAATTTGAAGCGTTTGCATCCTGTTTTTCACTGCAGTTTGCTCAAGCCTGCTCACGATTCGTTCCGCTGGCATCCTCGCGCTCCTCCCCCTCCACCGATCATGATTGATGGGCAGCAACACTTTGAAGTTAAGGAGGTGCTGGACTCTCGCAGACTGCGGGGAACTCTTCAATACTTGGTCCGCTGGAAACACTTTCCACATCCTGAATGGGTTGCTGCCCAAGATGTTCTTGCCCCTGATTTAATACGTGCTTTTCATGTTGCTTACCCTTCTAAGCCCTCTGATAGCTAAATTTTTTTTGGGGGGCGGTATGTCATGTTCACCGTTTTGATGTTTCTGCATCGTAACGGTTCGCTTGCCATGGTGCTGATATGTGTTCTGGCTGGGAGGGTGCTGCTGTGAGCCTTGTACTGAAAACATGTTGATCTGTGCCAGAAGGAATGTGTTTAGACTATCTCTGAAATGTCAAGGTCTCTTTGCCCGTTGAGCAGCAGAGCTCGTTAGGGGCACCTGAGAATGTGGGGTGAACTGTATGTGAGGGAGGGGCTGGGCTGCTGGTTGTAAGATGCTATTCAGTTTGAGTTTAGGTGCGCTTTTCTCATTCTCAGCTTTTTACCTGTTTGCACCCTTTTCTAAATAAACTCAGAATCTGAATTGTTCCTTTGAGTCTGAGTGTTTTATTGGAATTAAGGCAACTATCACATCTAGTTGGAAGAGTTTGAAGCCTCTTCGAGGTACTGGAAGTTGCAGAGAAAACAAGCGATGCAGAACCTTGCTTTCTAAAGTGTGTTGGGGCTAGGTGGGAGGGGGAGAGATGGTTATTTTGTGAACCAGCTTCAAAGGGGTGCTTTGCATGAACCACCCTAAAATATTTAGATGTTTCACTGATGTAATACACAGAGCTGATCCAGTGTTGCAATAAGAAATTTTGTTTTTTTCCTTTCTTTGCTGCCATCTCATGGTAATGAAAAATAAAGCACTCACTACTACTGTTTATTCAGCAGTTGGCACTACAGAACACCTTTTCCCCATCTACTACTCTCCAAATACATTGATCACAATTCCCATTATCCTCCACCAACTGTGGTCTCACTGCTAGGGATGACACTATATAATTGGACACGTCTAGAATGTCAAAGGTTGTATGAGTGGGAAGAAGCAAGGACTGCACACATTTCCCTACTTTTTTTTTTAAGAAAGGACTGCTTTTCATTGGCAGTTGTCATCAGAAGCAAGTCAGAGAAATGGAGTCGCATTGCCAAAAAACTATCCGGGGTTGGGTAAAACAAAACCTTGTTCCTTTAGCAGTTGAGGGATGAGAGAGGAATTAAAATGAGACAGGAGAAGTTCCTGTTGTGGGACTAACAATGAAATCAAAAAGGATTTTAAAAAGTAGCAGAGAGTCAGTGAAACACAGGTACGTCCAGTGACATTTCCCTTGGGAAACTTCAGTAGAACTGTTACATGTGAGTTGTTTTCTGCTGAAATGTCTTGTTCACTCACTCACATGATTTCACCTGGAGCTTCAAGGGCTTGTTAGTCACGTAAGTAGGTATCATGAGGGATGGATATGCCCACAGCTATGAGCTTATGGATTCATGAAAGGATAGTTTCAGTATCTTGTATCAACATGCTTCAGTCTTCCATGTATGTTGTACCTAGACTTCAGCTGCCCTCTTCTTCAGTCCCTTACAGAGTGCCCAGCACTGGTTGACCTTCTGAGAACTTGCTATTTTCACCCATTGGACTAAATATGCACTTCATGCTTTGTTTGTACTACTAGAGGACTCATCCTGGAAACCCAACTATTCGTGTGCTTTCTAGCCCTAATGATTTTTCAGACCCAAGTGCCTTTTCTTTTTGCTTCCCAAAATCTGAAATTAAATCACTTTTCTTCCTTTTCTATGACTAAGAATGTGAATATTAGCCACACTGCAGAGAGTCCATTCCTTGGGGACTATTTCTGGTTTTACAGCTACTAGCTGTTGTGGAAACAGAGTGCCTCAATGAGATTAGAAAAGATAAATTCCTTTCAACTCACCTTTGGAGGATCCAGAAGTGTAGACTAAAAACTACACAATGTGCTGAAGCCTGTCAATCTCCTATCAATGCTGTTAGCACCCAAACTGTTTATTTGTTTTTCTTGTTGCAGTTTGCATTTATTATAAATGTTGGATTCCTATTGAGGATAATAAAAGCTCATTACATCTAGACAAATTCCATCCTGAGAAATGTAGAAAAAAACAGTTTTGCAGATATCTATGATTAATTGAAATTTATATTCTGGGAAGTTTATCTGCTGCTTATGATTTGTTTTATCCTAAACTGACATTTTCAGTGCAAGCTGACTTTTTATTATTGCTTCTGTATTATCTATAATATCTGGTTTAATACTATTGCTTAATTTTTATTCTTACCAATTTGTTTATTTTATTTATTTATTAAATTTATATCACCGTCCATCTTCCCCAATTTATCACATAAACTATCTTGAGACCTCCAATTTGAAAAGGAAAAGCAGAGAACAATTATCTTCATCTTAAAATATTTTGTCTGATAAATTAAAACTGCTTAGACCAAGAACAAGCCAAGTTTCCATGGGTCCTCACCTCACTCACCTTTAGTTTTATACTGCAACACTGCTATGTTGGTTTATTAAGGTACCATTTCTCATGAAAACCCTGTTGGAATAGAATCTTTAACTTAATTAATGTGAAGTTAATGCAGGGTGTTTCAAACTGTGGGATGTAACCCCTCCAAGGAGTCCTGAGTAACTTAGAGGGAAGCTGCAAAATTTTCAAAATTCAATCAGGCTTTGTACAAGTAATACTTGAGTGCTGTTAAACCTCACTCCAGATTTTGTCCCTGTTTTGCCTCTCCAAGTTCACCAAGTTCAAGAATTTCTGAGTTATATAGATTGAAGTTTAATTATTAAGAGTAAGTAGTTTGCTTATTTCTTGCCCAGCAAAAACCTGATTTAATGACAAAATCGTACACCTCTGCAATCTTTTCTTTGAAGGTAAATTTGACCAGTATTTAAGTTGTGTGTGTTTGTGTGTGTGTTTGTACCTCTCTAGTAATGTGAAGTATATTTAATTCCACCCCATCACATAGGATTTCTAGTCCAATCTAGACAAACTCTAGAACTTTTTACATTTCAAGTCTTAGTTACCTAAATAAAACTGAAAATATAATGGTGGCATTGCATTGTATTTTTCTGTATGCATGACAGGTAGTGTCTGTATTATCTCATGATTTCCATTAGGAAGCAGTGAAATGTGCCCCATTCTAAGCAGGTGGTAGAACCTCATGAGTATTTTCTGGATTTGGAAGCAAACTGCAGGCAAGCTGGACTATGAACAGATGGGTGGCCCCCAGGGAATTGCAGGGCTTTAGCCTGAACTGGGAAGTCAGAAGGCATCCTCTCAGAAGGCAGTGGTGAACCATTTCTGCACTGTTGTCAAGAAAGCTGCATGGTTTTGTCTGTGCAGTTACCACAGTAGAGCTCAACTTGAGGCACCTTTACCTCTACCTTGTAACTTGTAATATGATTAATCTCTACAGCAGACACAATTTTCTTTCTTGTTCCACAGAGAATTACAGCTGCTCAAGAAAGAATGTCTAGACAAACTCTTTCTTCGCATGCTTGGAACTTAGCAGATTTCTTGCCAGGTCCCTACCCTGGTCATCTAAAATGTATTTGATCTCCAAATCTCTACTGGGCTCTTTTTTGTTTCATTTTAATGTTGATGATTCAACTTATTTTATTTTATTTATTTATCATATTTTTATCACCGCCCATTTCCCCCACATGGGAGACTCTGGGCGGTTTTACATGATGGTTGTTTTACATGATGGTTGTGTTTATTGCTGTTTATTTAAAAATATAAATCCCCAGGAAAACATGCTGGATAGCAATACATTTGCACAGATGCCCAACATAGGTGAGACACAAGTAACCCTGTCACTCTTTATTGCCACAATGTACAAAGACTTGAAGAATTTTCTACACATAAACAGGAAAAATACTGGTTACAAATTCTATTACAGGATTAAGTGTCAACTGAATGCCCTTTCCCCCCGTCAGATGTAGAGTTGAATGAGTGGAGGTGTGGACTGACTGAACATGCATTTTTAACTGTGTGTGTGCTCACTTCCTTACACTATACATTCTCCTCCATCCACCAATCCATATACTCAAATACTTGTTTAGACATAGCAGTATCTACAGTATGTCCTAGAAGATCATTCAGTCTTCCAATATTCACACATTCAATGTCCCCCCCACCAATTGATAATACCTGTAAACCAAGTGCCCAATCTGTCCTGCAGCCAGAGCCAAAATAAGTCACTGGGGTGGGGTGGGGGTGGCCAATACGAACTGGGCAGCTCCTCAGCCATGACTGTAGAAACATCAAGAGCGTTCTGTAAGATTTCTGTTGGGAAGAGAGGGAAAACACTGTTTGAACACTCTAGACTGCTTCAGCAATGGGCTAGAGATGAGATGGAGAGGGTGTCATGACAACATGTCCCTCAAAATGGTTAGTAAAGCATCTTTGTGATGCAGCAAGGAGAATGTGAGGATAAGCCCTCAGAGATTGTAGCTGTGACTAGTGGAGCCCAATGAGATATGTAAGGCAAGGTAACAGATCTTCACTGCATTAGAGGCATAGCATCTTTTGTGAAGTATACCTCTGATTATTCTGGCAGATAGGGAACTCTAATAAGGTTAAGTCTTAGAACTTATAGATATGAAGTGCTTATCCTGTGATTGATCAGGTATCATTGCACATCCCTTTCCTGGAATTAAAAGAATATTATGAGCATAGTAGAGGACATTTCAGATGATGAATTCCATTCATTCATTCATCTGTAGCTCTCTTTAAATATATTTAATCTGACTGAGTCCATGGGAGTGAGAAAGTTAATAATTAGTTTGAAAAAGAATTCATGGGAGATGCCGCTGCAATAAGTATATTAATCTTGAAAGTGCCACAAGATTTTGTTTCTAGCAGCAAGTAACTATCCCTAGAAGCCTTGCTGCATGTAAAGTAGAGCTGAACAACTCACAGCTCATTGGTCAAATATGCTCCCCAATCCCCTTTTGCCATCACTTAGAACACTCCCAGTTCTCTACCTTTCAGTGGTACAGCCAACAAGCATTCTGGCTTCAGGTACCTCTCTTCTGCACTCCCACTTTCCATGTATGTTACCCTGATCTTCATAGGTTGCCCATGAAAATGCTAGAGGAGTAAGAGACAGTCAAATGGAAAAGATTATCCTACGTAATTCGTGAATATATAACATGTTATTGTGTTGCTGCACACACAATATGTATGCTGAGACATAACATTTGAATTTGCCCAAGATGATTCAAAACCTTGACACACACACTCCCCCTTCGGGCCAAATTAAGCATTGTGACCAGTCTGTGACTTCCAGGCCCTTCCAAAGACCCATGAAATGACACATTTCCCATGAGGTTGGTTTCTTCTGTAAGTTCATATATTGTAACCATTGTAAGACTTGGCAGTGACAGTTGTGGCTTTTTAATGCAGGTATGTTGATTTTTGCATCAGTTCATAAGTTTAATATTCCAGACTTTCTGAAATCACTGTTACTTCCTGTCCATGCTGTTAAGGTGTTCAACTTGCATCTCAAAAGAGACTGAATGGCCTGCTGGAAATTGTCACTGATCATGGGATAAAGTAATAAATTACCACATGTGTTCACTGCAGCCAGTGGCCTGGATATAATGTAGGCTATGTGGATATGCTTTTCAACACTGCAGCTGACTGAGTACATCCTCAATTCAGTTCGAACTACTCTAAGGACATGGAAAGGTAGGAAGCACATATAAAAGACTACTAAGAGGAGAATAGCAAGTTTACGGGCCTTTTGCTTATAAGGGTTTTGAATGTTGGGTCCTGTAGCCAAGGTATAGATGATGACACTGTAACAAAGAGTCACAATTATTAAAGGCAAATAGAAGGCCAAGCTACTTAAAAGCCAGGTATACCACCTGATAACAACCAGGTTTTCAGAACTAGTCAGGTCAAGGCAAAGAGATTTGTTCTCCATTGTTTTCGAGGTAATCAAAAAATTGACAGGGCTCACAGCTACCAGTGAAATTACCCAAGATGCAGCACAGGCCACAACTGCCCATGACTTTTTCCGAACAGAAAAGGACGCTATTGGATGGACGATTGCAAAGTATCGGAAGATGCTGAAACAAGTCAGAAAGAGGATGCTGCTATACAAGTTAAAGTGGAAGCTGAAGCGGATGAACTTGCACAAAAAATCCCCGAAGATCCAGTGTTCCCCATTGGCATAGTAGTGAATCCAGAAAGGGAGGCTGATTAAATAGAGGAGATCAGTGCAGGCCAAATTGAACATAATAATGGTGCTGCTCTTCCAAGGCCTCATCTTGGAAATGTACACACATATTACCAGGATGTTACCCAGGAAGCCCACAAAAAAGATCATGCTGTATAGAGGTGGCAGGTAGAATTTTCGAAGTTCATGGACTTCATCGGTGCAGTTCTCAAGATCAACAGCATCATAGCTTGGGTATGTGCTGGTCACATTTGCACTATCTTTAGATGCAGCTCTGTCCATCGTTATCATTGTGGAGCTGCAGAAAGAGAAGGAAGAAAGATACTTTCAGACAAAATGGCTCTATTCAGATCACTGGGTTGATCCAATCACCCTCTGTCCCAGGCTGAACCCTGATCCCCATATGTTGCCAGAGCATGATCGCAGTCAGACAGGTTTGGATATAATTGATGGCTTCCTGGCCATTGCGAAGGGGGCTGGGAGATCCTGACTTCATGCAGCACCCTTCCTCTCCAATTGGGAGAAAGAATTAAAACTCTTTGAGAAGGCAGGGAGGGAGGGCTGAGCCTCTATGGACCTTCTTCAGAGGCTGCAGCTGTTTGGGCTGAAACGAATCCCTCTAACTAAATTCAAGGACTCACAAGGGCCCCTGCCTTAGCCCAGGGGCCACAATACTGAATCCTCAAATGAGACAGAAAGGAAGGGGACCACCATATGCCCTTAAGCATACTGTTAAAGGTAAAGGTAAAGGTTTCCCTTGACATTAAGTCCAGTCGTGTCCAACTCTAGGGGGTGGTGCTCATCTCCGTTTCAAAGCCGAAGAGCCGGCGTTTGTCCGTAGACACTTCCTCTGTGGTCATGTGGCTGGCATGACTACACGGAACGCCGTTACCTGCCCACCGAAGCGGTACCTATTAATCTACTCACATTTGCATGTTTTCAAACTGCTAGGTTGGCAGGAGCTGGGACTAGCAACGGGAGCTCACCCCGTCATGCGGATTCGAACCGCCGACCTTCCGATCGGCAAGCTCAGAAGCTTAGCGGTTTAACCCGCAGCACCACCGGTCCCAACAGGTCCCTTAAGCATACTGTTATTAGGTTAAAAACTTTACCATAAAACAGAGCTACTTTCAATCATTTCACTTTGGCCACTTCTCTGTCAGTCTCTGCCATTATCTGAAACACCAATATTTACTTTGGGTATGGTTGAATAAAAATATAAAGCCTTTGAACTAGAATTTGGCAGGGTTTATTACCCAGGTATCCCTGGGTATGGGTGAAAGGTCAAGATAGTGGCCATGATAGTATGATTGAAGCTCTGCCTATTTTTTAATGCACATCACAACACACAAAATAACCCAGCAAGATGTCAATTGCACTGTCGTGGCTGCCATCTTGACTTTTTTGACCATCCCCTCAGAAGAGGCAAGGAGAGATATCACCCCACTTCCTCCAACTTTGGCTCACAGATGCCTCACTAGCCATTGTTTAAGGGCAGAAACTGCTGACAAAGTCTTCCTCTCATCCCCAGCCTGAATACTAGGCTGGGTCACTATGGGATTTTCTGGCTTGATGTGGACATGGCTATTTCTCTATCACTATCACTATTATTATTTAAAAAAAATAAATAGACAAGCAGGAAAAAAACTCAAAAATATTCTATCAGTAAGTGGACAGAAAAATTGCAGAAGTTGCACAGTTGGTGCTTAGTATATTGCTGATAAACGATTAATCATAAAATCATAATACATTTTAAAAGGAAATGGATTTTAAGGGTCTTTTTAAATCTCTGAGCTGAATGCCAATATCTCCACTATTTTATTATTTAAAGATAAATCACCTAACAGAAAAAAAATTCTATTAAAAATATTTTAAAGTAAATATTTAGTTTCTAACTTTCCTTTGTTGTACTCAAATGAAATACAATATTTATAAACATTTAAAATTTTCATATAGCTCTAACTTCAGTTCATGAAACAACTCCCTTTACCCTTAAAAACCATAGAGTACTCCAAATGTTTACATTTGACTTGCTGTGTAATCTGCAATATATACAGAAGACATTCTTGCTTGAATGTAGTCAAGCTCCAGTTGTGAATACCTGTGACTAGTTTTGCTGAAACAGCGTTTGCCGCCTTCTCCTTGCAGGATGGGAGGGACTCTGTGGCAGAGCGAGATGATGAAGCGAGAGGACCAGGAACTGCACAGCCTTGCTGGCTGCTTGGGGCCACCTGCACAGTGCAGCAGTCGCTACTGGGACCAGCAGCCTGCCCTTTGTCCTGCACCAGTTGCTAACACCCTGTAGGGAGCTGGATGTTCTGACTTCTTATCAAAGAATTGCACATCACAAGAAAATCAGTGTCCATCTTCAGAGATCAAAAGTATAAATCAGGGGGATTAACATGGAGAAGGAGGGAGGGAAACAAAGCTGTATAAACTGCAGGAAATGGGGCAGCATCTTGCCAAGCTCCCCAGGCCCTGCAGCCCTGCACCTTGGCAGAGCAGGTCAAGAGATGGCTGCCCTCGCCTGCGTGGAGAGGCTGGCACACACCTTGCTTGAAGGAAAGAGGCTCAGCTCTGCAGCTGGGTGAGGCCCCCAACAAGGCACCCTCCACCTCCTGCCCTGCATGAGCCTGGAGGGAGACTGGCCAGTCAGGAAGATCCCTTGGGGCTGGCTGAGAAGAGGCGGCTGCAGACAGTGCCCTGCAGGGTGTGTGAGGGAGGCAGGGCTCAACCAGAAAGACCAGAGGCTGCCCCTTTGGAACTGCTGTTCCAGCTTCAGTGAGGCCTTGACTGAACTATTTGCACAAGCACACTAACTCTTCCTTAATGCAGTTAACCCAATGTGAACACAGCAAAAGTATACTCTATTTCAGATATGCCCATCCAAATCTGAGTCTGCCGTTGTCTGGATTTAACTCTGTATGTTCAACTGTTTTGCTTTAGGAAAGCATGAAAATATTTGTAGAACTCAGTTGAATGTACTTTAATCATGGTGCTAAATCTTGTGTTTCTCAGAACTCAGTGAACTGTAAATGAAATAAAATGAAAAAATACTTCTGTTCTTTCCCCTAAAGAATTGATGTATTCTTGTACAGAATACTGTTTAGGGTGTTCATAATTTTCCTCCTGCTCTGAACATTTCATTCTGAGTTCTCTTTTTTTCTCTCTCCTCCTATTTTTGCATTTCACTTCATTGAGATCCCCATTACAACCTAATAGAACTTCCTAGAACCTTTTCTTTGTTCATTTACTAGTTGACCATATTTATACAGCTTGCTTACCCTGAATTAAACTATTCTCTGAGTTTGCACAATACACTGAATCATAAATCAGTAGGATACACAACATGCCTAAAGTAAGCTATATTTAACCCTAAGAAAGCTGCCAAAGTTTCATAACAAACCCGGTAAGTATTTTGCCCATGTGGTTAGCAGATTCCTTAACCAACACCCTCTCAGTGTGTTGCACTATCACTCCCCGAATTTCTAGCTGGCCTGGGGGAAAAGAGAGGTGGCTCCACATTGAGAAAGTCTAATTTAAGAGCTCTGCTGAAAGCAACCTGCAAGATCAATAACCACAGAATTGTATATAATGTGGAAATTTAAAACAATTGTAGCCACAGGGTCTTTTTTTAATTAACTATTTCCAGATGGGTATTTTTGGAACACAGACACGGAAAGGAAAAAAGGCAGAAATAATGCCTGCAGTTTTAAGCTTTATATGAAGTAAGAAGGTAGGCCTACTGGGGCAAATGACAATTAATTCATTTTCTGCTTTTGAGGGAGCAGATGGTATGGAAAGGAACTGTTCATTCAGCTGTGAATCCAAGAGTACCCCCAAGTTGAGAGCCTGCAAAACATCCAGTGGTTTGTGCACAAACGTTAACTCTGACCTATACTCTAGAGCATCAAAACAGATTCTGGGACTTGTTCATTGATGACGTTTCTGGAACTCTTGATGAAAAGCAGGTGCCTCAAGGACTGAGGAAGAGCATTATGCAAAGGGAAGGATTCCCTGCTGCTGAGAGGGCCTGAAGCAGGAATCTGGGACTGGACAGTTTATCCTGTGTGGGCACACATTCAGGATGTGACAGAAACAGCCTCTCTTTAAACTCACTAACAAGTATCCCTTTCTGCTAAACCATGTGGGAACAAATGATACAGCCTTGCCTTTGAAGGAGCAAGGGTTTGTGCATGAAACACAACGGCCTATACTCAAGAACAGAATGGGAGGTGGGGGGGCATACCGGAAAAGATGTTCCTATGCAAGATACAGAACTTGCAGAAAAATACAGGAAAGCAATAGTTAAAACAGCCAACTACAAGCAGAATAGGCTTCCAATGAAAGTCACTCACAAGTATTTGGTCCTAAACTATATACATATGTAAGAAGAAGGAGAAGAAGGAGAAAGCTGAACTGCAGGTCTGAGGAAGGAGTGATGGTTGGATATTCACAATGCAGCAAGGAAAGAGGATCCTAGATCCACACAAATCCTAAAGTATGCAACATGCTTTTCTGATGAAAGGGAAAACAAAAGTAAACCATGAAGTTCCCAATGTTGTTCCCCATGTCCAGGCAAACAGCAAGCCAAGACCACAGTCTTCAAAGGAGGTCCTCATTACCTGCCCAGGAGTCAACTTCATGGCAGAGCCAGAAATGAAAACTGAGGCACTGCAGCCTACAGCTCTATGTGCATGCCTGTTCAGTCTATCCATCATAGCCATATTCACAGCTGGGATAAAGAGGTTGAGAAATGCCTTTTGGTAGCTTCCGTCTCTTTCTCCAGTTTTCCTATTATTCCCTTTGAATTCCCCAACAGACCTTCAGAACTTTAATCTCAATACCAGGGTACATCAAGAAGGCTAAGATTAAAGAAAAGACATGTGAAAACGGCTGGTGGTTTCTTATGGGGGGAGGGGGCAAATTAAGGTACATGTAATAAATGCTCAGTACGATTCAGGGTCTTGAATAATTAATTACTGTATGTGCATAGGTATATGATATCAAGACTGTGATACTAATTGGTTAAATGTATTACAATTTTTGAATGACAAAAATAATCAAGTTTGTATTTGAAGTTAAATATTTACATACAAGTACAGTCAGAGGAATCATCTTAGAAAATAAAGCCCTCCATCAGTCTTACAACAAGACAGAATGTGTGTGGTGACATCCATTTTCTTCATATACAGATGAAAACAACCAACTAACCAGTTAAAGTACCTAATTATGATTTCAGTTTCAAACTAGATAAGAACCATTTAATGGAGACAGAGAGAACTACATAGAGAATTATACAGCTGGAAAAGGCAATTTAGAGCTGGAAGAGGCAATTTAGATCTTTGCATCCAAACCTCTTCAATGCAGGAATCTAAATTCAAGTATTCCCAAAAGGGGGCTGTCTGACCTCTGCTTCCACACATCTGGCAAAGGGAAGCTCCCCTTGAAAACCTGTCAAATGCTCTTATTGTTATTCCCAACATTCAACTAGAATCTGCCCTCCTGTAACTTAAGCCCATCAATCCATGTCTTGCACTCTGGAACAAAATCCAAAAATAATATTGCTGCAAGTAAGGAGCTATAGGTAAGACAGAATATGTTATTTCATATATTCACTCTGTTCTCCCTCTCCCTTTGTATGAGCTGTATAATGAATCTCTCCAACATTCTGCGATTTCACATTCTTGTATAAAGGCTAGTCAGCAGAGAAGTGAATTTATACTATTAGTATAACTACTATACTTGCAATAAGTATCAGCATAATGGTACATTATGAATAATACCTTTTAACCTTAGATATTTAATTAAACTTTCTCCGTATAATTTTAATGTTAGAAAGTACCTGTCAGTGATTTGGATCTCTTCTTAACCTCTTTCATACCTCAAAATCAGAAGAAAGCAAACTATTTTGTTACATTGATTGAAAAAACTGCTGGCTTGAGAAAAGATACTCTTCAGCTATTGAGGAAGCTCTGAGAATACCTTGGATTCATTGCAAGGTTTGCAGAGAGAAACAGGGACAAGTGCTGCGCTCTGGAAGAGAGATCTATGCATCACAGTGGAGCTCTATATGTTTGTTTCTAGTTGTCTCCTACCCCACCCTCAGCAGTGGAAACTGCTCAGAGCCTGTCTAGTTTAGCTGTTAGGTGAACCTAAATGCTTGCCAAGCAATGTTTCTTGGGGGGAAAGGTAACTAAGATCCAACAATTCAATTAAACTGCTTAGGAAAGCAAGTTAACTATAATTCTGAGTGGTCTACCGGTATGAAAGAAAAATTTAAAGTAAGGCTAGATTTAATGCCAAATCCAACAGGTTCAGGTTCAGCTGTGACAAATGTTATATCTTGTATCTGAATAGGAAAAAATGTGTAAGTACAGAACTGGGGAAACCTAGCCTGAAAGCAATGCATGTGAGTGGGATCTTTAAAACTAGTGGATCACCAACTCAACACAAGCAAGCAGAATGATGCAGCTGCTAAACAGGCCAGTGGATTCTTGGTATCATTCATCTTTGGCAATTGGTATTGATTGTGTGATGTTTTTAGAATTAAAATCTAAGGAACTTGGTACAGAGACCTCCTATAATTTCATCTGAGACAGCAAAATGAATAGTACAGCTGAAAATGGAGTTCTACCACTGGAATGACTGTTGATACCTGTAGAACTCTTAAAGATACACTCTAACTGGTGAGTCCACTTTTGACAGTGAGCTTTACTCATTGTCAGTATTTGACTGGAGTTTTTCCATTATTATTCCAATATATAAAAAAGATAAAAGATGGAACTGATGAACTATTGGCCAATTGGTCACCTGAACACGTTTAGTAAACTTCATGTCAAGCACATTTATTGTAAGTTGATGTATTGGAAGATAACACTTTGCAGATAAGCTGGTGAGTATATCCTCAACCAGTTCTTAAATTCTGTAGCTTCTGATAGGGATATATGCCATCTTGTGGAGCATTCCTCACAATATTTGTGTATGTTAAAGCAGCATTGATTTGATCTCAACGGAAAGATTAAGGTGAAAACTGGAACAAATTTCCATAGATAGATGGATGCTATTATTAATTAAGGAGTTGAATGAAAACCCTTAGACACAAATCAGGCATAAGCCCTCAGGGACATCCTTATCTTTAAAACCTCCTTGATATTGTTATCTGTAAATCAGTTGACAAGGAGATGGATTGGTACCCTTATTGTTCAATGTTTTATTCAATAGAAATAAAAATGTATTAGATAAAAATTAAGGTGTCAATCACTTTCAGGAAAACATCAAGGTATTTCTTTCTGCATATAACCATTAATTCAACTGATCTAATTTAGCTTGTGGTGAGCAATACAAGCTGTTTCTATTTTATGAAAAAAAGATTTTCCCATATATTATAAGGCAAAGGTTGCTAGGAGCCAGCCAGTTATAATCGGCATTTCTATGGGGAGAAATTAAAACAAAGAGTCAAGATGTTCAAATATTGGGGGCAATTTATGATGAAATGGGATTCTGGAAGACCCAAATGCAGTTAATATCTGAAAGAACCTAGGGGAATATTGGCATCACTTCTAAAGAACCATGGGAAGAAATCATATAATCTCAGCATTCAAAACTAAGATTGTAAATCAACTGCTCTTCAGAACCCAAAAATGTAACTATAAAAATATGGCCCAGTAGAGAAAACTCAACTGAGCCTTTTAAGAGTTATTTTTTCAATATAGCCCTGAGATTAGAATTCTAAACAATCTTAAATGAAAAACAAGTATGTATTTATCAAGTACATTATATTTTTAGAAGGTTACTCAGCATGCCTGACCTTGTTAAATGGTTTTCATTCATATCAGAAAAGTCTATTTTTATTATTATTATTATTATTATTATTACTACTACTACTACTGCTCAATTAATGCATCATATTAGTTATATAATAATTAAATGTATTATTATTATTATTATTATTATTATTATTTCATTAAAAGACTGTTTTATATCTGTTGTTCCTTCCAGGAACATAGATTTAGGCCCAGTTATTTTATCTTGTTGCTAAACAATCTGTAAGAAACACTGCCTTATAAAATTATCTGAACCTGGCAAAAGTAAGAAAAGATTAGTACTTGCAGGCTGTCAGCATGACTTTACAACAAAAATTCTGAGAAGAACTTTTACTCTGGCCTCATTCAGTGATTTGCCTTTGACAGGAGGGAAGGCATGGTAAGAGATTTTTCTCAGAACACAACTATCCATGTGGTGTGGCTATTGTGGAAACAGTAAAGCATGTGCTTTAAAATTGAAATCCTCTCCAGAAACCCAGCACCCTTTTTAGACAAGCATCTATATGTCTGTCAGTCTATCTATCTATCTATGAATAAAATGTACGTCTATCTATCATTTACTATCAGACAAGCTTCCCCTAAATTCTAAAAAAGTAGTTTCGATGTATAGACTTGCTTTATTGATAAGACAACAGATATTTAGACTGTTTTAATTATTATAGGATTAGGATACCATTAAGCTACAATGCTATTGTTAACCATAGCCTGATAATGCGTGTATGTGTGCTATTCTTAGTCCATTAAAATACATTTCAGTAGACAGAGGGAAGCAACTGCATTACGTGGGGGTCTGCTGATTAAATACTGGAGGTCAAAGCTCTGTGTATGGCATGGAGTGGCTTGTCACCTAGGCTAGCCTGCTGCTTTTTGATAAAGAAAGATCTGTCTCCTGTCAGACAGAGACTGAAGTTAAATTCCCCAGAGTATAAAATTGGTATGCATGTAAATAGGTGAATGTTTATTCCAGACACTTCAGCTTTAGTCAAACTGTTTGTCCCTCTATCAATTTCTAAAATCAGCAAGAAAGGAAAAAATAGAGGGCGTGTCTCCTTTGCCTCTGCTCTGTAATTGCAGACAGCGGTAGTGCAACCCTATACAATCAGTTAGGCAATCTAGTCAAACAGGCCCATTGAGTTCAGCAAGCGGTACCTTCAGCATGTAAGGATGCATAAGATTTCAGTATATAAATATTTCTTGGTCCTAAAAGTTAATTTTGTTGGCATATTTTTTCTAGAACTGTTGCAAACATGCTTGTATAAAACTGTTATATTGAGATCTAGCAAACCTCCAAAGTCTGTTGATTTCAAAACCATGTTGCAGACTTCTGGCTTTAGGTCCTCTCTTGTATACACATGTATGTTGCATTATACAGCCAGAATGAGACAAATCACAACTGTGGAATTAAACTGCAGGTGTGCAAAAAGCTTTACATTTGAAGTGTAACAAGCTGAAATACCCTGTTTCAAGTTCAAAACTTTTTTGAACCTTTTTAGAACTTGTCTGAGCATCAAATAGCACAAGTCTGAGTTCAAAACACTTATTTTTAACTTGAAACAGAGGTGTTTCAACTTTGTGACTCTTGTACAACAGCTGAACCATAATATGTACAGGTTTGCTGCTGAGTCTTATAAATTTAACAAGGAGGATTTTTAAATTAGTGATTTATTTATTTGTTTTGGGCATCAATGTTTTACACTGGGGGCAAGGTTATGAATTTTTCTTTAGGGCGTGTCTAGAGGAATTGCTACTTCATCACTGAAGCTAATATTAGCAGCATGTATGCTCCATTGCAATATTGAAGCAAAGAGGCAGGCTCTCTGGGACATAGCTAAAAAGAATTTAGAATTTTCTGTAGCTTAATACTGGGAGATTGAGTTATTGTTGGGAGATTGTGACTTGTTACTCAATATTACTTCTTGTAATGTTGTTTGCTCTTTAAAGATATGCTTATGCCATGCAAATATATACGAACAGCGCTAAATCCCTCCACAATGCAAGCTTCCCAACTGCAAAAAAAAAAAAAGGCAGTCAAGCTAGTCTTCTGATACATCCATGCAGATTTCTGGGCAGCATTTCAGAAATAGTTTGCCACTGCTTACCAATAGCTCCAGAATTCCCAGGTGGTCACCAACCTGTGCCCCCCCCCCCAAAAGCACTAATCAAAACAGATCCTGCTTAGTTTCAGAGAGTTATCAAAGTGCTGCCACAGGTTGAAGCAAACTTCCCCTAACCCACAGGCAATTTCTTAATACTAAGTTTACCAACATTTCAGTATTTTATGCAATTTAATAGGAAAATGAAAGCTTCATTTTCCTCTAAGAATTTCAGTTTGCATGGTATTGGCCAAATCAGCAGCAGCAGCAGCAGCAGCTGCTGCTGCTGCTGCTGCTGCTGCTTCTCTCTCTCTCTCTCTCTCCGTCCCTCCCTCCCTCCCTCTTTTTTTTCCCCTGGTCACGGTACCCAATTCAATGAATGAAAGAGCACAGTCATATTTTAAATTCATTTCCTGGTCAGTTCTAAACATTTGCTTTAACTGCACATTTAGATAACAACTTTTTATAACCTACTTGTTGTGTTTAAAAATAGCAATCAACTCTCAGTGACCTAGCAATGAGGGTGGGGTGGCAATTTTTTTCCTCAGTTTTTCATTGTAGAAGTTATTTAGAAAGAAATAGATTTGAAACATCTATTTCAGCATCTTCAGTCAATTTTGATAATTGATCAGCAAATTACATAAAAACATAACTAGAGAGGAAAAAACAGCTCCACAGATACCTGGTGTATATTGGTGGCCCCATATTGGATCTGGTTTTTGTTTGTTCCGGGGTGGTTGCACGGTGATATGGTAATGGAGGACATCAACATCAGCCCATTGCCATGGACAGATTATTCTGATTGCCTACCAGCTCACTGGTGTCACCCTCCCCTGAAGGGAGACAGGGCCCGTTTGATTGGACCAGCCCAGGTGACTGATGTACTCAGTGGTGTTCCAGAGGGAGTTTGAGGTTTTCCTGGAGGATCTGGTGAGTGGTTCAGCTGAGTCCTTAGTTGTGGGTTCTGAGGCAGGGGCTATGGAGCGTGGGCAGGTGGGTGGGTGCTGCAGGCTGTTGGGCAGGTGCCCTGGGCAGGCACTGTGGACCATGGGCAGGTGGATGCCATGGGTGGGTGAAAAAACCGTGGGAGCAGGAGCGACTTGCGACCTCCTGCCAGCTTCCCCATTGACTTTGCTTGTGGGAAGAGCCAGCAAGGAAGGTCGCAAATGGTGTGCATGTGAGTGCAAGATGCTGCAGCCATCGTAATTGCAAGCTGGTTCCCAAGTGCCTGAATTGTGATCATGTGACCGCAGGCATACTGCAACAGCCACAACTTCACGGACCGGTCGTAAGTCCCCCTCATTCAGCACTGTTGTAACTTTGAACAGTCACTGAATGAGTGGTCATAACCCAAGGACTACTTTTATTAACCTTTACATGTGCCCTTGATGATGCTTAAAACCTCATATTCTTGTTTATATTGACAATTTAATATAAACAAGTTTATATCAGTTTCTGGTAGTTTAATTTTCCTCATATGCATTCCTTTCTAGGTGGGAATACTCACATGACTGGTACTCTGAGATTTTAAACGTGTTTAGCATTGCCTGTGCCAACCCCACCCCTAACCTATAATTTAATTCAGTTTATTGAATTCAATTATAAGAATATTTACATTTACAATTTTCTGATTTTTATGGACAAGTTTTGTCTGCTTATTTCAGCCAAAGTATATGCCTCATGGCCAGTGCTTCCCTGGCAAGCCTTGTGTGCTGTTACATGGGAGGAGGAGAATGAATGAATGATTTTTCTTATCTCTTGATTCCCCCCAAAATGTCTTTGAGGAATTGACTTTGTTTAGTGGGAATTTGTTGTTGTTTTTTCCCCATGGAGAAACATTCAGTCATATGGCAGTATCTAACCAACACTCGCTAACCATGGGTCACCCCTGATTAGTAATGGAATGGGACCCTGGCATAGAAATCTAGGCAGTTGGCAAAATTGGGAAATCAGAGCAACATCCTGGAAAAAAGCAAGAGCAAACAGATTTTTTTCTATTGCCAAGAACATGACATGGACCTGTCCATGAAACAATCAAGTGTCAAACTCAATTTGAGGGACAATTTATGTGAAAATTACAGTAACTATGGCTATTGTTTCAGTACGTGATTTTAAGACTTCAGCTGTAGCGAAATGTGAAACGGACTGATTTCTCCTCCCTCCTGGCTGCTTCTATTGACTGTCTTGCTACCTTGTACAATACAGGACTGGATCCATTGATCCATTTTGCAGTGGTCTTGGTAGACCTTTGCCAGTCATTCTGTATTCCTTGCATAGCTGTGCAGCACCCTTCTGAAAAAGCAGCTTTTATGGATGCTGATATCCTGTCTTCTCATGGCCACTTGGAAGATTCTGCTGTGTTCTCAAGCTCTCTCTGGATAAACACTTTGGAATCTGTCACTTTGCTCATATCCTGGCAGCATAAGTACAAATAAACAATGCATTTTTTGAATGTGCATTTTAGGTCAATTTGCTTCATATGAAGATATCTGCAGGCTTAGAGAACACAAACGTTTAAAATACAAATTGAGCATGCTTAGTAGATATGGAATGCTGAGTGCTGAAGTTGCTATAATGTTGAGAATCCAAGAAAAAAGTGTAATTGACTGGCTAGAATTGTAAACAGTTGACTGAAACATGTGCCCGTTGTTTCTAATCTCGAGTGAAAGGTCTTAGTCTCCACTGCCACAACTTGCTATGCATACTGAAATTTCTCCCTATGTATTCCTTAAACGAGCTGTAAACTGAGTCAATGATGAAGTCTAAGGCATCACTTTTTTTCCTTTTAATTCAGGTCACAAAGTGCCAATTTAGAATTTTGCACAACCCACCTATGGATGTCATTATAAAACACTTGGAGCCAGGCACTGTGCTTGCACATTGTGGCTATTATCCGATGCACTTTTACTAAGAATGATTCCCTTTGGAAATGAGAAGACACTTAGAATTGTATTGTGATCTGGAACAGTTTCTTTCCTGGAAGCCAGTGTTTATACTGTACATGACTGATTTATTCATTATTTACTTTGAAATGTCAAATTATTTATTTATTTTATTTTATTTATTTATATTTCAAATTTCTATCACCGCCCATCTCCCCCGAAAAGGGGACTCTGGGCGGTTTACAATCAGAATTAAAACACATAAATTATCCTCTTAAAATGCCAAATTATCTTCTACAACATAACCACCATTAAAATATTAACCCAATAATAATATAATATTCTATGAATATTGACATTAGCTGTCTAATCACTGACAGTACAAGAGTTCAACAGGAGGTGGCATAGTTTTGGTTAATGTTTAAAAATTATTTGTATTATGCTCTGTAATATAAGCATACTGTAAATAAAAGTTAAGTTGAATAACAAAAAAGCTTACCAGGAATTTGGAAACAGAGAGAGAAAGAGATTTGGTGAACTGAGTAAGCAACTGATATATAGAATGCTGCTATCTCTGCTACTGACTCAACAGGCGTGTGTGTGTGCGCGTTTGTGTGTGTGTTTGTGTATGTTAATTATTAACATTGTACACATATTTCATGTGTACACATGAATGCATCCATGGTGGAGCAAAGAGGATTGCAACTTCAAGCATCAAACCCTTCCTCATGTGCATTTCCCGGAATGTATACATGTTTAGTAAATAAAGTACATCTGTGTGAGATCCTTAGGTTGACTTTATATCCATTTCATTGTCTTTGTTACCAGCTGTATTACTCAATCCCAACTTTGTTACTCATGAAATATAGTTTCATGAAAAAAGCTGGTCCACCACTCCTTCCTTGGTCAGATTGCAAAGTGAAAGGAAAGGCCTTGATTTCTCCCTCTGCCAGAGATTTCTTCAGGGTTTGCCTCCAGGCTGTGTTCCAGGCCCTCCTCTCCTCTCCTTTCTCACTTAATATCACTCAATGGCAAACCAGCAGTCAGGGGTGTTTGCAGGGAGGGAAGGGGGTCAAAGAAGTCACAATGGGGACCCCAACCATGCAATCGAAGCTGATGGACATAACAAAGGGGTGAGGCTTGGAGCACATGGTGGTGGACTTTTTTTGACCATCTTGTGGACCTCTGCTTTCTCTAAGAATTCCATCTATGGAAACCCCAAAATTAGGGTACCCTCAGCCTGTAGATCTCCCCAAGGGATAGCCAGTTTTGGAGTTGCCCCTTTGATGGCCAGCTATAGTATCTGCACCAGAGCTTATGAAAGCACTATAATGCTGAGTAACTGGCATGCAGCTCCAGGTCAGATCCTGCAAGGAAGCGGCTCTCTTCAGATAATTGCTTTCCTTTTTTTTTCTTTCTTCTTTAATTCTGCTAACAAGAGCTGGTGTAAAACTCAATATTGCTTTATCCATTTCACAAACAAACAAACAAACAAGCTCTTAACCTTGTTTCCTAACAGCATGGAACAACCATGGTTGTTATTCTCTCAGTCAGGTCACACACCATACTGCAAAAGGGAATTATGAGGAACAAGTGAGTGGATATTGTGAGACAAGCACTGTCATGCCAAACACCCAGGTCATTTGTCCATCATAGGTCCTTCTTCATTTCAACCATCAACAGGAGCTGAATAATAAGAATTTCAGAACAGATTACACAGCTAACATAAACTATGGGATGTGTAGCTATCACAAGATAAATGGATAAACCAACTTAAATAGACAGACAAAACTAAAATGCGGTTCTCAGTACAAGATGCCTCTGAATGCCATCTACTGTAGAATAAGTGTGAGAGACAGTTATTTCCCATGTCTTGGATTAGAAACTGTACATGGGCATCTTGAGCCAGCAGGATTTTTCTTCTGTTCTTCTGTAATTATGCCAGCTAGAGACTGAAAGAATTTCTGTCACTGTGTTTTGGATTTATTTTATTTTAATTTAAAATAAGGATGTACAAAAGAGCCTTGCTTTCAGCTGCAGAATGTTTCATCTTTGGATTTTTAAGAAGTATAATTCAGATTGACCTTCACTATTTTGTGATCTCTATAAAGGTAAGATAAAGATGATTGAGTCACATTTGGTGACTGTATCCATGCAATTTTCTTCCCAATGTTTGGGAAATGCTTTGCCAATCCTTTTTCCAGGATCTTTTTCAACTTCAACCTAATTTACACCCTTGAAATCTCCAGGTGGACTCCCATCCAACTGCTAACCAGATCTGACCTTGATTTGCTTCTCTGACAAGATTGGCTATTTAAGAAAAGGCTCCATTTGGAATTTTTTAAAAAGTTAGTTAGCCAAAAGAACTATATAACCAGACCTGAAAAATAACATTTGTACTGGATATAATAATTCAACAGAATAGTATAGTATAGTATAGTATCTGTTAGCAAGTTACATAAAAATGATTTAATATACAGTACATAATTTCTCTATGTAACATAAGCTTAATGTATTATTAAGGGGAAACAAAGATTTTAGTGAAAGACAGCTCAGAAGGCTGCTGTGTTTTCATACCTTACAAGTATTTACACAGAATACTTAGAGGGGTTCCAATGTTGTGTGGCATTTGCCTTCAGTCTTCCCCAGCCAACTGTCTATCAGGTGTGCTGGGTCAGAATTTTTTGCCCCCATGGCCATGCTGTCCAGGAATACTGGAAAGTTTTGTCCCTAAGCAACTGGATTGCACCAGAAGGCTGTCCTTTACCCTTTGTAAATGATTTTGAGTGATTTGAGATTTCATTTTTCTATAGCTGGTAGCAACATATTGAAAAACTGATAGGCTGATGGTGCAGGCACCAATACAAAAAAGTTACATTTTTTCAAATAAATGATATGATTAAAAAATATCAAACACTTTTCATAAACTTTGAACCATGTGAAGGATTAAGACACAAGGAGTGATTCACCTGTCCAGAAGTAAGTAGGGTAGCTGACTGAAGTAAGGATGGATTTACTTTTTATAAGTCTCTTTCCAGTTAGGATTTTTTATCTTTTTATCTCATGTTTGGAATCTGCACAAAAAACAATGTAAGATCATATGTAAAAATTTATTTTTGGATACTTTATCACAAATCTTTATAACACAGATTTTTTTTTATACTAAGAAGGGGAGGGCTACTATGTCAGGGCTGAAAAATCCAGATGAGCATTAGATGGCAGCAAAGAGATGGTAGCCCAAGGGGAGGACAATAAATACAGGTTAAAAAAAGGAAAAATGAAAAAGCTGAAGAACAATTACATTTCAATCCAAACATTCATCAGGTACAGATCACATTACCCCATACCAACAAATCCCAAAGATTAAATTCTGTGAGAATCTCTAATTTGAAATGCATTGAAGAGGACCACCAGATGTTGCTGAACTGCTTCTCCCAGAAGCCCCAGCCAGCCTGGCCAATGCATAGTTTGACCCTAACTATGAAGTGATTAAATTGATTCATGGTTATACAGAATTATTTGATCACATTATGTCTGTTACCAATTTTTAAAAAAAAACAGCAGATGGCATCATTCACCCACATACTGGTTTATTTTTCTCCCCCAAACATTGGGCTCTTCAACATTTTCATAAATGACATCAATGAGAAGATAGAAGGAATTATCACCAAATTTGCAGACAATACAAAGCTGGCGGGTGTGGGGGGTTGCTATACCTCTGAAGACAGGCTCAAGATTCAAAAGGAGTTTGATAGTCCTGAACGTTGGGCCCTATCCAACAAAATGCAGTTCATTGGCATGAAATGGAGGGTTCTGCACTTAGGTAGACACAAGATAGGCAAGTACCTGGATTGGCAGCAGTAGTTGTGAGAAGGATCTGAGGTCCTAGTGGGCTACAGATTACATATAGTCCAGCAGTGTGCTACAGCTATCAAAGAAGCCAATGCAGCTTTGGCTGCATCAACAGAGTATAGTGCCAAGATCATGTGAAGTGATAGTCCCGCTATATGCTGCACTGGTCAGACTGCACCTGGAATACTGTGTCAAGTTCTAGTTGCAACAATACTAGAAGGATGCAGAGGAACTGGAAGGAGTGCAGAGAAAGTGATAAAAACGATGAGGGGCTTGGAGGCTAAATCACCTGACAGAACACGTGAAGGAACTGAATATGTTTAGCCTAAAGAAGAGAAGTCTGAGGGGAGACATGAAAGCAGTCTTCCAATACTTGAAGGGCTTTCACAGGGAAGGGGGTGTGGATTTATTCTCTATACAGCCTGAGAGTAAGACAAGAACCAATGAATGGAAGCTTTACAGAGGGAGATCCAAACTTGAAGTAAGGAGGAATTTCTTGACTGTGAGAACTATTAAGCAGAGGAACAGCCTGGAGTTGCAGGTGTTCCATCACTGGAGGTTTTTGTGAAAGATTGGACAATTATTTGTCTGGGATGGTATAAGAATCCTTGCCCTGGGCAGGGGAATGGACTACAAGACCCCTAAAGTCCCTTCCAGCCCAATGGAATAATGATATACATCAGATATACATCAGATATTACCGTATCTGATAATGGTGGGGAAAGGAAAGTATTTCTCAAATTTTCAAAAGGTGCAATATTATTTGAGAGTCATGTTAAATAAATGCAGAAAGATATAGGTGTAACCATAGTTATATAGTTAATCAGAACTCAGAAAATACACTTCTTGTCAATACCCACAAGTGCAGCATGGCACTTGGTCAGATTACTTAGTTCATCCTTCTGCTGGAGATTGGAAAAATTCAGTCCTTCTAAATGATTAGAAGTGATTGCTAAACCTTATGAAGGAGGAAAAAAGCTCATAATTAGTCTTTATAATATGTTACTGATAAATCAATTTGATATGCAAATTTTAAAGACTGGATTTATCAGCTGCAGCCTTGTCAAGAGAAAGGAGAGTTCTTGCAATAGGCTCCATGGGGAGTTATCCTTTTAAATTAAGAACTTTTAATATCTCTATCTTGGATTTTATATTTTACATTTATATTTGTATTTTTATTTAGGAAGTACTGTTTTATTGCATTTTAATCTGTATTTATTTTTAGTTTTATTGTAAACTGCTCAGAGTCACTCTTTGAGTATGATGGGGGGGTGACAAAATTCAAAAGGGAGGGAAGGAAGGGAGGGAGGGTAGAAGGCAGCCACACCAGACAAATGTGACTGTTTTGTCTTTCCAGTCCTGTTGTCTCAACAATTCTGTGGGTCACCTAGGCTTCCTTGGCATTAACTACCTTTCCACATGGGGCTAAATATAAAGGACTAATACTGACTTTTAGTCCTAGACAGTTTGAGGCCAGCCTAGTTGAAGTACCCTCTGCGCCCAGTCCTTCAGACTCCCATGGAGGCAATCTGGCTAGTGATGGATGCTGGAATCTGGCAGGGCATTTTTTATGGGGTCCTCCTTGTAAATGTTGCCTTGCCTGAACAGGTGTTAGAGATGTCTTAAATTCTTGTTTTTCCTTTCAGTGTTTTCATCAAAAACATGGCATGAGCTATATTTGACAAATTATTTTGAAATGCTGATTTTAGTTTTAAAATCAGTGTATTGTGAGCTGTGTATTGTGAATTTAAAGTAAGCATATTATGTGTGTGACCTATCTTTGGAAAGGGGTGAAGAGCAAAAAGGTTGTTTCAAGTGCAGGTGGTGGTGGAATTGAAGGACAACCAACGATGGCTTTTAGCAAGGAGGCAAATGACAAAAATCTGAAACGAAAGATCCATTATTTTCCTCTTCTAGGATTGTTTGATCAAACATGCAATTTCTGACCTGGGTTGTGACAAAGGAAAAATTTTCCATCTCAGTATTTTATGCAATTTAATAGGAAAAAATAGTTTCCCATAAGATATAAAAATAGTCAATAATAATTTGCACAGGCTGGGGAGGGAGGCAGTTGTACTCAAAAATAGATTTAGTAGACACAAGTTTTTTTGTGTTTTATAAACTAAAAAGAAAATAACAAAATCAACTTAATAATAACAAAAAAGAAAAAAATTGAGAGCTTCATTTCCATATTAACAAATTATGTGATTCAAAATATAAACTTGAAATAACAATATGATAAATATGTTCTTGGTGCTCGGTTGTTTCCTTGCAGACGTTTTAGTACCCAATGAGGTAAATCATCAGTGGGAGTCAGTGTGGGGTTTGCTGCCTGTTTATATGCAGTAGCATATATGTAGCATATATGGAGTCCTTGGTGCTCTCTGAGCCTTGTTGTTTTCTTGCAGACGTTTCATTGCCAGACTAGGCAACATCTTCAGTGCAAAGGGGGAGTGGGCCTTGCTCTCAGTTTATATACTGTGGCTTGCCCTGCTTGTGTTGGTGGGGGTGTTGTTCTCTCCTTGGGAGTTCTTTGATTGGGCTGTTATTTGCTGCTTGGTTGTTTGTCTGAGTTAATAGTTCCTTGATAAGAGTGTATTGTGCTGTTTGATGGTTCATCTGGTGTTAATCCTAGTGTTGATTTTTGCATATCTGGGTGTTGATTGCTGGCAAGGGAGTGTACTGGTCTTCTGGCTTTTCTACTGTCTCTTTTGAATGGCATGTAAATGTTGTTTACCTCTATGTGTCTGTTGATGGCTGCTTTGTCTGAGTACAGACAAAGGAATTCTCTTCCAGGAATTCTCTGGCGTTTTTGGATTTGGCTTGGTTTAGGATGCTCACAGTTTCCCAGTTGAAACTATGGTTGAGTCTGTCCATGTGTTGTGTGGTTAAGGAGTTCTCATCGTGTCTTCTGACTGATAGTTGGTCCTACATAGTGGCTGTTACAGTCTTTACACTGTATGTTGTAAATAACTCCTGTTTTTTCTTCCTGGGCTATTGGATCTTTTGGGTTGCTTAATATGTTTTGAAGAGTTTTAGTTGGTTTATGTGCTACGGTGATGCCATGTGGTTGTAGCAGTGTGTTGGTGGTTTCTGAGATGTTTCTGATATATGGCAGTGTTATCCTTTTCATAGCTTCTGTTGGTTGGGTTACTACAGTGGGTTGGGTGGTGAGGCACTTTTTGATAAAGTTGAGTGGGTATCCATTTTGCTGGAAGATGCTGTACAGATGATCTTTTTCCTTTTTCTGGTGTTCTGGGTTGCTGCAGTGTGTTAGTGCTCATCTGCAGTCAGAAGACACGATGAGAACTCACAACACATGGACAGACTCAACTATAGTTCCAACTGGGAAACTGTGAGCATCCTAAACCAAGCCAAATCCAAAAACGCCAGAGAATTCCTAGAAACCTGGCACTCAGACAAAGCAGCCATCAACAGACACATTTGTAAACAACATTTACATGCCATTCAAAAGAGACAGTAGAAAAGCCAAAATACCAGTACACTCCCTTGCCAGCAATCAACACCCAGATATGCAAAAATCAACACTAGGATTAACACCAGATGAACCATCAAACAGCACAATACACCCTAATCAAGGAACTATTAACTCAGGTGATCAACCAAGCAGCAAACAACAGCCCAATCAAAGAACTCCCAAGGAGAGAACAACACCCCCACCAACACAAGCAGGGCAAGCCACAGTATATAAACTGAGAGCAAGGCCCACTCCCTCTTTGCACTGAAGATGTTGCCTAGTCTGGCAATGAAATGTCTGCAAGAAAACAACAAGGCTCAGAGAGCACCAAGGACTCCACAGTTCAACCCTGAGCTACAAATATTCACTTCGATTGGTATGTAGCATATAAATATGATAAATATTATATGTGGAATAAGATTTGATAAAAATAAAAAATATGGAAATTGTAATACATGCAGGTATATGTAAAGATACAGAAGTATGTATGTGTGCTGGCAGCTTTGAAAATACCAATAATCTGTCTTGGGGGAAGAACAAATTAAAAATAAGCACCTTGCAGGCAACTGTTGTAGGAGAAGCTGACTCCACAGAGAGAACTTGGGAAGTGTGTGTTACTTGCAGAGTGCCCTGCTAGGAAGAGCATTGGGACCACTGAATTTCTGTTCCTGCCACTCAGCTTTAGACATTAGTCAACTGTGTACTAATACATTAAATAGTTTCTAACTGGCTATTTTTATTGATTGATTAGTCTTGTCCCTGAAGGTTCAATATGTACAAACCCACCTCAACGGCAGCTTAAATTGATCTTTACCTTTTCTAGTCTACTACCTTTTCTCCTATAACCTCCATGTGTTTGTGTTATTAAATGGTTACAATGTCCTTATTTTCAGATGTTGTGAACTGACATATTGAAAGAGGAGGGAGGAGGAGATGCTGCTGTTCTTTAAAACAGCATTTGCCCTACAAAAGCTTCTCTGTTGCTAAGCGACTTTCCCCCTCCACCCATTTTTTTCAGCCAGGTTGCCATAGTGCTGCCTGACCAAATTATCAAATTTCAAAAAGAAGGCATTACTCATTAAAAATTAGTGTTAGAGAAGCAAATAAATATTTTTAAGCATTTTCATTTAACTCCTTTCCCTTCATCTGGAATTATGTGGCTACAAATTGTTTCATTCTCCTCTTGCATAATACGTCCTCCCCTTGCAGGGTAGTTCCTCAATTAATTGGACAAACTGTGATGTGCATCTATTTCATCTGACCCTAATTGTGTTTACTGCAGTAAGTTTATTAGACTCGTTTTCCATACATCGGCCATTTATACAGAAATAAGTTTCATTGAGCAATATGTGAATGCTGATAATGGAAGAACTAGAGATCAGTTTTGGGGAAACTGTGCAACATTCTGAATGTATGTGATCTAGGAAAAAAAATTATTCTATTAAGTGACATAAATGATGGGTGGAAATGAAGCAAGAGAATACAGAAAAGGGGACTGGGGCATTTGGAGACTCAAAATTGAATGGGAATGGTGACTGTTGTGTATTGCTTTGAAAATTACCAGCATGTTCAAGAATATTTCAATTCATACATATACATGGCAAGGAATGAATACAAATTTAAAAGTTGCTTTTTGATATAAACCTGAGAGAATGGGAGAAGAATAAATGGATGATGAGAGGTTCTGAATGTGGGACAGACCACCATTTGAAAATGTCAGTGGTGGATCTTGGGAAAAAGTGGATGTAGAAGAAAAGGAAAAAAAAGAATGAAACTAAAATGAAAGTATGAATCCTGTTCTGTATGAAAAAATATTGGAAGATAGTCTCCTAACAGAATGAAACAAAATCAGATGTAAGGAAATATGATGTGGCAGCTGTTTGGAACAGAATAGAAAGCATTATGCTACAGGTACCACAAACAGTGTGGAGTTATGCTAATAGCAAGCATGAAAAGAAATGCTTGGGCAAATGAGGAAGTGAAAGAGGCTGTGGGAAGAATGCACATACCTGTAAGACTGTGATTGCAACTGTTACCATTGTAGATGATAAACATTAGCACTGATTTAAAACTTGATTTTTCACACTTTCTCCTGCATTTATGTTTTCAGAGTCTATGTATTGGAAATTTGAATTCAGCAGAAGCCCTTGTCAGAAATATGCTCCTGAACATAAGCAGAATCTGAAAGAATACGAGTAGCAGAACAATTCCATTGCCTGATTGTTTGTCTGGCAGAAAACAATACTCCAATCAAGGAACCACCAAGGAGGAAACCTCACTCCCACCAACACTGGTAGGGCAAGCTACTATATATAAACAGGCAGCAAAGCCCATACTCACTCATATTGATGATGTTACCTAGTTGGGTTATGAAACGTCTACAAGGAAACAACCAAGCTCAGAGAGCACCAAGAACTCCACAGTTCAAACATGAGCTACGTATATTCTCTTCTATTGGAAGAAATACTGTATATTTGTAACCAGCATGTATGCATTTTTGCTGTTTTTATATTACTTCTATCCAAAGTATCTTCAAGAGGTATATGTATTGTTTAAATAGATAATAAACCAACTTACAGAATTTAAAATCCAACCCCAAACTCACTGCAGGAATCCAAATTAAAGTATCCATGATAAATAGCTATGTAACATCTCCTTGAACAGATCAGTGAAGAAGAGTTCATAAACTCTCTGAGTAATTGGTTCCACTGTCAAACTGTTGAGAAGTTTTACTCTTACTGTATTCATACATAAACACCTTATTAATTAGTCTTTCGACCATATTATCAAACAATAAAATACCAGCAAGGAAAAGAAATACAATTAAAATTGTAGTCAGTATCAATATAAGTCAAATCATTTTATCACCCATACAGTCACCTCCAATCTGTCCTAGGTGATCTTTCTTTTTCTTCATTGTTTTATATATTAAAGAGATGATTCTTCCAATGAACAATAAGCTGATTCCCTACAGTAAGTCTTAAATTTTATGTGGGATTCTAATTGATCAGTCTTTTCTACAACTTATAATTGACATTCAAGTAACATATGAGCAATATCTTCAACGGTATTTGCACTACATATGCACTATCTTTCTTGATAAGGAACTCTATAAAACTTCTCAAGCTTAACCATAGATTCTAGTTGTTGAAAGTATTTCAGAGTATTATCCTCTGAAAATTTTAGCTTTTGTCACACAGTCTGATTTATATGGTCCAGTACTTTCTCCCAAAACTTAATAAGTATATTTTAAAGAAGCATTGTCCTTATTACATCTCCAACAGAATGTTGTCTTAGACAATCCTTTTCTATAGAATGGATTGAAGACCTGATTGCACTTGCCACTTATGTGTGGATTGCCTATAGATCATTTAAGAAAATTGTGCATTTGGGCCTGCTTGTACTAGTAAATGCATTGAAATTCCACACTGTAAAGTGGTTTTGGTGATTTGGGAAGCCCAAGTATGTTCAAACACATGACAGGACTGTTCTTCCAAGCACAGCTTAAGGAGTCTGTCTGTTTCCATTGAAAGGATCTTCAACCAAAATACTGTACATACTTTATGTACAGTAATTACAGGATGGCTTTGTATGGAAATTATTCCCAGCACGATCCTAATAGCAGAGGCTGGGGTGGGTTTGTCCACACCCAGGATACATTTCAGAAATGAAGACTGAATTTGTTCCAACACAGGAACATCATAAAACTCCATAATTCTGCTCTGTATGTTAGAATAGGAATCACTTTTGCACTATAGACTTTAAGAATGGGGGTTAAAGTTCCAGGCTGACTATGATCGATGGGGTGCATTTGAGAATTAGAACTACCTCTGGCCTTTAATAAACTCTGCTTTAATATGGAATCCAGGAACCCGATTCTGAAAAATCCATACCTAAATACAGGTATGATTTAACTTGATCTGTTGGTTCTCCATCCAATATCCATTTTTATCTAGCTAATTTCTTTCTGGAGATAACCACCTTAGATTTATTAATATTCAGGGAGTTAAATTCAATAACTAAAATGGTGCATGGGATTAAGATAACAAAACCATGTTATCAGTATAAAGTAAGATGTTTACACATTTATGTTTGAACAATAAGCCCCATTGACAAAAATGTATACTAAATATCTTTTTCTTAAGACTCTTAACTGTTAAGAAGTTTCCCTATCATTCATTATTCTTGATCTCCTTCAGTGTGATATTCCTTCAGATACTTGAAACATGCCATCAATCTCCTCTAGGCGTCTTTTCTATCTTGGCTATCAATCACCTTAGTTTCACTTCTAGTTTCCACTCTCTTGATTATCTCAGTTTCTGTGTTGTAAATCTGTCATAAAATATGGTGCAGGACTGAACATAGTATTCACGGAGATGTCTGACTAATGAAGAAACATAATGGAATTATTATTTCTTAATATGCTTTTATTGATGCTGTCTAGAACTGCATTTGCTTTTTAGCAGCTATGCCACACTAATAAATCATATTCAACTTGTGATCAGCTACCCTTGTCCTATATACAGGTACAGGTACCCCATTCTATCTCTGTGCATTTAATATCTGTGTCTTATGTGAAGAGCACTTATGTGTCTTATGTTATATTCCATAATTTCATAACATCCACTTCTTTACAATTGCCCAATGGAATGCATATCCTTGCCTGGCACATTTCATGCGTCAGTGAATACAGATGCCACTGAACATTTTCTGTTTCTTCTAGTTTGGAAGAATGACTCCAACTTTCTTCTGTGTCCTCTTTGAAATAGTATTTGTATCCTGCCTGCTCTTCAGGCTATAACATCTCATCATCTAATCAGCCTAGGCTCTTATTTAGCGATACCACCCAAATACCAGGACAGGACTGTAATCTAAAGAGTAGGAAAAGGGCCACTTGAACATACTTACCAGATGGCCTTCTGCAGGAAACAGGAAATTCTCAGTGATCACCCAGGACAGGGTGGGGAAGGTAATCGACCCAAAATAAAACCTTGCACTTGATTTGGTAGTTTCAGCACTGGAAAGATACAGAAGTATATGCCTGGGCAGGTGCTCCAATATAACAACATACTGTAGCAATATTTTCCCTGTCCTGGCTGCAGCTTCCAGATGAAGCCCAAGGGCAGCACTAAGTAAAGGTGTTATATTAACTGAAAGGAGAATTATCAGGATGTGAATGACAGCCAGCTTCAAAAGGAGCAGGGTGAGCAAAAGAGTAGTAAGTAGGCCCACCCAAGGTGGCAGTTAGGCCTCAGGGAAAAATAAGTTTAGAAGGTAACTGGGAAAAAGGTTTGACTTGTACAACATAAATCAAATCTGAACCCCACTGTAGTTATTTACTGTGCCTAGAAGTCTGCATGGGTTTGAATCCTTTCTGAGTTCTGGAAAATTTCACCTGCAACAACTTGGAGGAGTGGGGGAGGGCTTAGATTTCTTTTTTCCTTCCTCATATCCAGCTGCTTCTGTTCCAGGGGAGATTGAAACAAAAAGCAATGAACACTTCCCTTGCTGTGTATCAAGAGGAGGGGAATTATTTACCTTATTAGAGGTGAAGTGATTAGTCTATGGGTCAGTCATAGGTGGGTGTGTTGCTTATCTAATGAGGATTTTTTCATAGTTTACATAGCTAGAGATAGTCTCAAAAATCCATTAAAGAGAAAAGAATAGAATAGCTGCACAGGTTTTTTTTTGCTTGCTCTCTGCCTGAAAGGACCATAAGCAGGGTTAAGATTGCAACCCAAGGCTACATCTCAGGTCTGTGTGTGTGTGTGTATTCTACAAAACTCACCAGGATTGACTTCTGAATAATAACACTTATGGATGCATAAGAAAGGAAGCTAAGAGAGGGATGCAAAGATGGGTAAATTGAAAAAGTTCAGTGTTTTCAAGGGATTATTTATCTTCAGATAATCCAAAAAAAAAATAAGGCTGTCTTCTGTCATCTGCAATAAAGGGCAAAAAAGAAGGCTGGGGTAGGAGAAATATAATGTAGAATGAGTTGATAGTCAGGAAGCTGAATACAAAAAACGAGGGCAGAGTGGAGAGTCAAAAATAGGAACCAAAGCATAAGAAATTGTCTTTGGAGAAAGATATTTCATAAAAGGTACATGGAAGGTGTAGTTTAAGAACCAAGACTGTCTTTGAGAGAGAAAAAAGTTCTTTCAATGTGAAAAACTATGAATCCCAGCAATTGTATATAAGCCACAGGGATGTTTTTCAAAGCTGAGAATTCCTTTATTTTAAAGCTTTGTATCATATGTGTTTATCATGTGATTTTATTACTGCTTTTTAAACTTTCATGTAGGCAGTAGTTGGACAAATGTTTATTATTCAGAGTACTATGCCACAGTTTAGTTTACTCTTTAATGCTACATATGGCATTAATTTTCTAGGCACTTCCGTTGGGTTGACTAAAAAACGGACAGCACAGAAACATGATTTTGCTGAACGCAAGAGTATACTTACTAAGATCTCAGAATTACTCATTTCCAAGTGGTTCAAATATCACTAACAAAAATTAAATTCATGGAGGACTACAGACAATAATCTTTTAATTAATTCTGAATTGCTGATTTTGCAATCACCTACAGTACAATATAAGGGTCATTTCCACTATAGTGATTTAAATGTTTTCCAAAAATCATCTAACCATCACTGTGCCAAAGTAATAGTAATGAGGAAAGGCTTTATATCACTTCAGCAATCATTGGGTGATGCTAAGAAAACCAGTTACTAATGGGGAGACAACCAAAAGAAAATAAAATGTAAGCAATATGAAACTTTTAAATGACCAAGCCACACCCCTCATTGAGTTTTATATTTGAACAGGGCTTTTAAACATGTACAGTACCAATTCTCAAACTGTTTGCTGAAACATTCACTTTCTGACAAAAGAATGATCAACATGTAGTGAAAAATCCAGTGGATGATTAAAAGTCCTGCAACAATGACATTGTGCTGAGCCAAAGAGGCTGAGTCTTCAGCCTAAAGCGTAGAAGCATTAGATTGCATGGGCAACTCATGGGCAGGGTTAGCATGTTGTTTAAACACTATAATGTAGCCAGCAGTAAAACTGAAGGTTATTAGTTTTCACCTGAAATAGCCCTGGAGGTTTTTATCCATTTTCCCCCTTCCTGCTGGCACTGAGTCAAAGTCCATAAGTGGGCATTGTAGAAACTTCCCATTGCTTCAGCTTGTTGTTAACCTTCTGGGATGATATGTGAAGCCATTTGGTGGCCTTCTAGAACCACTGAAAGCAGAGCTTAACACAGCTGAGAAGCTGTACACAGAAAAAGAATATTATCTTAGATAGCTTCAAGGAGCATGTTAGAGAAACACAGGTTATTGATCTTACACACTGCCTGCTCAATCCATGGAAGAAGGAGGAGGAGAGAGAGAGGAAGTGGGAGTGGGAACAAACAGCTTCCTCTCACATAGAGAATTGCATCATGGGATCAACTCATCTATCTGCTAATTGAGGCATACTGATTTGTTAACACTTCCAACATCCCTTCTCAAATCAGATTCATGCATCAATGCCTACACAAGATTTAACTCACTTTATAGGCCTTGATAGACACCCTTTGCAAGTGGCTTTGTTAGGATGTCAGCGATCATGTTCTCTGAGGGACAATACTCCAAATTTATTAGTCCTGTCTCCTGTGCCTCTCTAATTGTGTGGTAACAAACATCCATGTGCTTGGTCCTCCCTCCCACCTTGTTTGTTAGAGAGAGTCTTATACAACTTTGGTTGTCCTCAAAGACGCTTATTGGAGCAGGAACACTTACTTCCAGATCCTCAAATAGATACTTGAGCGATTGTATCTCTGTACATGTCTCAGCCGCTGAGACATACTCTGCTTCAGTAGTTGAGCATGCCAAGATAGTCTAGTTGTGACTATGCTCAGACTTCAATTGTTGAATTAAATCTGAAAGGGGCTGTGTTAACCCTCTGTAGCTTATAGCAAAGCTTGAATAATTCTAAGGGAGAGATCCCAATAAGAGTCCAACTTGAATTCTATTATCCAAAATCACATCATTACAAGCAAGCTTGTGTAATAATGACTGAACTTTGGAAATATGTTTATCAATATCTCCATCTGGTTGTAGTTTTACATTGGATAACTCTCTCACCAAATTAACAACTTGGGGATCTCCTCCTTCCCCAAAGAGTTTAAACAATTCCTCTATCATTCCTTTTGCAGTTTGTGCTGGAACTGCACCAACATTGATCCATTTAAGGAACTCATAATTAGTCCTTGGAGTTTAAGATCATTGGCTACCCAGTTTGCATAGCCTTCTGAATCTGGATTAGGAGGATTTTCCTTCAAAATATTATACAGATTCAGAATCTTTGCCTGCCTCTCCACCCAAATTTTCCAGGGATAAAATTCTCTGGGTTTGAGTTTAAAAAACACCAAATTGTAAGGCGGTATACTGGCCATCTTGTCTAAGCAAAAGATTTAAAAATCACTTCAAAAAGAAAAAAAAATTCTTCACTTTATGCTTAAGGCTATTTCCACTGCGTAAGATAACCATCAGCAATCTGGACTGAGTATTCTCTCAAAAACAACAATGCTCATGCAAAAACAAAACAAGCCCAAAAAGAAAACTTCTCTTTCTGAAAAAGCCTGGGCCCATAACCTGATGAAGCCATTTGATGGCCTACTAGAACCACTGAAATGAAGTAGAGCTTAACACATCTGAGAAGCTGTACACAGAAAAAGAATATTATCTTAGATAGTTTCAATGAGCATGTTAGAGAAACACACGTTATTGATCTTACACACTTAGCCCTCCCAAGCATAAAGAATTACATGCTTAGACAAAGTAGGTTTAAGATAAGTAAAAAATCTTACTGACTTTATTCTTGGTTTGGTTACATCCATGTTCAGTGGAAAATATGAGATCTTTGTTCTTCTTTTGTCTCTAAACACAATTCACCCTTAGCCCTACAGCTGCTAAGAGCTGCATGGAAGAAAGGGGCAGAATCCTTCATCGAGGCCTGAGCACGTGGCCTGATGAAGAGAGCAGCATTCATGCTGCCTGCTCAATCCATAGAAGGAGGAGGAGGAGAGAGAGAGGAAGTGGGAGTGGGAGTGACAACAAACAGCTTCCTCTCACATAGAGAATTGCATCATGGGATCAACTCATCTATATGCTAATTGAGGCATACTGATTTGTTAACACTTCCAGTAATATGGAAGGGTGAAACATAGGACAAAAAGATGCAAGGGTGGTTAAGTTTTCCCCAGTTCTGTCCACAGTAGCACCAACCCACACTGGGCTCCCATGGATTTGTGTGTGCGTGCACGTGCTTTTGAGTCAGTGTTAACTCCTGGCCACTATCTGGACAAATCACTGCAGTTTTCTTGGCAAGATTTTTCAGAAGTGGTTAGCCATTGCCTGCTTCCTAGGGCTGAGAGAGAGTGATGCCCAAGGTCACCCAGTTGGCTTCATGCCTAAGGCAGGACTAGAACTCATGGTCTCCTGGTTTCTAGCCTAATGCCTTAGCCGCCCCCCAAAAGTTTAAAAAAACAACAACCAAAGAATATCATGAAGTCTCTGCAACTATCCAGAAGCTATCAAAAATGTGATTAGTTTAACCAGGGCATTCACAATCATATTCCACAAACACCTACCAATTGGGGTGTTTCTCCTGGTTGCTGACTGGGTCAGCTGTGTTGTCTAAGATATGGTGGAAGATAACTTTTTGCAGATGCAGGATCAGGCTTCTTCCCAATCCTAATGTAATCCAGATTAATTAAAATACAGAAGAATATCTGCCATTTAAATAGATATTTAAGTAGAATGTGGATTGTAGTTGATTTATCCTGCCTATGTTTCATCAGTTACATGCTGACTTTGAGATATTGCTATTTTGACTTTTGTTAAAAAGTTCTGCTAAGGTGAGTTGAAGTCAGTTGAAGTAACATTACATAATACAAATCCATTAAAAAGTTAGCCGCTGCCCATTAAGAAAGAGCTAATGCATTTAGAAACATGTTTAGAGAGTCAAGAACTGTAATAATGTACAATGAACTTTTCTCAATACACTTATATTTCATTTTATTTTCAGTCATGGTTTTTTTATTTTAATTTTTCTACCTTTAGGAAAAGTAGACCATTATCTTATCTAGATACAGTCATAGCAGACATTTAGGCAACACAGAGCAGTCCCAAGCTATGGTGCTCAATCCAGCCTCCACAAATATATTTAAATTACATTGCTCTCCATGTTTCACATTTAAACAAACCAGATTGCATTACTCTCATTCAGGGTCCATGGCAAACAAAGATGAAAAGCATTCTTGTTCAACTTCGTTTAAATAAATTCTAAGGGTTATTCCCCCTACGTCTCAAAGGAGCTGGTCACCTTGATCCTATGTATCTTGGTATCTGCTATAACATAAGGAACTACTGTAGCATATGAAGGTGAAGGTTTCCCAGTTGTGCTTCTCATTACTGCAGTCTCATTATTATCGATGATTAGAGTCTTTAATAATAATTGATGAAAAGTCTGGATGGGAAAAGTAGGTACCATAATTCAAAATTGCATTGATTAAAAAAAAACTTGAAATCAGTAGGGCTAATAGCTGCAGTTGTATGTACTTTTATTGAGCAATGACCAAACCCATTCCAGCTGGGCCTTCTGCTAAGGGATAGTGATAGCACTTCATAATACATCAGATCCCTAGTTCAAACACACAACTGCTACCTGCTATCAACTTAAAATGATAGAGAATCACAAGGTTTGTTCCATATATATTCTGATTTATGCACATGGAAAATTGAAGGATTTGTATCTACTTACATAGTTTGTTTTCTAAATCCTCCAGTCTAGCAAGTTAACATAATTCTTTTTATTCAGTTTCAATAAATCACTGATACTCAGTTTGCTATGGTTCTGTTTACTGTTGCTAAAACTTAAAGCAGTTTGTAATACAAAATAATAATTGAATGGTTTTTATCTGGCTTGAAAGAGTTATTCAGAATGTAGCATATACACAGAAATGTAAATTATGTCATTGCTTGAACAGTAGCAGAAATAAAATACTTGAAAACTTTATGAGTACTAAGAATACTATGAAGTAGTAGCGGATGTGGTGGTATTCTTACCAAGCAAAACAACACTTTTCTATCTTCCTTTTCCTTCTTTTCCTTCTACTCTTTGTTGAATGAAGGAGGAAAAACTGAGAATGAGAACATTCTATTGCCAAGAGTGTGTCCATGTCCCCTGTTTGAGCACTTAAATGCCCTTAAATCTCCTGAATAGGGGGAATAAGCTAGCCAATAAAAGGGTTATGAATTATTTAGCATACAGGAGAGTTTCTACCAGAAGCAACTGAGTATGTGCTTGAGGCAGCTAAATTTTGATAAACTTAAAGACCCTGTCCCACATTTAAAAGTATATTGAAAAACAAGGTATTTTAAACAGAGGTAATACCTAGTTGGCTTATTACATTCCTAACAAAGCAGTAGAGTGGAAAGAAGCAGTCTTCAACCCAGCTTCACCGTGGACTGAAGCACTGTCAGTAGATCTGTCAGTTTTGAGAGACAGTTGGTGTCATGTTCACTGTTTCAATGTGCACTGTACATCATAACGTTTCACATGCCATGGCGCTGACGCGTGTTTCTGTTTGGGAGGGAGCTGCTGTGAAACCTTGTGCCAAGCTCTGTATCTATGTTCATTTCATTGGAATGTGCTCTGTTCAAGGACTTTTCCCACAGACCATCAGAAGCTGTTAGGAGCACCTGGGATTGTGAGCTTGGAAAGATTCTATGGGGGGAGGGATCTCATTTGTACAGAGGGTTTTTAGTTTGCATTTGGCGCACTTTTATCATTCTCAGCTTTCTTTGTGATCCTGCATACTATTCTTTAATAAATCAGATATCTTCGCATTCCTGCTCGTGAGTCTGAAAGTGTTTTAAAATAGGCATTCATTACATAAAGCTGAGAATGACCAAAGTTGTATCGTTAGCTCCTACCAAGATCAGTTTCTTGTGAGGGTAAATAGTTAACGATGGCCGAGTCCAAGCTCACGACCGGGGGACTTGAGGAGCCGGCTAGTTTGATGCCTGAGTCGACGGTCAAGAGCAGAGAACTGAGCCTCACACCAGAACCTTCAGATTTCCGGCAGGATTTGAGCTCCAGCCCTGAGGTGGAGGAATCTAATGATGGGGGAGAACCAGAGCAACCGGCACCCAGCGAATCGCCTTCAGAGTTGATCACCTGGGATGAAGCGGGAGAACCCCAGCCAGGGACGTCCCAGGCATCCTGGAAGTATCGGTTCCCACTGACCCCAGATGTAGAATCTACCACGGTATCAACAGAGAGACAGCCTAACATGCGAGGGAGGGAGGAATCTCAAACCCCTGAAAGGCTAAGAGTGATGGAGGCCAAAATAGAATCGATGGAGTATATGCTAAGAAACCTGTCTCTGTCATTGGGGGGGCAGGGGAGGCGCGGAGATCCCAGCTTCTCGCAACCATCCCCCATCCTCCCATCCGGACTGCCGGCGGAGTGGGGCTGGAGACGGTGCCGGGATGAATCTCCACCCCGCAGAGTTCAACCATCAATGTCCCCACCCTGAGGAGGGAGAACTACTGTAACCTGGGCCCCAACCACTCAAGCAGCTGCTGACTCAGCTCCAACAGGAGTGGAGCTGAAAGACTTTTCTGTCAAGTTTGATGGGGATCCAACTAAGTTATCTTTCTTTCTCACTAATGCTAAAAGTTATATGAGGCAGTTTGGACCATACTTCCCTTCCAAAGAGGCTAAAATAACTCCCATTGCCACCAAGCTGAAGGGATGAGCGACTGACTGGTATGTTCAATTAAGTGAGGCTGACTCCCCTGAGCTTGAGTATTTTGAGGACTTCATGTGGGCGTTAAAACTGCATTTTGAGGATCCTCTAGCCAAGGCAAGGGCTAAAAAGGTGCTGAAGGATCTTACCCAGGGCCAGCTGTCTGTAGCTGATTACGCCTTGGAGTTTAAGGCTTTAGCTGGGAAAATCCCCGACTGGTCTCAGTCAACCTTAATAGAACGGTTTAAAGAGGGACACAACCGGGACGTCCTATGATAGGCGTTGTGTAGAGACGACCCAGAGTCATTGTATGAATGGATCTGTCTGGCTTGCAGGGCTGAGCACGCCCAGCATACCTTCATGCAAACCAGACCTGAAAAACCACCAGCCACCATGAGGGGACCCCGAAGTGCTGCAACTGCTGCCTGGCCAGGCTATAGAGCCTGGGAAGAGGAGAGAGATCGGCACTATGTGAGGGGTCAGTGTCTCTGATGCGGAAAGGAAGGGCATCGAGCAGCTGATTGCCCAAAAGCCAAGGCTGGAGATCGAGCGGGCAAGCTGCCGGCCAAATCACCCCCACCCCTCACGGTGGATGACAGCAGCCAAGGGTGCAGCCGACGCTGAAGAAGTATTCTATTTCTTGGGAGAGACTGAAGATGACTCTAAGGAGCCGGCAGGAAACGCTAGCCACCTGCCATGAAGAGCGCCTGCGGGCAGGTGGAGGAGGATGGGCGCGAGGATGCTATGGTGAGTGCTGACTGTCCCACTCTAGCAGTAAAAGTGAAATTGGGCTCCCGCACAAAGACTAGAGAGTTCTGGGCTTTAGTTGACACTGAGTGTTCCAGGTGTCTAATTCACCCTGATCTGGTTGCTGCTTTGGACCTGCCTAGCTTCCCCCTCTAGCAGCCTTTGATCTTTACACAGTTGGATTGTTCAATGGGGGGGCGGCGGCAGCGGCAACCCATTTCACTGGAACTGTCGCAATGCAAATGGGCAGCCACCGTGAGACTTTAAAATTTGTAGTGGCACCTGTTGGCAATCCCTTGGTAATTCTGGGGATCCCCTGGTTGACCTATCAAAGCCCATATATAAACTGGGAACACAGAACTCTGACTTTTAAAGATGGGTTTTACCAAGCTCCTACAGCGGAGACAGCTGCACGTGCGGGGGTTGGAAGGGCTGCAATTGCCACGCCGCGCCCTAGTTTGCCACATTTAGAAGGCTTGCCTGATCGATACCAAGACTTTGCAGATGTCTTTGGAGAAATGGAAGCAGATCAGCTACCCCACCCCCCATTGGAAAACTGACTGTGCAATAGAGTTGGTTCCAACGCTCAATTGCCCAAGCCAAAAATTTATCCAATGACTCGGAAGGAGCTTGAGGCATTATGGGACTTTATTGACAAAAATCTGTCAAGGGGGTTTATTGAACCTGCAAATTCCCCAGTTGGGGCCCCTGTGCTATTCTGGGAAAAGAAAGATGGCACGCTTCGACTCTGTACAGACTATCGGGGGTTAAATTTCATTTCAATTTGCAACGAGTACCCTCTTCCGCTCATGAAGGACATGTTAGCTCATTTGTCTAAGGGCAAGATTTTCTCCAAGCTTTATCTTCATGAAGCCTATTTCCGCATCCACATACGAGCTGGAGATGAGTGGAAAACTGCTTTTAATTGTCTACTGGGTTCATTTCAGTACAAAGTCCTCCCTTTTGGGTTGGCAGGGGTGCCTGGAGTCTTCATGCAATTGATTAATGAAGTATTACATGATCATTTGTTTAAAGGGGTCCTGGTTTATTTAGACGATGTTCTCATTTACACTGAAACCGAGGAGGAACACGAACGCCTCCTCAAACAGGTGTTAAGCAAGCTTAGAGATGCCAAACTTTATGCCAAGCTTTCCAAATGTGAGTTTCACAAGACCCAACTTGACTATCTGGGCTATAGGGTGTCTGACAAGGGCATTGAAATGGACCCTGCAAAAATCCAGGCGATTTTAAGTTGAGAACGTCCCCACACCCAGAGGCAATTGCAAAGTTTCCTAGGGTTCAGTAATTACTATCGCCAATTTATCCAGGGGTTCACTGAGATTGCTTTGCCCCTCACTGATTTACTCCGTACCAAGGGCTTGAGGGAGACATGCAAAGTAAAAAACCCTGGGGCAGTGCTGAATTGGACACCTGAATGCCAGGCATTTGAGAAGTTAAAAACCCTCTTCACTGCTGATCCTATTCTACAGCACCTCGATCCTGAACGCCCCTTTGTGGTCCAAGTTGATGCTTCTGACTCCTCAGTTGGGGCTATATTGTTACAGAGAGATTCTGAAAATCACTTGAAACCCTGCGCTTATTTGTCCAGAAAATTTTCTGAAACCAAACGCTGGTGGCATGTTTGGGAAAAGGAGGCTTTTGCTGTAAAAGCTGCTTTGGAAGCCTGGCATCACCTCCTGGAAGGCGCTAAATGCCCTTTCGAGGTTTGGACCGATCACAGGAATTTGGAAGCCCTCCACACCCCCCGGCGTCTCAGTCCTAAACAAATTCGCTGGGCTCAATTTTTCAGTCACTTTAACTTCCAGTTAAAATTTATTCCGGGAAAGAAAAACTTCTGGCCGATGCTTTGTCACGCTTACCTCAGGACCTTGACCACATGGCAGATGTGGTTGGGACTGTTCTCACTGAACCACAACTGGAGTTAGTTGCTGTCACCCGGAGCCAGACCTGTGCGCAGTCAGCCCAGTCTGGGAAGCAGAAAGTGGATGTTCCTTGCCAATTACAGAAAGACTTTCTCCAGGCGCTGAAATCTGACACTTGGTTGCTAGCTAATAAAGACACTGTTTCTTTTGAAAACGGTCTGGCATGGATGCAAGACCGCCTTTATGTACCTGAAACTTTACGACCTGACATTTTACAGTGTTCCCATGATGATGAACTTGCTGGGCATTTTGGTTTTGTTAAAACATTGCATTTGGTTCGTCGTCAATTCTGGTGGCCCACCTTGAGACGCGATGTAAAAGACTATGTGGCTTCCTGTCCTGTTTGTGCAATGTCAAAGAGAAAAGAGGGGAAACCGCAGGGGCTTCTGCAGCCTGTGGCCAGCCCGTCCCATCCCTGGGATGAGATTTCTATGGATTTTATTGTGGATCTTCCTCCCAGTCAGAAGAAAACTGTCATTTGGGTTGTAAAAGATTTTTTTTCCAAACAAGCCCATTTTATTCCATGTGCGTCCATCCCATCGGCCCCGCAATTGGCGTGCCTATTTCTCATCCACATCTACCATCTCCACGGTAGCCCCTCCCGTTTGGTCAGCGACGGCGGGACACAGTTTACTTCCCCAGTTTTGGAAATCAATTTTAAAATTGACTGGCACCAAACAGGTGCTGTCCACCTCGTCCCATCCTGAGACTGACGGATCTACTGAGATTTTAAACTCCACCCTTGAACAATTTCTTAGAGCATACATTAACTACCATCAGGATGACTGGGTGGAGTTACTGCCTTTTGCTGAAGTGGCTTACAACAATGCTGTCCATCAAAGTACTGGGCAAACCCCTTTTCATGTGGTTTCTGGTCATGACTTTGTTCCCATCCCTGAACTGTCACAACCCCCTTCCCAAACATGTTCTCCCTCTGACTGGGCTATTAAGCTGGCTGATTCCTGGCTGGTGATTCAACAGGCTTTGGCTGATGCCTAGGCTGCTTACAAGTTTCAAGCCAATAAGCATCGTTCCTTGCAACACGACTTCAAGATTGGGGATCAGGTGTATCTATCTACCAAATTTATCAAGTCACCACAACCCTCTAAAAAGCTTGCTCCCAAGTTCATTGGTCCTTTCCCTATTGTTGGTCTTATCAATCCAGTTACTGTTAAATTGGACCTGCCTCACAATTTGAAACGCTTGCACCCTGTTTTCCATTGCAGCTTGCTCAAGCCTGTCCACCACTCCTCCCGCTGGCATCCCCAACCTCCTCCTGCTCCGATCATGATTGACGGCCAACAGCACTTTGAGGTCAAGGAGGTCATTGATTCTCGCAAGATTCACGGCACCCTCCAGTATCTGGTCTGATGGAAACACTTTCCTCATCCTGAATGGGTGTCTGCTCGCCACGTTAATGCCCCTGATTTAATTCGCCGTTTCCACCTTGCTTATCCTTTGAAGCCTGCTGCTTAGTGTTTTCTTTCTTTTGGGGGGGCAGTATGTCATGTTCACTGTTTCAATGTGCACTGTACATCATAACGTTTCACATGCCATGGCGTGACGCACGTTTCTGTTTGGGAGGGAGCTGCTGTGAAACCTTGTGCCAAGCTCTGTATCTGTGTTCATTTCAATGGAATGTGTTTGGGTTATGTTCTCTGTTCAAGGACTTTTCCCGCAGACCATCAGAAGCTGTTAGGAGCACCTGGGATTGTGAGCTTGGGAAGATTCTACGGGGGGAGGGATCTCATTTGTGCCGAGGGTTTTTAGTTTGCATTTGGCGCACTTTTTCCATTCTCAGCTTTCTTTGTGATCCTGCATACTATTCTTTAATAAATCAGATATCTTTGAATTCCTGCTCATGAGTCTGATAGTGTTTTAGAATAGGCATTCATTACAGTTGGTTTGCCTACACCTCTCAGTTGTCATCACATTGTTTTTGGAAATATCCAACTCTAGGATTAATAGGTATTGTCAAAGCTGAGCCATACCAAACTGTTAGTCAAGGGAATGACTAAATGATAAGAAATACTATTATTGCCCGGACAAAATTCTCAAGCTGAACAGAAAGTTTTGAAGGCTCTGTTTAGACAAACCAATAAGTAGCCTGGATGGGACAACATTCAGAGATCAATACTCTAATCTCTAGGGCTGTGTGAATCCCCTCTGATCTCCTATATAGGACTGCAGATTTCCAATTTTAGCTCTCGCTGCCCCAGAGGTATTCCTAACTAAGATAAGCCTTCAAAGCAGACTTTGATTCTAACTATTGATAAACTCAGTGGCTTAATAAAATCTGGGAACTCCATAACAAGATAATGCAAAATTTCATTTAACTAAACTGAGCTTAAGAAACACACTTTTGCAGGCTATTTCATATTAAACATTTTTATGGTGCCATCTCAATTGGCATGGAATATTTTAATATGTGAACTTTTAATCTATTTTAAAATCCTATGAATTATTCTTGTTTCTTTGCTCTCTGTCATTGGCCATAGGAACAAAGGATGCTGAATAAAAATTGCAGCACCTTTATCCAAAGTAAGATAGTAAAAAAGGGAAGAACAGGCTGCCCCAAACTGAGGTATCATTCATTGGATGGTTGTAACTTACCACTTTGTTCTAGCATAGTCTGATCTCCCTTCGTTTTCTATCTCCTTTGTATCTTGTCTTTTAATATGCAAATCTCTCTCTCTCTCTCTCTCTCTCTCTCTCACACACACACACACACACACACACACGATTGATAGTAGCTACTTTAGGAGAAAATACTTTTTTTTTTTAAATCAGGATAGCTTTAATAGCAAACATCCTTCTGGAATTTTGGTGTATTTTGTTTAGTGGATGTGAATTGTAAAGTTTAATAGTTCTACAGTGAGATTTACACTGTTATTTCAGGCATTATTTTGTCCTTAAAATCCTAACGAACAAAAGAAAATCCCAATAACTTCGAGAATATCTGGTTCAGCTTTGTAATACAGAAGTGATCCGAGTGCTGGATGAGGTTGCTCCTGTGGCCTTTCCTATTTACCAATACCAGTTACCCCCTTGATTTAGTGAGTAGCTCTGGGAAATGAAGCTACAGAAAAGATCCCTAGAACAGTGCAGAACTGATGAGAAGTGAACTTGACCAACTTGGAAACAGTATGGGTAGCATGAGTGAACTGGACCCTTGTCCTACCTGGCTCTTTCAGGACATGGAGATTGGGTTATCAGGACTAGAGCTCCCAGCCTCCCGGTTTCTAGTCTAGTACCTTAACCACTACCCCAAACTGGCTGTTTTTCTCTAGGTATTCAGTGCCATTGACCATGGTACTTTTCTGGACAGATTGCAGGGGTTGGAAGTTGGAGCTACAGCTTCCACTGCCATTCTGCTCCTTCCTGAGTGGATCGTTCCAATCAGAAGTCAGGCAATCCACTCATCAGCCACTCCAGGGTGGGGTTATACAGGGTTCTTCACTCTCTCCTGTTATTCAAGAGAGGGAGGATCATCCATCGGTTTGGGCTCAGTACACTGAAAATATCCAGATATGCATCTCCACTATAGATCAATTGCCTGAGGCTGTAAGGATTTAACTGAAACAATATATTAAATATATATCTTAGCAAGACTGAATTGTTTTTCATCTAGAAACCATGTGGCTCTCTTTCTTTGCTCCAGTGGTGATTCTGGATAAGGTAGCACTTCCCCTGGAGGAGCCTGTCCTTAAGAAGCCATTGTTGGACCCAACAGTCCTGGACAATTTCCATCAGTCTCCAACCTTACCTTTCTGAGGAAGGTTGCTGAGAAGGTGGTTGGGCAACAGCTCCAGATAATCCTGGTGGAAACAGATTATCTGGACCTGTTTCAGGCTGGTTTCAGGCTAGGTGTCATGCTCCCAAGTTCAACATTCTCAAAACATTTGAATTGCCTCGCATGCATGTTCCAGTGTACACATGTAATCCTGACTACCTGAACACGAGGGTTGCGGCACAAGGCTGGAGTGGGAAATCATCTTGTTTGGGTTCTCTATGGCCCCCAACTCCCAAGGTTGTTTGGTTGAAGAAAGAGCCATTGAAGAAAGCTGCAGAGACCTACTGTAACTGGCATGAGAGGGAGGGTGCATACCTAAGAGGGGAATGGGGAGAATCTGAAATCACTGAAGATGTTTAATGGGGAAAAGAGCGGGCTTTTTCATTCGCAACTTTTTCTCTGTACTGAATGCTTCACATCATTAAAAGACTTTGAAGTAATCACTTCTGAGTCATGATTAATGAGAATTTGAGTATTGCAGTCATCACACTAGGGTACAGAGCCAGCTGTATGGAGACAGCATTGGTTGTGTTTGTTGATGACCTTTGGCACAGCTGCATTGGAGTGGTGCATCCACAGTATTCTTCTGGGCTGTCTGTGGGGATTAGGAGTGAGGAACACCATGATATGATGGGTCTCCTTTCTTTGTTTTTGGTCCCAGTTGGTAAATGGGGGAGAAACCAAGTCTGCAGCCCCTTATTTGAAAGGTGCCTCAGATCTTGATGTTCTCAGCCTGTTTTCTAACATACACATGAAACCACGGGGTGAGGTTATCTGCTGGTATGCGGTCAGGTATCCTCAGTATGGTGATGATACCCAATTTCAGTATTTCAGCTCCAGCCACTGAGTGATGCTGTAAGATGCTGTCCCAGTGTCTGGAAGCTGTGTGGGCTGGATGGGGAGAAACAAAATCAGGCTCAAACCTGCCCAGATTGTGTGGCTGGGGATATTTGGACCCATCAGTCCTGGGGACTTTTGAACTTTTGTCTTGGATGGGCTTGCACTTCCCCACTCAAGACTGGAGCTCAGTCTGATGGTTGTCGCGAAGAGCAGGTGGCAGCTTTGGCTAAGAGGGCCTTTGCACAGATTAATCTAGTGTGCCACTTGTGCCCGTTCCTGGATTGGGAAGCCCTTCAAACAGTCACTTATGCATTCATCACCTCATGCTTGGATAAGTGTAATGTGCAGTACGTGGGGCTACTCTTTGATGACCATTTGGAAATTACAGCTGGTCCTGAATACAGTTACATGGGCTGTGAAGGGTATACTATGGTATATCCATGCTATGCCACTGCTTTGCAAGCTGCATTGGTTATCAACTGACTTCTAAGTGCAATTCACAATGCTGGTTATCACCTGTAATGCTGGTGGTTCAGTCACTAAGAAACCTTCTCCACTCTACTATAATCAATGTCCAGAGTAGTTTTATTCAATACGTATTACAAATCAATTAATCAATGAATTAATCAGTTGCTTATTACACAGCTGAGGTTAACCCAAGGCATTTGGCAGTCTGACGTATAAGCAGCAAATGCCAGGCTGTAAAATACCTGTGAATTACAATAATAAATTATTTTTGCCTCCTTTCTTTGAACTCAGGATCAATTGCTTTCCTAGGATGTTTTTCTCTCCACTGCAACAATTGTAGAACTAGCAGAACAAGAGTAACACCAGGACTTTATTCAGTGATTTTTTTTTTAATTGTATGGCATAGCACTTTAGTGTTCATGCTTTTTTTTTCTTGCTGGGAAATCCTTGTGAGGTCCAGCAGCCGGATGTGTAGACTATTTAGCCATGACAAGTCACGTCAGAGTGATCTGAGTTTGTCATTCAAAGCTTGGGAAACATCAGGCTCATACTTCTGCAGGGGGGGCTGCTTTGAATACTTCTAAATTAAATTTTATTTTCTCCCTTGGTATTGGGAAACTGATTACTGTTGTTTTAAGAGAAAACATCTTCTTGTTGTCTTAAAATAACAAAAATAGGAGTAAGCAGAGAAGTAATAACATAATCATTATGTATTGCAATGATTTTGATTGTATTTATTTATTGTTTGATTTACACCTTTATGAAATGGTGGTTTAAAATGCATAATTGACTTGATCTTTTTTTCACTTCCAGTTAATGAGACTGTGAAATCCAGACTTGCATATTAAAATATCAGAAGGAATGTAGTTCTGCAAGATGCATCCTCCATTTTCAAGCAGTTGGTAATATGTATGTACTTTATGTGTTTATATATTTCTTTCTTAGATGGAGATATTAGCAACTTGCTATTTATGTTTCGACTAGACCACAAACATTCAACAAAGGTGAGCAAAAGAGGCGAAGTACGCATCTGAGTTTCGCATTCCGCTTTCCTAGTATTTTTGGCTTTCTACATCTCTACCACACCAGGAATGCTGGGTATTATTCGAAGAAGGGTCCGCGTAACCTTCCTTTCGCTCGTAAGGCTAGCCCGCTCAGGCAAGGCGATGCGCTGCCCGAGTCAAAAGGTGGCAGGCCTTTATTTCGCCAACGTCAAGCTTCGTTGTTCATTCTCCCTCGCAGCCACGGCTGCCAATAATCCCCCCGGCGTTCAAAGTCCCCGTAACCACTTTGGACGGACGGGGGGAGCTCACGCGCCAGAGACAAAGCGCAGGACATCGCCGTCTCCAGCGCCGCGGCGTCAGGCGGGCAGCCGTTCCTGGTTCACGCCGCAGCGCGTCTCGTGGGCGGCCTTGTCGTGGGGGCTGCGGCTCCTTGAAGAGGAGGAGCAGGAGGCGGCGGCACGGCTGCTTCAGCTCAGCCCTTTCGGAGCGGGCCTGGCCAAGCCAGTCTCTAACGGCCGCCTCCGCCGTCGCTGATAAGTTCCTGCGGTCGCGCCGAACCTCAAAAGAGCCGCGGCCGCCCCGTCTCCCTTGCAGGTGAGTGGAAAGTGGCAGGGCTGTCGGGAGGCGCGGCAGCTTCTCCCCCAAACCAGGGTCGTCGGCGAAGGGCAAACGAAAGGGGCTTCGAGCGCCTGGGGCTATGGGGCCAGGTGTGGGTGGTGGTCTGAGCAGAGGACGCTGGCCTTTCGGTGGGTGGCGGGGACGCATCCAACGCTGGCGCGTGTGCCTGTACCGGGAGGACGAACCTGCTGTGTACATTTGTAGGCCAGCGCTCAACGGGTACTATGGAGATGACTGCAGGTTCCGTGCGTAATCGATGTGGCGAGGGCGAGCGCGTTGCCAGGCGTTCAGCAGCTTTCATCTTGGCGTTCATGTCAAGGCGTGCTTGCTTTAGGAGGGACCCAGCACGAACAGTTCGCGCCCAAGGTGCCGCCGCCGCCCGCCCTGTGTTTAACCCCTGACTGGCTGAGATCCTGACGATTTGCAGATTCAGTTTTGGGGGGCTGCCCGGGGAGGTAGTGTAATAAAGGAAGTGGACCATTCTCCCTACACCATCCCAGTTAGCGTATAGGGCCCGATCTCTCTCTCTGTGTGTGTGTGTGTGTGTGTGTAGGTGACTATTTATGTGAATCGTGCCGTGCAAGTCTTAGCTAAAGCCCATAGAGCCAGAACCTTTCTCCCAATACTGCTCCGTGCTGTGGAAGGCCTGGTGTACCTTTACCAACCTTCATTAGAAAAAAAGAAAAGGAAAAGAATTGCTGTCAGGCTGTTCTCACCGTCCCCACCCCTTCATTTAATGAACAGCATATGCAATTTTAAACATAAAAAGGATTGATGCCCACTTGCTTTTAAATACTGTATGTACTTTTAATGAATTTGTTCACTGCCCAGAATACTGTTGGGTGATGCAGAAAGGTGAGCCTTGCCCTGTTGTGGCAGTTCTACAGCTCTCAGCTGCTTAGAACATGTGGAAAGAAAGCAAGGTATGGCTGGTGCTTCAGTGCTGATTCATCATTTTGTTAACTCAGCATTTGGCAACTTGATGCTTTAGTTAGAGAGCAGCAGTAAGCCTGCTTTTAAAAGCTTGCTTTTAAACAGAATTTGTTCCTGCAAGGAATAGAGCTTGTCTGTATGCAAGGTGTTTTATGCAATGGGGTGGCTTCTTAAATGTAGGTCTAGAGGAAATCTGGGCCACTGAAGTGATTTGAGAGAAAGCATAATCTTTGGAAGCTCTGATAGATAAAAAAGAAGTTTCACCTGTAGGGCATATATTGAATAGAATATACCTGTAGAGTATTCATATATTGTATTATATATACATACATACATACATACATATATATATATTACATATATGTAATATATACATATATATATATATATATATATATATATTATATGTATATGTAATATACATATGTTGTATTATATAGAGTATTCATATATTGAGTATAATACACTGTACCTGTAGAGTATACAGTATACTGAATGGAGGAGGTAGGCTTTTTTCCTTCCAGGTATTTGAAATTCATAAAATCCTATTAATGACAAGTGCTTATAATACACCATCGTCTATTCCATATGGAAGAAAACATGTCTATGAAAATGCAAAGAAGGCAGTGATCCAGTGCATAAAAGGGTAAGTCCTACTGAAAGCAATGACATGCCTCAGTAGGCATTTGTTCCCTATTCCGTTAGTTAAAATTAGGTCTATACAAGCACATTAATTTTAGTTTTATTCCTGAATTCTATAACAAAGATTCTCACAAGTTGGAGATAGATATACATTCTCATGAGCATTGCAAGAAGGTGAGCACTGAAGGTGGAGCACTGCATCTAAAATATGCTGTGAAAATATGCTGCGGTATTTGCTGAAACATTTCATATGAAAATGTGCTGTCAGAATATAACATTTTCCACTAGATCACGTTTATTTTTCTCTCCTGTGTCAGATATATTTTCATCCAAGCCAAAACTTGTTGCACACATAGAGTCAATCTGCAATGACACAGCAAGCTGTATTAAGGTTTATCAATAAATGAGTAGTAGGGTGGTGTGAGCTAATTCTCTCTGCAAGCGGACACCATCAGAAAATGACAAACTTTGTGGTTAATTTAGTATGCTACCAACCTGGGATTCAGACTTGTTCCTCCTAGAACAAACTCAAGAAAAATATAAAGCAAAACATAGTTTGCCTTTCTTTTATTAATCAGTGACACTCATGGGAATTGCTAGTGTTTTTGTTCATTAGTAAGTTTTAATAAGGTTTACTGTATCCTGCAAATCGACACATAGTCTTTTCCTGCCAAATCTTTCATTGAAACTTACATCTGCAAAGTCAATCTATTCTCTGCATCGACACACGGTTAATAAAAAAAGAAGGTAGCCATCACCAAACAAAACCCTTTACTGATTTTCATGTTTTGTACTGTTCCTCTTAGCTTGTATAACTGAATGATACAGAATGCTAGATGCTCAAGGGTAGCACCTCTTTTTGATTTTTTGGGTCCCCATCTAATGATATTCCTTGGAAATAAGTCACCTTAGTTTCAGTGTATCTCACTTCAGATTGCATGTTTAGCTGCTGCTTCATATTCTCTACTGTACATTAAAATCCTCTTGTTGGAATTAAATTTTGCTTTCTGAACTGTAGCACAAAGACTTCCATTCTGGTAGCTCTAGCTCCAGAGCTTTAAAGATGTTTTCTTGGAATCTGATCCTGTGGGCACACCACAGGATCACACAGGGTATTATTTACAGTTCAGAGTCTAAATCACAATCCTAAGAAGTTGAAAAAACAAATAAATATCCACCTTCTGTGGGTACAGTCACTTAACTCTTACTAAAACTTGCTTACTGTGGCTTGGCCTTTAAAAGCACTGGGCCATAGTTGTGGCAATGGCAGTGAATCTTCTTTCCCCCCACTGTCAAACTGTAGAAAGCATTGTGCAGGGTTGATTAAGAAGATGGTGAAGTATCTGTTCATATCTGGAAGTTGTTTCTTCCATAGCCCTAAGATATAACTATCTTAGAAATAAAACATTCATATTTTGATTAATCACGAATTGTTTTGAATATGGAGTATAGTTCAATGCTCTGTGTTTGATAGTAAGATTATTGAGAAAAGATATGGGGGAGCTGGCCCCATTGAACTGAGCAAGATTAATTAAAGATTTTGTAGACACTTTGAGTAGGTGGGGTATAATGCTATTTCTGCTGGAACTTCAGTCAGCTACAGTTATTCAATCTGGCATTAATGCAATAGTTTTGCATTGGGGGAGAGAACATTTTTTACTTTAGTTTTGTTTAGCCTTCACAAATCATTGGGATGATTTTGATACAAACTGATCTACTCTCCCACAAAACCAGATTTGCTACTTTTTCAGCTCCAAAATTCAATCTTCCCTCCAATCATTTTCATCCTTTTCACCTTCACTTTCTGGTGGTAGCTGACATTACTAAGTAGTCTTTAGAAAAGTATATTTTGGCAAATTCATAGCATGGTCTTATAGAGTTATACTTCCAATCAGTCACCGGAAGAGGAAGGAAGATACAATGCCTCTTTGATCAGGGTTGAAAAGGAGTTAGGTGATTGGTGAATGGTAAGGATTGAAACTGAAGCTGGGAAGAATTTGGTGGCCATAATATTTTCCTCACATGTGTTAATGGCAGATAAGAAAAGTGTATTGTGAATCAGCTTACTCACAAATGCTGAAATGGTTATGAAGGATAGTTTTATGAATGTTCTTTGCCGGATTAAACAACCTCCATTTATTAAATATTATAGCTTTGATACTAGTGTGGCTTTTCACTATACTGTTGGAAGTACTATAAACAGACTTGTTAAAGGCAAGAGTAACCTTTTAACAGTGTCCCTGTTTTATATGATTCTCCATTACAGGTCAGATTGGATGGGCAGTACTGGGGCTAACAAAGTTACCTTTTATTTAGATGACAAAGACCAAAATTGAAAGTCACTTCATCATCCTTCAGTCTACTCTTAATTTGATTGATTAGCTACTGACTGATCACTTTCTAAGGTTCACTTTTAGTGAGGATAGTGAAAATTTCCAACTCATTTCCAACTCAACTTTCCAACTTGTCCTGCAGATTCAGACATATTTATACTCTGAATATTTGCTGTTTATTATTATTGTTGTTATGACATAGGAAATATGACTAGCTTTGACTAATATTTTCTTCTACGAATTGATACAAATAATTGTATGGAACAGTCATCTTTGATGTTTGAAGGTTTTTGATGCTGTGGGTATACCTTTTATTATGGACCGAATTCAATAACAGAACGACAGTCAAAGGGAAAAGTAAAGTAGGAAAATTGTAGATTTTTTTAAAAAGTGTAATTTTTTTGGTAAAAAAGCAGATTGTAAAAAAAGAGAAAAAAACTCAAGAGTCTTAAATACAAAAATAAATCTAAAATACTTAAGGTAAAGGTAAAGGTTTCCCTTGACGTAAAGTCCAGTCGTGTCCGACTCTAGGGGGCGGTGCTCATCTCTGTTTCTAAGCCTTAGAGCCGGCGTTGTCCGTAGACACTTCCGGGTCATGTGGCCAGCATGACGACACGGAATGCCGTTACCTTCCCGCCAAAGCGGTACCTATTGATCTACTCACATTTGCATGTTTTCGAACTGCTAGGTGAGCAGGAGCTGGGACTAGCAATGGGAGCTCACCCCGCCGCACGGTTTCGAACCGCCGACCTTCCGATCGGCAGCTCAGCAGTTTAACCCGCAGCGCCAGAGTGACTTAAATGCTTAACTATTAATTGGATACAATCTAGTATTCCTATATACAAATATATTAAAAAACAGAAATAGTTATTATATTTCATAGATTAGATAGATTTATAAAGTATCTAATAAAGTATATTAGAAAGGTATGAGAAAATACAAGAATAGATATCAAAATGGAAAAGATCCTACCTAGAATATCTCAGATGAGAGATGCTGTAGTTTATGGTAATTATACAGCACTTGAACATACTGCAATAACAATTGCAAGAATTTTGCTTGGAGGATGTCCTTGACTTATCTGCTAGAAAGTGGAATAGGCGATTGTTTCTTCTATGTTTCCATGGTTTGCTGGCAGGAGAGGAAATTTATATCTTTCACCTCTGTGAATGAAAAAGGCAGTATAGAAGAGTGTGGGGAGTTGATTCAGTTTCCTTCAGTGGACAGAGACAGGTGTTCACATAAAATGGTGTTATTACAGGGGCCTTCTGAAAATAATAAATTTAATCCTGTGTGGTGAATAAAGGATAGCAGAAAGATAGGGAACTATCAGAAAAAGTCTAGTGACAAGTTAGGGGACTGTAAACTTTTGGACTGGAGCAGAGGTCTTGTTGAAAATTAGTGTCAAATATTTGTTGTATTTCTTCCATTGTATAGTGACCATAAACCACAAAACTTTACATCTGCAGTTATTTCCTTAAACCAAGAAGATGTGAAGAGTCAGGGAAACTTCTGATGCTTTAGTTTATGCCTGAAAATTGTTGTAAGTTTTCCTCAATTTACTAATAGCCAGCTGTGAAGTCAAATCACAGTTTTAGTAAATCTTGCTAATAAAGGAAGATGCTTAGAATGTATTCTAAGTATATGGTACCTCTGTTGCTTTGAGTTATATATGAAAAAAGGTGGGATAAAAATCTAATTATAATAATACTTTAAAATAGATTGCTACAGGTAGTCCTCACTTAACAAACATTCGTTTAGCGATGGTTCAGACTTACGACAGTGCTGAAAAAATGACTTATGACTGGAACTCATACTTATGATGGTCACAGCATCACTGCAGTCACGTGATCACAGTTTGGGCACTTGGCAACTGGTTCACATTTATGATCATTGCAGCATCCCATGGTCATGTGATTGCCATTTTCGACCTTTCTGGCCAGCTTCTGGCAAGCAAAATCAATGGGGAACTGTGTGATTTGCTTAACGACCATGTGGTTTGCTTAATGCTCACAGTGATTCACTTAACAACCTCCAGAAAAAGGTCATAAAATTGAGTTGGATTCACTTAATGACAGCTTCACTTAGGAACCAAAAGTCTAGTCCCAATTGTGGTCGTTAAGCGAGGACTACCTGTAATTGTAGTTAAGTATAAGTACTGTATTTAAAATTTATTACAAAATGTATACACTACTTTTCTGTTTGTATAAACACTCAAGATGGCCCACAACAATGAAAAGAATACAAAATACCAAACCTAACCATAACATCAATGTAATTTAAATCAAACATTAAAATGAATATCATTAAAATAATTAACAATTAAACATTTAGTGATAGAAATGTGTTTTTGCCATTTTTATAAATACTGCCTGGAGGTTCTCAGGGAAAAGACAACCAACAACCACTCAGTTTCAAAGGCCTAAATTACAGGGCAAAGACTCATTTAAAATGTGGAAAAGGTGGGAAGAAGAAGCAACAGGTTTAATCTGCTGTGGGTTAAGAGAGAACTGTATCTTCACTCTGACAGGACTGTCAGCCATTAACACTAGCTTCTGTCTGCTCTGCAATAAAGATCCTTATCTAGTCATGTTTATTTTGTGTGTAAGAGTCTAGTAAAGCTATGTAAAGTTGGGAATTGGAAATTTAAAGCTGAGACTTGTGCAAAGGAGCTTGACAAAAGGACAAACACATCTTGGAAAGTATATTCCATATGCTGGGAGCTACACAGAAGACCCAAGCTCCTGGCAGCCAAGATATCAAAAAGGTGGAAAGGCTATTCAAGAGGATCCCTAATTAAAGGACCTTGAACTAAGTGTTCCTCATTGATTATAGCTCTTTCAGCATGTCCAGATAAGATGGGATGCTGATCACCAAAAGGGATGTCTTCTCTAAGTGCTGGCTAGGAACACTGGAAGTTTTGGTTGGAAATACATTTAGGGAGCACTAGTTGAAAAGTAGTGTATCAGGACATCTAACAGTTTCTTTGCTAAATTGCAAGGTTGCTTGAAAAGACAGAAAGCTCATCTACAGCTAAGGCCTTAATTTAATTTGCATCTAGGCATTCAGTAATTTTCCACCCAAAATGGGTAGTTGGTGCCATACATGAAGTTTGCCAACTCATTCCTGCTTAACACTGTGTTTTTAATGAAAGCTCTGATTGTACTTCCTCAATTTGGCATTGTCTTTGAAATAAAAACTGTTTTAATTTTTCTCTTGTAGGTCTGTCAGCAGCTGATCAGTTCTTCATTTATGTTACTATGCATTGACTGATTGCTGCAGGGGAAGGAAAAAGGATAGCCTTGTTTAGGTCAGGTTTTTTTTTCTTCATTAATAATCCTTCTTTGATTTGGTATTGTTCCATTCCGAGGTTCAGGCTGCCTTCTTTTGTCTATCTCTTGCATTTATTAGTTTATTGTTCAGTCTCTGAATTCACTGGAGTTGAAAATTGATTTATATAGAATTTCCTGGATTGATGCAGCCCAACATTGAACCCAGAAGACAACAAGATTATATCTTTCTCCTCTGAAGCATTGATAACACTAATCAATAACTTCTTAAGAGCAGTTTTGCTTCAGAGAGTATACAGAGAAACAATATATAGAAACAGTGTATAAGACCAGGTATTTTCCAGAAGGATTGTAAAATATGTGATCTAGCTTTCAGTGACCACTGGATATTGTAGGAGGAGACCTGGGTTAGTCTATGGTGGCAAAAAATTAGAAGTCTGATAATGAGAAAAGGTGGTATCAGATTCCTTCTGACCACATGAGCTTTCCTTAGCATAAATATTGTGGATATCTGGGATAGGAATCTTAGTATATGTCATTTTCAGGATTTTTTTCTGGCTTCTTCATTCTTTTAAATATGTCATGCCACCTTTTGTCTTTGTGAGATCTTGCTTTGTTTATTATTATGTTCCCTCTGGAAAATGGCCATTGCTTTAAAAAGGTAAAGCCTCATTTGAGCTGAGGAAAATGCTTGGTGATTTCATAGACATGTCAATGTAGTTTTCTTGGCAACAATATGGAAATAGTTTACCATTGCCTTCTTCTGGGATGTTAGTTAGCTTTACAATCACGTCTACACTTAGCTTAGATTGGTGATTTTCCAGCAAAGTAGTAACAAGATCCAATGCTGGTTAACTTTCTGAGATTGGCTAATGTCTGCTAAGTGTTGACACTTAACTAGGCAAGTCCAGCATTTTGACCTGTGATATGTTGTAGGCCAATTTATTGTTGAATATGAATATGAATGTGTATGTGTGTGATTCATATCATAGAGTAGAAAAAAACTTCCTTTTGACTGCTTCAATCATAGTAAAAAAAAAATCAAGGAAATATCACATGACGCAGATACATAGTATGATTTCTTTTTCTGTTTTAGGTGCATTTATTAAAATGAATTATTCAAAAGTTATCATTGAACGCTTCTTAAAAATAATCACAAAATTCCTTTCTATTTTTACTTGCTTCAAGTAACTTGCTTCCTCACTTTTCCTATTGTTTTTATTGATGTAAGGTGTTGAGTCGATTATTTTTATATTTATATATTTTGTAATGAAGAGTATTTTAAAATCAAACAAAACACATTTGTGATATGTGTGTATCATGAATGGAATCAAAACATACTATATTTTTAATATTGCCCTCCCCTTTGCAATTTTACTTTTGTCTACCTGTCTTGTAGTTGAAAAATCAAAACTCAAACAGAGCAGATTGTTAGAGTTTATTTTTTAGTGTTGTACATGAGTATTATGATAGCTGCTCATTGATCTGTTTGGACAAGGCTTGTAGATCACTAAGCATCCCTTAGATCAGGGCAGGGATGGGGACACTCTGGCTCTTCAGAAAGACTTAAATCATTCCCTGGAGTCCTGGCCTGTACAGATCTGGAGAGCCACAGATTCCCCATCCTTCAGTTACGCCAGGCAAACTGTGGCCACAGGCTACCTGCAACTCTCACATCCCTTTTTTGACTTTTGGTGACCTTCTGTGGTCATGGCTGCTGAAAACGGATGATACAAAAATTCCTGATGTTTTGAAGTGGAATAGTAAAAAATGATACAGTAAGCCCTAAATAGGCATATAATAGTTAAAAATTGCAGAAAAAACATAGACAAATAATAGAATAATCAGTAGATGTATAGTTTTTATGAATTGCTGGTAATTAATGAAAATATGCTGAACATTAGTATGAGACAGGTATTTTATAGATGTCTATGCTTTTTAATATCCGTAGTGCCAAATGTACTTTTCAAATATCATCAGAATCCTTTTTAATATACTGTATAGTAGAAGAAAGAAGGAAAAATATGATACGTTCTAATAAACATGACAAAACAAAGTGGAAATTATTAACTGGCAGTTTAAGGCATGTGATCCATCCCAGCAGTATTGTTCTAAAAGTTAAAGTTATTGTACTTGGATTAATATGCATGAACAAATCTCAGCAGAGGACCAGAGCATCCTGTTCTTCATAATCATTTACTGTAGAGTAGACGTTTTAAGTGCCAAAAGGAATGCTTATCAACAAAAAGCTAGTTGAATTTTATATAAAATTGCTACTCCAATTTTAAAATCTAATATATTTCCATTAATGAGTATGTTGAGTAACTGCCTGTTAAATCCAATAAATCAGTTCTCTAACATCTGTGCCTTTTTTCTCCCCTTCTTATATTTCTGTTTGTTGCTGGTGTTATTTTCCCTTTTTTAAAACACCATTTTCCAGGGAGAGGGATATTCTTTTTTCACTGGCACAGATGCGCTGTTTTCGCACATTAGTAAGTTGCGCTGCTTTGCCAGTCTCAGTTTTCCAACCAGTTTAAGACCAGCAGAGCGACTAAACTTTCACTTCATTGGCTACAGTATTCTGGGAGGGATTTTGCCAGAAGAAGGGAGGGCTGCAGCCTTACACCAGCAGAGTTCAGGCTGTCTTTGCTTCATCATCTAAAGGAAAATCCCCAGATAAGGCATAAATCTCATAGAGAGGACGGGGAAAATAAGCATGATAATTATTTCACAGGAGACTTATTCATCATCATCATGATGATGCAATTGAAAAAATATGGCTACTGTTACATTAGAGGGTTCTGTTTGCTGGATGGAAGTGTCGAGTAGACAGAGCTACGAAAGGTAGATAGGAAGCTGATTTTTTTTTATTATAATTATTATTATTGAATGTTTAAAGAGTTTGCTGTGGTATGCTGCATACCATATGTGTTACTTGGGGCAAGGAATTAGAGAAGAGATTTTGCCTATGAGCAAAGAATCTGTATAGGGGTGTGTAAGAGTTAAGTGAATTCAGTTCAAAGCAATTTAAATTGCTCTGTGTAGAGCCCAAGGAAATAAACCTTTCATTAAAAAAAATAGCATTCACAAAAATATTTCTGATTTTCTTTTTTTTAAATATTGCATCTCTACATGAATCTTGAACAGTGTTCTTTGTTTTTCTCACTTAAAACTTGAGTCAGTTTGTTTTTCCCTCCAGAAAACATTGACACTCTGTGTATCAAGTTGTATTAGAAAAATGTTATGTAAAGTACAAAGATGAATGCATAGTGTGTGTTTTGAATTTTTGTACTTAAGATTCAACTTCTTAGAGGCTTATACAAGATAATTAAAGTTAAAGATCAGTGTTGATTTATATAATATTTAAATGCTAGTAGGGAAACTGATACAGTAAAACTTAAGACATAAATTTAAGAACTGAACATGTTTCTTTTTGCTGCAATTTCACTGTGATTTTCAGAGATTTCAGATTGCTTTATGGAAAAAAATTGTTTACACATGTTCACCTTTAGCCAATCCAGAGTTATGACAGATTTTTCTATACAGGTAGTCCTCACTTAATGGCCACAGTAGGGACTTGGAAACTGGTTGTTAAACAGTGCAGTCGTTAAGTGAGTTACTACGTGACAGGACTTGATTTTACGACCATTTTTTCGATGGTTGTTAAGTGAATCACTGTTTCCCCAATGAACATTTTTTGTCGGAAACTGGCAAAAAAGATCACAAATTACGATTGTGTGACTGCAGGACACTGCAACTGGTCATAAATGCAAGCTGGCTGCCAAGTGCCTGAGGTGTGATCGCATGACTGCAGGGGTGGTATGTGTTAGTATATTGTTTTCTGCTACAGATTAAGGTTACTATGGTAACTAATCATTTTGGCCAGGTGAAGAGGTTGAATTTAATTGTCCTCTTTTTAGGTGATAATAGTTGAATTGCCTGAAGGGAGGGCAGTTTGCTTGTTAGTTTTCAGTTCCTTCTCTTTAGGCTTGTAGGGAATAAGCAGCTCTCAGAGAGCCTGTGAGAATGCAGAAGCCTGTAAATATGTTTTTGTGCTTTCTGTAAATAAATTTATTTTTATAGAAATGCCTGGTGTGTGACTTTTCTGATCTCTCCTGGGCCAAATGCTTTCTAGCACTCTGCCAACAGGTTATGGGCCCAGTAAGCAGCCCAGTAAACCCAGTAAGCCCAGTAAAACCCAGAGAGAATAGAGAGATCAGCTCCACGCCTCATGCACAATTTAAAGGCAGGTAGCAAAGACCTGTGAAGATTTTCTTTGGAGCCACCTGGAGATTTTCCAGCAACTGCCAGTCTACAGGACAAAGAAGCCAGCTGAGGTGACTTGCAAAAGAAGGAAGAAGCCATGGCTACCTCCCAGCCCTCAGCGATGCCTCTGGAGCGCCCATCAGAGACCAACTATTTGAATTGGGCCCTGAAGATGGAGATGTATCTTCGCAGAGAGAATCTTTGGCTGCCAATTGGTGAGCAAACCCCCCAAAATCCCAGTGCTGAATGGCTGAGACAGGATGAGCGGGCTAGAGCCACCATTATCCTGGGAGTTGAGGACAATCAGCTAGTCCACATGCGAGGTATGCAGTCTGCAAAGCAACTTTGGGACGCTTTGAGAGACTTGTATGTAAAGGCAACAGCAGGGAGTAAACTTACCCTGACAAAAAAGCTGCACAAAGCCTACCTTGCAGAAGGAGATAGCCTTCCTGAGCACCTGCATTATATTCAGCAGCTGTTTGTTGAGTTGCAGGAGAGAGGAATGGAATTTACACCTCTCACAAAATCCTATATCCTCCTGTCTTCACTGAATGAAACGTGGGACACACTGATTTGTACCCTGGAGACTATGCCTGAAGCAGACCTCACCCCATCGTATGTTACACAGCGCTTACTCACTGAATGGGAGAAGAGAGAGGAAAGATCCCCCCCCCCCCAATCTCTTCTGGAAAGCTGCAGTACCAGAAAACAAGGGAAAAGAAGCTGAGGCCACAGCACTAGCCAGCCAGCGATGCTTCACTTGTGGTTCAGCTGGACATTTGTAGAAAGACTGTCCCTTGAGACCCAAGAGTAGAAAGACAGAGAAGAACAAGGGCAACACAGAAGAAGGCTCTTCAGACAACCCAAATTGCACAGGTTGCTGAAAAGGGTAGTTCTGATGTATGGGTGTTAGATTCTGGGGCCAATTGTCATGTATGTAATTGTAAAAGCTCTTTTGTGTCACTGTCTAAAACAAACAGACAAAGTGTATCTTTGTAATGGTTGCCTATTCTAAAACACTATCAGACTCATGAGCAGGAATTCAAAGATATCTGATTTATTAAAGAATAGTATGCAGGATCACAGAGAAAGCTGAGAATGATAAAAGCACACCAAATGCAAACTAAAAACCCTCTGTGTAAATGAGATCCCTCCCCCCATAGAATCGTCCCAAGTTCACAATCCCAGGTGCTCCTAACGGTTTCTGATGGTCTGCTGGAAAAGTCCTTGAACAGAGAACATAACCCAAACACATTCCATTGTAATGAACACAGATACAGAGCTTGGCACAAGGTTTCACAGCAGCTCCCTCCCAAACAGAAACGCGCGTCAGCGCCATGGCATGTGAAACGTTACGATGTATACTATACATTGAAACAGTGAACATGACCATCTTTGGCTGATGGGTCTGTGATCAAAATTATGGGACAAGGTGACTTGTATTTATCCTGCTTGGGAGAAACTGTAAAAGGTCTGTTGTATGTACCAAATTTACAATCAAACCTTTTATCTGTGGCACAATTAGCTGCAACAGGGTATGTCATAACATTTAAGAAAAATGGTTGTGAGATACGTAAAAATGAAAAATTGTGTGCTACTGGTATGTTAAAAGACTCCTTGTACATTGTGCAAAATGCAAGGAAGCCAAGCTGCAAGGCTGCAGTTGGCAACACACCATATCATGACCAATGTGTACACCTGATGCACAGGAGATTTGGTCATGCTAATTTCAAGTATATAGCACAAATGCCACAGCTATGTGCTGACCTAAAGATAAAACCCTGTGATAAATACTTAGACTGTGTAGTTTGCAAAGAATGCAAAACACTAAAAGCTCCTGTGAGTAAACACAGTGACAGTGTTACAACTAGATGTCATGTTCATCGTTCCAATGGTTTGCATACATCGTAACGTTTCGCATGTCATGTTTCTGATCCGTGTCTATCATCTGCGGGGTGGGGAATTCCAGCCCTGCCAGGGTGTTATCTCTGTGCTGCCCTGAAGGAATGTGTGTTTGGGTTATGAAATGTACTCAAGGTTGCTTTCCCAGGCAGATGTGTGACGCTTGCCAACGCTGGGAGGGGGTGGTTGCGATGCTGGGGTGAGGGGCGGGATCGGCTTGGAGGCGAGGGTTTTTAGTTTGTATTTGGCGCGCTTTTACTTATTCTCAGCTTTCTTCGTATATGCATACTATCCTTTCAATAAATCAGTTTTATTCACTAACCCCTGGTGAGACTGAGTTGGTTGGGATAAGGCAATCATTACACTAGACCTTTGGAAATTGTACACTCTGACATTATTGGTCCTTTTGCTCCAAGTCTTGGACAAGAAGGTATGTAATGACCATCATTGATGATTTCTCAAGATACACGTTTATCTACATCTTAAAACATAAAGATGAGGCATTTGAGAAATTTAAAGGTTTTGTGACATGGGCAGATAGAAAATTCCCTAGGCCTGTATCTGCACTCCAGTGTGATAGAGGAGGAGAGTACCTTTCTCACAAATTCAAAAGGTGCCTAGCAGAAAAAGGGATAGAACAAATTCTTTCTAACCTTTACATCCCTCAGCAAAATAGTGTTGCTGAAAGAAAGGGCAGAACCTTGCAAAATGCAATGGAATGCATGCTTAAAGATTCACATTTATCTGTCATGTTCACCGTTTCAATGTGCTTGGTACATCGTAACGCTTCGCATGTCATTTGCCTGATACGTGTTTGCTCTTGGGAGAGGGGAAGATTCCTCATTAGGGAGGTGTTATCTGTTGGCCGCTGGATTGGAATGTGTTTGGGTTATCTCATGTGTTCAAGGTTGCTTTCCCAGGATGTGTGGAAAACGGTTACCAGCACCTGGGAGGGGGGTGGTTGCTATGGCTGGTAGGGGGGAGGGATCACGTTTGGAGCCGAGGGTTTTTAGTTTGTATTTGGCGTGCTTTTAGTCATTCTCAGCTTTCTCTGTATCTGCTATGATTTCCCTAATAAATCAGATTTCATTTAAGTAACCTCTTGTGAGTCTGAGTGCTTGGGATAGGCAACCATTACATAAAGCTGAGAATCCAAAACTTCAAATCCTGCTGGCCCCTATCCAGGGAAAGACAGGTTCTTTCGATCCTGTGAGGGAGAGTGCTGGCGATGGCCGATCCAAATGTGCTACTCGTGGAGAGTGATGGGTCGAGTGAAGGAGAGCCCGACTCTACCATGATGCGCCCCGACAGAGCCCCCCTGGGAGAACTCTCAGCGATTCGGGAGGAGGCGAGTTCGGGGTCTGAAGGCGAAGCTACGGGCATGAAGACCGCGCCAGAGACCATGGTCACGACCCCGGGCGAACTGGTCACCTGGGACGACAGTCGTGGGGACTTCTCGGAGGCGAGGGGTTTGTCCTGGAGGCAGAGATACCCGCTGTCCCCAACGGTGGTACAGGTGCCGCCGAGGGGGGACTCCCCCACTCCGGACCGAATTCGGGTGCTAGAGTCGAAGATGGACTCTCTGGAGCTCATTCTGCAGAAGATGAGCATGGACCTGAGTTCGCTGAAAGAGGTGCGGGACGGGTCAAGCCAGCGGCATTCGACCCTTTCCTCCCAGGCACAGTCCCCAGAACGGAGAAGGGGAGCTCGCCCGAGAGAGGGGGACCGGGCTCCCAGGGTGGAACTAGCGTCGCCACCCGTCCCTGAGCGGAGGCAGCCAGGAGCTGTCAAAGCAGCTGAACCGCTAGTGGGGGGGGTGCGGCCCGGCGGGCGGAGGACTGAGGGACTTTTCTGTCAAGTTCGACGGAGACCTGACAAAACTCTCGTTCTTCCTGACGAATGCCAAGGTGTACTTGGAAGAGTGGGGGTCGCTTTTTCACTCGGAAAAAGCAAAAATCATCACCATTGCCACCAAGCTTAAGGGGAGGGCAGCGGACTGGTATGTACAGATGTGCCAGTCGGAAGCCCCGGAACTGGAGAAATTTGATGAATTCCTCTGGGCCCTACAGCACCATTTTGAGGATCCACAAGCTAAGGAGCGGGCAAAGCGTGCCTCGAAAGAGCTCAAGCAGGGATCGAGAACCGTGGCTGACTACGCGCTGGAGTTTAAAGCGCTAGCGGGGAAGGTGGAAGATTGGTCGCAGGCAACTGTAATAGAGTTGTTCAAGGATGGTTTAAACACCGAAGTGCTGTGCTGGTCGCTGGGGCGAGATGATCCTGACAGCTTATACGGGTGGATCCAGCTCGCTGGAAAGGCTGAGCATGCCCATGAGGTGTTTGCGCAGAGACAGGCGATGAAGTCGGGGCGAGACGGAAAACCCACCCGCCCTTCGGGCTCCTTTGGAAGATCCGGACAACGTTCGTGGGAAGAGGAGAAGGAGTGCCGTTACACGAAGGGGCAATGCCTGCGCTGCGGCAAGGAGGGGCACCGCGTGGCGACGTGCCCACGGGCGAAGGGCGAGGACAGGCAGGGAAAGTCAACTGCGAAGTCCCCCTCTCTGCCGAGGAAGATGAAAGCAGCAGTGGCTGACAGCGAGCTGGAAAGCGTGCCATTCTACGGGGATGAGGGTGAACCGGAATTGCTGCAGCCGGCGGGAAACGCCAGCCACCTGCTCTAAAGGGCGCCACAGGGCAGGTGGTAGAGGAGGGGCGCGAGCCTGTGTCGGTGAGTGGCAACTATCGCATTCTCACTGTGAAAGTGAAGTTGGGATCCCGCTCGAAGACGATAGAAGTGTGGGCGATGATCGATTCTGGGTGCTCACGGTGCTTAATGCATCCCGACGTGGTAGCTGCCTTGGAGTTGCCCACCTTTCCGTTGCAACGACCCATAGCTTTCACCCAATTGGACGGATCCATGGCAGGGGGCAAACCGGTCACGCATTTCACCAGTTTGGTAGCCTTGCAAATGGGTAGCCACCGGGAGGGGTTGTCATTTGTAGTGGCTCCGGTGGGGGGTCCTTTGGTGGTTTTGGGTGTCCCATGGTTGGTCCAACAAAATCCGCAGATAAATTGGGTCTATCGAACTGTAACCTTTAGGGACGGATTTTATCAAGCACCAGAGGGAAACGAAGCCCCAGAGGAGGTGGGGGGGGGTAGTGGCAGCTGCGATTCCGCAGTACCCAACCCCTCCTCTTGAGGTCTACCGGAGGAATACCAGGCATTTGCTGATGTGTTTGGGGAGAAAGAAGCGGATCAACTTCCCCCCCATCGGAAAACTGACTGTGCCATTGAGCTGGTGCCTAACACCCAATTGCCTAAGCCAAAGATTTACTCAATGACTCAGAAGGAACTAACTTTGTTACGGGAGTTTGTGGACAAAAACTTGGCAAGAGGGTTCATTGAACCAGCTAGCTCGCCAGTGGGGGCACCAGTTCTCTTCCGCCCGAAGAAAGATGGAACATTAAGACTCTGTATTGATTTCTGTGGGCTCAATGCAGTCTCAATATCAAATAAATATCCCTTGCCTTTGATAAAAGATATGTTATCACATCTGGCTAAGGGGAAAATCTTCTCGAAACTGGATTTAAGGGAAGCCTATTACCGTGTGAGAATCCGGGAGGGGGATGAATGGAAAACGGCATTCAATTGCCCGTTGGGAGCTTTTCAATATAAGGTTTTACCGTTTGGTTTGGCTGGGGCTCCTGGGGTGTTTATGCAATTGATCAATGAAGTTTTACATGAACATCTGTTTAAAGGGGTATTGGTCTACTTGGATGATGTATTGATTTATACTGAAACTCTGGAAGAACATGTACAGTTGGTTAAGCAGGTGCTTCGCAAGCTAAGGAAAGCTGAATTGTATGCCAAACTGTCCAAATGTGCATTCCATCAAACACAAATTGATTATCTGGGGTACAGGATCTCAGATAAAGGCATAGAGATGGATCCTGCTAAAATCCAGGCCATCTTAGAATGGGAGTGACCCTGCACCCGCAGGCAGCTTCAAAGTTTCCTGGGGTTCAGCAATTACTACAGGTTGTTCATAAAGGGGTTCGCAGAAATAACTTTGCCCCTGACAGATTTGCTTCGGACGAAGGGGGTGGGAGAAACCTGCCGGGTAAAAAACCCAGGCGCGCTGCTTAGATGGACTCCGGCTTGCCAGGCAGCATTCAATAAGCTGAAGGAGTCTTTTACACAGGAGCCTATTTTACAACACCCTGACCCCTCCAAGTCTTTTGTTGTTCAGGTGGATGCCTCTGATTATTCCATTGGAGCCCTGTTGTTGCAAGCAGATGGGGCGGGTTGTTTAAAGCCATGTGCCTACCTGTCCCGCAAATTCTCTGAGACGGAGAGACGTTGGCATGTGTGGGAAAAGGAGGCTTTTGCAGTCAAAGCGGCTTTGGACTCTTGGCGGCATTTGCTGGAAGGGGCTAATCATCCATTTGAGGTGTGGACTGACCATAAGAACTTGGAAGCCCTTAGTACCCCTCGCAAGCTGAGCCCTAAACAAGTCCACTGGGCTCAGTTCTTTAACCGGTTCAGCTTCAAACTGAAGTTTATCCCAGGGAAAAAGAACTTTTTAGCAGACGCGCTGTCCAGGCAACCCCAGGACTCTAGCTCAGTGCCAGAGGTGGTCAGCATGCTGTGGACACAGCCACAACTGGGAATGCCGGCTGTGACCCGCAGCCAAGCCCGTGCGCAGCAGCCTGCCAGCAGTGATTCCGCTCCGCAAGGCACCTTGTCCATTTCATCTCAATTGCAACAAAAGTTTCTAAAGGAGCAAAAAACTGACACTTGGTTGCTAGCCAATAGAGACAGTGTTACTTTTGACCGGGGATTCGCTTGGAAATCAAATCGTCTCTATGTCCCTGACAGCTTGCGAAAGGAGGTTTTACTCCGTTCGCATGATGATAAGGTTGCTGGACACTTTGGCTTTGTAAAAACTTTGCACCTGGTTCGCAGACAGTTTTGGTGGCCCACATTGCGCAAAGATGTGAAGGATTATGTGGCATCTTGTTCTGTTTGTGCTATGTCTAAACGTAAGGTGGGAAAGCCTCACAGCTTGTTGCAACCAGTGGCCAGTCCCGCTTGCCCCTGGGAGGAGGTTTCCATGGATTTCATAGTGGAGTTGCCTCCCAGCCAACAAAAAACTGTGATTTGGGTAGTAAAAGACTATTTCTCCAAGCAAGCTCATTTTATCCCATGTGTCTCCATTCCTTCGGCACGACAATTGGCCCGCCTATTCCTTGTACATGTGTACAGGTTGCACGGTTGTCCCTCCCGCTTAATTTCTGACAGGGGCACACAATTCACCTCTCGGTTTTGGCAGGCATTTTTAAAACTGTTGGGCACTAAACAGGCATTGTCAACGGTGTGGCATCCTGAGACTGACGGGGCCACAGAGGCGCTAAATTCAACACTGGAACAATATTTGCGTGCTTTCGTGAATTATCAACAAGACGACTGGGTTGACCTCCTTCCTTTTGCTGAGGTTGCCTACAACAACGCCGTTCATCAAAGCACCGGTCAAACCCCTTTTCGCACCGTTCACGACAGGGATTTTGTCCCAATCCCTGACTTGCAGCCATCTATCCCGCCTGCTTCACCGTCCGAATGGGCAACACAGCTGGCGGACTCTTGGCCGATCATCCAGCAGGCACTAGCAGACGCACAGTCTGCTTACAAGCAGCACGCTGATAAAAAGCGTGCCTCTCACCCTTCGTTTCAAGTGGGGGACATGGTGTACCTGTCTACCAAATTCATCAAGTCCTCTCAACTATCGAAAGAATTAGCTCCTAAGTTTGTGGGTCCGTTTCCTATTGTGGCTCAAATTAACCCAGTGACTTTTAAACTTGAATTGCCGCATAATTTGAAACGCTTACACCCTGTCTTTCATTGCAGTTTGCTCAAACCCCTTACTCGCTCTGACCGCTGGCATGATCAACCTCCGCCGCCTCCTCCCATCATGATTGATAGGCAACAACATTTTGAAGTAAAAGAAATTCTTGACTCCCGCCAGCTTCGCAACACACTGCAGTACCTAGTTCGCTGGAAACATTTCCCCCACCCGGAATGGGTGGCCGCTCACGATGTCGCTTCCCCTATTCTTGTTCGTTGTTTTCATAACACTTACCCTTCCAAACCAGGTCCATAATTTTTTTTGGGGGGGGCAGTATGTCATGTTCACCGTTTCAATGTGCTTGGTACATCGTAACGCTTCTCATGTCATTTGCCTGATACGTGTTTGCTCTCGGGAGAAGGGAAGATTCCTCATTAGGGAGGTGTTATCTGTTGGCTGCTGGGTTGGTATGTGTTTGGGTTATCTCATGTGTTCAAGGTTGCTTTCCCAGGATGTGTGGAAAACGGTTTCCAGCACCTGGGAGGGGGGTGGTTGCTATGGCTGGTAGGGGGGAGGGATCACGTTTGGAGCCGAGGGTTTTTAGTTTGTATTTGGCGCGCTTTTAGTCATTCTCAGCTTTCTCTGTATCTGCTATGATTTCCCTAATAAATCAGATTTCATTTAAGTAACCTCTTGTGAGTCTGAGTGTTTGGGATAGGCAACCATTACATTATCTTTGAAGTATTGGGGAGAGGCAATATCTACTGCTTCTTATGTACAAAACAGATTGTATAATTCAGGACACTCCATTCCATTTGTTTTATGGTGTGAAACCAAAGGTAAACCATCTTAGAGTGTTTGGTAGTACTGCATGGGAACCCAATATTCCAAAACAACAGAGAAGGAAAGGAGGCCCCACAACAAAGAAAGCCATCTTTGTTGGCTATGAACAAAGCCAAAAGAGCTACAGGTTCATAATGGGAGAGAAATTAATAATTAGCAAAAGCACTTCTTTTGCTGAACAAAACTGGGGGAGATTAAATTCTAGCTCTCCAGTTGATCTGACCACCGCAAGAGAACAGCAAGGACTTGCTGATGGTGATCTTTTGCCTGATGGGGACATTAAACCAGAAAAGCAAACTGAAGATCTGTCTGATGAGACAGATGCTTCTCAGGAAAGTGATAGGAGTCAAAATTTAAGCCCTGTATTACCTTGCAGATCTCAAGAGAAGTAATAAAGGTGTTCCTCCATCACGTTTTCAGGCTGAAACAGTAAAAGCTTTTCACATATTCACAGAACCTGAGTCTTTAGAACAAGTGAATGCTTTACTACCTGAGATTGCACAAAATTGGCATTCTGCCATGCGACAGGAGTTAACATCCTTGAAAGAAAATAAAACACGGAAACTGGTAAATCTACCTCCCAATGAACACTGTCTAGGTTGTAGGTGGGTTTTCAAACTGAAAAGGGATGCTGATGGCAAAATCCAAAAATATAAAGCAAGGTTAGTTGCAGAAGGGTTCACTCAAAGGAAAGATTTAGACTTTGACAAGACTTTTGCACCAGTTACTAAAGGTGAATCAATTAGATTACTGTTAAAAATTGCTGCACTCAAAGGAATGTCAGTTCACCACTATGACATTCAAACTGCATTTCTCTATGGTGATTTAGACCACAAATTATATGCAGCAACCCCCTGGCTATGAAAAAGGGGAGAATCTAATCTGTGAACTGCAGAAGTCAATCTATGGGTTAAAACAGGCCGCTAGATCCTGGAACCAAAAATAGATGAAAAACTGCAGAATTTTGGTTTTGAAAAAGGAAAAGCAGATCCATGTGTATATATGAAGAAAGACAAGGCTGTATGTATCTATGCATTTATGTTGATGATTTGCTGCTGTTCACATCAACACAAAAACAAAAGCTTGATTTTGAAGCCTGCATAAAAAGCCATTTCACATTAAAAAGCCTTGGAACAGTAACAAATTACCTAGGCTTGGAAATACACAGGGAGAAGGATGGTAGCTTTCTGTTCAACCAAAGGGGAGATAACATTAAAATATTGTGAATGGAAAGACATACAGAGTTGACAAAGAAAATTGATTTGTGTCTCATTCTGTAGCATAAAAAGGGGAGTGTTAGTATATTGTTTTCTGCTACAGATTAAGGTTACTATGGTAACTAATCATTTTGGCTGCGTGAAGACGTGTAATTTAATAGTCCTCTTTTTAGGTGATAATAGTTGAATTGCCTGAAGGGAAGGCAGTTTGCTTGTTAGTTTTCAGTTCCTTCTCTTTAGGCTTATAGAGAGTAAGCAGCTCTCAGAGAGCCTGTGAGAATGCAGAAGCCTGTAAATATGTTTTTGTGCTTTCTGTAAATAAATTTATTTTTATAGAAATGCCTGGTGTGTGGCTTTTCTGATCTTTCCTGGGCCAAATGTTTTCTAGCACTCTGCCAACAATATGACATTTTGCAACAGTCGTAAGTGTGAGTACAGGTCGTAAAGCACTTTTTCCAAGGCTGTCGTAACTTCGCACCACCGTTAAATGAACTGTCGTTAAGCAAGGACTACCTGTATCTCTTAAATGAGAAATAATATTACCTGATAATTTATGAATAGTATCACCTGCTCCGTCTTTTATTTTCTATAGCAGAAGTGTTGATAGGTAAAGAGCTGCTGGATAAATACCTACCTTAGTGGTAACTTCCAAATTCTGATTACTAATCCTTCCTAGAGTGCATCTGCTGACCACAAAATAATAATATTTTTTTCTTTAGAAAGCATGGTAGACGCAAATGTGAAGAATTTATATGGATCATGTCTCAGGTCTAAACTACAGTATAACAATTTGGAAAAAAACAGAACTCTGTTTTTTATTGAACCCCATTTGCCTAACAGTAATATAAATGCAGTCTAAGGCTACTTGTAGGCTGTGTTTGCACAACTTTACTAAGTCATGGGCAGAATTAGAGTTTTGTGTAAATACTGTAGCCCATTCATCATTGAGTTAGAGGGGGACAGTTTTAACTCTGATCAGCCCCAGGATTGGATTGGGCTAATCAAATCTCTGTCTTAAATTCAAAATGGGTTGTTTCAATAATTCTGGATATGTTTTGAACTCAAAACAACCCTCTGTTTGATGTTTAAATGAACTAGTGATAAAGCTGACTCTAGCTCTAAAGATTTCCATAATGGTCAAAACAAACTTTTGAAGTCAAAATAACTTTGGATTTGAAGCAAAGTGTTTTCACATTCAAAACATGTTGTACATTCCTAGATAATACAAATATGTCTACTGTTTACTTCTATATCTAAGAATGGTTTGTTAGCAACTATGAATAGTTTGTTTCTGCTGAAAAGGGATATATCTGTTGTTGGAAAAGGAATATATCTTCTGTCCTGTGATGTGTTGAACTAGTAATATCACCAAATCTAAATTAAACACTTTGTGTTGTACTGATTTTTAAAAAGAGAACTAATTACATATTTAAATATCCATTGAAATCAGTTGGATGTAAGATAATTGATGGGATCATCCCTGGGGACCTGTCTTTTATTTATAAATCAGGCAATATTTTTTTCTTATACTATACCTACTTTCAAGGAAAAGTTCTTAAATCTGTTTAAGATCTATTTATTAATGTGATAGTTGAATATAGAATAGACTTCATGGCTATTTGTGAATGGCACTGATATATTGATATGTTTTGAAACTAGCTTTATATTGTTCCATCACTGATTAGTGTTAAATAATTTTATTTCTTCAATTTGAATCTTATATTAACATCCAGCTTTAAATGTTTTAAATATGTTTTCCTTAGCTATTGTTCCATTTCCTGTATTTATCATAAGTTCCATGTTAGGCTGATGCAGTTTTAGTGGCTAATAAAAAGTTCTAAATACATTTTATATTCTGTGTTCCCATATTTAAGGCAGTGCAACAAGACTGCATTATGTTTAATGTCCCCTCTAGTATTTCTATTCTCTTACAGGCCCAATTTAGATGTAATAACTTGTACCTTTCATTCTGTCTTGTTTAAAAGATGTGAATGTAGTCTGCATGCCCAACTACAGGCTCTAGACTCAGACACATAATATGTTGTGTCCAACTGAAGTTTTTGGAGTATAAGAGTCGTGCATGCTTTCCTATCTACTTGCATAATGCTGTTTTGCAACTTTGTCAGTCTGTCCAATGCCATGTACTGCCATTAACTAGTCCTCTTCTCCATGGGTCTGTCCTGTGACTATGTCAGTCCACCCACGACCTTGGAACACCTGTCTCAAATTTCCTGCATTAGTAGCTTCAGCTAATTCCCATCTCCTCCCTCCAGGGAATTCCCTGCTAAATCTGGCCCCAAGGTAGTCATGGGGATACCTCTACCAGATTAGCTCCTAAGAGACTCTGGTTTTGTTTATGAATATCTGTACCAAATCTGCCTCCAAAATCTTACAGTGACAGTCCTGCCAGACTGGCCCCTAAGATACCTGGCATAACTCTTTCAATCATGTACTTCATTGGACGTGGCAATGCCACAGAATTGAAGCTACAGCCCTTTCTTCAGTAAGTTTTGTGCATGAGGCTCCCAAAGCCGACAAGATTTTCCTCTTCATTGTTCCTTTACTTTAGCTGGGTAAGAGATTACAAAATTGAGCTTCTGAGGCTTGATAAGTGATTACAAAATTCGGTGTCCTAATCTAAAAGAGGAAAAGAAAGGGAAAGAAGGAAACAGGAAAGGGAAAGGCTTTCAAGGTCTTTCTGGAAGATACAAGCTAAAGATTGATGTTAAATTCCTACCATCCAATGCAGAATCATTAAATGCTTCATTGATCTTTCAGAGTCAGGGTCACATGGAAAAAGGGTGCTGGGCAAAACAGAAGCAATTGACAAGTTCATCCTGGGAGGTCCAAGAGATGTTTTGAATGAATCTCTCCTCCATATCTCTGTCTATCCTTTCCATTGGTTCTTTACCCCACTTCTCCATATATGGGATCAACTTCATCTGTATGAACATGTGCTTTAGGCATGAAGGCTGGCTGGGTGACCTTGGGCCAGTCACTCTCAGCCCAAGAGCCAATCAGGCATAGTAGGAGAGTTCTAGTCCTGCCTGAGGCATGGAAGCCAGCTGGGTGACCTTGGGCCAGTCCCTCTCTCTCAGCCCAACTCACCTCACAGGGTTGTTGTGGGGAAAAGGGAAGGAGGAAGGAGTATTAGTTATGTTCCCCACCTTCAGTTATTTATAAAAATAATAAAGGCGGGATAGAAAATACATACATACATAAATACATAAATATAACTAGCTATTTCTTTTAGGAACTTGTTTCCATTTCTTGCTCCTTCTTGCGTTTAGATATTAACTTCCAGCATCTTGAAATGAACTCATCCACAAAATCTGAAGAAGGTATGAGGGGCAGGAGCAAGTGTGTTGGTCAGGCACCTGTGACTTTTCAAAATTGTAGTAGAGCAAGACTCAACAATTCTGACATAGTTTCTTTCATTGTATAAATCAGCTATCCATGCCCACAAGTGAGGCATGACTCTTGGTCAGATATAGAATCAGATTACCTCAACTTCTTCCTCTGCTGGAGATAGAAAAGATACTTGATTTTTATCTTGATGCAATCTTGCAACTCTTGGTGGTTACAATGTCATAGTAATATAACAACATCAGAATTGAAACAACGTACAATCCAAATCATAAAAACAAAACTGAAGTAGGAGAGAAAAATAATAACTGCAAGAGCTGCAAGTGTTGAAAGGCTCTTTGAAAAAGCTGTTTTGAATAACCCCTAAAAGGAAAGGGGCCAGTCTCATCTCAGTGGGGAGCCCATTTTACAGTGTTGGTACTGCTTTGGAGAAGTGGTGCCCTCTAGCTTCAGCTTCCCTGTCATCCTGGAAACATGGGACAACAAGGAGCCCTCCTTACATGATCAGATAGGCCGGTCTGAGTCCACCTGGAGGAGGCAATCTTGTAGGTACCCAGGTGCCAAATCATGAAGAGCTTTACAGGGTAACACCAGCACTTCAATTGTACTCAGAACTGAACCAGTAACCAGTGCAGGGGCCGCAGCATGGGTGTAAGATGTTCCCAAGGGTAGAACTCAGGAGAAGTCTGTGGACTATGGATGGTAAACAGTGGCATAGTCTATCTTCCCAGCAGCCGCTGAATTAACGGTTAGTATCTCTCAGGAAGCTGGAGAAATGCAGGGAACTGAAAAGAACTTTTTCTTCAGAAATTTATAAATTCTATAGTAAAACACCTAGCCAGAAATTTGCTCTAATATATACAGTATGTGTGCTGTGTGCATATGTATGTATGTATAGACACACACATATACACAACACACACACACACACACAAAATAGTTTTACAAATAGGAGTACTTTATTTTGTACATAATTCATTATAATTGGTCATTAGCTTAGTTAATAAAAAAATAATTTTTTGTCTTAGCTCTGCCCTTTTCCAGAGTCAGGCCTCTGGTCAGTGCATGTAAACATATGGTTATATGCACAAACACATAAGTACACATGAACACATTTGTTATGCAAAAAAAATCCAGGATTGCCAATCTTAGCTGACTAGTTTGAAATATGGATAATGGACAACAGGGTGTTCATGATTTTTTTTTCCCTGATTGATCTTAATTTTTGAAATCGTCTTAAATTCAGTGTTGTGTTCCTTTGGATTCAATATCTTAGTCAGATCAACTACATGTTTATATTTCAAGGACAGAAATATTTATAGGAACAATTATGCTGTAGTTAATAAAAATTAAGAGAGATTGAATTGAGAAGTTTCAAACCTCGACCACTAGAAACATGTACATGTTCCTGGTTTGTAAAATATCCACAGCAATTACTAATAGCATTTCAAAGTTTTCTTGGAAGCATGATGACATAATCTTACTTTATTTTGAAAAAATAAAACAGGATAGATTCAGATTACCATTCAATCAATATGTGTTTTGTGATAAAACCATGAGGATGTGAAGTACTAGTATATTTTTCAGTTTGTGTGTTTATCAATGGATCACTATTCTGGGTATGGAGGGAGTATAAAGCCTTCATAGCTGGCCACCATTTATGGTTGCCTTCTTCTCATCTGTACACTATGGAGAAAGGACATCAGCAATCAAACAGCAAGAATTGCTTTTGTTTCTTCTGGGGAATAATTTAGACATGACACACATGATTTTTGTAGGGATTCAATTTTTTGCTGATGATTGGGTGTTTCTCTTTCAAATTTAAGAAGACATTTTTGTTAGGAATGGGGTGAGGGAAGAAAGAGTACAGATTGGGACTTTACATCTGCTATTTTTTTTTGGTAGAAAGGAATGAACAAACAAGCTGTATGGTTGTTGATGATTCAATATACTTTGTTAGTTTAGTGCTTTCTAAGTATAATGAAATATAAATGCAATGATTCTACCCCTTCCTTGAATCCCTGTAGATTTTTGTTAAAGGAATATTTGCTCAGTCTGTGGTGCCATTGTTGTGATTTGGAATTAAGGAGGAATCCTCTCCTTGTCAGTGCCATGAAATGAGAGCCTGGCCTCTCGACTGAGTCTTCATTGGAGGATATATCTGAGGGAAACACAAGAATTTTTCCATCCCTGTTAGTTTTCCAAAGTACAGCAGAAACATTACAATGGAGACAGGTATAACGTTCACCAACAAGATGGAGTCCAGGTGTTTTGGAACAACTCCTATCATTCCTGAGGAAAGTCATGCTGCCTGGGACTCATCCAAAAGATTTGCATACAGTAGCTTGGATTGGTTGTCACCAGGAAAAGTTCAATGGTTGCCAATGATAACTATTTTTTTGAAATCATGTGATATTTTAACTGCTAGTTACTTTGACATACATCTCTGCATTGGTAGTGCAAATTATTGCATAGAAAAGGAGAATTATTCACTCTGAATGGACAGCACAGCACTAGGGGTGGGCAGAGGAGATTCCTTTGACAATTTTGGGCACCTAAGAGCTTTGGATCATTTTCCTCAATAAATAAATGAACAAGTATAATGTTTTTGACTCGTTTGCTTAATTGGGTTCTTTTTATCTAGTTTTAGGACATGTGTGGAGAACAGACCATGTTTTAGGTCATATTTATGCATAAATATTGAAACATTCAAAAGGGTTCACAAACTTTTAAGCACCACTGTATCATAAACAGCGCTGCAGTTCTAAATATTGAATCCAGTTATATTGTGGGCCTGCGTAAGATTGCACTGCACATGACAAAAGAACTGGAAGCTTAGCCAATCTTCTCAATATTCAGCATATTCATTTTCAATACATCCAAATTAAAAGGCTTAGTTATTTTATTTAAAACATGTTGCCAGCAGCATTTCATTGCTGGTGCCCCAGAATGCATAAAAATACTAAAATCTTAATCCTCTGACGTTTGGTCCTTACCTCCAAAAGCGAATAAATCCAAATCCAATGAGAAAACCCTTACTCTGAATATAATGTATTATTTTACTTGTATTGTATTGTACATCTTGTCTTTTTTATTTCCTGGGCTTTTAAAACATGTGGCTGATTGCAAATGTAACTATTGTAGCTATATTTCTGGAATAATTTTTAGAAAATGATATTCAAATATTATTTGAATAACTTTTTGGTTTTATTTTCACAGGTTTCTGCACTGTAAGTGCCTTATGATGTCATTGTGTAGAGATAACTTCATTGTTCTCGTGATGATCTCTCCCAGCTAGATATTGGTTTTAACCTTACAAATCATCTATAGCTGTTTGTCAGCTACTTCCTGTGAATCTGGTGCCAGCATTTACAAAACGTGAGAAAAAATATTGAACTGAGCAAGAAGACTGCTGGATGGGTAGCTTTTCCTATCTAATTAACACCAACAAAGAGGATACTACAACCTAAAATGTATAAAAGAATGCCATTGTATGAAAACAAAGTTTTTTACCAGTAGCATGAATGCTGGCCAGAAATGCTACTGAGCATGAATATTTTGCAGACAAAAGTGTACAAGTGGCATATATTGGTTGATAATTGCAATGTTCACCGATAATAGCTGCTTATTCATCTTTGTATGCATTGGATTTTCTTAAGCTACAACTGGTTTTATTGAAAGGAACTTCTTGGCTTGTTGGAGTTTTTAAACAGGCAATTTCATTAATAACTCACAAAATCAAAAGCAATTTTACGTCATGGCTTCGATTGTTGCTCCAGTAAGAGACACAAAATGGCTGACGTTAGAAGTATGCAGGCAGTTTCAGAGAGGGACTTGTTCACGTTCTGATGAGGAATGTAGATTTGCACATCCATCCAAAAGCTGCCAGGTTGAAAATGGAAGAGTGATTGCCTGCTTCGATTCCCTAAAGGTAAGAATGCATGCATTAGAAGGAGGTAATGTAAACATGCCCTCGTGCTAAGCTCTGCTTCTGATTCCTGAATGGATTACATCCAGGTAGTTTTCTTAACAACAGTATGGAATGGTGTGCTATTGACTTTTTCCAGGATGTTTCCCAGCTTCCCAGATTAGCCTTCAGCTCTGGAATTCCTTATTGCTATCCCATCCAAATAGTAATTGGGCCTGGCCCAGTTTAGCTTCCAAATCTAACTTAGTTGTACAGATGAGGCCACTTACTGAGGATGGTAAGAAGATTCCTACAGTAAATATATTACTGTTAACAGTTACTGTTAACTGTTGGGGTATCTCATTGTTACAGTAACTCAGTCAATACATTATTTTATTTTGTCTGATTAGTGGAAATTTAGTAAACTTTGGTCTAGTGGTTAAGGACTAGAGCAGGGAAACCTGAGTTCTAGTTCTGCCTTAGGCATGGAAGCCAGCTGGATGACTTTGAGCCAGTCACTCCCTCTTAGCCCTAAGAAGAAGACAATGGCAAATCACTTCTAAAATTGTTGCCAAGAAGACTGCATGGACTTTCCAAGTAGTTGCCAGAGGTCAAGACTGACTCAAAGACACCCTCCCTTGCCCCATACTCATATAACAGACATAGCATACAGTGTGGTTCATGCTTGTCTCAGTCTCACTGAACTATTAGGAACTCTGTGTGCTGAGATCTTAGACCCTTCTTCTGGCCAAAAGAGAATATACCTCATTGGCTATAATTAAAGTCCGCCTAAATGTATTACTATGTATATTATTGATATAAATAAGTCTTAGATTCATTTCTCTGAACTATGATGGATTATGGAACATCTGCCTGTACAGTAGAACCAAAAATTGTTGGTTCATAGCACTGGTTCATAAATATGAAATCATTGCCAGGTGATATCAGAGGATATCAAACATATAAGAGGATATCTTCACCCAAAAGTTACAATTATTATTTCATTTCCAATTAATTGGAGCCCTTCCATTTTGCAGTTTTGAATCTGGGTCTAGAAACTGCATTGTGAATTTACTAACTGTTCCCTGCTTGAGAGATGACATTACTTATTTGTTGATGATGATAGGGGGAGAAGAGGTATCTGCCACCTCCAAGAAAGTAATGATTTGGAGAACAGTCAGGTATCTCATAAAGGATAGCTGCCACACAGTTAGGTTCCAGATTACAGATATAAACTAAAAACTCTGGATGGAAAATCTACATACCCAGTAAGCAGTCTATTCTAGAATCCAGTAGAATAGCAGGTTTGTTTCTATGCTAAAGTTGTTAACTGGTGCAGTTGTTACTGTATGTTATACAGTCAGGACCAGAAATATTGGAACAAGGATAACTGTTTTGGCATTTGGCCTCAGTACACCACCACACTGAAATTGAAAGGAAACACACCCAGATGGGAGCGAAGTCAGGATTTTCAGCTGTAATTCAAGGGGTTTGACAAAAGTGGGGCACTAACCATTCAGGAAGTACATCCAGTGGCATACACACAACCCCATCATTGGTGGCTCATAAGTAATGGAACAAACCAACATCATTACAAACTTAAGGATCGTCTTTAAGACCTGGATGAAAATCCTTTGCAGTCAATGACTGCCTGAAGTCTGGAACCCATGGACATGACCAAATGCTGAGTTTCCTCCCTCAAGATGCTTTGCCAGGACTTTACTGCAGCTGCCTTTAGTGCTTGTTTGTGGGTCTTTCTGCCTTCAGTCTTGTCTTCAGTAATTGAAAAGCATTGGGCTGAGATCAGGTGAGTGACTTGGCCATTGGAGAACATCCCACTTCTTTGCCTTGAGAAACTCTTGGGTAGCTTTTGCTGTATGTTTTGGGTCATTATCCATCTGCAATATGAAGTGGCATCCTATCGGTTTGGCAGCATGTGGCTGAATCTGAGCAGAAACTATAGCCCTATAAACTTCAGAATTCATCCTGCTGCTGTTATCAGCAGTCAGGTCATCAATAAACACTAGTAACCTGGTTCCATTGATAGCCATACATGCCCATGCCATAACACAGCCGCCACCATGTTTGACAGATGATGTGGTATGCTTTGGATCATGAGCTGTTTCTTTCCTTCTCCATGCCTTGCTCTTCCCATAATTCAAGCTAATCTTGGTTTCATCAGTCCAAAGAATCTTATTCCAGAACTGGGAAGGCGTTTTTAGGTGTGTGCTGGCAAGGTCTAATCTGGCCTTTCTGTTCATGAGCATTACCAGTGGTTTGCACCTTGTTGTGAAGCCTCTGTGTTTACATTCATAAAGCCGTCTCTTGACTGTGGATGACATGCCTACCTCCTCGAGAGTGTTCTTGACCTGGCTAGATGTTGTGAAAGGGTTCCTCTTCACCACGAGCAGAATTCTGCTGTTGGTCATCCACTTTAGTTGCCTTCCATGGTCTTCCAGGCCTTTTGCTGTTGCTGAGCTTGCCAGTTAATTCCTTCCTTTTCAGAATGTTCCAAACTGTTGTAAAAACACTCGCAATGTTTTTGCTATACCTCTGATGGGTTTATTTTGTTCTCTCAGCCTAGTGATGGCCTCCTTCACTCGCATGGACACCTCTTTGGACCTCATGTTGAGAGTTCCAGTGAACAGCTACCAAATGCAAATATAACTCTCAGAGCCACCTCCAGGCCTTTTATCTGCTTGATTGGTCATGGGGTACCCAGGAAACAGGCCATACCTGGCCATGCAGCTGCTTGTCAGCCATTCATTCCATTACTTATGAGCCACCAATGATGGGGTTGGGTGTATGCCATTGGCTGTACTTCCTGAATGGTTAGTGCTCCACTTTTGTCAAACCCCTTGAATTACAGCTGAAAGTCCTGACTTCGCTCCTATCTGGGTGTGTTTCCTTTCAACTTCATTGTGGTGGTGTACCGAGGCCAAATGCCAAAACAGTTATCCTTGTTCCAATATTTCTGGTCCTGACTGCATGAATGAAGATTTCTACCTTGTCTTTGAAAAGTTGCTTAAATAGATACTTATATAAAGTCTTCTTCAATCAAGTCCTGGTGACATGTACATATAGTTTTCTTGACAACAATACAGATATGGTTTGCCATTATCTTCTGGGAGGTTCAATAAATTATTTCATAGAAGTAGATTTCACAAGATTACTAATAAACTATAAGGTTGTTCATTATCTGGTACTTTGTTGCTCCAATATACAGTATTGTATAGTCCAATATACAATATACAAATAACAACTTTTTGGAGAAAAGAAATGTATATTTCATTGTTTGCTTTTGCTTATCCTGCATATGTTTGCCAGTATCTGTACCTTCTCACATAACTTCAACATCCATCCCTCATTTACTCAGAATCTTTTGGGTTTTGTTTATGGTTGCTCTTAATCAATAACACTCTCTACATTCTCTTGTATAATTTCTGATTTCATGTTACCAAATAAAATAACTTGATTTATATTAAAGGTGGTGGTCTTTGTTTCTTGTTTTGGTGCTGTCAAGTCAGTTTTGTCTCCTGGCGACTGCCTGGATGAGTCCCTTTAGCTTTCTTTGCAAGATATTTGGAAGTGGTTTGCCAGTTCCTCCTCCTTCCTAGGGCTGAGAGAGAAGGACTGGATGAAAGTTACCCAGCTGGCTTTGTGCCTAAAGCAGAACTAGAACTCTTGGTTTCTAGCCTGGTGCCTTTAACCACTACACCAAACTGCTGTCTATATTCAAATAAGTTAACTTATATTAAAACAATTTTCTAGTTTTTTAATCATCTCCTAAAAAAATTTTAGACAATAAAAATAAATATTAGACCTTTACATTTTCAAAAACCAAGATAAATACATTTCCCCTCAATGCATATATATATATTTAAAAATAAACATGAGCACCCTTCCACTTATTTTAGATTTAAACATAATACAACTTCTTCCTATATAATTCCAAAAGAGGTTGATAAAGTTTGCAAGGACTTAAACCACACAAAATTTTTGTAGTTAGAGATGTACAAAGTGATTTAGCCAAATACACAATTAGTCTAGTTTTACAACATATACATGTGCACACAGTTACATAGATCAATAAACTCTCATAATCGAAAGAGAACTGTACAAGTATTGCTTGCTTGCAATCTTTTGTAGTCAGCCAGTTCAAAGGATCTTCTGGTTCACCCAGATGATGAGCTTCTCAGTCATTTAGAAAACTGCAGCACAATACAGGACATGAACAGCAATTGTCAACTAATATTTTGCATCTTGAGTATTAGTGTAGTATTAATGCACATATAATGAATACAAGGAATGCAGAAATTGATCTCCCATCTCTTTATAATTCAACCTTGTACATTTATTAATCCAGTTTACCTTACATAAGATGCACTTGGCCAACTTAGCTTAGCTAAGAAGGGTCAGGACCGATCAGTGCTTATATGGAAGAGCTCCAGGGATTGCTAGGACTGTAGATTAGCTTAAGACAAAAAAAAATCCTGGAAGCAGGCAATGGAAACCAGTTCTGTATTATTACCAAGAAAACTGCAAGTTATATCCATGAAACCACTAGGAGTTGAACTTAATTAGAAATAACTACCATTCTTGTACAATTTACTAAGAACTCATAACTCATTCAGCAATCATATTTAGCTCCCCAACCCTGAAACTTCTTTTTCAGTTTTGACACCACTCTTTTAAGTGGACAGTCAAGTAGTTCATGAGAATCAGTCGAACAGTTGAAGTATTTATATTTAAATCATAATCCAACACTGTATGCACATGCATAAATTTTCTCAGACAGAGTAATGAACTCATATGCAACTATGTTCCTTTCCCTCCTCCCACATGGTCAGGAGAAAGAATAAGCAAAAATTCAATTTTGCTTTAATGGATTCATAGTTCATTATGGACTGGAAATTTTCAGGTTTGTATAATTCCTGGTTTGTATGTAACAATAAACCCAGAATTTGCTAATGTGAAACTGAATTCTAGCTTATTTCTGTTGATAATATGGCAGAAGGATGTAGACCGGCAAAATCTTTATATAGACCCTGTTCTGGTAACACTTTTCAGAAGGAATTTTCTACTACATTTGAACATTCTTTCTAAGCTTCCTTCATGTTTACCTTGCTCTAACTCTGCTGTTTGCTTTTTCCATTCATATTTTATTTGATAAAGGGTGCTTAATAAGACTTAGTTCTAGGATGAGCATGTAAAATAACTTAAAAATGGATTGTGTTTTATGTCACGTATAAAGATGTGTCAGCTGAATTATAATTAGTCTAAAAGCATAAGTTGAAATGGGTAAGATCATACAATAATTTTTCATTAAGAGTATATGCATGTTCTGAAATGGTGTGTGTGTGTGTATAAACTTAGAAATGATGCTTAGAAAAAGGAAAAGCCAGAATATGCCGAACTGTTACCATTATGCAATATTAATGACCTTAATCTGTGCTTCATTGTCTTAAAATCCTTATCCCTAGAGATGTTCTGGTTCTATTAGGATAATGGCAGTCAGCATATTTTAATAATTTTGCATGTTTACTCTTTACTCAAATTATATCATGTATAAATATCCATGTCCAGTGTGGCATCATGTGTTACATTAACCTGCCCCTTTAATAACATCTAATCTCTAAACTACTATTCATTGACAATCCCTGACTTTCTCCCATTATTGTTATGCAGCCTTCCCCAACTTGGGCAGCCTCCAGATTGTAGACTTCAACTTCCCAGCTTCCCTTATTAAGCACGACCATTACAGAAAATTCTGGAGGTTGAGCTCTGCACATCTGGAAGGTGCCACAGTTGAGGAAGGCTGCTGTTTTAGTGTTCATTTTCAGTTCCTGATTTGCATAGCAATAAAACATATTGCAGTAATTACAAAGTGGCAGTTAAAATCATCATGCATTGAAAGGCTAGGAAAGTAAAATTGTATTTATTTAGTAAATTGGTTTACATGGACACCCATCTCACAAATGTGACTCTGGGCAGTTAACAATTCATTGAAAAACAGAACAAAAAATCATGAAAACCCACATGGAGAATAAACCCAATAAACACTCTACAGTAACAATAACTTCTTGGGCCATTCTGCCTCCCAACCCGCATGCCCTGGAGTTCATCCAGGTCTTCAGTGAAAGGGCCAATCAGTCATGGGTAGAAACAACTGAGGAGAAATGGTCCTGCAAATAAGCTGGCCACATGCCATGAAAAGTTTTATAGGTGACTTAACACCTTAAATAGGAACCAGTGCAGCTCACAGAGCAGAGGTGTAACCATGGTGCACCCACAATTGCTTGTGCTGCTGCATGGTCCCTGACTTCCTGGGGAAAAGAGGGAGGGAAAGGAAAACACAGGCAGACTTGCACGAATCTGTTACTATAGCCTATCTCAATAACATATAGTTCTAGTCTTCGTCTGGGGTTAATTTCCTGATCTGATTTACCTTGTAGGGCTGACATCAATCTTGCAACTCTCTTACTTTCTTTCAAGAGAGGCAGAGGATCTTACTTTTGATAGAGGAGATGGCATCCACTCCACTGTCTGCAGCTTTATTGCAACACCAACAACAGGTGGATTTACAAATAACTAACTGCAAAATGCCATGAGGCAACAATATTTGGGACAGAATTTACCTCAGCCAGCAGTGTCACAGCAGCCTGCAGCCCAGCTAGTATTTCTGTGTTCTCATGGGAGTTTGCCAGAAAAATTTGGGGGAGACTAGAACCAATTCCTGACCTTCACAATTCTGTTAGAACTGTTTTTGGTGGGTTGGCCAGCAGAATTTCCCACAGATTACACCAAGATGACTTTTGTGCTGAGTTTGCTGAAAGAATGGGCAGCCAAATGGGCTGTACCCATCATTGATGGCAACAACTCAGTACTGGACAGTTAACAGCATTTCATGTAAAAATTTAGAGCGTCCTTTGATGAGTCATCTGGGAGATCTACCGCCAGCCATGAGATTTGCAAACTAGAGTCAGCATAGAGAGTGGGCATTCATATCAGATGTTAAATCATTTACTGGGAATGTGGAGTTGAATGATCTGGCTCTGATTGACCAATTTAGAGAAGGACTTGCAAACAACTTGAGTGTCAGATCCCCCCAATCAATGGTTTTACAGAAACCCTTATTGGAGCATCTACCATCATTTCCTTCTCCAAGGAATGGAATCCGTGTCGCCAGATGGGAGGGGGTGTGAAGTTGGAGTGTGAAGTGGTTTATTATGGCTATGGAGGACATCAAGGACATGGGGTTGAGATATGCCAGGAATAGCATCTGGATGGGAGGGGGGATGACATGGTTTCATGGGAAAGGGGACTAACTAAAGTTTTTAAGTTAGGTTTGAGCAGGAAATCTTTATTCACAGCTTGCCTTCTGTACCATTCATTACGCTTCATTAAAACAGTTAAAGGAATCCCAGCCTCCTGACTGTGATTGTGTGAATGCTTGAACGATCAGGTGCTGATTAAGCTGCGAATCCCACCTTTTCGAAAACTCTTCCTGAGCAAGTAATCAGCTGAGAGTTGACAAACCATGCCTAAACACAGAAAATCCCGGGCTAAGCAGCCATCGCCTTTACCATCATCAGAGAGGACAGTGCTGTATGCCAAAGTGGAAGAAGAAAAAGTTGAGACAGAGGAGAGCTCGGGGAGCGGAGACAGCAAGTGCGAGGTGGAACCCTGGCTCAACACTACGGAGTTGGAAAGTGTCCTCCATTCCCTCAATTTCGTGAGAGAGCCCCAGATGCCAAGCGTTATCATAGAAGAACCACAGATGGGTCCTTCCCAGCCTGGTGCCAGAGAGGAAGAGGGAAGAGCCCCTCCACCCATGAAGGCACAAGTAAGGGTGCAGAGTCCGGGTCGCATGGGACCATGCCAGACCCCAATGGAAATCTGCAATAAATGCGGAGCCTGGAGGCGAAGATGTCTGCTATGGAAGTGGTGTTGCAGCAGGTATCGAGAACCCTGGAGACCATGGCGTACCCCTTGGCAGAAATCTCAACTCAGTTATCCAGAGTGGCGTCACCGGACTCAAGAGGAAGTCGGCATACCCTAACCCCAACCTGTGATTTTGAATCTCCAGTGAGGCGCCGGCAGAATGGAGGCCACCCAGAGAGCCAAAGTGACGGGGAGAGCTCTGCCCAGTGGGGCAACACCAGCTGCGACCCCGAAGGACATACAAGTTAAGTTTGATGGAGACCCATGACAGTTGACGTTCTTCTTGACCATGTCCATATACATGAAGGAATATGGGTCTTGCTTTCCCACTGAGTACAAGAAAGTGAGCCAGGTAGGTGCCAGACTCTGGGGACCTGCGGCGGAGTGGTTTGTGCAACTGCATGGCCCCGGAGCTGAACAGCCTGCATGACTTCATGAGGGCACTGAGAGACCAGTTCAAGGACCCACTCGACAAGTTGAGGGCAAAGACAGGTATCCAGCAACTTAGGCAAGGGGGAAGAACTGTGGTGGAGTATGCCATGGAGTTCAAAGCTCTTGCCGGAAAAGTTATGGACTAGTTGGAAACCACTAAGATTGATTACTTCAAAGGCAGCTTGCAGCCAGAAATCCTGAGATGGGCGCTCTGCCGCGGAGACCCCCCCACTTTGAAAGAATGGATCTGCCTAGCAGGGGAGGTGGAGAATACCCAATACCAATTCCATTGGCAACTCTGAGCGCAAATGATGGGAAAAAATACCGTAGCCCCAGGTCAATTTCCCTTCACCCAGCGAAAACTCTTCCATGACAAGGAGGACCAGAAAGACTGGCCAGGGAAAAGAGGCAGCTGTTTCAAATGTGGGAAGGACACCCACAGGGCAGCAGGATGCCCACGCGGGGAATCAGACACACCGAAAGGAGCAACCAAACCGGCTAAAACCCCACCGACTAGATGCAAGGCAGCCACTGCAACAGCGCTGGCCTGAAAGGATCCAGAGGTGAAGTCCCTGATTGACTCCGGTGAAGACTCCGAACAGGAGGAACTGGAGCTGGCAGGAAATGAATTTCACCTGTTCTAAATCGCGCCTGGAAACTCCAGGGTGCAACATACCTACTTCAGAGATAGACGACAAGGAAGACCCTTTGGTGAGTGATGATTGCCCCACCTTGCTGGTGAAAGTAGAACTAAAAAACTTAAGAACCCAGCACAAAGCCAATCTGACAGCTATGTTAGACTCAGGGTGCACAAAATGCTTGATACACCCCTCCCTAATTGACACACTGAGCCTTAAAACCCAAAGACTTAAAAATCCAATTATTTGCACTCAAATGGGTTCAGTTGCCCACGGGAGACCCGTGGAATTCTGGACTGAGACTTTGGCTATGAGGTTGGCGGGGGGGGGGGGCATAAAGAAACCTTGCAATTTATTATAGTCCCTATTGCCAACTATTCTATCATCCTGGGACTCCCGTGGCTAAAGAGTAGAAAGCCACAAATCAGATGGGACTCAGGTGCTTTATTGTTTAAAAATGGGGCTGGCAACCTCTTTACTGTACCACAACCCAGGCAGAATGTAGCCAGCACCCTCCTCAACCACACCCCTGTGGCAGAACCTGTGGCACAGCCCGACATTCCACCCGAGTATACAGACTTTCTTGATGTGTTCGATGAGAAAGAGTGTGACCAATTGCCTCCTCACAGAAAAACTGACTGTACCATTGAAATTGACCCAAAGGCTAAACCACCTAAGCCAAAAATGTATGCTATGTCAGAAACTGAGAAACAAGTTCTCAGGCAATTCATTGACAAAAACTTAGGGGGTTCATTGAGCCTGCCAATTCACCTTTGGCAGCCCTGGTGCTCTTCCGGGCTAAAAAAGATGGCTCTCTGAGACTGCATGGATTGCCGTGGAATAAATGCCATCTCAATAAACAATCAATACCCTCTCCCCTTAATGAAAGACATGCTATCACACCTATTGAAGGGAAAAGTATTCACCAAACTTGACCTCAGAGAAGCCTACTTTAGAATTCGAATTCGGGAGGGGGAATGAATGGAAAACAGCATTTAACTGCCCTCTAGCTTCCTATCAATACAAAGTCCTCCCATTTGGGTTAGTGGGGACCCCTGGAGTGTTTATGCAATATGTCAATGAGGTCCTCCATGAGCATTTCTACAAAGGGGTCCTGGTTTACTTAGATGACATTTTAATCTATTCTGACAACTTCAAAGACCACCTTCAGCTTGTCAAGAAAGCTTGCGCAAACTGAGAGATGCTAAGCTGTATGCCAAGCTCTCTAAATGTGAGTTCCACAAGTCCCAGCTGGACTATTTGGGCTATCGTATTTCTTCCAAGGGGGTCGAAATGGATTCTGCCAAAGTACAAGACATCATGGGGTGGGAACCCCCTTGACCCAGGCGTCAACTTCAAAGTTTTCTAGGCTTTGCAAATTTCTATAGAAATTTTATCCCCCAATTTGCTCAAATTGCTTTACCTCTATCTGACTTGTTGAAAACTAGACGGAGGGGGGAAACCCAGAAAGTTACCTCCCTGGGGGCTAGACTTGCCTGGACTTCTGATTGTCAAGCAGCTTTTGACCGTTTAAAGTTTCTTTTTACTAGAGAACCCATTCTGGCTCACCCAGACCCAACTCGCCCTTTTATTGTGCAAGCAGATGCTTCTGACTCAGCTATTGGGGCAGTTTTGGTTCAAAAAGATGAAATAGGTTTTCCCCGCCCCTGCGTGTACCTCTCACGCAAATTTTCTGGCTCTGAGAGCAACTGGCCCATTTGAGAAAAAGAAGCTTTTGCTGTAAAGACTGCTCTCACACATTGGAGGCATTTACTAGAGGGTGCTTGTTATCCCTTTGAGGTTTGGACTGATCACAAAAACCTCCAAGCTTTACAAACCCCCAGGAAATTGAATGGCAAACAAATTCGTTGGGCTCAATTTTTTAGCCGTTTTAATTTTACCCTAAATTTCCTTCCTGGCAAGAGGAATTTTCTTGCTGATGCACTTTCTCACCTCCCACAATATCACACTGCCCAAACTCAAATTGTAGACAGTTTTATCTCAAAAGCAGCTTGGAATGGCTTGTGTAACGCTCAAACAAGCAGTAGCCAGGAAAGTGAAAGTGCAAGCTGACCTAAAAGAGGAACTGCTTCAGGCGCTCCCTAAGGATCCCTGGCTACAATGTAACAAAGCCCAATTAACTGAAATTGACACCGTCTGGTTTTGTAACTGCAAAATCTACGTGCCTGAGTCTCTTCGCCAGACAATTTTGCACCATTCCCATGATATTAAATCTGCAGGTCATTTTGCCTTCACAAAAACTCTCCACTTGGTGAGGCACCAATTTTGGTGGCCCTCCCTTCATGCTGATGTACAGTCCTACATCACATCATGCCACGTCTGTGCCCAAGTGAAGAGAAAGGGGGGAAACCGCAAGGACTTTACAATCTGTAGCCTTCCCCAAGGCTCCATGGAAAGAAATCACCATGGATTTTATTGTGGATTTACCTGAGAGTAAAAACAAGACTTTTATTTGGACTGTAATTGATTTGTTTTCCAAGCAGGCTCACCTTGCACTAAAATCCCAACTGCTCAGCAATTAGCCAAGCTATTTCTCACAGATATCTATAAAATTCATGGGTGTCCCACGTGTGTAATTTCCAACAGAGGCGTCCAATTTACTTCCAAATTTTGGTGCGCATTTTTGAAATTAATTGGTGTCCAGCAATCCCTCAGCTCCTCGAGCCATCCGGAGACGGACGAAGCGACTGAACGAGCTCAGTCTACTCTAGAGCAATTCTTACGCTGCTACATTAGCTTCCAATAGGATGATTGGGTGGACCTCCTTCCTTTCGCTGAGGTTGCTTACAATAATGCAGTTCACCAAAGCACTGGGTTTTCCCCTTTTCATATTGTTTATGGCCAGGACTTCGTTCCTATACCTGAACTTCAATTGCAATCCTTGCCTGACTCCTCAGTAGCTGACTGGGCTGCACAGATAGCCACTAATTGGCTGGTCATCCACCAGGTGTTAGATCACACCCATGAAACTCAGAAAAAGTTTGCTGACTGTGACAGGCGCCCAGAGTGGAAATTTAAAGTGGGCAATCTTGTTTATCTCTCTACCAGATTTTTATGCTCCCAACAACCCTCAAAGAAGCTTGCCCCCAACTTGTGAAAGGGGGGGGAATATTCCAATGTTGCATGGTAACAGATAGAAGAATTGAGGCATGGGAGAAATGGCAAGGGGAAGGGATTTTACAGCTGTCTTCACCCCTGGCTCTTCCAGGGTCCTTCTTGGAATTAAGCAAATTGGAGCAGTCAACAGATCTCTGTCCCCAGGAGAGAAACAACAGAGGAAATTTGCTTTTGCTGCAGAGTTCTCAGAACATTTAGCTTGATCTTGCACAGCTGAGGTTCATACCTCTGACTCAGCTAAGAAACACCACACTTGTGCATATATAGGCCATTGGAAAACCAAGATGGTGACCGCAAGCACATGCCATTGCCTCTCGGGGGGGGGGGGTGAGTTTGAGATCGCCTGAACTGCAGCCCCAGCCTCCGTTTGTGGGTTAAGGTTTTTATGGGGCTGAAGACAAAAATTCGAGCCCAAATTGGGAGTTGGCAAAATCCCCCCCCCCCCGGACAGAGTTGTAGGAAGCAGTGGGCCCTGTTGCAGTGGCCTCTTATCGGAGCCAGAGCGGGAGTCATTCCTCCCTCCCCTCCTGTCCTTGCCTCCACCGGAGCTCCTGGTTGAAATGGGGGAGGTAGCATTTCCACAGCAAGGCCTTGTGGCTTTGAGTCTCTGGGGTGCCTGGTGTTGGGCGAAGCAGCAAGCAGCCTGGCGGCTGGCAGCAAGGCAATCGGGCAGCTGGCAACCGGGCGGCTGGCAGTGAGCAGCGGGCAACCGGGCGGCTGGCAGCGAGCAGCGGGCAACCGGGCGGCTGGCAGCGAGCAGCGGGCAACCGGGCAGCTGGCAGCGAGCAGCGGGCTGGCAGCAAACAGCAAGCAGCCTGGCAGCTGGCAAAGCAGCAAACCTGGAATGCTAGTCTGGCCTTGGCGGGGCGGCAGAACTGGGCAGTACGGTGGACTCTGGAGGCCGGAAGAATCTGGCAGTGGTGGATCAACCAGCTGGCCGGGGGCATTGCGCCAGCCTTGACAATGCGACTTGGGGCGCAAGACAGCGGACAACGAACAAGAGGCTGGAATTGAGAATATGGCGGACTGGGGGTGCGAGGCACCAATGAACTGCAGCATGATAAAGCAAGCTGGGCAGTCTTGAGAACATCAAGATAGAGACTATAGCAAATTAACTGACCATCCCTTCCTAACCATCCCAAGATATCATTAGGCTATTAGGGATCCCTAAATGGTGAATGGTGGGCCCCCTCAGGTGTGAGAGACATGAGGGGTTGCCCAGGTTTGGATGGGTAATGCAAGAAGACTCACCTTCTTGAGTGAGAGGCAAGAGGTGAGGAGTAGTGGTTGGGTAGCCCCCCTGCTGACTAGTGAGAGAAGCCGAGGGGGGGCACAGGGTGTGAGTGTGGGTGGTGGTTGGGCTCTACCAGTGCCGAGAGCATGAGCTGGTGCACTGGGGGGGCTCACCATTGCCCTGTGATTGAGTTGTGTGGTTGTGTGAATGAATGGAAGGGTCCCTATCCTTAACCAGTGATCTTAGGAGTCCAGGAGTGGGGGCTAATGGACCTCAAGATCCCGGGGGTTGTAGGGCGGGGCAGGTGATTGAGGTAGTGATGGGTAGGGGATGATATGACAGGAGCCAGAGGGTGGGTCATCATAGAGGAAGATGCCCCCGGTGCTTGTTACCTGTGGTGTGTTCCAGCCCTCTGTGCTCGAACCCAGGTCCTGGACCTTGTGGTTGTCCTGACTTTCGGCTGCTGTTCTGTAATGCCATGTCAATAAACAACAAGGCCCCCCTCATATGTGACTTGATCACAAAAGAGGGGGCAGACCTGGTGTGTATTACTGAAACCTGGCTGGGTGTTGAAGGAGGTGTTGCTCTTTCAAAGATATGCCCAGCTGGGTTTCAAGTCTGGCATCAGCCGCGACCTCAGGGCAGGGGAGGAGGGGTGGCTGTTGTCATCCAAGAATCCCTAGTGGCCATCAGGGGTCCTGCTCCACAAGTGGCCAGATGTGAGACCCTGTTCTTCAAGCTGGGTTCCTGAGAACAGTTGGGAGTGTTGCTACTGTACCAGCCTCCCTGCTGCGTAGCAACCTCCCTGCTTGAGCTGCTGGAGGCCATCTCAGATTTGGCAGTGGAGATCCCCAGGTGATCATGATACTTATGGTGTTGGGGGACTTCAATCTGCCTTCCCTGGGGCGGGCCTCGGAAGCAGCCCAGGAGTTCATGGCTACCATGGCAGCCATGGTTCTGTTCCAGATTATTCAGGACCCAACCAGAGACAGTGGCCTCACCCCAGACCTAATTTTCTTGTTGGAGCAGTGGCAAAATGATCTGAGGGGAGAATTATATCTTTCCCCTTTGTCATGCTCGCATCATGCCCTGGTGGCCTTGAGATTCTCTCGTGCCGCCCCCCTCCACAGGGAGGCAGCACCCATTTGATTGGTCTGCCCCCGGTGACTGATGGACCTGGCTGGGTTTCAGAGGGAGCTGGGGGTTATACCCGGGTCTCTCCTGCAAGGTCCAGCAGAGGCCCTGGCTGCTGCCTGGGAGGCTTGGACAGGATTGCACCTGTGTGGCCTCTCTTGCCCACCCAAATCTGGCACTCCCCATGGTTTACAGAGGAGCTGAGGGTTTTGAAGAGGATTAAGAGACACCTAGAGCACCGCTGGAGGAAGTCAAAAACCAAACCCAACCAAACACAAGCTAGAGCCGTGATTAAGGCCTACCTTGTGGTGGTAAGAGCGGCGAAGCGCCAGTACTTCTCTGCTCATTGCGTCTGCAGAATGCCGCCTGGTGGCCCTGTTTAAGATTACCCGATCCCTTTTAGGGAAAGGGGAGTCAGACATCCATCTACAGGGCTGTGCGGAGGAATTTTCGGGGCATCTGCAGGATAAAATCGCTCGGATCCGGACCGAGTTGGACTCCAAATGTGAGACAGAGTCAGAGGAGATACCCAGGGAACATACTTACCAGGTTATTTGGGACCAGTTTGATCCTGTTGAACCCGAGGAAGTGGGCAGGATCCTTCGTAAATGCTACCATGTGCCAATTAGACCCATGACCCTCCTGGCTGGCGAAACTGTCATCCTTAGTTCTGGATGGGGTTGCACTGCCCCAGACAGACTCAGTGCATAATCTGGGGGTTCTCCTGGACTCACAACTCCTGCTCAAAGAGCAGGTGGCAGTCGTGGCCAGGAGGGCCTTTGCGCAACTTCGGGTTGTGCGCCAGTTATGACCATTCCTGGATCGAGAAGCCCTCCAAACAGTCACGCCCTGGTTATCTCCCATAAAGACTACTGCAATGTGCTCTACATGGGGCTACCCTTGAAGAGTATCTGGAAGCTTCAGCTGGTCCAGAATGCAGCCGCACAGGCTATTTTTGGTGCCCCTAGGTTGGCACATATAACACCATTGCTGTGCGAGCTGCACTGGGTGCCAGTTTGCTTCCAGGTCCAATTCAAGGTGTTGGTTATCACCTTTAAAGCCCTACATGGCACGGGGCCAGGTTACCTGAGGGACCGTCTCATCCCCATTACATCGGCCCGCCCCACCCGATCATCCAGAGAGGGCATGTTGCAGACCCCGTCCATAAGAGAATTTCATCTGGCAGGGTCCAGGAAATGGGCCTTCTCTGTAGTGGTCCCCACCCTCTGGAACATCTTGCCCTTGGAGGTGAGGCAGGCCTGACCTTCCAGAAGGCCCTGAAGACCTGGTTCTGCTGTCTTGCCTGGGGCGGGAAAGTGAATAACCATTCTTGGGGATGGCTCGCACCCTAGAGTTTTTCCCACCATCCTGGATTTTATACCTTTCTTGGATTCTATATTTATTTACTGTATTTTATAATAACTGTTTTTTATGAGATTTTAATGTTTGTATTTCGTGCTTGATTTTATTGTAAACCGCCCAGAGTCCCTCTTTTGGAGGAGATGGGTGGTGGCTAAATTTGATTAATAAATAAATAAATAACCTGGGGCTAGGCTTGATAAGAGATTTCCAAATAAATACAGGGATTTGGGGGGCCAATCTGGCAGTATTGGTGATATCATGGGACCAAATTAAGTACAGGTCTCTCTGCAGAGTGGGCAAACTTGGTTGGTCAAGATGCTAATGTGAGAAGGCTGAGAAGGGTATTCCAAGGTACTGGATTGACTGATGAGTCCTCAGTACAGACTTGCAAAGAGTTGTGTGAGTGGAAAAGAAAGAAGATGTATGCAGGTACACCTTAGCTTAAGTTGAGCACAACACTGATAGAAGCTACTATTATCAGGTTGCCTGGTCTGGGCTTTGCAGGCTGGGCTTAGCTGAAATCTCAGAAATGGCTCAGTTGATTAGAATCTTGAACACAAGAATGAAGCCATACACAGCTGTTGATTTTCCAATGCTAGTGCAAGGATGTGAAGATTTATTTATTTATTTATTTTTGATACCCTTGTGAACTTAAACACAAGGCTTCTTTCCCCTGCCCTTTCAAATTAAAGATTTTGGTATGGGACTTGGTGGTCTTGAAGTGAAGCAGTTGTTACATATTTACTAACAGTCTTCTTTGGCATGGGAACTGCCGGTTCTCTCCTCACCTGCTGCAAGGCTTACCGAGCTTTTGTTCTGTGGAATCTTTCTATTTAAAGAGCCTTGTTTCATCTTTGCATGAATATTATCATGCAGAACTGAATCCAGTCCAAGGTTCCCTCACCCCTCAGAGACTTTGTTCATAGTAGTGATGGGGAGAATGGGATTTTGAGGAAGTAAACTTCACTCCTGGACCCAAGCCCACCCATGATATCATCAGTTACCTCTCTGTGAAAGATATGGGAAGTGACTTTTTCTGACTTTTTCCTGCAGAGACATAAACACCTGGAACAGAAATAAGTAAGGAGTAATTGCTGAGTGCCTTGTCTTGCACAGTGTTGTTACTTTCTGTGCAAACCAAGGTGGGAAGTAATGACTTTTTTCTTTGTTCTTCCTTAGAAAATGTGGCTCAGTTTATGTTTCCTCACACCTTTCTCTTTTGGTTAGGAAAGGGGGAGGCATTCAAAGCAAACCTGTATGTGCAAGCACTCCAGCTGCAGTTTCTGGGAGTACAACCCATGCTGGCTTCAGTGGTTCCACATTATTAATCTCTGAAAGAAAGGCTGTGTTTTCCTCCTCTGCCCATTCCAGCAGACTAATACTGATTTGCAGATTCAGTATAATTTCAGTGTAACCCTTTTTGTACCTAACACATTTGAGTTGAATTTAAATCAGTTTATGGAAAGAAAAACATCCTATGTTTGCAGGAGTAAGTCATCCAATGATACTTATGTTTGTCAAATTACAGAATTATTTTGTAGGACAGGATTTTGTTGGCTTTTCATTTTGTGAAGCTGTAAAATCTCTTGACATAGAAATTTAAAGATATAAATACATGGGCTTGCAAAAGCTTTGTTAATAATTATAGATTTGTTTCAAATTATACCTTTCTAACAAGCATGGTTGTACTGAAATGAACAATTGAATGTGGAAGTTGTAATTCAGTTATTTACGAAGATGCACAGAATTCAAAGTTCAGAGTTTTAATTCTAGGTGCCATCAAGTTGGTGTTGACTCTTAGTGACCACATAGAGTCACCAGGTTAGGGACAGATAATCATTTTCTCCATGATTATCTGTCCCTAACCTGGTCCTTCAGATCTTCCAGTGATGAACTCATCACCATTGTAACTGAGTCAACCCATCGTGCTGCTTGTTGTCCTCTTCTCTTTCCTTCCACCTTCCCCAGTTTTAGAGCCTTCTCCAAAGAACTAAATTTTCTCATAATGTGTCCAAAGTAGGATAATTTGAGGCTAGTCATTTGGTTAATCTGTTTGATGATCCATTTGTTTGTTTCCTTGGCTGTCCATGGTATTCTCAGGAGTCACCTCCAACAGCAAAGTTCTAAAATGATACTCTTTTTATCTTGCTTCTTCAAGGTTCAGATTTATACATATGAACATAGTCCTGTTCATATTTACTCTAAAATACATTCCAGTATATTTAATGGCATTTATTGTGCAATATGTTGGTTAGTCCTGCAAGCTCAATATTTTTCAGTTCTGTTTTATTACGCAGTCATACACACAGGAGGGGTCTCAAAACAATTCTGTAGATAAAACAAAGATGGGAGAAATAATGGCGAAAATAAGAGGCCCATGTGCAATTGTTTTTCTTTTTAAATAAACCCCTTGAAATTTGTTTTAGAATTAGGCAGATTCACTTTTATCCCAGAAATTGCCTATAATCCATCAATGGGGATCTTTTTCTTATGATTAGATTGTAAGTCATTATGATTTTACTAGTATGCACTGATGAAGGGAAGAAAAAGGAAAAATTCTGTAACCCACCTGAAATCACCATGTGTTAATTGGGCAGCCTTATAAATGTGTTAAATAAATAAATAAATAAATAAATTTCCACTAAGTAAGGCAGCTATTTTTAAGAGCATTATGACAAAGTGTTAAACTCAATAGGCTAATGATGGAAATTTTTAATCTTCAGATCTATAAGATAATTTCTCCAGCTGCCTGTCCCCCAGGGATGCATTTGGGGAATTTTACTGTAATTATTTTTTTCTACAAACCGCAGCCACATCTGGCCTATTTTCAAAGTCTTCCTTTTGCCAGCTTCTTCCCTACATCAAATCTGGTCCCATTCTGTTTGGACCCTGCTGATGGACAAACAAGCAGAGTCCCTCTTTACATAATTTATTTCCAATATTCTGCTGGGTTTGAAAGAATAAATAGCAATAGTTATAATGCAAACTGAATCAAAATACACTGGATGTGCCACAGTGCACCTGTGATTCTAAGAGAGCCAAAATCTTATGATCCTCCACAATGAAGAGAATGAGAAGCTGCTTGTTAAATGATTTATTATAAACTAGCCAATTTTAGAGAATTATGATTCATGATTTTTCATAAATTATTGTGGCATTACTTTTTTATTTTTTAATTTTATTTTATTTATCCCCACCCATCTCCTCCTGTCGGAGGCCTCTGGGTGGTTTACAACAAGCAATTAAAACCATCACAATACTTTAGTTCAGAGACTTTAAATTTAGACCCTGTTCAGCTTCTTCCAAATTGAGGTTCCTGTGGAATTAAATTTGGCTGTATTTATTTATGTTGATTGCTTTGATTATCACATCTAATTGGGTAGATTCAGCATACAAAATGATGATACCAACAGATGTTACAAGTCCATTGGAATGCTTTTCCAAAGATGCTGTCCCATGTCTTCTTTGGATCAGACACTACATCGGTTGTTTCTAATGATGTGAATGGGTGGCTTCCTCCTTTGTTTGTTAGGTGTGGGGAAGGGCATGTCTGAAGTTTCCAGGCTTCAGGCTTTTCCCTACCTCCATGGCTTTTGTGGTTGAGGGTCTACACTCACTAGCCTACCCTCGCTCACTCACTTGGCTTTCCTTCTGTCTCAACCTGGCCAGAGGGTGTTTGCCACTGCCAGCACTTGAGGAGCTGACATCATCAGCTGTATTGATTTCCCTTCTAATAAATCCTATCATTTAATAGTAAATCTTTTTTGTCTCATAATTCAGAAGCTCAAAACTTTGAAAATATGCTTTTGTTTCTGTTACAGTAGAAAGGTTAATAGTGTATGCTTTTGATTGAAAGTCACTTGTACTGAATAAGTGAAGTCTCAGTTTAATTGAGGCAGTTTATATGCCCTCTCCAATTCTTGTTTGCCTGATAATATCAGAAGGCAAGAAATGGCAGCTGATTTTAGTGTCAACCCACATTCATATACAGGTAGTCCTCAACTTACGACCATTCATTTAGCAACCATTTGAAGTTAGGATGGCACTGAAAAAAGTAACTTATGACTAGTCTTTGCACTAACCACCATCACAGTGTCCCTGTGGTCACATGATCACATTTGTGACCTTCCCAACTGGCTTTCAACAAGCAAAGTCAATGGGGGAAGCCAGATTTACTTAGCGACCACGTGATTCATTTAGTGACTGTGGCAAATAAGGTCATAAAATCAGGTGTAACTCACTTAATGACTCACTTAATGACAGCCTCGCTTAGCTACAGAAGCTCCGGTCCCAATTGTGGTTGTAAGTGAAGGACTACCTGTATTAATAAGAATTACTATGGTGTAGTGATTAAGGCTATACTTCTCACTCTTTTTTGCTAATAGCACCCTAAGTTCATTGCATTTTTTGCACTCTGACTGATTTTTCATTAGTAGCCTTAAGAATGTATTTTGCAGCCAGGAGTTGAATTATTGGAAAAAAAAGAATCTATCAAGACTAAGTGTCTTTCTAAAGTGTCTTTATGTCTAGAAAGATCTAAAAGTGTTTATCTTCAGGACACATTGTGTTACAATTACCATTTCAATAAAACAGTATTGCAAATCTGCAGCTTTCAAAATTGCTTGATTATTATATGTGCTTGCATTATTGGTATATTTCCAATTTCAAATTACTATGAAACAACCCAATAAACAGAAACTTGGTGTACAGGTAGTCCTTGTTTAGTGACTGCCTTGTTTAGCGATCATCCACAGTTACAATGGTGATGAAAAAGTCACTTTGTGACCAGTCCTTGCATTTACAACCTTCGCAGGTCTGTAAAGCAATGTTTCTCAGTCTCAGCAATGTTAAGATGTTAAATGTTTAAATGTTAAAGTGTTAAGACTTCAACTCCCAGAAATAAATGCTACACTAAAATACTCACTGTTAGGATTGAGTCTGAGGATGAGGAGAATGGGCTGTTATGACCCTTGCACTAAACCACAGAAAACAATGGGGAATGCATGGAAATCAAAAGGAACCTTGTGCAGGAGGAAGCAGAGCAGCTGATCAGTTTAGAACGTGAGTTGGCTTCACCATCTCCAATCAGTGCATGAGACAGATGGGCTGAAAGGAGGGCCGAACAAAGAGAGAACCAGTTGGCTCTTACTCGCCAACGGTACAAAAACTAAACCTATAAAAGTAGACAAAAGACAGAGGAGGTCGCCGGAGACAACCATTCCTATTCACAACCTCCGACTCCCAGTCTTGTGGATAACACTGGCCAATCGGAAGACTTAAAAGAAATCTCCCAGCCTTTCTCTGATGCTGCTTCTGAGACCCTGTTCCCGCTTCAACTCAGACCTGAGTATTGCCCTGCTGTCGAGCCTCCTGACTCATCCTCTGCTGAGCTGAACCTTGCTTCAGTCCTGGCTCTGTTGACGGTTTGCCGCCCTCTGAGAGCCCTTGTCTGGCCACCACAGCGTTTCCAAGGTCTGTGTCCTGCCTGTCTGCCAAATCTCCGACTTCAGAAGTGCCTTCATTGCCACCACACTGCTTTTAAAAGCCGCTCCTTGCCACACTTCCGTGTTGCCTCTCGCCGCTGTCCAAGGTCCTGATCCAGAGCTGTTTCTTTCTGTGGAAATTGGCTTTGCTGGCACTTCTCTCAGGTACTCCAGCTCCTGCCTTGTTTCAGGGCCATTCTCTTCTGTAGGGTTGGGCTTTGCTGGCACTCCTCCCAAGTACTCCAGCCTCTGCCTTTCTGCTCCACTGTTGACTACTGAAGATTCCTGTGTTGCTGCTGCTTCGCATCCTGAATTGACTGGTGACCTAGTTGCCTTGCTAGCCTTGGAAAACCTTGCCTAGTTGTTTGGTTTTCTCTGCTTGCAACCTTGTTCTTTGCCTTACCAGTCTCCTGAATCTTGTTGTCCTCTTAATATCTAAATCCTTAATTTTAACACCTGAATCTTGTTAACCATATATTTAATTCTTCTTTCTGTTCTAGTTGCTCAATTAATTATAATATATCTTTCTTGTTGTAAATGAAGATTTATTTAGAAATTCTTGTGTCAGTACATCAAACAGGACACTCACTTGGAATATTGTGTCGAGTTCTGGGCACCACAATAGAAGATGGACACCGAGGAGCTAGGAAGAGTGCAGTGGAATAATAAAGATGGTGAGGGGCTTAGAGACTATAAAGAATGATTAAAAGAATTTTAGGCTTACCTGAAGAAGATAAGGCTAAGAGGGACATGATAGCAGTTTTCCAATAGTTGAAGGGCTATCACAAGGAAGAAGGTATGGATTTATTCTCCATAGTTCCTGAAGGGTTGGACAAGAAACAGTGGATTTCTTTGGATCTAAATTCAAAATAAGGAGGAATTTCCTGACTCAGAGCTATTAAGCAGTGGAACAGCCTGCCTCCTAGAGTTGTAGGGTTTTCAAGCAAATTTGGAATATTTGTTTGGAATGGTATGAGGACTCCTGCTGTGGCCAGGGTGTTGGACAAAAATGTTGAATATTTTTTAATCATAGAAGAATTTCAGAGGCTTGAGTTTTTAAAAAGACACCTCACAGAAAAAAAGGTGGGGGCTGCTTTTCTGAGTGGACCTTTGATGCCTGGCTGTCTGTCAGGTCACATGTTCTTTGTTATTGTGTTCTGATAAGTTTAAAGGTCATATTCTCAGGGACCAAAGGTTATGTCCTTATAAGGTCAAGAAGCTCCTGATTGGTTGATGTACATAGGACAGAATACATTAATGTGTACTAGCTTCTTGCTAGCAGTCTCTGTAGTTGTTAGCTAGCTAGCTGGTTAAACTTTTTCTATACTATGTTGTTTTACTTCTAAGTAATGTTTTTATTTAATACAATCTTTTATCTCTGTCAAAAACTAACAAACAAACAGTTTCCCTAGCTGATAGATCTGTTACTAAAATTATGGGTGTAGGAGACATGTATTTATCTTGTTTAGGGGAGACTATACAGAACATAGGGACGCGGTGGCGCTGCCAGTTAAACCGCTGAGCTGCTGAGCTTGCCGATCGGAAGGTCAGCGGTTCGAATCCACGTGACGGGGTGAGCTCCCGTTGCTAGTCCCAGCTCCTGCCAACCTAGCAGTTCGAAAACATGCAAATGTGAGTAGATTAATAGGTACTGCTTTGGGGGCAGGTAACGGCGTTCCGTGTAGTCATGCCGGCCACATGACCACGGAAGTGTCTACGGACAAACGCCGGCTCTTCGGCTTTGAAACAGAGATGAGCACCGCCCCCTAGAGTCGGACATGACTGGACTTCTTGTCAAGGGAAACCTTTACCTTTACCTTATACAGAACATAATGTATGTTCCTACCCTACAGAATAATCTCTTGTCTGTTTCTCAATTAGTGGCAGATGGTTATATTGTAACATTTAAAAAAGAGGGCTGTGAAATTAGAAAAAATGGGGAATTGCATGCCACATGTTTTCAACAGGATTCTTTGTATATTGTTCAAAAGGCTGAAGAGAAAACAGCTAAAAGGGTATTTAAAAATGTTCCCTTACATGACCAATGTATTCATTTGCTGCATAGGAGATATGCACATGCAAACTTTAACTATATTTCTAAAATGTCAAATTTATCTGCAGATTTAAAACTGAAAGCTTGTGATAGATATATAGATTGTAATATCTGTAAACAAAATAAGACTAACAGGGCTCCTGTGGGAAAAATTGCAGGTAGATCATCTAAAAGACCTTTAGAATTGGTACATTCTGATATAATTGGGCCATTTTCTCCAAGTTTTGGGGGAGCAAGATACATTTTAACTATAATTGATGATTTTTCTAGGTACACATTCATTTATTTGCTAAAACACAAGAATGAAGCACTTGACAATTTTAAAAACTTTGTCACTTGGGCAAATAAGTTTCCAAAACCAGTTTCTGCACTTCAGTGTGACAGGGGAGGTGAGTTCCTTTCACATTCATTTAAAAGGTTCTTAGCAGAAAAAGGAATTGAACAGATTTTGTCTTCTCCTTATACTCCTGAACAAAATGGTGTTGCTGAAAGAAAAGGCAGAACTTTGCAAGACTCCATGTTATGCTTGCTTAAAGATTCAAATTTATCCTTTAGATGTTGGGCAGAAGCAGTTTCAACCACCTGTTACGTACAAAATAGATTGTTTCATAGTGTAATTAATGAAACACCCTTTCATTTATTCTATGGGATGAAACCTAAAATAAATCATCTCAGAGTCTTTGGGAGTTCTGCCTGGGTTTACATTCCCAAGCAACTGAGGTGCAAGAACAATTAAAGGAATATTTGTTGGTTATGAACAAAGTCAGAGGAGTTACAGATTTATAGTAGGAAATAAACTAATTATTAGCAGAAGTGCTTCTTTTGCTGAGCAAAACTGGGAACAGGTAGATTCCAGTACTCCAGTTGCAATCTTATTTAATGAACAGCAAAAACCTGCTGATACTGATTCACAGGAATCTCCTAGTGAAATCAGTGATGAGAAACAAACTGTCTACAGAGACAGAAGTTTCTCAGGAGGAGAGCAATGGAGGTCAGGATTTCAGTCCTATAATACCTCATGTATCTCAAAGGAGTACACAGGGAATTCCTCCTAAAAGATATTGTATCAATAAAGTTGATACAGTCAGGGCATATCACATACTTGTAGAGCCTGAATCATTAGAAGAAATGAATCAGATGCCACCTCAAATTGCAGAAAATGTGTATAAGGTTATGCATTGGTATAAGGCTATGCAACAGAAGTTTACCTCCTTAAAAGAAAGTAAAACATGGGAATTAGTTAATCTTCCTCCAGGTGAATGCTGCATAGGCTGCAGATGGGTTTTTAAGCTAAAAAAAAAAAAGATATTGATGGAAAAATTCAAAAGTATAAGGCTCGCCTAGTAGCAAAGGGTTTTTCTCAAAAGAAAAATTTAGATTATGACAAGACTTTCGCTCCAGTAATGAAAGGGTGCTGCTTTATATAAAATGGTAGTTTATCATTATGATATTGAGACTGCATTTTTACATGGTGAATTGGATCAAACAATATATATGCAACAATCTCCAGGCTATTCACAAGGAAATGACTTAGTGTGTAACCTAAAGAAATCAATCTATGGTTTAAAACAAGCAGCTCACTGCTGGAACATTAAACTAGGTACGATTTTTACAAGAATTTGGCTTTGGAAAAGGAATAGCTGATTCTTATGCGTATGTTAAAAGAAACAAACAAGAATTTACATATTTATGTATTTATGTTGATGATCTATTGTTGGTCACTTCCTCAGAAAAACAAAGGATTGATTTTGAAACATATATGCAAAAACACTTTACACTGAAAAATCTTGGTCAAGCTTCAAATTATCTAGGTTTGCATAGGGAAAAGGATGGGAGTTTCCTTATAAGTCAAAGAGGTAAAATTCTTAAATTGCTAGAAGATTTTAATACACAGGATTGCAAAAGTGTGTCATCTCCCATGCTCCCAGAATTTCAAAAAACAAAAGGAGATTATCAGATGCAGATGGTTTTAGATCTGCAATAGGCAGACTTTTGTACATTGCTGATAATTCTAGGCCTGATATTGCAAATTCAGTATCCATTTTAAGCAGACAGGTTGAAAATCCTACAAATGTAGGAAAGGCAGGTCTGAAAAGACTTTTCAGGTACTTACAAGGAACCAAAGATTATTGTTTAAAACGTCCTGCTTTTGGAGAAGAAAAATTAGAATGTTTTGCTGACTCAGACTGGGGTGGAAATGTAAATGATAGAAAGTCCACCTCTGGAGCAATAGTTCAATTTGCTGGATCCACCATTTCTTGGTATTCCAGAAAACAAACTTTAGTTGTGATCAGCACAGCAGAGGCTGAATTTTACACTTTGTCACAACTGTGTAATGAGGTTGTGTGGTTTAAACAATTATTAAAAGACATTGGTGTAGATTTAGGAAAACCAGTAACAATTTTTGAAGATAATCAAGCATGCATAAATCTAGCTTTATCAAAAGGATCCAGGAACAGAACAAAACACATTGACATTTGCTGTCATCTAGTGAAGGATTATATTGCAAAAGGAGAAATAATTTTGAAATATCTTGAATCAGAGAACATGAAAGCAGATCTATTAACAAAACCACTAGCAGCTCAGAGACATATAAGGTTATCAGAAGACATTGGTTTGATTCATAATTCTTCATTATTAAAAAAAAAAGGGGAGTGTTGAATATTTTTTAATCATAGAAGAATTTCAGAGGCTTGAGTTTTTAAAAAGACACCTCACAGAAAAAAAGGTGGGGGCTGCTTTTCTGAGTGGACCTTTGGTGCCTGGCTGTCTGTCAGGTCACATGTTCTTTGTTATTGTGTTCTGATAAGTTTAAAGGTCATATTCTCAGGGACCAAAGGTTATGTCAAGAAGCTCCTGATTGGTTGATGTACATAGGACAGGATATATTAATGTTGTGTACCAGCTTCTTGCTAGCAGTTTCTGTAGTCGTTAGCTAGCTAGCTGGTTAATCTTTTCTATACTATGTCATTTTACTTCTAAATAATGTTTTTATTTAATACAATCTTTTATAAAGAAATGCCTGGTCTCTCATTCTTATTTACTTCTGCTGCATAAGCAAAACTTCTACAAAACCCTATGATTCTACTACGTTAAAGACATTGCATGCAGATCTGTGATTAGTTTTGTAAATGAAATTGTTCCAGTCTGGATTGGGAGTATTAATCTATGCTTAGCTTACAGTAAAACAGAAACAAACACTGAGATAATTACTTACCATGATTCGGAGTTTAGTGCTCCTGCTAAGGCAGCCCAAGACAACATATTCCTTTTTTACAGCTGCACCACTGTTTAATTTGTGCTCGACAAAGACAACAAGATCCACTGCGCATATATTATGCTAAACTATGTCTCCCCATCCTATTCTTGTTCCTTACATTTTTCCTATCCAGTTCAGAAATTTACCTTTCTCCCTGTTGGATTCATTTCAGCTCACCACTCAAGCCTGTCTAGATCTTTCTGAATCTTCTCTCTTTCATCTAAAGTAATAATTATCCATACCTTCTTTGTGTCGTTGGCAAACTTTAACTCAGCTCCCTCACCCAAGCCATTGATACAAATGTTGAACAGCACAGAGTTCAGGAAGGGAGCCTTGCAGTATTCTAGTGGAAGCTTCCCTCAGAGCTGAAATTAAGTTGTTAATAAGCACTTTGGGTATCGTCATTCAGCCTACTGTGAGTCCGGTTGTATGAAAGGGGAAAGGTCCCCTGTGCAAGCACCGAGCCATGTCTGACCCTTTGGGGGGATGCTGCTTTCACCTTTTCTTGGCAGACTAGAGCGGGGTGGTTTGCCAGTGCCAGTTGTATAATATAGCTCATATTTTACCATTTTATTTATGAAGATATAATGAGGTACTCCATCAAAGGCTTTGCTGAGGTCATATACACTATATCTATGATATTCCATTTATTTATTAAATTGGTAATTCTATCAGAGATAAATATATCTGGCACAGTTTGTTTTCAGCAAACCTGTGCTGGCTTCTTTTAATTATAGCATGCCTACACAACCGGTCCCAAGCATGCTGCTTATTAATCTGTTCAAAGACATTGCCAAGCTTAGATATCAAGCTGATAGGTCTGTAGTTTTCCAGATACTCCTTTTCCTTTTTTAACTAGTTTTCCAACTATCTTGTATTTTTCATTAGCTAGGTTTTCCTTCTTCATTTCCCATACTTGTCCCTTTTTCTCTTCGGCATTTTAGAGAGCTCTGCATGTATCCACATTGTCCTCATTATATTTGGCCATTTCTACTTTTTCGTTGGAACTATTTATGATTGCATTTTGGTATTTCCTCTCAAAGAAATTATCTCCTTCAGGATTTCAAGCCATTGGATCCAAGGCTTCCAGTGGGAATGGTGGACTGAATGGCTGTGCCTGCTGATTCAGCGGGTGAAGCTGACAACATGGTAACTTTTTTTGGGCTCAGGCAGGTTTTCCTGAAGCCCAGAAACATTCTCCGGATCAAGGAGAATACCTGGAATCATCCCATCTGCCCTCCAGACAGCTGCTTGTAGCCAGAAGATCGCAGCCAGCTTTTCATGTTCAACTGGTAAGAGCCAGCTGGGAGGCGGGGACTTCATCACTCTCCAAGCCGTGCTGTAGCCTTAAAGGGACACTAAGACCGGCCACCCCATTTCTAAATCACCAATTTGTATTTTTTAAAAGTATAGGTGTTGTTTATTCGTTTAGTCGCTTCCGACTCTTCGTGACTTCATGGACCAGCCCATGCCAGAGTTTCCTGTCAGTCGTCAACACCCCCAGCTCCCCCAGGGACGAGTCCGTCACCTCTAGAATATCATCCATCCACCTTGCCCTTGGTCGGCCCCTCTTCCTTTTGCCTTCCACTCTCCCTAGCATCAGCATCTTCTCCAGGGTGTCCTGTCTTCTCATTATGTGGCCAAAGTATTTCAGTTTTGCCTTTAATATCATTCCCTCAAGTGAGCAGTCTGGCTTTATTTCCTGGAGGATGGACTGGTTTGATCTTCTTGCAGTCCAAGGCACTCTCAGAATTTTCCTCCAACACCACGGTTCCAAAGCATCGATCTTCCTTCTCTCAGCCTTCCTTATGGTCCAGCTCTCGCAGCCATATGTTACTATGGGGAACACCATTGCTTTAACAATGCGGACCTTTGTTGTCAGTGTGATGTCTCTGCTCTTCACTATTTTATCGAGATTTGTCATTGCTCTTCTCCCAAGGATTAAGCGTCTTCTGATTTCCTGACTGCAGTCAGCATCTGCAGTAATCTTCGCACCTAGAAATACAAAGTCTTTCACTGCTTCTACATTTTCTCTCTCTGTTTGCCAGTTATCAATCAAGCTGGTTGCCATAATCTTGGTTTTTTTGAGGTTTAGCTGCAAGCCAGCTTTTGCACTTTCTTCTTTCACCTTCATCATAAGGCTCCTTAGTTCCTCTTTGCTTTCAGCCATCAAAGTGGTATCATCTGCATATCTGAGATCGTTAATGTTTCTTCCAGCAATTTTAACTCCAGCCTTGGATTCCTCAAACCCAGAATGTCACATGATGTGTTCTGCATAGAAGTTGAATAGGTAGGGTGAGAGTATACAGCCCTGCCGTACTTCTTTCCCAATCTTAAACCAGTCCGTTGTTCCGTGGTCTGTTCTTACTGTTGCTACTTGGTCGTTACACAGATTCTTCAGGAGGCATACAAGATGACTTGGTATCCCCATACCACTAAGAACTTGCCACAATTTGTTATGGTCCACACAGTCAAAGGCTTTAGAATAGTCAATAAAACAGAAATAGATGTTTTTCTGAAACTCCCTGGCTTTTTCCATTATCCAGCAGATATTGGCAATTTGTCCCCTAGTTCCTCTGCCTTTTCTAAACCCAGCTTGTACATCTGGCAATTCTCGCTCCATGAATTGCTGAAGTCTACCTTGCAGGATCTTGAGCATTACCTTATTGGTATGTGAAATGAGTGCCACTGTTCGATAGTTTGAACATTCTTTAGTGTTTCCCTTTTTTGGTATGGGGATGTAAGTTGATTTTTTCCAATCTGATGGCCATTCTTGTGTTTTCCAAATTTGCTGGCATATGGCATGCATTACCTTGACAGCATCATCTTGCAAGTTTTTGAACAGTTCAGCTGGGATGCTGTCGTCTCCTGCTGCCTTGTTATTGGCAATGCTTCTTAAGGCCTATTCAACCTCACTCTTCTGCATGTCTGGCTCTAGCTCACTGACCACACCATGAAAGCTATACAGGTCTTCTGTATATTCTTGCCACCTTTTCTTGATCTCTTCTTCTTCTGTTAGGTCCTTGCCATCTTTGTTTTTGATCATACCCATTTTTGCCTGGAATTTACCTCCGATGGTTCTAATTTTCTGGAAGAGGTCTCTTGTCCTTCCTATTCTATTGTCTTCTTCCACTTCCGCGCATTGCTTGTTTAAAAATAATTCCTTATCTCTTCTGGCTAACCTCTGGAATTTTGCATTTAATTGGGCATATCTCCCCCTATCGCTGTTGCCTTTTGCTTTCCTTCTTTCTTGGGCTACTTCTAGTGTCTCAGCAGACAGCCATTTTGCCTTCTTGGTGTTCTCTTTCTTTGGGATGTATTTTGTTGCCGCCTCCTGAACAATGTTGCAAACTTCTGTCCAGAGTTCTTCCGGGACCCTATCTACTAAGTCCAGTCCCTTAATTCTATTCTTCACCTCCACTGCATATTCCTTAGGAATATTAGTGAGCTCATATCTAGCTGATCTGTGGGTCTTCCCTAATCTCTTTAGTCTGATCCTAAATTGTGCAATAAGAAGTTCATGATCTGAACTACAGTCAGCTCCAGGTCTTGTTTTTACCGACTGTATAGATGACCGCCACCTTTGGCTGCAAAGGATGTAGTCAATCTGATTTCGGTGTTGTCCATCTGGGGAGGTCCATGTATAAAGCCGTCTCTTAGGTTGTTGGAAGAGAGTGTTTGTTATGCAGAGTGAGTTGTCTTGGCAAAATTCTATCAGCCTATGTCCTGCTTCGTTTTATTCTCCCAGGCCATGCTTACCTGTAATTCCAGGTGCCATTTGACTGCCCACCTTAGCATTCTAGTCTCCTGTGATGAAAATAACATCTCTTTTAGGTGTGTTGTCCAGTAGGTGCTGCAGATCCTCATAGAACTGCTCTACTTCAGCTTCTTCAGCATCTGTGGTTGGGGTGTATATTTCGATCACTGTGATGTTAGATGGCTTGCCCTGAATTTGAATTGAGATCATTCTGTCATTTTTTGGATTGTATCCAAGCACTGCTTTAGCCACTTTACTATTAATTATTGAAGGCTACTCCATTTCTTCTGTGGTCCTCTTGTCCACAGTAGTAGATCTGGTGGTCATTTGATGTGAAGTGGCCCATTCCAGTCCATTTCAGTTCACTGACGCCCAGAATGTCTATCTTTAATCTTGACATCTCACCAATAACTACATCCAATTTGCCCTGGCTCATAGATCTTACATTCCTGGTTCCAATGGTGTGTTGATCCTTAGAACATTGGATTCGCCGTTCACCACCAGCACCGTTGGCCGCTAACCGTCCTTTCGGCTTTGAGCTAGCTGCGTCATCACGTCTGGGGCTAGTTGAACTCATCCTCTGTTCCTCCCCAGTAGCATTTTGACCATCTTACGACCTGGGGGTCTCATCTTCCGATGGTATACCGACATATCTCTGGTGGTACTGATCCATTTAGTTTTCACGGCAAGAATACTGGGGTGGGTTGCCATTACCTTCCCCAGGGATCGCATTTAGTCTGACCTCTCTGTCATGACCTTCCCTTCTTGGGTGACCCTTCACGGTTCAGCTCATGGCATCATTGAGGTGCTCAAGCTCCAGCACCACGACAAGGTAACGATCCTTTGCTGAAGACCTGTTAATATTACTCTTTAAAATAACTCCTCCTCCTCCATTTCCAACGATTGCCTTTATTATAGCACTGATTGCAGGAAGAACCGGCATTTCTCTGTATGAGGTTTCATAGCTTTAGCTATCAATTTTTCTCCTGAATAGCTGGTTTCCGAAGCTTCATTTGACAGTCACTTTTAACAAATGTCAAGTTTTTGGATTTATCAGCAAGATGACTGTGTTTAACCAAGAAACGTCTTTTTAGCTTGCTGACTACCATTACTTTATTGACCAGTTTATTCCCACAAATGTCACATACTGGAGTTAAATTCATCAAATGAATCCCATTGCTAGGTAACTGTCAGTAATAGTTTTTCTTAGTTTTAATAATTATGCTGATTGTGGGACATACTTCTTTCTCATTTGTATTTCTACCTTTAACTGTTACTTGTTCCACACCATTGTCATCTCTATCATCTTCAGCATTTTCTTTTCTTACATTAAGATTTTTAGGGCTGATTACGGTGTGTGCATCAAGATACATTCTCTGGTGTCCAGTGGAAGCACTGTTGCTACAAACTAGATATTTTCAATTGTTACCTAATCATTTTATTTGTTTATTTTTTAGATTTATATTTGCAAACAGAAAATTGGAGATAAACTTCAGAAATTGGGATTTGTATTGGAGGTGCCACTGACTGAGGGAAGAACAGGCTATGACAATTCTTAAACAAAGGATCCTTGATGTCGATTGCAAATGGAATCTGGCAAAAGATATCCCAGAATTCAATTTAGACATATTAATATCTGTTTTAAACCAGCTTTGTGTCTTGGACAGCTTAAGGTTCTGTAGGGCTGTCACATTATTGTCCAGTGGGAATATAGAATCACTGACCTATGTTTTACTATAATTTCTCTAAAGATACCTATACCATGGTGCTCCCAACCACCATTCCCCCAGTTATTAGGCCATTCATCAAACAGCCAGATGAATATTACAGTCAGGACCAGAAATATTGGAACAAGGATAACTGTTTTGGCATTTGGCCTCGGTACACCACCACACTGAAGTTGAAAGGAAACACACCCAGATGGGAGCGAAGTCAGGACTTTCAGCTGTCATTCAAGGGGTTTGACAAAAATGGGGCACTAACCATTCAGGAAGTACAGCCAGTGGCATACACCCAACCCCATCATTGGTGGCTCATAAGTAATGGAATGAATGGCTGACAAGCAGCTGCATGGCCAGGTATGGCCTGTTTCCTGGGTACCCCATGACCAATCAAGCAGATGAGGTGGTTCTGAGTGTTACATTTGCATTTGGTAGCTGTTCACTGGAACTCTCAACATGAAGTCCAAAGAGGTGTCCATGCGAGTGAAGGAGGCCATCACTAGGCTGAGAGAACAAAATAAACCCATCAGAGTTTATTGGGAGTGTTTTTACAACAGTTTGGAACATCCTGAAAAAGAAGGAATTAACTGGCAAGCTCAGCAACATCAAAAGGCCTGGAAGACCATGGAAGGCAACTAAAGTGGATGACCAACAGCAGAATTCTGCTCGTGGTGAAGAGGAACCCTTTCACAACATCTAGCCAGGTCAAGAACGCTCTTGAGGAGGTAGGCATGCCATTTTCAGCATCTACAGTCAAGAGACGGCTTTATGAATGTAAACACAGAGGCTTCACAACAAGGTGCAAACCACTGGTAATGCTCATGAACAGAAAGGCCAGATTAGACCTTGCCAGCACACACCTAAAAACGCCTTCCCAGTTCTGGAATAAGATTCTTTGGACTGATGAAACCAAGATTAGCTTGAATTATGGGAAGAGCAAGGCATGGAGAAGGAAAGAAACAGCTCATGATCCAAAGCATACCACATCATCTGTCAAACATGGTGGCGGCTGTGTTATGGCATGGGCATGTATGGCTATCAATGGAACCAGGTTACTAGTGTTTATTGATGACCTGACTGCTGATAACAGCAGCAGGATGAATTCTGAAGTTTATAGGGCTATAGTTTCTGCTCAGATTCAGCCACATGCTGCCAAACCGATAGGATGCCACTTCATATTGCAGATGGATAATGACCCAAAACATACAGCAAAAGCTACCCAAGAGTTTCTCAAGGCAAAGAAGTGGGATGTTCTCCAATGGCCAAGTCACTCACCTGATCTCAGCCCAATGCTTTTCAATTACTGAAGACAAGACTGAAGGCAGAAAGACCCACAAACAAGCACTAAAGGCAGCTGCAGTAAAGTCCTGGCAAAGCATCTTGAGGGAGGAAACTCAGCATTTGGTCATGTCCATGGGTTCCAGACTTCAGGCAGTCATTGACTGCAAAGGATTTTCATCCAGGTCTTAAAGGTGATCCTTAAGTTTGTAATGATGTTGGTTTCCATTACTTATGAGCCACCAACGATGGGGTTGTGTGTATACCACTGGCTGTACTTCCTGAATGGTTAGTGTCCCACTTTTGTCAAACCCCTTGAATTACAGCTGAAAATCCTGACTTTGCTCCCATCTGGGTGTGTTTCCTTTCAACTTCAGTGTGGTGGTGTACTGAGGCCAAATGCCAAAACAGTTACCCTTGTTCCAATATTTCTGGTCCTGACTGTATGTGAAGATCCTCTTCAAAGACACCAAAGCTGATGCTCAGTTTTCATTTGTAGCTTGTAAAGCGCATCCTTTGCTAATATTAATTTGGGATTGATTGCTGGTCATATTGTGGGGTATTAGGGTGTCATATTGTTCTTATTGTATTTGATTGGATTTTATTTTGATATGCTTGGTGAGTTTGTGACCTGAAATAAAGAACAAAGGAATGTAACTCATTGTTCCTAAGTATTTACAAAATTATGACTTTATTAAGTTCAGCACATCAGATATAAAGGAATGCTTATTGACTATATCATTGTACTAGCTTCTCCTTTTCTCTCTTTTTAGTATTTTTCATTTTATTTTCTTTGTTTCTTTTTCCTAGTTTTATTGTTAAGTTATTATATTGTTAGTTTATAGTTTGTTTGAATATTTTGGATTGCAATATGTAACTATTGTTCTCAGTTGTCATCACTGGTACTGTTTAAATAAAACTCAATAAAAAAAATCTGTAGCTGCAACCTGAAGAGGCAGTTGTGGTGGTAGCCAGAGGTTTCAGGGATGCCAGCATTAAAAAGAGGACATGAGAGGCAGAGTTTGCAGCCAGTCACAAAGGCAGCTGCTGAGGGATCTCTGCAGGAAGAGGAAGAAGAAGGCAGCGACGGCACCAGCCACCAAGGCAGCAGGACTATGTGGTCACAAGACCACCTGCCACTTTCTCTACCTCATGGGCAGTGACTGCCAAGAAAGATCTGGGCTGCTGACTGCTGGAAACCCAGTCAACTTGGGCACATGCCATCTCCAGCTGGCCTTGGGGAAAAAATTAACGAACCTTGGCAAACCAGCAAGATAATCCCCCTGATGTAGTATGCAGATTGCTTTATCATAATTTATGTATTGGTTCAGCTTAGAAAGGATTTAGAAAAGATAGACATTTACTGTATTGGTACAGGATACATTGATACACACGATCAGAAATTTTATGGAAAAAGATTAAAAGGTGATTATTTAATCATTATGACAATTGTAATAATGCATACTTTTTACTTCATGAAGATGCTTTCTCAGTAATTATCAGTCCCTACTTTTTTTTAATCTTTATTTGTTATTAATGAATACAAAAAACAAAGATAAAAAATATACACAAAATCATAAAGAGAAGGAAAAAAGCTAAAAAAAACATACAGGACATATATTTACAGACAGACAGACATCAATAAATTGAAGCCATGATTTGTTACAGTCATCCATAGCTGATCTGTATTAATCAATTCTACAAACCACTGAATAGGTGGAGCATACGTTTACCTTTTCAGTGCTAAACAGTAAGTGTGTAAGTCCATTTTTTGTTGTCCATATGTCAAATTCCATGTGATAAGAGATAAACTTCAGGCAAATATAAACATCTGAAAATATTAAATCTCAAAGTTAAGTTAATGCATGTAATTACTTCTTTCCCAAAAGGAATTATATATTTAAATAAAGCATTAATTTCACCACATCTCCAACAGCATAAATGCAATGAGGTCATTTATAAATTATTTTTTTTTTTAAAAATATGTAATCTAAATATCTACTGAAATGTTTGGGTGTGTTTTTTTACTTTTTTCAATATCTTTTATCTATGCATATATATCTTTTTCCTTTGTTTTTGTTTTTGCTTTTTTGTTTGCATGTTTTACAATACAATACAGTAAAAAAGATGTTTAAAAATCCAGCTCTTAGTTTTGACAGTCCTGAACAGTCATTTTCAAGTGCATTTTCTCTGCCTTAGCTATGTTCAAACTAAAATCAATCTCTTATTTCACATTTACCATATCCTTAAACAAATTGTTCTTCTGCTGCCAAAGGACCTATGAGCTTCTTGATTAATAGATTTCAGTGTTGTTAGATACTAGGAGCAAAGTATCTAAGTAAGCAAAGCAATGTGTTTATGAAAAATTTATTTTTTCTGCTGCTTTAATGGTAACATGAGAACTAGTTGTTAATAATCCACCTGTTCAATTGTGGTTAAAGGGGGACTGCAGGGGCAACAGAATTGATATTCAGCCTTTCTGCTGAATAATGAAAAAAAGCAGGCATAAGTCGTAGACTAACCTTTGGATTAACGTAACATAATGTAACGTAATGTAACTTAATTAGACTTAACTCTTTTTGGATGGAATGACACCCAAAGCTTTTACAAAAGGCCATAAGGTTCCCGCTGGTAAAAAGGGCCTTGAAGATAGCTGGCTTATCAGAACCTTGAACTAAATATATATTGGCATCTTTTATCTCACTTTCTCTTGGCAGTTTAAAATCAATCTACTGGGTATTATGGAAATTGACCTCATGTTTTGAATCAACACTTTCAGACTAATGTCCCACTGTTGTTCATTCAGCTAAAGATAGCAGCTACTTGATATATAAGTGGCAACTTCTGTCCTCCATGAAATCAGTAATTGGCCAGTCTTCTCTCAGGGCATCGCATATTCCAAAGTCTTACTCTGCTGCCTACTAGCCTTACCCAAGTTGTTGGAATATTCCCAAGCTAGATATGGTCCTAAGAAGTCACAATTGTTCTGGGAAGGGTTCTGGAATGGGTTAGCATCATGGCTTTGGATGATGAGCTTCAGAAGCTTATTGTTTATAAAGCCCTTGAAATGGGTTTGGAAAATGCAGTTCTGTTGTCATTCATCTTCATCTCTAAATATAAACTTTTGAAAGGCAACAGAGAAGGATTAGAGTCTGCTTTAGTGCATTTCTATTCTATTTCTGGTCTTCCTCTTTTTACAGCATACACCTGAATCTTCATCTAATGTGAGGAACATTATTTTGTAAAGGCAGCTAATCAGTACTTCCCATCTGATTTTGGTAAAATACTTAATACAGTTATGATACATCTATCATAATGCCTCAGAGAAATGTCAGCAGAGCTGTACAGTGCAGGATATTATTTGCTTTATGTGAAAGACTCTTTTTGAGGATATGGAATAATTGTTTTGCAATAACACATCATTATAGAATCTCCCAGAATGGATAATTTTGTAACATTTTCAGGGCCGTTGTACGAGGGAGAACTGCAAATATCTTCATCCACCAACACATTTGAAAACTCAGCTAGAAATTAATGGTAGGAATAACCTGATCCAACAGAAAACCACAGCGGCAATGCTTGCACAGCAGATGCAATTTATGTTCCCAGGAGCACCTCTTCAACCAGTGGTAAGTACCTTTAATGAAATACCAGACCATCTGCCTTATCTTCATAGCTCACGTCAACTAACATTATAAATGACAAAAGCATTTATTATTACTTTAATTTATATATTACAATATTGTTATCATCAAATATTGTCAAATAAAACTTTATAAATCATTTTTAGGAACATTTTCTGTTGGTACAGTTTGTCCTTGCTTAACAACCACAACTGAGCAGTCATTAAGATATCACCATAGTCATTAAGCGAACTACATGGTCATTAAGCAAATCATGCAGTTCCCCATTGATTTTGCTTGCCAGAAGCCAGCGGGAAAGGTCAGAAATTGTGATCATGTGACCAGAAGATGCTGCAACAGTCATAAATGCAAACCGGTTGCCAAGAGCCCAAATTGTGATCATGTGATTGCGGTGATGCTGTAATGGTCATGTGAGCACTGGTCGTAAGTCAGTTTTTTCAGTACTGTTGTAAGTCTGAACCATCACTAAATGAATGGTCATTAAGTGAGGACTACCTGTAATCTTATTGCAACTGTTGAACAGTTTGTTCTACTTTGGAACAAGCCAGTTTATTCTGGATAAAATTAATTAAATTTGAATAATAAATAAATAAATAAAATAAACTTGGAAGAAAAAGACCTAGGCAGATTCAACTAAACTGAATAATTAATATATTAATTTGCTTATTATATTTATATACATACATACATACATACATACATATATATATAATATATACATTATATTTATAAATATATAAATATATTATTTGCATACACTTGTAATTTGTCATGGACATTCATTTGGTTATGGAAATTTAGCCTGTGATGTGAAAATCCTAAACTGACCCAGAAACTTTTTGAGATGTAGGAATCATAAAAGGTAAAAAAAGTAAGAAGTTTGGTGTAAATTAAGGTATCAGGCTAGCAACTGGGTGAGTTCTAGTCCCACCTTAGGCACGAAGTCAGCTGGGTGACCTTGGGCGAGTCACTCTCTCTCGGCCCTAGGAGGGAGGCAAGGGCAAACCACTTCCAAAAAACATTGCCAATTAAACTGCAGGGACTTGTCCAGGCAATTGCCAGGAGTCATCACTGACTCAAAGGCACAAAAAAAAAAAGGTAAGAACTTTCAATATTTTGCTTGCCATAATTGTATATTCTTCTGCATTTCTACAGTATAGCAATTTTATACACAATTTTATTTGTGTACTGCTTGATTAGAAATTTATTTTTTTACAAATGCTGTTTCTTCTTCAAGAGAGACCTAAGTCGGGACTTGGGGGAAAATAGCACATTTTTCATTTAAACAAAACTTTATAAATATTTTAATATATCAAAAGTTTTGGTATTGAATAGCACCAGTGAGTTCCTTAATATGTAAATTTATTCATCCCTATTGGAAGGATAACTTGTAGCATAATCATGCATAATAAACTGTGGTTTTGATTTGTTAGGTGGAATAAAAGTTTTTTTATTCTTTGCTTTTTTCCAGAAGTTCATACCAAAGTATATCCTCAACTGCCCAGTTTGCTTCAGCAAGATATGCTACTTTATCACTGAATAAATTTTGCTCCTGTAAACTTATGTTGCCACTCCTCACTTGGTTAAACATCCTTTCTCTATTTTTAGTTTACGTATGTGCAGCATACATTAAATCCCTCACAGACAAAAATGGCTCCAAAGCTTCATGCTGAGTCAGTTATTCAGAATGAAGTTTATGTCTGTTTCAGAATCCTTCAGAACTAGTTCACCAAAACTAAAACATGATGCTCAGTTTAAGCTGTTAAGAAAGCCACAGGTATCTACATATTTGAGCTAAGTTTATACATTCTTAGTAAAGCAAAATATGGTTTATTTTGTTTCAATTTAGTGTAATGTGTGAACTCAGCTAACTTTGATTCTGATTTTATTACAGAGCATGTGTGTTTATTTTTCATTTCTACATGCTTATTTATTATTTCTTTTTATTCCCTCTTTCAGCCATCATTTCCAGTAGGACCAACAATAGGATCTAACACAGCACTAAACTTTGCACCATATTTAACTCCTATTACTTCTGGGGTTGGATTAGTTCCTACAGAAATTGTTCCCACACAACATGTAATTGTTCCGGGAAATCCTCCTGTCACCGTCTCTGGATCAGCTACAACACAGAAACTCCTCAGGACAGATAAATTGGAGGTATGGCGCGCATCATTCTTCTGATACATGCAGTACTTTGATATTTGGTGATAAAGGGTTGAGTAAACACAGTGACTGTATTTAGATACAGTGAAAAAGCTACTTTGTTTCCGTAAATTACTTAGCATAAGCATTGCAGAACCTCTGTTCTGATCTTTGGTGTGGTAACTGAAGTGCTGTAATGAAGAAGTGCAGAATTATTATTAAGCCTTTGAAAAGCTTTATTTTGACACGTTTCACGTGAGCACTAGACAGTGAGGTCCTCCACCTCATGAGGCATCAGCACAGGCCTTGTTCATCTGGACTGGCTGCTTTGGTTCAAGGTAAGTGGCTTCTGTGCATGAACAGAAGAGCTCTGAAAGACCAGAAATTCAGTTAAAGTGACTTGAGTCACCTTTGGAACATATCTCCTAAAAGTTTTGCATAGCCCTAGTAATTACATCATTTGTGCAGTAATTATGTCTACTATATAATTTGTAGACTACATTATGGTGTTAACATTACATTAGGAAATACAGAAAATAAACCAAAGGAAAAACGTTACAGTACTCAGGTCTTAAACCTGACTGAAAGGGGTCCAGATAATCCTTTTCTTCCAGGGTCCTCTGAAGCTGTAGTCCAATCACCTTCTCAACAACCTTTTCCAAAAAAGGAAGGTTGGAGACAGGGCAAACGTTGCCCAATACCATTTGGTCTGGCAATGGCTTCTTGAGGAGGGGATGGGCCACTGTTTCCTTAAGCACAAGTGGGGCCCACAATAGGACTTGCACAGCCAGAACCAACTCAAAGCGAATCAAGCAATTTTATCTAAATAGTTCTCACAGCTGCCTGGCAGATGTTGCTCTTGTCCCTCCTTAATAGGGACCAGTCATCTTCAACAGGGCCTCCGGCAATCTGTGAATGTGGAAAGAGTGGAAAAATAGAGTTTTGCCACTCTTGCCATTCCTGAGGTAATCCTTAACAAAGGCTTTTACCTATGTATGTTCAGTCAGGTTTGTTCTTCGTTCTCCAGTAGCCCTCTAGGTGTCTCTTCTGCCATTTCTGCCATATAGACTACTGCAATGCACTCTACATAGGGCTACCCTTGAAGGGTATCTGGAAGCTACAGCTGGTGCAAAATGCAGCCACACGGGCAATTTTAGGCACTTCGAGATCAGTACGTGTCACTCCTTTGCTCCATGAGCTGCACTGGTTGCCAGTATGCTTCCGGCTCCAATTCAAGGTGTTGGTTACAACCTTTAAAGCCCTACATGGCATGGGTCCAGGCTACCTAAGGGACCGCCTCATCCCTATCACATCAACCCATCCCACCTGGTCATGCAGAGAAGGCATGCTACGGACCCCGTCTGTAAGAGAACTCCATCTGGCAGGGTCCAGGAGGCGGGCCTTCTCGGCAACAGCTCCTGCCCTTCGGAATATCCTTCCCCTGGAAGTGAGACTGACTCCCTCCCTCCTGGACTTTAGGAAACCACAAAAGACCTGGTTCTGTCATCATGCCTGGAACAGGAGGGAGAATAGGCATTTCTGGGGATGGCTAGTCTCTTAGAAAGACCCTGCTCTGCTTGTGAATTATACAGAACTTTTAGCCATCAGGTTCCCACCATATTTATTTTTACTATGTATTATATTATTTTATAGTTTTATATTTCATAGTTTTATATTCTTCTTATTTATGTTTTATTGTAAAGAGTCCCTTTTGTGGGAGATGCGCAGTGATAAATTTGATTAATAAATAAATAAATTTCATCTCCGGAGTTCCTCTGAAAACAAGGGGGAGCTCTGGGATCTTTCCCCAGGGAGAGGCCACACAGCTGTAATCCAATCCAAGGCCATCATCGGGGTCTCAGTTCCAAACTGGGACTAAAGCTTCAGTCAAACTGCATCAGAGCTTCAGAAACAACCCTGGGTTCCCTCTGAAACCCCGCAGGGTCCATCAGGTGCCTGGGATGACCCATCAAATAGTGAACAATGTCTGTCACTTGAAGAGAAGAAAAGAACTGACAGAAAAGATGAAAAGTGCAAGAGTATGATATAAATGCAAAATTTATAGTGGACATCCATGTTGTAGATTGAGATTAAAGGTCTTGCAATTTTCAAAGGTTATTTGGCACAGTTCAAAAATTGCATTTTAAATTCCTTCTTGTATTCCGTGTGTAATTACCCTCATCCCTCATGTGCATAATAAGTATTGTTTTGTGCACCAGGTTTGCAGGGAATTCCAGCGAGGAAACTGTGCACGGGGAGAAACTGATTGTCGCTTTGCACATCCTGCTGACAGCACAATGATTGATACAAATGACAACACCGTAACTGTTTGTATGGATTACATAAAAGGGCGCTGCCTGAGGGAGAAATGCAAATATTTTCACCCTCCTGCTCACTTGCAGGCCAAAATCAAAGCCGCTCAGCACCAAGCAAACCAGGCTGCAGTGGTGGCTCAGGCAGCTGCTGCAGCTGCTACCATCATGGTAAGTGCATGGGGCCGGGGGATGGGCCACGGCTGCTTCGGGGGATCTGGGCTGCTGTGAGAGCCGGTCTTCAGTCCTTGATCCGGTTGCTTTTGAAATGGGTGTTGCTGTGTATCAGTGATCCAGCAAACCTGTTTTTCTCAGTAATTTCAGCGCAAGGGCCTGTATCTTCTTAAAGCGCAGCAAAGCTCAAGTTCTTATTGTCCCTTTTTGTTCAGCATTTTCCTTTGTATTTAGTAGAGGCTCTTATTTCTAAAAACTAACTTGAATTTAACTTGGATACTTCGAAGTTTGGATAAACTGGTCTGCTAAAAACATATACCTTTATATTCATATGGTGGTTTATGAAACATCCAATGTAGTAATCTCTCTCTCTCTTCCTCTCTCTCTCTCTCTCTCTCTCAAATTTGCATGCTGCCTGCTCCAGCTGGAGTCATGGTGGCTTACACAGTGACTATAGTGGTTAAAACCTTAGGAAGAAAGGAAAAGTGACTGGTAAATATGGTGTACAATAGTGTGATAACGCATTCTCTGAATAGACTGAATCCCTGGAAGGAAACCTGTGCAGGAACTTTTGCTGAATCAGTCATTATATCTCGTAATGATAGTCTTGGATAGCTCTGTTATAATTATCTTCTGAGTTCACCATTTGTATTTCTTCCTTTTCCAAAAAAGAAAATACCACTTTGTCACCTGTTGGAGTTTTTGAGTCGCTTCATTAACTTGTGACATCTTGTCACAGTCCCAAGAACCCCTTTAAGTGGGTGGAATATTATACTGTATGTGTCTAACTTTCAGCTTTCTAAAAAAATGTCATTAGGTTGCTGAGTTTTGAAACAAGGAGTACTAACCAGATAGCATTCTATATGATCATTCTAAAATCTTGTAGGAATATCACTTTAATGATCATGATATTTCTGTTTACAATATCTTTTCAAAAATAGTTTCTTTTAGTTTAGAAGTGCTGAAAGAGCTGTTTTACCCTCAGAATTTTCTCTCTATTAGTGGACCCTTTCTGGTAATTTATTTTGGTTGATGAGAGCAAATTATTTTCAGTATAATTAGATAACGCAAGCAGAATTTTCAGGTCAGGAAGTGAAGTATCCTCAGTAACAAATTAAAGAAGCTTTGTCCTCATTCTTGCCATAGGGCAAGTAATAAAACAAATGTGACTTATAGTTACTTTATATGGTAGATGTAGATGGTACATCCAACACTAATACAAAATATTATTAGAAACACAGCTAATATATTTAGTAGCTTCTTGCAAGCCTCACACAATGATTTTAAATCCACCAGAATCAATTTGATATTTATTGAGATGTGCTTTTAGGGATCAGAACTCGAACTTCTGCTTCTTTTTAGATAAAAGGATAGATGATGATAGATACATGATAGATAGATAGATAGATAGATAGATAGATAGATAGATAGATAGATAGATGCAGTGATATGGGCCAATCTGAAAGGATTTAAAAGGTGTTTAAAGTTCTGAGGATGAAATAAGAGCTGCTAGGCATTATGGCTATAGACTACTTCTAGGATCAGTTTCAGTCAGCCTGTAGATACCAATTGCTGGGGAACAGCTATTAGGTGGTTTTAATGCTCTCCTGACCTCCTTGTGGGCTCCCCACAGGCATTTGATTGGTCACTATGGGAACAGAGTATTGAACTAGATGAGCCTTGGCCTGATCCAGCACAGCTCTCTGTATAGTTTGTTGTTGTTTTGCATAGCTTGTTCTGGGTGATCCTTGGTGAGTATTCATTTTGATTGCACTGAAAATTTTTTTTAATACTTCTGTTTGGAGTTTGGCTGAGAACAAATCCATTTCTACCAATATTGAAAATACATCTATATTACATCAATATTGGTCATTTTAAAGCAAACAAATCCAGACTAAGTAGACATTTGAATTATTGAGGGGTGAGTTCTGAGAAACTGGTGCAGTTTAGCATTACAGATATCCCCTTTGGAAGAAAACAAAAGATAATTAGAACTATTCTCCATCATCTTTACAGAACTCATGATACAAGAGTTTGTTCAACCCCTAAGTATACATAATACTGTGCTGCAAACAAAAATGAAGGCATGCTGCAGAAAGATGGTTTAAATTTCTATTACCTGCATTAGGAAAATACCTAATTGAGCCTACTCAGAATCAAAAATATTTGCAAAGGTTTTGAGTTCTCAATAATTCTTCATTCTGCAAGATAAGACAGCCCCCCAAAAGTGCTGGAGGTGGAAGAGAGCAAAATTCAAGCAGACTTGTGGTTATTTTGTGATTTCGTACAGACCTATGTGAAGTATAGAATACTTTTTGTTGATCTCTCAAACAATTGAATTAATTCTGATTATTAAGGGGAAATACTCTTGCTCAACTATGTACTGTATATGCACAGGAATGTTAAGAGATTAAGAGAAAGTTAATAAGAGCAAAGATTTACTAAGTCATAAGTAACATATAAGGGAATCAGCTAGTATTTACATGGTGATCAATCAAAGGATCCAATGACTTTGGAGCTCGCTTTATTTCCGTTGAGTAAAATGAGAACTAGGACCACTCCTGCTGTGGTTCTGATAAGGGAAATATGAAATTGTTCCATAGAAGTGTTCTAATCAGCCTACCACTTCTTTCTTGGGCTGCTTTCTGATATGCTGCTAACTTTTAAATTATCATAATCCCAGTCTTCAACTAAATTAAGAAAGTTGTGGGGATGGCTTTCAGTGTGATATTTGGTATGAAACAGGTGCCTATGCATTCAGAATTGGAACTATATGTTAGTTTGCAGTGATACAATTACAGCAATAGCCTATAAGCTTGACTCTGGTGACTATATATATAGGCATGTCCACGTAGCTTTGCTGACAACAGTAAGAAAGTAGTTTGCTATTGCCTATCATTTTTCAACTTCCCAGGGTAGCTTATAGGCCTGGGATTTGTTGAAGGTCTCCCATACAAGTGCTACCTAGGTGCAACCCTGATAAACTATTTTTGAAGTCAGAGAGGTGCTGCATTCTTAGTCCTTCATTGATTTAAGCTACTGTATTATCTTTGGAATTTCCAGAACTTTTCTCTTTTTTTTTAAAATAAGATATGATCTAAGGTTTACTTACTTACATTCCAAGCAGGAAATTGTGTGATCCTGAATTCTAATGTCACCCAAGGAGAGATCTATTATGTTGAACGTATGAACAGAGTTCAAATATATTAAAAGGATAGGTTAAGTAGAATAAATTCACAACAGATCCTCCTAGATAGAGCAAGTACTGTAGCATTGTTGTTGTTTATTTGTTCATTCGCTTCCAACTCTTCGTGACTTCATGGATCAGCCCATGCCAGAGCTTCCTGTCGGTCATCAACACCCCCAGCTCCCCCAGGGACGAGTCCGTCACCTCTAGAATATCATCTATCCATCTTGCCCTTGGTCGGCCCCTCTTCCTTTTGCCTTCCACTCTCCCTAGCATCAGCATCTTCTCCAGGGTGTCCTGTCTTCTCATTATATGGCCAAAGTATTTCAGTTTGGCCTTTAATATCATTCCCTCAAGTGAGCAGTCTGGCTTTATTTCCTGGAGGATGGACTGGTTTGATCTTCTTGTAGTCCAAGGCACTCTCAGAGTCTTCCTCCAGCACCACAGTTCCAAAGCATCGATCTTCCTTCTCTCAGCCTTCCTTATGGTCCAGCTCTCGCAGCCAAATGTTACTACTGGGAATACCATTGCTTTAACTATGTGGACCTTTGTTGTCAGCGTGATGTCTCTGCTCTTAACTATTTTATTGAGAACTATTTATTGAGTTAGAACTAGGCAACATTTTAAAATATGCTGAATTTGATAAGTTAGTAATCAGAAAAATGTTTACCAAAGATATAAATAAAAATCAGATTTTAAAATAACATTAAACTTTTTCAGTTTTATATATGTTAATTTCATTAAATAATTTAATTTTTTCCATGATTTCAATTTTGAATGTTAATTTTTGGAAATTAATTTATGCTTTCTAATATGGCATAACTAACTTATCAGAAATTTGTTTAGGAAAACCATTGAAATAACTGCTTTTCTACGTAGTATAAAAGCTTACTGTTGCTTATGTGTCTGCAAGCTGCTATTTTATTCAACTTTCCTAAATTTGAAACATCTGTTTTATTCTTATATGTTTTTAACTAAGTTATGATAGATGCGTTTTTTGCTTCAGTACTAATTCAAGATGTAATGTTCATTTCTTTAGATGATAAAGTTTTTCTGTTGTTGTGCATGCCTAGTGTTCTGTATGTTGTATATTGCATTCAGAATATTTTTTTCCTTCTCACCTATCCACAATGCAATGCCGTTCCCATGATGCACCTCTGCTTGCTGTTTACCTGTATGTTAATTCGCTTGAATTCCATTGGCCACTGTCATCATGTGCTCGCTGCCTGTTCTTAAAAGACTCAGTCGACTGCCAAAGCAATGAAGCGACCTCTCGAAGCAACTGTAGACCTGGTACTTTGATTTTCACCTTTTGCTTTGCATGTAGCTTTTCCAAAATGCAAATAAATTTAATGATATCTGAATTGTATTCTTAATTGTAAAACATAATTTCAGTATTTAAGTCATCTCATTTTCACATGTAATCATTGTAGAACAACCTAACTTCTTTCCTAACAAAGTTTCATCTTCAACTGGCTTATTTTAAAAGTTGAAATGAAGAGAAAAATTTGTTTTTGTCATTCACAGTGCTTATTCCATAATAAATAACATGTGTCTTTTAGAAATATAATGAAACACAAATAATGTTCCTGTCCTATTGAAACCTTATTTCAAAAAAGAATTATTGGTTTTCTTAGACTCCCTTTTTCAGTTTAATTACTAAGATTCTACACTTTTAGTTTAATTGTGCCATGCATTAACTATCAATAACAACAAGGTCCATGTTACACTGCTGCCTTTGGAGCATGGCAAGGCATCTTCAACTGTTGAAAAAGCGATAATAATTATATAATCCCTATTAAAGATATAGATCTATGTATATAGATATATATGGATATATATGGATATATATATATATGTGTGTGTGTGTGTGTGTGTGTGTGTATTTAATTCACAGGCCTTTCCACCTGGTGTACTTCATCCCTTACCAAAGAGACAAGCACTTGAGAAAAGCAATGGTGCCAGTGCTGTTTTTAATCCCAGTTTCTTGCACTACCAACAGGCCCTTGCTAGTTCACAGCTGCAGCAACATGCAGCCTTTATTCCAACAGGTATGTTCTTTTTAGAATGAAAGAAATATGTACAATCACTTTGTCTTTGGCCAAAAAAGCTTTCCATGGGATTCCGTTTGTTGTGCTTTCACCTGAATAATAGTGTTCTTTTCTAACCTCTTTTAGGAGGACATTGACAGTTTTTTTTTTACTTTTAATATTTCTGCAGAATATTATAATTTAAGAATTTTTTAGCAGTGCTAAAAGGAGTGTCAATTGTTCAGTGTGACTCTGAACAATTTGATTAACCTTGGTCTTTTTTATGTGGCTCATCATTCTCTTGGAAAACAGCATGTTCTTGTCTCAATTTTTTGGCCTGTTTGAAGAACATTTTTTCATATACCTTCTATTTAGATATTTTAAGGGTTGAGAAGAACCCAGAGGGAGAAAGCAAATATTGGGAGTACATTGTTGTGGTGGTTGCCATTGTTATATCCTGCCTTCATTTTGTAGAACCCAAGGCAGAGTACATAATGTTCCTGTTTCCTATTCTATTTTCCCTTAAACAACAATCCTGTGAGGTGGGTTTACTCTCTCCTTTTCTGTCTCTGATGTATACTGCAGGCTACTCTTTCATTTCTGTTCCAGAGTAAAGTTTCTGCTTCATGTCTGTTACGTTGTTGATCTCCTGTGATTCACTGATAAATATGGGATTTCAGGTCAGGATATGGGACAGAAACTGCATTGGTTGCACTTATGGATGATCTCTGGCGGGAGCGGGATGGAGGCAGTGCATCCATCCTTGCTCTCCTTGACCTCTCAGCAGCTTTCGATACCATCGACCATGGTATCCTTTTGGGACAGCTCAGGGAGTTGGGGTGGGCAGCGTAGTTCTGCGCTGGTTCACCACCTTCCTCCAGGGCCGGTCCCAGTCAGCGGTGATAGGAGAGGAGAGATCCAGCCCTCGCCCCCTCCATTGTGGGGTGCCGCAGGGTTCGATTCTCTCTCCTCTCTTGTTTAACATCTACATGAAACCACTGGGTGAGATCATCCATCACCACGGGTTGAGGTATCATCAGCATCACCAATTATACATCTCTATCCTGGGTGAGGTAAGTGATGCAGTGACTTCCCTTTCTCGGTGCCTGGGGGCTGTGGGGGTCTGGATGGGGAACAACAGGCTTCAACTGAACCCTGGTAAGACGGAGTGGCTGTGGGTTGATGGGGCTTCATCTTCCGGGAAACTGTCATCTTTAGTTCTGGATGGGGTGGCACTGCCCCAGACAGACTCAGTGCGTAATCTGGGGGTTCTCCTGGACTCACAACTCCTGCTCAAAGAGCAGGTGGCAGTCGTGGCCAGGAGGGCCTTTGCGCAACTTTGGGTTGTGCGCCAGTTACACCCCTTCCTGGATCATGAAGCCCTTCGAAGGGTCACTCATGCCCTGGTTATCTCCCATATAGACTACTGCAATGTGCTTTACATGGGGCTACCCCTGAAGAGTATCTGGAAGCTTCAGCTGGTCCAAAATGCAGCCGCACGGGCTATTTTTGGTGCCCCTAGGTGGGCACATATAACACTGTTGCTGCGCGAGCTGCACTGGGTGCCAGTTTGTTTCCGGGTCCAATTCAAGGTGTTGGTTATTACCTTTAAAGCCCTACATGGCACGGGGCCAGGTTACCTGAGGGACTGTCTCATCCTCATTACATCGGCCCGCCCCACCCGATCATCCCGATAGGGCATGTTACATTACATCGGCCCGTCCATAAGAGAATTTCATCTGGCAGGGTCCAGGAAGCGGGCCTTCTCTGTGGTGGCCCCCGCCATCTGGAATATCTTGCCCCCGGAGGTGAGGCAGGCGCCTTCTCCCCTGACCTTCCGGAAGGCCCTGAAGACCTGGTTTTGCCATCTCGCCTGGGGTGGGAAAGGGAATAACCATTCTTGGGGATGGCTCGCACCTAGAGTCCCTCCCACCAGCCTGGATTTTACATCTCTCTTGGATTTTATTTATTATTGGGTTTTATTATAATTGTTTTATGTGATTTTAATGTTTATGTTTTATGGGGAATTTTATTGTAAACCGCCCAGAGTCCCTCTTCTGGGGGAGATGGGCGGTGGCTAAATATGAGTAATAAATAAATTAATAAATTAATAAATTAAATATGTATAGGGATTGCTTTGTTGCAGTAGCCCACATGTATCCATCCATCACATCCTGATCTGATCTTGTTTGTAACATAAAAGGGACCTCAAAAGAAAACCATATCATGCCATTAAGAGAACAGCATATGAATATGAAACTTACTATTTCTCATGTACATGGTACAAAATTGTAACCTGAAGTTTGACATTAGGTCCCAAATGAACCAGTGTTAACAAATAGAATATTCTACAAAATAACATTTTAATAATACACACACATTTTTATGCACAGTTGTTTCATATATATGAGTTATGTGAATTTGAATGGTGCTTAAGGTTCCCCTAATCAAGGAAATAAATTCACATTTCACATGATGAAAATTAGAGTGCAGGGAAAGACTGCAAGATTGTCTGTAATTGAGTGCAAATCAATCAGACCCACAATTCTGATTGCAGCATAACTATGGAGTGTATAATTGATTATAATTATCAGTGTTTTTCTGTCATGATTCTTTTTCTGTCATTGATTTCTCACTGCATGATGAATCAGAGAGAAAACAATCATGCCTATAGGATCTCAACTAATGGCCGAGAAGACCTATCAAAGTCATTGTTCAGGGCTGTTGTGTAAACTATTGTAAGCTACCCTGGTTTAGATGTGCATCTAGCCTGCAGTATCTTTTTGATTTTTAAACAACATTTTGAAAAAATGAGAAGAGGAGAGCTTGGTTGGCTGGTTAAACCTAGTGGGCACTCAGGGACACCTCTAATACCAATGAGCAACTCTTACTGATCCCGCATTTACTCTGGTATATTTATTCTCACCAGTTTTATAAACCATCATATACTAATTAATCATGACTAGGAATGCTTGTCCCTTTTTATTGGAAAAACTTTGTATGTCCCTCTTTGTTGCTTTACGTTAGTAGGCAGCGAGGAACAAGTGTAAGTCCATGAAAAAAGTTTAAGTGTCTTTCTCTTGCTTCCAGCAGCCTCGTTTTACCAAATGGTATAATACTTGATATATGATTGCATGAATAGCAACCACATATTTACAGTAATTTTTTACATTCTTTTGTAAAGTACTGGTTGAAGGCAATTGTTTGAAATCCTGGAGTATCTTATTCATTAGTTACATAAATTACAAAAAGAACTATTTTCTGTACTTTTCATTAAGAACCAATGGATAGTGGTCTGAAAAACATAATGACATCAGTGAGATGTCTAGGAACTTACAGCAAATTTGTCTGCTGAAATATTTTAATGTGTGTGTCTCTACAGCTCATACAGTACTTGAACCCTTAGGCACAGTGTAGCACCTTTTCTTTAATGGCTTTGAAAATAGCTCCCAAAATTCAGATACAACAGGGCCTATCAAGATTTATTTTCTAAGTTAGTACACTCACATAATAATAAGCAGACCAAGTGGCTGTGCATATCTATACCCAGAAATAGATTTAGGAAACATGCAGTTGCCTTGCAAAACACGTGGCTGCTTTAACAATTCAAGGAGAAATCCTTGATTTGAGTCCTGTGCACTGCAAATCACTTCTTTTGAATGCTTTTAACAGCCTTAATAGTAAGTAAATAAGTATGTATGAATTTACAGAGTCACTTACACATTAGCAAAACCTGTAAAGTGAATAGGTAATCATCCCATGTATAGAAAACAATGTAGGATTTACTGTATATATTATGCATGAAAAGAAAGGTTTTTACAGTAATTTGAAGTAGTACTCAAACCTCTGAATCTGTATGAACAAGTACTGTACCCTAGTATAATGGGTAGTCATTGTCATCATCAAGTAAACAGAAGTGAGTCATATGTTCCAAGAAAAAGAAAATACATCCTTCTTGTTGTATAATTGCTACTTATAGTAGTTAGATATTCTTGCAAACATGTAACATTTTTATATTGGTCCTACTTGAAATTGGGAATAATGATTCCTCTAAAGTTTTCACTGATGAAAATATGGTGGAACTACTTTCTTTTTTAAAAAATAAATGTTCAACTGGACCTTATAGAAAATATGGAATACTTTGCTCTTCCTCTTCCTTTGTCTCCTGATATTTCATCCTGTCTCATATGCACTCTAGGTACACTGACCTAGAGTCATCTCTTTGATCCATAATTATAGTAAAGTAAATGGATTAATGTATGGACTGTAGTCTAAATTAGTGTGCATTTAGCACAGCCTTCATATGCCTTCATAGATTAAAGTTCAGGTTTTTTTTTTTCTTTTTTGGTGCCTTCAAGTCGGTTTTTGACTCCTGGAGACTCTCTGGACTAGTTCCTGTAGTTTCCTTGGCAATGTTTTTTGGAAGTGGTTTACCATTGTCTCCTTCCTAGGGCCGAGAGAGAGTGACTGGCCCAAGGTCACCCAGCTGACTTCGTGCCTAAGGTGGGACTAGAACTCACCTAGTTCCTAGCCTGATTCCTTAACCACTACACCAAACCAAGTCTTGAAAGTTCAATTAGCATACCCATTTACTGCCTTGATTATTTCATGCAGAAGCAGTAGAAATACTTTTCTTCAAATCCTGTTTTTTTTTATTACCTTCAAAAATATTTTATGCATATGAGAAGGTTGTGTTCTTTTTATTTTTTCCAGTTACAGAACTCAGGGAAACCCTTAGAATACAGGAAATAATTCCAAATTACTGAAGCACATAAGAAAAATAATCATATGCCAATATCGCTATCAGATCAAAGTTGTAATCTACACCACAGCCCAATCCAGTGCATATTTACTTGGAAATAAAGAACAGAGACTTCTGCAAACCTTATTTATTGGTTGTGCTCACATGACATGCTAAACCACAAACTTAGTATGACAATGTTTAAAACTGATCCCTAAAAGTGATCACATAGTAAAGCAGCTATTGTTATATATTTTATTCAAGCTGAATTCTTTTTAGTGGGAAAGTCCCATTGCTAAAACAAAATATTAAATGAAATGTTTGCTGTATAGCTTATGATGCATAATGCATACTATATTGTGTATTTATAATAAGCTGATCATTGACCGCAATAAAGGATTTCATTTGATTTGTATTTATTAAGATTTGTACATAGAAAATGTTTTAAAATAGCAAAGAAGCAATGAATGGCCTTTTTGAATTTGTATTTAACTCACTTTGGTTTTTCCTGGGGGTGCTTGGATCTTCGAATGTTAACTCTAAACAGCTAACCTGTTTCTTTCCTTTATTCACCTTTTTTCACCTACCATTGCATGACACACAGGGTCAGTTTTGTGCATGACACCTGCTACCAATATTGGTAGGTTTTGAACTTATTTACTGATCTCTTTTTAATAGTATTCTCTAGCTTCCTTTGTTTGGAGGAACTAAAATATAACTTAGACAATTGATTCCTTCTGGTAGTTTTTTTTAATTTTTGCTCAAATTGTTAAAAAGTTTGAGTTATTTGTTTTTAAAAAAAGAAATAAACCCCTGCTACTTAGATGCATCATCATTTGCAATATCAGTCTTACAGCAAAATGCACTTATATCATGAATTCCAGTGTGCTTTTGTTTTTTTTTAATGTATATTTTATAATGCTAGCATTATTATATCATAAAATATTGAAAAAAGCAATTTAACTTCAGTGTTTTGAAGTTTCATAGTGGTGTGCTTATATTTTATTTTTTGCTATGTTGTAAAAAAGTTTTATCAGTGTTTCCCAGAAACATTTATCTTAATATTTGCTATAAAAGTAAGCATTAAATATACTTCACTCCAAACTACTATTAAGCTATTTAACATTGCAGTCCTATAAGTGTTTTCTTAGAAGTAATTCTCATTTAATTCAATGATATAGAGAATACAGTTTTAAATTTTGAAATATTTGAAAGTTTTCCTTTTCTGATTTAGCCATTTGTTCAACAAACTTTTTCAAATTAATCTTGAGTATTGACATTATTATGCAGCTGTTTGAATTTCCCACTTTAGCACTTACGTCTTAAAATCAAGGTTTTAGATTGTGCCCCCACTTAAATTATATACGCAAAACTGAATCAAAAGTAAGTTATCATAATCTTCACTTTCCTTGTTGAGACTGTATAAAATAAATAATTTTAGATAGAAATTAGGTTACATCTAATAGTATTACAAAATAAATTGTGTGTGCCTATAGGACCACAAAAAAGTGTGTGTATGTGTGTGTGTGTATATAAACACACACACACACACATACACATGCACATACAATAAAAAGTAAAAAATAAGGATTCAAATTTGTTTTAATAGCTACATTTTTTTCAATTTCCAAAATTAAGAAGTTCATTATATTTTTATTTAAGTATAATAATGAAACTTCACTGATACGAAATTATAGATTGAACTCTCTCGATCTTTGTCAAATGGTTGTCATTATGCTAGCATAAGTAAATATTGATGCATATGATATAAATGGACTATTTGAAGGTGCTCATGAAATCATGAGCACTCTTTAACAGTGGTTTATCCAAACAGCCTGGTAAGAAGGAAAATATTGGAATGTTATTATTATCAATATAAACTCTGCTATCATTTATTTAACACTATTCCCTCATAGCTATATACTAGGAAGTCACAAAAAAGAATCAAGCAATAGTGAATACTTCTGTTTTGTTGCTAAAGAATGTTACATGAACCTATCCATTCATATGGTCACCAAGAGCATTTTTACTTTACCATATACATAGTTTACTTCATTATGTGCCTCAGCAGATGGGGGCATTGGGCTGAGTGTGCTCAGTAGCTAAGCAGAGTTGGGCCCAGTTGGTCTTTGAATGGCGGACTACCAGGGAATATGAGGGCTGTAGGCAAGATTGGGAAGTTGAGAAACATTCTAGAAAGCATGACCAAGCACTTCTGTTTTGTTGCCAAGAAAACTGCATGGACCTATAACTCACTAGATGTACTAAGAAACAGGTGATTAAGAGCCAGTTTGGTCTAGTGGTTAAGGCACTGGGCTAGAAAGCAGGAGACTGTGGGACATGAAAGCCAGCTGGGTGACCTTGGGCCAGTCATTCTCTCTCAGCCCAACTCACCTGAATGGGTTGTCATTGTGGGGAAAAGAGGAGGAAAAAGGAGTGTGAAGTATGTTTGCCGCCTTGAGTTGTTTATAAAAATAATAAAGGTGGGATATAAAATAAATAAATAAATAAAAGCAAAGGCCATGATGGAAGCAGATATGAAGCACAAGCTAAGAAAGAAAGAAAATGGGGGCGGGGTGGGATCTGTCTGAAGCAAGAATTCATACTGGATGTCATTCCACAAAAAAATGAAGCAGCTTCAGCAAGTGGTAGAAACACCTACAAAACAGCGTTGGTGGTGCAGAAGAAGCAGAACAAGACTGATCTGCTCAGTAATGCTTCTGGTCATGCAGGGTGGTCCAGGAAAATAGGACCTGCAAGTGACAGGGAATTACATAGGGAAAGAGCCAGTGTGAGACATACAACATAATACTATGCACATTAACACAAAATTATGCTGTGCTACATTCAACAGACTAAGTCAGAATTTCTAGAAATAAGGTAACAAAATGATACAAAATAAAATAGTCATTTTAGTAGAAGATTTCTTCATGTATTGATACGAAAAAGGAGACAAAAATAGACTGAAATGTAGTTTTCAGTGGTTTATAAATAAGCTGGCTATATTGGCTGAGGGTTGCAGAAAGTAAGGTTTCAAAAAGGATTAGAAGTGGCAGGTGTCAAGGCAAAGTAACATCCTGTTTGTGCGTGTTGGGGTTGCTGGATCCCACACTGAGATTGTAGAAAGATAATGCCTAGTAACAGAAAAGTCTGCTGGTTGTAAAGGCATTGAGAAGGGTGAAAAGAATAGATAGGCGAGTTTTATTTTAGGAAAGGTGGGAAAAAACAGGCAATATTTGTTCTCCACCCCACCCCAATCAAGCAGGCTAATTTGGAGGGAGGATGAATCTTTCATGAGAAAAACTTCATTAGAAGGTAACTACACAGCACTGATACATAACATCAATTTAGATCACATGTTTTGAGAAAAATACTATGTAGAATATAAAGTTTCTTTATAATTGCCACTGATTTCATCCTGTCAAAATAAGGTTTCCCTGCTTCCTGCTTTTGGGGAGGAACCTTCTAGAACAGTATGAGATACGGTAACTCCAGATCTAGATGATCTAGGCAATCACAATTCAAAAAAGTAAAACATTTGTGGTCTTATTAAATCCACGCACCAGCTGTTTTCAAGTATTATTGAAACTATAGGAGAAATATTGAAACATTACCTAGGTAACATTAACAAATACTTAAAACAATTATTTCTTTCTGGGAATTGCTGATAACTATGACAGATTTCCTTTAAATTGTACATGTAATAAGCTATTTTCCCTTTTGTTTTATTTCTCTGCCATGCTTTCCTGCTTTGCATTATGATTGCATGCCATCTGCTGGTTTAACACGATGGCTTGCTGCTCTGCTGTTCACCATGCAAAAATTCCCCTTCCATTGCCATAATGCTACCCACACCGTTTCATTGCTTCCGTGGCTCCCCTCCTGAAAGTATCCATGATGCACAGCGCTACGTCTGCCACTGTCTCTGCACCAACAGCTCCTACAGCAAGTGTCCCCTTCGCTGCAACAACCTCAGCCAATCAGGTTTGCCTCTTTTAAAGCTTCCTTTCACAAACCCCAAACTCTAAATGAGTGCTGGTATTTATTTAAAAAAAAATTCTCCCAGAGAATTTTTTTCTTCATGTTTTTACCCATCAGACTTTATTTTGAAATAATTATTTAACTAATATTTATGGACAGGTTGCACTTATTTAGAGTTAACATTTATTGCAAATAAGGGTGTAATGTTGCTGTATTTTTTTTTTTTGTCTCTAACGCTAGGCCAACAGCTCAACAGCCATTTTAGTGCTGCTTTAGTTATCATTCAATTAACTTGTAAATTTTAGAACAAAATGTGTTAAATCTGGGTTGAAGCATTAACTATCTTTTCTCCATACCATAATTATAATTAATTATTTAATCTTTTAAGGCTAAAACAGACCAAAAGATTGAGGTTAAAGAAAAGGGAATAACTCATATTTCTACTTACCATATTTTTATGGAAGCTTGCATACTGCAGAATAATCACAAGATTTGGTGAGAACTTTAATATGGGCTGCAAAATTCTGGATGATCTCTTGGTGGCAGCAAAGAGAGCTTTCTGCATCACTTTTCTGCCACCTAATCATTATCCCCCCCTTTTTTTTTTGGCATTCAGACCTGGCAGCTCTATTTAGCCCTAAGAATCATGTCTACTAATAATTCACAATATTGTTCTTTTTTTCTGCTTTGTCTCTGTATTTAACTGCTTCTATTCATGATAAAAGTAATCTTCAAATAGGAGTTATATCTACATTAAGAACATAGAAAGCAACCTAATGAGGCTTAGGGAGGTTATTCCTTTTCATGTTTGTAAAATGGCCAGATTTCAACCACAATGAGAAGTGAAGCAATTCCTGATCAGATCTGCAGTTCTGTTTCCATTCCCTCTGGCTGTATGTTCTTGCTGTTTTCTTCCTTCAAGTTTTCATAGTGTATAGGTAGATAGTTCTAAATTAATGAAGCTATGGGAAAGATTATTAGAGCAGAAGCAGAAGACCAGGGAACACTGAAATGCCATTATTAGAGGAACTTCCTTAAAACGCGCTTTAGAAAACATCTGTTCCCATTCTTCATGTGTAGAATAAGGAACTTTTTTTCTGGGTTCTCATTGGATTGGATGCTCTTTGGAATGGATTAATAAAAAAACAGCCCACATTTTCAGTCTTTAAAGTACTGAAACTAAGGATATGTATTGGTTGTGTCACGCTATCATACTTCTTAACTTTGCAGCCACTATGGCAACATATTGCTCTGCATATAGTTTTATGAACTGATTATCGTTGGAACATTTTATGAAATTAATCTATCTTTACAAAATCAAAGCCAATGAAAACTGCTAAATATGTACAGCTAGTCTAAATGTGTTTCTCCTCATTGAATGCATGGGAGAGGTTTTTAAATACCCAAACACAAAAGAACTACAACACCTGTTCTTTCCTGATTGGAGTTTATCAGATTTCTCTGTCTTCTCTTCAGGCTGCTCTAACAAGAGTTTTAAGAATTGTTCTTTCTGCCAGATAAAAGCTAGCAGGAAACTGAGACCATCTGACTCTTCCATGAATGGCTAACAGAATTTAGACAGATATATAGATAACAGTGTTTCTGGAATTGTTTCCTTATGAATCTTACTAAATATCAAATGTCAACAGGTGCAACCTATTTCCAGTTTTATCTTGTTAAGAATCAGTGAATCATAGAATAATATATAAAATCATTAGGTAATTTAACTTTTTTAAAGTAGACTATCAATGCAGTGTTCTTGTACTATCCAAGAAAAATAAAGAAATTCAGATACTGTGTAATTTATTAAGAAGATGTATAAAGGAAAAAAGCACTAATTAAATACAAGTCATTGTAACACATAAGTGAATATATGCTACATTGAAGAAGTAATTGTTTATTTCATGTGTATCATAGAATTGAAAATAAACTGTCAATGCTTGTTTTCAAAAATCTCCATGCAGGACATGCTCAATCAGTGAATAGTAGACACCTGTTGAGCTTAGAAGGACACCATGTACAGAAAATTCAAAGATAAAATCTTAAACATAACATAAGCAGCCTGTACCACCTTCCCTCTAGCAGCTCCAGGTGCTTTACACAGCATTCCTCCCTCCAGTTTTTCCCTGCAACAACCCTGTAAAATTGAGATGGACTGAGAGAAAGAGATCACGCTAAAGTCATCCAGTGAGTTTGACTTGTATCAGATAATTGTAAAATCAGCTACCAACAATTCCTAAGTCTCAGCTACTTATCTGTCATTTAAAGTTTTGCCCAATTTTTAAAATCTGTCTTCTAGACAGTGAAAAGTCTTTGAACGTGGGCACAATTACATGGAGAACACAGTGAACATGCTCATATGAACCATAAGCTTTGATGTGGTTTAGAGCAAATGAGCAGTATGCCAATGCCTGCTGCATAGATTGCTGACTTCTGTTGCAAGCAGGTACAACTTGGGAACTACAGTTGGTTCCATCCTTGCTTTGATTAGGATGCATTATAAATCAGGGCCCATTCGTAATGGAAATCAGACTTCATGCTTTGCACAAGCCACTAAAACTGTGGACAGAGCTGTCCATGGTTTGTGGTACATCAGGTATGCGTTACGTATGCAATGCCCAGACAATGTTAACAATGCTATCTTTACAAGGAGATACTATAGGATGTACTGGGTACTGTTACTGACTGTCAACTGACAATCTAATCAAAGGAGACAAAGCTTGAAAATAGAAGGAAATGGTTGGGTTACTGTGGAACACCTGTGGTTTCTAAGCTCTAGTACAAAGAAAGATGATCAGTTGTTGAAATGTTGCTGCTGCCCCCACTGTATCATCTATTTCATGTTCCCCCAGTCTACAGAGGAAAAGCATTTGGCCTGAAATAATAAGGGAAATAATAGATGTGTAGATACTCAGTTGTAAACAGTACATAGGTGTGCTTTGTGCTTACATCAAATTACAGCTTCCACAACTTATACTCGTGGGTGAGTTGATAAATTTTCAAATTGATCCAAATATTTCATTTTGTTTTGTCAAAAAAATGTACTTAAAATATTTTTACAGAGAATCTGTCATCAGTAATTTGTATGGTGAGTACCTTACCCTGAATAAACCATTAAGATGTAAAATGCTAATTTGTATCCTTCCTTGAGCTAGGGAGATCTCTAATCTAGTGAACCTAATCATGCTAGGCCTAACAACGCATACTATACACAGGGAACTGATTAAGTAATTATCTTTGCAGTCCAAATAGAATATGAGGGAAGGGGGTTCACAGGCCATGTTTAAAGTCCCAATTCTTTATACTGAATAGGAAACTTACAAGTATAAGAGATTTTGTCTGTATCAGTGTGTTCTGTTGCACAAAGTTCTGATGCTTTCAAGCAGACTTTCTCTCTTATTTGCTTTCAAGCAGACTTCCTCTCTATCAAATCTAGAATATCCGTTCATGTAAGAGATAAGCTCCAGGTTTTGATATTACTAGGAAAACTTGTGGTATAAACTAGCCTCATGACGGATAACTGAGATTGAGATAGGAAGGACATAGAAGACCGAGTGAGAATGTCTACCCACCACCACTTCTAAATTAGTTAGATGGCTTCTTTATTTTTGTCTTGGGTAGCATGTTTATATTTTAAATTATTTTGCAGTTCATTCATTTAGCTTATTTTTTATAAGAATTTTATTAAGTTTAGAACAAAGATAAAAAGTACAAAAAAGGAAAAAAGTACAAAAAGAAAAAAACTAAAAAGGTGAGAAAACACAATGAAAAAATATTTTTTAAAGATTACGTAAGAAGTGACTTCTGACTTTTAACAGCAAAAATATATGACAATTTCCCATAGTCAATCCCTTACTCTATATTAAACCAAAATCACATTATTTCTATAAATCATTCCCTTAGCATATTATAAAGACCACTAAATGCAATTGCTCCCTCCCCTTATATCAAAAGAAAAGAAAATATATAAACCACCTAAACAACCTCCCCCCCAAAACAACACTTATTTAATTACTTCCTTCCTACCACTATTCTATACATTTCTGCCTACTATAATAAAGATCAAACTAAAAAAAGCTGCTCTTATAATTAATACTGCAGTTATTGCAATCTTAATCATATTAAACCTAAAACCAAACATTTATTATTTACCTTATTAATCATAATCCAAATCATTAAAGAAGAATAACATCAAACAAGCCTTAAAAGCAATCCAAATATTCTCAAACCCTTACCCCACTTAAAAATAAACCAAAGCATTCACATATTTCCAAAACACACACAGGGCATTTTTCAAAGAAAGATCAAAAAGATCAAAAATTTTAATACAGTATTAAAATCTTCAAATTTGGTACAAAAATAGTAACAGGGAGGCAAATGTTTACTTTCAATCCTCCTCAATATTTGGATGGAAACAAGCCAAAACTTAAAAAGCTTTTTCTTTTTTAATTAATCCCAGAAATAATGATAAGCACCAAGAGAGCTTGCTTCTCTTTGCTGTAAAAAGCCTCTCTTAGGGTACATTAAACTTAAAAAGATAAAAATGGGGTGATTTAGAAATGGGGTGGCTGGTCTTAGTGTCCCTTTAAGACTACAGTGCAGCTTGGAAATGATGGCATTCCCATCTCCCAGCAGCTCTTACCCAATTAGCACGAACTGTTTACAATCTTCATGCTGCAAGTCGCCATTCTGGAGAGCCAATGGGGTGATTCCAAGCATTTTCTAGTCCATGAAAATGCTCCTGGGCTTCAAGGAAAACCTGCCAGAGCCCGAAAAAACTGCCACATTGTCAGTTCTGTCCACAGAGCCCGTGGACACAGCTGTTCAGTCCGCCATGTCCCACACTGGAAGGGGGAATTCATTTTCAATTGATAGCTATAATTTCCATAGTAAACATTGCACAAAAAGAAAAGAAGTAACTTTTTTCCATTCATGTTGATGTATCAATGCTATAAATTCAAAATAAAATAAATATTTGCATTCTGTGCTGCTTTGGGGAATATGAAATATAGTCCCATTTGTAAACTACCTTGCATGAAGTGCCAAATAGACATTTTTAGTAGTCTCAATTTCAAATTATGGAATAACTTGATAGAACAATATTTTACTAGGTTTTTTTCATAATTTCATAATTTATATGATAATATTCAAAATCTGTAAACTATTTGAAATTTTAATAAGGCTTTTTTTTGTTGGTGTTTTGTTTTGTAAAAGTGAAAATCAAGTAGATAGTACTGGCATAGAAATATAGGTTAGGTAACAGTATGAATGTAGAATATACTGATTTCAGTAAGAGTCTTTGGTAAGCCCTCCAATGATATTTTTTGTAGACAGTTTGGAAAAATATGGATTTATAACTGGATGATGAGCATACCTATAGAGTGTTCCTCATTAAACAAAAGCAGATATGCACAACTTCTGTTGACTCAAGGGCTACAGCATCACTTTTTCTATCCTTGATTTTGAGTAATGTTGTTATGTTTCAGGTTTCTGCCCTAGGCTTATCAAAACTCAGCTTGTTTATAACAGCAGTATCCAAAATGCTGAAACTTTGGTCATTTGAAACAGAAAAGCCACATTCATATCTTCTGCCTATCCAGGTAGTCTGTAACAAATTCTGATGACGATACCACTTTTGTTTCTCCTGTTATTTTTATCCAAACACTCTTAATGGGATTTCCATATCCCAATTCATAAGTTTCTGTACTGTCATATGTTTTCTTTATGTGCTGTACTCCCTTTCTGTCTGTTCCCCACATCAAGTTTTAGCAATGTCTACGAGCTCATATTTGTCTTCATAACATCTCAACATAACTGAGAATTCTTGTTCATTTATTTGTTTGTGAGATTTGTATCTCACATTTGCTCCAGGAGTTCAAGATCCAATTTTTCCTTAAAATAAGCCTGTGAAATAGGTTGACTGAGAGATGGGAACTGACCTAAAGTTTCCAGTTAGCCTGTCTCTCTCCAGTCCTAGTTACTACCCTTCCCTGGCTTCTAACCTCCAGCCTTAGAATTCTTCTGATGCTGGACTAAAAGCACATACTGTAACATAATATATGTATTTAAGATGCCACAAGATTCCTTGTTGTCTATGTTATGCCAAACTTCCTCCTCTGTATCTTGGTGAATGAAAAAAAAAAAGAAAAAAACAAGTATGAAATTGTGTAACTTACTAAAAGTACTTAGGATTTCTTGCTAGAATTATTTACATTGGAATATTTGTTTTTAGTATTCACTTGTGTGCTATGATCAGTAGGAATATATAAAACTAGATTAAATGGCATCAGACACGTTCCTATTAGCTCCCAATAAGCCCAGCATTAAATCTCAATTTGGTGGGACAAATGCTGTGTCTTACATATACTTTTAGCTCAAGTGTTCAATATGCTACATTTGAGAACTGATCATTCACTACGCCTTTCATTTGTTCTTATGCAAGCTTTACTTCCACCATATACTGTACTTATGTACAGCAAGCAACCTCAGTTCCAAATTCATGCAACTCATTCCATAATTTAAGCTTACTTGCTTTAGCAAACACTTTCTCTAAATCAACAAATGCAAATTATCAACTTTCTCACTTTCATACATCTCAGTGACCTGCTGAAGAGCAAAATTCCAGTATTCATATGCCCGCCTGGCATAAAGCTGCACTGAACTTTCCAAATTGTGTTCATTGTGACCTCTTGCATCCTTTCACTCAGGATTCTGACAGATGCCTTCCCAGGGATATTTAACAATTTAATTCCTCTGTAGATTCTGCATCTATTCTGGCTACCATTCCCCTTCTGTAGAGGAACCATAACAGTGTTGCAGTAGTCAACTGTCAGCCTTCACATAAATGTTAAACATGTCATGTATCCATTCATAAGCAAACCACATCCATATTTTAACTTTTCTCCTGTTTTACCATCTACGTCTGACCAACCTTCTCACATTTATGACTAACTTTTCATCAGTTTTTTTTCTTGAATTTTCTTGGATAATAGCATTCATTTAAATTCTTCTCTTCAAAAATGATTCCCATACAAAATAATAAAATGTTCCTTCCAGCAGTCCCTTCATTTTCATCCCAAATCATTTTTATCCCTTTTATTTTTAATACTTTTTATTCTGCTGAAGACTCTATGTTTATCTCTCTTTCAAAACATTTTTCAATTTCCATTAAATTCTCTCTGCATTCCCTCCTTAACCTTAATCTTTGCTCTCTTTGTCTATATTCTTTGCAACTATGTTTCTCTCTATAAATCTCTATAATATCTTTCCCTCATCCTTCTTACAGGTAGTCCTCCTTTAGCAACCACAATTGGGACCAGCAACTCAGTCATTAAATGAAGCGCCACTAAGTGAAAATCACGTGACTGCAACTGTGCTTATGATTTTACTTCAGCTTTCCGTTGCTTTACAGCATCAGAAGGATGCGACACCAAACAGCTGGGTGAGCCTAAATGGTGGGGAAGATTTCCGGAACTCGACTCATAAGGAAGGTGGGTAAAAGGGCAAATTTTATAGCCCTTTTCCCCCACTGGCCTGCCCTTTGGGATGCTCACCCTGGTGTTGGGATAATTAGCAAGAAGAGAATTAATGTTTGTATTTACATTCATTGGTGAGAAAGGGATTAGAAGAGAGTAAGCAGGCACACAATGGGGAATACACATCAAAAGGAATGTGCTAGCCACCAGCTGCTTAGGAGGCAAAGAAGAGCTTTTAGTGTGAAACTGATTGGGGTCTTGTCAGTGTCAGGCAGCAGCAGGAGCCAGCAAAAGGTTCTAATCATCTAATTAAGGTCACAGAGCTGAGCTTATTAACTTGTGGTTAGCACTTTTTAGGGACATGCTGCCCTGGGGGGCGGAGAGGAAAAAAACAGGTCAGGTACAGGACAATGCATACTAACTGACTGAAATGGTGAACACTTGTCATGTAAAGAGATGTAAAGTTACCTTTTTATCACTGTTGTAACTGCAAATGGTCGCTGTCTGAGGCAGTTGCTAAATGAGGACTACCTGTACTGCAGCCATTCTCTTACGCATTTTTTCTCATCCATACCCTTTTGCTTCATCTGTCTTATTATACATTTTCATAAAAGTTTCATACTATATCTTCCTGCAGTTTTACTTTCATTCTTGTTTATTTCACTTCTTTCCTTTTCTTTCATGTCTGTTTCTATCCCAAATGGTCTGCCCCATATGCAGAATTTCTAATCACATTTGTATATCCTTACTAATTCTCTTGGTCCTTTGTTATAATGAGGGCGTTAATGCTTTTAGATTTATCTTCATTGCTTTGCTATAGGCACTTATGCTTAAACCATGTACTAAAACAAGCAAACCTTTTTCTGTTGGTAAGCAGGTACTTGCCATACAGTTAACAATATTCATTCATCTTTGAGTTTCCAAATGGCCTAATTACTTCTTTTGCATTCTCTTATATCATTTCCACCTATTCATTCATATCATGTAGCAAGTTTTTTTTTAACCTCCTGGATTGCATTCACTTAGAATGCTGCAGTTTTCCAAAAGAACTCATGTTTGATTCTTCCATTATCATCTTTCATTGGAGTTTAACATCCAAATATCACCAACTATGGTTAAGGCATCAGGCTCGAAACTGGGAGATCATGAGTTCTAGTCCTGCCTTCGACACAAAGCCAGCTGGATGACCATGGGCCAGTCACTCTCTCTCAGCCCTAAGAAGGAGGCAATGGCAAACTACTTCTGAAAAACCTTGCCAAGAAAACTGCAGGGACTTGTCCAATTCTCTGAGAATTGGACACTATTGAATAGATTAAAAAAAATCATCAACTTAGGGATTCCTACTTTCATACATATCCATAACAATCTACCGTAGATGGAACTGGTTCATATTTTGTGAAATTCATTTTAGCACTTTCATCCAGAAATAGACCTGCACCTTCCCTGCACTGAGCAAGCAAACAAAGAGAGCAAACAGGAGTTTGGCAAGAAAATTTGGCAGGTGATGTCAAAGAAGAGGTTTTTGCCTCTTTTCCCTTTTTTGATCTTCTTTCAGTCCAGACTGGTCATCACACAGAGAAGACTCTTCTGGGAGTTCACAACAGGGAACATTTGTCTATGGATATTTGGCAAGGGGAGTTGGCAGGGAAGACTCCAAGAAGCATGGACAACATCATGTAATGTTTCTGTAATGTTTATTGTCTACTTAAAAGAACTGAAATCTGGCAAACGTAAACTTATTGCGAAAGAACTTCAGAAAGAGTTGCCATACTGAAATGAATTAATGAAGATGACAGGACGTTTGAAGTTCTCCAAGAGGGGCAGAGAATTGAAGAATGCACTAAAGGCGGGGGCGGGGGATCCTTTGCCAGAGGCAAACACATGGAAGAATGAAACCCAAAGAAAAGAGTATCAGGAGATCCTCCCTATAGAAAACAATTAACAGCCACCCAAGCAAACCATGCAACAGAACATTTAAACACTCTTGGATCAAAGAAACCCAACAACTGCCATGAGAAAGAAGAAGTGTATCACTGTGATTGGTGGTTCCCTGCTAAGGCAAACTAAAGTAGCTGTGGGCAGATATGACATGATGTTGTGAGAGTGTGTTACCTTTCAGGTGCGGCAGAGAGGTTATCAAGACTATGCAAACCTACTGACAACTATATTTTTGTCTTGATCCATGTGGGGATGAATGATATAACCAGAAGAAAACTGAAAGAATCCCTGGAAACTATGAAGCTTTGAACATGATAGTGAAGGAACTGGAAGCACAGGTAGTTTAAATGCTGTGCCTGAAGAAGAGAAAACAGGATCCTGGAAGCGGACCGCTGGTTGTGCCATTGTATTTAAGTATTTATGTAACTCAGAGGCCACCCAAAGCCAAATGACTCCAGGTGGCTTACACTTTAAAAGTAACTTTAACAGTAAAAATTGAGAAACAGATCATGGACATCCAGAACAGAAAAACTTGCACAACAACAAAAAACCTACCAGGGCTCAACAACCACCCTGCCCCAAGGCCTGGGAGAACAGCCAGGTTTTCAAAGACTTTTGGAGACATACAGACCGGGGGAGCAGAGGGGCTGCTATTACAGAGGGCAGCTTTCCTGACAGGGAAGGCGTCCAGAGCCAGGAGTCCACAGAATCCAGAGTCACAGCCACAAGAGACAGGTCAGGAAGATGGGCAGCCAGTGGTGTACAGGTTCAGGAAAAGAGGCAGGGCAGCAGCAATAAAGCAAGAGGTGACTGTGTCAGTCCAGGATTCAAACGCCAGAGAGTTCTACAAGCCAGTCTGAGTTGAAAAACTGGAATCCAAGAAGGAGAGAATGAAGCAAGGATGCAGGCTGAGGGAGATTTGTTTCAGATAGAGAACAAGATCCTGTCAGCTGCTCCGAAGTAGCCCCAGCTGCAGACACAGCTGAATGAGATGTGCTGTCCTTGCTTCCCAAGTAGCGAGCAGATCATCTTTGCTCTGTTCTCTAAAGTTGCTGTTGCCTCCTGGAGCTGGGCACCCTGCTGAGATTTGGCCCTCATCACACAAGTCCCTCTCACCCACCCTTGCTCATTGCCTGGTCTGCCTCAGGTGGTTGGCTGCCTGCCAGTTTTTGAAGCTGACAACTCATAAATCAGGTTCTCATAACAGAAGAACAAATACAGTATAATCCAGATTTTCATAAAAGAGAAGCATAGAGACCAGCTCACAGGAAGTAATTGTTCCATTCAACTGCATCCTGATCAGACTTCTTGTGGAGTGCTCTGCCTGGTTCTGGACACCACTGTTCAAAAATCACAGGACAAATTGAAGTAAGTCCAGATGAAGGTTACCAAGATGGCGAATGTCTGATATGGGGAATGGTGAAAGGATCTAAGTAAGTTTAACCTTAAGAGGCAACTAAAGGAAAATATGACAGCAATCTTCAAATATCTGAAGGGCTGTCAAAAAGAAGGAATGGATTTCTTCTTTATTGCTCCAGAGGGATAGCAAGTGAATTCAGATTAGAAGGAAGGAGGTTAAACATCAGGAGAAATAGTCAGTGGAACAGGCTGCTACATGAAATTGTGAGTTCTTCTTCAGCCCAAGTCTGGACGGTCATCTGGATAGTGGATCTTGCACTCAGCATGGGGATTGGACTAGATGACTTCAAAGTTCCCTTCCAAATCTGATTCTATCAATAGCTGCTGTTATACAAGATTACACTATTGCCACAGATCTATTGCATTTTCTCCTTTGATAAGTTCCACACAAGATACTACATTTCTTATTTCATTCCATTTGTTAATTCATGCTCTTTATCCCTAATTTTCATATATTCCAAGTCACAAACTTCCATGTACCATGATCACATGGGCCCCTAGATAACCGTTTCCATTATCTATCATAACTTTGATCAATCAAGACTTTCACATTATACTGTTTACTAAGATAAAGAAGGTGTACACTAGATTACATTCATGCCCTCGTGACCTCCCGTCTGGACTACTGTAATGGTCTCTCCATGGGGCTGACCTTGAAGAGCATTCGGAAGCTTCAACTGGTGCGGTATGCAGCTGCATGGATAGTAAATGGTGTTGGATATTCGACACACGTAACACCACTGCTACATGAGCTGCATTGGTTGCTGGTGTGCTTCCAGGTGCAATTCAAGATGCTGGTTGTCACCTTTAAAGCCCTTCATGGCTTGGGACCGGGTTACCTAAGGGACCGTCTTCTCCCAGTTGTTTCTACCTGTCGAATTCAATCTAGCAGGTTGGGTATGCTACGAGTCCCATCAGCCAGGGAGTGTTGGTTGGCGGGAACTAGAAGGCGTGCCTTCTCTTCTGTAGCACCTGCCCTCTGGAACATTCTCCCTTCAGAAATTAGGATGTCCCCAATCCTGTTGGCCTTTTGTAAGACTGTGAAGACCTGGCTTTGTGCCCAGACTTGGGATGGCTATAGAAATCAAATAAATAAAATTACCAGCCTTAGTCACACCTGTGCCACATGCAGCATTTCCTTCTAATGGTAAGGCTTTGGCAGATACCCTAAGCACAACCAAAGTCTAATGTTACTTTCAGCATGCTCATTATATTCTGTCCAAGTTATTGTGGGAAAAATCTAGAGGCTATCTTGCAAAGTACATGTTGCTTGAATCTCATCAAACTGTATCAACTACACTACCATCACTTTTTTTTTTAATCGTATGGCATAGCAGTTCGGTGTCCATGCTGCTTTTTCTTGCTGGGAAATCCTTGTGAGGTCCAGGAACCAGATGTGTAGACTATTTAGCTGTGACAAGTCATGTTGCCCAGGGTGCACCACAGGAGGCTAGTCTACATTGCACCAAGTTGGGCTAAGAGAGGGTGACTGGCCCAAGGTCACCCAGCCAGCTTTCATGCCTAAGGCGGGACTAGAACTCACAGACTCCTGGTTTCTAGCCCAGAACCTTAACCACTAGACCAAACTGGCTCTCATCTTAACACTCAGGTTGCAAAAATACTAATGCAAAAACAAATAATTAGATTAGATTCTAGATTTTTTTCTCTTAAGTCTGATATTTGCAGTCAAGAACTGACGTGGCTATACAGTAAAATAACTAGGAGATGTTACTCCTGTCTTCTATTATGTCTGTCAAAAATTAACTTTTATTTCAGTCACAGACTAGCATAAAACAAGTAACAGAACAATCATTCCAAAACAGAAGTAAAAGGAATAAAATTCTATTAATAAAATAAAATACAAAATTAACATAGAATTTCAAAATATAAAATATAAAACCAGGGAAAAACCTGTAAAATTACAATCTAGTTCAAATGCTATAAGTAGTTTAGCTAGGTAAATCTAGATAAATACATGAGAAATACTAGGATCTAGTATTTTAACACTTTAAAACTATCGTCACTTAAAACTAACCTAATACTTGCTATAGCTCTACTAGGATTTGATTAATCGTATATTTGTTATGCTGTAAGCCACCCAGAGTCTTTGGAGTAGGTGGCTAGACTAAATCCTCATCCTCATCCATACAGTGAGCCAGTCTGGTGTAATGATTAAGGTGCTGGACTAGAGCCTGGGAGTTCATGAGTCCCTTAGGCACAGAAGCGGGCTGGGTGACTTTGAGCCAGCCACTCTCTCTTAGCCAAACCCACCGCCCAGAGTTGTTATTGTGGGAAAAATAGCAGGAGGGAGCTATAGATTTTGGAGGGGCTAGAAGGCCAAGACTGGTGCATCTTGCTCCTTTCTACCCTCCTCCTCTGCTTGGCTTATACTTATTTATTTATATGATTTGTATAGCTGCCCATATCACACAAATGATTCTGGGTGACTTACAAAGATTAAATTTGTAATATAACCCCCCCAATACCCAAGAATAAACAATAAGCCCACTCAGCTAAAAAAAAAAATACCCACCCTCTCCCAATCATCCACCCCTTCCTTTCCTTTAGCTGTGTGCCCTCCCCTCACTGCTGCACATACCCAACCTGTCTATTGCCACTGTTGGGCATACCCACCTGCCTGTCACACCCAGCCAGCCCACCCTCTCTGTCCCCAAACTTTCTGTCCCTTCCTTTTTTCTTCTCTCTTGTATTCCACTACTTCAGATGACCTTTTCTTTTTCTTTACTCTCCCACCCAGGAATACTCTGCCCAAAACATGCGCATTTGAGATCTCTGTTCAGACCATGATTGTGTATTCTGGATCCATGCTCAGACAGAACATGCATATGCAACAGTTTGCACATCCCCACTCCCCATCCATTCTTTACATTATGCACCATCAATCTTCAGCTTTAACTTTTGGTTTTTTGTAGTTCTGGATACTCTAACAATCATATACAGGTGTTAATTATGTATTTGAGTGGAATAAGGACATTTCTTGTGCTGCCATAGAGTTGTATGCAAAAGTTTAGGTTCCCATGGTCAAATTGTATGTTTTGGTGAACGAAATCTGACACAACCTCTACATATTACAAAGTTAAAAATGATATATTTCTGCAAATTTGAATGCAAATTTATTACTTACATGCAATTGTTAATCAGAAAACAATGAATATAGTACGTGTGGACATTTGGAGACCCTTTCAGCTAAACTTTATGACATCTCCTTTGGCAGAAGGAACAGTTTCCAGATGTTTCTGTAGCCAGTAAGAATCTTTCTATTCTGTTGGAATGTTTTTCCACTCTTCTATCTCAGAAATAGTCTTAGGTGTCCTTGCGTGCATTGCATGTTTGAAATCTCCCTACAGATTTTCAATAATATTCAAGTTTGAGGACTGTGAAGGCTATTTCAAAACCTTTATCTGTTTTTCCTGACAGCACTTAATGGTTTATTTAGAGGTGTGTTTCAGATTGTTGTCTTGCTGAATTATCCAGTCACTTTTCAGCTTCAGTTTCTTCACTTACATATTTCTGAGCCAGAAGAATTCTGCAAGGAAGAATAGGAAAACACTCCATACAACTTGATCAGGGGTGCTTAATTTTTTCACGCAATCGTATTTGTTTATTGTATAATAGATAATATGTATATCAGAGATTCACACACTGTGTTAAGTCATAAACTATGGTTTATAAACTGCAGTAGCTAGGTTTATCCCAGGCCAAAAATAAAACAAAGCCATTACAGTGCAAAAATTCAACCAATACTTTCATGTGTTAATAAATTGTTTATGTTGCGCACACACATCACATATGCACACACATGTACTGTAGACACACATAGACCATGCAATCAGTTGGTTAAAGACCTGAGAAACGTTTTTTTAAAAAGCCATTTCCCAGAAAAAATAATCACAGATTTTATTTTTAGTATTAAATTGTATGGTTCATTTTCCAGGATAGCATGTTGATCCCATTTGATAAAATATGATGAAAGCCTGATATATTGACTGTCCTATATTATTCCAAATTCTGTCTTCATAGTGTATGTGAACACATATAAATTTCATTCTCACAAGAATTCTGAATATGAAGTTTCAGACTACAGATTTTTTTTAAAAAGCAGTAAAACAGTCTGAAAACAGTCCAGAATAGTCACTAAAAAGTTATAAAAATTATTAAAAGTTACATTAGTCTGCTGTACTGAGGTTAATCATTTATAACTTGTAAGAAAAAAATCAACCTTTTCAGTCTAATCACCATCAGAGAAAAATAATTTAAAAATAATTTAATTTTGAAATAAAATCCCAATCAGATGCTTTGTTTTTGAATATGTAGCTTATTTCCAAACAACATTCAGCATATTAGATGAAATAAAATATTCCTGGTTTCATCTCTGATGCTCTTTGAAAATTAATTAGCATTACTGTTGTTAAAAACTTGCATGCAATATATATTTTAACTTGTAAAAATCCTAAATGAATCCATTTCTGTGTGCTTTCATGGTAGAAAGTTTAAATTTAAACTATAAGGAAGGAGAAAAGTAGCATTCATAAGAATTAAATATTCCAATAGAATTAAATATCCCAAATATTCCAATTAAATATTCCACTGATATTGATCAGTGTTTTCTTTTCTTCTAACAGATAGTCCTGAAATAGTGAACAGGAATGGAATGGAATGTCACGAGGCCTTGTTGAGAAGAGCAAAGCATTGTTACTGTACATACAACCCTGTCTCTTCCTTAACAGAATTGCCACAAACTGCATGCTGAGTAAAGAGTTTGTTCATCTGGACAAAACACACTTAAGAGCTAGTGCTGCTATATCATATATGAATATTAAATATGGTATGCTTAGTATATTCAAAACTAATCTAGTTAACTACCTGATGCCAGTTGTGATGGTTCAAGACATAAAAGGGTAATATTTTACATTTAAAAGTTTTATATAACACTGTTTACTTCTTAGGAATATTGTCTTACTACCATAAAATAGTGAATGTAAGTAGTCCCATTCATATATTGTAGAGTTCTCAATTTTATGACTCTTTCAATGTTAGCAATAAATGATTGACATTGGCCACTAAATCCAGGATCCAAACAACATGACTAGTTCCCCATGAGTGCTGCAGCTTTGGCTGTATGTTTCTCCAACCATAACCCCACCCCCACCCACCCCCAGTTTGTACAGTGAACTTCTTTGGAAACTGGACTTCCAGAAGCATTTTGTAAGCCTGCAAAGGAGAATCTGGCTCCAGGGGCATAGGTCAAGGAAGTAAAAGAAATTATTGGGGGCATATCAGTGCCACTAGTTGCACTGTGGTAACTCTGGTTCTTTCCCAATATATGCCAACTAATTTGACATTCTATATTCTCTTAAAAAGCTGACTTCTCTATCGCAAGACAAAATAGCTGATGCAGTAAGGGGATGTCATATTTCTACACATCACCACTAGAAGTTCCAAACAGAGTAGCTTTCCTAGCTGGTGTCTTCCAGATAGGGAGGATTACTGCTTCTGGAATATGCAGCCAGCACAGCCAATGGCCATGTGGTGGGTGGGTGGGATCCAGGGAGTCTTAATACATCATGTCTGAGGAACAGCCAGTTGGATGAAGCTGAAACAGAGGATCCAAGGTAAAGCACAAATTGCAGCAATGTACACAAGCTGCTTTGGGATATGTATGGAGAAGTTATACTGGAATCACAACATTCTAGAATTAAATCAAACCTTTGCACGGTATGATTTTCATACCCCTAACAAAAGTCTTGACTATGTTATTTTACAAAGAGAGAATATTTTTTAAAGAAGTCTTTGCAGAAGTGCCTAAATTTTGTCACATAAACTTGAAACTTAAGTGACACTGCAGTCTATAATTGAATCTATGCCAAGTGATTAAGCTTTCAGATTTGCAATCAGGTTACCAAAAATAATTTGTTATAAAATAACTTCTTCCCAGTTAAGGAAATGGGGCTACAGGTTATATGAGATTCTATGAAATTCTATTTTAACTCAAAACAAAATGCAGTCAGTGTAAAAGCTACTAAGTGACTTTAATATAGACGATTAGGAAAATATGGAAACGGATGGAGAAAGAGCTTCATTTTAATCCATTGTTACTGCTGCCGTATTTTTAAAATAAGATTTTAAGAGGTATAAACAGACTTACAACATGAACTAGTTCTTTTAATTGTTTTTTTTTAAAGCTTATTTTATGCCACAGAAAATACAAAGTTACTGTACGTTTAATACAGCTGTATTAAATACAGACTGGATTATATACAGCTGTGTACTGTATTATAGACAGGCACACATATGGGCAAAACAGATTTTAATATTTACTTTTTTAAAACTGCATTGATTTACAAGACAGTTATATACATTTGACTAAGGTATATTTGTTTTTAAGGTTTCCACACTGTTGTACCAAATATGTCACATTTCATATTTTATATGTTGCACATATATCACATAAATATATAGTTTTTAAATTAATGTTTCTAAACAAAAACTTGTCTAAGAAAATATGCATAATTGTTGGAAACATTTTCCCTCATGAACATTATAAATGATTGTGGTATTTTAACTTGGGCTTTTTAGATTAATACTAAGTTCTATGGCTTTGGCAGCACTGCCTATTCTAAGAGACAGGAATTACTAATTGATTTTTAGTAACTTTATTTTTCAGTATATTCTTTTCAAATGTCTAATGTCTGTTTATATTAACAGTAGTTTGATCATTTGAGGAACACACACACACACCCAAAAATTTTATGGAAAACATGTTTATAATCTTGCATTTATTTTCATTTGTGAGAAAAATGTATGCAACTTTTGTTTTTACTTGTAAATTTGCTCTGTCATTATAACTTGTTTGTTGACTTGGCTGTTTACTTAACCTCTGTGGTTGTTAAGTTTTTTTTTAAATGATCCATTTAAATATTTGGTATATAATTCAACAGTGCTAAATGGCAAATTATGTACGTTTAAAATATTTAAACTGTAGAAAGAGTATATGAACATACTAAGTTTAAGCAATTATTTTCTTAGAATCCCTCTGATATTATTTACTGTCCTTTGATAAACAAATTTTCAAGACATGTATGAGTTTTCTTCCTGGATAAAGAATGAAAAAAAGAAAATGTATTTTTTTTAAAAAAGAGATCCCCTCTGTTGGATATAAGTTTGTTCTATTACTACATTTAAAAAAAAATTAACTATTAAATGATTTGTTCCAGAAAAGTCAAGTTGATCTCCATGGTGATATGCTGGAATAAGTGGTTTAGGTAGTTTTAAAGTATGTGTCGCAGAGAATGTACAAATGGTGAAAATGCCATTGAACATGATAGACATCTGTACAATCCACTTTTGAAAATATAGCTCTTAAATTGTCCCTTACCTGATTTCTTACAAATTTTTGAGGAAATGCTTATCCATTTGTCTCTGCCACATTATGGTCAACAATTTCATTTTTATTTTGCTCAGACTCCCCCATTCATGAACAGGTTGCTTTGTTTTTTTATGAGCATATCAACATTCCTCTGCTTTACAGAGGACAGTATTACTTGATTTTAGTCCTATCTACTTGTTTTAACCCTCAAGCATTTACATGCATACTTTGACCGTTTTTTTAATTTTACCAGTTTCTTAATTTTGACATCTAAACAAAATCAAAGTAAACTTCATTCTACTGATTTGTTGTTTGCTCCACACTGTTGTTCGAACATAGTCTTTAGATAAGATCACAAGACAAGCTCTGTTCAAGTCCTACCAAATCTCTATGTATTTGCTGAACTAAATGTGAATGTGTATGCCAGATGTAATGTCCACCTGCAAAAGCAGCTTATTTCTATTAGTTTCAGCAAGGCTATCTAGGACAGCAGAAGTTATGCAAGTATAGACCTGCCCCATATTAGCTGTTTCCAAAAAAGCAAATTATTAGTCTGAGTTCTATTCTGCCCATATTCACCACACTTTATTTAGTCTCTGTGCCTCTTGCTTTTGGTCTGTATTAATGTTAAGAAACAACCTAAATACGAAATATTAAGTTCATACCTTTATTTATTATAGAGTAATTTTGTAGAATACATTGATTTGGGGATGATATAAAACTTTTTTTTTGTATAAATGTTATTTGCCAAAACTTCACTTATATTTTGGAAAAGAATGCATAATGATAGTAAATGGACCTCATGTTGGTTTTGGATTTTTTTTTTCATAATTCCTTTGAAGCAAATGGGCCAAAATAGCATGCCAATACAGAAATTGGAGCGTAATTTCAAATTATTTGAGATGGTCTGTAGTTTATATAAGGAGGTCTTCACCAAAATACCTTAATCTGTCCATACGAAATGATTTACACTGCTAACAGTTAAATAAATCCTTCCTGTTGGTACATGTTCTTAACTATCTAGCAGCATACATACCCATTTATAAGTGTGTTGAGATATTATTTAATTAACCAATGTGCAACCATGGAAATAAAAAGAAGCCTTTTAAAATCATTCTGGTATGTCAGTTTTATTTCATTTCTGTGACACTGAGAAGCAAAATGCTTGAATGAAAAAATACATCTTTTTCTTTTAGTTACAAGAAATAATATAGAATGAAATTTAGTTTGCTTTCAGACAATGGAAATATTGATACATAGCATCTTCAGTTCATAGTGAAACAGCACCATATAATATCAAACTTCTGTAGGACAAGCTCCTTCAATTTTAGTGCTTGACATCAGCTGTCTCAAAGTACTTTTAAGTTGATGGTGCTCTTTGAAAGGGGATTCCAGGGGGGGAAAGGCATTGGAACTCTCAGAGTTGATCATTTCAGAAGAAATGGATAAAGTCTTGGGCATTATATGGTTCTCCATCATTGGGTGTTCAATGGGCAAGCGTCAGCCTTCTACCTCTCATTTACCAGAGTTCTGAAATTTTGCTGGGTCTTCACTTTGGCCAAGATGGCTACCTTGTCCTCTGCTGTCTTATTGGGGCACTACAAAAATATTCTACTTTATTAATGTATATATACTTGGGGGTGAGGGGGGGAGTGGCCCAATGGAGTCTTTGTGGGTTTTTTCATTGCTCTCTCTACAGGGAATCCCAGACAATGTTTATTTATCCTAACCTGAAGAAATTGCCTTGCAGAAAGCATGAATTCTACTGGTCCCTTCTCCTGTCTGACCATTCAGATATATTCTTCCAGATTGCCCAGTTCTGTACTTCTGAATATGTGTATGCATATACCTTGGGTCTCAAATTTTTTTTATTAACTTTATTTTTGTTTTATACATCTTCATTTTTACCTGTTTTATTTCTATTTCATAGATGGCCTTATGGCTGTAATAAAGATATCATTTGGATTGGATTGACTTGATTTGATTTGCTGTTGTAATCAGTTGATAAAACAGAAGTAGTGCTGCAACCTAAAACTCTGCAGCTTTAAGATTAAAAATTATTCTCTGAAAAGTAGTCAGGCACAACAGCCTTCTCCAATGTGGCACACTCTAGAGCCATGGAGCCTCTATTCCCAAGGACTTGCTGGCTGGGAATGAAGAAGGTTGGTAAAAAAAAGTGGCAGAACCTCTTGTGGATATTTTTTCCCCTGGTGATAATTTTTTTTAAGCCTTTCCATGTGGCAGCTTTCAGCCACTTGTGCCATGTATGTAAAGTGGCTAGAAATGAAAAACACCTTTAAAAATATTTTCTAGATTTCAGCCCCTTATCTCAGTGATAACCTGTATTCTATGTGGATGTTACTTACCAAGCCCCTGATTGGTGGATTCCCTTGTTTCTTTGCCCTCTCTCCCTTGGGGGGAAAACTAGGACCAATCACTTTCCCTCCCTTGGGCATGACTCTTTTTTATTACTAATCTTTTTTTAAAGAAGAAAAAATAATGAACGAGCAAGAGAGAGGAAAAAGAAATAGATACTGAAATATAATATCCATAAGTGGACAAAGGAACTACCAAGATTGTACAATTAGTGCTCAGTAGATTGTTGCTGAGAAATTTACCATAAAAAACAAAGTGAATGGATGAAATAATGGCTGTTGCTGAGAAATAAGAGAATGCTGGAACTAGAAGAGCACAACCTGAGGTTTGGGTGGCATGTTTTTTTATGATACAATATAGTAAAGTTAATGTCGACTTCAAAAAATCATTATGTTAGGAGTGCCATATTAAGAATATGGAATAAATTCAGACCCAGGGTATGTCCAAAAATACTTCTATTGGCATCAGCACAAGAAGCATTTTATAGAAAAGAGACAGTGGGCAAAGAAAAATGGCTAACATACCAACATTTGTTAGTATGGAGAAATGGAGAACTTAAGATGAAATCGAGAGAACAATTGACTGTACAGGGATTTTCAGTTTAGTTTTCAGTTTTCAACAGTTATCATATGTACAATTAAGAGAAAGATTTAATATAGATTTTGTTGAGATTTGAAACAGAAGAGGAGGAGGGGGGAGGGGGAAGAGATGATTTGAAATTACTTCTAATTACTGTTGGAAATGTGAAAAGCATGAAAGAACATTTTATCATGCATGGTGGACATGTGAAAAAGTGAAAAAGTACTGGACACAAATATATATGAAGATGCAAATAATTTTAAAAACTAATATTCAGATGAAACCAGATTTTTTTAAAATCAGGACTTATGGATGTACAATTAGAAAGGACGCATGGACGATTGGTTTTATATATGATAATTGCAGCATCTTTATGTATTATATACATAAAGATGGAAAAATTCAGAAGTACCCACAATGGAGGAGTAAAGATGGTAGAACTTGCAGAGATGGCAAAATTGACCTGTTTGATTAGCGATAAAACAATAAGCACTTTTATAAAAGACTGGAAACCTTTTATAGACTTTTTGCCAAAAATATATAAAAATGAACTGGTGATTTCTGGGTTTGCCAATTAAAAGGGGTTGAATATGGGAAGAAGGGAACTATATAAAGTAGTTCTAAAGGGGAAGAAATGATAAAAGTTTACTTGTACAGGGCTAATTGCTATGAAGATTGGAAACTGCTTCTTTAACTTTTTTTTCTTTATCTGTTTGTAGCACTTTTTTCTTTTTCTACTTTTCTTTTACAGTATACATTTGTTCTTGTTTATCTTTTAATTATGTAAAAACTTTCAATACAAATTTTTAAAAGAAAAACAAAGTACATTAAATTATTTTAACAATATAAGTAAACTACCATACATATTATATAAATGCTGCAAGGCAAATATAAGTATTGAGAGTATGGCTTTTAAAAGGAAAAAGAACTGACTAGAGAATTGAAATCAGAAACACAAAAATGTTAAATGTCTAAATACTATACATTAGTCAAAGTGGAACAAAGGGGAAGTTAGAAATTAATATTTCTAATGTTTTAGTATCTTTTTCTTTTTTTTATTCTTAAACAACAACAAATAACAAATAGTGGAGATTTGGGCACTTAGAGATTCAAATTCTTAGATTTTAAAATAGTTGAATGTACTCAGGCATGACTTCTGAGGATTGGTGGAAAAAAGGAACACCACAGCTTTACCATTCTGAAAGAGGAAATTAGCTGAACTCTTGCCAATTTCCCCCTGCTGTAAAAAAAAGTCAGGTCCATCATATTTTTTAAGTATAGTGGGAAAAATGGCCATAGGTTTCCTTCCTAGTGAGCTGGGGATGGTAGAGGATAACATTCTGGAGAAATGCACAGTCCTCTGTCCATAAAGGATGATATTAGAGGTCCTGATCAAACTACTTTTGATTGTATTAACAGTGTTGGCATTTCTGCATGCATCCTTTGTCATGACCCCCATCTCTTACACGTTTACATTGCAACACACTTTTATATCCTACAGTAACTGTTTTTACATCCTTTGGCACTCCAAGAGTCTCAATATCCTAGGTAAACTAAGCTTCTACAATAGCTGTAGTCCTGTGTGATTTGAAAAAGAATAAATAAGGAGCCATAAGAAGACAGATGAACAAGGAAGCTTTTTGACAAGATACAGCATGCCGCATCTGAACAGATGGCTGTGAAGAAATTGTACAGAGCTTAAGGACACAAGGGGACTACTCTGTAGGGAGGAGAGAGGACTAGAAGGGAGCAACAACATGCAGGGTTGCAAAAGAAGACAGGGAAAAGTTTATCAGTGGACTGACACTGTAAAATGTCAGTCCAATGCACTGTAAAATGTCAGTCCAAATGCACCAATGCTTCATGTAGCCCTATTTTGGAAAAATACCTAAGCATTTGATTTAGGAGACATACAATAGCAATTAGACTTCATGTACAACCCTTTAATATATTGGTTACCCACATTTCTGCTCCCACCATTGATGCAGAAGAAGTGGTTGACAACTTTTATGGTCAACTTTAATCTGAAATCAGCAGAACATGCAAGAAAGATGTGCTGCTTGTGGTTGGAGACTGGAATGCCATAGTTAGAAATAGTAAGGAAGAAGTGTAGCTTATATGGACTAGGAAACAGACATGGAGCATGAGAACAACTTGGATTCTGTGAATCCAATGATTTCTTCATTGCTAACACAATCTTCAAACTGAAATGATGTCTGTATATATGGATATCACCAGATGGAATTTAAGAAAATCAAGCTGACTGTATTTTGGCACATGGAGGTGGAAGAGCTCAGTTATAAAGGAAAGATATGGCCAGGAGCTGGCTGTGGAACAGATCACAATCTACTGGTGTGAACTTGCAAGTCAAGCTAAAGCAGCAGAAGAAAGCCAACCAATTTCCATGTTATGATATTGAGCATGTAGCCATCATTTTCAAGGAGAACATCAGGAGTTATTTTGAGGTCCTGAACCTCATTGATGGAACCAGAGGTACTGTGGAATGAAATCAAGGATGTTGTTAAGGATGAATATGAAAAGAGATTGCCAAAGACCAAGAAGAAAGCAAACCGGGTATCAGAACAGATGGTGGAAATGGCCAAGTTGAAATCTATACACAGGACGGGAAGTCACAGTCTGGATGGAATATAGCAAAACAGACTGGCTGTAGGCTGGCAAATGATTAAGGCAAGTTTGTGTACTCTCTCCATATTTATTCAACCTATTTGCTGATATATATTGAGGGAGGTTCTGTGGGGAAAAGTTAGCATTTTTTTAAATTGGGTATGCTAATTACACTACTCCAATAGCCGAAAATGCAAATGATCTGAACACTCTCATAGTGAAAGTCAAGAAGCGCAGTGAAAAAAAATGAGACTAAAATTAAATATAGAGAAGGCCAAGATAGTGTTAGCAATAAAGAAATCACTGGATTGGACTTCCAGTGGGGGATTAGCAACTTGAGACATGTCTCCGCGAGCTCTGCAGTTGACTGAGCAACACGGACTTTTTTGGGCTCAGGCAGGACTTCCTAGAGCCCAGAAGTGTTCTCCAGATTAAGGAGAACCCCAGGATTTATTTATTTATTATTCACATTTCTATCACCGCCCATCTCCCCCTAAAAGGAGGGCAAATTAACCCATTTGCCCTCCAGATGGCTGGAAACAGCCAGAAGATTGCAAAACAGCATTTCATGATCAACTGGTAAGGTAGCTGGGAGGCAGGGATTGCCAGCATTTCCTAAGCAGTGTTGAATCCTTAAACAGACTCAAAAGCTGCCCACCCCATTTCTAAAACACCATTTTTTTTCTTTCTTTATTATTATTATGGAGAGGCTCTTTGCAACAAAGAAATGCAGAATCTCTTGATGGTTTTAATTACTTTTGGAAGTTATTAATTTGTTAATTTGGATTTTTTTCTAAATATATATACAGTATATTATCTTTTTTTTCTTTTTAAATTGTATTCTTGGATTTAAGGACTTTCGCCTGTTTACTGTTACTTTTTTCAAAGTTTGAAGGATTACAAAAGAATTACCCACTTTGTTGAATTTGCGGAGCTGAGCTTTGATCTATCTGCTTTCCTGTGAGAAATGGTTTTGTTTACCTTTAATTTTGCACCCCACTGATTAACACTTCCTTTAAGAAAGACAGCCTTTTGTCTAATATCCCGAGGTACTAGAGGGCATCATAATGTTCCATGGAGGGATATGGAAGATTTTAAAGAAATTTTTAAGGAGCTGTACCTCCAAGTTACTTATGCTTTGGATCATCTTTTAGAAAGTTATTTGGAAAATAAGGTCCCAGACTCAAAGAAAAAAATGAGGAGTAATGTCTCAAAGCCAAAAAGTGAAGGGAAGACGACTCACCTCTGGAAAGTTAATTTTGAAGAAGGAAAAGCTTTGGGTGTGAAAGGAATGGAAATGGTTGCATTCGTTGAATATCAAGATCAAAGACAAGATTTAAGCCTCAAGGGATGGAAAGTCCTTTAAGATCAGTTGGACTTTATAAGGCACGTGGAAGATTGTAAGGAAAAAGCCTTGTGTCTGACAGTGAGATATATAAATGCCTTAGTTTACTCTGAAGTGGGTTAACTCTTTGTGTTTATTAGGATGGTCTTTTAAAGGTTTAGACTTTTGCTTTTGGGATAATGAATTTATCTTGGGTAAAAGGATATTAATAAGCTTATTGTTTAAATCTGTAATGGAGGAGATATGTTTAACTATGTGCTTTGGTTAGGAGTAAAATTTAAGGAAGGATAATATTTATTATCTGTCTATTAAGGGGGGAATTTTTTTATGTTATAAAAATTTATATCTATCTATCTATCTATCTATCTATCTATCCATCCATCCATCCATCCATCCATCCATCTCCATTTCAAGGGAAAAATAGTGTTTTAGAGGAAATGTTATATTGAGAATGGAATTGTTTTATAGGAGTAATGCTCATTCCAGTTTGAACTAGAGTAAGAGATTGATATTGACTTATTTATATCTTTGTTGTAGAAAGTCAGAAGTTAGTATGTATATATTATGTAGTATGTAGTAGTCTTTTTTGTACTTTCACGTTTTTTAGTTCTTTTTCTCTTATAGTATACTTTATTTCATTTCTTGTAGACAACATTTATTTGTTGAAATATTAATAAAGCTTTTTTTTTAAAAAAAGAAATCACTGGATTGACAGAAACTAGTAAGATGTATACAACCAGCCCTAGAACTGATGAAGAAGATATGTATTTGCAGATGACACAAAGCATAGGTGGGTGGTGGGTGGGTAGGAACTAGGGAGGGATTGTTAATACCTCAGAGGATAGGATCAAGGTTCAAAGGGTATTTGATAGATTTGAAATTGTACCCTACCCAAAAAAATTCTGCTCACTGGCACTGCACTTATAGAGAAAAAAAGCAGATGTGCAGGTACAAAATATGTGATACCTGAGTCAGCATTAGTACTTCCTAGAAAAATCTGGGTGTCCTGAGAGATCATAGATTACACATGATCAACTATGGACTGCAATTGCCAAAACAGCAGATGCAATCTTGGTCTACAGCAACAGAGATTATGGGAAGTGGTTGTTCTGCTCTGTGCTGCACTGGTCAGACCACACCTGGAATACTGTTTCCAGTTTTGGTTGCCACAATACAAGAAAGAGGCTGAAGAATTGGAGAGAGTGCAGAGAAGAGCAACAAAAATGGTGAGCAGCTTGGAAACTAAATTCTATAAAGAATGGTTAAAGGAACTGGGTATGTTTAGACTAAAGAAGAAGAGGCTAAGAGGAGACATGATTGCAGTCTTCCAATACTTGAAGGACTGTCACTATTCTCTAAAGTGCTCCAGGTAGGACAAGAACCAATGGGTGGGAGCTTTACAGAGAGACCCAAACTGAAAATAATGAGGAGTTTCCTGATCATGAGAGCTATTAAGCAGTGGAGCAGCCTGTCTCCTGGAGTCATGGGGGCTCTATCACTTGAAGTTTTCAAACAAGGGTTGAACAATTGTTGATCTGGGATTCCTGCCCCGGGCAGAGCACTGGATAGAAGACCTCCAAGGTTCCTTCCAGCCATATGTGTCATGTTCCTGTTCCGATGTTTATGGTTCCTCGTAACGTTTCACATGTCATATCTGCAGTTGCGTGCCTGCCTGGCCACGCTGGTAAATTTCCTTTGTGCTGACTTGTGATCTTCTGGAATGTATGTTTGGGTTATCTCTGCTGTTCAAGGTTACTTTCTCAGGCCGATTCTAACGGTTGCTAGCATCTGGGGTGGGTGGTTGCTATGCTAGCCTGAGGGGAGGGTTCGCAAAGGGGAGCAAGGCTTTTTAAGTTTGTATTTGGCGCACTTTTGCTCATTCTCAGCTTTCTTCGTACTTTGCATACTATTCATTCAATAAATTAATTTTCTCTAGTAACTACTGATGAGACTCCTTTTATTGGAATAGGCAATCATTACATAAAGCTGAGAATCTTTAATATCAGTCCGCTAGCATCCATCCAGTTTCCTGTGAGGAGTTTAATTAGCGATGACTGAAACTGCCCCAACCTCAACCACTGGCTCGGGGGAAAGTCAGCTCTCCAGAGGTGGGGAAAAAGAGCCCATGGAACCGCGGAGAGAGGGGACTCTCACGCCAGGGTCGGATGACCTCTCCAAGGCAACGGATTCCAGTTGCGATACGGAGAAGGCAGTGAAGTCAGTGGTAGTCAAGACGACGGAGGGACCCTTGTATGGGTCGCCACCAGCCCCAGCCAAGCCGGTGTATTCCTCGCTGTTTCCGACTGTGCAGATCACCAAAAGGACGAGAGCAGTGACACCAACGGAGATGGAGACGGAGAAATCCCAGCAGCTGGAGGCGAGGATGAAATCCATAGAGGATTTGTTGGCAAAGTTAACCTTTACCAGGGACACTCAGAAAAAGGAAAAGACGGGAGGTAAAGAAGGTAGTGACTCTCCTGACACCTCCGCATCCCCAACCCCCCTCCCCCAGTAGACAAACAGGGAAAGCCACGGAAATATTGGGGGGGAGGGCCCCCGCCGAGCCAGCCTCCAAAGAAAGCCTCCTTACCTTCCCCAAGTAGGGAGCAGAAGGAGAGAGGATGGAGCCGGGAGGGGGGGAGACGTGTGAAAGTTCGACTGGCAGAGGCTCAAGAAATAGCGGCAGAGATGCAGGAGGAAGAGCCACCACAGCCACGAAAGGCTAAGCCAAAAAAGAGACACGATAGCCCAACCCAGGTCTGATATCGAGACTTTAATGTGAAGTTTAATGGGGATCCTACAAAGCTGTCATTTTTTTTGACTAATGCACACAGCTATGTGGAAGAGTTTGGGAGCGTGTTTCGTTCTGAGCGGGCTAAGATTAATGCTGTCACAACCCAACTAGAGGAGAGGGCAGCAGACTGGTTCGTGCGACTGGTTGACATGGACGCTTTGGAGTTGGATTGCTTTGATGATTTCATGTGGGCAATGAAAATGCATTTTGGTGATCCTCTAGCTGAGGAAAAAGCAAAGGTAGCCCTAAGGGAGTTGGTTCAAGGCTCCAGATCAGTGTCGGATTATGCGCTGGAGTTTCAAGCACTCTCCGGCAAAGTAGAGGATTGGTCTGCCACCACCCCTGTAGAGATGTTCAAAGATGGACTAAGACCAGATATACTACGATGGGCAGTTGTACGGGGCGACCCAGCAACGCTGTATGAGTGGATACAATTGGCTGCGAAGGTTGAGCAAGCCCAAGCTAAGTATACTCAAACTAAAAGAGGTCCCAAACAACAAGCGATGGGGAAACCTACAAGGCCAGCAGCTACTGCTAGCAAACCAGTGAGACGGTCGTGGCAAGAAGAAAAAGAAAGCCGTTTTGCCAAAGGATTGTGCCTGCGGTGTGGAAAGGAGGGGCACCTGGCAGCTGCATGCCCCCGCAGGAAACCAGAGGAACGGAGAGACAGATCGGCGGGGAAATCACCAGTGGCACCGAGGAAGCTGAAAGCGACAGTAGCAGAGCTGGTGGAGGATGTGGACTTGTTTTATGGTGGGCAAGACGAAAAAGAAGCCTCCCAACTGGCGGAAAACTCCAGCCACCTGCTCTAAAAAGCGCCAAGGAGCAGGTGGAAGAAGAGGGGCGCGATCATGTCTCGGTGAGTGGATTTCCCAACGTTGACCGTGAGACTTAAGCTCGGTTCCCGTACAAAAACTGTGGAACTATGGGCTATGATTGATTCGGGATGCTCACGTTCCTTAATGCATCCTGATGTAGTAGCTGCTTTGGAGTTACCCACCTTCCCGTTGAAACGTCCCATGATTTTCACCCAATTGGATGGATCTATATCGGGGGGAAAACCGGTCACCCAGTCTACAGCGTTAGTGGCTTTGCAACTGGGTAGCCACTGGGAAAAGTTGCCCTTTGTGGTGGCACTGGTGGGTGGTCCCTTGGTCATTCTGGGGATGCCTTGGTTTGTTCAACAGAACCCTAGTATAAACTGGGTACACCGAACTGTTACTTTTGCAGATGGGTTCTATAAAGCCCCTCCTGGGGATGATGAGGAGGAGGATAGCAATGTGGGGAGGGCAGCAGTGTCAACGCTGCATACCCTCGCTGTACCGTTGGAAGGGCTACCGGACCAATACCAGGACTTTGCCGATGTGTTTGGGGAGAAGGAGGCGGATCGGCTGCCGCCTCATCGGAAAACTGACTGTGCCATTGAAATTCTTCCCAATGCAAAGTTGCCCAGACCAAAGGTATATGCAATGAGCCCAAAGGAATTGGCTACTCTTCGTGAATTCATAGACAAAAACTTACAACGGGGCTTCATAGAACCAGCCAATTCACCAGTGGGTGCTCCAGTACTCTTTAGATCAAAGAAAGATGGAACTTTAAGACTATGCACGGATTTCCGTGGGTTAAACGCAGTCTCCTTATTAAAAAAATCTCCCCTCCCGGTCATCAAGGAAATGTTAGCCCACTTGGCGGGGGGGAGAATCTTCTCTAAATTGGACTTAAGGGAGGCGTATTATCGCATTCGCATTCGGGAGGGGGATGAATGGAAAACAGCTTTTAATTGTGCATTTGGGGCTTTTCAGTATGAAGTGTTACCGTTTGGATTGGCTGGGGCACCTGGGGTTTTTATGCAATTGATAAATGAGGTCTTGCACAACCACTTGTTCAATGGGGTTTTGGTCTATTTAGATGATGTGTTAATATATTCAAAAACCATGAAAGAACATGTGCAATTGGTTAGGCAAGCGCTAACCAAATTGAGAAATGCTGAATTATATGCCAAGCTATCCAAATGTGCATTTCATAAAACACAAATTGATTATTTGGGGTATAGGATTTCAGATAAAGGCATTGAAATGGATCCTGCCAAAATTGAGGCTATTTTGGTATGGGAACCCCCACGCACACGCAAACAACTACAATCTTTTCTCGGATTTGCGAATTTCTATCGTCCATTTTTAAAACATTTTGCTGAGATTGCCTTACCCCTGACTGAATTACTCAAAACAAAGGGTGTAGGAGACACCCGCAAATCAAAGAATCCAGGGACATGCCTAAAATGGACGCCTGCTTGTCAACAGGCGTTTGACCAACTCAAGCGACTGTTTACCTCTGAACCAATCTTGCAACACCCTGATCCTAACAGACCATTTGTGGTGCAAGTCGATGCCTCAGACTTTTCTATTGGTGCCCTCTTATTGCAAGCCGATGAGCAAGGACAATTAAAGCCTTGTGCTTATCTGTCACGTAAATTCTCTGAGACAGAGAGACGCTGGCATGTTTGGGAGAAGGAGGCTTTTGCGGTTAAAGCCGCTTTGGAGAATTGGAGGCATCTATTGGAGGGGGCGGCACACCCTTTTGAAGTGTGGACTGATCATAAAAACTTGGAGTCCCTTACTGCCTCTCGCAAGCTCAGCCCTAAGCAAGTGCGATGGGCTCAGTACTTTAGTCGCTTTGATTTTAAACTCACATTCATTCCGGGAAAGAAAAACTTTTTAGCTGACGCACTGTCGCGGCAACCCCAAGATTCGGGAACAGCCCCAGATGTGGTGGGCACCCTCTGGACAGATTCCCAAATGGCACTAGCAGCAGTCACTCGCAGTCAGACGCGAGCGCAGCAACCTGACACTTCTGCCGGTCCTAGCGCGATACAAGTATCCGTTCCTGCAGATTTGCAACAAAAGCTTCTGGCAGAGTTGAAATAGGATGTTGTTGTTGTTTATTCGTTCAGTCGCTTCCGACTCTTCGTGACTTCATGGACCAGCCCACGCCAGAGCTTCCTGTCGGTCGTCAACACCCCCAGCTCCCCCAGGGATGAGTCCGTCACCTCTAGAATATCATCCATCCATCTTGCCCTTGGTCGGCCCCTCTTCCTTTTGCCTTCCACTCTCCCTAGCATCAGCATCTTCTCCAGGGTGTCCTGTCTTCTCATTATGTGTGAAATCGGATACTTGGTTGCAAAACAATCAGAGCGAGGTTACTTTGAAGCAAGGTTTGGCATGGAAAGATGATCGCCTCTATGTGCCTGTAACCTTGTGCAAAACCGTGCTGTTCAGGTCTCATGACGATAAAACAGCTGGGCATTTTGGCTTTACAAAAACTATTCATCTAGTGCGCCGACAGTTCTGGTGGCCAACCCTGCGGCGAGATGTAAAAGCCTATGTCAAGTCTTGCCCTGTCTGTGCTACTGCAAAACGAAAAGGGGGGAAACCTCAGGGCTTTGTGCATCCAGTGGCCAATCCCTCCCACCCCTGGGAGGAAATCTCTATGGACTTTATTGTGGATCTACCTCCTAGCCAGAGAAAGACTGTCATTTGGGTTGTTAAGGATTTTTTCTCGAAGCAAGCTCATTTCGTCCCTTGTGCGTCTCTACCATCTGCACAACAGCTGGCACGCCTCTTTCTAGTTCACGTGTACAGATTACACGGTAGCCCCGCCCGCTTGGTGACCGACAGAGGAACACAATTTACTTCACGCTTTTGGCGGGAATTTATGAAGCTATTGGGCACTAAACAGGCGTTATCCACGGCTTCCCATCCTCAGACAGATGGAAATACTGAGGCTGTCAATTGGAGCAATATTTATGTGCTTTTGTTAATTATCAACAAGACAACTGGGTAGATCTCCTGCCATTTGCTGAAGTTGCTTACAATAATGCTGTGCATCAAAGTACTGGGGCGGTGCCCTTCCGTACTGTGTTCGGGCATGACTTTGTCCCTATTCCTGAATTGCCTCCACCGTCTACCTCACCCACCTCCCCGACCGATTGGGCCTCACAATTGGCAGATTCCTGGCCAAAAATACAGCAAGCTTTAGCCGATGCTCAAGCCACTTATCAACGACATGCCAACGAAAAAAGGGCACCACAACCTGTTTTTCAAATAGGGGATAGAGTATACCTTTCCACCAAATACATCAAATCCCCTCAACCATCCAAAAAACTGGCACCCAAGTTCATAGGTCCATTTCCTATTGTTGCTCAGATTAATCCTGTTACCTTTAAGTTGGACTTACCTCACAATCTCAAGCGCTTACACCCTGTTTTTCATTGCAGTTTGCTTAAACCATTCGTGGAATCTACCTATTGGCATCCTGAGCCGGCTGCACCTCCCCCCATAATGATTGATGGTCAAACAACATTTCGAAGTCAAGGAAATATTAGACTCTAGACGTTTCCATTCCACTCTGCAATATCTGATTCGCTGGAAGCATTTCCCTCATCCGGAGTGGGTCGCTGCACGGCATGTGCGCTCTCCCCACTTGGTTGCTCAGTTTCACGCTGCTTACCCTGATAAACCCGCGCCTTAACAATTAAGTTTTTTTTTTCTTTGTGGGGGGGCAGTATGTCATGTTCCCGTTCCGATGTTTATGGTTCCTCGTAACGTTTCACATGTCATATCTGCAGTTGCGTGCCTGCCTGGCCACGCTGGTAAATTTCCTTTGTGCTGACTTGTGATCTTCTGGAATGTATGTTTGGGTTATCTCTGCTGTTCAAGGTTACTTTCTCAGGCCGATTCTAACGGTTGCTAGCATCTGGGGTGGGTGGTTGCTATGCTAGCCTGAGGGGAGGGTTCGCAAAGGGGAGCAAGGCTTTTTAAGTTTGTATTTGGCGCGCTTTTGCTCATTCTCAGCTTTCTTCGTACTTTGCATACTATTCATTCAATAAATTAGTTTTCTCTAGTAACTACTGATGAGACTCCTTTTATTGGAATAGGCAATCATTACAATATGGTTCTATAAATGGTAGATAGCTTCTGCCTTTCAACAATTAAGCAATCAAGAAATAAGAAATTTACTTTGTAGGGTAGCAATAAAGGCCTTGGAAAAAATACACAGATACCATTTGTCTATACCTTCAAAGATCAGCCTGGTACAGGCAATGTTTTTTCCTGTGTTACTCTCTGGAAGCAAAATTGAAGAAGCAAGATAAAAAAACATTGATGTTTTTGAACTTTGGTGCTGGAGAAGACTCCTGAGAATAGCCATGATAGCCAAAATAAAGAAACAAATGGATCATAAAACAAATCAAATATTCTCACCTGAGGCACAATGACCAAACCATATTTTGACACAGTTCGCAAAGACATAAAGGTAAAGGTTCCCATTTAGTCATGTCCGACACTATGGGGGGTGCTCAACTCTCTTGAAAAGTTTACAGTGTTGAGAAAGGTATAAAGACAGAAGAAAAGCATGACCAGCAGCAATTTGAATGAACAGCAGGCAAAGGTGAACCATTGGAAGACTTGATGGGCTAAGCTGGAGCAGATCATCCTGGAGGTGGTCTATGTAGTTGCTAAGAATTCATACTGGCTTGATGGCACATAGTCAATCTTATCACCATTATATCATTATTTTATTATGCTTTTTACATAAAAACAGTAGAAAACTCTGCCTTTAATCTTCAGGACTCATACCACTCAAATTCATCAGTATGGTTACAGAAGAATCCAGAGATCAATAACAGATATATGAATGGGAAGTGATGCCACACATAACTAAACTTAATAAGGTGTTTGTTTGATTCTTCCTACATTAACTCCTCTTATATATAATAGAAAATACATCATTTTGGTCTGGTGGTTAAGGGAATTGGCTAGAAACCAGGAGACTGAGAGTTCTAGTCCTGCCTTAGGCTGGGTGACCTTGGGCCAGTCACTCTCTCTCAACCCAACTCCCCTCACAGGGTTGTTGTGGTGGGGAAAAGAGGAGGAAGGAGTATTAGGTATGTTCCCCGCCTTGAGTTACTTATAAAAATAATAAAGGCAGGATGAAAAATCTAATAAATAAATAAATAAATAAAAATATGCACTACAGTAACACCAAAAGTATGATTCCTATCCTTGACAGTTTTACACACTTCTTCAGCAGTTTGCTGCAGTACTTTTCTATAGCAATTTACATACATACATACAATTTATTATGTGGCACAAACTAGATCATTTATCTAAGGCCCAATCATAAATTTACTTTGTTGCCCCACAATTCTTCTGTCCTGTTATGAAACATGAAAAAGCTGGGAACTACAGTAAACCTTTGCCAACATTGCCATCTAGTGGTGGTTCTCTGAAGCATCTGTTTCAGCTTAATGTTTAAAATATGCAAAGAATAGAAACTGCATGTGTAACATTCATCTTTTAAAAGTAGTTTTTAGATCAAATATTTCAGTGCCATGTTTGACACTCATATTCAAACATATAATGGGATGTCTTAAATTAAAAAATCAACTGACCATAATTTATTTCTCTAAATCATCTCTGTGTGATGTCCCAGAAAGAACTCCATTGTGCTAAAGGTCTCCTTGAATTACTTCTGTGCATCAGAGAATACAATATGCTGCAAAGGGGAGTCAAGGTGTGCCCTTCTAATTTATTCTGCCTGGGTTTCTTTACATTTCCTCATGAAGAGTTCCAGGGAAGCCTATTTTCCAATAAACTAGACAGCTGCCTACACATGTGGAGTTTTATTTGTAATTGAGATTTTCTTACTTTTGACTTACATTTACTTGATCTGTCACTGAACCCTTGATTTTAGAAAAAGGAATACAGAGATTTTATGTACAATATTAATTTTTTGGCTGCACTCATGAAATCACCCAATTTCTGGGTTCACACAGCACTTACTGTATGTTCACTTACTATCCACTAACCATAGAGGCTGGGTTTGCACAAAATGCTAAGCCACACACACACACACACAAACCTTTACTAAGCAAGCTTAGTAAGGCGGTCAAATACCATCACTAGTTCTTTAACTGAGCTGGTTAAAAAGGTTGTGTGAACTTACATTTAACTTGGGTAATTCTGATATTTCTCTTGATTCTATAGCTGTCATTTTTGAAATGACTAGCATGCATATGTTGATATATAATTGAGGAACAAATGCACCAGGTAGTTCATTTGGGTGATAAAATGTGGGCTTTTAAAAATGTAGGTTGATTGTAAGAACTGTTCCTCACCAGTTATCATAGCAGATATAATGCTGGACAAAGCTCAGGAAGAACTGATTATCTGAAATCCCTGCTTGGCTAAGAATTTCCCTGGGTGAAATAAATTGTATTTAATTACTACTAAAATAAGAAAAAGTTCAGACAAGATACACATTTTTATTCCTAAATGCTAGTATGCTGCAATTATCATTTTTGTGTGCTAAACCTTTTGATATGTGTAAAGTACAGCAAATCACCTCTTGCATTTCACACTATTGTCTAGCTCATTTTGTATATGGATTATTAGTTCTTCTGATAATGGAATATGCCTTTTGAGGGTTGCAAATATCACCTGTTTTCTCCCAGCTGCAGTCAAGACATTGTAGAATGATAATCCTGTTGGAAGTGTTAGCAAATCCAGCATGCCTCATTAGTATGTGCATTAGCATGTAAATTGAGTTCATCCCAAAATGCAATTCTGAGGAAGCTGTTTGTTGCCACTCCTACTCCCTCTCTCTCTCTCTTCCTCCTCCTTCCACCGAGGGAAAAGCAAGCATGCTGCTCTGCTCTCCGTTCATCAGGGCCATGTGCTCCGGCCTTGATGAAGGATTCTGCCCCTTTCTTCCACGCAGCTCTTGGCAGCTGTAGGGCAGCTGTAGAAAGAACAGAAGATACAAGGAACTTCATTTTCTACCGAAGATGGATGTAACAACAATAAAGTCAGTAACATATTCTTTTTACTTCTTCATCTACTCTGTCTAAGCCTGTGATTCTTTATGCTTCGGAGGGCTGAATGTGTAAGATCAATAACCTGTGTTTCTTTGACATGCTCATTAAAGCTATCTAAGATAATATTCTTTTTCTGTGCATAGCTTCCTCCGCTATGTTAAACTCTGCTCCATTTTGAGGTTCTAGCAGGCCACTAAATGGCTTCAAATCCAAGAAGGTGAGCAATTTTCCTCCAAGAGTGCTTTCTCTTTGGCAGGATAACACATTCAACTTTCAGTTCAGATAAAGTCCAACTTTGGACTTTGGTTAAGTCCTGTTCAATTCCCAAGTCTCTATGTTTTGAGTGCTGCCTTCTAGGAAGACTTCTCTCTCTCCAGATGGTGCCCTGAAGGTTTTGGCCATGCAGTGAGTTCTGCCAGTTTTATGCCAATCTTGTCCTAAGTATCAAACATAAGCTGACATTTGCAACCGTTCTTTGGGGCCAGCAAGTATACTGGATTTGGGGTGTTTATTTGGGGCTCTTTCACAAAACAGCTGCCACTGGAAAGGATTTTGCCTGTTCAAAATAATGGCTGGGAGGATGGCTATAGCCAGGCACAAAAAACCTATTTCCATCAGATTGGAAAAAATCAACTTACATCCCCAAACCAAAAAAGGGAAACACTAAAGAATGTTCAAACTATCGAACAGTGGCACTCATTTCACATGCCAGTAAGGTAATGCTCAAGGTCCTGCAAGGTAGACTTCAGCAATTCATGGAGCGAGAATTGCCAGATGTACAAGCTGGGTTTAGAAAAGGCAGAGGAACTAGGGACCAAATTGCCAATATCCGCTGGATAATGGAAAAAGCCAGGGAGTTTCAGAAAAACATCTATTTCTGTTTTATTGACTATTCTAAAGCCTTTGACTGTGTGGACCATAACAAATTGTGGCAAGTTCTTAGTGGTATGGGGATACCAAGTCATCTTGTCTGCCTCCTGAAGAATCTGTATAACGACCAAGTAGCAACAGTAAGAACAGACCATGGAACAACGGACTGGTTTAAGATTGGGAAAGGAGTACGGCAGGGCTGTATCCTCTCACCCTACCTATTCAACTTCTATGCAGAACACATCACGTCACGTGCTGGGCTTGAGGAATCCCAGGCTGGAGTTAAAATCGCTGGAAGAAACATTTAACAATCTCAGATATGCAGTTGATACCACTTTGATGGCTGAAAGCAAAGAGGAACTGAGGAGCCTTATGATGAAGGTGAAAGAAGAAAGTGCAAAAGCTGGCTTGCAACTAAACCTCAAAAAAACCAAGATTATGGCAACCAGCTTGATCGATAACTGGCAAATAGAGGGAGAAAATGTAGAAGCAGTGAAAGACTTTGTATTTCTAGGTGCGAAGATTACTGCAGATGCTGACTGCAGTCAGGAAATCAGAAGACGCTTAATCCTTGGGAGAAGAGCAATGACAAATCTCGATAAAATAGTGAAGAGCAGAGACATCACACTGACAACAAAGGTCCGCATTGTTAAAGCAATGGTGTTCCCCGTAGTAACATATGGCTGCGAGAGCTGGACCATAAGGAAGGCTGAGCGAAGGAAGATCGATGCTTTTGAACTGTGGTGTTGGAGGAAAATTCTGAGAGTGCCTTGGACTGCAAGAAGATCAAACCAGTCCATCCTCCAGGAAATAAAGCCAGACTGCTCACTTGAGGGAATGATATTCAAGGCAAAACTGAAATACTTTGGCCACACAATGAGAAGACAGGACATCTGGAGAAGATGCTGATGCTAGGAAGAGTGGAGGGCAAAAGGAAGAGGGGCCGACCAAGGGCAAGGTGGATGGATGATATTCTAGAGGTGACGGACTCGTCCCTGGGGGAGCTGGGGGTGTTGACGACCAACAGGAAGCTCTGGCGTGGGCTGGTCCATGAAGTCACGAAGAGTCGGAAGCGACTGAATGAATAAACAACAAAAATGTATATAAGTAATAAAACTTCATTTTTTATATTTTTATTATAAAATCTTTAAAAAGAGGGCAACATAAAACTAGTGGGATATTTGACTTTGTTTTTGCGAAACTAATGCATCAATGTCTGGTTCAATGAAAGTGGTTGCAATTCTCAGTGAGTTCTCAAGGTGATCGTCAAAAATTTTAATTCTAATTTTACTCTTTGTGTGCTTCATCCTTGAAAATAGTTGCTCACCAATGTATGTGCTGCCAAAAAGTGATGTCATGAATCAGGCGTGATTGTGAAGCGAGGAGTATTTTGGGAAGATAGGTGTCATGAGTAAGGATGGCGAGCAGGGGGCTCCCATCCAGACTGTTAAGCGCATGCATAGCACTGAGGAATTGGGCAGCCATTCCAAGAGACACAGATCGGGCCCGCCTTAACCTTTGGGGTTTATATGTCTGGGTTTTTCCCATGCTTCTTCAGTTTGTTAGGATTCCTGTTATGTACAAGCAATAAAACATTAGAGACCAGTTCCTTGTCTCAGCGTGGTTCCTGGCTGTTAGAACATCAATCCTAACAAACTCCTACTCCCATCGAAAGAGGGAGGAACAAGAAATTAAGGTGAGACATTTGGAAATGTCTTCAGAAAACCAAGAAATGCGGCTCACCATCCAACAATTGGCAGCAGCCCTGCAACAACACCAACAACAAGTAGATCTCCAGATCAACACATTACAAGCTGCCATGCTACAGCAGTTACAACAACCAGTTCCGATTAACCCACAACCGGCACCAGCAGCAGCAGCAGCAGCAGCACCTCCACCAGTAGTCTTGAGATCCCAGGGCAGTCTACCAGAGAAGTTTGGAGGAGAAGCAGGACAGTTGAGAACCTTTCTCACACAGTGCACTATGTTTTTCGACAGCAGACTGGCAGAGTTCCCCACAGACAGAACCAGAGTCACCTTCATCTTAAGCCTACTAAACGGACCAGCAGCCAAATGGGCTATTCCCATGGTGGAGAACAACGACCCGATTCTCAACGACTACCAGAACATTTTGGCAGGGTTCTGAGCACACTTTGATGACCCGATCAGAGAGGCCACTGCCAGCCGGGAAATTCGGAAGCTCAAGCAAGGGCGGGAATCTACATTGCTGATTTCAAGTTGTTAGCAGGAGATCTAGACTGGAATGAGAGTGCATTAAAAGACCAATTCAAACAGCAGCTGGATGAGGAAATTAAGAATGAATTAGTGCACCAGGGAACACCAGCTACCCTAGAAGCCTTATATCAGTTGTCGGTGGTCATAGATGCCAGGCTAGAAGAGCTCAGACAGATGCAGCCGGGGAGAAACAGGACCCTCAGAGCATTTCCAGGATTTCCAGCTCTCTCCGTAGTATCCACTCACTCAGCACCAGAGGAGCCGATGCAGATTGGGGTGAGCAGGAGGCTGAATTCCGAGGCTGAGAGGCAGAGAAGGAGAGAGAGAGCTCTTTGTTTCTACTGCGGAGCCCAGGGGCACATGGTGAGAGCTTGCCCAGTGAGAGGCCAAGCAACTTCAGTAAGACCCCCAGGGCAAGCAGCTGAAACAAGAGCCATCTCTGCCTCTGCTTCCAACCAGGGAAACTCCATCGGTCTCCCTCCACAGAGCTCAGCAGGGAGACCATCAATCAATTAAGGAGGGCTCATTCCGAGGATTCCAGGCAAGCCTTTTACTACTTACCCGTAATAATGCACGTCAGCCCAGAGCACCAGGTCAAGCTAGAGGCCATCGTGGATTCCGGAGCATCAACCAATTTTATTGATGTGCAGACCGTACAAGACTTCAACATCCCGACCAGAGAATTGCCATGTCCCATAGAAGTGGAGACCATTGACGGCCAGCCTGACAACGGGAGACCACACTGAGTGGATCCAGCTTTACATTACTGCATCGCTTAATGTGCCTGTAATCCTAGGCATGCCTTGGCTGAGGATCCACAACCCATTGCTGAACTGGACTACGGGAGCAATCTCCTTCCCAGCTAAGGAATGCCAACACCACAAGATTCAAGCCGCTATCCGCTCTCCAGCAACCAACGCAGTCACGGAAGCAGGGGGGGTCCAGTTGCCAGCCAAGTATGCAGATTTCGCAGACGTTTTCAGCGAACAAGAGGCCACGGCACTACCCCCCCATAGGGACTGTGATTGCACCATTGAGTTGATACCAGGAGCCAGGGTTCCAGCAAGGAAACAATATCCCATGTCTCCCAAGGAACTAGCCACCTTAAAGGATTACTTGGACGCTAATCTCCAAAAGGGGTTCATCCGACCATCTACGTCCCCAGCCTCTGCTCCTACCTTCTTCGTACCAAAGAAGCCTGACCCGTTGGCACCTGCAACCCAGGAGACACCCATGAGAGTGGTCCACGATTTCAGTTCCCTCAATAAAATAACAAAAAAAGAATCCTATCCTCTGCCTTTAATCTCGGATCTGCTAGACCGCTTACAGAAGGCACGCATTTTTACCAGGTTGGATCTCAGGAGTGCGTACAATCTGATCCGGATGAAAGAGGGGCACGAATATCTGACTGCCTTCGACACCAGGTTTGGTAAATTTGAGTACCTTGTTATGCCCTTTGGCTTGTCTAATGCAGGAGCCATATTTTCCAGATTTATGAATCAAGTTTTCTCTGATTTACTAGATAAGTATCTGGTCATTTATCTAGATGACATATTAATTTTCTCTGAGGATGCTACAACTCATGTAACCCATGTACATAATGTCTTGCAAAGACTGAGAGAGAACAGGCTGTTCGCCAAACTAGAGAAGTGTGCCTTTGATTACATTTCCTGGGCTATAAAGTATCAACAGAAGGCACATCCATGGATCCTTCTAAGGTCCAGGCAATTCTCTCTTGGCCACCTCCCCGAAATGTTAAAGAGGTACAAAGATATCTAGGATTTTGCAATTTCTGTAGGCGGTTTACAAAAAATTACAGTGATAAGGCTAGACCCCTCACACAGCTTTTGAAGAAAGAATCAAAATTCATTTGGGGGGAGAGACAGCAAGCAGCTTTCCAAGAATTTAAGCAACTCTTTGCATCCCAGCTGCTGTTAAGACACCCTGATCCCACAAAGCAATTTATAATGCATTCAGATGCTTCAGATATTGCCATTGGGGCAGTGTTATTGCAATATACAAACAAAACCGAGAGTACATTGCTTCCTTGTGCCTTTTTTTCACGCCTGCTCTCACCAGCAGAGAGAAACTATGATGTTTTTAACAAGGAGTTGCTGGCAATTAAAGCAGCATTCCAAGAGTGGAGGCACTGGCTGGAAGGTGCAGCCCTTCCTGTGAAAGTTTGTACCGATCACAAGAATTTACAGCTTCTACAAAACACCAGATCCCTCACCCCACGCCAAATCAGATGGAGCCAGTTTTTCTCCCGTTTGAATTTTGTTATTTCTTATGTGCCCGGGGCGCAAAACTGCTTGGCAGATGCCCTGTCTCGATCCTTTCAGGCAACCCCCACCGCTCACCAGGAGGTACAGGCTACTATATTACAACCTCACAACTTTGATCAGTCTATGAGGGGGAGCCAAACAGAGATTTTAGCAGCAGGCAGACAAGCAGAGGACCTATTTATAAGAGTCAGAGCTCAGCAGCAACAAGACCCGTATACCAGGGCCAGGATGGATGTCCTCCAGAGGGCCCCGCAAGACACCGCCTCACCATTCAATGTGGAGGCAGGAATCCTCTGGCACAGTGGGCGATTATATATTCCCCCTTCATTGAGGAAAGAAGTACTGAGACTTTGCCATGACCACCAAATGGCAGGCCACGGAGGTGTTTTCAAAACTCTCCATATTGCTCTGAGGGACTACTGGTGGCCTAAGATGGCTGCAGACATAAAGGGTTATGTTGCTTCTTGTCACACCTGCAGATGAGCCAAGCCTCTCCCAGGGAAGCCCACAGGACTCTTGCAACCCCTACCCACCCCCAGTAGGCCTTGGGATACAATCTCCATGGATTTCATCACGGATTTACCCCCGGTCCAGGGGCTGACTTCCATACTAGTGGTGGCGGACCTTTTCACAAAGATGGCGCATTTTATTCCTTGCAAGGGCCTCCCATCTGCACAAGCCACAGCGCAGTTGTTCATGGACCACGTTTTTAGATATAGAGGCATGGTGAATCACTTGGTGAGTGAGAGGCCCACAGTTCACTTCCAGGTTCTGGAGGGCCCTTTTCCAGTCATTAGGGGTCCAGATCCACCTGTCATCAGCGCATCATCCTGCCAGTAATGGGCAAGCCGAGAAAATTAACCAATGGTTACAGCAGTATCTCAGGTGTTACACCACTTATCAGCAAGACAATTGACCAGCCCTGCTACCCATGGCAGAATTTACATATAATAATTCTGTACAGTCCTCTACCAAGATGTCCCCTTTCCAGGCACTCTACGGGGTTAACCCTCTGGTGTTGCCGACCTCCTCCCAGCAGGGAACTGTCCCAGCCGTGGCTGATTTTCTTAAAGAGCAACAAGCCGCACAGGAGTTGTTAAAGGAGCAGCTGAACAGGGCAAAGAGTGCTTACAAGAGGGCTGCAGATGCTCACCGACAAGAGGGGCCAGCGATTACGGTAGGAGACAAAGTGTGGCTCTCTACCAAGTTTTTTAACTCTACCAGACCCTCCAAGAAATTGGACTCTAAGTTTGTGGGCCCTTTCACTGTGGCACAGCAGATAAATCCAGTGGCTTATCGTTTACAGCTCCCAGCATCCATGAAAGTCCACCCAGTGTTTCACAGAGCCTTGCTAGCCAAAGACCCTCTCCCAAGTGCCTTGCGATCGCAGCTGCCCCCCCCCCCACCTCCAGTAATTGTGGAGGAGGAATACGAAGTGGAGGACATTCTGGACTCTAGGAGGAGGGGAAGGGGCATCCAATATTTCATACACTGGAAAGGGTACCCTGAGGAAGAGCACACGTGGGAGAATGCCAGAGATGTACATGCTCCAGCACTGGTTCATCGTTTCCATCAGCTTTTCCCTCACAAACCCAAGCCTCGCACTCTACCTGAGATTCCTCTTTCGGCTGAGCAGGCAGAGGAATCCCAAGCAGAAGAGTTTGTGAGTGTGCACCTCCCCCCCCTGCCTGAAGCCTTGACTCCAGTTACAGAGGAGGTTGGGGAACCACAGCCCTCCACCTCGGGCGTACATTTCCCAGGGGGGAGGGGGGGATGACTTTTCTAATTATCTAGCTATTTTCCAGCAGCAGCCACCTGGGCCAGAAGCGTTATCAGACCTGGAGAGCAGCACTGACTCGTCCTTGGAGGAGTTTTCCTTTGAAGACTTTCCATCGTTGCCCAGTTCCCATGGGACCTTAGAAGCAGACGGCGAATCTTATCAAGACTCTGGAGGGGAGGGAGCTGAAATGGAATGTGAATCTGGAGGGGAGGGTGATGTCATGAGTAAGGATGGCGAGCAGGGGGCTCCCATCCAGACTGTTAAGCGCATGCGTAGCACTGAGGAATTGGGCAGCCATTCAAAGAGACACAGATCGGGACCGCCTTAACCCTTTGGGGTTTATATGTCTGGGTTTTTCCCACGCTTCTTCAGTTTGTTAGGATTCCTGTTATGTACAAGCAATAAAACATTAGAGACCAGTTCCTTGTCTCAGCGTGGTTCCTGGCTGTTAGGACAATAGGTCTTATAAAAGTCATAGATCAACAAACCCACACGCCGTCAACAAATTATACTCCCATAGAGAGGAATTGGTTGGAACGGGGAGGTGAGGAGATTGAAGATCTAAATGACACCCCAACTCCTGGCCTTACAACTGGAAATACAAATGAAGCATTAAGATTAGACCTGCTAACACTGATAGACATTTTCAGCAAACAACAACAGAGCTTAAATAGTCTAGCTCATTCCTGGCCATAAGATATATCCAAGATGAAATCCTTTTTAGCAGAGTGCAAAGACTTACTACAAACATTGACAGAACTGATACTTAAAACAATAAGTGTAATAGATCATAAACCAGAAGAAACCCTCACGGAATCATCACCAGTCATATTAGGCCATACTTCTAATCCTGAAGAAGAGATAGAAACAACAACTGTGAAACAAAAAATAAAAATACCCAAGGAAGGTGCCAAACTAAGAAAGAAGGCCAATAAAAAGGGAAAACAGGTCAAGAAAAGTAAAAATATTAAAAACTTGGAGTGTCGTAGAACAACAAAGAAATTAAAGCCAAATAAATTGTTACAAATCATTGAAACTGAAACTGAACGTGAAAAGAGTAAACAATCAAGAAAACCTCAGAAAAATCCAGGGAGACAAAAGAATAAATTTAAGAAAGATAAAGACAATCAAATACCACAAAATAAATTGAATGAAAAGAGCCATAGGGGAAGTCAAGTAAAAGCCATCCAATTAGAAGTAGATATTAAACATATTCAATCAGATAAATTAAGTACACGAGCTGATCTCAGCACAACCACTCCTTCCAAGAATCATCTAAGAAATATTGACATTAAACAAAATACTTGGCATTTACAATTGATACTTACCAAACTGACTTTTATCAACTACCCTAAACCTAGCGGTTATCAGATTGTTTGATAGGAAAATACATTTTGTTCATCTGAATATAATTGACCTCTCAACAAGAGACATAGATAAAGTGGAATAGCTATTTTACAATTATATAAATATAATACAATTGTGACGTTTGAATCTATGGCAATGGCCAGCTTGGTGATGAAGAAGAGATTGCTACAAAAATACGTGATAGGAATATCCAGAAATTTTCAAAATAATATACTTTGTGAAGCTTATAAAAACAATAGTAACCAAATAACACCAGAAACACAAAAAAATGAGATACCATATGCATTACAAGAGGAGGGAAATGAATATAACAACCTGGCCAAGGATAATGAAAGAACAGAGCCAGGGGAAAATTTAAGTAATATAGAAATGAACTCCACAATATTAAGTGTGTCACCAAAAGACAGTGCTTTAGCAAGACAATATATAGTAAACACCATTAATGAACATGGAGTCATATAAACGAGCATATCCTGACACAACAGGAGTTTCACAAAGCAGCACGAAAGCTGCCATCATCAGAGATGGGTAAGATAACGAAAACAAATAGTGCAGGAGTTCACAAGACTACTGCAGAAGTGCACAAATCAATCAAATTTAAATTCAAATCCGAGACTCCCCAAGAAAGTACAAGATGTAACACATAAGTCTACAATGAACAATCCTGGGATTAAAAACAATTGTGTTTATGAAGATACTCAAGGAACTCTGAATCTAACAGAACAAGCGATATGGTCAGAAGATGTTTTGAATTATCAATAATCATCAGAATCAATCCCAAAATAAGGATAAACAAAGTTGACAAGAAAACAATATGAAGACACCCACAATTAAATGTATATTTTGGAATATTGCTGGGTGGGCAGGCAAATGTACAGATGGGGAATTCTTTCATTTTTTACAAGATTATGACATGATCTTCCTCCAAGAAACTTGGATAGTGGAAAATAACGTGACAGTATTACCTGGTTATATGTGTTTTTATAAATGGGCCAAGAGGGATCAAAGGATGGGTCATGCCAAAGGGGGTTTTAATGAGCCTAATTGCAGTACATTTGGATGCGAGAATAGCAGAAATAAATCTCGAAAATCATGATATGGATGAAATCCAAATACTGAGGCTGAAATTTAAAAGGAGAACATTAATATGTGTTAACATCTATGCCCCACCTAGACACCAGACTAATTGGGATAAGCTGGAACAGTCATTAGTTGATATGTTACAGAACTCCACAAGCGTAGATTTAATTATCAGTGGGGATTTTAATGCTAGAATTGGCCCAGGCTTGGAAATACTGAACTTAAAAGATAAAGGCTTATTTGAAATGGAGGCCATCTTCCCCCTGGGCCATATGTCATATGATAAGCTCCAGAATAAGCACAGTTTAGAACTACTTAAATTGATGTATAAATTACATATGATTAATTTACACAGATCACAATGGGATCAATCTGGGGGTTCATATACATCAGTCAACAACAGAGGAGGTGCTGTTGTTAACTATATATTTATTTCACCCTCATTGATCCCATTAGTACAGTGTTTTAATATTAGACAGAACAGAGAGTGATCACCTACCACTTGGCCTGAATTTATGGTGGGTTTGTGGGAATAATGTAGCACAAAAGAAACATAATACAGAAGGTACTATAAAAAATTAGTAACGATTAAAGTGGACACTCTCCCTGGCCGAATGTAAGAATTGCCTATTCTAAAACACCATCAGACTCATGAGCAGGATCACAAAGATATCTGATTTATTAAAGAATAGTATGCAGGATCACAAAGAAAGCTGAGAATGGAAAAAGCATGCCAAATGCAAACTAAAAACCCTCGGTACAAATGAGATCCCTCCCCCCATAGAATCTTCCCAAGCTCACAATCCCAGGTACTCCTAATGGCTTCTGATGGTCCACGGGAAAAGTCCTTGAGCAGAGCACATAACCCAAACACATTCCATTGAAATGAACCTAGATACAGTGCTTGGCACTAGGTTTCACAGCAGCTCCCTCCCAAACAGAAACGCGCATCAGCACCATGGCATGTCAAACGTTACGATGTACAGTGCACATTGAAACAGTGAATATGACATACTGCCCCCCCAAAAGAAAGAAAACACTAAGCGGCAGGCTTCAAAGGGTAAGCCAAGTGGAAACGGTTAACTAAATCAGGAGCATTAACGTGGCGAGCAGGCACCCATTCAGGTTGAGGAAAGTGTTTCCAGCGGATCAGGTACTGGAGGGTGCCTCGAAGCTTGCGAGAATCAACGACCTCCTTGACTTCAAAGTGCTGTTGGCCGTCAATCATGATTGGAGCAGGAGGAGGAGGTTGGGGATGCCAGAGGGAAGGGTGGTGGACAGGCTTGAGCAGGCTGCAATGGAAAACAGGGTGCAAGCTTTTCAAATTGTGAGGCAGGTCCAACTTAACAGTAACTGGATTGATAAGAGCAACAATAGGGAAAGGACCAATGAATTTGGGAGCAAGTTTTTTAGAGGGTTGTGGGGACTTGATGAATTTGGTAGAGACATATACTTGATCCCCAATTTTGAAATCGTGTTGCAAGGAACGTTTATTGGCTTGAAACTTGTAAGCAGCCTGGGCATCAGCCAAAGTCTGTTGAATCACTGGCCAGGAATCAGCCAGCTTAACAGCCCAGTCAGAGGCAGAACAGGATTGGGGAGGGGTTTGTGGCAGCTCAGGGATGGGAACAAAGTCGTGACCAGAAACCACACGAAAAGGGGTTTGCCCGGTGCTTTGATGGACAGCATTGTTGTAAGCCACTTCAGCAAAAGGCAGCAAGTCCACCCAATTGTCCTGATGGTAGTTTATGTATGCTCTAAGGAATTGTTCAAGGGCGGAGTTCAAAACCTCAGTAGATCCGTCAGTCTCAGGATGGGACGACATGGACAGTGCCTGTTTGGTGCCAATCAATTTTAAAAATGATTTCCAAAACTGGGAAGTAAACTGTGTCCTGCGATCGCTGACCAATCGGGAGGGGCTACCGTGGAGGCGGTAGATGTGGATGAGAAAGAGGCGGGCCAATTGCAGGGCCGATGGGATGGACGCACACGGAATGAAATGGGCTTGTTTGGAGAAAAAATCTTTTACAACCCAAATGAGTTTTCTGACTGGGAGGTAAGTCCACAATAAAATCCATAGAAATCTCATCCCAGGGACAGGATGGGCTGGCCACTGGCTGTAGAAGCCCCTGTGGTTTTCCTCCTTTACGCTTTGACATGGCACAAACAGGACAGGAAGCAACATAGTCTTTTACATCGCGCCTTAAGGTTGGCCACCAAAATTGGCAGCGAACCAAATGCAAGGTTTTGACAAAACCAAAGTGTCCAGCAAGTTTATCATCCTGGGAATGCTGCAAAACATCAGCTCTTAAAGTTCCAGGCACATAGAGGCGGTGTTCCACCCATGCCGGACCGTTTTCAAAGGAAACATTGTCTCTATTAGCTAGCAACCAAGTGTCAGATTTCAGCGCCTGGAGAAAGTCCTTCTGTAACTGACAAGGAACTTGCACTTTCCACTTCCCAGACAGGGCTGGGGGCGGGGTTGCCTGTGCACGGGTCTGGCTCTGAGTGATGGCAACCAAGCCCAGTTGTGGTTCAGTGAGAACAGTTCCAACTATATCTGCCACGTGGTTAAGGTCCTGAGGTAAACGTGACAAAGCATCAGCCAGAAAGTTTTTCTTTCCCGGAATAAATTTTAACTGGAAGTTAAAGTGACTGAAAAATTGAGCCCAGCGAATTTGTTTAGGACTGAGACACTGGGGGGTGCGGAGGGCTTCCAAATTCCTGTGATCGGTCCAAACCTCGAAAGGGCATTTAGCGCCTTCCAGGAGGTGACGCCAGGCTTCCAAAGCGGCTTTTACAGCAAAAGCCTCCTTTTCCCAAACATGCCACTGGGATTCAGTTTCAGAAAATTTTCTGGACAAATAAGCGCAGGGTTTCAAGTGATTTTCAGAATCTCTCTGTAACAATATAGCCCCAATTGAGGAGTCAGAAGCATCAACTTGGACCACAAAGGGGCGTTCAGGATCGGGGTGCTGTAAAATAGGCTCAGCAGTGAAGAGGGTTTTTAACTTCTCGAATGCTGCCTGGCATTCAGGCGTCCAATTCAGCACTGCCCCACGGTTTTTTACTTTGCGTGTCTCCCCCAAACCCTTGGTATGGAGTAAATCAGTAAGGGGCAAAGCAATCTCAGCGAACCCCTGGATAAATTGGCGATAGTAATTACTGAACCCGAGGAAACTTTGCAATTGCCTCCGGGTGCAGGGACGTTCCCAACTTAAAATCGCCTGGATTTTTTCAGGGTCCATTTCAATGCCCTTGTCAGATACCCTATAGCCTAGATAGTCAAGTTGGGTTTTGTGAAACTCACATTTGGAAAGCTTGGCATAAAGCTTGGCATCTCTAAGCTTACTTAACACCTATTTGAGAAGGCGTTTGTGTTCCTCCTCGGATTCAGTGTAAATGAGCACATCGTCCAAATAAACCAGGACGCCTTTAAACAAATGATCATGTAATACTTCATTAATCAATTGCATGAAGACTCCAGGCGCCCCTGCTAACCCAAAAGGGAGGACTTTGTACTGAAATGAACTCAGTGGACAATTAAAAGCAGTTTTCCACTCATCTCCAGCTCGTATGCGGATGCGGAAATAGGCTTCATGAAGATCGAGCTTGGAGAAAATCTTGCCCTTAGACAAGCAAACAAACATGTCCTTCATGAGTGGCAGAGGGTATTTGTTGCAAATAGAGACGGAATTTAACCCACGACAGTCCATACAGAGTTGAAGTGTGCCATCTTTCTTTTCCCGGAAGAGCACAGGTTCCCCAACTGGGGAATTTGCAGGTTCAATAAACCCCCTTGACATATTTTTGTCAATAAAGTCCCGTAATGCCCCAAGCTCCTTCCAAGTCATTGGATAAATGTTTGGCTTGGGCAATTGAGCGTTGGGAACCAACTCTATTGCACAGTCAGTTTTCCGATGGGGGGGGGGGTAGCTGATCTGCTTCCATTTCTCCAAAGACATCTGCAAAGTCTTGGATCGATCGGGCAAGCCTTCTAAATATGCCAAACTAGGGCAAGGCGTGGCAATTGCAGCCCTTCCAACCCCCACACTTGAAGCCCTCTCCGCGGTAGGGGCTTGGTAAAACCCATCTTTAAAAGTCAGAGTTCTATGTTCCCAATTTATATGTGGGCTTCGATAGGTCAACCAGGGAATCCCCAGAATTACCACGGGGTTGCCAACAGGTGCCACTACAAATTTTAAAGTCTCGCGGTGGCTGCCCATTTGCATTGCGACAGTTCCAGTGAAATGGGTTGCCGGGGCCCCCCCCTGCCGTTGAACCATCCAACTGTGTGAAGATCAAAGGCTGCTGGAGGGGAAAGCTAGGCAGGTCCAAAGCAACAACCAGATCAGGGTGAATCAGACACCTGGAACACCCAGAGTCAACTAAAGCCCAGACCTCTCTAGTCTTTGTGCGGGAGCCCAATTTCACTTTTACTGCTAGAGTGGGACAATCAGCACTCACCATAGCATCCTCACGCCCATCCTCCTCCACCTGCCTGCAGACGCTCTTCATGGCAGGTGGCCGGCGTTTCCCGCTGGCTCCTTAGAGTCGTCTTCAGCCTCTCCCAAGAAGTAGAATACTTCCTCAGCATCGGCTGCCCCCTTGGCTGCTGTCATCCGCCGCGAGGGGGGGCGGCGATTTGGCCAGCAGCTTGCCCACTCAATCTCCAGCCTTGGCTTTTGGGCAATCAGCTGCTCGATGCCCTTCCTTTCCGCATCGGAGACACTGACCCCTCACATAGAGCCGACCTCTCTCCTCTTCCCAGGCTCTATAGCCTGGCCGGGTAGCAGTTGCGGCACTTCAGGGTCCCCTCATGGTGGCTGGTGGTTTTTCAGGTCGTTTGGTTTGCATGAAGGTATGCTGGGCATGCTCAGCCTTGCCGGCCAGACAGATCCATTCATACTATGTCTCTGGGTCGTCTCTACACAACACCCACCGCAGGACGTCCCTGTTGAGTCCCTCTTTAAACCATTCTATTAAGGTTGACTAAGACCAGTAGGGGATTTTCCCAGCTAAAGCCTTAAACTCCAGGGCATAATCAGCTACAGACAGCTGGCCCTGGGTAAGATCCTTCAGTGCCTTTTTAGCCCTTGCCTTGGCTAGAGGATCCTCAAAATGCAGCTTTAACACCCACATGAAGTCCTCAAAATACTCAAACTCAGGGGAGTCAGCCTCACTTAACTGAACATACCAGTCAGCCGCTCGTCCCTTCAGCTTGGTGGCAGTGGGAGTTATTTTAGCCTCTTCGGAAGGGAAGTATGGTCCAAACTGCCTCATATAACTTTTAGCATTAGTGAAAAAGAAAGATAACTTAGTTGATCCCCATCAAACTTGACAGAAAAGTCTTTCAGCCCCACTCCTGTTGGAGCTGAATCAGCGGCTGCTTGAGTGGTTGGGCCCCAGGTTACAGTAGTTCTCCCTCCTCGGGGTGGGGACATTGATGGTCGAACTCTGCGGGGTGGAGATTCATCTGGGCGCCGTCTCTGGCCCCGCTCCGCTGGCGGTCCAGGTGAGGGGATGGAGGATGATTGTGTGGAGCTGGAATCTTCTTCGTGCCTCGGCTGCCTCCCCCCATGACAGAGACAGGTTTTTTAGCATGTACTCCATCAATTGTATTTTGGCCTCTACCACTCTTAGCCTTTCAGGGGTTTGAGATTCCTCCCTCCCTCGCATGTTAGGCTGTCTTCCTGTTGATACTGTGGTAGAGTCTACGTTTGGGGTCAGCGGGAACCGATACTTCCAGGACACCTGGGACGTCCCTGGCAGGGGTTCTCCCATTTCATCCCAGGTGATCAACTATGCGGGTGATTTGCTGGGTGCCGGTTGCTCTGGTGCTCTCCCATCGTCGGATTCCTCCACCTCAGGGCTGGAACTCGAATCCTGCCAGAAACCTGAAGGTTCTGGGGTGAGGCTCAGTTCTCCGCTCTTGACCGTTGACTTGGGCATCAAGCCAGTTGGCTCCTCAAGTCTCCCGGTCGTGAGCTTGAACTTGGCCATCGTTAACTATTTTCCCTCACAAGAAACTAATCTTGGTAGGAGCTAACGGTACAACTTTGGTAATTCTCAGCTTTATGTAAGGATTGCCTATTCTAAAACACCATCAGACTCATAAGCAGGATCACAAAGATATCTGATTTATTAAAGAATAGTATGCAGGATCACAAAGAAAGCTGAGAATGGAAAAAGCGCGCCAAATGCAAACTAAAAACCCTTGGTACAAATGAGATCCCTCCCCCCGTAGAATCTTCCCAAGCTCACAATCCCAGGTGCTCCTAACGGCTTCTGATGGTCCGCAGGAAAAGTCCTTGAGCAGAGCACATAACCCAAACACATTCCATTGAAATGAACATAGATACAGAGCTTAGCACAAGGTTTCACAGCAGCTCCCTCCCAAACAGAAACGTGCATCAGCGCCATGGCATGTGAAATGTTACGATGTACAGTGCACACTGAAACAGTGAACATGACACCAAAGTAGTAAGAACATTATACAGTCCAACTACGCTACAACAGAGGCTCACACTAATCCAAAACCTCAGAAAAGCAAAGAGCATATATGAGGAGGTGGTTAGCAAACTTAAACATCTGGTGTGTAAGACATCGCAAGGGGAAATGAATAAAACCAGAATTTTGTGGTTCAACCATGAATGTAGACATGAAAGAAAGGAATTATCTAGACTTATGTCATGCACTGCCTACCGCTGAATAAAACACAGACGCTGATTCAATGGAGAGCAGGTTCTGGTTTATTCATGCGTAGTGTCAGTTTCGAAAAAAAAGCTGAGAGTGAGGGGAGCGCGCCGGTGCGGGGTTTAAATACCCCGCGCCGGTCAGCGCCCCCTTTCCCTGGCTTACGTCATCCCCCCTTTGTCCTGCATCCTGTCGTGCCGGTAGGTGAAGGGTTGCGAGGCCCCAGCGGGTGCTCCGGGATCGCCCATCATCGGTTTCCTCCTTCAGCCGGTGATTGCTGTCAGCTGGGCGATCTCCGTTGCGCTTTTGCTAACAGCTTGGGTGTGCCTCGTGATTCGCCTAGTCTTTGTCTTTCCTTCTTTCTCTTTTGTGTCCTGATGGCTGAATCATCTGGCCAGGGTCTGTGTCTGTTGTTGTGCGTGCTATGCTTATCTTGAGTCCCTTCCTCTGCTTCCTCGTTATTGTCATGTGTGCCGTTGAGCTGATGTCTTCAGCTCAACGGCACTCATGACAACTTATCAGACAAATCAAGGACAAATCATCTGACAGGGTAGAGGCAGTAAGGGAAAAGCACCGTAATTATCAAGCATTGATTAGGAGGAGTAAACAAGAGTATTATAAAACACTGTAAGCACTGGCACATTCAAGCATTCACACAATGACAGTCGAGAGACCAAGCTCCTTTTACTGTTTTAATGAAACGAAATTCTCCATTCGCAGCACAAGAGTAAAGCTGCGAATGGAGAATTCCCACTCAAACCTACATTTAAAACTACATTCACTTAATTACCTTTTTCCCCTCTTCCCACTAAAGTAAGTTACCCCCCTTCCCAATCCAGGTGGCGTCTCTGGTGTATCTCTGCTCTCTGACCTCGATGTGCGAACACCATAAATCCCTAGCCATAATAATACAATTCACACTCCATCTTAGCACCCCCTCCCATCTGGCAACACAGAGTCTGTTACCAGTGATAAGAAACTAGTGGAAGATTCTCCAGTAAGGGGTTCTGTGAACTTTTGATCAGAAGGATCTGACAAACACAATGGCAAGAATTAAGATTGTCATGTTTACAAAATAATGATATAAAATTTTGGGAACCAGTTGCCCAAGGCCAGAGAGAAATAAAAGTAATAATAGAAGCTCAGATTACACCAGACGATTGGATAGCTTATTTTAAAAATAAATTTGAGGATATTAGAATTTCAAACCAACAGCTAATAAGTATTGATGTATTAAAAACAGCAACAAAATGGCCACCTGTAACTGTGGCAGAAGTTAAAAGAATAATTGCACAACAAACAGCCGGCAAAGCCCCGGGAGAGGGCATGATGCCTCCAGAAATTTTTAAGGCTTTTCCTGATTGGTGGACCCCTATGTGTGCCACTTTGTTTACTCATATTAATAACAATGGGAGATTACCTGTAGGTTGGAATAATAGTGTAGTAATCCCAATATACAAAAAAGGAGATACTACAAACCCAGCCAATTTCCGACCTATAAGTCTCATTGACATAGGATGTAAGCTATATACAAGGTACTTTTTAAATAGGTTGATTGATGGGGCAGATTCCAAACAGATTATAGCAGAACAGGCAGGCTTTAGAAAGGGACATAGCACTAAGATCAATGCTTCATTTTACAACATTTGATACATAAATCAATAAATGGACCTTCAAAATGCTTGTATGCAACATTTATCAATTTATGATCTGCCTTTGACACAATAAATAGAGGGAAATTATGGGAGAAGTGTTTAGCTACTGATATAGATAGAAGATTACTTTATTTAATATATATATTATATGAAGACACTTATGTACAAGTAAGGAGAAACCAGAGCGGATCTTTAACAAAGCAGATTAAAACCACAAAAGGTGTCCACCAGGGCTGTTTACTGGCCCCTTTTCTTTTTAATTTTTATATAAATAATATTGGAGAAGCTTTAAATAACCCCCCTTTCCATGCTCCATCAACTGGATGCAGAAAGGTCCCTATATTACTGTATGCAGACAACATGGTACTTATGTCGACAACATTAATTGGAATGAGAAGAATCCTGACAGAATTTGGCATGTATTGTAAGAAAGAACATTTACAGATAAATTATTCTAAATCCAAGGTAGTAATATTTGCCAAAAGACCAAAGAGACATAAATGGACTCTAGACGGTAAGGAGTTAGAACAAATGAGGTCATTTAAATATTTGGGCATTCAGTTCACTGAAGCACTGTCCTGGAATTCACACATAGCATCAACAAGAATAATAGCTATGAGATCTATGAGAGCTATTTGCTCTTTCTATTATTCAAAAAAAGGACGCCTAATCCAACCAGCACTTAAGATCTACCAAGGGAAAACAATTGATATATAGCACTCCAGTTTGGGGATTTAATAAACTAGATGAGTTAGAAGTGGTTCAGAATAAATTCGTGAGATCAATCTTAGCCTTACCTTCATGTACACCAGCGGCAATGCTGAGATTAGAGGATGGCCTCCCATTGATCAATATAAAAGAAGGCAATAATCCTATATTATAGGAAACTAGTTCTTATGCCTGATAACTTCTTGGGAAAAAAATGCCTATATGAACAATTTAATAAAAACAGATGGGCAATTTCATGTCAAAAATTATTTTCCCAATTATCTCTAAATCAGGAACTGTTTAATGATACAAATTATCATACACTATTGAGGGACTATAGGGACGCGGTGGCGCTGCGGGTTAAACCGCTGAGCTGCCGATCGGAAGGTCGGCGGTTCGAAACCGCGCGGCGGGGTGAGCTCCCGTTGCTCGTCCCAGCTCCTGCTCACCTAGCAGTTCGAAAACATGCCAATGTGAGTAGATCAATAGGTACCGCTTCGGCGGGAAGGTAACGGCGTTCCGAGTCGTCATGCTGGCCACATGACCCGGAAGTGTCTCTGGACAACGCCGGCTCTAAGGCTTAGAAACGGAGATGAGCACCGCCCCCTAGAGTCGGACACGACTGGACTTTACGTCGAGGGAAACCTTTACCTTTACCTTATTGAGGAACTATTTATTTTTTAAAGATTTTAGTCAGGATAGAGACCAGGTATATAAGCTTAGGGTGGCTAAGTGGTACTGGCATTTTAAAAATAGACAAGGAATGTCATATTACTTACAGTCTTCCATATCCCAGCCACTGAGACAAGCTTTTACAGAGCTTCGTTTTCAAACAATGCCAACAGTCTATTTAGATGGAAGATATAAAGGACTACCGTTTATACATCGTTTATGTATTTGTAACATCTCACAGGTGGAAGATCTGACCCACTATTTATTACACTGTAGATTATATCAGGAAACAAGAGCTAGATTTATCATACCTTTGTTAAACCAACTGAATCAGACAAATTTGGGGGGGGAAATTGTTTCTTATTGTCTGATGAGAATGAATATGTAACAAATCAAGTCGCATTGTTTGCAAAGGCTGCAAGAAAGATATGGAAGAAAGTGTTGATAAATAGTCCTGCAAATATCAGAGGGGAAGGGTTGTACTGATATGGATCACTATAATTTTAAATGAATTTTGCTAAAAGGTTGCAAATAAAATGTATGAATGATGAATGATGAAATTAGCAGCATTACTCTTCAAACCTCTTTCAATAGATTTTCCTGTTTCTTCAATTCGCCTGGTGAGACAAACTGATTTTAGAAAAATCGCTTTTTTTTATCAGGACAAATTATATCTGCCACGCTTTCATACATTGCTTAATAAACTCACCATCGGTAAATGGTTTTGAATTTTTTGCAATTAGATTTACTACCAAATAACTAGCTTTTATAATAGAGTCCTTTTGAGTTGTGACTTTTTAAAAAAAAAACATTGTTGAGACGACACTTTTTTTCAGTTCCGCTAGTTTATCTTCATGACAAATTCCTTGATACACGTCGAATTTGGCAGCATGTTTTTCCATATAATGCCGTTTCAAATTGTAGTCTTTGAAAACTGACACATTTTCCCTACAGATTAAGCATAGTGCCTTAGTATTTGTCTCGACAAAAAAGTACTCATCTCTCCATTTTTCGTTGAATACTCTTCCTTCATCCATGATTTTTCTTTTTTTTTTCTTTTCTTTTTTGGGTTCTGTTTTCTGTTGAAACAACATTGAAGCCATGCTGGAATAAATTTATTTAGGAATAAATATAAATAATAAATAAATATATTTTTTAAGAAATAACACAACAAGCCCATTGTAAATTGTTAGGTAGGCAAATAAACAAAGCAAAGTTTAATAATCAAATAAGAGTGTAAAATGGGTGAACTTAGGGGTGCCCAACACTACATGCACGACTGCATTCTGGACCAGTTGTAACTTGTGGGTGGTCCTTAAGGGCAGCCCCATGTAGAGCACATTGCAGTAATCCAAACAAGTTGTAGCTGAAACACCATCATCTGAGCAAAAAAGGGTTGGAGTAAATTTATATTTCACTGCTGCCATGGTAGATCTCAAAAAAACCCGTATCAGAATACAAAATGTGAGATTTGGTAGTTTCATGAATTCTGGGGCATTTTTCCCTCTCAAGAATATTTTAAAAAAGAAAACCAATGTCCTATTTTATTTTGGAGATCCATGGACATAGTCTAGGGGCCCTGATGATCCATGACATAATGGATCTTGGATTTATTAGTTGCAACCAAATCATAAATTACTTAGCTATGGATTGGTTAGGCCTGGTGAGAAATGTAGAAGAAAACAGGAAGAGAACTGAAGGAAACATAGACTATTGCTATTAACTTAGACTTCAGCTGCTCTCAGACAAAGGTTTATTGTGTAATTGTCCTTCTTCAACATCAGATCCATAGTATTGACATCATTGGGTCCCCCTGAAACTTCTTGATTTGGACTGCTAAAGATCCAGCAAAAGCTGTTTTCTAGCACCGAACGAGATGTCAGGGACATAGAGGAGCTAAATTTGTCAAGTGCAATGTAGCTTAGTTCCCCATTTTTCTACTTTTGATATGCACACATTCACACTTTCTCCCTGAAGGCGACCTCCAGTGCCACGTCTCCCAAACCCCTCCTTTGGGAAGAGAGGGCTGGGCAGGCAGCCCCCTGACCTGGCTTCCCCACATGGGGACCCCTCCTCAGCCTCGCCTCCCTGGATGGCTGTAGTGCGGGCAGCCCTGGAAAGGAGGAAAGGAGGGCCAATCCTTTTATAACCGAAAGGGATTGGCCCTAAGTTAGGTTGGCCATATTTCCTTGAGACAAAAACGGGACATTGGGATGCAAAAATGGGACAGGGTTAAACTTACGTAATATTCCGTATCAGTCCCTGTGGTGTTGTTTCCCAATGCGAGGGGCAATCAGGCTGGGATCTCACAGCAGCAAGGCAAGGCAGAGCAAGGCTGATCTGGAAGGCTGATACCTCACAGCAGCAGAGTTTCCCTGGTGTAGCAGGGCATGAGGCAGGCACTGGGACTGGCACGGAATTACAGCCGGGCTCCGAAGCGGAACTCCACACAGCCACAGTCTCAGAGGCAACAACAGCAGGATACTAGCCAGCAGCAGACTCAGAGGTGACAGTGAGGCAAGCACCAGCAGCAAGCTGGGAGGGGGCAGCGACAGCAAGACTAGACCCGGTGACAGGCTCAGCAGCAGCAGCGGCGAGGTGCAGGTCAGCAGCGGTTTCTGGTGCAACTACGAGGCAGGGTGAAGGGCCGGGGTCCATCACATTGGCAGGGCAGGATTTCTGAGGCAATTCTGGAGCAGAGGCTTGAGGCGGTTCTGGAAGCTCGATAGAACAATTGTCTGCAACAACCAGCTCTTCTCCTGAGCACCTTTTATCTCAAATCTCCAGTCACTTGCGGGCGGGAGCCAATCGCCTCTCATGCTCTTGGACTCTTTTTTCTGCCCTCCATGCTTGCGCACTGATAGGCTGCCTAATGCGCATGCTGATAGGCGATTTTTTAAAAAAACCAGACAAAATGGACGTTTAAATGAAAACAAGGGGATGTTTTGGGGGCACATTACTAGCTGTTCAGGGCCGCATGTGGCCTGTGGGCCGCGGGTTGGACACCCCTGGCACAGATGTTAACATATCCGCTGTGCAGCATGGGATGGTTTGGATACAAGGGTAGCTGAGGCCACATTGCAAGCAGCATCCAGGAGGAACTTCTCAGAGCTTCCTTGTGAAAGGTCTCTGGGGAAACTCCTGTGGCCCTCCTAGTGGGTGAGAGGAGAAGGTAAGAGCAGAAGGCACAGAGGGGTGGGGTGGGGTTAGGGCTGGCTTGTTTATGTGCATTTAGCCACCAGGCCTTTGGGACTCCTACAGCCCATCCTGGGAGAGTAAAACACGAGCTTCTGTGAGGGGGGCAAGCAACGAAACAGCTGTCAATCAAGCAATCAAGTTATTATGGTTGTAGACCAGTAGTGCTCATGACAAGTACAAGCAGAATGCTCTGTGAATATATATAAATCTATCTTAATAAACAAAATAAAATTTAAGACAAAATTAAAATACATTTACAAAATAACCTAATATGTCAGGACAACACAATATAAATCCTGTGATTTACATACTTGCATCTGACATCAGGAAGCAAGGAGAAAAGGGTGGGGGTTGTGTTGTGAAGTTGCTACATCGTGTCAGTGTTTCTTCTTTACCTCCCTATGTCCACAAACACTAGTTTAGTGATATATATTTGTGAGATCATGCATAAACCCTGGTTTAGTTTGCTGAGAACTGTATATCACAAATGCTGACATTTTAAAATTTTTATTTATTGCTTTTAAAATAATAAAATTATTTTACTATTTATTATAGCCTGGGGATAGCTAGCACCATAGAATGATTTTAAAAGGGCATGTTATACTCACGGACTGACTGAGAACTTTCAGCCATCTAGATTCTTTTCACTCTTATTTTATTTATTGTATTTATAACTGTTTGAATTTTAACTCCGTTTTTATTGTAAATTGCCCAGAGTCCCTCCTTTGAGGGGGAGATGGGCGGCGATAAAAATTTGATAAATAAATAACAGAAAAAGGAAAAAAAACACACAAAGATAATTATAATGCAAATACATACATTTTCAGAGGAAAAAAACCCTACACATAAAAGGTGCTTAAAAAGTAAAAAAAATACAGCAGAAAAAAGAAAAAAAAAACCAAAGTAAAATATATCATTATAACAATTTAGTTACAATTCCATATATATTTATCTAATGTAAATAATAAGTACATATATATAATACATACATATTAATTTCCAGTACATTTATATAATCCTTTCTTTTTTTTAATCTACTGTATTTTGTATAAATGAGTTCCATATTTCATTATACTTGTCCATACAAAGTCTATTTCTATAGGCAACCCGCTCATTGAGTAAATGGGGTCATACATTTATCTTTTCAATGTTGCAATATCAGTCTTTTGGCCATAATAAGGGCACAAAGAATCCATTTATGTTGTCCAGTTGTCAAATTCCATGTACTAAATATGTAATTGAAGAGAATATTATCCTCTGAAAATTTTAGCTTTTGTTCGCACTGTCATATATTTGGGGGAGATGGGTGGTGGCTAAATTTGATTAATAAATAAATAAATAGTCCACTACTTTCTCCCAAAACTTAATAAGTATAGGACATTATCCTATCCTTATTACATCTCCAACAGAATGCTGGTTTTGACAGTCCAATAAATGGAGTCCAATAAATTCTAAATATTTTTTGTTGTATAAGTCATAATTTGAGGTCCATTGACATTCTTGCTATAGAAGTTAAGACACTTTCTTACTGTCTAGGCAATATAGGAACCTCTAATTCTTTATTCTACTCATTTGTTAGCATCTAATTGATAACAAATATCTATAAAACTAATCATAAGGTTTTTTTAGTTTTAAAGGATTTAAGAAGTTGTTTTAGTATCTCAGGTGTCCAAGAAGCTGAAAATGCTGCTGGTCCAAATAATGTTGTTAACGAATGTTGTAGCTGTAAAGATTGCAACTGGGTTATATCTGATAGATGATATTTATCTCTTAACACAGCATATGTTAAAAAATCATCTTCATCATCTATCAGTTGGTCCAAAGCCAATATCCCCACTTCCATCCAATTTTTCCATATCACTATCTTTTTCCCAATAACTCCCAATAACATCATGGAAGTTGTTGCTTTATTAGAATTAAAAATTAAAAGTTTGAACCCAGGAACATATCTTCACTACAAATTTAAATTGATATCTTGTAATGGCAGATTTGTAAGGAAAAGGATCTTTAACGTTATTCTTTACATAAACACCATCTCAGGATTCAAAGGAGAAAACCAATTCAGTTGACAGTTAAATTTGTAAGATACATTCACAACACAGTACCAGATCTTTTCAGACTATCAGTACAATTGGTCTTAGTTTCTATATGTTGTCTTTTCCCACTGATATGCTACAGTGAGAATCAAGGATGAACAGTTTCCCAGAATTCTATTTCCTTGAACATATCTGCTTCTGATTTTGTTCCAAATGTCTGGTTCCGAAACAGATTTTTAAAAAAAAATTCTATTACAAGATGAATATCTAAAGCTTAGCAGTAATTAAAACACTCTTTTAGGGATACCATATTTGTAATCTTGTTAATCTAGTATTAATATAGAAACAAAATCTAATTAAATGTAATAAATGAAGCTTTTTGCAAAAGCCCATCTCTAGCCTTATTGTAAGATATTTTATGTGAGATTTAGTAGGGACGCGGTGGCGCTGCGGGTTAAACCGCTGAGCTGCCGATCGGAAGGTCGGCGGTTCGAAACCGCGCGGTGGGGTGAGCTCCCGTTGCTCGTCCCAGCTCCTGCACACCAAGCAGTTCGAAAACATGCAAATGTGAGTAGATTAATTGGTACCGCTTCGGCGGGAAGGTAACGGCGTTCCGTGAGTCATGCTGGCCACATGACCCGGAAGTGTCCTATGGACAACGCCGGCTCCAAGGCTTTGAAACGGAGATGAGCACCGCCCCCTAGAGTCGGACACGACTGGACTTTACGTCAAGGGAAACCTTTACCTTTACCTTTTATCTCACTTACAAAAATATTAATTTCTTTGTCATGATCCTAAGTTACTGCTTGTTGAGGTACTCATTGGTATCAATTATATTCTATTACTGGGACAACACAAGGCACAAACAACTAAACTGGTATGTGAATTTAAGTCAGCTAGTTAGGCTGTAGGGCATGCAGATATGAAAACAGGGCACAGGTCTCACAACTAGAAAAAATTCCTTTCTATGTACTTTTCAGGTTACAAATTAGCACCTTCAGGATCAGGATAAAGAATGGTGGCCCTTCACATCTGTTACTGAACTACAGCATGGCCAATGTTGAAGGATACTGGGAAATGTCATTCAGCAACATCTGGAGGACTATATATTCCTCATGTCTGCCTTAAATAAAGAACTTTCTCCTTCACAAATATTCTTTCTAGTTCAGTCAGATGCACAGAGGTGAATGTAATAGAATTTATTCCCAGGAAAATGCTGGCACTTGATAACAATGGTTGGCTTCAGGCGAAGTTTATTTCTGCCCACAGAAATTTATAAGCAGAAGAACTGCTAGGATTGAGAGATCAAAAAACTTTTAGCACACACACTTCTTTCTCTCCATTCTTTCTTTCTCCCTATCACTTCACACAATGGCACAGTTCTTTAATTTTGAGTCTTGGTGGGTTGTAGATTCTTGGTATAAGTTAAAAACCCCAAACCACCCACACGGCATCAAATCTGGAGAACTTTTAGACTGTGTAGTGCCCCCAAATTTTGGATTTGTGCCTAAATTTGTATCTAACTTAGCAAAATTATTGTCAATGTTTTTTAAATTAATATTTGACTAATGTGTGTTATCAATTTAAAACATCTGATTTGAATTCTAAAATGATCACTTATTTATTTCAACAAACCTTTTGTCATGACCTCGTTGCAAGGCACAAAGAGCCTCACAACGTAGATCATGATCATCAAGGAATAGAGGAAGAAGATAATTAAAACAGGGATTAAAACAAGCACCCAAAGCACCCACACCCATGGACCCATATGCAGCTGAAAAGAAGGACATCGGATGAGCAGAGATAAGCCACACCTGGTGCCCTGGAGGACACACCAGAATCGAGAAGACAAGAGAAGACACCGGGAAAACGCCCAGGCAGCAATCAAGGGTCCCATCAAGAGGGATTGGGACAATAGAGGGTGGAGGAGCCCGGGGTCATACAAGAGGGTATAAAATGGGCACCTCCACACCACACCCCCCGTTCCCGTTTTTCGTTCTGTCAGCCATCATTCCAATAAACCAGAAATCCTTAATACCCATTAAGTGAGTCTGTGTCTTATTGCGAAGCGAGACTGACCCTGACACCTTTTCAATTACTCACATTGACTTACAAGCACTTTGTCTTTCAATGGCAGTTGGTTGAACTACACCAGGAAGTTAAAAAAATACCTTGGAAAAAAGGCAACGGCAAGCTACTTCCATTTGATTGCCAACAAAACAATAGGGACATGTCCATGTGGACACCAGGAATCAAGTTTGACTTGAAGGAGACTTTATCTTACTGAATTAAACAACTCTTCTACTGATTTTGGTGGCTTTGGTAAAGTTTCAGAAAATGTTTGGAGCATTCAGCCTTTATTAATTAAAACCACATGCTTTTCAGATGAGAGTCTAAGACAAATAATCTCCACTAGAATATTTTTAGAATCAGTTGCAAAATACGTTTAGACACATTTCAAGAACCAGCTCCTGAATTGTAAGTAGGGCGATTAGCTGACTACCGTAAGTACTTGACTTAGTTTCCTTTGACAACTGACATTCTGATTAAGGGAGCAGAAATCGGTCTGCAAATTACATGAAGTTAGCTAACACCTCCAATTTACTTAAAACATGTGTTCAGTCATATTCCCATACATTTTTTTGCTGTGGTACTAGAGTCTGCAATGTCTCCTATTGTTTTCCTTGCATTATACATAGTTTTAGTTTTGATACCATTGTTCATGGAATCCTTCTGGACCATCTCAGGGGCTGCTGGGTGGGTGGAGGTTGCACAGTCTTGCAATGGTTCTCCTCTTTCCTCTGGAGCTAATTCCAGTCAGTTTTGGTGGTGCTCCAGGACCTGCTCCTGTTTAACATCTACATGAAGCTTCTGGGCAAGGTCATCCAGCCACACAGGGAATCATAAGTACACTAACAATAACCCAGTTATATATCTGAACCAGTCTCTAAATTCAATACAGTGAAGCTGAATCCCAACAAGATAGTTTTCTTGATCAGGCTGTTATAGTTTGGGTGCCTATTTGTGATTGGCCTACCTGGCTGTATTATTTCACCTCAGTTTGTTCCTGCTTATTGGGTTGGTTCTCCCTTATTTATTAATTGCTGGGTGTGTGAGAAGGTAGATGCACCCTGGGCAGTTTGCTGCTTAATCAAGGCACACTGGTACGGCTTGCTGCCACATATAAAAAGCCAGCAACCCCACTCCCCTCTGTCAAGGCACTGATGATGTTACCTAATTTGACAATGACACCTTTGCAAGAGAACCAGGCTCAGCAAACACCAGGATTCCAACACATCCAGGTAGTTTTCTCTAGCAATCTTCTTTTTCAACTCCCCAGTCTATTTCACAGCCCTGGGAATTCCTGGTGGTCTCCCATGCATACACTAACCAAGTCCATCTTGCCTAGCTTTCCGAAATCAGCTCCGGTCAATTACCTCGTGTGTATGCTGCCCTTCAAACCGGACTTTGCCAGGGCCTCTTAAAGAGCCTTCTTTCGCAGAGGTTTGACTACAACGCCCATTACCCCAAGCCAGCATCAGGCAAGAAGCCGAGAACTGATGCAGTTGTTTTAATACAACAACGTTGGGGGAAGGCCCCACTTTAAAGAAAGCTGCTTCCTATTTCCCCATTGAGTCGGAACATCAATCTCTTCCACTCCTTACCTCCCCCGAACAAGCGCAGAGCGGCAGTGATTAATAACCAGGAGGAGAACGAAGGAGGGAATTCGAGCCTCTTCTACTCTCCGGCAGCCCCAACCCCCCAGCCCCGCGCGTCCCGCGGCACAGCGCCCTTCCCGCTGATTGGGTCGCTCGGTTATGCCTGTGAGGGGAAAGCCCTCCTCGATAGGTTGCTTTAAAGCCACGTGCCCTGAAACTTGCACTGGTATACAGGGGAGGAAAGGCGGGCCTCTGTTTCCTAGGCTACAATAGGAAAGAGCGGATCTGTCACGTGGGAGAAGGGAGGCGAAGATGGGGAGAAAGCGAGAGAGAAGAAAGGAAGAGTGAGAGTGTGTCATTCAGTTCCTCCGGCAGTGGCGATTGGTGGAGGGGAGTTCGTTCCAACCACAAGACGGAACGCCCAGCTTCTGTCCGGTTGGTGGTTCCCTCGGTTACGAGCAATGAGGGGGCGGGTAGTTCGTGCCTCCTGGCAGCGCCAGCAGTAGTGCCGCCGCCGCCGCTGTGGCCCCTGAAGGCGGCCCCGGCGATCGGCAAGCGTCGCCTTCGGCCAGCGGCGGCTGAAGCGCTCCCCTTCTTTGCCTCCCTTCCGCCCTTTTCCCTCCTGGTTTAAGCCATGGCGGTGCCGGAAGATGCTGTGGCGGCGGCGGCCGCCGCAGCAGGGTGACGCCCGAGGCGGCGGATGAGCGGCGGCGGACAGAGTCTGGCGTGGGAAGAGGATGCGGGAGTACAAGGTGGTGGTGCTGGGCTCGGGCGGGGTGGGGAAGTCGGCGCTCACCGTGCAGTTCGTCACAGGCACTTTCATCGAGAAGTACGACCCCACCATCGAGGACTTCTACCGCAAGGAGATCGAGGTAGACGCCTCCCCGTCGGTCCTGGAGATCCTCGATACAGCTGGCACCGAGCAGTTCGCCTCCATGCGGGATTTGTACATCAAGAACGGGCAGGGCTTCATCCTGGTCTACAGCCTCGTCAACCAACAGAGCTTCCAGGACATCCGCCCCATGCGCGACCAGATCATCCGCGTCAAGAGGTGATGGGGGGATGGAGGAGACCCCGCCTTAATTCAGCGAGATTCCTGCTTCCTTCCCTCTAATACCCCACCCAAATTCCGCTCCCCTTCTTCTTCTCCGTGGGTTCCCTGGGATCCTGGGTGACCAGTTATTTCTCCTTTACCCAGCAGCCTTTTCGTTTGCTTTGCAAAAAGCCTTGGGCTCATCCTTTCCTCCCAATAGGTCTTGTTTCTGCAACTCCATCTGCTTTTCCCCTGTAGGAATTACACATTTTGCAGCTCTGTTGGTCAGTGGAATTGTTCCTCTTTACTTACCTTATATATCAAAATGTTATGCCTGGGCAAACGCCTCTGTGATGTAAGCCCCATTGATTCGGCATCATACTGACTCATGCCTGCTTTCACCCATCCCTGCCTGCAGCTAGTCTTCTTTAAATACTGCGAAGAGACTTGCCTATTGCTTGCTACAGAGATCTGCACCTCAGTGTCACTATTGTCTAACCCATTTCTCTGAGTGATCAATCTTGTCATTCTTTTACCTTTACCCACAGAGTGCCTTGCATCCAGATCTATCTGTCCTCTCTGCCCTTGTGTATATTTAATTCTTTTCCCACACACAGAGCTTTCCGTTCCTCCTTACATTTACTTCCGGTGCTCCAACAGCCTGCACAACTTCTCCAACATGCCCTGAAGAGTGCTGTATAGTATGTGTCTGCAGCTCCCCATGTGTTTCTCAGTATTCATTTCATGCTGTTTTGATATATGGATCTTGAACAATCTGAATCTTTCTGCTGCATAGATCTTGACATCTGTACAGCACTCTGTGTTCCTCTGTTGTCATGTGTTTACACTGATGTGTGCATAAATGAATTCTTTACCTTCACTTTGGACAAGTTGTTTTGGATTTCTCGTTTTATAAAAAAGTTATAAAACTGAATCAAGTATCAAAACTATTGTTAATTTGGGAACAAATGATTTAATGGGGTATAAAGGGTTAGAGTATAGCTGAACATTGCTGTACTTCATACTTGAATGTATATACTTGCTTGTCTGGCAGAGTTTCATAAAATAGCATTAGAATCTACTTTGTCACACTGAAAAGTCTTCTGCTTTGCCCCTTGCTTACAACTTACAAAACATTACTTCCTGAATGCAGGAAGGGAAAATTCACTATTACTATGTTTCAGAAAAGTTTCAGTTTTTATCTTTTCTAGTGAAATGATTCAGGCCTTTGACCCTTAGGGAGGAACAGTGGGCAGCCATTTAATTTTATTGGTGTTGGTTATTTTGAATATTTAGAGTTTTTATTTTGCATATTATGTCTACCACCCACAATCATTTAAATTGGGGCAGCATAACTGGTCATCTTGGAAAGTATTTCAAGTAACAGAATCTTTTTCAAAGCTATATCAGTTTTGATTTATCCTTTTTGGTGGATGTATCTGTGAGCATCAGCTCATTTTAGTAAAGTTTGCAGGTTGATAAAGTCTATGTCCAAGCGAGTCCTGGAACCTGCAACCTGACAACTTGAAATGTAATACTACCTTAACCAGCCTGTCTTCAGGACAGTTTTTTTAAATCAATGTTTTATAAAACCTTTCTCACTGGCTTCTTAAAGACTGCTTTAAAAAACAAGAAAGGACCTTTTTAAAAGGTAGTGAAAATAGTTTAATAGGTACAAAGTCAGAAACTAAATGCAGCAGAAAAATGGGAGTCTTTTCCAATTTGTTTTAGAAGGTAGATGCCAGTTCATCAAAGGCATATAAACCAAGCTTTATAAGCTTGTACTATAAAGGTAAGAACAGAGATTAAATTCTGTAATAAAAGCATAGAGAAGATTCTACATTTTATAATTTCAGTTTTCATCTGTAAGGAGTTTGGAACTGGTAAGTAGTCTCACCTATCCAACCTTAGATATCTTAGAATGCTAAAGTAAGATTGTATCTGGCTAGTACTTAGATGGGGGACCATTAGGAAATCCCAGGGCTGTAAAATAGATTGAATTTTTTAAAAAATTTTTTCCAGAAGACAGGCAAACTACTCCCATAGTTTTGCAAAAAGAATTGTATCTGTCTATGAAATAACAAGGAATTCAGATGATTGTTGAGAAGAACATGATGGACATGCTGATAATTCATGTAATTGTAAAATGTTTATAGGTAAGGATCAGTTGAACAAAATAACTGCTTGTTATAAATGAAGAAAACCATAGTAAATGTTGAGGCAGTGGTATTTGTATTCTCTGGTCAGAGTTATTACTGCATCTTGTTTAAGAAAACTTTCTAACCATAAATACAATATTATGCTGAATTAGGCCAGCCTACCATTAGCTATGCTGGCTGCTAATTCTCTGAGTTAATTCCCAGCTTTTGTGGAGGGCCCCAAGTTTGGAAATGCTAAAAAATAATGTTTTTTGCTCCTTCTACTGTAGAAGGATTTTCACAGAGTGAAAATTCAGTGTATAACACAGGATGTGCTTCCCATGCTCCTAGACTGGGATCCCTGACCTGGAAGCAGAGTGTTGCAAGCAGACAAATAATCTGGGAGGAAACTCATGTGTCTCTGCTTTGGGAGCTGCACCCAGTTGCACATGCTGCAAATTCCCTGACCCCTTGACTCCAAAGCAGTGATTTACATGTGGATTTGGGTGACACCATGGAAGGGGAAAGCATGCAGGTTTTACTTTCAGTTGGGCTCAAGCTCCTTCTTAGAGTGTGTTAGTCATTTTATTTTGGGCGGATGGTGCAGGAGAAATCTCAAGTATGTAATATGGAGCCCAGCATGTTTCAAGCATTCTTCCGACAAACATAGAAATGGTAAGTTTACAGTACAAATCTTAAAACAACTGATAGAAAAAACATTCTGAGAAATTGTTCAGTTCTGCAGTCTACTACTTTGGGGATTTTTAACTTATGTATGAATTTTTGGTAAATACACAAGCAACAATGTCATATTTTTGTAATATTAGGCAGTGTATGTCATTAAATGCTCATGTGAGTTGCTGTGTATCTGTCAAACTACTAAGGCTTTAAAAGACACTAAAGGATACATAATTCATAATTCAAGGATTTGTTCTTCCCTTGTCCCAGTTCATAAGTGAGTGTTTGGTATATATATTTGTTATTTAAGATGTAGCTGTTATTTAATTCGAAACCAGTTTTATAACCAATATTTTCTTTGATTTCTGTGAGAGGAAAATTTAGAGATTTTAATCTTTATGGTAAATTTCACTACAGATTAGTGTTATGTTTGAGTTTGAATTGCAAATTGTATCCCATTACCATTTATTTTACATCACTGTAAAAGCTTTCTCCCAGTAGCTACTCATATCACCTACTAGGAGAACGTAGAAAGCTACAATGTACTCTTTGCTATGTAGCCTGGAATTCTCTGGGTGCTCCTGCTTGGCAATAGGTGCTTTTGCTGAAATAGTTCTCCAGTGTTTGTTCTTGCAAAATCCATAGAAAAAATATTTTACACATCAGAGCTATTAATCAGGGACAAGCATAAAGATAAAATATTTCAGATACCATGTAGTTGGAGATATGCAAGATAAATCAATAAATCTGAGCCCTACTACAAGCTTACTCACTGCAGGGGAGAAAAATGTAGGTTGTAAGAAAAATCACAATTTGCACAATCACAGTGCAAAGAGTGAAGGTTAGGAAAAGATATTTGGGAAAAATATACTAATTAGCATAGACATTTGGTCCTACAATTTTTATTTTTGGACTTCCCAGGATAATCTTTTTTTTTCCAGATAAAATAATTAAAATATTGTACAAATGCATTTGAACATTTTGTCTAATTTGAGTTAAGCAGAACAAGAATTACCTACCCATGAATTTCTACTGTATACAACTGTGCTTCTTCATATATGATAGATGGGGTTGGATATATATTTTTTTCTCAATATGCATAAGTATAGCCAGGATATGTAGAATCATTAAATTTTAGGTGCTTGACAATCTAGAGTTAGCAGGACGTAATTGCATAATGTAGGATAGAAGGAACCCTATAGAAGGAAGGCTGTGGTAGCAAAAAAATCAGGAAGAGCCTGGTAGTAATTTTTCCAACTAACAAATTTAATTAAAAGGCATAAACTTTTGTGACCTGCAGTCTTTTAATAAAATTCGTTAGTTGGAAAAGGTGCTGCCAGTCCCTCCTGATCATGTGCAAGAAGGCAACTAATATGAAAAGAGATTGACATTTTGTTTTTCTACTTTGGTTGACATACATGTAATCCAATTATTTCCTGGGCTGAAACATATTCCGAATTCCTAATATTGGTTTCTGGTTTCTCAACATTTGAAGTAGTTTAGCTGTTTTTAAATTTTCTATAAAAATTTCCTTGGTATTTCATGTATGTTATTCAACCTGAATTAATTACTCTCAAATTACTATTTGATGGTACAATATATTATGGATAAAGTTTTAAAAAAGCAAACACTTGAGAAATTTTTCTGAACTCTGTAAATGCATGTGTGTTCTCCATGATGTTAATGTAATTCATCTGTATGCTATTTTCTTTTGCAATGTTGTGGGTACCTTGCTAATTATGGACTTTTTAAGCTGTATTCTGTGCAACAGAAATTATGTTTCTCTTGGATTTCTGTTGATTTAAAAATAAGCTCTCAGATACTGCTTTTAGAGAGAATGTCTGACATAAAACCGTAGAATGGAAGGGATCCTGCCCTCTACTGTATTTGTAGAAAGTTCAGAAGGCTAAAACACAAGAAACTTAGGCTTGCAAGGAAAGCACAATGCAATACCATAAGGGGCTCTTTTCACTAATTCCTTCATCAAAGGGAAGGAATGGGCCTGCTTCTGAGAAACAATGTAGTATGGTAATTTGTGATGGGAGAGGGCAGAGCTCAATTCCTACTGTGCTTTGCTCTTAACCCTGAAGGAGGATGTAAAAGGGGAGAGAGGGAACCTAAGATAAGTTAAAAAACAAAAAACTTAGGGAGCACCCGGCTACATGCATGAGTTTAAATCTCCAGTACCAGATTTTTCATTTGAGAGTCCTGAAGGAGCTTGAAGTTGCCATCGGTGATCTTTGACAAATCACAGATGACAGGTACAGTGCCAGAAGATTAAAGAGGAGCAAATGTTCCTTTCTTCAAAAAGTAGGGGAAAGAAGACCCAAGTAACTGTAGACTGGTCAGCTTGACAAGAATACTGGGCAAAACTCAGGAACACTGTATTAAGCTTGATTCTAGAGGACTGGTGCTAGATGGAAAAAATGCTCTCAGTCTTGACATGGCTATTTCAGTGCAAGGAAATACTAATCAGCCAAGCATAGATACATGAGCTACAAGCAGACTTTTTCCAAATAACAAGGTGTTCCTGTGTATAAGGCTGTTTTGCACAGCACTTTGTTGATAAAGTCACTGAGGTGACTCTTCTTGGTCAAGTCTGATGTCTGGTGTGGTAGTTGGGGCATCATCTATCTATTTTATCTGAAAGTTCTTTTGGCCTGTAGATTCTGAGGAAGTGGACAGGGTGCTCTCTGATTTCACCTGTGCTGCTTGTAGACTTGAATCATGACTCTCCTGCTTCTGTATAGGGTGGCTGGAGCATGACAAAATTAATGTAGGAGGTTGTCAGTGCCTCTTTTGCAGATGGAGTGATGCCAACCTTTTTTTTTTTTTAGCCAACCACAAGGAGCTAGATAATGGATCCCACATGGCAGCAAGAAGGAAGATGTGCAAATCCTGGGCTCCTTTTTCTCACTCAGGGAGATGCAATTTCTTGCTCCACAACTAACAATAGGTGCCTGTTTGTTTTTGCTTACTCTGAAAAGTCATGGAGAGGTGTAGGTAGAAGCTACCAACAACAACAGTAGCTCACCCCAGCAGCCTCCAGCAAGGAAGCCAGATAGTGGCCCAAACCTTATCCTGTCATCTTGCTCTGACATGTATGTTAGGGGCCTTTTCAATGACAGATCTACATATGTTGCACCAAGACAAGGGGTTCCTTGCTTCACACTAAAGTCACTGTTGTCTTTCACAGGAGATGGTGTTATCAAATTTCTGTCCAGATCCCAACCTAGATCCCAGGAACACATTTATAATAAGCCAGATGTGCATATAACCTTAAAAATTATCTCAGGCTTAGCTGGGAGTTAAGAAGGCCAATAGTTCATTTGTGTCTTACAAACAGGAAATGCAGGGAGGCAGATGGGTCACAGAATGCATAGTCATGGCTAGCAGCAAGCAGATGCCAGCTGGGTTACCTCTGTCAGAGGAGCAGCAATAGCTACCACAGGTTTGGCAGTGGGAATCACATTGACAAACTTCTGTAAAGCAGCAAACTGGGCAGAGATAATTTCCAAACATTACAAGATGAATAAATTTGCCTCAACAGAGGCAGGCTTCAGGCAATCTCTTCTACAGAAGACCTGACAGTTTTACCCCAATTATTATTTTTTATGAGCTCACATGTTACAAATGTGTGTTGCAGATGCTTGCTTTTTTCTGGTGTGTTTTTTTCCTTGCAAATTAATAGAAATTGAAATGATTTTCTTCTCAGCCGAAGTCAACTGAGGAAGGAGGGATTCCTTCTACAGGGTGCAAAACCTAAGCCTTGCCTTCTGACCAGAATAGGGGAATTAATCTCTTGAGTCCCTTTTGTGGTGACCAGGATGGCCCCTTGCAGTGAGTCCAAGTGATATTCTTAGTATAACTTGGAGATTCAGAGGGAACAAGTTACATTAATGAGAGAGGTTCTAAAAAGAGTAGTCTGGTTGGATTAAAGCATTTTATGGGTTTTGTAAAGTGTTTAACTTTGTGCTAAGCTAAGGCTTTTTGAATGGGCTGCACACTGTGAAATTTTAAGACTAGCTTTAATAAGATGGGTTATGAAATTCTTGTCTAACTATGAAGAGAAAATGAGCCAAGATTTGCTGTAGATTTATTTGTGAAACAGTATGTTATGTCCAGACACTTCAATTTCTTCACCCAGCTTGCTGCAGCTTGTTTTATTTTATAGGATTTAGTTTATGCTGTAATAGATGTTATATGAGGCAACTGGCATTATGGTAGAAAGAGTTTTCTTATATGAACATTTTTCTTATATATTATCCTTATTTAATTCTCTTTTGGGATGTCTTTTTTTGAAAAATAAAGATACTATGTCCAAACAGCATCTGTGGAAAATGAATAGATGCTTTAAGTTGGAGTTTAATGTGTAAAAAGAAGGCAAACCTAAGCAGCTGTAATTCAGGATTAACAGGTGTTCCTTTAAAGTACAAATTTTTTTTTTTTTCAAATGAACGATTAACCTGTCAGTACATGTACTACAAGTGCAACTCCTTAACAAGTGAGAACATGCAAGGTTTAGATGCCTATCAGGAGGCCTGCTTGTTTTTATTATTTTCAACTACAGTATAACATTCTTTGTGGATGCATCAAGAAGAAATATTTATATTTGTATGTTCTCTGCATAAAATTGTTTACATATATAAGACTATACCTTAAGGCTGTGTTAATTTCTGCACTACAGTATTTTAAACTAAAAAGATATAGTTGAGGTGATTCATATAGATTGCTGAAGACATGTCTGTAATCGTTTGATTTTCAAATGTTTCTGAAAAATACTCTTTTTACATCCTGAAACAGAAAAGCACCCAGCAAGGATGGGAAATTCTACAGAATGAGATACTGAAAATCCAAACAAGAAAAAATGGGAGAGGCAAATGTGGATATACGTGTATCTGAAAAAACTGACAAGAAAAAGGGACATGAAATAGAATGAGGGATAGATAAGAAAGCAGAATACAGAGTCTTCTCCAGAAACTCTAGGAGCTCTGTCAGAAACCTAAAGCTCGGAATGAGCTAAGGCTTGTGAGAGATACTAAAAATAACAAAAAGGGTTTATTTGGTGTGTTAGAAATAAAAGGAAAGCCAAAAATAATATAGATCTATTGCAAAGAGAAAGTTGCAAAGTGGTGCATGCGTTGGTGAGAAGGTAGAAATTCTTAACTCCTGTTTTGCTTCTGCCTTCTCTCAGAAGGGAATGCTGGTGATGGTTAAACCACAGGGGAAGGAAGGAACCACAGTTCAGGACAAACAAGGCAAAGGTAATAGAAAACTTGGCTAATTTAGATGAATTCAAGTATGCAGGGCCAGGTAGATTACATCTATAGTTACTGAAGGAACTAGTGGAGGTGATCACAGGACTACTCTTGCTAATCTTTGAGAAATCTTTGAGAATTGGATGACTGGTGAGGTCACAGAAGACAAGGTCTTTGAACAAGCAGCACATCCAAGAGCACTTGGGTATGCTTTAACAGGAGCTAGCGTGGGTTTGTTGCAAGCAATTTCATGCCTGACTAACCACCTCTCTTTCTCTGATAGAGTTAATAACTTAGTAGATCAGGGGAATGCTGTGTGTACTTAGTGTACCTGGAGTTTAGCAAAGTTTGTGACCAATATTCTTCATAAAATGGTGAAATGTTGCTCAAGTGATATTACTGTTAGAGGGACTCACACCCAAAGCATGCTAGGTAACATCTCCAGTTTAGCTTTGAGTACTGGCCTCTGCCCTGGACCCTGTGCTATTCAACATATATTCAACATATTTGGAGATAACATAAAATTGAAAGGGTTGACTAATACTTTAGATGAACAACTTAAAATAAATTAGACTTGAGCAATGGGCTGAAATGAATCAGATGGAATTAAACAGGGAGAAAGGTAAAGTTCTGTATCTGGATATTAAACATGTACAGCAGCATGAAGTAGTTGCTAAAAAGGCAATTCTATGTTTGGGTATATTATCAGGAGCATAGAGTTCGGTTTGCAGGAATAAATTGTTTCATTCTGTTCTGCTTTGGTCAGATTCTCTAAGTTCAGAAGAGGGCTACCAAGATGGTAAGGGTCTGGAAACCATGTCCCCTCAGCAGTGGCTAAAGGATCTAGGTATGAGAGCCAGCTTGGTGTCATGGTGAAGATGCTGGGCTAGAAAGCAGGAGACTGTGAGTTCTAGGCCTCCCTTAGGCATGAAAGGTGGCTGGGGACTTTGGGCCAGTCACACACTCTCAGCCCAACCACCTCATAGGACTGTTGTTGGGGGATAGGAGGAGGAAGGAGTAATGGGTATATTTGCCACCTTGAGTTATATGTAAAAAAGGATTTTAAAAATCTAAGGATGAGGATGTATAACCTAGAGAAAAAACAGCTGAGGTGAGGGATGATAACAGTCTTCAGATATCTAAGTAGTTATTATACAGAAGATAACCTCTGTTGCCTCACTGGGTAAAGCTACAGAAACTGGATAGTCATTTGCCAGAGATGCTTTAGTGGATCCTGTACTGGGCAAGGAGTTGGTTTAGATTACCTCTATGATTCTATAGCATAACTAGTCCAAAGTGTCATACAACAGGAGAAAAACCATATTCCAAAGTAGAAAGCAGATAGGAGGAGGAAAAGTTTCCGTGTTGGTGATGATAATGCTAAGCCAGGGACTTTAACCATGATTTGTTGAACAAGGCTTGCTTGCACTTAAAGCTAAGCCATAATGGATAGGATCAGACACTACAATAAATAAAAAATGAAAAAAATGCATTTTCTCATACATGAACCACCTTCCATGGAATAAAGATTACGGTTGGATTTTTAGATTACATTAATGTGTATACAGTATATCAAACATTACACTTGTTTATCCTAAAACATTTACAAAAATCATTATAGAGATGTTGGCAGTAGTTCCTTTATTTAGCTTATTGAAGCTTTTATACTAAGAAACAGTATTTTGCTGGTTGGAACACTGAAACTGTTGATTACTGCAAAATTAGAATTCTAAAAAGATTGCTGTGTCATTTCATATTTTTAACTAGCGTTCATCAAAATAATAGCAGTGAGTCAGTCTTGTGGCTGCCTACTTTTGATCATGCTGATGTATATAATATTTAGACAGTGCTTGCGTGTGCAAAATAATACCTGTCCTGGAGTTTGGATATTGAATTTTAATATTCAGTTGAAATGCACAGGATAACAAGACAATACCTAGATATTTAAAAATGTGTGTAAAAAGTATTTTGATTAAGATATAAAAGGAACCTTAATGTATTTTGGATCCAAAACTTATATCAGGTTAATCTTGTCTCCATTTTTGAAGGTTCTGAAGGTTTTAAATGACTGTTTGAATGTGGAGTATAGGTTATTGTTGAAAATATCTTGGTTTTTCGTTTTAATAAAACAAAAGAAAAATTGCTGAAAGCTAAGTCTCCATTTGTCCTTTCTCAAGGATAGGGGGATCTCAGGTGATAGGGGGAGATATGCCCAATTAAGTGCAAAATTCCAGAGGTTAGCCAGAAGAGATAAGGAATTATTTTTAAACAAGCAATGCGCAGAAGTGGAAGAAGACAATAGAATAGGAAGGACAAGAGACCTCTTCCAGAAAATTAGAAACATCAGAGGTAAATTCCAGGCAAAAATGGGTATGATCAAAAACAAAGATGACAAGGACCTAACAGCAGAAGAAGAGATCAAGAAAAGGTAGCAAGAATATACGGAAGACCTGTATAGGAAGGATAACAATATCGGGGATAGCTTTGACAGTGTGGTCAGTGAGCTAGAGCCAGACATCCTGAAGACTGAGGTTGAATGGGCCTTAAGAAGCATTGCTAATAACAAGACAGCAGAAGATGATGGTATCCCAGCTGAACTGTTAAAAATCTTGCAAGAAGATGCTGTCAAGGTAACGTATGCCATATGCCAGCAAATTTGGAAAACACAGGAATGGCCATCAGATTGGAAAAAATCAACTTATATCCCCATACCAAAAAAGGGAAACACTAAAGAATGTTCAAACTATCGAACTCATCTCACATGCCAGTAAGGTAATGCTCAAGATCCTGCAAGGTAGACTTCAGCAATTCATGGAGTGAGAATTGCCAGATGTACAGGCTGGGTTAGAAAAGGCAGAGGAACTAGGGACCAAATTGCCAATATCCACTGGATAATGGAAAAAGCCAGGGAGTTTCAGAAAAACATCTATTTCTGTCTTATTGACTATTCTAAAGCCTTTGACTGTGTGGACCATAACAAATTGTGGCAAGTTCTTAGCGGTATGGGGATACCAAGTCATCTTGTCAGCCTCCTGAGGAATCTGTATAACGACCAAGTAGCAATGGTAAGAACAGACCACAGAACAACGGACTGGTTTAAGATTGGGAAAGGAGTACGGCAGGGCTGTATACTCTCACCCTACCTATTCAACGTGTACGCAGAACACATCATGCAACATGCTGGGCTTGAAGAATCCAAAGCTGGGGTTAAAATCGGAAAGAACATTAACAATCTCAGATATGCAGATGATACCACTTTGATGGCTGAAAGCGAAGAGGAACTGAGGAGGCTTATGATGAAGGTGAAAGAAGAAAGTGCAAAAGCTGGCTTGCAGCTAAACCTCAAAAAAACAAGATTATAGCAACCAGCTTGATAGATAACTGGCAAATAGAGGGAGAAAATGTAGAGGCAGTGACAGACTGTATTTCTAGGCACAAAGATTACTGCAGACACTGACTGCAGCCAGGAAATCAGAAGACATTTAATCCTTGGGAGGAGAGCAATGACAAATCTCGATAAAATAATTAAGAGCAGAGACATCAAACTGACAACAAAGGTCCGCATAGTTAAAGCAATGGTATTCCCCATAGTAATATATGGCTGCGAGAGCTGGACCATAAGGAAGGCTGAGCGAAGGAAGATCGATGCTTTTGAACTGTGGTGTTGGGGGAAATTCTGAGAGTGCCTTGGACTGCCAGAAGATCAAACCAGTCCATCCTCCAGGAAATAAAGCCAGACTGCTCACTTGAGGGAATGATATTAAAGGCCAAACTGAAATACTTTGGCCACATAATGAGAAGACAGGACACCCTGGAGAAGATGCTGATGCTAGGGAGAGTGGAAGGCAAAAGGAAAAGGGGACGACCAAGGGCAAGATGTATGGATGATATTCTAGAGGTGACAGACTCGTCCTTGGGGGAGCTGGGAGTGGCGACGACCGACAGGAAGCTCTGGCATGGGCTGGTCCATGAAGTCGCGAAGAGTCAGAAGCGACGGAACGAATAAACAACAACATGGTGATTTCTCCAGTCACTGTAAACTCATTTGAAGCTGTGTAATGTTTGCCTACCCTAAACACGCTCAGACTCACAAGCGGGAGCTTGAATTAAATCTGGTTTATTTAAGAATATGTGCAAGTACAAAGAAAGCTGAGAATGAGCAGAAGCGCGCCAAATACAATTTAAAAACCCTTGGTGCGAATGCAAGCCCTCCCCCCGTACAACCGTTTCAAGTTCCCCATTCCCAGGTGCCCCTAACGAGTTCAGCTAATCAATGGGCAACAAGACCTTGGACACCACCGATAACCCAAACACATTCCATCTCCAAGAAAACAGATATACAGCCTGGTACAAGGTCTCCTAGCAGCTCCCTCCCAGCCAGGACACGCATCAGCACCATGGCATGCGAAACGTTACGATGTAAATCAAACATTGAAGCGGTGAACATGACAAGCTGTAAATGAAGACTTGTGTTCATACACTTATATGCATGTGATATGGGAGACAGTAGCGCATAGATCTAATTATAGACAAAATCTGCACCCATTTTGGACAGTTCTATTCATACCTTGAGACAGCCAGTTTGGTGGAGTGGTTAAGGCATCAGGCTAGAAACCAGGAGGGCCTGAGTTCTAGTCCCACCTTAGACACAAAGCCAGTCACTCTCTCTCAGCCCTCTCCGGCTGCTGTGGTGCCAAAATATGGCATTTGACTCAGATGGGACAACATTTCCAGGGTTTAGGAGTGGTTAGACCTAGCTGAAGGCTGACACATTTTTTGTTTATCTTCTATTCTTATTAAATTGTTAGATTTATATCCTGCCTTTCTTCCAAGAGCTCAAGCACTCCCTTCACAACAACTTGTAAGGTAGGTGGGGCCAAGGGTTGGTGATTGGCCCAAGTCACCCAATCAGCTTCCATGGCTAAAGGGTAGATGTAAAAATGTAAAAACAATGTGTTACGTTTTTAGTATGGTTTTATATGTTTTTAATTTGTAGCTTCTTGTTTTTTACTGATTTTTTAATGGTTGTAAGCTGCCCAGAGTCATGTATGTGAATAAATAAATCACATTTTCTGGGGGCTGCAGAAAAATAGTTCTGAGATTGAATGCCAGTCTCAGAAATAAGGCTTTAATAATCTGTCCTCCAGCTCGAAATTTATTAAATGAAGCAAAGTTCAACATTCCTAGAAGACTATGCTAAAGACCACCCTAATGGCTAAGGCATGGGCAATTTTGACTGCTTTTGTCTTTGCAAACATGGCAAAAGACTTCAACCTTGTTTGTTTACCTCTAATTGCAGATACGAGAAGGTACCTGTAATCTTGGTTGGAAATAAAGTGGACCTGGAGAGTGAGAGAGAAGTTTCATCAAGTGAAGGTAGAGCTCTGGCTGAAGAATGGGGTTGTCCTTTTATGGAGACATCTGCTAAAAGCAAAACAATGGTGGATGAGCTCTTTGCAGAGATTGTCAGACAGATGAACTATGCCTCTCAACCAGATAAAGATGACCCATGCTGCTCTGCATGTAATATACAATAGCATTTCAAGGATGGAATTGGACCTAATTTGCTGTATTTTGGGTAAGGTGACAGAATAGACTATTTCACTTTGTGATTTAAAATTGGTTCTCTTGGGCTAAAATCCAAAGTGTAGTAGCACTGAACCTCCAAGTGAAACATAGATATTGATCAATTTAATAAAAAATTGAGGATAAGCTTCACTTGCCTGCAGCACATCTTCTGCATGTACTATTCTCTGGCTTAGCCAACAGATTTACAGGGTGAGCACAATCAGTGCATGTTGGCTTGTCAGGTAACAGCTACTGCTTTAAATTAAGAGAAGTTTTTGGTGAAAAGGAGAGCACCAGCAAAGACCTTTTGCACTCTGCATATTCTGTACTGATAAGTAAAGATTTAACAAAATGTACCTACTTACTGAATTTCAGGACTTTATCACTTGTGGCCAAATCAGTCCAATATGCTAATTTCATTTTTGACACAAGTGTTGGTAAATTTATTGGCAAACTGATATAGTTCTCTGTTATTTCCTTTATATTCATTATTTTCTGTTATCCCATAATGCAAAAAGGAAAATACTCCATCCGTACTTGAACTTAAAGAGAGAAGCTCTGAAAAAAAATCAACAGCTTATAAAGAGAACATAGCAACCCTAGAATGTGTTAAATATTCTGCATTGTTGCTCAGAAAATGGTGGATTGCTTCAACTGCTGTTCAGTCAAGAAACCAAACCAGCCCTTGCTTTACGGAGCAGGAAATGCATTAAGCGCTTTACTGATCCAGGAAGAAGCAACCACGATGGGGTAAAGAGAATTGTTTGGCCTTACTAATGAGGAACATTGCTAGCACATTAACAAGCACCACCTTGTAAGGAAAATGAAGCCATGTTGTATCCAGATGTTCCTTTTTGCAGAAACCTCATGGGGGCTGTAAAAGCATCCTGCATTTTTTAGTTTAAAGATACCAGTTTATTTCTGCCTTTAAGGGCTGTGTCTTTGACGTGATATTGTGGAATTTAATTTTGCCATTTTAAATCTTTAATGTTGGCAATTCTGGTTAACTCTGTAGAATTACTTTGACTCAGAAGTTGAATACAAAATATTTTAATTCCATGTGGGAATGAGAAAAGGATTTGTGTCTTCAATTGCCTAACATGCTAGTCAGGTGCTGCCATAAAGTGATCCTGTTGCCCTGGTTATTGCTGTGACAAGTAGTGAGTGAAAACATTGTTTTTAAATGGTGCTCAGCCTCTGATTTTATTTTAAATAGCAGTGAAATACTTAAAATTTGCATGACTAACAGCACCAATTATATCTATTGTGTCTTACAATCCAGAAAGTTTCCAATCAGAAAGTCTAAGATTGAAATGGTGGAATGATAATGGACCTTGATGGATAAATTGGCCTTTAAAATACAATACCATTGAGCCTGTGGTCCAAATACTATCCTGCAATTTGGTCTCTCTATCTTGTGAAGTAGCTCTGTAATTTCTTGTGTAGATGAGTGGAAAGGAATGTATGTGCTGTGTGTGGGTGTGAGTGTGTTGGTGGGTGCAACTTTTTACAAATGCTGTAATGAATTTGAGTTCTGAGATCTTGTCTCGATCAGCAGAAAACAAACTGCAATCTAAAGGGTATTAAAAGCAAATGAATTTTAAAAGCGTTTTTAAAAAAACGTTAACAACACTTGGCCACTTTATATCTTACACAGTAGAACACATTTAATTTCGATCAGATCAGTTTTTAATAATTATGGATGATTATTGGCCTTCGTCCTTGAATTAGTTTCCCTTCATAAGAAAGCAAAGAGTTGTCATTTAAACATGAGGTCCTATTTTAGAAATGTAATTCCTTCCCAAACCACTTTCTCAGCTCTGGGAATTATTAGACTTTAGTGCATCTCATATTGGCAACTTCCATGTATTAAGGTAAGAATTATGAATTACAATTTCTAAATTCTTTTAGAAGAAATATTATGCAGCACTAGCTTTGAAGAAAATAATTAATTTCACTGATCAAATACAAATGAAATAAACAGGTATAGAAGAATGTTGATTGCATCTTACACTGATTCCCAAAATATGTCCTGTATTGCATGTCAGATTATTTGATGTAAGAAAAATGAGGGGCATAAATGGCATTTCTTATTTTTGTTAAGGCACTATTTTGATAGGAAGTCTTTGTGTTATTTGAAAACATACACAAAAGTACTTCCTAGTGCATAATGTTCTTTTACAGGCTAAACATACATTCACACAAAAGTAGGTGATATGCTAATTCCAAGAACTCATTTATATGCTACTTAGATTCTGTCACTGAGTGGTATATTTGACCAAAATGTTTTAAATCAACAGAGGGATATTTAAGGCTACCATTAATTATGTTTGTGTGGATTCCCTCTCTCCCATGTTGTGTGTTTAGACCAGCAGAGTTAGTGGCAGCTAAAGGAGGTTCCTAGTGCCAATGCAAGAGTGTTCCTTTGTCAATTCCCTATCCTTTCTTCACAATTTGTAGCGGTGGGCGACTTTGTCATTTTCTGGCCATCGCTGTGTTAGTAAAGATCATCTTGCCATTGGCTATCCCAGAATATGGGTTTTAAAAAAATAGATCAAAGCAGGCATATTAATCTGGGCTACATGGTCACTCTGACTCTGTGCCCCTGAATATATAGCTATGTCACCATTCAAGCATACAACCTGTAACCTCTATAAAGTAATGATGACATTTTCCCATCTATCTGCTCAGCAATATTATATGCCTTGGGAGTTGCTTGTCAAGAATAACTACCCATCCTAATCAGATCCATTAGTAATAACCTGGGAGGGAGGGCTAACATGCCTTAAAATATTATCAGTTCATCCAAAGACCCACAGTTCGTTGTGTAGAGCTTTGTATTTTTGTGCAGCTGTCAGTTCCTCATTTCCTTTGAAACTGGTTAGGCAAACATCTGTTCAGAATGTTTTTTAAGATGATTCAGTACACATGCAAACGCTGTCTTGATAGCAATTTCTGCGGACTTTCTCATCTGGTAGTACTGACAATAGATACAGTGTATCCCTTTTTTAAAGAATTGGCATTATATTTTTGTCAGCAAACATGTTAGTATTTTCTGTGTCACATATGCTGCCTAAAGGCTTAGGGTGAGGTGACACATGGTCTTTCATCAACATACAACTGAAATAACTGCGAAACTCCATGATAAAGCAAATTTGGCAACTTCAGGATTTTACTGTGCATTATTCCTTTATGAGTTTTTGATCAGGAGTTTAAAAAGGGATTGCAGTGTGTTTTTGCAAACTAGATTTAACCATTGACAATTTGATTTCTAGAGCTGAATAAACATATTTAACAATTGATTGTTGACCTGTTACAACTGATAAATGAAAAAAATTACATTTTATAAGGTATCAGTTGTTTAAATCAAACTATTTCAAAATCAATCAAATTGTACATAGAACTCAATGCAAACTCAGCAGTTGTATCTGGAGTTAAATTATTTTAACAAATAAATTTATTTAATGAAATGTCTGTTGGATCGTCTTGTATTCCTTTTTATTCAAGAATAAAACAAAAAGCCAACTACATTCTTCACTTGTTCAGAATTCAGATATCCTTTATTAGAATGCCTCTTTGAAAAGGAGCATATTTGTCATACATTTTTAGTGAAAAAAGTTTTGCACTAACTGATATTGATTCACTGCTGCATTGTTGTCATGTCAGTACTGCTAAAATCCATCATTATGTACGATAGCGGTAAATACTGGATAGTTCTTGTTCGTAAGTCATGTGAGTCCTCTGACACCAAAGACTGCTGTGAGAACTCTGTATTCCAGAGCTAGTGCTGTGAAGATTGACAAATGTGGCTAATTGTACACAGCCATCAGCTGGTCCTGCATTTGATAATTGGATCCATTCATTCAGCCAGCCAGTTTTGGCCCAAGTCCCTTTGGAGGGCTCTAAGTAGCATTGCTTCTATGGATTAGTGTGTGTGTTGCAAACAAAAGTAGCTGTATAGAGTAATGCAGACCAAATTATCTTGTTTGTTCTTTCCCTCCCCCTTATCACAAATAAATTGACATTTCTATAAAGTTTTCAACAGTGCTAATGTTTTAAAATGTTTCTTCATCTTGTAAACGTTGAAGAAGACAGAAAGAGAAAATTTGTTGCTTGTTTACTTCAGTAAACCTTTACAGAACATATGAAAGCCAATGATGCAATGAATTCAATTTTTTTTCTTTTAGGCAATATAAGAAAATCTTAATATTGGAGCACAGACCTGTAAAAAAAGTTGCCATGTCAATATTTATATTTGTATTTGAAACATTAATATTTTATTCTTTAGCTGAAAAGAGTGTAGGAATGGTTCTGAAATATGAACCAGATAGTCCCTACTTTGAGAACAGATTAAGGGTGCTCTCAGAAAGCAGTTGGCTGCAAACATCAAGGATTTAAATATGTAAGAGTTTTCTAATAAATCACTGCTTTGGGAAAAGAAACATAGAAGTCTTCCTATGCCGTAATTCAGTTTGCTAGCCACCAGGCAACAACTTTCTCCTGGCTGTAATTATTCAAGACCAAGCTGCTGAGTCCTCTGCTTTATGGTGCTCAGCTTTGTGCTTATAAAGACAAGAAAGCATTGGAAGAAACAGCCCAGGTTTTTATAGGCTATGAACCTAATGGTTTTCCTTGTTGAGGCTGATGAGAGATCCTACCAACAAATGTATTAACTAAAATTAGGCTCAGATGGTTCTTTGGCCCAGTTAATCCTAGACAATGTTGATTTCCTCTTGGGAAAAAAAACATAGCCTCAGACTTGGATTATTATGATCTTTATTAATGCATCAGGACCCAAGAGGGCCAACCTAGACATTAAACTGCAAGAAAGATAGAATCTCTGTTTACTGCAATGGTGAACCCTATTAGAGATCTATCTTTAATTATTTTTATAATATCCACACAGGAGAACATTTATATTAGCCAGAATCAAGAGTTCAGTTGAATGGGCTGGCATGGCTTGAATTTCAGTTTTTCCCCATTGTGGGGAAAAAAGTGCTTATTAAGACACAAGGGGTACATATGACATATAAAATGTGTTCTGAATGTGGAGTGTCCACAGTTTGATCAACCAAAACTCAGACAATTCTGACTGTTCTGCATCATTAAAACAAAACTGCTTTCAGCTGTGGGATTCAGGACAAGCTTCTTGGGCTATAAAAAAATCTAGATTCCCACCACATAGCAGCAAAGAATTGGGATTTTCTGTATTTTTTTGCTGCCATCTAGATTTGGACATTCAGATTTTTGCAATCCTGATTGGGTAGGCCTAGCCTTCATTGAACTCATTTTTTTGCTGCCAGTCTCAATTCCTCCCACCCACTGTCTTTGATTATTGGTCTTTCCCCAATCCCTCTTCACATCTTAGACAATTAGGCTCCTTGTGATCCTGATATCAAGTTGCATATGATTGCAGAGACCACATTCTCTGCAATAACATCTCTTTAGAGAAGGCAATTCCGCTCCAAGCAATTGCAGAGGAGAAAAACCTAAGGCTTCCTCTGTCCATAACCCCCTCTCATAGCTGGTGGGTAGTCAGCACCAATTTTATTGCCACATACTTGTCTGTATGCATTGGAGGTTGAACCAACTGTCTGGAAGGCTGACTCTTCCCTGACACTATTGCTGCTGCTCCCACATCAATCATCTTCATAACAACCCTTGCTGCCTAGAAAAAGCGGGTTTTGCTGAATCAGACTATAAAGCAATACAGCTTTAGCTGTTAATGGCAGAGACTCACAAAAGCTACTTCATCCTGAGCCATTCTTTATTCAGGTGGCTGCTTGTCAGATGATATTCTATACCCCCCACTCCCACTCCAAACTTTCTGCTGTTGCATCTACAGACTGCAGAGCTCCAACTCTGCCTCCTCTAGCCAGAACACTTATCCATTCAGGCTTTCCTGTGACTCTGAGTCACATTACGGTCATCCTAGCTTCCATTTGAGAACACTTCTGGTAAGATAAGGAGGAAGGATTCTGTCATTTGTGAATAGGAAGGGGGCATGGGGCAGAGTTAGGTTTGGCTGTATATCACCTAAAACAGAACACTTGAAAAACTTTCCTCCTGAAGCAACCTCATTGGATTTATATCTGAAGCAAAATATTGGAAATGGTTTCTGAGTGAATGACTCAAACTATGCTTCAAGTTATTCTTACATTTGAACCATTTTGTATATTGGAGTTCACACTTTGCAAATCAACATACAAATGAGAAAAGTTTTATGTGCCAAAATCAGTTTTTTAGAATTTTGCAATGTGGTTCACAAATTAAGAAATGTGCACAAAAGCACATGCAGAGTTGATTATGATTATGTGCCATCAGTTGTTTTCAACTCCTAGTGACCACATAGATAGATTTTCTCCCTGACGTTCTATCCTTCCCCTCCCAACGGTGTACTCATCACCACTGTAACTGAGTCCCTCCCCCTTGCTGCTGGTCGTCCTCTTCCTCTATTTCCTTCTACCTTTCCCAGCATTAGAGCCTTCTCCAGAGAGCTGGGTCTTTGCAGCTTGTTTGTTCTGTTATCCCAGAGGGGTAGCAATGCTATTTTTTTTTAAATTTTTTAATCTGTTCAATCATGTCCGATTCTTAGAGACTATCTGCACAAGTCCCTGCAATTTTCTTGGCAAGGTTTTTCAGAAGTGGTTTGCCAATGCCTCCTTCCTAGGGCTAAGAGATAATGACCAGTCCAAGGTTACCCAGCTGGCTTCGTGCCTAAGGTGGGACTAGAACTCACGGTCTCCCAGTTTCTAGCCTGATGCCTTCATCACTACACCAACTGGCTCTCAGCAATGCTAATTAAGAAATCTCAAATTATATAGTTATAATATAATTTTGGATGTTGATGGATATTATATGATTTTGGTGACTAATGAAAGACAATTACATTTACTAAACAGAAGTTGCCTATAGATGTAGAGCATTATGCTATCATTTGTTTCTTCTTGTTTATATTGATATTTAAGAAAAATGTTCTACAGTATTCTTACTTTTTTTCTCCTATTGACGTTTGTGGTGCATGCTGATTTTTAAAATTGATTTGCCTTGATCTGAATCATGGTATGTTTTTTCATCATAAAATAAAATATTTTAAATTTTGGATAATGTTGTCAATTGTTTCTTGGAATGTTAAAGGTTTGAGATGTCCAGTCAAGAGGAGAAAGGTTTTTTACAAACTGATTCCATTGGAACTGGAAGAGAGTTTTTGTTTTTCTGTTTTCTTTGTTTTTCTGTTTGTTTTGTTTTGCATGTTTCCCTGATGGGAAACATAGATCCATATCTCTCTGATGGGAAACATTTAGAGTTGGATTGATATATTTGTGACAAATCTAACTTGGCTAAGGGAGTAGTTATTTATTAAATTTTCCAATTTGATGGGCAAAAAAGGAATTTTAGATAATGGAAATTATTTTGAAACTTTTGGCTACTAGGTTTTTAGTAATTATTATACCTAGATGTTTTGCTAAACTTTAAATGGCCTGGCGGAGTGGGTTGGCAGCACGGCAGACCAGCAGCGTGGCAAACAGGCAGACCAGCCTGGAAGGGCCTGCCGGGCAACGTGACAGACCCAGGGGTGCCCAGCACAACAGACTTGGGCAGGGGGAGGTAATGAGCCAGACCCCGTGGATGAAGTGGTGGGGGCGAGTAACCTTTGCGGTGCCATGAATTGTAACATCACAGGGGACCCAGGTGGTACAACGGACTTCGGTGTGGCAGACCTTGGTGGTGAGGAGCAATGGGCCTGGAGTTGAGAACTTGGCCATCCCCTCCCAACCTACCCAGAGATGGTGGAGAGCTGTTGGGGCCCCTCCAGTGCAAATGAGGACTCCCTCCTGGGGATGAGATGAGGGGAGTCTGGGAGTGTTTGATGGTGTGGAAGGGCACTCACCTCCTGAGTGAAAAACAGGAGGTGAGAGGGACTGAATGAGATGCCCCCTTGCTGACCAGTGAGCAAGGCCAAGTGGGTGGCATAGTGAGTGAATAGTGAATGGGTTGGTGATGGCTGGGTCCAGATGGTGCTGAGAGTATGAATTGGTGTGCTGGAGGACCTGCTATTGACCTGTGAGTAACTGAGTATGTGTGAGGGTGTATGAGTGGATGAAGGGACCTCTATTTCGAACCAGGGACTCCGGAGGCCCAGGAGCGGGACTAGATGGATTTGGAATCTCGGGGGGCTATAGGGTGGGTCATATCATTGAAGTGAGAGGCAGGGGATTCTATGGTGGGAGCCGGAGGGTGGGCCATCTTCAGGGAAGACGCCCCTGGTGTTTGCTACCAGTGGTGTATTCTGGCCCTTTGTGCTCAGACAGCAGACCCAATGAGGCCCTGGCTTTTGGCTGCTGCTTTTGAATGCCAGGTCAGTTAACAACAAGGCCCCCCTCATACGTGATCTGATCATTGAGGAGGGGGTAGACCTGGCATGTATTACCAAGACCTGGCTGGTGCCGGTACCCCTTTTGGAAATTTGCCTGGCTGGGTTTATGGTATGGCACCAGCCGAGACCCCAGGGCATGGGAGGAGGGGTGGCTGTTGTCATCCGGGAGTCTCTAGTGGCCTTCAGGGGTGCTGCTCCACAAGTGTCTGTCTGTGAGACCCTGTTCTTCAAGTTGGGTTCCTGAGAACAGTTGGTGTTGCTACTGTACCAGCCACCCTGCTGCGTAGCAACCTCCCTGCCTGAGCTGCTGGAGGTCATTACAAGATTGGCAGTGGAGTTCCCCAGACTTATGGTTTTTGGGGGACTTCAACCTGCCATCCCTGGGGCATGCCTCAGAAGCAGATCAGGAATTCATGGCTATCATGGCGGCCATGGGCTTGTCCCAGATCATTTGGGACCCGACTCAAGACAGTTGTCTCACCCTGGATGTGGTTTTCTTGTCGGAGCAGTGGCAATGTGACCTGAGGGGAGAGTTACAGCTGTCCCCATTGTCATGGTCAGATCATGCCCTGGTGGCCTTGAGATTCTCCTATGCCGCACCCCTCTTCAGGGAGGCAGGACCCATTCGATTGGTCCACCCCCAGCGACTGTTGGACCCAGTAGGATTCCAGAGGAAGCTGGGGGTTATACCCAAGTGTCTGCTGCATGATCCAGTGGAGGCCCTGGCTGCTGCCTGGAATAGGGAGGCAGCCAGAGCCTTGGACAGGATTGCATCTGTGCGGCCTCTCTTACCCCATCAAATCCAACACTCCCCATAGTTTATGGAGGAGCTGAGGGTTCTGAAGAGGGCTAAATGCCACTGGAGGAAGACAAAGACCAAATCCGACTGAACTCTGGTTAGAGCCACTATTAAGGCCTACATTGTGGAGATAAGAGCGGCGAAGCGCCAATACTTCTCCGCCCTTATTGCGTCCGCGGACTGCCGCCCCACAGCCCTGTTTAAAATTACTCAATCCCTTTTGGGGAAGGTGGGCAGAGTTTTCTGAGCATCTGCAGGACAAAATTGTTCAGATCCGTTCCAAGTTAGACTCCAAGCATGAGGCATGGTCCATGGAGACACCAAGGGAGCGTACTTACCCAGTTATCTGGGAACAGTTTGATCCTGCTGGACCCAAGGAAATGAACAGGACCCTCCAGACAGTAAATGCCACCACTTGCCATCTAGACCCATGCCCCTCCTGGCTGGTGAAAGCAGCCTGGGAGGTGATGTGGTTGGGTCCAGGCGATGGTTAATACATCCTTGGGGGAGGGAGTGTTTCCAACTGCCTTTAAGGAGGTGCTGTTGCACCCCCTCCTCAAGAAACCATTGCTGGACCCTACTGGACAATTTTCTTTCAGTCTCCCACCTACCCTTTTTGGGGAAGGTGGTTGAGAAAATGGTGGCATTGGACCCGGAAGCAAACTGGTACCCAGTGCAGCTTGCGCAGCAGAGGTGTTATATGTGTCCTTGTAGGGGCACCAAAGATAGTTCTCCTGGCCATGGCTGCTATGGGTTCTGGATGAAACAGATTATCTACCTTTCAGTCAGGTGTCAGGCCTGGATATGGGATGGAAATAGCATTGGTTGCACTGATGGACAATCTCTGGGGGGCACAGCATGGTGGCAGTGCATCCATCCTTGCTCTTCTTGACCTCTCAGCGGCTTCTGATACCATCGACCATGGTATCCTTTTGGGGCGGCTCAGGGAGTTGGGGGTGGGTGACATGGTTTTGCGCTGATTCACCTCCTTCTTCCAGGGCCGTTACCAATCGGTGGTGATAGGGAGTGAGAGATCCGACCCTCGACCCCTCCTTTTTTGGTGCTGCAGAGTTTGGTGCTCTCTCCGCTCCTTTTTAACATCTACATGAAACTCTGAGTGAGATCATCTGTCATCACGGGATGAGGTATCATCAGTATGCTGATGATACTCAATTATACATCCCCATCCCGGTAAGTGATGCTGTGCCTGGGGGCTGTGGGGGTCTGGATGGGGAACAACAAGCTTCAGCTCAACCCTGGTAAGACAGAGTGGCTGTGGGTTAATGGCTGTTCTGTATCTGGGACTTCGTCATCTTTGGCTCTGAATGGGGTTGCACTGCTCCAAACAGACCCAGTGCATAATCAGAAGGTCCTCCTGGACTCATGGCTCCTGCTCGAAGAGCAGATGGCAGCCGTGGCCAGAAGAGCTATCCTTGGTGCCCCTAGTAAAGATAAAGGTTTCCCTCGACGTAAAGTCCAGTCGTGTCCGACTCTAGGGGGCGGTGCTCATCTCCGTTTCTAAGCCTTGGAGCCGGCGTTGTCCGTAAGGACCCATCTGTGGTCATGTGGCCGGCATGACACGGAACGCCGTTACCTTCCCGCCGAAGCGGTACCTATTAATCTACTCACATTTGCATGCTTTCGAACTGCTAGGTGAGCAGGAGCTGGGACTAGCAACGGGAGCTCACCCCGTCGCACGGATTCGAACCGCCGACCTTCCAATCGGCAAGCTCAGCAGCGCAGCGGTTTAACCCGCAGCGCCACCGCATCCCTATTGATGCCCCTAGAAGGACACATATAACACCTCTGCTGTGCAAGCTGCGCTGGGTACCAGTGTGCTTCCAGGTCCAATTCAAGGTGTTGGTTATCACCTTTAAAGCCCTACATGGCATGGGGCCAGGCTACGTGAGGGACTGCCTCTTCCCCATTACGTCAACCCGTCCCACCCGATCATGCAGAGAGGGCATGTTGAGGATCCCGTCATTAAGAGAATTCTGTCTGGTGGGGTCCAGGGGGCAGGTCTTCTCTGCAGTAGCTCCCGCCCTCTGGAACATCTTATCCCCAGAGGTGAGGTTAGCCCCATCGCTCCTGGCCTTCTGGATGAACTTGAAGATGTGGCTTTGCCACTTGGCTTGGGGCAGGGAGGGGGATAGTCATGCCTGGGGATAGCTACTTCCTTAAACTGCTCCTCCCATGCAAGGACTGAACTGGATCATAGCCATCGGGACTTTATTTTTTTCTATATTTATTAATTATTGTAATTGTATATATAATATAATATATAATAATATATATAATATATATATATAATATAATTATATATAATATATATATATAATATTATATATTCATATAATATATAGTAATATAGTGTATTTTTATATATTGTAATTATTTATTGTTTTATTGACCATTTTGTTGTGAACCGCCCAGAGTCCCTCCAGTAGGAGGAGATGGGCGGTGACAAATTAGATGAATGAATGAATGAATGAAAAAATAAATAAAATCTCTTTGTCCCCTATCCCATCCCTTATCTATAGACAAAGCATCAATTTTTCAGCAAAAAGTCCATAAAGGGTTCCCAGCTTTGTAACATAACAACATAGTTTATTTTCCGATTGAGGTGGTGATGGGCTGGGGATGCTATGACGGGACCTGGTGAGCAGACCATCTTCAGGGAAGATGCCCCTGGTGTTTGTTACCGGTAGCGTGTTTCGGCCCTCCATGGTCATACATGGCCCTGGACAGCAGATCCTTGTGAGCCCTGGTCTCCGGCTGCTGCTTCTCAACGCCAGGTCAGTGAACAACAAGGCCCCCCTCATATGTGACTTGATCACAAGGAGGGGGCAGACTGGCGTGTATCACCAAGACCTGGCTGGGCTCAGAGCGGGGAGTAGCCCTTTCTGAAATGTGCCCGGCCGGGTTTCAGGTGTGGCACCAGCCAAGACACCGGGACAGGGGAGGAGGGGCGGCGGTTGTCATCAGAGAATCTTTAGTGGCGTTCAGGGGCACTACTCTGCAAGCGGCTGGTTATGAGACCCTGTTTTTCAAGCTGGGTTACCAGGAACAGTTGAGGGTGTTGCTATTGTACCAGCCTCCCTGCTGTCTAGCAACATCCCTGCCTGAGCTGCTGGAGGCTGTCTTGGGGTTGGTGGTGGGAGTTCCCCAGGCTTATGGTGTTGGGGGACTTCAATCTGCCATCCCTGGGACGTGCCTCAGAGGCAGCTCAGGAGTTCATGGCTACCATGGGAGCCATGGGCCTGTCCCAGATTATTCGGGACCCAACTCGAGACAGTGGTCTCACCCCAGACTTGGTTTTCTTGTATGAGCAGTGGCAAAGTGATCTGAGGGGAGAGTTAGATCTATCCCCGTTGTCATGGTCAGATCACGCCCTGGTGACCCTGAGATTCTTTTGTGCTACCCCACTCTGCAGGGAGGCAGGACCCATTTGACTAGTCCACCCCCAGTGACTGATGGACCCATTAGGGTTCCAGAGAGAACCGGGGGTTATTCCTGAGGACCTGCTGCACAGTCCAGCAGAGGTCCTGGCCATGGCTTGGAATAGGGCCGGGGCCTTGGACAGGATTGCACCTGTGCGACCTCTCTTACCACATTCGACCCATCACTCCCCATGGTTCACAGAGGAGCTGAGGGTTTTGAAGAGAGTTAGACATCTAGAGTGCCTCTGGAGAAAGACAAAGACTGAATCTGACTGAACACAAGCTAGAGCCGCTATTAAGGCCTACCTTGTGGCGGTAAGAGCGGCGAAACGTATTTCTCTGCTCTTACTGCATCCGCAGAATGCTGCCCGACAACCCTGTTTAAGATCGCTTGATCTCTTTTGGGTCAGGTAGACTCAGTGATCCACTTGCAGGGCTGTTTGGAAGTTTTCGGAGCATCTGCAGCATAAAATCGCTCAGATACATTCTAAGTTGGACTCTAATTGTGAAGCAGAGTCTGGGGAGATACCAAGGGAGTGTACTTACCCTGTTATCTGGGAACGGTTTGATCCTGTTGGGCCTGAGGCAGTGGACAGGATCCTCTGGACTGTTAATGCAACCACATGCCATCTCGACCCACGCCCTTCCTGGCTGGTAAAATCAGCCCAGGAGGTGACTTGTGGTTGGGTCCAGGCGATGGTTAATGCATCCTTGAGGGAGGGAGTGTTTCTGGCTGCCTTTAAGGAGGCGCTGGTGCACTCCCTCCTCAAGAAGCCATCCCTGGACCCTACTATATTGGGCAATTTTCGCCTTGTCTCCCACTTTCCCTTTTTGGGAAAGGTGATTGAAAAAGTGGTTGCATTGCAGATCCAGAGAATTCTGGAGGAAATGGATTATCTGGACCCCTTTCAGTCAGGTTTCAGGCTGGGATATGGAATGGAGACCACATTGGTCGCACTTATGGATGATCTCTGGCAGGTGCGGGATGGAGTGAGTGCATCCATCTTGGCTCTCTTGGACCTCTCAGCAGCTTTTGATATCAACTATGGTATCCTTTTGGGGCGGCTCAGGAGGTTGGGAGTGGGCAGCATAGTTTTGCGCTGGTTCACCTCATTCCTCCAGGGCCACTCCCAATCAGTGGTGATAGGAGAAGAGAGATCCAACCCTCAACCCTTCCATTGGGTGCCGCAGGGTTTGGTTCTCCTATTCAACATCTATGTGAAACCGCTGAGTGAGATCATCCATCCCCATGGGATGAGGTATCATCAATATGCTGATGATAGTTATATATCACCATCCCGGGTGAGATAAGTGATGCTGTGACCGCCCTCTCTCAGTGCCTGGGGGCTGTGGTGGCCTGATGGGGGACAACAGGCTTCAACTGAACCCTGGTAAGATGGAGTGACTGTGGATTGATGGCCCCTCAGTTTCCAGGAAGTTGTCATCTTTGGTTCTGGATGGGGTGGCACTGCCCCATTCGGACCCTGCAAAAAATGCTTCAACAACTTGATGCTGAAAGCAGAAAGGTGGGTCTAAAGATGAATCACACTAAAAACAAAATATATGCAGACAGGGAACCTTCCAAAATTCCAAATGAGGCTTCAGAATGAACTTATCAAAGACGTTCATCAGTATGTCTACCTGGGACAGCTAATCTAAATGAACAACGATCAAAGAGAACTGGTCAGAAGAAAGAAAGCTGGATGGGCTAGATACATCTCCATTAGGGAAGCCTTACAGAATGAGAAGATGGACGAAAAACTGTGTGCTAATCTTTTTAATTCAACTGTCTTATCCGCAGTGCTATATGGAAATGAGATATGGTCACTAACAAAGGCAGAAGAGGAAGAGCTTTCAAGAGTAGTAAGGGCTATGGAAAGATCCATGCTGAAAGTTTCTCTCCGAGACCACATCCGAAGCAGCCAGATTAGAACACAAAGTGTTCTAACAACAAAATGATGTTATCGTCGAATATCGAAAACAGAAGCTATGTGGAGCAGGACATGTCGCTCACATGTTGGATGGCCATTGGACAATAGCAGTTGCTGAATGGTATCCAAGAGAAATAAAAAGACCTATTGGCCAACCTCCAAAGAAATGGGAAGATCCAATAGTCAAGGACTTTGGCCAAACCTGGAGAAGGAAAGCCAGAATTCAAGACAAATGGAAAGCGAGTTGTGACCAGCAGGACTCTGTCCAGTGACAGTCTGGTCAATCAAGGTGATATCATAAATTATATCAATATACCTCTTTTCATTCTAATATTTCAGTCTTTTCAGTGAAAGTAGATTATACTATAAGTTACTATACTATAAGTTACTATTGTACTATAATTTACATGGGGATATAATTAATTTAAATTATAATTTACATATATGGGGATCATTTGTTTAAGCCAATATTTGAATCTTAGTGGGGTGGACTAGACTTGTGATCTGGAGGTCTTCCTGGACTCCTGGCTCCTGTGGGAGCAGCAGGTGGAGACTATGGCCAGGAGAGCCCCCACCCAGCTGGGCACACAACTGTGACATTACTTCAAACAGAAAGCACTGAAGATGGTCAGACAGCCCTGTCATTTCCCATGTGGATCACTGTAGTTCACTTTATATGCGGTTGTCCTTGAAGACTGTTCCTCTTTCTCCTTCTTCCCTTTCCCCTGCCCTCCCCCAATCTGTTTTGGGTAGTTCAAGCTTTTCTTCCCAGGAAAGTAAAAGTACATCCAAGCTAGGAAGGAAATAAGCAACTGTGGGAGAGGGGAGGATGCAAAGGTGGTGCGCATTTAAAACCTTAAGAAATTTGGGGGATTACATGGGCTTGAGAATTACATGCAGAATATTCGGTTAAGTTAAATGAGTGCTGGGGGGCACCAAAATGGGCATGGAATCCATGTTTGCCCCGGGTGACACAGACCCTAGTTGCGGCCCTGTATAAGACAAGATGAGAGAATTGTGGCAGTAAAGATTTTAAAAGAAACTTATAAGTTAAGGGCTTTTGCAGATGACTTGGTGTTGGTTTTGGAAGATTCTTTTAAAGAGAATTGAAACATTAATAGGAAAACTAAAAGAGTTTGGTACATTAGCAGGTTTTAAGATTAACAAATAGAAGATGAAGACGCTAACAAAAAACATGAAAATAGAGGATCAAACAGAATTGATGAATAAAACAAGTTTTAAGATTGAGAAGAATGTAAAATATCTGGGTATCATCATGACAAATATGAATTGACAGAATGTTTCTGTCAATAACATTGGCCTTTTCTTCAATTAACACAGATTTGTGTTTGCAAAATTCATCATGACATATACTAATGATTTATTTAGTGATCTTCTATGAAAAACATAACACATCCAATTTTTGACAATTGTTGAATTGCAGAATGATGTTAGTTCTTTTGATTTGAAATAAATTAGATGACCATCTTTTAAATTACATTCTCAGTACCTTCCTGTTAAGCCAGCCTTTCTCAACCTTTTGACCCTGGAGGAACCCTTGAAATATTTTTCAGGCCTCGAGGAAGCCCTGCACATTCAGGCTCAAATGCAGGCCAGAAGTTACAAAATTACTATATTCGTTTCTTATGTAGGCCTGTATATATGCATTAATAGTATTCTTAAACTAAAAGTAAAGAATGAAACTTACCTCTTTAACGTGAAGTTGCCTGAATTTGAAATAATTTTTTTAATAAATTATGATCTCCCAGGGAACCCCTAGTGACCTCTCACGGAACCCTAAGGTGCCACGGAACCCTGGTTGAGAAACCCTGTGTTAAGCACACATTCACTGCAAACCTGTTCCTTTAACCTGGTTGCCTTTCCTGCTAATCTGTCATGATTTCTTAACATTCCATGTTTTTCCCCTCTCCCTTCCAATTAATAATTTAGACAGTGATTCCAATGAATCTTTTTCACAACACAGCTTTGTAGTTCTAATGGCACAAATTATATTGTTTTCAAGGGTCTGAAACACCCAGCTATTATCACTAAAAACATGGTTTGGCAAATCTTTCATCACCAGGCAGATGTTTTTGCTCTGCTCTTTATTAATTTATTTTTTATTTTTTTTAACAGAACACAGTCTGTTAAAAATAATAAACTGAGCAAAAGTATGTTTGTACGGGAGAACAGAGTGAATTAAATTCCATCTTTAAATACACAGCAATTACTTTATTTATTGGCTGAGGCTGCAGAACTTTTTTTAAGTTCTGGATGGAAAATGTCTGATTCTTGATTCATTTGATCATTGCACATGCAGAGTAAATCTGAATCCAAATAAACCTTACATCAGAAAATCATAGAATCCCACAATGAGGAGCTACTGAGACCATCAAGTTCAATACCTGCTCCATGCAGGAATCCAAATTCAAGCTCCTTCACAGGATAGTTAGCCTTCTGGTACAGTACAGCAAAGACAATCCCAACACTTTTCTGGATAATTAGCTCCACTGCTGAACTGCTTGGATTGCTAGAATTTTCCACCAATATTTAACTAGAAGACAATTTCTTTTGCCATTCACAGCAGAATAGCCTAGTATCTTCATTTTTCTCTCCTGTCTTTTTAAAACCTGCCCAGAATTTCCTTTAATAATCAATCAATCATTAATATGGTCACAGACCAGAATTACAAATTAAAAAAAAGAGGAATACATTGAAATATGTTAAATAAATTAAAAATACATTAAATGAAATGAACAAAACATGATAATATATTTACAGATTAATAGAGTCGTCAATGGGCAGTCGAGGTCTGCCAAAGTATGTGCCCTCCAAAATTTGGAGACAGTTACATGATTTAGGTATCTCGCTGGCTTATAAGAAAAGGCTTGATTGCCCAAAAAAAATACTCTTAGGCAAAGCTGACTGGTCCTGCTGGATTTCCAGGTCTTTGATACGCTGCTTGAATTCGCTAAGTGCACGCTCATAGCCCATCATTAGGAGTGCCTCACAAGATGTGGTAGTTTTTGTGAGATGGTCCTGAACCATACTGATTTATAATTATCCTTAGAAAGGAAAGAACCCAAACCTGTAGGGAAAAACAGTAGTTTCAGCCAATGTGCTATAATACAAGTCCATGCACCTGTTCCAACTTTAGGCAACCCTGCTTCCCTCCTTAATACTACATTTGGGGTACAGGGAGGTATCTGAAATATGGCCCTTAAGAATTTGGATTGAACCCTTTCCAGTGGCGTGAAAGAAGGATAGGGTCCTAGCTGAGCACCGAAGAGTAATTGTGTGCGGGCCTTAGCTGAGTATAACTTCAGTGCTGCTGGAATGTGCTGTGCTCTCTTGGTAAAATGAAAGGATTGGATTGCTGCCAGTGTTTTTTGAGCATTTTGTATAACATAGCTTTGGTGCGCACTGCGTTTAGTGGAGCTATGAAAAACCATGCCCAGATATTTAAAGGATTTAACTTGTTCAATGTTCTGGCCATTTATCCTCCAGATGTGCAGTTTAGGTCTCTTTGCAAAGACCAAAATTTTAGTCTTGCTATAGTTGATTTCGAAAGCTTCTTCCAAGCAGTAACTGGCCAGAGCGCTCATGGCTCGTTTGAGTCCAATTCGTGTTTGTGATAGGAGTACTATGTCATCTGCATACAACAAAGTTTCGATATGCCTATCTGCCAGTTTTGGAGGGTGATATTCTAATTGATTCATTTTGGCCACAAGTGAATTGATATACAGATTAAACAGCAGAGGAGCTAAAATACAACCCTGCCTCACTCCTCTGTGAGTTGGAATCTCACTTGTGTGATGGCCTTGCGTACTGCATCGAACTTTGATTCTAGAGTTCTTATAAAGATTATGCATGAGCAGCAGTAGCCTTCTATCAATTGTAGTATGAATAAGCTTAGACCAAAGCCTTGCTCTGGGAACTAGATCAAATGCAGACCTAAAATCAATAAAAGCGGTATATAATGTCGAGCCTGTTTTAGATGTATATTTTTTCCACCAGATGTTGAAGTATAAGGGCATGTCCATAAATTGAATGTCTGGACCTAAAACCTGCTTGCTCATCTGCCAATATATGCTCTGAGTCAATCCAGTCAACTAGCTTATTGTATAAGTGTATTATATATTATTATTATACTTATTGTATAAGTATAATTATAAATATTATAATAAGCTTACTTATTATACTTAACAAGCTAATGGGCCTGTAGTTAGCAGGCAGGTCTCGAGTGCTCTTTTTATAAATAGGGACAATAATAGCTAGGCCCCAGTCCTCTGGAATTTGTGCAGTGCGGTCAATATAAGTAAACAGGGAAGCAAGAACAGGAGTCCACCAATCCAGGTTGTTTTGTAATATTTCAGGTGTAATAAAGTCATTGCCTGGAGCTTTACCAGGCTTTAGCTGTTTTATGAACCTCTTTATTTCAGCGTTTGTGACAGGGGCCCAATTTGGGAGCAGGTTAATATTAAGATCTAAGTCAACTAAGCCTCTTCTTGTGAGTATAATGCTCTAAAGTGGTCTTCCCACACAGATGCAGGTATGAGGTGAGGGAGTAAAAGGGGTCTGTCAATTGAATGGAGAGCTATAAGGTGCCAGAACAGAGTGGCATTTCTGGCTTGAGAAGCTGTTATCAGTTGCTGCCAGGAAACCTTAGTGAATTCTCTTTTCTTGTTTTGTAGAAGATGTTTATATTGTTTCTTCTGGAGCATAAAATCTTGGATGGGGTGCTCAACTGGGTTCTCTTTATATAGCTTAAATCCCCTGATCAGTTTACCTTTGGCCTCAAAACATTCTGCATCAAACCAGGGCTGGGAAGGATAGATCTTGCCCTCTCTGCTCCTTGATATCTGGGTGGAAATCACAGTCTGGAGCAACTGAATCAGTGGTGTAAATGTCTGCAAGGGAGAATCCCCAGACCTCTCTTTGTCTATGGCGGAGCGGAGTTGCAGTGCTGCTTCCGATAGAAGCAGCTGAGCAATTTGCTTACTAAGTTGCTGAGTCCATTTGACACGAACCAACCTCAGCTCTGAGTCTGAATCCCAAAATGGGATGGGTTCTGTTTCCAGAAAGCAATTGTCAAATGCTTTTAAAACTGTAATACTTGGAAAATGATCACTACTATTGGGTCGATTTCCTAAATAAAATTTTTGTACAAAAGTAATCAAATTCCATGAGATTAAAGTATAGTCAATCAGGGAAGGTCTTGAGCCAACCCAGTGGGAGAATTCACCAGGGAAATCACTACTGATAGATCCATTCAATAAATATAAATTTAATTTGTTAATTGTTAGTAATAGACACAGCCCCTTATAGTCCCCTTTTGAGTCTTTAGATTGCCAGATTAACGGGGGGGGGGATTGTAACTGGTTCTGGGGGATACTGGTGGAACTGAGTAAAAAGTGCCTTATCGTTCACCCCCACCCTGGCATTTAGGTCACCAGAAACTATTACGTAAACTGAAAGATTATTTAGCATAAGAGTACTTACATATACTTCCAGTTTAGTCCATATGTTGTTAAAATGGGACCTATTCTGGAGAGGTGGAAGATAGACATTCACCAATAATAATATAGCATTATTAAATTTTAACAGCACAGACATTGCATAGCGCTTCATTGGGTCTAACTGTATAATATTTGTACGTAGTTTGGTTGAAATTTGTATACTTATCCCACCACACATTCTGCCTCATCCTGCTCCAGGAGCTGCGGCTAGTAAGAGGGATGTATACAAGTTGCTGTCAAGCCAAGTTTCTTGGAGTAAGAGTAAGTTGAATTCAGAAATGTAGTTTATGAAAGCAGAGTCTCTGGATTTGGCGTTCCAACCTGCAATATTCCATGAGAGGATAGATAGGGATTTAAGAGCGTCCATATGTCGATCTGAGTTCCCAAATGTGACCATTTTCAAAGGCGAGTCCTGGGAGATGGTTGAAACTTGAGTTGCTTCATGATGGTTGCAAGAAAATTTATCTTGTACAGGTCTCCCAGAAACAGAATATTCTAGATGGGGTGGTTGACTAACAAGTGAGGATAGATACAGTCAATTTGGTTCTGATGCTGGGACTATGTTGTCAATACTTCCCATGTAGACACAATTATTATAGGATTCAGCTTTCCTCGTCATAGGTCGTAATTGCTGCTCTTCTTCGTCTTGGGGGCCAATATTCCACAGATTTTGGTCTGCTGCTAGCATTTCTGCAAATGGTAGAGGACTCAATCCATCCCTCTCATTTTCTAATTGCTGTACTTAAAGTGACTAGCGTCACGTTGGTGGCTGTTTTCGGAAAATCGCTCCAGTTCAGAATTTCCCTTGATGGTATTAACTTGTACTGATATAGAATGATGGGATATAGGCAGAACACCCCCTTGCTGAACGGAATCAGAATTAGGGTCCACACTGAATTCACCTGGGTAAAGCGACTCTTGAGATTGCTCTATCTGATTCTCTGCTGCCAGTGATGTTAGGTCATCAGCTATAGTTTTATCCTCTGGATGGTTAATTAGGACTTGTACTATATTATCCTGCTGAGAGTCCTTTTCCTTTGTGTGTTTTTGCTTTGGGCTGGCACACTTTCTCTTTTTTTTTATTGGAGATTTTATGCTTTCAGAAACCGGACTTAGTAACATTTCCACAGAGGAGCTGCTGGAGGGGAGCAGGGTGTTAAGAGTTTCTGTTGCGTTAATTACTGATTTCAGCATTGACCTTACTAATTCAATTTTATGTAAAATCAGTTGTTGTTCTCCTGGGGGAAGGGTGGCAAACTGATTGATTTGTTCATCCTCATTCACTTAAAGGGAAGATACAAAAACTGTATCTTCCCTTTAAGTGAATCTGGGATCTTTTTTCCATTAACCTTATCTTGTTCTGTCTTTGTTAATAGAGGAGTACTTTGTTTTACTGATAGTGAACAGTTACATTTAGGATTTTCAAGGTTTGTGTCGTCCTCCCTCGCTGACTTGGCTCTCCACCCAGACTTTAGCAGGGACTGAGTTTGTGTATTATAAAACACACGAATTGGCCAGATATGATATTTCCAAGCCTAAAGAGCATTGATGGATAAGTAATCTGTCCAAAAGTTAACAATATTCTTTTACATCCGTGCCTACTAGGGAGCCAAGAGATCTCTATTAATTCATTAGAATATACCCTACAATGTAAAAGTTGAGAAAGAGAGTTCAGTATTACTCTTCTGTCATGCCACCTAGCCCTATTCAGAGGTGTATCGGCAACTTGGAGCAAAATCCTGTGTCTCTGTAAGACTAGCCTCTCCTCCATGTCTTTTCCTTCTGAGAACCCCCGTGCCATCCATGATGTCCATGGATTAGGGGTAAGTTTTGGAGCATGGGAGTTACTGTTTGCTTTCTTATCTATTTTGGAGATGTAATTTCCCATTAGAGTCTTTAGTTCATCTATCTTTTTATTGGCTTCTGAGAGTGGATCATATATAGCAATGACTGTCTGAGCAGTTAAAAGACAGTTCTTGGCAACCAGGTCCAAGTCCCCTTTAAAATTACTCTTAGTATTAACCATGTCCTCCCCTCTATCTCCTGTTGAAACCTCATTTTCAATGGAAAAACAATCATCCACATCCCAGTCCAGTAGGGAATAAGAATTGTTGACAGAGGTTACAAGGGGAGAGGAAAAAGGAAAAGGAGACTTACTTGCAGTGTCTATTGATTGACATAAATCCTTTATCTTTGGTTGCTTTAGAGTCATCACAGCCGTGTCTTGTTTTGGATTTCCTCTCAGCTGTGTCTCCAATTTGTGACTCCTTTTGAACTTTCTTTTCAAGTTCTTTTTTGTTTTTATTCTTGCTTTCTGATTTTGCATCCTTGAGTGATAATTCAGGATTGTAAGTCCTACTCTCACTTCGTCGACAGGTGTCTGCAGCTGATGAGTTCCAGAGTCCAAAATCTAAAATCCTAATCCTATCTAATCCTGAATCTAAAAACCTAAAATTGCTAATCCTAATAAGAAAAACTAAAATTACTAAGATCACTGATTGATATTAAATAAAATAAACTAACTTAAAACTAGGGGACGCGGTGGCGCTGCGGGTTAAACCGCTGAGCTGTCGATTGGAAGGTTGGCGGTTCGAAACCGCGCGGCGGGGTGAGCTCCCGTTGTTAATCCCAGCTCCTGCTCACCTAGCAGTTCGAAAACATGCAAATGTGAGTAGATCAATAGGTACCACTTCGGCGGGAAGGTAACGGCGTTCCGAGTCATCATGCTGGCCACGTGACCCAGAAGTGTCTATGACAACGCCGGCTCCAAGGCTTAGAAACGGAGATGAGCACCGCCCCCTAGAGTCGGATTCGACTGGACTTTACGTCAAGAGAAACCTTTACCTTTACCTTAACTTAAAACTACATATAGGGGATAAATAAAATAAGAGCATTAGGAGCTCACTAAAAAGCTGTCACTCGGTGGCCATCTTGCTCCGCCCCCCTTTCCTTTAATAAATGTAACATGGCATTCCTCCCTGTTAGATTCTAGTACTGAGGGGAGATGCTTAATTTAAAAAAATTAAATTATTAATTAAATTATTTAATATAAATTAAAGCCATTCAGTACAGCAGGCTATAACAGAAAGAACTCTGGTTTTTTTCTGGCTATATTTCTCTCCTAAGTTATACACTATTACTGGAGATTTATTTTTGGTTGGGAAAAATCATTGCTCTTCCATAGCAACCAGAATGGGATGTAACACCACAAGCTGGTCTGATAAAATTGTCTCTAGAATCCTCTGGGTTGTTAAGATCCTAAAATTAAATGCAGTGGCATAATGTGCTTCAATTTTAATCTTATTTTAAAATACAGTTTTTTAGGGTTGCAAATTTCAAAAATAGATTACTGTGATTACCTTGCAGAGGGGTTGATACTACAAAGGAAGAATGTTGGGTTAGAGCAATCTCCAATTTCTTTCCTTATATTGAGAAGAATTTTTTATTTATTTGTTTATTTTTTTAAATGGCTATATGTGCCATTCAGGGAAGGCTGTCTTCACAGGACAGTTTATATAGTATTTTAAAATACCTTTTTCAAATGGACTACTGCTTTTGAAAATATTATTTAAAACCTCTATCAGCTAAAATTCTTCAAGAACATTTATGATTCCAAATAGGAGGTATGGTTGTTTGCCCTAACCCTCTAATTTCATCCTCACAATAATCTTGTAAAATATGTTATGCTCACAAAGAGTAATTGGCATAAGGTTCTTCTGTAAATTCCATGGCTAAGCTGAGAATCTAAATCTTGATCTCCCCAGTCCTAGTCTGATGCTCCTTGCATCCAGATACACATATCTGGATCTGATAATTTCTTATGCCTATAATATCCTTACCTATTACATTGACTGATTACATTTTACTGTGTCAACAGTGCCACACATGGTTAAACATGCCTTAGAATAGTTTGCTTGCTTAATGTACATTCCATTACTTTTGTATATATTTCTTTACTTAAATGGGGACTCTGACATACAAACAAATATTTGTTCCATGCAAGATTCTCCACGTCATGCTCCCCAATCAAATGTTCACAGAACACCTTATTGTACTGACATCCATTTTGTTCCAATCCATGTCAGCCTGTGAGTCAACCAGCAGGGAGGGGGAGTATGGTCAGAGTGTGAATCATCTTGTTTGGGCTAGCTCCTTGCACCAAGGTCATCCATGAAGAACCGTTACAGATATCTGCTGGCATGAGAAGGAGGGGCACATACCTAAGGGGACAGGGGGGGGGGAATTTGAAGTTACTGTGAATTTAAATTGTAGAAAGGCCTGGGAAATTTCATTCGCAACTTTTTCTCTGTACTGAATGCTTCACTTCATTAAAATAGATTTATAAGCAGAAGCTTATGAGTCATAATTGAATGAATGCACAAGTGTTCCAGTCATCACCTAAAGTTGCAAATCATTTAAACTGTGACTCTACCTGGTGACTTTTGTACCCAGTTGAGAGTTGAGAAAAATTTCCAAAATGCCAAGACCAAGATTGAGAGAATCCTCACCTTCAGGAGAGACCAACAAAACCATCCAATATGCCAAAGGAGCGGAAGCAATGGGAGAACCAAGAAGGGACTTGGAGGGCAACATGACTGAAGAAAGCCCTGAGGCTCTGGAAGACTACACTACAGAGTTGGAGACCAAGCTCATCACCCTGGATGTGACCCAAGAGTCCTGAGCCATGGTGCCTTGGTACTCGACTAAGAGGCAGTTGGACCCTAGGGAGTCAGAGTGGTCACCACGTAGAGACCAAAGGCAAGCAGACCAAAGCTGGACTGCGGGAGCCGAAGGAGGGATCGGAATGGGGTTGACACTCAGGTGAAAATCTGGCGACCTAGCTCCCAGGAGACTGAGAGTGAAAAGGGGGCTACACCCCAGCACCTCTGAGACTTGGAAGCCAGGATGTTGGCGATGGAAGAAATGCTGCAGTACATATCCGGACCCTGGAGCATCTGGTGGACCTGCAGGAGGAAGGGTCAGTGGCTTATTCCAGGAGATCCTTGCCTGATTGAGGCATGGGATCCTGACCTGCACCCTCACCCAGGCCACTATCACCACTGCCAGGAGTCAGAAGAAGCGGGAGGCAATCGGTGACCTGGGATGATCTGGTGTCTGGGCACTTAAGTCTTCCCCCTGCCTGGGGTGTGCCAAGGGACTTACAAGTTAAGTTTAATGGGGATCCCCAGCAGCTGTCCTTTTTTATGATCAACTTGTCAGCATATATGCAGGAGTTTGGAGACTCCTTTTTAACTGAATATTCCAAGGTGAATTTGGTGGCACCTAAGTTACAGGGTGCTGCAGCAGATTGGCTCGTGCAATTAGACAATGCCATGGCCCCCAAACTCCACAACCTTTGTGATATTATGAGAGCACTAAGAGAGAGATTTGAGGATCCCTTAGACAGCTTTGATTACTACCTTAATTTTAAAAGTAAAGAAACTCAAGCAACCCATAGTGTTCATGCAGATGGATGGAACTGTGGCACATGGGGGGCCTGTAGAGTACCAGACAGAAACTAGCTATGAGCATAGGTGGCCACAAAGAGGCTTTGCAATTTATAGTGGCACCTATAGCAAACTATTTCATTATTTTGGGACTTCCATGGTTGAAAAGCAGAAAACCCCAAGGTCAATAGGAAACTGGTGGATTGAAATTTGCTGATGGGCTTTACACCAGTTCAGAAACAGAGGTGCAACACCCACAGAGCCAATTTGCTGGCATTTGGATTAAAAATTGCCCATCTCTAACCAGCAAGCACAACTCCTTAATTCCTAGCCAGTATCGTGAGTTTTCTGATGTGTTCAGTAAAAAAGAGTCAGATCAGTTATCCCCCCACCGAAAGACTGACTGCTACTGAAATTGACCCGAAAGTGAAACTGCCTAAGCCAAAAATGTATGCCATGTCTGAGACAGAAAAGGTGTTGAGAGAGTTCATTGATAAGAATTTGGCCAGGGGGTTCATTGAGCCGGGGGGTTCACTTTAAACTTTTTTCCCTGTTGGCTGCACCTGTTTTATTTAGAGCTAAGAAGGATGGCTCCTTAAGACTGCACAGATTACAGAGGTTTAAATTCCATCTCAATCACCAATCAATATCCTTTGCTGTTGATGAAAGATATATTGTCTCACCTATCAAAAGGGACTATTTTCACTAAGTTGGACTTGAGGGAGGCTTATTTCAGAATCCGTATCAGAGAGGGAGACAAATGGAAAACCACGTTCAACTGTCCGCTGGGATCCTATCAATATAAGGTGCTCCTGTTTGGGTTGGCTGGTGCTCCAGGAGTGTTTATGCAATACATAAATGGAGTTGTACATGAGCATTTGTATAAAGGGGTGTTGGTCTATCTTGATATTTTAATCTACACATCATCAGAGAAAGAACATGTCAAACTGGTCAAAAAAGTTTTGCAAAAGCTGCGGGATGCCCAGCTTTATGCCAAGCTGTCCAAGTGTGAATTTCACAAAATGCAATTAGACTATCTAGGCTACAAAATTTTCACTAAGGTGATTGAGATGGATCCTGCAAAAATTCAGGACATTATTGCGTGGGAATCACCATGGATTAGATGCCAGCTCCAAAGTTTCCTGGGTTTCACAAATTTTTACCACCAATTTATCCCCAATTTTGCTCAAATTGCTTTGTCATTGATCTGTTGAAAACAGAAGGCGTGGGGGAAACGTGCAAGGTCTTCACACCGGGAGTGCGCTTAATTTGGACCCCTGACTGCCAAACTGCTTTTGACAATCTAAAAGCTCTTTTCACAGCTGAACCCATCCTTAAATATCCTGATCGAGAACATCCATTTATCATCCAAGCGGATGCTTCTGACCAAGCAATTGGGGCTGTGTTACTCCAAAAAGACTCGGATCAAGTCCTGCGTCCATGTGCCTATTTGTCCTGTAAGTGCACTGAGGCAGAACAGTGCTGGCACATATGGGAGAAAGCTTTTGCTGTAAAAACTGCCCTGTTGGCTTGGTGCCAACCTTTTAGAAGGAGCCAAGCATCCGTTTGAAGTATGGACTGATCATAAAAATTTGCAGGCATTACACACACCCTGAAAGCTGAATGGGAAGCAGCTGTGCTGGGCTGTTCTTCAGCCATTTTAATTTCACTTTAAACTTTTTTCCAGGGAAAAAGAATTTTTTGGCAGATGCTCTTTCACACTTGCCCCAACAGCAAACCGAGGTAGTGGATAGTTTTCTCTGAAAAGCAATTAGGGATGGCATGTGTAACGCGCAAACAAGCAGCTGCTCCAAAAGTGAAAGTACAATCAGATTTGAAACAGGAATTGCTCCAGGCGCTAGCCAACAATCCCTGGCTACAATGTAACAAAACCAACTTGACTGAGCACAATGGGATTTGGTATTGTAATGACAAGATTTATGTACCTGAGGTTTTACGCTTAAAAATATTGCTAAGATCTCATGACAAAACTGCTGGTCACTTTGCTTTTACTAAAACTTTGCATTTAATCAGGCCCCAATTTTGGTGGCCCACTTTACGAATTGATGTAAAAAATTATGTCAATACTTGTCCCACTTGTGCCCAAGAAAAGAGGAAAGGAGTAAAATCGCAGGGGCTGCTTCAACAACTGGCCGATCCTTCCAGGCCATGCAACGACATTGCCATGGGCTTTATTGTTGATTGACAGTAAGAATAAACCTGTCATTTGGACTGTCATTGACTTATTCTCAAAGCAAGCCCACTTTATTCCTTGCACAAAAATTCCGACTGCCCTGCAGTTAGCCAAGCTGTTTGTGCAACACGTGTATAGATTACACGGGTGTCCTGAACGTGTAATCTCAGACCGCAGCATACAATTCACCTCCAAATTCTGGAGGTACTTTTTAAATTTAATTAGGGTTCAACAATCTTTAAGCTCATTGCATCATCCACAGACGGACGGAGCGACTGAACAGGTCCAGTCTACTCTTAAGCAATTTCTTCACTGTTACATTAATTTCCAACAGGATGATTGGGTGGACTTGCTTCCTTTTGCTGAAGTGGCTTATAATAATTCAGTTCATCAAAGTACAGGGTTGACCCCTTTTCAAATTGTTTCAGGTCAGGAGTTTGTTCCCATTCCCAAACTTCCCCTCAAACCAGCCACTTGCTTGGCAGCAAAGTGGTGCTCTTAGGTGGCTGCTGCCTGGCCCATTATTAAACAAGCCTTAAACAATGCCCAGCAAATGTACAAGAAATTTGCTGACCGCAAAAGGCTACTTCAATGGGACATGAAAGTGGGCGATAAAGTCTATCTGTCAGCCAAGTTCCTTAAATCACAGCAACCATCCAAAAAACTCAGACCCAAATGTATTGGTCCTTCCCAATTGTTAAAATCATAAACCCAGTGACTGTTCAGCTAGACCTCCCACTAAATTTAAAGAGAATTCACCCTGTTTTTCATTGCAGCTTACTGAAACCTGCTCATGAATCTTCCAAGTGGCATCCTGCCTCTCCTCCACCAACACCCATCATGATTGATGGGGAACAACACTTTGAAGTTAAAGAAATTCTGGACTCTCAGATGCATCAGGGTTCCTTGCAGTATTTGATTAAATGGAAACATTTTCCTGATCATGAATGGGTTTTTGGCCGCCATGTAAATGCTCCATGCTAAATATTCTGATAAACCTGCACCTTAATTGTTTGCCTTCCACTGTTTTAATGTTTCATTTGAATTAATCAATACTCAATTTGTAGACTGTCATTTTGTCCAGGTGGGTGCTATGTCATGCTCCCCGATCAAATGTTCAGAGAACACCTTATCGTATCCATTTTGTTCCAATCTGTACTAGCCTTGTGTTTGGGTTTTGGCAGTGGCATCATATGATTGGCTCATGTTTAGCTTGTGATCCAGTTCCTTTTTGCATGTACTGCTGCCCAATATGATCCTTCCATCCTATAGTCATGCTTTTGATTTTCTTACACAAAATGTAAGACTTACTTTGCATGTTTAAATTCACCTTGTTGGTTCTTGCTCATACTTCCAGTTTAACAAAATTCTGCTGAAGCATCATAGCCTTCTCCACTGCAAAGAGAAATGTTTCTATTTAAACTCTAAAAAATTCTTCCAATGCACCTCTTGCTGTGCATTAGCATATACAAATTTTATGCAAATCCACACATAGATCTCCCATAGTAGTAGAAGGTCACTCTTGCTGATGGTGATCAGCAACATGTTTGTAAGAATCCTTAGTGATCCAATGGTGCTTTGAGAAATTGTGCTGCTTATAGCTCCCACAGGAATTTAGATGCTTCAACAATCTAGGAAACTGAGCAAGTAGCAGCGGTGAAAGTCCTCAGTTGCCTCAAAGTGGTCATTTGAATGGAAGAATGCACTGAACTGTTATATGCAAAAGCAGTTGGAGGCAACAGGCCAATCAGGCCAATTCTCCTGCTGGTAATTGACATAGCAATGAAGATACTGTTTTCGAGTTGCATCTGTCTGCTCTGTCTCACCTTCTGACTGCAGGGGATGGGTGGAGGATAAACAGACTGTTATTATTATTGAAAAAATGTGTGATGGTATGTGGGAATGACCTTGGGAAGACTCACACCCTAGGCAAGAGTCTGATGAGTGGCAGCTCAGTCCGCAGGTGGAGGGAAAGCATGGGGAGCATTTCAGAATGGACTCTCCCAGTTTTCCAGAGACTAAAAAGAGAGGAAGGGAGAAATATTTTCAGTCTTGCAAGATTCTGTTTAATGTAACCCTGCAATAAATATAGTGCTGATGCTCCTGGTTGTGCTTCTTGTCTGGACTGCCCTGAAGGGCTGACAAATGCTTCCCAAAAGCATGTACATCTCTGAAAGAACACAATTAAAGCTACTTCTGTACCAGAATACATTGTCAGTAAAGAACTTGGCAGTCTGTGGTGCAGCAGGAAGAGCCTTACAATGAGTAAAGTCAGCCATCTTAGCAAATAGACCCACAGTGACCAAATAATAGTCAGGCTTTTAACATTTGGGAGTTCAGTAATAAAATCCAAGGAAGCAGTATCCCAAGGTCCTTTCAGAGAGATTTGTGGGTGTAAGGCTTGCTTATTAAAGGTCTGCTTTGTCTGCATGTATGACAGGAGGAAACTTATACTTTCACAAAAAATCCCAAAGCAATACAAAAATTTTATTGTCATGTTCCAGATTTTTTTCTCTGATAGCAGTAGGAATATACAGACAACTATTCCAGGAAAAGGAAGAAAACCTTCAGAAGGGCTCCCTGATGATCCAAGCCTATACATATGGATCTTCTTGGTGCTGAAGGCAGACTTGTTAGAAGGCAAAGGCATAACAGGACGTTGAAGAGTGACTCTTGTTGCCATTAATTATGATTTAAGGATCTTAAATGGGTCTGCTCCTGGTGACGCAGAAAGAGAGTTTATTTTCTGGGACCCAAGAGAGTCAGTACCATTGAATACATGTTAATATCCAATATACTTCCAGTGGAAGAATTTACTTTGAAGTAGTTTTCCACTTCTTGTTATTTGGGTTACTTGCTCTTAGCAGGCCAAGAATGGCTTGGTTCACAGGTCCACAATGCCCATGTTAGGTGGTCAAGGCAATTTCCCAGCTGCTAACTTCCCCAGAAATGTCATCACTTAAGCAGTCCATTGGGCTAGCAAAAGTCCTAAATGCTTACCATCAATTACTAAACTTTGCACAAGATCAATTTAACGATAATTCTGCTCCTGACTGAAGGAACCTTTCTGCTCTGCCTGCCTCCAATTGTCTCTGCTTGCCCCACCAAAGTTGTCATATTCATCAGCTTGTCCCATTAGAGTCATCATGTTCCAGGTCTCATCTACTACCCAGTGTGTAATAGATGATAATAGTGGGACCAAGAACTTGGTCCTCATCTGTCACTGCACTTGCCTGTGAACGATATTCCCTTGGAGATGACCTGACCTTGTTGGCCTTTTGCAACGTGCAAAGACCTGGATGGTCCCACAGGCATTTGGGCTGGGAGGTTAAGCGAGACCTGTTGTGTTATTGTTTGTTGTAGTGATTTGAAAGGGGAAGGTTTTTTCTATCACAGGCATTGCAGTCACAGGCTTTTGAATACTGATTTTCTGAATTTTCTGGGTTTTGGTTTGATTTCTGTACTCTGCTCAAAATCACTTTCATGAGGTGGATAGCTATATACATTTTATAAATAGATAAACAGTTGCATAATTGCAGCATTCCCTGGAGGAAGAGGAGGTTTTCCTCTGGAATGCACCAATCTGACTGCTCCAGAAATGAATCTTATAAGCTATGATGTTTTTATTATCTGATAGTAGCCACTTGGAGTCTTTGGAGCAGAGTGGAATACAAATGTTAGTAAACAACTAACTGGTAAATAAGTGGTCTAGAAGTGGTCTTGCACTGGGGAATACCAGATCATGGAGTTTTGTACATCCATAGTTTGCACTTTATTATCAAATCTCAGCCCAATGTATAGTATTGTGTTGTTTCAGTTCTATTATAATATTTATCTCTTTCTATACATTAGGAAACATATCATTAGGGATGTTAAAGAATTTTGCAGTACATCATAATTGGAGCAAAGGTAGGCATTTAGCTGCTAACAGATTTGTGGTAGCAGAATTAAGGTTCCAGGAAACATTTCACCTACCTCCCCCACCCCCAAGAGTCACACCCACACGTAAGAGTGCTGGACTTTATCCACCACCTGAGGCAGCCATGAGGGTTTACTATTTTTTTGTTCTTTTCACAGGAACCTAGGGCTCTTTGCTAAGATGCAACTTGCATTATAGTGCTTCCTGGAAGCCCTGTGAGACATATAGCATCTTGTTAAAGAAACATGTTTTTCTATAAGCACTGGATTTTTAAAAAAATGTTACAACGCAGAAAATAAAAAAACCCTCTTTATCTTGTATAATGAATAATGTTAAGTCCAACCCATTGCCCTAAATGGTCTTGAGCAGAGAATTTTTCTATAGATAGTAGGAAAACCAAGACAAGCCCTCAAAGTAAGCAGGTCAACAGAATGGGAATGGATTTGCCTGACATACACATCTTTATATACCAGAGCACTTCTACTCAATTTGGCATCTCCAATTCCCCTCTCTCAGCAACACATAATTAGTTATTTGAATTTATTATACCCATTAAGATGATCAACTTTCCTTGCCCCATATTTTCTTACCTCCCTCTAGAAGCTGATTGTTCCATTCAACCCTTTCAATGTTCTGTGGACACCCTTTCAGTTTCTGCCCAGATTGGGTGAAGCATGCTCTCCTTGCTTTTCCAACCCCTGTCCACGTTACAGCAAAGCTTCCCTTTCGTTTTTTTCTCCCCTAAATCTTTAAGTTGCAACATAGGCATGTTGGACAAAATTCAAAGTTCCAGTGAATGTTACTTTGCTTCTTTGAAGTTGAACCATTAGTTCTTCCTTACTACAAAGTTTCTGTGGAGCATAGGAACAAAAGAACAACCTGTTCCCTGTGCTTTGATCATTGTAGCATGGGAACAACAATGGTACAATAAGGGCGGGGGGGGGGGAGAGAGAAAGGGTCTATCTTAATGTTAAAGGAAAGAAGGTGTGAAGGCATCCATGTGTGGAAACATTTGAGAAAGCAAAGGAAAGACACAAGAACTAGTGAAGAGGCAACAGTCATTAAAAGGAAAAGGCAGGCACCAGGAGACTTGCCAGGAAAGCTGGCCTTCCCTGCATGGATGGGAAGGACAAGAAGCACTGGACAGCCAATTAGATGCTACCATGGCCCTCATTGTGATCCAGACTGGAGTGTTTAGAGCAGCTTCAGGAACAGCCAGAAGCAGCAAAGGAGAGAAGCAGCTCAGCAGTGGGAAAATGCCCTAGAGGTACAGCACTATTCAAATCAAGAATGCCTGGAGGAGTACTCAGCTCTTGGTGCTCCATAATAAATAGTACACCAAATTAAGTGTAGCATGGGATTGTGCATGGGATTGTGCATGGGTAAGTGTGCATGGGTAAGTGTTGTAAATGAACAAACAAACAAAAAAGAGGTCTGAGAGTTTCCAAAAACAAAATGCAAGAGTCATATAGAAAATGAGATCATAAATGAAGTAGACATTCTGCCATATGGTTAATAATTCAATGAGCTCTGCTGCAAGACAGATTTCATTTCCGTTTAGGAAAAATGAATTATTTCCTCCCTTTCCACATGATAAATGATTCCAAATAAATCCATTGTTCTTGACTAAGAATGGTTTCATTTCCATCAACCCCCCCCCCCCCCGTATCCATCCAATTTACATATTTGGAATACAGGGCAGGGCAAGTAAGGGACAGGTGATTACTTTGGAATATATTTTCAGCACATAGTAGATAGTAATATAATTATCACCTTGCCTGAGATGGGAGGGGGGACAGTTATTTGTGGGGGTGGTTAGCACCGTGAGGGTGCCAACGAGAAGATCTCATCTCCCATCTTGAATTTTATATTTGTATTTATATGTATTTATATTTATAGTTACATTGAATTGTTTTTAGCAATTGTCATATTTATTATCTGTAAGCCACCCAGAGTCGTTATATGCGAGTTGGGCGGTAGAGAAATTTAATAAAAAATAAAATAATTGGCTCTGGCTGTTATGATTTAGCTTCCTCTCTTTTCCATTCCCTATTCTTGTGGAATTGGTCAGTGACTTACTGAATCAGCTAACAACTGCTTTTATGCCTTTTATTTCTTATAGTTCATAACATCTATCAGGACCTGTACTGAGTGGTGATGATCCAAAGTATAATAATTTCATTTTGTCTTAAGTGTTACCTGTAGTTTAAAACTAATAATTGAATTCCTTCATTAACTAAGTCTAATACCTATATTTTTCTCTGACTTATCTCTTCCCAACTATCAGTAGACCATAAAAGGCCAATTCTCAAATCCTGTATAAATACAGGTAGTCCTTGCTTAATGATCCTAACTGGGACCAGAATTTTCATCGCTAAGCAAAGTGGTTGTTAAGCAACACATGTTGTTACACATGCTGCTCCCAGGTTCGGCTTATGGTCACTCACTCACACACTCACAGCCTGTTGAGGCACACAGATCTTGTCAGCCCCGCTTGCTTTCTACCTGGGTTTTCCAGATAGGTGCGGCTTGAGCAGACAAGACACAGTCCTGGTCAACAGCCGGGAAATAATTAGGGACACACACAAATAACTTCCAACCAAACACTGAGACACAACAGGTTCTTTGTAATACACGAGACCCAGTGAATTTAGAGTAACAGCAAAATTTTACTGGTTGCAAGGTACATTTGCTCTTTCTCACACGTGCGCACACACTCATCCACACTTACCCATGTCCTCCCAACTAGGCTGCCAGGCACTAGCTAGAGGGATGGAAGCCACCAAGTCTGGATCCAAAAACGACTCAAGGAGTGGGCGGGCCTTGGGACCCCTTTTATTTCCAAAAGTCCTTGCTTTGTTGATTCACAAGACTGGCACCTACTCTGGCCTTGTTAATTTACAGGTTTGGTAGCTGTTGATTTGATTGGGGTGGGGTTTTCCATGTGCTCAGGCCCAACTTCCTTTGTCTGGTTCAGGTGACCTTTTTCCTTTGTTTCCTTAATGACTTGCTTCCTTCTTATCTACCTCCCTGAAGGGCTCTTTCAGACAAGTTTCCTGGCTTTTGGTCCTCTCTGCTTATGTGCCTGCTTCATCTTTAGGTTATGGCAGCTTCAGCTTAGTCTCACAATGTGACCACACTGCTTAGTGACAGTTCCAGAAGTCCCAGTCGCAGTTGTTAAGTGAGGACCTCATGCTTTTCCTGGCCTGTGCGAACTGCCTCCACTCCAACTCCCCCCACCCATCTCCCCCCCACATCTCTGCCCTTTTGGCCGCCCTGAACAGCATGGCCAAGATGAAAAGGCCGCTGTATTCTGCCACCACCTCCCCACTGCCACCCCGTTGCTGCCCCCAGCTGACCTTTGCCTCGCCTCCCCACTGCTGAGCTCACCACCAGCTGCCAGCCTCAAGCCCCACAGCTCAGGGGCTCTATCAGTGCTGGGCTTGGTGCCACCCATTGCCACTTGCCACCAGTAGTCTCAGCCTGTCACTGGCTGGGGGTCATACATGCATGCTCACCTCCCCCCTCACCGCAATGGGGTGGGGAGTTGAAGCAGAGGCAGTTCACATAGAGCAGGAGAACGTGACTGTGGGATACTGTGACAGTCAGAAATGTGGGCCAGTCGCCAAAAGCTTCAATTTTGATCACATGACTGTGGGGATACTGCAACAGTTTTAAGTGCAAGGACTGGTCATAAGTCCATTTTTCAGCGCCATAACTTCGAACAGTCCCTGAATGGTCATTGAGGACTACCTATTGATGTGATAAATGCTGTTGCCTGTGTGCAGATCATTTCCACCCATGAGTCTTCAAGCACCTCTTCCTTTAGTCCTTTTGTAATGCATAAAAACTTGGCCAAAATGCTTGTTAGCATTATACAAGGTCTCTCTGCAGTTTTTTCTGCCACAAAACAATGATGAACAATCATGGTGCAGGAGGTGCTCAGAGACACCAAGATTGGCTTCTGCTCCAATCACTTTGTAGTACAAATGTAAATCCTAATTGGTGAGGATGCTCCCTCCCATATCTATTCCAACACATCCTAATTCCTCCTCCTCCTCCATTCAGTTGGGTGGTGGCAAGAGAGTTTCAAATATTCCCTTTTTATTATGAAAGGGCCATTATCTGATGTCCTTTAAGGGTGTAGCTGCACATAAAACATCTGGTTTCTTTGTTGATGGTGAACATTCATTCACAGTGTACAAAAATACTGGCCATTTGATATTTAAGTTTAAGTTCCAGTGTTCTCTGGGGATTGCTTTATATTTTAAAAAACATCTTAATGGGTCTGTTTTAGCCAAAACAGTTAATTATAGTTCTGTGGCAGAAGATACCAAATTTTTGAAATGTACCATCAAACATTCCAGTGATTTTAACTGCATAGCTGCATTTTTGGCCTCTTCAAGTGGCTGAGCTAAGCAAGCAGACCTGATTAGTGCTTGGATGGGAAACAGGTATCCTAGAGCGAATACGGACCTCAAAAACGATGATCTTTCTTACGCATATACACTTTAGAAAAATAACACCGCGAAGTAGCCTTTAAAATACTAAACAGTGTTGGGGAAGTAGCAATTAAGACATGAAAAACATTCAAAAAGCACCAATACAGTAAATCCCTGGAGCTTAGAAATGGGATGGTTTTTAGGGAAGAGAGGAAGCCAAAACTACAATGGTGAAGCCCTTTTTTTGCCTAAGGAGAGCGTAAGTTTTTATAAGTGAGGGTAGGGGTATTGACCCATGAGCCTTAGCTTTGCAACTCAAGAGTTCAGCAGGAGGAGGAGCAAATGAAAAGGCAACCTCTGTGCAAGAGAGAGATCAGGAGGGGGAGGAAAAGGCAGGCAAGAAAGGAAAAGGCAAAGGATACTCAAAAGCCAGCCTGTACATTAAAGACCAATGACCGATCAGGATGCGTGTGGGGTGGACAGGGTCATCTTTCTGGCCCACAGTCCTAGTTCTCCCAGATTGACAGACTCTCCAGAAATGAATGGAAGAAGGGAAAGGAAGAGGTGGGGCCCTCATCAGTAGCTGCTTAGTGTACTCCCTGGCTTCCTGAAGCTCTAGTTCTTCTAGAAATGAGATCTCAGACTAATGATCAAGGTAGAAAATTAGTATACCAGTCCTTTATCTGTTCTGGATCTAGCTGAACAGGTGAAGCAAGCTCCCCTCCCTCCAGATGCCTGTGGAAAGTTACTCTGAAATCATATTTATTTTCCCCTTCCAGATCCCTTGCATGTGTTGTTGGTAAGCTGCATACAGTGGCAGTGCTGCATGTTACTTGTCAACATGCTGTGCCCCCTTAATACCTATACAGGGAGCACTGTTCTTAAAAACGTGGACTGGAATACCTCTTAGGTTTTTACATTTCTATACAGCACAAATTTGTATGACATAAAGTATTAAGCTCAGCACTTCGGCCCGGAAGAGTGTAACTGCAGTGCAAACATCATTATTTCCAGAGTGCTTGACAAATCTGACTATTGCATTTGTTTTTTTTTTTGTGCATGAGATGAAATAGGGTGTGGCTTTTTTTGTTCCTTCCAAGTATTAGAAAATTGAAAAACAACTCCTAAGCATTTACAGATCTTAAATTGTTCCTTCTGTTTACCATTGGCTTTCAATTTTGGAGATCATTATTGTGTTATTTTTGTGAAAAAACCACTTTTGTTTTATTCTAATTATTTTTTAATTTTTCTTCCCTACAATAAGTCTAAGGCTCATAGATACCATTGAAAACCAACTTGTGTCAGGGAATGGATGACAGCATTATCTGTGTAAAGCAAAACAGTTATTGGTTTATTGGCTAGTATTGGGAAATGAATTTCAGTTTTTGTTAGGGCTTGAACAAAGGAACTGATATCAAGATTAAACAAAAAAGAGGCAGAATACAACCTTGTTAGGATGGGAATTGAGGCTGAGAGATCTCCATCTGACTTACATATATGTATTCTTATGGAGCACCATAATTAATCTAATAGGATGATCCATAGATTAGTTAATATTAATTAATGCATTAATTTATTTCAACCACAGTTTATCCTTAGGGATCAAATCAAAGCCATCTTCAAATCTATGAAGAGAGCATAAGGGCACTCAAGACTGAGAGGAATATTTTTCCACCAGATGGTTTATTGATACATTGTCCTAAAACCTGCTTGTTCATCAGTCAAGACTTGCTTTGATCTAGTCAATCAGTTAATTTCTTACATAGACATTTTGCATATAATTTACTAATCAGAGACTGGACAAAAATTTAAACCTGCACTACAAAGACTACTAAAAATTCAACCCATTTCACAGGAGGACTTGGAACTGTAGCATTGATTTGTGCTGTTGAACTGACAACTAACAGAAGAAAGCATACTTTTTTTAAATGTTTGTACCAAATTTCCCCTTCACATCATTCAAAAATTTCAATAACTCTTTTCGCCCAGTCACCAACTTCCTTTTTCTGGGGAAGATTGTTGAGAAGCTGTTCAAGCTACAGCTTCAGAGGGCCTTGGATAAAATGAATTGTGTGGACCCTTTTCAGTCAGCTTTCAGATCATAGCATTGATTGCATTACTGAAGACCTGTGGCATATCCAGGATGGGTATGGTGCAACCATCCAGGCTGTCCTTGATCTTTCAGCTGCCTTCAAGACCATCAATCATTATCTTCAGGACTGACTATGGAGTAGAGGGCATGGTGTTGCAGTAGTTCTCCTCCTTCTCTGTGGTAAGTTCCAGTCAGTGTTACTAGAAGGGGAGAGATTGAGTCCAAAGCCCTTGACCCTCTAATTCAACATGTACACGAAACTGCTGGGTGAGGTCATCCATTGGCATGGGGTCAGATATCATCTGTACACTGATGATACTCAGCTGAATATCCAAGTGATGATGTCAAAGTTTGTCCAGTGTCTTGAGAGGCTGTAGGGTGTCTGAATGGGGAGGAACAAACTTATGCTCAACCTTGGCAAGACTGAGTGGCTGTAGGTACATAGACATTCCATCTCTAGTTCTGAATAGGGTTGCACTTACCCAGATGGAACTGGTAACAGAATTTGGGGGCATTCCTGGACTCTCAGCTTAAGCTCAAAAATCAGGTGGCAGCTGCTGCAGCAAGGGAAGCTGTTGCTCAGATTCCTCAGCTGCAGAAGGCTTGAGAAGGTAAGCTCTGGTTTCTGGATACTCTAGGATGATTATTCAAGTTAAAGTAAAGTAACATTTACAACTATTTGCTTACTTCTGATTTTCTTGAAAGTATAGGATAAACATAATCTTAGCAAAAGAAAAAAAGAAATGATAAGAAAAAGAATTTGCTCTGGATATTTTTAGTTTCTGAACCATTGTATTTTTATCTGTTTATAGCAATACAGATGGAGATTGGTTGCTTGCGAATTTTATTAGAATTTGAATGAACCTGAATACAAATGTATACCTAGACCATCTAGTGTCTTAAGTCAGCAATTATCCAATGTTGTTTCTGACATTTCTGGAGTTGCATTTGTCTTTTTAATTAATCTTTACAGTTCTGTAATATACCTTCTTGAAGTAACAGCCTGTCACTAATCCCCCTTTTGAAGAGTGGTTTTTCTCTTTGAAGCCATATTATTAAAATTGGGTTATGATTCACATATGTTGTTGGGAGAATCTCTACTTCTTTGTTGGATGGTGTAAGAGTTTAGAGAAATCTCAACTCTGTAATATGTTTGGAGTCTTGCTGAAAAAAAAAGTGTAATTCCTTACTTCTGAGTTTTGTAATCTCCAGGAATCTGTCAAAACCAATGTATCCATGTAATGAAATTCACCTCATTATTTATTTTTAAACATATTACATATTTATTAAATTCAAATGGAGAAAAACTGCAGAAAACAAGAGGAAGTTGGGACTCCTTTTAGCTCACTCTGAAAGATTATGTGTCCAGCTTCTGCTGTACAATTACTACAGTAGGTGAAATTTGGGGATGCTATAACAAAGAGATACTTCTTGATTTTATATTTCAATTCCTGGGGTTTTGAAACTGGAATAATTTTCTATTCTAATTTTAAACTTAAGATTATGGGACTTGAAACAAAACATTGACGTTTAGAGCGTTCTTTTCTTTACCAACCACACCTGCTTTCACAGTAGTTCATCCTATTTTCTCACTACTCCCACAATATTTTAGAATCCCCTCCAAAAGATACTCGTTTTCACCAAATCTTTTTTTTTAAAATGAAACTGCATTCACCTGGGGTTTATGAGCAACTGTTTCTCAAAAAAGGCGCTGGAGCAAAAGATTAGGCATCCTTCTCTTGATGTAGTAGTCTTGATCAAGATCAATCCAACTTGTGCACTTACCTTAGATTAAAAAAAATGTGGAAGTGTGGGTGCATTATGCATATAATTTGGCTATGTTTGCCAGACTTTCTAGCATTTTTCCAGTTGTTATATGCTGTTCTTTTCTCCTAAAGTATTTCTGTAGTTCTTGAGACTCTCCCAAAGCTTCTGATAACTCCCTTTTGTATGTGAATGGTACCATTTTGTACACAAGAACTGGCATTCAGTAGGAGCTTTGCTATTTCTAAGTATGATATAGGAGGCAGGCAGAATCTAACTGGGAGTCAGGCTGCCAGGTATCTTTAACTTACCTTGCAGCTATGGGATGCTCACCTCACTGGGACAGTATACTTATTAAATAAAAATGAAGCAGAGTGAATAAAGAACACAGACAGTCCATTTCTGTTGCACATCCAAAAATATTATATTGCTGAAATAGATTTCTTTATTTCTGAATCTTTCTAGATCAGCAGAATGCAAGTTGTAGTCAAGTATTCAAACCATCCTCTGTAGTAAGAAAGCATTTATTAGTGCAATTCAATGTTTTGTGAAAGTTTTATCAAAAATGTAGTATTTCCATGAAAACGAATTCATTTTCATCATATACAATTGTTAATAAAACACTACAAGTGTATTCTTTGTAATAAAGTATTGAAATCTGACTATTTCAGAGATCGTTGCAACTTTTAAGTGCAATGCAATTTACACACTTCTTATAAATAGAACAGTGTGGTAATAAATTAACAAGGAGATGAGGGAACAAACTCATGACTACCCAAAGATATGGCAATTTCAACTAAAAGCTTGTTTAGTGCATACTGTTATATCATAAATTCACAATGTTGTATTGACTGTCATACTTCCATTCAGTCTTTATCTAAATCCAATCTCTGCTTTCTGTTCCTTCTCCCCCACTGTTCCTGCACCCACCCCCTGCAAGATGGACAGTATCATTTAAATTACTGTTTCACATTGAAGAATTTTCATCAATTATTTGAGCAACTCAGCAGAGACTTGCATGAAGTTGGCCTTTTCTGTGCACAGACAGACCTAACTGGATATGAGTATATGCTTAACATACATTCTGACCAAGAACTGATCATTAAAAGAAAAAAATGGTGTGCACATAGAAAGTTCTTCAACACTTTGTTTCAAGCAAATGCAAAAACATGTTAAGTGCAAAAAATATGCTTTCTTGGGAAGGCTACAAAAGAAAAATATGAAGTAGATAATAATTTGTAAATCTGTGAGGGTCAAAAATGCCTTTCTAAAGAGAGAGGAAAGCAAATAAACAAGGAACACTAATTTAAAAAAAAAAAACACTAAACACTTCATTCTGACCAAACATTCAGAAGTCACATTTTGACTCCCCAAGAGGGACACTTCAGGTACTTTGTGCATGTATTTTAAAACTTTAAATAAGAAAACTGCAACATTAACTTGGTAATACTGCTTTTTGCTTAAGCAGACAACTAAGTGCAATATATTTAGTGACAATGATAAGGACAGAGTAACAACGAAGAGCACTATGTTGTAGCACTCCTAAAGTCATATTTACCCAGCCAGCTGGGTAGGAGATCTGAGCTATTTCTTGAATGTGATTCAGATTGACTTGACATCAATAACAGCCATCTCTCCAGCTGCCATCCCGTAGAGTAGTAAATGAAGAAAGAGGTTTTGGTGGCTGAAGAAAACTGTTTTTAAAAAGAAACAAGGTAAACATAAAATAAGGCAAAGTTCCATGAACAACTAAGCACACAAGGCACTGCAGTCCTCTCCACAAGTTCCAGCTGACAGCCCTCTCAGATGAAATCTTGCAGCATGACCCACTAGTTCCCAGCACTATTAAAAGGAAGATTTGGAGGAGAATATACTGCACACATCTTTTTGATTTAAAAGACCTTTCTAAGGTCTTTTCATACAACAAGTCAGTCTTCCTGTCCTTTGCCCAGATCTGTCCAGATCCACAAGAAGCTTCAAATGTTTACTGAATAGAGAAATTGAACAGTTCTGTGCCAGGAGTGGTGTCCGATCTTGCACTAAATAGAAGGTGGGCTAGGGGAATTCCCAGGTCCCTTTCTAAAATTCTATTACATTGTTATTTGGGTATTTCCCCAAATTGACTGCAGGGTCCTTCAACCCTTTGCTGACATTTTCCTCCCTACTGTGTGACTCTTTTCATATAACCAGTTCAGCAAGGATCATGATTTTTTAACTGGAGGTCTTTGGAAATTAGAGTTCTTCAGTAACAATTTATAACAAAGGCAACCTTGCAGCTTGCCTTCTCCTGAAGACCACACCTTTCTATTTTAAAATGAAATGGCCAAATGCCCAAGAGGAGCTGCAGGAAAGTACAGATCAGGCCTGCACAATGTACAGCCCGCCAAGCAGCCTTGTGTGGCCCACCGGCATTTTTTAAAAACTCATGTTGCCACTGCCAGGAAGGGTCCATCACTGCCACTCTGAAAGATGTGCTGCTGAGTACCTCCAAACCTCACTGATACCACCAGCTCCGGTGCTGCCTCTGCTCTGCTAGCTGCTGAACAGCTGATTGGCATGCCAAGTATTCCAGTTTGGTCTGGCGGTTAAGGCAACGGTGTCATGACCTCGTTGCAAGGCACAAAGAGCCTCACAACGTGGATCATGATCATTAAGGAAAAGGGGAAGGAGATAATCAAACCAGGGATTAACACAAGCACCCAAAGGCACCCACACCCATGGACCCATAAGCAACTGAAAAGAGAGACGTCAGAGGAATGAAGATAAGACGCACATGGTGCCCCGGAGGACACAACCGTCGCAGGGAGACAAAGAAGACACCGGGGAAAACGCCCAAGCAGCCATCAAGGGTCCCATCAAGAGGGATCGAGGCATTGAGGGGTGGGGAAGCCCGGGGCAATACAGGAGGGTATAAAAGGGGCACCCCCACACTACCTACCCCGTTCCCGTTTTTCGTTCTGTCAGCTATCATTCCAATAAACCAGAAATCCTTAATACCCATTAAGTGAGTCTGTGTCTTATTGCGAAGCGAGGCTGGCCCTGACAAACGGGCTAGAAACCAGGAGACTGTGCGTTCTAGTCCTGCCTTAGGCATGAAGGCTGGCTGGGTGACCTTGGGCCAGTCCCTCCCTCTCAGCCCAAGAGCCAATCAGGCATAGTAGGAGAGTTCTAGTCCTGCCTTAGGCATGAAAGCTGGCCAGGTGACCTTGGGCCAGTCACTCTCTCTCAGCCCAACCCACCTGACAAGGTGGTGGTTGTGGGGAAAATAGGAGGAGGAAGGAGTATTAGCTATGTTCCCCACCTTGAGTTATTTATAAAAATAATAAAGGCGGGATAGAAAATTAAATAAATAAATAAATTCCTTTGCAGCCCACGATTATTCTTAATTTATAATGTAGCCCTTTCCCTTCTACAGGCTGTGCAGGCCTGGTCTAAACTATATATTGCAGAATATAGCGATAGTTTCACAAATCTAACCAGAACACTCCTTAGTAGCTAAAATCTTAGGCTTTTTCAGAAGACAACATCACTGTAGTGATACTTTCCTCATGGGTAAAATGTTCCTAAATCATGTAGTATCCAGGCTGTTGGATCTAAATGTAGTCCTCTCTATGTTGTATAATGAATGTCAGATAGCAACTTCTCATTGAAGTATTTTCCTTTCCTCAAATGATGCTATTGAAGCCAACTGGAATTTGGGTCCTGCTGGACAGATAGGATTAGAAGCAAGCACTGAGACCTGCCTAATCAAAAATATATTCCTGACTTTTAGCTTACTCCATTCTGCATCCAAGTTTGTCTTTGGCCCTGACTGCTATCTGGTTCCGTAAGTCCCCACTAATGTTTTCACAGGTGGGCACCAAAGGGCTGCTTCATGTACTAGGTGTCTTAGCAGGTGGCTGATCTTGGCAATTAAGCATGGTTCAGCCTATTAGCACTTGAAAGGGAGACTGAGAAATTAAAAAAAAAATCTGGAAGATGGCAATGGCAAACCATCTGTACTGTTTTCAAGAAAACTGTCTGGATGTGTCCATATAATCATCAGGAATGAAGCTTGACCTAAGAGAGACTTTGCTTTTCTCTCTTTTTTAAATTGTATGTTACAGAGGTGGGGTGAAGCAGAACCGGGTTTAAGGGAAGGCACCCAGGTAATATTCCTGGGCACTGGGTTTGTGTTGGCAGCAGACCAGTGCAGTCAAAAGCTGCAATAACTATAAAACAGTTTCTCTTCACTAGTAAAGTTCCAATAGGAGATCAGATGAAATTGTTTCTTTTTTCTAATTTTTAAATAAGAATTTTATTAAGTTTGAAACAAAGATAAAAACTACAAAAAAGAAAAAACTACAAAAAGAAAAAAAACTAAAAAAGTGTGAAACACAATAAAAAAGGATTTTGAAGATTACATAAAGAGGTGCCTTCTGACTTTCAACAATATGAATATACAGCAAATTCCATAATCAATCCCTTACTCTATATCAAACCAAAATCACACTATTTCTATAAATCCTTCCATTGGCACATTATAAAAAGCACTAAACACAATTGCTTCTTCCCCTTATATTGAAAGAAAAAAAAAAGAAAAAATATATATAAACCTCCAAATCAACTCCCCCCACAAAACAACATTTATTTCCTTCCTACCACTATTCTATATATTTCTGTCCACTATAATAAAAAACAAATTATAAAAACATTTTATTTTTTTTACTTTTATAATTAATATTATAATAATCTTAACCTATTAAACCCAAAACCAAGCAATTATTACTATATCTTATATATCTTAAAAATCAAACAAATCTTAAAAGCAATCCAGTAAATCTTAGTTCAAATCATTAAAGATGAAATCATACAAGCCTCAAAATCAATCCAAATAAGCATCCTTAATTCTCTACCCCACCTCAAAATAAACCAAAGCATTTACACATCTCGAAGCATTTTTTATACAGAAATCAAACAGCACAACTGCCCCCCTTGGAAACTCAGACTTCTCAGTAAAAAACCTCCCACAGAACAGAGCCTCTTCTTTCCCATAACGTTTCACCAAAAAAAACAACTGCATTTGTGATCTGCAGTTTGGTCTGTTCTGTTAACTCGTTCAGCACCAAGATCTGATCATCTGGCACAACAAGCTTCAATTTCACTGTCAGTAGAAACATCTCCATCTTCATTAGAATCAACTTCTTCCACAAGCTCCTCAGCCAGATGAAACATTTTAAAGCTAATATTTTCTGCAATGTCCCAAATATCTTGCTGAATAGCTTGACAGGTATCATAAAAGATCTGTTTAAACTCAGAGTGAAGCTCACAATGGAACTCTGAGAGAGTCTCCTTGATATCCACCATGCTTCAGTAGATTATGGCACCCCCTAGATACCTGACTGGCAAGTGTAGGAGTTAATGAGTTAATAGAAAATCTCCAAAAGTTGTTGACATATATGCTAAAAAAGCAGCTCCATGGAAAGTGAACTGAAAACTGAAGATTCGACACAGCAGATTCAACATGTAGGAAAATGATAAATCCTTCAAATTCAATACAAAAATAATAGCAGGGAGACAATTATTTTTCTCAATCCTCCTCAATATCCAAATGTGAAAACAAGCCAAAGCTTGAAAAAAAAATTTTTTAATCCCAAAAATAACGACAAGCACCAAGAGAGATTGTTTCTCCATGCTGTAGAAAAGCTCTTAGTGTACATAATTTAAAAAAAATAATAAATTGGGTGATTTAGAAATGGGGTGGGTGATCTAGTGTCCCTTGAGGCTACAGTGCGGCTTGGAAACAATGATGTCCCGGCCTCCCAGAGGCTCTTACCCGATCGGTGTGAACGCTGTTTGCAATTCTCGGGCTGTGAGTCACCATTCCAGAGGGCAGACAGGATATTCTGAGCGCTTTGTCTGTGAAATCACTCTAGGGCTTCAGGAAAAAGCCTGCCCAAACCCCCCAAAAAACCCTGCCGCTGTCAGTTCTGTCCATGGAGCTCGCGGACACAGCTGTTCAGTCGGCCATGTCCCCCACTGGAAGTCTCTTTTTTCTAATGTTGACAAAATTTAGAACATAAATGCTTGATCAATTTACATGAACAGTAATGGTCATATCTATATATGAAAAAATGTTTTCTTACAGAGGTACATTGCATGTATAGATTATACTCCTTCCCCTTCTCTTCATGCAGAGTAATTAGCCAACACTTGCAGCACGCATAGTTGTTGTTTTTAGGGAGAAAAACAAATATGGCACATGCCCCGCAGATTTTTCTGTACCAGTACTGCTGGCTGCCAGCCAAGAAGAAAGTAGGCTGGATGCCTGCCACAGTTCAGTGATATATAAGCTCAGGCAGAATAGTCTTTTGAAAGAAAAAAATCCTTTTTACCAATATCTTAAGATGGCAACTGTAAATGTAGTCAATAGACTGAGCATAGGTCAAGACCGGAAATCCAATAATCATTCGACAAACCCAAGGGGAGACACAGGAGACACTGTGAGGTGGAATCCAGAGTTCTAAGCTAGACACAGTATGGTAAACACAACGAGGTGAAACGTGAAAAGTTGTTCTCAGCATTTTCTCCCAGGGAGTGAGGCCAATAAATCAGCCATGTTGAGCTTCTACCCAATGCACAGCTGAGGCACATTAGACATCAGAGTCTGATCTTCTACCAGTCTGCTTCTTGGCAAGCCTCTCAGATCTGCAGAGTTTAGCCCTCTGTTGTTGATCTTTGTCACATACCTCAGTTTAGGATTGAGTGGCTGAACTTCGGAGTATGAGAAGCTGCCAGTGGATGCAGGCAAGGAGTCCTGAGGGCTTGCTGGATCTGCCTCAGTCAGAAAGGAATCACTGGTTTGAACACTGCTGAAATCACCAGCATCAGGACTTTGGTCACTAGATGCCCCTGGCTCCACTTCCTAACCATCCTCTTTATCTGATGACATATCCCACAGGGCCAAAACATACATGTCATAAATCATGAGAGCAGTTCCCACTATCTCTGTGTTCCTCTGATGAACAAAACACTGCCCCTACCTTGACCTCCCAAGCCACCTCCTCTGCCAATCTTTTCTTTGGTCTTCTTGTTCACTCACTCAGGAGATGCAACTAAGCATGCCTCATCCCAGAAACTGAAACATTTTCTTCAGCCTTCAGGCTAGTATTTAAAGAAAGTTGAAGTCAATTTCATTCACCAAGCATTAAACAATTTTGACTACAGATTGGGTGCACAATAAAGCTGTTCAAATCCTATTCATGTCCTTATTAAGTACTGCCTTTAGGTTTAATGTTAGGAATCAAACATTTAGCAACAATTGATTACCAAACTATACGCATAATAAAACTGTGTGTCAAATTATGAAATGGACCTTGGTGTAACATTTATTTATTTATTTATCGTATGGCAACACATCATACATATTACAAATATATTAAAAAATGGGAATATAAAAAGGTATATAGAAAATATACATTGGTCATAGGGCAATTATAACTAAAAACAAACATTAAGATTACAAATATAGTCTTTTGCAGCATCAGTTGCCATCAGGAAATCAGCAAATTTCCTGTCGTAGGCTCTAGTCTTACATTATTATGTGTTTAACAGTTTGCCTGTCAGTCCCACAGTCACACCTTGGAGATGGTATCTTACCCCATTTATATAGGGAATCTGCACACCTGCCATGATTAACACGCACTCTATTGATAGCTGACCATATTCTGCGTGGCTGATCAAAAGCAGGAGGCTTCGTTGTAATACAGGGTAGGCTTTGACAATGCTGGGGATAGGCTTTTTGCCAAGATTGCCTCCAGGAATCGAGGAGATGAAAGTTTTTTATAGCCAATTCCCTGGCGGTAGCCATATGTGAATGCCTAGATTGCAATCTGTTTATTCCTAATTCCACTATATCGCCATGTATGGGGAGCTTGGAGTTATCAGCTATCCTTTTATATTCTCGGAGAAGAGCATTCTTCTGCCGGAGGTCTGGATGAGGGATATGGCTCAAGATGGGCAGCCATTGGGTAGGAGCGGACCTGATGGTTCCACTAATAATCTGCATTGTACTGTTGAGTTGTATGTCTACCTTCTTTGCGTGCACACTATTGAGCCACACCGGAGTGCAATATTCTGCAGTTGAATAGACTAGCGCTAGAGCCAAAGTGCACAGCATGTCAGCAGATGAACCCCATGTAGTACCGCATAGCTTATGAAGAATGTTAATTTTAATTCTCAGTTTAGTTGCGGTATTTTCTAAGCGCTTCTTATAAGTAAGCGTCCTGTCAAGGGTTATCCCAAGATATTTTGGGTGTGTATTATGTCAGAGTCTAGTGCCTTCAAACTGAACATTAAGTTGTCTATTCACCAACCTGTTATATAGGTGGAAGCACACTATTTCTATCTTTGCAGGGTTTGGTTGCAATCTCCATTTGTGAAAGTATGTTCCCCGGGCAGCTAAGTCAGATGTTAAGATGGTTTCCATTGTCTCAAAGGTTTGATGTCTTATGCCTATAGCCCAGTCATCCACATATCCAAACTTTCTGGAGATGGTATCAAGCATATCAGAAATATACAAATTAAATAAAAGAGGGGCTAAAACAGAACCTTGTGGTAAGCCATCATTAAGGACTTTTTGAGTGCTCATGCAAATTGGGGGACAATTGATAGACTGCCTCCACATGGTGTCCCCTGGGCCAACTAAGATTTTGGGGAGTGGCTAAATGGTCTATCATATACAAGGCAGCCAGATAATCCCATGGATCTCCTGGCTAGAACACATTCTTTTATGTCATCTTCATCTTGGTGTAACAAAAGTGATCAGTTAGTCCTTTTGTCCAAGGAAAGACATTACAATAGCTTATGTCAAACCAGCTGCTCAATTAAAAGAATTCATATCTTGTCCACACCAATTTATTGGCTATAAAACCAAATGCAGTCCAGAGGTAATTGGGTAATACCACAAACAACTGAGACAACTATCTGACCCATTATCTACTATGGATCTCAAGTATATGTTTCCCGTTACCTACTACCTGATGTTTCTCAACTGGAGGTACCAGTAACTGAACTTTGCATCTTTTGCATGTACTGTAAATCTATGACCCAGTTCTCCAACATACTATGTTACTAACATCCATATATCCATGCAGACACCAGAACAGTTTGTACTTGTTTTGATAAGAAGCTAAGAATATATTAGATTCTCATAGGGAAACTCTCATATAAGGGGCCGCAGGTGGACTAGTATCAGCATTAGGCATCACATCGACATAATAGGTGGAGTTTTAAATAGTATCAGAAAAGACTTTGGAAAAGAGATGCTTGTAGCTAAAACGGCTGAAAAGGACTTAGACAGCAACTGGCTTGTTGGTTTCAGTAAAACCTAATAAGGGCTGGTAAACCTGAACTGGATTAATTCATAGGCAAGTGGAAGACTGCCAGAAAGAATTTTTTGGGTGCTCCTGGAAGAAGCGTAATGAAGAGGAGGTGCCATGACAGGCCCTTCTCATCAACGCAGAATGTGCTAGGTGGAGCCGAAGATGACAGAAGATGGTTAAAAAATGTATATGCCAGAGAAGAGCCTGCAGACAATGAGCTGCCAATCTGAATGATGGAGGAATAAACCAGAATAACTTTAAGCACCTTAACTAGAAATACCCAAATACTTAGAAACACAGATAGATGCATATATGCTGGATACCCATTTACTGTATGTTAAGCTTAAATGATAATGTACATATATTTACATGCACAGAGTTAACTAGAGCTTAGAGGGGGGGAAAGTTATTGTACTTTTGAAACACTATCTGAAGAAAAGGAGTAGGAGAACCCATTTTTGATATGTGAAACAATTAGTGAGGCTTAAAGCTGGGAATGTGAAACTATCCTCGTAATTTTTTTCAGAAATTGCTTCTTACTGTCTTTTAACTAACTTCTTACTGTCTTTTAACCTGGCTGCTGCTTCTTAACGCCAGGTCAGTTAACAACAAGGCCCTCTCATATGTGACTTGGTCACAGAGGAGGGGGCAGACTATTACCAAAACCTGGCTGGGCCTGGAAGGAGGAGTGGCTTTGCCAGAGATGTGCCCAGTTGGGTTTCAGGTGTGGCACCAGCTGAGATGACAGGGCAGGGGAGGAGGGGTGGCAGTTATCATCAGAGAGTCTCTAGTGACCTTCAGGGGCCCTGCTCTGCAAGTAGCTGGTTGCGAGACCCTGTTTTTCAAGTTGGGTGCCCAAGGGCTATTGGGAGTGTTGCTGCTGTACTAGCCTCCCTGCTGTGTAGCAATCTCCCTGCCTGAACTGCTGGAGGCTGTCTCAGGGCTGGCGGTGGAATTCCTGGGAGACTTCAATCTGCCAACCCTGGGGCGGACCTCGGAGACAGCCCAGGAGTTCATGGCCACCATGGCGGCCGTGGATCTGGCTCAGATTATTTGGGACCCAACTTGAGACAGTGGCCTCACACCAGACTTAGTTTTCTTGTCGGAGCAGTGGCAATGTGATCTGAGGGGAGAGTTACATCTTTCCCCATTGTCATGGTCAGATCACACCCTCGTGACCCTGAGATTCTCATATGCCATCCCCCCTCCACAGGGAGGCAGGACCTATTCAATCAGTCTGCCCCTGGCGACTAATGGACCCAATGCGGTTTCAGAGGGAGCTGGGGGTTATATCCGAGGACCTGCTGCACAGTCCAGTGGAGGCCCTGGCTGCTGCCTGGAATAGGGAGACGGCTGGGGCCTTGGACAGGATTGCTCCTGTGCGGCCTCTCTTATTCCATCAAACCCGACACTCCCCATGGTTCACGGAGGAGTTAAGGGTTCTGAAGAAAATTAAGAGATGTCTAGTGTGCCGCTGGAGAAAGACAAAGACCGAAACCAATCGGACACAAGCTAAAACCACAATTAAGGCCTACCTTGTGGCAGTAAGAGCGGCAAAACATCAGTATTTCTCCACTCTTATTGCATCCGCAGAATGCCGCCCAGGAGCCCTGTTTAGGGTCACCCGATCCCTGTTGGGGAAAGGGGATCCCGAAAATCATCTACAGGGCCATGCTGAGTTTTCAGAGCATCTGCAGGATAAAATCGTTCAGATTCACTCTAAGTTGGACTCCAAGCGTGAAACAGGGTCTGAGGAGATACCTGGGGAATGTACTTACCCAGTTATCTGGGAACAGTTTGATCCTGTTGGACCTGAGGAAGTGGACAAGATCCTCCGGACTGTAAATGCCACCACCTGTCAATTAGACCCATGTCCCTCCTGGCTGGTGAAGGCAGCTCGGGAGGTGACATGTTGTTGGGCCCACTTGATAGTAAATACATCCTTGCAGGAGGGGGTGTTTCCAGTGGCCTTTAAGGAGGCACTGGTGCACCCCCTCCTCAAGAAACCATCACTGGACTCTACCGTACTGGATAATTTTCATCCAGTCTCCCACCTCCCTTTTATGGGGAAGTTGGTTGAGAAGGTGGTGGCACTGCAGCTCCAGAGGACCCTGGAGGAAGCAGATTACCTAGACCCCTTTCAGTCAGGTTTCAGGCCCGGATATGGGACAGAAACTGCATTGGCTGCACTTATGGATGATCTCTGGTGGGAGCGGGATGGAGGCAGTGCATCCATCCTGGCTCTCCTTGACCTCTCAGCGGCTTTTGATAACATTGACCTTGGTATCCTTTTGGGGCGGGTCAGGGAGTTGGGGCTGGGCGGCGTAGTTTTGCGCTGGTTCACCTCCTTCCTCCAGGGCCAGTCCCAGTCGGTGTTAATAGGGGAGGAGAGATCGGGCCCACGGCTCCTTCTCTGTGGGGTGCTGCAGGGTTTGGTACTCTCTCCTCACCTAACATCTATATGAAACTGCTGGGTAAGATCATCCCTCTCCACAGGATGAGGTATCATCAATATGCTGATGATACTCAACTATACATCTCCATCCTGGGGGAAGTAAGTGATGCTGTGACTGCCCTTTCCAGGTGCCTGGGGGCTGTTGGGGTCTGGATGGGGAACAACAGGCTTCAGCTGAACCCTGGTAAGACGGAGTGGCTGTGAGTTAGTGGCCCCTCGGCTCCTAGGAATTTGCCATCTTTAGTCTTGGATGGGGTTGCACTGCCCCAGACAGATCCAGTATGTGACTTGGGGGTCCTCTTGGACTCACGACTCCTGCTAGAAGAGCAGGTGGCAGTTGTGGCCAGAAGGACCTTTGCGCAACTTCGTGTTGTGTACCGGTTACACCCCTTCCTGGAACAAGAGCCCTTCGAAGGGTCACTCATGTCCTGGTCATCTCCCATATAGACTACTGTAATGCACTCTACATGGAGCTACCCTTAAAGAGTATCCAGAAGCTACAGCTGATCCAAAATGCAGCTGTGCAGGCAATTTTAGGTGCTTCAAGATCAGCACATATTACTCCTTTGCTCTGCGAGCTGCATTGGTTGCCAGCTTGCTTCTGGGGCCAATTCAAGGTGTTGGTTACCATTTTTAAAGCTCTACATGGCATGGGTCCAGGTTACCTAAGGGACTGTCTCATCCCCGTTATATCAACCCATCACACCCGGTCATGCAGAGAGGGCATGCTATGGACCCCGTCTGCAAGAGAATTCCATCTGGCGGGGTCTAGGAGGTGGGCCTTCTCTGCAGCAGCTCCCACCCCGGAAGTGCGGTTAGCCCCCTCCCTTCTGGACTTCAGAAAACAGCTGAAAACCTGGTTTTGTCACCATGCTTGGAGTGGGAAGAGGAATAGCCATTCTTGGGGTTGGTTGGTTCCCTAGTCGTGCCAGGACCAGTCTTACCCCTTATGGGTTGAATTAGATCTGCCGTTACTTGGATTTTATTGTATTTTATAGTGGTATTTATTGATTATTGATATTGTCTCTGATTTTTTTGAATTTTAAATTGTTTTTATTGTGAGCCGCCCAGGGTCCCACACCTGGGGGAGATGGGCGGTGATAAAAATATGATAGATAGATAAATAAATAAATAAATAAATAAAAAGGAAAAAAACTGGAAAATTGTGTGGCCCTGCCTCTTTCAATCAGATCCCTCAAAATCATGTGCACACCCCATCACAAAACCCATCACGAAACTGCAGTCCTTCTTCTACAGAAGCCAAATGTGGATTCTGCTAGGACTCAAATAGAGCTGTGACACCCTGGCAGGCCAGAGTATATGTCCAGCACTCTATTTAGGATATATGGCAATCAAAAGCTTCCTCTTATGGAGGAAAGTAGAAAACAACAACTTTTCTTTTTGATAGACGAGATAGAAGACCATGGCAGGCAGCTTTCCATCTCAGGAATACATAATAGCAAACTTGTATATATATAGCATACTAAACCATATATATTCCTAGGCTTCCCAGATAATGAAACAATTCTTCTGCCAGCGTAGTTGCAATTGTGCCAAAAGAAAAGATTTCTCAAGCTGATGGCAGAGCACCATGCATCCCATTATTCATTTCCCAAAGCATTATGAAATACTTCTTTTTACTTATGTACTACTACTGATTGCTGCTCATTATTCTTTCATCTGTGGGCTGAATTTCCTAGACCAGTAAAGTAGTGGTTTCCATCCCCTGGCATGGCAGCTACTGGTGGTCCTTGAGATTACTGGAGGTGGTCACTGGTAAAAGCCTACTTCAAGTCAAGCTCAACTCTGGTTGATACATTTCATCAGTGATTTGCCATTGCCTTTTTCCAACTTTCCAGTCTAACCTAAAACCCCGGAATTTTCTATCTAAAGACAGAATTTCAGGGAGTGGGAATGATTATTTAAAGGATATAAGCTCAATTTTTCCTTCAACAAATGTACTCTTACCTTCGAATTGGCTGTGCAATTTTGCTCCTAGGTATACTGCTTCCACCTATGGCCAGGGAAGGCCTAGGAAGACTACTACGTGTTACAGTGCTTGTGTTTGCAGTCTTGTTTGGCACTGGAATGCCTGTGCTGGAGTGCATCTGCAAGCTGCTGCTGAACAATGCAAGGCCACTGCCACTGTTGCTTCCTTGAACTGTTGGGCTCACATAGGCCATAGCTTTGAGAGGCTGCCGGACAGATACTGGAAAGTGTCCCACACTGTGGACTCTGTGTTGAAGTTGCCCTGGTGAAGGAACTAGAAAGTAAAAGAGGAGGAACAGAAAAGATTTACTGAGAGCTATAATGCATGAGAGATTTAAATAATTCCTGACAATGACTTCACATTGATGAGCAAGTAAATAATTTAAGCAAACATACTGTATAAGCATGTATTCAGATACACAGTTATTACATACAGGTAGTCCTCGACTTATGACACTCATTATTTCAGTGATCGTTCAAAGTTATGGCAGCGCTGAACAAAGGGACTGAAGACCCATGCCCAAAGTTACTGCTGCTGCACCATCCCCACAGTCATGTGAACAAAACTTGGGCATTTGGCAGCCTGCCCACACTTATGACCGCTTCAACTGCACCCCCCCATCTCTCCCCATCTCTGTCTTTTTGGTCCCCTGCTGCCCTGAGATCCGCTGCCACAGTGGACCTTCGCTATCTTCTTGCTCCTGCTGCTGACAAGGCAGGCCTGGCCTGACTGCTGGGCTGGGCTGGGGCTTGCCACTTGTACTGTGAAAAGAAAAAAAGCAAAAAGCTTTGCCCCAGAGCTGTGGCACACCAAAAGGCCTGAGGCTGGGTGTTTTGCTTTTTTTTTCACAGCAAGAATGGAAAGCCCCAGCCTGGCACAGGAGCATGGTGCAAAGGGGCTTTTTGGCGTGCCGTGGCTCTGGGGCTGCAAAAAACAGTCCTGGAGTTGTAGTGCAGCACAAAACCCAGCCCCAGCCCGCCCAGCAACCAGAATAAGCACACCTCGTCAGCAGCAGGAGCAAGAAGACAGAAAAGGTCAGCTGGTGTGGCAGAGCACAGAACAGCAGGGGCCTCGGAGTGCAGGGTGGTGAGGGCGACTGCAGCTGGGACTGGGGTGGCTGCGGCTTCCCAGGGTGTGGCAAGCAGCCCCAGAGCCACGCAAGTACTTAAGGGTGGGCTTTTTGTCAAAATGTAATTGCACACATAACATCATTTGGTAACTGCAGATGCTTATGAATTTGGGGAAATATTTTAAAACCCTCACAGAAGAGAAAAGATGGAGAGATGGTAACTACCAACAGCACTGGACTGAAGTATTTTCTTATCCAAAATAGGCCAAACAATTTGAAAGCTGAAATCAGAAAACCTGCTAGCACCTTTTAGGTAATAATAAAATAAAATGCAAAATACATTAAATAACATTGCCCTTTCATAATATCCAAAATTTGTACTTGAAGTAATCACCTAAAGCCATTTAATGGCAGGAACAGCACAATGAGCAATTTAATAGTAGGTACTGAGACAAAGGCATGCTTGAGTGTTATTGGTTCAAATTCTCTCCTTAAGAGTCTAAGATCAAATCTACAAAGCACACCTTACTGTTATTGCTGGACTTTGATCCATCATGGGCTCTCTTAAAGACTGCTGGTAACAGTAGCCTAGTGAGAAGACTTCAGACACCTAGCTTCTAACAGCGGGTTCAAATTTACTCCATGCATGTAATAACTGAGGAGCGCAGAATTAGAGACAATGGAGGTGTATTGGAAGTCGAATCAACAGACACAGGATGTTTGTGCCACCAGTGTATGTGCCAGGAAGAGGGAAAACAGGGGCTGTGTTATTAGTGCTTGGGTCAAGGGTATGTGACAAACAAACCACAGGGCAATGACCCCTAGACAATTAGCATCCTAAAAACAAAAAACGTTTGTTTATTGAAAACCCACTGTGATAACCGCTGTAGAGCTGTATAAAGCTGCCGTGCGTGGGTGTTCGGCACACCCTCCCCTTGCACAAGGAGCACCCTCTTTCTTCTAGATGTCTGGTCTAAACGAGCTTAACTCTCCCGCCTCGTGTGGTCATTGGCTTATTGTACTGGGCGAACAGACAGAATGCAATTTGCGGCCAACATAACCTTTAATCCACTTTTTAGTATTCACTAATATTCTTTAGTTCATATTTAGTAGTCACTTTAGTATTCATTAATATATTTTATTAATTTAAATACTTTTATTCTGCTTTATGCTTTAAAAAGCATCTTACATACAACAGATAAGTATAAGACTATTTCTGTTTCAGAGCTTAAAATTTAAAGCCGATCTAAAATATATACTTCAAATTTTAAAATAACAAACTCTTTAGTTTCTATTGCTACAATAGTCAGGATTATCTGGGAGAATAACAATTAAATCAGTTTACTTCTCTAATATATGTACTGTATATCCTTCTTGTAGCACCATTCTCCTAAAAAAGTGTGAGCAAGTCCAGTAAGTCAAATTCATATTAAATTAAGCTACAATATTAGGTCAAGGAGATTCTTGAAGAGGTATTTGGCTTTCTTCAAAAAAAAAGCATAATTGGGATACTTCAACTCATGAACTGTATCAAATTTTCAGAAACTACATTTCCAGCTTTATTTTTCACAGCTCAAAATGTTACAGTACAGATTGAGCAGCACATTCTAAATATGGTATTTGCATGATTTGTCACTAAAGCACTCAAGACATATGTAATTCTGCTCAAATGGTACCAACTGCTTATTTCTTGACACAAAACCAATAAAGATAGAAGAGAACATCAAGATCTTGAACTAAGTTTTATCAAAATTATCTCCCCAAAAGGGGAGAAGAGCACTTGGGAGTTACTAGGGAGGTACCATTCTGATCACCAGAAGATGGGCTTTTCCAGTCCAAAGGCAGGGCTAAGTGAAGGGAATCCTCCATATCCTCAGTTGTCCCATGGTTTCAGTTGCAAAATACAGTTTGACACACCTTTACTGAACATAAGCAGCAGCAAGAAAATTGTTTGCAACATATGGAGTCCATACATATCAATAAACACACCTCAGGTCAAAACCAAGTTGGGGTGAGTTTGTCAGGTCCATCTTCTGATGACCAGATGACACCTCATGAAAAGTCCATGAGCTGTTTTTTGTCACTGAATGTAGAGCCAACAGGAAAGGGCTCAGTATTCAGGGCAGGCCAAAATAATCATACAACTCTCTACAAGACCATGAGCCCAAAGGCAGCCTCTACCAAAGTGAATTTGTCAAATCTATAAAGTTTATTAAACTTTATTTATTAAACTTTATTAAACCTTATTAAGTAGATGCATCTACTTATTAGAGGTAGATGCCTCAGCCCAAGTTGCTGCTCTGCAGACATACTGTAACTAAACATTTGTTGACTATGTCAAAGAATCTGCTACACTAAGTGGGACACAATGCCTTCCAGAAACTGATCGTTACTGGAGGAGTAAGTCAAGGCAATACACTCCCTAGCCTAGTGCATTTTCTGATGGCATATTTGGATTCTCATTCCCTGCACTGCGTCTTTTATAAGAAACAAATGAATTATGATTCTTATGAGTCTACAGAGTGTACTTAAAGCTAAATTCTTAGGCTTCTAATTTATTCAATGTGCTTTCTCTGGGATGGCTAGGATTTGGACAAAAATTGGGCATAATTGTTTCCTGATTACCTTGAATAAACCTTTGATTTCAAAAAGCTCTCAGGTCTCCAAACCACCCTCTCTTGCTGAAAAACACAGATATCACATCTCTTTGAGAGAGACCCTATCTCCCCAACTCTTCTGGCCAAGATGATCACAACTACCATTTTCCAAGTCAATATATTGATTGGATCTTCTCTAATGGTTTCAAGGTGAATAATGTTTAAAGCCCTTAAAACCAACATCAAATCCCATGAAGGGAACAAATACCAGGAAGGAACATAAGTCCAGTGCCTCTGAGAAACTTACATTTCACATTTTTTTTTAATCCGTTCAATTGTGTTCAGTTCTCAGAGACTGCCTGGACAAGTCCCTGCAGTTTTCTTGGCAAGGTTTTTCAGAAGTGGTTTGCCATTGCCTCCTTCCTAGGGCTGAAAGAAAGAGACTAGCCCAAGGTCACTTAACTGGCATTGTGCCTAAGGCAGGACTAGAACTCACGGTCTCTTAGTTTCTAGCCTCAACCACTACACCAAGTTGGCAATACATTTCACATAAGAGTGTCCTAAAACAGGATTCCCTTGCTTGCCTCAAACTGCAGAACCCAGCACAGCTGCCTGACTGAAGAAAATACAGCAATTCTGGAATGTCAACTTCTATGACCCATGCTTCTTCCTTCTGCATCAGTATTCAATTCATCTGGTATAGTCTCACCAGGCCTGGACGCTAAGATGCTGCTTATTGCTTCCAGAAGATTTGCCTTCAGAAGGTGCCCCTATTCAGGTTCCAGGTGCAGAGATAAAATCACTGTATCTGGGTGCAGGAAATGACTCAGAATGTCGAGCCTAAATAGAAAATGCCATGCTTATCTCAACTGGAGTTGAGAATTAAGGTGTCCTGGGCCAGAAAGGTTGGAAATGATAGAAACAATATAGCCAATTCATCAAAGTTGGAAATGATAGAAACAATATAGCCAATTCTTTGGGCAAGGAGCCACCAAAACATTAGACCATCTCACTTTATTGTCCCCAAAACAAGCAAAGAATCGATTCACTTTCCTCTCTTCTGCCATGACAAAATATAATGACAATGGGAGTCCCCCATCTCTCTGAAATTTTTTGGAAGGTCTGGGTTGCAGTGCCCAGTCTGAGAAAGGTTCTGTCTGTTCAGCTAATGTATTAACTTCTGGACTGATCTGCCAAACAGATCAGGCAAGATACCTCCTTCTAGAGTCTCTCTCTCTGATTTTGTGCCCCAATGATAATTCTCATTTGATGAAATATCCATTTAGATCAATACATATATGGCATCCTTTAACAAGATGGATGGTCCTCAATACCAAACATCCTGCTTTCAGCTCTAACTGGTTGATGAGGAGCAACTACATGAAGTGCACCAATGCTCCTGTATTGAATGATTCTGCTCATGATCCCCCAGTCTGTCAAGCTGTGTTGTAATCTGAACTTTGACATATAGTAATTTTTCCTGAGATAGATTGACTGGACATCTGTCTCCAAGGACCTATCAGACTATTTGGGACCTCCAAGACTAAACACGTTGTGATAGCAATCCCTTCTTGGAATGGTAAGAGAAACCGCTAAAGCAGGCTTTCTCAACCAGGGTTCCATGGAACTCTAGGGTTCCATGAGGGTTCACTAAGGGTTCCCTGGGAGATCACAATTTATTTAAAAAATTATTTCAAATTTGGGCAACTTCACATTAAAGAGGTCAGTTTCATTCTTTATTTTTAGTTTAAGAACACTGTTAAGGCATATATACAGGCCTACACATGAAATGAATATAATGTAATTTCTGGCCTATATTTGAGCCTGAATGTGCAGGGGTTCCCCAATGCCTGAAAAATATTTCAAGGGCTCCCCCAGGGTCAAACGGTTGAGAAAGGCTGCACTGGACTTCCGGTGGAGAAAATGGCAGATTTACTAGCTCCTTTTGAACTGGAGCCGATGGTACAGTTATTTTGGGCTCAGGCAGGATTGTTAGAGCCTGAAGAATTCTCCAGATTCAAGGAGAATCCAAGAAATTATCCCACTTGTCCTCTGGATGGCTGTTTCTCATGAGGGGATCATGAAATGATGTTTCTGGGATCAACTGATGAGTGGAATAGCTGGGAGGTGGGGCTGTCATCTTTTGAGACTGTGTTGAAGCTGGGAAATGGACTTTAGATCCAACCACCCCATTTCTAAGACACTTTATTATGTGTATATTTTGTTACTTAAGAGGAGGGACGCGGTGGCGCTGTGGGTTAAACCGCTGAGCTGCCGATCGGAAGGTCGGCGGTTCGAAACCGCGCGGCGGGGTGAGCTCCCGTTGCTCGTCCCAGCTCCTGCTCACCTAGCAGTTCGAAAACATGCAAATGTGAGTAGATCAATAGGTACCGCTTCGGCGGGAAGGTAACGGCGTTCCGAGTCGTCATGCTGGCCACATGACCCGGAAGTGTCTATGACAACGCCGGCTCCAAGGCTTAGAAACGGAGATGAGCACCGCCCCCTAGAGTTGGACACGACTGGACTTTACGTCAAGGGAAACCTTTACCTTTACCTTGTTACTTAAGAGAGGCTTTTTACAGTGAAGAGAACTTGACACTCTTGGAGATTTTTGTTATTTTTATGATTTTTTTAAGTGATTGGTTTGGCAATTAATGTTTTGTACATTTATCAGAAAGATTAAAGCTGAGTATTGATTGTTTCCTTTTTTTTAAAGAAACAAAAGAATTTTTATGGAGTATTGAAGCTTTCTTTTTTTGCAAACCTGTGTTGATAGAGCTGGAATTTGCCATTTTATTTTTTTTCCTGTGGGAAAGTTGTCTTTTGTTATTATTTCCCATTGTGCTGATTGGTTTGGATGTGTAAACAACAATAATTGGAGAACTTTCCCACATTCCTTTTGAACTCTATTTCTGGATTTTTGCCTCTATTAAATACTTTGGGACACTAGAGGAGCCATCGACTGTGGCACTGAGAAGGGAATTAAAAACCATTTTTGAAGAATTTACTGTAAAAATTATTCAAGTCATCAAGAATAAATTTCAAGATTTGGAAAAGAGAGTGGATGTTAATTTGGGTGATACTCAACAAATAAATGGCAGAGTGGAATTTTTAAACAATAAGGTGGAGACCAGAGAATTAGAGACAAAAAGAGAATTGGATAAGACTGTATTGTTTGGGCTTAAGGAAAAGGAACTTTGCTTAAATTTGTGGAAGATATTAGAAAAGACTGATGAGGATATAAGGAAAAAGATAGATAGATAGATAGATAGATAGATAGATAGATAGATAGATAGATAGATAGATAGATAGATAGATAGATAAAATGAGATGCCCCAAGTGCTAGAGTTACCAAGATGGGAAGAAGAGAAGACGGATGAGAAGATATTTCAAGTATTGAAGTTACTAAGATGGGAAGAAAAGAAGAGGGAGGACAAGGTGGATAAAGTTCTCTGTATAAATTTAAGATGTGTAATAATGAATACGAATCTAAGGGATGATTTGGTTTATTTTGAGGTGGGATAAGCCCCAATTATTATTGTTGGGATAGATTTTTGTGATTAAGACAAATGCTTTACCCAATATGTTGTTTTTATTTTTGTTTTAAATAGTATTAATATTGACAATAGAAGTATCATTGTAATAGTTTTTTGTATAAATTTAAGATATGTAATAATGAATAAGAGGAGAGAGCCAGTTTGGTGTAGTGGTTAAGGCACTGGGCTAGAAACTGGGAGACCATCAGCTCTAGTCCCACCTTAGGCACAAAGCCAGCTGGGAGACCTTGGGCCAGTCACTCTCTCTCAGCTCTAGGAAGAAGGCAATGGAAAACCACTTCCGAAAAACCTTGCCAAGAAAACCACAAACCTCTTTCCCAAACCCTGAGAAGTTCATTAAAAAAAGGGAAGGTAGTAAAAGACTAGCTAAAAGGTTGGGGGTGGGGGGGTAAGCAGACTAATAGGATATCCACATGGGACATCAGTGGTGCCAACAGTATTGGCTGAGGGGAGTGAAGAAAGGGAACACACTGGGAATACTGGGGGCAGAAGGGCCAGTACAATAATAATATTTGGACATCAGCAACAGCAGATGTGGAAAAGGAGGGAAGAGAAGATGAGGGCAAAATCAGTAAATGGGTGACCAGTGGGATATAGTACCTCACTGGGACCTGCTGAAGAGAAGACAGAAGATACGGGTGACACGTATCAGTCTTGCCCTATTTGTTCTGTAAAATCACTTCAAGATCCATCCAGATTTTGTTTTACCCAATATCTAGGACAACCAGCATGTTTCAGGTTTTGTTTCTTCAATGCCACAACCAAGTTGAGATGATTCAGCAGAACTTCTAGAACTTTGCTCCAAATTTGAAACAAAACTTGTTTTCCATTTTGTGCACATCCCAGTAACCTCTTTCAGGTCAAGGACTGCACAAAGAACTGCCTTTCAAAACCATGCTACCAACTCACTCCAAAAAGAGGCAGAGCTGGAGAAAAATAGGCAAAATTTGATAAATACATTAAATCAATACAGTTCATATGATTATTCATGTTTTCTCTAAATTAAAATTACTCCTGATAATTTTCTCTCAAAAATCACAATTTGGTGGCAACTTTTGGAAAGCTTCTGGGGGCCACACCCACATTTTGAAGAAATGAGATTATACTTGCCCCTTTTACCTCCTGTCCCCCTAAATGTCAAGCCATTCATTCCTCCTCTAAAGTCCAGTTTGTACATTCATGGTACATTTGGCAGACTCACATTTGAATAACAACCCCCACAATGCTGAAGTCTTTCCTTTGCTTCTGATAATGAATCAACTGCTCTGAGGAAACAAACCATTCTAAAAGGAAGGGAGGGAGGAAAGAAACGTCATACTACCTGCACATTTTTGGAAGTCACACATATAAACGTAAAGTAGCCCTAAAGAAAAGAAAACTATCTGAAACAAGAACAATTTAAATTTTCTGAAGTAGTATTCCCAAAATCTGGGTCCTCAGTTGTTCCTATTGGTCCCAATAATTTGCCATAGGAGCTGTAGAACTATCAGTTCAAAAGTTCCAGGACCGGGTAAGGATGGTAATTGAATACCTTTCAATAAACTAAAAGAACATTAACATTTTCATACTTACTGCAAGACTGTATTCTGGATATCCCATTACTGGCTCCATGCAAGTTAGAATCAAAACTTAGACTGTTCCTCACAGAAACTGCGGGGCTGCCATTGGTATTGACAGTAAGGGTACTTGGCATTCGAGCTAAATTAGGCATGCTTCTTCGGAGTTTGTCTGCAGCAAAAGTAAGACATTTGCATTGTCTGGAAATGCATACAATTAGTCAGGCATGAATTTCAAAGAGAGAAAGCTCTTCTGGATTGAGCCAAAAGGACCAATTGATGTGAGTTTAGTGGGATTTACAGAAGGATGCAGCTAGTCAAGCAAGCCAGAATGGCAAAATCCTTATCTGTTTTGATTTCACCATGCCAATTCTTATGGCAATATGTTAATTTATAAAAAACCAATAATATGCTTTTCACACTAGCATCCCATTCATAGGATGGGAATGATGGTGACTGTGATATTCCAAAAAAGAAACAGAGGAATTTGCCCTCTGTGGCTCTGAAAGTTTTCAGTTCAGAAAATCTATGCCAATTGAAGCTAGTTCAATTCAGTGCAAACAATCCTCAACCCTCCTTGCTTCATGTTTCCTCTCCCTTCTGGTCCTAACTTGCTTGATTGAAAGAGTGGTAGAAAAGGTTATGTGTTAATCTCTACATCAAATTTCTGTGCCATCCTAACTTTGAAAATGAAATCCGTGCTAACCAACCAAGCAAGATGTTTTCAAGAGTCATGCTTTTTGCCCTGTCAGCTGCTTATAGGACTTTAGCTCTGCTGCAGTCCCAAAACAGTCAATAGCTTTATTGAGGCACAATAAATGATGAACAGATTAGTGGGTTTCAAGTTGCACAGGACTGAAGGAAGCCAACATAAATGCATATCCTGTGTAGAAATAAACAATGTCATCTCATGATCATTCAATAAGCTAGTTCATACTACAGCTAGCTATAATTTATATACTTAATGTCAGGACTTCTGACATACTATTTACCAGGTGTACTTAACTGAAAAGCTGTTACATACTGTATACTATATATATGTATATGTATTTGAATAAAAAAGAATGTTATCTTCCCCCCCAAAATTAATAAATATTGACAGACTCACTACAATTAAGAATTTTAGTGCAAAACATTTGGCAGGAGATAAGCCAACAGCATCCATTACTCAGGGTCACCCACACAATGAATGCAGTTTACTGAGATGCATGGATTTTGATCCTTCGTTTACATTAACCTTCCCTTACTTGATACCTTCCAACTGTGTTGAATTATGATTCCCACCCCTGTCAGAATGGTTGCGATGGCTGGGAATGACAGGATTGCAAGATCTCCAATTGAAGTGGCAAAATTCATACTACACAGGAATCCTCCTCTTATGGAAGGAAAAATGTGTGGTTGTGGGCGGAAATAAACAAAAAAGAAATTTGAAGCATGGGGTGTATATGGAAAGAAGGAAACTGTTTCTAGAATATTAACACTTTATGCATTATTTTTAGGTACGTTGTCAAAAAAAGAACCACCAACTGGTATTACAGTGTGTCCCAGATCAAATGTAAACTGATGTCAAGAAAAACTCTGGTCAAACAAGCCAGCTGGCCTTACATCCATTAATTTTGGTTGACTGAGACTCCAGAAGATTCGGGGCTTGAGGAGAGTAAAATGGCTGCTGTTGATTATTATTGGAAGGAAAATATGGGGAAATTGGGCTCCTTTTACAATCCCGTATACTGGAGAAAGTTTGTGAATGGGGAATTCCTTTTTGGAAAGGAGAGCAACGTGTGAGCCGAGGCTGTGGAGGGGGCAAGTGGTCAAATTCTTCTTCCTCATCTTCAAAGCTATAACGATCAAATTCCTGATCACTGCTGGTCCCTTTTTTGACCAAAGGAAGAGACACACTGGAACTGTTTCTTGACACTGATGCTGAAGTTGAAGCATAGTCCTGCCTCAGGCCTGTAAAGAAAAAAAAAAAAAAGAAGTTCCAGAATATAAAATGGCAAAATTCATAATTCTACTAATATAAAAATATTGCATTATTACTTTTATCTTGCCATACACACCATACATAGCTCCAATGTCAATCATAAACATAAAATACGAGGAGTATACCAACCAAGATATACTTGGTAGGATGTTAAGCCCCACAGAGCTAGGCAAGATCAAAGAAGCAAGAACTACACATATTTCAGTAAGATTTCTTTAATACTGCTCTGGGATAAACACATAATCTTGGAAACCATAAGAGGAAATTTCCCCTTTATTTTTATGAGTTCATTAGGACAGCCTGTCTAAATGATTTGAAATGCTTCTTCCTAGGTTTCTTTCCACTTGGGTTAAGTTTCATTTAATGAGATAAACTATCAACCGCTAAGTCTCGTTTATTTATATCCACTCTCTGTTCCATTTCTTTCCCAGACATCTCTCAATCTCTTACAATAGATGTCATTAGGTTTGTAGGAAAACATGGTACTGCAACTGCAGGTACAGTAATCTTCACGTTGTATTTGCCTTTCTTCAGAAAATGAAGTTATTAATGAAAGCATAAAGTATATTTACTGCAATATGAGAAGTGGTTCCCAAACAAGATGATTAAATAAAAAGTTAATTTTACATTAATTTATAATTTCATCAACATCAATAGAAAATGATGAGTATACATAAGCTTCTGAAGGAATTTCTTTTAGTACAGAAGTGACACAGATCCCACTGCCATTTTTTATGCAGACAATTAGCCCACTCCCCAGCCCAATTAGGTTTCTTCTCTTTGCAGTAGATCAAATGCCATATAAGTTAGGATACCCAATAGTAATTTACATTGGCTATTCATACTGAGTTCTTGAAAGCAGCATGAACATTACATATTTTTAGGGCTGTGAAGTACTTAATATTCAAAGGCAAATGGGAAATTTATGAGTGTGTATATGCAATACCACTCTCCAAATCCTTGAATCGAACACCTATTTTCCAGGTAACATGCATCAGTCACAGGGGAAGCAATGCAATCTTGTGTAAAGATGCAGATGTTTTAAGGAGTTACAGAGAAGTCGTATGTGAGCACCTTTTTCCCTTCAAAACCAAAGTGCTGCAAAGCATTTTCAAATTTTAACTAGATATCATTTTTAAGTCATCTTCTACAACATCATATAGTTTGCAAAGATCAAGCCTTTTTTTTCTCTAATCATAAAGCAAAAAAAAACCCCACAACCTATCTGGAAGGAGGAAAATCTAAGTCTCAACCTACTCTCTTCTTGCAGCCGAGCCATGATTTGGACATCTGTGAGATCTTGTAATTTATATCCCATGGAAATGGAATCATCTTCTAATTCTGAGGTGCTCAATTCACTGTCTAGAGATGACTGGGGACTTAGAGGGGAGCTTCTAGAAATGCAGTCTGTTGAAAAACATTAAATCCATAAACATCTCATATGGTGCAAGCAGTTTCACTTTTAAAGAAACATAACTAATTCATAAATTAATGGACTAAGAATATGAGTGTTATATACAGTATGTCTACATCATCACAGTATCATAAATATCTACTTGTAAGGAAGTCTCAATGACACTATAGAAAGTATACAAAAATTGCAACCTAAGGCTATGCATACTTTGCAGATGATTAGCAATAAGTTCACTCACATGAACACAACTGTTTTATGTTATTAATTAAATAGATTGTCTTATTTTAAGCTTTTGTACAAGCCTGAAAAAAGATGCTGCTGCTTTGAGTTGAGTCATTAAAATTCTTAAAGCAGCTGAATGTGTTTGCAGGCTTAGAAGTGTGCAAAAATAGCTGTTAAGTGCTGGTGAAAGGTTAAAAGCACATTTTCAAAATATTCACAATCCTACTGCAGTCCATTTAAATGGCATGAGGTATTCTAGTGATCTTTATTCATTAATGCAATACAAATAAGAATCCTACAATATCCTTACATTAAAAAACGTAGGACAAAGAAACAAAAATCAAAACTTCAGTACAGATTTAATTTGGGTTTGGGATTCCTAGTTATTTTCTGTCTTTTTGTAGTTTTCTTTTAATAATGAAATTTTTAAACTCTAATGTCAGTAACGGCAAATCTTACAAATGTTCAGTTTATGATTCAAACCATAGTTCCTAACAATCTCCTATTTACATATATATGGAATTAGAGAGGATGTGGAAAGTGAAGGCCAAAGTGGTCCCAGTGGTGGTAGGGGCACTTGGGGCTGCGACTCCCAAGTTGGGAGAGTGGCTCCAACAGATCCCAGGAACAACATCAGAGCTCTCTGTCCAGAAGACAGATAACAGCTTCTGGAACAGCTAAGATACTGCTCAGAACCCTCAAACTCACAGGCCTCTGGCAGAGAACTCAAGGTTGAGGAAGACACATACCACCCATAGGGATGAGAAGGGAATTTTTTTATTTTTTATCAACTAAATTAGTGTCTTGCATAACTCTTACTCAAATAGCCCTAACCAACTTGCACTTGTATTTCCTTCTGACAGACTTCTCTATTTAGTCTGATGATCCAGTAATGTACAGGCCCTCACCCAAAGTACTGCTTTTAGGATGTCCTAACCTGCTGTCATACCTGATGAGATTATAGCAATCTATCCAAATTATTATTGGGTGATCATACTTCAAATTTCCCCAAACTGGCAGCCGTCCAATATGCTGGACTTCAATATAGCATGTATTTTAAACCTTGTACGCTGCAATTGTAAATGGAGAGGCTTTGTAAGATTGTAATGATGGAAGTCCCACATACTGAGGTTGGGGAGCTGTCATATCCCATTATTCAGTATAATGCACAATAGCAGTTTTATTTGCAAATAAAGTTCTCCGAGCACCCTTCAAGTGATGTGGGAAAGCGGAGGGGAAAGAAGAAATGGAAGCATCTTCTTTGAAAACATGCCATCAAAAATAAAATAATGAAGGACAAATTCTCCCTAGATCAGCATTTTGAGTCTTCTGCTGTACTTCAGGAAGGATGTCTCAGACCCAGAGGGCCAAGCTTCATTTAATAGGCTAACTATCTTTCAGCAGTAGATAAAGGTAGCTAATCCTCCACTTACCATGTATTATTGGGATTCTGGCCTTCCACAGGTATACAAAAGAAGTTCCTTTCTTAGAATTAATTTATGTTGGGTATGCTGACATCACAGAAAAGGCATATATGGTGCATGGCATTAGAGAACAGGACGACTCAGTTCTGCTTCCGTATGTGTATTTAAATAAGTACTAAACTTGCAGAGCTACTCTGCAAGAATCTGGGTATAGCAAACTGATCCTTCCTATTCCCTGCCCCACCGCCACCCCCAGCTTGGTAAATCAGAGCTAAGGGTCAAGACTGAGCAAAAGGGATCAGTACAAGTCCTTCTGAATTTTCTGGTAACTGTAAAAGCTGCAGGCACTGCCACCCCCTCCATTTCCAGCAACAAGGTGCAGGTTACTTGATGTTGTTTTCCTTAGCATTTGTCCCACATGATTGCAGGATCACTTGTTTTTTGCACTCTGCTTGCCTAGTTTTTACAGAAAATCTATCAATCCATGATGGCTTTCTTTACGTATTGGCTTGTTGCAGAACTTGATGCTGATTAAGGCTGAGAGAGAGTCACTGACCTAAGGTCACCCATCTGTCTTCAGTGCCTAAGGGAGGACTAGAATCTAGATTTCCTTACTCCCAGTCCAACCTAGTCCAGGTTGAATCATCATTAGTTCTTAAATACCACCTCTGAAAAACTTACAGGACTTCGGCTTATATATTATTAAATTGATATGTTAGTAAGAAAGCAGGCATTACCTGTTCTTTCAGGTGTTAATATTGCTTTGCTGAAGGTTTTAGAGAACGCAGGACTGTTATAGATATTGCTATATGGAGTAAGCCTTGCAACAGGACTATAAGGAAAAGCCAAGGATACAGATGAAGAGAAGAGACTCCGCCATCTACTAGCTGTTAGTGGGCACAGAAAATAAAAATATCAGTTTGTATTTAGCAACTGAATGCTTATCTATTAGGAAGTTAATATCACAAAAAAGATCAAACAATATTGTCTGTACAGAGATAAGTCCCACTGAGGTCAATGGAACTTATTCCCAAGCCAAATGAGGTATGAGAGATGCCCATTTGCATGGGAGTTAGTCCCACTGAACTGATAGAATGTCAATAATTTTCTATAGGCTGTAGGGAAAAAAATCCCTGCTTCTTAAGATAAATAAAAAAGAAGAACCCAGGTATGGGGGGAAAGGACAGAAATGGGATAGGCTTAAAGTGTTGTTCTTTTCTTAATTTTCACCTCTCCCATACAATACATTCTAAAGTTGAGCATTTAAACACCTCTTGGTACAAATATTTAACTATAAAAACTATTTAAATTAAAATTTGTCAGAAAAAATAAAGAATATGAGAATATTTTGATTATGGACAAAATGATTTAGTGTACATACTAGAATAAGAAATTTAGAAGCAATGTATAGGTTTGTTAGGGACTAGTACCACTGTAATTCCATACAGAATAAACTCATGTTTTAAAAAATGTTTAAAAGAAATGCGATACCAGTGAAGCTTCTATTATCACAGAGGAAAGGTTTTTGAAACATAGCATTAATGGGATTAATTACTGAGGACAAACCTGAACAAGTGAAGTTTCATGACAAACCCACGGACTCACTCATCAAGTAGTCAATACAAACTGAATTCCCTTCTTAAGCTTTTAAGCCAATAGATGTAAATATTTCTTTTCATCAAAGTGAAGTTTCAAATTACATAAACACAGATATTTTAAATGCAAACATACATTCCAGAGCAGACGTATTTCCATTATAATCATGCTAAATGCCAGAGTGATATGCAGCCTTTAATGATGGGCTGAATCATTTACCAAAATTGTGTATCCACGTACACGAGGAAGAGAGAACATTTAAACATGTGATCTTGGTCTTAATAGAAAACGCAAGAAATGCAAAAGCCATTTTTAAGGCAACTGGCAACCTTTTGTTCTTTTCATAAAAAATAATTAAAAAATGGATGTCCTTAAAATGAAAATGGTCTTTGTGCTTTTGCACTGGCATCAGATGCAGGGTCATAACAGTCTGATCCAAGGCCATCTCCCTGTTACTCACAGATGCAGTCTGCAACCCACGTGTAAACAGTATTCATTATTTGGCCACAATGATTGCCTTTGAGAAGATCCACAGTGAACAAAGCTACTGTTTTTGCAGCTGGGACGCTCAGAACCTCAGTAATAAAAACACAGCATTTGTAACAAAAAAATTGGAAGGGGGCAGAAAGAACATGTTCTACAGCCATCCAGTGTTTTTAGGGAAAGTGTGAGATCCATTCCAGTCAGTTTTAGAGGGAGTACTTTGAATAGGCACAGGGAAAGAAAAAGAGTATTCACCTTCTGCTCTTCCTATAAAAGTAATTTCAGAACAGAACTGAGGAAGGAAGTGGTACAAGTAAGAAGTACAAAATGTGTTTTAGGAAAAGTGACAAAAGTGCAGTGTTCTTTGGCTAACTCTTGCTACATCTATTGCCCCCCACAGTCAGTAGGTATATAGGTGCAGAGAGCCAGTCTATGCAAAACTGAATTTCAACATTCCCTTTCCTAACAGTTGCTGCACCAGTTTCATGGCTCTGCTGCACAGTTTGCACATAATAGTACTTAGCTATATCCAGGGTGCTCTGACTGGGGGCAAAAACAAGAAACAACTAGAGTAAGTTTCCACTCATTGATTTTCTGTCCTCCTTACCTTCAGCTCAAGTTGCTTCCAGGGATTATTGTCTAACTTTAGATATGCAGTTCTCTTTAGATATCTTTCTACTTTTGACTGCAATCCAGTTTTCTTATTTGGTACCTTTCTGTACAGTCTCCCTCCTGCTGATACAATGTCCTATCTGTGGAGTCCTTAAGTGTTCTCCGAGCTTGGTTGCTTGCTTGCAAACATTTCATTACCCGACTAGGTAACATCATCAGTGCTAGTGAGTATGGGATTTGCTCCCTGTTTATATACAGTAGCTTGTCCTGCCAGTTTTGATGGGGGTGTGGTTTTCTCCTTGGTAGTTCCTTGATTAGGGCATTGTGTTTTGCTTGTTTGTTTGTCTGCTTCACTGGTTGTTTCCCTGGCAGTTCCTTTGTTAGGGTATTGTTTTCTGCTTGTTTGTCTGGTGTTAATCCCTGCTTATCTGGGTGTTGGCTGCTGCAGAGAATGTGTTCTGGTCTTTTTGTTTCCTTCTTAGCTTTTTTATTGTCTCTTTTGAATGGTGTGTAAATGTGGTTTATCTCTATGTGTCTATTGATGGCTGATTTGTCTGTTTAGATGTCTGTTCATCTTGGGAGGAGAGCCTGCAAAATTTCCCAAAGACAAGGCTCTGGAGTGATTCAGGCATTTACGTGTAAGGCGACCCATAGTTCCACAGGTGCAGCACCTTCCAGCCATCTCAGGAAGAGACTTTAGTGGGACAAGCCAATGCTAGGTACTAAGTGCTCCAGAGTAGAATAATAAACCAAGGTCCCTTCTTCTTTGTTTCTCTGCTGCAGAAAGGACCTCTTTGCCATGCGTATTTGCATGCATTCTATGGTGCAAGATCACCCAAAGGCTGTAAAATGTCCTCCCTCTATTATTCTTTTATTCCTCAACTCTTCCAATCACACACATCACTGAAACAGTTCTTCCAAATTCTCTGGTGTGCTCTATCTTAGTAACTCGTCCCTCAGTTCAGGAGAAAGTCCTTCCCTAAATGGGGTCAGTCAGGACAAGATCGTTCCGATGCATATAACTGGAAATTAGCAATGAACTCACAAATTCAGTGATTTCCTTGCTTCATCCTGCAACTTTCCCAATTAGTGGTCGCCAAGTCATCAAAAACAGCTTCAGATCTTTGCATGGTTCTGGTAATTCTCTAACACTGCATCATTACTCTAAATGAGTGGAACTGTCCATCTGTGATGCCCCTTCTTTCACCAGACTAAGAACAAAGACAATATTGATCTGATCAGTAGGAAATACTGCTGAGCCATCACCATTAACAATTCACATTGAGTGATGAAAATCAGGAATTGATCTTGAGCCCCACCAAAGACTTTCAGGAGAACACAGCAACTATTGTACAGTAGTTTGTGGGGCTGCTCCCAGCTGAGGTCATCTTTGTCCCACATGCTGTACTTGCTGTATCATGGCATTGTGCAAGCTCATTATCTGTGTATACACCTGCTGATGTTGTAATAATGCCTCAGGTATTTGTTTTGCAGACAGCGGGGTGCCTCAATGATCTGTTGCCATATTCTAGAAGGCAAGGTCCAGTGCCTCTTTGATGAGAGAGGCTTTCAAGATTGAAATAAGCCCTTCAAGGTAGGCAAGATCAAGAAACAGAAGTAAGGTCTTGAAACCCTGTAAGGCTTCCTCTCTGCCTCATTTTACAACAAACAAAATCAAGGTGAGATTATTCTCAAGTTACTTTCTTACACTTTCCACCTTCTCAGGACTGCACTGTCTTTTCTCCTCACTTAATGGTTCATTCCCCATATCTACATTCCTTCACTATTGGTAATAGTGTCAAGAATTCTGTCTCCTACATCCTAATTCATATCATATTAAGATGCCTTCTTCTGCAATTTAATTTGCTCCCTTTTTCTTTAGGTACATCTTGTACCCAAACACTTTAACATGTTTTATGTTTGTCTTGATCTCATTCCACAATTCAAATGGCATCACATCTTTGCCTCTTGTAGTTTGTTCATTCTGCAGGTATGTTGCAGCCTTCTCTCCACTACTGCTTTGCCAGTTCAGCATCATGAAGCATGTTTCTGGTAATTTTCACTAAGCTTCTATATAGGGAGTTGTCTTCTCATTTTCTTCCCTATTCTTTCAGATACTGTCCAATTTCCTTACCTGTATCCATGTGCTAGGTTTCAGACTTCCTTCCAAAGTTATTGCTCATTCTTGCAATGTATTCTCTTAGCTTTTTCCAAACTTCACTGGTGAAAATGTAGTTTGAAAAATCAATAAATGTCAGGAAACAAGAATTAAGAAGTGAAGAATTGATTTCCTGGAGTTAAAATTGAAGATTCACATAAATCTGAATTGAATTGCATCTAATGGTATTTTGACTCTTTTCCCTTATATAGCCAGTAGGTGGCTCTAACTGCATTTTTCTTCAGACTTGCATACTCCTATTTTCAGTTCCTCAAACTTATTGCCTTTTATTAATTTTGAAATATATCATATAGTTCTGTGCCCAAATCTCCTATGTAAGATACGTAAGATCTCCTATGTAATATTGTCTATGAAAACACTTTTTTTACATTGTTTAATTTCTCAGTTATATGTTGCACTCAATAAAGGCAATCAATCCTGTCTAAAAATCTCCACCCCTCAATAAAATAGTTTATTCAATGACCAGCAAAAATAATTTTAAAAGTACATACACTGCATTAATGGTGCATTAATTACCTATGCAAGTGTAAATCTAAAATATTACAGACCATGAAGTAAAATATGTATAATCTAAAAACAAGATAGCTAGTACGTGTTAAACCTAAAATGATAAAACAGATGTGATTATTTCTGTAACAGTTATGCCTTATTTTCATTGTGGCAACACCAAATTTGGCTACTGCAGAGGTGATAAAGGGTTTCGAATCTTCTAGAAGATGGTTCACATAGAAATTATCTAGTCTTCCTGGAAATTTATATATTACGGGCAGAATATAAGCAGACCTGATATCCCTGTAGAGTTTACAGTGTATTCATACATGCGAAATGGTTTTCATCTTCTAGTTGCCACATGGGAAAGTTCACTTGGTTAATGGGGCTTTGGAGTATCTGCCTTGCAGCAGTGTGGGTAGTAAGATGTTAAGCCCAACTTTAAAAAATGCTATACTCAGCTTGGGGAAAGTTAGATTTTGTAGACATCTTGCTGGTTCTCAAGTGCCCTTATTTATCCAATTTCTGCCCTGTTGGGACAGCTTATTAACTGCAGTCTGAAACTCCACGTCCCTTATTCTTTGGGTGAGCAACTGTTTGGCTTGCTCATATCCTAAAAACATCAGGAATCAGAAAGCTCACATAATGCCAACTTCTGTTCTATGGCCTGTTTCCAGGGAGAAGGAAAATTATCTATTAAAACTAAAGGGGTCAGTCTGACTGGGAAGAATTGTATTTTCAGCCAGTAGTTTACCGTTATCCTCCAAGTCCTTACCTGGATTGCAGACATTCCTGTCTCAAGCCTTAACTGGGTGTTTGCTGTTCCACTGGGTTTGCTGTTCCACTGGATCTCAAAAATTTTGTTTGCACTGTTTCTAGCGCATCCTTCTTCGCATAAATTTCTGCTTATGTCCCAAAAAGGATTTGGGCCAGTGGTTTGGCCTCAAAAAGTTTTAATGCTGCAGGGATTAATTGTCCTCTGCTTGTATAAAAGAAGCGCTTAATTTTATGTATGTATGTATGTATGTATGTATGTATTTATTTATTAAATTTTGCCACTGCCCATCTCCCCCGAAATGAGGGACTCTGGGTGGTTTACAATAGCGATAAAAGCATTAAATATCATAAACATAAATATTAAATACAATATAACAATATAATATAAAACATAAATACAGTATAAAATTCATGTGACAATGATAGATATAATACCGTTCATGTTTATCTAAAAGGCTATTTTAGGGCACCAGCCATCTCCAGGAGTGACTACTTCCCTTGCCCCAGGCAAGGTGGCAGAACCAGGTTTTACTTGTTTCTGGAAGGCCACAAGAGATGGAATCTGTCTTATCTCTGGGGAAAGGATGTTCCAGAGGGTGGGTGCTACTGCAGAGAAGGCCCACGTCCTGGACCCCACCAGATGGAATTCTCTTACAGACAGGGTCTGTAACATGCCCTCTCTGCATGATCAGGTGGGAGAGGTTGATGCAATGGGGATGAGACAGTCCCTCAGGCACCCTGGACCCATGCCATGAAGGGCTTTAAAGGTGATAACCAACACCTTGAATTGCACCTGGAAGCAAAGCAGTTCCCAATGCAGCTCGTGAAGCAATGGTAACATGTGTCGATCTAGGGGTGCCAAGAATTGCCCGCACAGCTGCATTTAGGACCAGCTGTAGCTTCCAGATACTCTTCAAGGGTAGCCCCATTGTCAGAACCAAGCTTGCCTCTGACTCAGAACTAGTTTCACTTTCTGAGTCAGAGGAGGAATTGGAAACATATTGGGCTGGAATCGGAGAAACAACACTCAAGCATGACTCAGCAGAGCGGGAAGAAGCTACAACGCAGATTGGGCAAGATCCGGAGGAGGATTTGAATACGCCAATCAGCGCACGCCAGAGACAGGCTGAAAAACATGCGAAGGAGAAGGCAGCATGATTGGCTACAGGAGACTCGAAGCGTGCCAAAGATCGGTATAAAAGGCAACCGCACAGAGAGTGAGCTGCCGGAGACAACCTCTAAGCCTGCAGCTTTGGAAGAAGAATCCCTACCGGCATCAGAAGCAGCATCTGTTGTCAAGGAGGAACCAGTGCCTGACTTTCAGTCTGAAGAAGGGGATTTTGTGCCTGCTGCATTTGAGGAATCAGCGTCAGCCAAGCCCAGTAATCTGCATTTTGCCTCAAACTTTGAAAGCCCGCATTCTTCTCAGCAGCGCAGCCAAGTTGAGGGGTTTCCACATCGCTGCTTGTCCGTGGTTCGCTGTAACCATGCTTCACAGACTCCAGTGGGTTTTGAGGATTCACACCTATCTTGTCCAGGATCTGGATTCATGGCACACATGGTTCTTCCAGCCGAGTCCAGCCTAGTTCCAAGCCTCTCTCCAAGTCTGTTGAGGTTTTCCTACTAACGATTAAGACTGCTATTGTACCTCATCATTTTGGCGGGGTGAAGAGGTTGTATTTGATTGACTCCTTTCACGTGCTTCATGCAAATCGCCTGGGGGGAGGAGGACCTGCCCGGACTTGTTTCTTACTTCCTTTTTTTTTTCTCTGCCAGCAATGTAGCCAAGCAAGGCTTGCTCCAAAGGGGAGCTAAGTCCTTTAAATATGTTTTGCTTTTGTTTTGCTTTCTGTAAATAAATTATTTTTATAGAAATGCTTGGTGTGTGACTTTTTTGACCTCTCCTGGGCTAAAGGCTTTCCCAGCATCTGCTAACAGGTTATGGGCCCAGTGAGCAGCCCAGCAGCCCAGTAAAACCTAGAGAGAAAAGAGAGATCAGCTCCACACCTCATGCACAATTTAAAGGCAGGTAGCAAAGACCTGTGAAGATTTTCTTTGGAGCGCCTGGAGATTTTCCAGCAACTGCCAGTCTACAGGACAAAGAAGCTAGCTGAGGTGACTTGCAAAAGAAGGAAGAAGCCATGACTACCTCCCAGCCCTCAGCAATGCCTCTGGAGTGCCTATCAGAGACCAACTATTTGAATTGGGCCCTGAAGATGGAGATGTATCTTCGCAGAGAGAATCTTTGGCTGCCAATTGGTGAGCAAAACCCCCAAAATCCCAGTGCTGAATGGCTGAGACAGGATGAGCGGGCTACAACCACCATTATCTTGGGAGATGAGGACAATCAGCTAGTCCACGTGCGAGGCATGCAGTCTGCAAACCAACTTTGGGACGCTTTGAGAGACTTATATGTAAAGGCAACAGCAGGGAGTAAAGTTACTCTGACGAAAAAGCTGTACAGAGCCTACCTTGCAGAAGGAGATAGCCTTCCTGAGCACCTGCATTATATTCAGCAGCTGTTTGTTGAGTTGCAGGAGAGAGGAATGGAATTTACACCTCTCACAAAATCCTATATCCTCCTGTCCTCACTAAATGCAACATGGGACATGCTGATTTGTACCCTGGAGGTATGCCTGAAGCAGACCTCACCCCATCGTATGTTACACAGCGCTTACTCGCTGAAAGGGAAAATAAGGGAAAGGAACCTGAGGCCACAGCGCTAGCCAGCCAGCAATGCTTCACTTGTGGTTCAGCTGGACATTTGCAAAGAGACTGTGCCATGAGACCCAAGACTAGAAAGACAGAGAAGAAGAACACAAGGGCAACACAGAAGAAGGCTCTTCAGACAACCCAAATTGCACAGGTTGCTGAGAAGGGTAATTCTGATGTATGGGTGTTAGATTCTGGGGCCAGTTGTCATTTATGTAATTGTAAAAGCTCTTTTGTGTCACTGTCTAAAACTGAAAGACAAAGTGTATCTTTGGCTGATGGGTCTGTGACCAAAATTATGGGACAAGGTGACTTGTATTTATCCTGCTTGGGAGAAACTGTAAAAAGTGTGTTGTATGTGCCAAATTTACAATCAAACCTTTTATCTGTGGCACAATTGGCTGCAACAGGGTATATCATAACATTTAAGAAAAATGGTTGTGAGATACGAAAAAATGGGAAATTGTGTGCTACTGGTATGTTAAAAGACTCCTTGTACATTGTGCAAAATGCAAGGAAGCCAAGCTGCAAGGCTGCAGTTGGCAACACACCATATCATGACCAATGTGTACACCTGATGCACAGGAGATTTGGTCATGCTAATTTCAAATATATAGCACAAATGCCACAGCTGTGTGCTGACCTAAAGATAAAACCCTGTGATAAATACTTAGACTGTGTAGTTTGCAAAGAATGCAAAACACTAAAAGCTCCTTTGAGTAAGCACAGTGACAGAGTTACAACTAGACCTTTGGAAATTGTACACTCTGACATTATTGGTCCTTTTGCTCCAAGTCTTGGACAAGCAAGGTATGCAATGACCATCATTGATGATTTCTCAAGATACACATTTATCTACATCTTAAAACATAAAGATGAAGCATTTGAGAAATTTAAAAGTTTTGTGACATGGGCAAATGGAAAATTCCCTAGGCCTGTATCTGCACTCCAATGTGATAGAGGAGGAGAATACCTTTCTCACAAATTCAGAAGGTTCCTAGTGAAAAAGGGGATAGAACAAATTCTTTCTAACCCTTACACCCCTCAGCAAAATGGTGTTGCTGAAAGAAAGGGCAGAACCTTGCAAAATGTGATGGAATGCATGTTAAAAGATTCACGATTATGTTTTAAGTACTGGGGAGAGGCCATATCTACTTCCACTTATGTACAGAACAGGTTGTATAACTGTGATTCAGGACACTCCATTCCATTTGTTTTATGGTGTGAAACCAAAGGTAAACCATCTTAGAGTGTTTGGTAGCACTGCATGGGTTCACATCCCAAAACAGCAGAGAAGGAAAGGAGGCCCCACAACAAAGAAAGCCATCTTTGTTGGCTATGAACAAAGCCAAAGGAGCTACAGGTTCATAATGGGAGAGAAATTAATAATTAGCAAAAGCGCTTCTTTTGCTGAACAAAACTGGGGGAGATTAAATTCTAGCTCTCCGGTTGATCTGACCACCACAAGAGAACAGCAAGGACTTGCTGATGGTGATCTTTTGCCTGATGAGGACATTAAACCAGAAAAGCAAACTGAAGATCTGTCTGATGAGATAGATGCTTCTCAGGAAAGTGATAGGAGTCAAAATTTAAGCCCTGTATTACCTCGCAGATCTCAGAGGAGTAATAAAGGCGTTCCTCCATCACGTTTTCAGGCTGAAACATCAAAAGCTTTTCACATATTCACAGAACCTGAGTCTTTAGAACAAGTGAATGCTTTACCACCAGAGATTGCACAAAATTGGCATTCTGCCATGCAACAGGAATTAGCATTCTTGAAAGAAAATAAAACATGGAAACTGGTAAATCTACCTCCCAATGAACGCTGTCTGGGTTGTAGGTGGGTTTTCAAACTGAAAAGGGATGCTGATGGCAAAATCCAAAAATATAAAGCAAGGTTGGTTGCAAAAGGGTTCACTCAAAGGAAAGATTTAGACTTTGACAAGACTTTTGCACCAGTTACTAAAGGTGAATCAATTAGATTACTGTTAAAAGTTGCTGCACTAAAAGGAATGTCAGTTAACCACTATGACATTCAGACTGCATTTCTCTATGGTGATTTAGATCACAGATTATACATGCAGCAACCCCCTGGCTATGAAAAAGAGGAGAATCTAGTCTGTGAACTGCAGAAGTCAATCTATGGGTTAAAACAAACTGCTAGATCCTGGAACCAAAAAGTAGATGAAAAACTGCAGAATTTTGGTTTTGAAAAAGGAAAAGCAGATCCCTGTGTATATATGAAGAAGGACAAACAAGGCTGTATGTATCTGTGCATTTATGTTGATAATTTGCTGCTGTTCACATCAACAGAAAAACAAAGGCTTGATTTTGAAGCCTGCATGAAAAGCCATTTCATATTAAAAAGCCTTGGAGTTGTGACCAATTACCTAGGTTTGGAAGTACACAGAGACAAGGATGGTAGCTTTCTGTTAAACCAACGTAGTAAAATTCAAAAGCTCCTAGAGGATTTTAATATGCAAGACTGTAAACCAGTCTCTACTCCGATGATAACAGATTTTCAGAAAGATATAGGAGAAACTCAATTAACTGAGGCAGAGAACTATAGATCTGCAATTGGAAGTTTACTGTACATTGCAAATCATTCTCGCCCAGATATCTCAAATTCTGTGGCCATTTTAAGTAGACAGGTAGAGAAGCCTACATCTACTGGAAAAGCAGCATTGAAGAGGTTAATGAGGTATTTGCAAGGAACAAAGAATTATTGCCTGAAGCTAAATGCCTCTGGAACCAAGAAATTGCAGGCTTTTGCCGATTCTGACTGGGGAGCAGATGTCAGTGACAGAAAATCCACTTCTGGGATTTTAATTCAATTTGCTGGATCTAGCTTAGGCTGGCATTCTAGAAAACAAACACTTGTTGCTCTTTCCACTGCAGAAGCAGAGTTTTATTCTCTAACACAAACCTGTAATGAGGTTACATGGTTTAAACATTTGTTAAAAGACATAGGCATGGAAGTGAACCAGCCTATAACTGTTTATGAGGATAATCAAGCTTGCATTGCTATGGCAAAATCTGAAGCCTGCAGAAATAGAACAAAACATATCGATATTAGATATCAATATATCAAAGATATGATAAGCAAAGGAGAAATAATGTTAAAATATTGTGAATCAAAAGACATGATTGCTGATATTTTAACCAAACCTCTTCCTGTACCAAGACACAAAGAGTTGTCAGAGAAGATTGGTTTGCATCTTAATCTATAGTGTAAAAAGGGGAGTGTTGAGGTTTTCCTACTAACGATTAAGACTGCTATTGTACCTCATCATTTTGGCGGGGTGAAGAGGTTGTATTTGATTGACTCCTTTCATGTGCTTCATGCAAATCGCCTGGGGGAGGAGGACCTGCCCGGACTTGTTTCTTACTTCCTCTTTTTCTTCTCTGCCGGCAATGTAGCCAAGCAAGGCTTGCTCCAAAGGGGAGCTAAGTCCTTTAAATATGTTTTGCTTTTGTTTTGCTTTCTGTAAATAAATTATTTTTATAGAAATGCTTGGTGTGTGACTTTTTTGACCTCTCCTGGGCTAAAGGCTTTCCCAGCATCTGCTAACAAAGTCTTCTGCCCAGAGAATCCAGCCTAGTTCGGGGCTTCCAGCTGAGTCCAGCTGAGTCCAGTTCCAGGTTCCAAGCCTTGCTCCAAGCCTCCAGAGAATTCAGCCAAGTCCAGGGCTCCCAGCCGAGTCCAGCCTTACTACAGTTACAAGCCTTGTCTTCAAGACTCCAGTTCAGAGTACCCAGCCTAGTCTAGAACCCACAGCTGAGTCTAACCTTGCTCTGAGTTCGTTCTGCTCCAAGTCTTCAGTTCATCCCTGTCTGCTGTTTGTAGTCCTGCTCCAGATCCAGTGAGTCAGATATTCAGCATCAGCGTCATTCCAGTACTGTTCCAGTTCGAGAACTGTTGCTTCCAGCCTTCATGTTCCAGTCGGCCCAGTTGGGCTTGCTTATCCAGTCTAGCACATCAAGGACTTAATTATTGTAAATAGTTAATAAAGAATATTCTTTGAGAATCTGTCTGGTGCTTAGTCTGAACAGGACACCCATGTAGAGCGCATTGCAGTAGTCTATATGGGAGACAGCAAGGGCATGAGTGACCGCACGATATTAATAGCACTTGCAGACCTACATGATTCTGGTGTGCGTTCCAGGTGCCTTTAGAGTGGAAAACCACCCCAAGGTATTTAAATGCAGTAACCTGCTCTAACTTGTGCCCTTCTACTCTCCAGGATTGTTGGGTACTGATTTATCAAAATTAAGAACCAGGTGATTTTGTCTGCAGTACCAAAATATTGCTGCTATTGCTCTTTTCAGCCCTATAGGGGTTTGTGAAATTATGGCGGCATCATTGGCAGACTTGCTAAGAGGAGTACTCGAGCTCCTTGATTCATTTATAAAAAATGTCCTATGTATAATATGGAGACAAATAAATGTTCTGGTTTACTATGAGTTAGGATAAGAAAGTAAGAATAAGTATATGGATTGATTTCAAGGCTGTATGATTCTATTTTTCCATAATGATTCAAAGTTGCTTTGATTTTTTTTTAAGGTATAATAAAGGCAAAGATGAATATGTTAAAGATTGTATGATTAAATATGAATATGTTAAAGATTGTATGATTAAATAGGCTAAGAATTCTAGGTACAATACTATGATAATACAATGGGAAAACATGTGGAAAAAGGTCTGAAATTCACTTGGAACCATAATTTGAAAGAGAACTTTTATAAAATGCTGTACCATTGTTATTTAACTCCTGATAAGCTGTCTAAAATGTATAATGGGATATCAAATGTCTGTTGGAAATGCTCACAGGGGGAAGGAACTTTCTATCATATATGGTGGACTTGTGGAAAAACTAAGAAATCCAGGAACTAAATATGTAGTACTCTTCAAAGGATTCTTAAAGGGGACTTACAATTGAAATTGGAGCTGTTGCTCTTGGGTTTGATGGACCAACAGCTTGAAAAGCAACATGGAACTCTGTTCTTATATATGATAACAGCAGCAAGACTCTTATATGCTCAAATTCCTTCAATGAAGGACTGGACGATTAAATTGATGGAATCAGCACAAATGGCTAAACTGACAGCATTGATAAGAGAAAACACTGTAACTAGATTCATTTCCATCTGGAAACTGCTCATGGACTAACTGGTAACGCAAAACAATGAAGTCTTGATTTTAGGTTTTGATGACTGAATGGTTCAATTTTAGAGATACGTTACTAAATGTTTAATTAATAGTAAGAAATTAACTTTTATGTACTTTTATACCTGTGCTGGAAAAGATCAGAAGCCAATGGTCTGATATGCTTCTTTGCTTATTCCTGTACCATTTTAGCTTTTCCTGTTTCTTTTTTAGACTTGTATTCTATTGGTCTTATATTCTGCCTTAAGTGCTTTAATTATATCTTGAACGATTAATAAAAAAAAAGGTCCACTACTGAATGGTGGAAAGAGTATAGAATATAGCAAGAATACCATCCCTGTGTCACTCTTTCTGAACACTTATTGTACCAGAGAGGGACTCTTGGGGCTTGCACCTCACTCTTAAGGTGGTGTTGGAGTAGAATTTCTGTATCAGAAAGAGGAGGTGCCTGTCATTAGTTGTGTTTTTTAATTTTTCCAAAAGGGCATTCCTGGAAATTGAGTCAAAGGCATGTTTAAAATCTAGAAAGGCCATAAAGAGGGAGGATTTCTTTTTATGAGTGTATTTTTGTGCAAGATAGTGGAGCACCAGAATACAGTTTGCTGTTGAGTTCTCTGAATCCTGCCTGCTCATCTTGGATTATGCCCTCTGTCTCTATCCAGTCTTGGAGCTTGTGATTTAAATGTTTAGCATATAATTTGCTAACAACACTCAAAAGACTGATAGGCTTCTAATTGCATGGATTGTTCTTATTGCCCTTTTTATAAATTGGGCCTATTATTGCCAGCCCCCAATCTTTTGGAATATAACCAGTCTCATCTATGAATATAAACAGGGATGGTAGCAGAGGCACCCACCAGCTAGGATTCTTTTTAATTATTTCAGGCAAGACACAATCAACATCTGTAGTCTTGTTCAATCAATCGGGTTACCTCTTGCATAGAGACAGGGGGCCAATTCTGAACTTTGTCCAGGTTGACCTCACTCTCATTTATGTTACTAGCAGGGTCCATGTACAACCCTCTAAAATACTCCTCCCAGGCTTGAACTGGTACTTGATTTGGGGGGGGGGGTGTTCCTAGTCCTCTGGTACTTTGCCAGAAGAGGGAAGAATCCCTCTTCCTGACTGATTGAATTAGTTTTTGCCAGGTATCCTTCATTGCCAATCTTTTTTCTTTTAGGAGGGCCTTATATCAAGCCTTTAAATTCCAAGGGAACGTAGCTGGTCCTCAGAAGGAAAATGTTTACTCTTTCTATACACTGCATATGACTGTCAGTATGGAGCAACCCAGAAGCAATAGTTAATTGTGTCTGGATGCCTCACCTGGACTTGGGTTAGGTAGTAAGGGGGAAGTAGAGTTTAGACACATGTATAGATTAGAGGCTTGTAGTTTAGAGCACTGTAGAACAAAGGATGAGGAAAGAGGCTTGCATTCCAGCAGAGCCGTTAAAAAAATGTTTAGACGAGAATTCACCTCAAGGTCGGGCAGCTGGCACTTTCTGTAATGAAGTGAACAGGGAGTAAGAGTCTGAAAACAAAAGGGAATTTTACTAGATAGTAAATCACAGCAAAGGGGGAGGGGGTGAAACAGGAGAGAGACTGAAATGTTTTTAAGGGAAACTCTGAGCAGGAAAACTCATTCGTGGCTTTGCAAGAGTCTGGTACCAATCTTAATAAAGAGCTTTCATATATTCTGCATGGCTTGTATTGAGAGCTACTGATTTTAAGATTACAAGGACCACACACCTCACAATGACTTTTTCAGCTGTGCACAGTCCTGATTAAACCATTTTTTATGCTTTACACCCCTGTTATTGGAGTGTCACTTTTTTCTTTGACAAAAGAAGATTTCAGATTAAAAATTAACAGATCATACAAGTCTAAGTATGGTTTTTGAGACTTGTTGCCTAACAGGTGTGCATGGATTTCTAAGGTTTCTGAGGCTGCCAGCCATTTAGCAACTGCTTTTGCACTACTTTCATTCCATTTAATTTGTACCTCTGTGTTGTATGAATTTTCCAGCACTGGGACATAGACTGCTCTTGTTCGCACTGATTCCCAGAGGTATATCACAGTTAGTATTAAGGAGTGGTGATTGCTTTCTAATTGTGAATCTACCTCCATCCACTGTAGGGCATTTAGGAGATCATGCAATGTGATCCAGTAATCAATTACTGATCTTTTTCCTGCCCCCCAGTAAGTATGTTGTGCTGGATGATCCCTATCTAGCGAGAGACTGCGTATGCATACCTCCAAACGTGTGGTCATCTGCCTAACACATATTTCTGCCCAATTAGATTTTAGATCTTAAATTCTCTTGTGTATAGGGGTCCTTCTAGTGTGCAGGATATGTAGGGAGGATAAATTTTACCAAGGGAGGATAAATTTTTCTATATGCCCTGGGTACTGTTAGTTTGGGCATTTGTTTTAGAAGGGGGGATGTAGATGTTAAAAAGTATGATTTCAGCCTGTTTGAGGGACAGCAGGGAGGCTTGATACCCATGGGTTTAAAGAAGGCAGAGCCACATTTCAGTTGTAAAGCTGTACTAACTAGGGTTGCAATACCTCCCTTGGGTCTCCCTCCTACCTTACTTGGGTTGAATTGACCCAGTAACTGTCTAACTCCACCTCTGATGTGGCCCAGGTTTCCTGTAAGAAAAGAATATCAAATCATGACAGGTAATCAAAGAAAGGTTGGTCTTTTAATGGCTGACCAGCCTGCAATATTCCAAGTTAATAGGGAGATTATGTGAGCATCTGGTAAAAGTCATATGAGCTGGTTTTGGCGAGTACGAATGTTGTGAGATCATGACGTTGGGATGGTGAATCAGGGAAGGGCAGCGGGGCTCAGCCAAGGACTGGCTTGCCTCAAGCAAATCCTGTGGCTGCTCATGGGAATCCAATTCTCTGGTGACAAAGTTGGCACTGTCCAATGATACTCGCATTGTGGCTTCATTTCGTGTCACTGGGTGCAGGGTTAATGGATCGTGATGATTCTGCATGGGATATACTAAGGTGGAGGTTATTTATAATCTTTCAGGAACATGTTGGTAAGTTTCCATATTGTCATGAGTAAGGATGGCGAGCAGGGGGCTCCCACCCAGACTGTCAAGCGCACGCGTAGCACTGAGGAACTGTTCAGCCATTCAAAGAGACACAGATCGGGACCGCCTTAACCTTTGGGGTTTACATGGCTGGGTTTTTCCCACGCTTCCTCAGTTTGTTAGGATTCTTGTTAAGTACTAGTAATAAATATTAGAGACCAAGTCATTGTCTCAGTGTGTTTCCTGGTAGTTAGGACATCAATCCTAACAAACTCCTACTCCCATCGAAAGAGGGAGGAACAAGCAATTAAGCAGATACATTTAGAAATGTCTTCAGAAAACCAAGAAATGCGGCTCGCCATCCAGCAATTGGCAGCAGCCCTACAACAACACCAGCAACAAGTAGATCTCCAGATCAACACATTACAAGCTGCCATGCTACAGCAGTTACAACAACCAGCTCCGATTAACCCACAACTGGCGCCAGCAGCAGCAGCAGCAGCAGCCCCACCAGTAATGTTGAGATCCCAGGGCAGTCTACCAGAGAAATTTGGAGGAGAAGCAGGACAGCTGAGAATCTTTCTCACACAGTGTACTATGTTCTTCGACAGCAGACCTGCAGAGTTTCCCACAGACAGAACCAGAGTCACCTTCATCCTAGGCCTGCTGAAGGGAACAGCTGCCAAATGGGCTATTCCCATGGTGGAGAACAACGACCCCATTCTCAACGACTACCAGAACTTTTTGGCAGGGTTCCGAGCACACTTTGACGACCCCATCAGAGAGGCCACGGCCAGCCGGGAGATTCGGAGGCTCAAGCAAGGTAACAAGAGGGTGGGACTCTACATTGCTGATTTCAAATTGTTAGCAGGAGATCTGGACTGGAATGAGAGTGCATTAAAAGACCAATTCAAACAGGGGCTGGATGAGGAAATTAAGAATGAATTGGTGCGCCAGGGAACACCAGCTACGTTAGAAGCCCTATATCAGCTATCGGTGATCATAGATGCCAGGCTAGAGGAGCTTAGGCAGATGCAGCCGGGGAGAAGCAAGACCCTCCGAGCGTTTTCAGGATTTCCAGCTCCCTCTGTAGCAGCCTCTCACTCAGCACAAGAGGAGCCAATGCAGATTGGGGCAAGCAGGAGACTGATTTCCGAGACTGAGAGGCAGAGAAGGAGAGAGAGAGCCCTGTGTTTCTACTGCGGAGCCCAGGGGCACATGGTGAGAGCTTGCCCAGCGAGAGGCCAAGCAGCTCCAATAAGACCCCCAGGGCAAGCAGCTGAAACAAGACCCATCCCCGCCTCTGTTTCCAATCAGGGAAACTCCGTTGGTCTCCCTCCCAAGAGCTCAGCAGGGAGACCGTAAATCAATTAAGGAGGGCTCATTCCGAAGATTCCAGGCAAGACTTTTACTACTTACCCGTAAAAGTCCATGTCAACCCAGAGCACCAGGTCAAGCTAGAGGCCCTCGTGGATTCTGGAGCTTCAACTAATTTTATTGATGCGCAGACCGTACAAGACTTCAACATCCCGACCAGAGAATTACCATGCCCCATAGAAGTGGAGACCATTGACGGCCAGCCCCTCAAGGCAGGGCCGATTAGAAGGCTCACAGAACCGGTGCAGCTGACAGTGGGAGACCACACTGAGTGGATCCAGCTTTATGTTACTGCAGCGCTAAATGTGCTGGTAATCCTAGGCACGCCTTGGCTGAGGATCCACAACCCGTTGATGAACTGGACTACAGGAGCAATCTCCTTCCCAGCTAAGGAATGCCAGCACCACAAGAGTCAAGCCGCTCCACACTCTCCAGCAACCAATGCAGTCACAGTAGCAGGGGGGGTCCACTTGCCAGCCAAGTATGCAGATTTTGCAGACGTTTTCAGCGAGCAAGAGGCCACAGCACTACCCCCCCATAGGGACTGTGATTGCACCATTGAGTTGTTACCAGGAGCCAAGATTCCAGCAAGGAAACAATATCCCATGTCCCCCAAGGAGTTAGCCACCTTAAAGGATTACTTGGACTCCAATCTCCAAAAGGGGTTCATCCGACCATCTACGTCCCCAGCGTCTGCTCCTACCTTCTTCGTACCAAAGAAGCCCGACCCGTTGGCACCTGCAACCCAGGAGACACCCATGAGAGTGGTCCACAACTTCAGTTTTTTAAATAAACAAACAAAGAGAGAATCCTATCCTCTGCCCTTAATCTCGGAGCTGCTAGATCGCTTACAGAAGGCACGCATGTTTACCAGGTTGGATCTCAGGAGTGCGTACAATCTGATCCGGGTGAAAGAGGGGCACGAATACCTGACTGCCTTCGACACCAGGTTTGGCAAATTTGAGTACCTTGTTATGCCCTTTGGCTTGTCTAATGCAGGAGCCATATTTTCCAGATTTATGAATCACGTTTTTGCTGATTTACTAGACAAGTACATGGTCGTTTATCTAGATGACATATTAATTTTCTCTGAGGATGCCACAACTCACGTAACCCATGTACGTAATGTTTTGCAAAGACTGAGAGAGAACAGGCTGTTCGCCAAGCTAGAGAAGTGTGCCTTTGATTTAACTGAAGTACATTTCCTGGGCTATATAGTATCCACAGAAGGCATATCCATGGATCCTGCTAAGGTCCAGGCAATTCTCTCTTGGCCACCCCCCCGAAATGTTAAAGATATACAAAAATGGCTAGGATTCTCCAATTTTTATCGGCGTTTCATAAAAAATTATAGTGAACGGACCAGACCATTTACACAGCTCTTGAAGAAAGGCTCAAAATTCATATGGGGGGAGAGGGAGCAAGCAGCGTTCCAGGAATTGAAGCAGCTTTTTGCTTCCCAACCGCTCTTAAGGCACCCTGACCCCACGAAGCCATTCATAATGTATTCAGATGCTTCAGATGTTGCCATTGGGGCAGTGTTATTGCAATATACAAACAAGGCAGAGAATACATTGCTTCCTTGTGCCTTTTTTTCACGCCTACTCTCACCAGCAGAGAGAAACTATGATGTTTTTAACAGAGAGTTGCTGGCAATTAAAGCAGCATTCCAAGAGTGGAGGCACTGGCTAGAAGGGGCGACCTTTCCTGTGAAAGTTTGCATCGATCACAAGAATTTACAGCTTCTACAGAACACCAGATCCCTCACCCCACGCCAGATCAGATGGAGCCAGTTTTTCTCCCGTTTCAATTTTGTTATTTCTTATGTGCCCGGGGCGCAAAACTGCTTGGCAGACGCCCTGTCTCGATCCTTTCAGGCAAAACCCCCCACTCACCAGGAAGTACAGGCTGCTATATTACAACCTCACAACTTTGATCAGCCGATGAGGGGGAGCCAAACAGAGAGTTTAGCAGCAGGCAGCCAAGCAGAGGACCTATTTTCAAGAGCCAGAGCTCAGCAGCAACAGGACCCGTATGCCAGGGCCAGGATGGATGACCTCCAGAGGGCCCCGCAAGACACTGCCTCCCCATTCAATGTGGAGGCAGGAATCCTCTGGCATAGTGGGCGATTGTATATTCCCCCTTCATTGAGGGAAGAAGTACTGAGACTGTGTCATGACCACCAAACGGCAGGCCATGGAGGCGTTTTCAAAACTCTCCATAGAGCTCTGAGAGACTACTGGTGGCCTAAGATGGTTGCAGACATTAAGGGCTACGTTGCTTCTTGTCACACCTGCAGACGAGCCAAGCCTCTCCCAGGGAAGCCCACAGGACTCTTGCAGCCCCTACCCACCCCCAGTAGGCCTTGGGATATGATCTCCATGGATTTCATCACTGATTTACCCCCGGTCCAGGGCCTGACTTCCATACTAGTGGTGGTGGACCTTTTCACAAAGATGGCGCATTTTATTCCTTGCAAGGGCCTCCCATCTGCACCAGCCACAGCGCAGTTGTTCATAGACCACGTTTTTAGGTATAGAGGCATGGTGAATCACTTGGTGAGTGACAGAGGCCCACAGTTCACTTCCAGGTTCTGGAGGGCCCTTTTCCAGTCATTAGGGGTCCAGATCCACCTGTCATCAGCGCATCACCCTGCCAGTAATGGGCAGGCCGAAAAAATTAACCAGTGGTTACAGCAGTATCTCAGGTGTTACACCACGTATCGGCAAGACAATTGGCCAGCCCTGTTGCCCATGGCAGAATTCACTTATAACAACTCTGTGCAGTCATCTACCCAGATGTCTCCGTTCCAAGCGCTCTACGGGATTAACCCTCAGGTGTTGCCCACCTCCTCCCAGCAGGGAACTGTTCCAGCCGCAGCTGATTTTCTTAAAGAGCAACAAGCCGCACAGGAGTTGTTAAAGGAGCAGCTGAACAGGGCAAAGAGTGCTTACAAAAGGGCGGCAGACGCTCACAGGCAGGAGGGGCCAGCGACTGCAGTAGGAGACAAAGTGTGGCTCTCTACCAAGTTTTTGATCTCTACCAGACCCTCCAAGAAATTGGACTCTAAGTTTGTCGGCCCTTTCACTGTGGTGCAGCAGATAAATCCAGTAGCTTATCGTTTACAGCTCCCACCATCCATGAAGATCCATCCAGTGTTTCACAGAGCCTTGCTAGCCAAAGACCCTCCCCCAAGTAACTTGCGATCGCAACTACCCCCCCCACCTCCAGTAATTGTGGAGGGAGAGGAAGAGTACGAAGTGGAGGAGATTCTGGACTCTAGGAGGAGGGGAAGGGGCATCCAATATTTCATACACTGGAAAGGGTACCCTGAGGAGGAGCGCACGTGGGAGAATGCCAGAGATGTACATGCTCCAGCACTGGTTCATCGATTCCATCAGCTTTTCCCTCACAAACCCAAGCCTCGCATTTTACCCGAGATTCCTCTTTCACCTGAGCAGGCCGAACTCCAAGCTGAGGAGTTTGTGAGTGTGTATTTCCCCCCGCCCCCGCCTGAAGCCTCGACTCCAGTTACAGAGGAGCCGGGTGAACCACAGCCCTCAACCTCGGGCTTGCATTTCCCAGGGGGGAGGGGGGCTGACCCTGCTAACTCTCTAGATGTTTTTCAGCAGCAGCCACCTGGCTTGGAGGCGTTATCGGATTGGGAGGGCAGCACCGCTTCGTCCGTGGAGGAGTTGTCCTTTGAAGAATTGCCTTCTTTGCCCAGTTCCCATGGGACTTTACAAGCAGACAACATATCTTATCAAGACTCTGGAGGGGAGGGGTCTGAAATGGAATATCAATCTGGAGGGGAGGGTGATGTCATGAGTAAGGATGGCGAGCAGGGGGCTCCCACCCAGACTGTCAAGCGCATGCGTAGCACTGAGGAACTGTTCAGCCATTCAAAGAGACACAGATCGGGACCACCTTAACCTTTGGGGTTTATATGGCTGGGTTTTTCCCACACTTCCTCAGTTTGTTAGGATTCTTGTTAAGTACTAGTAATAAATATTAGAGACCAAGTCGTTGTCTCAGTGTGTTTCCTGGTAGTTAGGACACATATGGATCTTGTGATATGATATGGAAATGCTTTTAGGGGTAGTGTGGCTTTCTTCTTCATCACCAAGGGCATCTGGACTTAAGCTGACCTGCATGGGTGATTCTGCAGGACATCCTCCTCCTGCCCCATGATTTGCAGTTATGGACCCTGTAGGGGATCTCAGTATAGAGAATATCTGCTCCTCAATAGTTAGCATGGCCTGATACTCTCCAACTCTTACTGGGTTCCCCAACTGCCCAATAAGGACTGAAACAAATATTACTTGGAGAGCAATATCCATTGTCCACTGAGAGAGGGCAATTAGTATCAATGTTTGTAGACACAAGGTCAATAAGTGGCTCAGCTGTAGCAATTAAGTAAGGCTTTTGTAAGGTTTTCCAGCTTGTGCATTATATTATTTTGTTCATTCCAAGGCAGGAAACCAAAAGTACTGATAAGACCAGCTTATTTAGTGAAACTGACTTGACTCCCACAGCCTTGCTTTTTCAAGGCCAGGTGTGGGGAAGAGGCAAACTTGGTGGCATCTGCTAAAGTTTTGAAATGGTTATGAAATCTAGGTGAGACACAACCAAATAGGGAATTAACTTACTTCATGAAAGACTGGTAAGAAAGATTTGAAATGATGCTAAGTATAATCTCATCTTGAATAGCATCAGTGGGACAGTAGGCTGATTAAAAGATAACAGAATCAGTTTTCAGTTTGGAGTACTTGGAAGTCATTCAACACATAAATCTGTCTGCACTGACAGCAAAGAAGTTATGTCTAACATTTTTTTCTAAAGAAGTTCCAGTTCTTTTCACAACTAAAGCCTAGAAAGAAAAATGTCAACAATTGTATTTCTTCTCATACACTCAACAATTCTGTATGTCCTGGGGCTTCCAGGTGAGGATCTATGGACATCCCTAAAGGAGCGGGGACAGCATTGCAGTGGACATTGCCAACCAGATGGCACAGTCTTTCCAGATAAAAGCAAGATCATGAGATTGCCCACTTGCACTCTGGTCAGCTGCTCTTCATGGGTAGACTGCAGGAATGGAGACTTTTGCAGTTGGCTCCTGAGTTGAAAGGCTGGGAGCCGAGGGATTTCAATCAAACTCACACCCATAATACAGCCAATCCAGACACAAGGTTTGCACAAGCCTCACTTTCTTAAACAGTTTCAGATTTAATTAATTTACAGCTAAAGAGAGATTTTTTGAGTGGCAGGATAAAAGAATTCCACTTGGTGCATCAACATTCTTTCTGGACTAAAAATGGGAAAAAGGGTTTTAAAGATCTAAAAAATTTTGGGAAAAAGCTTAACAAGAAGTGGATGTAACAAAGTTTTAAATGGATAAAGGGGATAGTTATTTTGAAATAAGAGTTTTTGGTTAAAGTATTTTTGAATAAATTGGAATTAAAATAGACAAATGGACCAGATCTTTGTGGGAATGTTTTTGTTTACTACTAAAGAATGCAGACAATTAGTGGATTTTACAAAACCAAAGATAAAGGTAATATGAGCTGACTGAAATTACGGAGTGCCATTTGAGATGAAAGTATCAAGGGCACAGGAAGACAAAAAAGAAAAAAAGGGGGGGATTTGCCTTCTACTCTCTCCCTTGCAATTGAGACACTTTTACTTTTGGATTACAATATTACAATGGCAATCACCAGAAAAGCAGCAAAAACAGCAGAGGGGAGGAGAGGATCAATACAACACAACACAATACAATACCATACAATACCTTTATTACGGTCTTTGACCAGCCTTTACAATAGAAGAAAATAGTTTAATTCAACAATTCATTATCAGGAAAAAAGGAAAACAATAAAATAATAAAACAATATATCTAATTAAAAATTTTGCATGATTGTACAGTTTGGTAAAAATATTTGCCCACCAGGTGTGTGAATGTGGAATCAGCATCCCTTGAAAAGAAATAAACATAAAATCTATCAGTACGACCCACAAATTTGGAAATAATTGGGGAGATCAGAGCATGTCTTGGGGCATCATAAAAAGGATACCGTAGGAGGACATGGGCAAGAAAGGATTGCTAGAGCAACCGGCAGAGAGGAATTACACCAGATTTACTTCAGAAAATGTTTGAGGAATTGGGCAATAAGTTAGCTGAATCACTTGATACTAAATTGACTGAATCACTGGATACTAAATTGACAGCTTTTGAAAAAAGAATTGATGAAAGACTTGTAAAGAGGACATGAAAGTAGAAGTCAAGAAGATGGAAAGCTCTGGAAAACAAGTGTCTAGGGATGTAAAACAAATTAATGACAAAATGAAAATTCTGGAGAATAAGTCAGAAGTTATGGACAGAGAGCTGGAAAGAGAACTAGACAATCTGGCAATACTGGAACTGAGAGAAAAGGAATTTTCTTTGTGATTTAGAGCCATTACAGAGGATTCTGGTGAAGATATTAGAGAAAAGGTTATTAAAGCTTTAGCAAATTTTTTAGATTGGGATTAGGAGGATACAGAGGCAGAAATTCATAAGGTATATAAAATAAATACAAGATTTGTGAGAATAAGAAATGTCCCAAGGGATGTCTTGGTGCACTTTGTCAGGAAGAAGACAAGAGATCAAATTCTGCAGCAGCGTTTTAATACAAGATTGAAGGTTAATAATACAGATGGAATTGTTCTTAAAGAAATTCCTATTAGAATCTTGTGCAAGAGAAAAGAGTATTCTTTTCTGAGTAACAGAGTAAAACAGAAAAAGATTCCGTTTCGATGGGATAAACTAGAAGGTGTGATTTTTATACAGTGGAGGTTTTGACTGAATTCTTTTTTTTTCAATGATTTTATTAAGATTATATAAAAAAGGTAAAAACAATACAAGAACCTAATACAAAAATACATTAAAAAGAGAAAGAAGAAAAGAAATATTTTAAAAGTGTAGGAAAAACATCTCCCCTCCAAAAAGAAGAAAAAAAAGATACCTGGTGTATTCAACACTGCCAACTTAAAATACAAACAAATACACCTTCACTCCATTTACTATAGACCCATCCCTAAATCCTCAGCTCTCCTTATTAATCAGCAAAGGTCCAATAAAAGTTAACAGACATAACTAACAACTTAAGTATTTAATCCCTGTTTCCATTAAACAAAATCGCCCTAATCCCTCTTTTAATAATCCAAATCTATCCCAATTAACAAACATTACAAAAACAAACTGTTAAATATTACCAGAAATAGTAACCCCTTATTTATATACCAAGAGTAGTAACATAGATATTGCAAACAAATCCATTACACCCAATTAAACATTTCCAAAACAGACTACCCAGTCAAAATAACCATTAAGTCAGGGGTCCCCAACCCCCAGGCTGTGGAATGGTACTGGTCCATGGCCTGTTAGGAACCGGGCCACACAGCAGGAGGTGAGCAGTGGGCAAGCGAGCGAAGCTTCATCTGTATTTACAGCTACTCCCCATCGCTCGCATTACCGCCTGAGCTCTGCCTCCTGTCAGATCAGTGGTGGCATTAGATTCTCTGTTAGAATGCAGTCTGAGTTTTGCAGCAATGGTGGGAAAAGTGCTGAGCTCTGCAGCAATGGCAGAAAAGTTGCAACAGAGCCCAGCTTGACAGTTAGGAAGAGCGCCAAAAAGAAAGCAAGCCCATGGGCTGCTATCTCCAAACAGTGCGAAGAAAAATAAAAGGTCGGGAAAAAGAGGAACGTGTTGTTGGGGACAACCGTTCTTCAGGCTCAGCTTCCAGACCTTGCCTCTTAGGATCCAGAACTGGGAAAACCTTCCAAGCCTTGCACAGCCAGACCACCAGACAAGCCTGCCTTCCTGCACCTTCGCTGCCCTCAGCCACTTCCAGCCCTGCCCTGCTGACCCATCCTCCACCAAGTCCTACCTTCCTACACCTCCTACACCGCTGCCTCCATTGCTGCCACGCTGCTGCCAAAGCATCCAAGGGTTACCAGGCTGGAGCTCCTTGCCTGAACCTGCTGGTTTCCGTGCCAGTCCTAGCGCCTGACGTGTGCCTTGTGAATCCAAGAAATTCTGTGGCTGGGTCTGCTTTGATTGCTGGCTTTATGGACTCTGCTCTTTGACCCTGATGGCAAGCACACAAGTACTCTGTGTCAAGCCTTGTTGTACTCAGTGAGAATCCTGCCAAGTCTTGTGGTTGCCCGAGTGAATCTTGCCAAGTCTTGCTTGGATCCAATGCAAAATACACCAAGCCTTGCCTTCGCCAGCGCAACCTTGCCAAGCCAAGCCAAGCCAAGCTATTACCCTGCTTACCACCATCCTGAATTTTGTGCCAAGTCTGCCATGTGCCTACCAGCAAATAACCACTGAACTTGTATCGCACTTACTGTACTAATAAAGGTTATTACTTCACCTTCCGTGCTGAGTCACAGTTCAGAACAGGACATTCTCATAGGAGCACGAACCCTACTGTAAACTGCACATGCAAGGGACCTACTGTAGGTTGCGCGCTCCTTATGAGAAGTCAGAATCTGACACTTATTTTAGTCTGTGCGTGGCCCACCCATCATTTTATTTACCACTTCTGTCCGCACCTCTTTCCCGCGCTGAGCACTTGTCTCAGTCACAGTTTTGGTAAGCCCACAAGCTGCCCCTAGCAAATATGAGTAAAAAACAAATGTCGCTGGAGAACTTCATTGAAAAGGGGGAAAGACCCAATGATGAGACAGCAGAAGACTCTAAGACTGCCAACAAAAAGAAAGCTGCATTTAAAAGAAAATACCAACAGTCCTACTTAAATTACAGGTTCATTGCAACAGGTGATTTACATTCTCCAAGCCCGCTTTGTATAATATGTGGTGACCGGCTATCCAACGAAGCCATGAAACCTTCAAAACTGCTTCGCCACATGGAGACCAAGCACCCTGCATTAAAAGACAAGCCTTTGGAGTTTTTCAAAAGAAAAGAACTTGAACACGAAGAACAGAAGCAATTATTGAAGGCCACTTCATCAAATGTGTCTGCACTGATAGCATCATTCTTAGTGGCTAACCACATTGCATAAGCTAAGAAGCCCTTTACTATTTGTGAAGAGTTGATCCTGCCTGCTGCTAAGGACATTTGCTGTGAACTTTTAGGAGAGGCTGCAGTTCAAAAGGTAGCACGTGTTCCTCTTTTGGCTAGCACCATAACTAGATGAATTGATGAAATAGCAGAGGATATTGAGGCACAACTGTTAGAGAGGATTAATGAGTCACCGTAGTATGCAATCCAGGTTGGCGAGTCTACCGATGTTGACAACAAGGCAACAATGCTTGTTTTTGTGAGATATATTTTTCAGGAGGATGTGCATGAGGATGTTATGTGCACTTTTGTTGCCAACCAACACCACAGCTGCAGAACTATTCAAGACTTTGAATGATTACATAGCAAGAAAACTGAACTGGTCATTTTGTGTCGGTATATGCAAGGACAGAGTGGCTGCCATGACAGGATGGCTTTCTGGTTTCACTACTCGGGTCAAGGAGGTTGCTTCTGAATGTGAGTCTACGCACTATGTCATCCATACAGAAATGCTGGGTAGCTGAAAAATGTCACCTGAACCTAAAGTTTTGCAGCATGTGATTTAAATTATCAACCACATGCCCTTAACTCACGTCTGTTCACGCAGCTCCTTGAGGAGATGGATGCAGAGCACACACATCTTCTCTTATACACAGAAGTGAGATGGCTTTCTAAAGGTAGATCACTGGCCAGGGTTTTTGAGTTACGAGAGCCGCTCCAGAGATTTCTTTTAGAAAAACAGTCACCACTGGCAGCACATTTCAGTGACACAGAATGGGTCACAAAACTTGCTTACTTGTGTGACATATTCAGCCTGCTCAATGAACTCAATCTGTCACTTCAGGGGAGAATGACAACTGTGTCCAAGACAGCAAATAAAGTGGCTGCATTCAAAGCCAAACTGGAATTATGGGGGCAACGAGTGAACATTGGGATTTTTGACATGTTTCAAACATTAGCAGAGATTTTGAAAGAGACTGAGCCAGGGCCTTCTTTCTCCCAGCTGGTGCATGATCACCTATCTCAGCTTTCAAAAGAATTTGAGCATTACTTCCCAACCACAAAAGACCCCCAAACTGGGAAGGAATGGATCCGCAACCCATTTGTGAATAAGCCAGGTGAATCAACCTTGTCTGTGCTAGAAGAGGATCAACTGCTTAAGATCACAAATGACAGTGGCCTTAAAAGTACGTTTGTGACAACTTCAAATCTCCATACATTCTGGATTAAAGTCAAGGCGGAATATCCTGAGATTGCCAGAAAAGCACTGAAAAGCCTGCTTCCATTTCCAACATCCTATCTTTGTGAAGCAGAGTTTTCTGCAGTGACAGCAACCAAAACGAGATTACGGAGTAGACTGAACATAAGCAACACACTTGGGGTGTCACTGTCCCCCATCACCCCCAGATGAGACCATCTAGTTGCAGAAAAACAAGCACAGGGCTCCCACTGATTCTGCATTATGGTGAGTTGTATAATTATTTTATTATACATTACAATGTAATAATAATAGAAATAAGGTGCACAATAAATGTAATGCGCTTGAATCATCCTAAAACCATCCCCCCCCCGGTCCGTGGAAAAATTGTCTTCCACAAAACCAGTCCCTGGTGCCAAAACTGTTGGGGACCGCTGCATTAAACATCACCAGAGATAGCAACCCATTATTTAACAATATTCAAATAAACCAATTTGGTATTTTTTCTTCTTCCTCCCAGCAATCCTTAGATCCCATAGATAAAGTTCTAATAACTGCTTTCTTCTACTATCCTTATTTCTTCTCTTGAAATTCTTGTCACCTTTATCAGTAGAGTTCTTATAAGCCAATTTAAACGAGTAATCCACATCACTCTTTTGATACATTATTTGTATATCTTTTTAAATTTTTAGATGCTCAGCCAATTGCATTTGTACATTCAATTTTTCCATCTCTTTCTTGTACTTATAATTTTTAAGTCCACCTTAAAGTCCATTTCAGTTTTATTTAAAGGGACTTGCTCCTCTTCAATAACACCTTTATTGCTCCTCTATTCCAGTATAGAGGAAATAACCACTTCTTGAACCCAGATATCAAATGTTTCCTTTAAAGTAGACATCTGGTGCCCTCAAGTGATGAACCTTCGAAGTCTTGTTAACAACTCAGACTGTAAACATGGAATTTTTTCTCATGCAAGAGTATCTTTTTAATTAACTTCAAAGTCTTCCTTAAATTAAAGTTTAAAAAACTTTCCAAAAACAACACTTCAATTACCTTATCCTATATATTGGAAAAAATAAAGATAAGGCTGGAAACATGTATTTCTCTTTCTTTTTAAATGGACTGGAGAGACACTCACCCAGGGAATGCCAAACTTACGGTTCTGAAGGTTTTTCAATCTTAAAGAAACAGTAAAGAAAAAATTAAACTCCAGAGTGATTAAAAAGATGGAGTTTGGTCAAACTTTAAGTCTATAAAAGGCTACATTAATGGCTCAGAGTATGATGAAGCCTGCAACTCCCAGCTGATTGTAAGCGATGGCAAAAATATCATTTTCTGCCGTCAACTCACCAAAAACAAACAAAAAAAGCTGTCCGGAGTACATGAGGGTAACCTCAAGATCTCTCTTTGATCCAGAGAGAATTTTTGGCAGTCTGGATCCCGCATCCAGCTGCCTTTCAGCCACAATGCTTCCCAGAGTCTGCAGGACATCAGATCACCATTCCTCACTGGAAGCAACTCCAGGTTTTGACTGAATTCTGTCCAGAAGTGAGGGAATTTCTAGAAAAATTTAAAGAGGAATTGGAGGAGTTTCAAATGGTGGTATCAGATAAGACTACACAAAAACTTCAACAGGTGCAACAGGAAACTGAAAGAGATGATACTGAACTAGGTGCTAAGGTATGGACTTTTCTAAATTTTGTGCTTGATTATGGATTATAAATGCTTAATATGGAATATAAATGGAGCACATGCTCCTCAAAAGAGAAAAAAATCATTATTTGAAAAAACTAAAAGAAGATATATTTTACCTACAAGAGATACGTTTTAGAAAAAAAGGACATAAAATATTTGATTTATAAAAATTTGGGTGAAGAATTTATTTCAGCAGGAACTAAAAAAAGAAATGGAGTTGTTTTGTATATAAATCCCCAACTAAAACCAGAACTTATATTGACTGATGAACATGTAGCTTTGTTGGGGTGGAAGTTAATTTGCATGGGACTAAGACACTGATACTGGGAATTTATGCCCCAAATGAGGATAAAATACTGTTCCATAAAAGACTTCTGGAGAGACTAATAGGATTCTCTAATGAAAATTGGTGTTTGATGGGGGATTAGAATGGAGTGATCGCCCTACATCTGGATAAAACTTCTGAGAAAAATATTAAAATCAATCAAGGCAAATTTCCAAAAGTTTTCTTTGATTTGATGGACAATTTAGGTCTTGTGGATATATGGAAACAGAAAAATGGCAATTCAAGAGAGTACACCTACTTTTCTGAAAGACCTAGATCCTTTTCAAGAATAGATATAATATGGATTTTTAAGAATTTGGCTACTAAGTTTCCTAAAGTAGAGATATTAGCAAATACTTTTTCAGATCAGAATCCTATGAATGTGGTGGATGTCAGCACTGCCACTAGTTCTCAGGAAGGAGGGAGCACATTCTAAGGAGATAAGAGGATTCACAGTCCGGAGAGCAGTGGTGGGAGAGGTTTAGGATAGCCCCGCCCTAGAGTCTCCCAGGTTATATCCCCTTAGGTCAGCTAGACTAGCTTTAGTCTGGCAAGATTCTGTCTGTACGGTGAGAGCAAATAAAGAACTGGAGTTTGAATGCACTGACTTGTCATTGTTCTTGGGCTGGGCCTGACAGTGAGTTTGGTTTATAAAAGGAAATCCAATTCTTTTAGATGAAGACTGAATGAAATGTTGTTACAGAAAGAAGCAATAGTGGAAGATTGTAAAAAGAAATTAAAAGAATTTTTAAAAAATAATTTAGACAAAGATACTGATTTAAGAATGGTTTGGGACACAAGTAAAGCTTTTATCAGAGGGTATTTTATAGAACATAATAGTGAACTCAAAAAGAAGAGGCAAGAGAAAACACAAGTTAGTTTGGATGAGATAAAGAGAAAAAAGTATTAAAAAAATTTCTAGAGAAGGTAAGTACTTTTCAATAAATTAAGCTTTTATAGCAACCATTATCTATGTTAACAGTAAGAGAAATAAAAAAAAAACGAACTATGTAAAGCAAAAAAAAAAACTGAGTTTGCAAACAAACCAGGGAAATGGCTGGCATATAAATTAAGAAAAGAAAAAGAAAATGATATTGAAACTACAAGAGGGAGATATTGCATTAACAGACGGCATGGCCGTGCAAAAAGCATTTCATCAAAATTACTCTAACTTGAATAAAGTAAGTGACATCTCTCTGGAGAAAATAGATCAGTACCTAAAGAAACAAAATTTACCGGAGATTACAGAGGAACAGAAACAGATTATGAATGGACCTATAACAATAAGGGAAGATTGTGAAGCTATAAAAAAGATTGAAACAGGAAAGATGTCTGGACCAGATGGATTATTAGGTTCTTATTATGAATGCTTTGAGGATGAACTTTTAACAACTTTTACAGAATATCTTACAGACAGAAAAGATGCCAGAGAGTTGGAAAGAGGCCAGTATAGCACTTATACCTAAAGAGGGACAAGATTCGACTTTAACACAAAACTATAGGCTGATATCATTATTGAATAATGATTACATGTTGCTTAAAACAATTCTGGCTGATAGACTAAAAATAATTTTGCAAGAATTTATTCATGAGGATCACTAAAAATAATTTTGCAAGAATTTATTCATGAGGATCAATATGGATTTTTACCTAAAAGATAATTAAAGGACAATATTAGAAATGCGTTGGACATTTCGGAATATTTGGAGCAAAATAATGAAAGACAAGCTACATTGATTTTCTTAGATGCGGAGAGGGCCTTTGACAATTAGAACTGGGCTTTCCTGTTCAAAGTTTTGGAAGATATGAACTTTGGAGAGAACTTTATAAAATGGATAAGATCAATTTATACTTCACAGAAAGCACAAATAATTGTTAATGGAGATCTAACGAAGCCTGGTGAGATAAAAAAAGGAACAAGTCAGGGATGCCCACTGTCTCCTCCCTTGTTTATTTTGGTTCTTGAAATACTGAATAGAGATATAAGATAAGATAAGAGATTTATGGGAATAAAGATTTAAAAAGAAACTTATAAGTTAAGGGCTTTTGCAGGTGACTTAGTGTTGGTTTTAGAAGATCCTGTCCTGTTCCAACTATGAGGCGGCCAGACAGCAGTATTATCTAATTCTTTATTAAAACAACTATTTACAACAATAAAGTCTGTGAATGGTTAAGCAAGCAAGTTCAGTCAAGACCACCCAGGCAATGGCAGATGAACAGGCAAGATTCTGGTGTCAGATTGAGGCAGAACCACAAGGCAGAATTCAGCTAACTCTCTGATGGATGCTGTCAGACCTGGTGATGCTAGAGAGCGAGGCAAGGAGGAAACGGAAGGCAAGGTTCCATGGACTGGCACGCAGGAAGGATCAGACTGAAGCGTGGAGGCTAGACAAGACTGGGCTGGAACCTGTAGACGAGGCTTGGCTCTGGAGACTAGGCTGGACTGGGCTGGAAGTTCTAGGCAGGGCTGAGAGCTGGAAGCAAGGCTGAACTGGACTGGAGATTCTGGGCAAGGCTGAGAGCTGGAAGCAAGACTGGACTAGAGATCCTAGGCAAGGCAGAGAGCTGGAAGCAAGACTGGACTGGACTGGAGATTCTGGGCAAGGCTGAGAGCTTGAAGCAAGACTGGACTGGACCGGAAATCCTAGGCAAGGCTGAGAGCTAAAGGCAAGGCTGGATGGACACCTGGATTGCTTCGAAATGCAGCAGCAAGGTCCGGAGCTAAACGCAAGGCTGTGCTCAGCAGGGACAGCAAGAGGAGGGTCCACTGGAGCAACTTGTACAGAAGGCAATTCTGCAGAGGTAGAAGACCCTGCGCTGGTTCCACTCTGGCTACAGGCAAGGCATCCGATGCAGGTAAGGACTCTTCCGCAATGGCTGTGAGCTCAAAGGATCAGTTGTCTCCGGCAGCTTGCTCTTCGTGCGTCTGCCTTTTATGCTGATCCTTTCCGTGCCTTTTCTCTCCAGCAGCCAATCGAGCTGCTTTCTGATTCGTGCACTTCTCAGCTCTCCTGTCTCGTGCACTGATTGGAGAGTTCAAATCTCCCTCTGGAGTTTGTCCAATCTGCGCTTGCAAATTCTCCTGCTCTGCTGAGTTACTTCCTGGTTCCTTCAATTCTCTCCTGTTGAGTTTTGTTTTCCCCTTCTGACTCCAGATAAGTTTTGTTTTCGGAGTCAGAAGCGGGCTGAAACCTCACAGGTCCTTTAAAGGAAATTGAAACATTAATGGGAACTAAAAAAAATTGGTACATTAGCAGGCTTTAAGATCAACAAACAGAAGACAAAGATGTTAGCAAAAAAACATGAAAATAGAAGATCAAACAGAACTGATGAATAAAACGGGTTTTAAGATTGAGAAGAAAGTAAAATATTTGGGTATTATCATGACAAATATGTATTGTACGTTATTTCAAAATAACTATGTTAAGACATGGAATGAAGTTTAAAAAGACATGTTAAGATGGGAGAAACTACAAGTGTCATTGCTGGAGAGAATTTCTGTGATAAAAATGAATGTCCTGCCTAGAATGATATTTTTGTTTCGGACAATACCTGTTTTGACAAGTGATGCACCATTTAAACAGTGGCAAAAGGATATATCTAAATTTGTGTGGCAGAGGAAAAAAACACAAGTGTTACAAGATGCAAAGGAAAGAGGAGGATTGCGTCAACCTGATTTGAAATTGTATTTTGGAGCTTCCTGTTTGGTTTGAATGAAAGAGTGGGTGCTGCTGAGAAACAGAAGTCTCTTGGAGTTAGATGGACACGACCTGAGATTTGGGTGGCATGGGTATCTGTGGTATGACGAAGTCAAGGTTACTGTGAATTTTAAACATCATTATTTTAGACGTGCCATATTGAGACTATGGAATAGATACAAACCCAGGTTATGCCTGAAAACACCTCTGTGGTTCTCAACACAAGAAGCATTTTACAGACAAGAAATTATAGGCAACCACAAATGGCTAACCTATCCTGAGATAGCAGAATTTTGTCAAGGGAAATACAAAATAAAATCAAGAGAAGAACTGGTGGTAGAGGGACATAGTTGCCAATGGTTTTCTTATTTACAGTTATTAGAAAGATTTAAAGTAGACAAAAGAGTTTATGGTTTTGACTGTTGTAAGACTGCGTTTGAAATGGAATTATGTGTAACTGATGAACATGTAACTGCTAAAGTGTATAAACTTCTATTGAAATTTGAAACAGAAGAACTAGTAAAGTGATATGATAAAGTGATAAAATATGATAAAGTGATATGATAAAGTGGGTTAAATTTTTCAGATGGAACAATGGGAAAATATGTGGTTGAAAGGATTGATATTTACACTATGTTATAAAGAGAATTTTTATGATGTACCATTGGTATATGTTGCCAGAGAAATTTTCTAGAATGTATAAAGGCACTTCAAATTCATGTTGGAAATGTGAACAACAAGAAGGGACATTTTATCATGCTTCGTAGATGTGTAAAAAAACTAGAAAATTTTGGATTCAAATACATATACCGATTCAGAGGATTTTAAAGATTTATTTTAAATTTAAATTTAAATTTTTAATTTTAATTTTAAAGGTTAATTGAGACTAGAGGTCTTTCTTTTGGAATTGACAAACAGTTGGAAAAAAAGTCATGGAACTTTGTTTTTGTATATGGTAACTGCAGTAAAATTATTGTATGCACAAAGATAGAAAGATTCAACATTACCTACAATGGAGGAATGGTTAGTGAAGATGATAGCACGTGTTGAGATGGTCAAATTGACTTACTTGATCAGAGAAAAAACAATATCTACATTTATTGCTGACTGGAAACCCCTTATGGACTTTTTGTGGAAAACAAAAAAATGAAGTTATGATTTATTGTTTTGATGATTAGACAGGATAGATTATAAAAAAAAGAAAAGTGAGATGTTGTAACTTTAGAGAAAGAGGTAAATTTATAACTGTATTTATAACTGCTGTAAAGAGGATCGAAAGCCACTTCTTTGTATCTTTTTTCTTTTTCTGTTTTTCTTTTACTTTTTTTTACTTTCTTGCACTTTTAGCTTTCTCTTCGATTTATTTATTTTTGTTCTTTCTTACTTTATATTAGTTTGTATTAGTTTTTATCTTCCTTTTAAAAACTTTTAATAAAATTATTTTAAAAAACAGTTCTGTATGTCCTGGTAATGGTGGTAGTAGGGAGATTAATCACAAACATACTGCAATTTCATTTTGCTTTCCAGGATCCCAGAGATGTAGACACCTGCTACACATCATTTGAAACAGAAGGATCACAAACTGAATCTCACTTTTTCTGCATGCTAGGCATGCTCTATCACTGTTATGGCTCTTTCATAGTGCAACACTATGAATGCAACACAGCAGGTGAAGAAATTAGGCTACAGATGATGAGCAATTAGGATCAACTCCTTATTAATAACTGACAGCCACTGAAAAGAGTTCCTGAAATGTCAGAAAAAGACTGTCATATACTCCTCCCCTTCATAATTTGTTCTTGATTTGACTGCCAGCAGTGCAATCAGGAGTGTTTTCAGACCATTTCACAAAGCTCCTTTAGTAACCTTAGGTACCACTCCCCATCTTGAGCCAGCCAGTGGTCCTTCCAAATAATAACAGAAGCAAGCTAGTATCTTGCTCCCTTCCTTTATCATGTTTGCTTTTTTGTGAAGAAAGAGATGCAAAGGAACCACAGCTCCTTTGTTTCAAGCAGGGAGGAGAAATCCCAGAAACTGGGAGGTGGAATGGGATAGGAATTCCCACCAGTGAGGAACCACCTGCCCTACAACTACAGAAGAAATATAGCAAATCTATCTTCACTGTGTTTCATCTACAGCAGCAAGTGAGCTACTTAACATATAAAGTTAATGGCATCATAGAGATGCTCAAGAGCAATACCAATCCAGGATCAATAGTTATTTCCATAAATGATGTTCTGATGGATCATCCAATGGTCATCCAGATAGTCACAGATATGAATACCCTGTGTCTGGAGACACTCAACAAGGACCACTATCACTTTGATTAACACTCTGGGTGCCAACACCAATCCAAAAGGGAGTGCTGTGAACTGGAACTGGTTCTTCCCATATGCAAACCATAGAAATCTTCAATCATGGTAGCCTAATAGTAATGTGAAGATAATCTTCGAAAAGGTTTATCAAGACTAGAAAGTTATCTGGAATTATTGCTCCCACAAGCAACATTAATGTCTCCATTCCTAAAGTTTGGTGGCTGATGAACTCATTCATAGGTTTGAAATTTAAGATGACTCTCCAAGTTATGTTCTTCTTCAACGCTGTAAAGAAAACAGAGAACAAGCTGGAGAAACTCTCTTGTGTTGGGACAAGCTCTACCGCACTAATCTCCAGTAGTGACTGTTCTGTTCTGATCCATTTCTCTTTGTTCATGGAAAGAAGGGAAGGCAGGAGCCTATTTCTTAATGTCTTTATGAATTCTTTTGCATATTCTCACCAAACTGCCTCCTACCCCCATCTGTCCCTGCAAGTGTGTTCCTGGTGTGTGAGAACTTAGGGTCCATTTCCTCTGGGATCTACTTCTTATGCTTTGTCTGTTGGGGTTCTGTTTGTGTGGGTGGTTCTATTTGCTGTTGGAATGAAAACTGGTCTAAGTGAAGTTTCCAGACCACAATATAAAGAATGTCCTTCTCTTGTACCTGCTTTTTTTCCTTCCTCAGAGCTGTTCTCTACAAAGACTACATCAATGGCTTCTCCAAACAGCTTCTTCTGGTTTACGCATGGTGAGTCTTTGGTCACCTAGCCCACATTAGAGTCCTGAGCAGCATGATGGTTTTAGGTAACTTAGCTCATGACTCTCCCATTCTTTCTAAGCTCACCCTCCTTCTTCTGACAAATCACTCCATTCCTTAGATCTATTTTCATAGAGATGGGAAGCAGAAAGGTTTCACTCACACATCCTCATTGCCTTGCACAAGGATCCAGTCATTAGAGAGCACTGCTGCTGGCACCACTTGAACTGATCCAGTTGTTGTCACTCCTTCAGGCTGCCAGGGAGTCATCATGGTTGACACCACATACACCTGAGTCTGCTCTCTGGGGGGAAGGGCCTCCAGAGGAGACCACAGTTGATGCTACTTTTGCTTAAACCAGTGTTCTCCTTGCTGCTTTTGAAGATAACCTTTGGGGGGTTCCATGCAGTTGTGGAGTTAGAGAATCCAAACAGTTGCAGCTCTGCTATCTCTGAGGCTTGCTCATGTGATGGAGAAATTACAGCAGGGTTCTTTTTCCCCCAAAGAGGCACACCAGTAGATGATTGAAAGAGTTATCCTGCAAATGGAGCCTTCAATCAGTCTCTTCTGTTGTCACGCAGCCCTTGGTGTTCAACCCAATCTTCTTCTTCTTTTATTCTCAACCCTCAGGCTGGAACCAAAAGAAAAGCCACTTCTTGCAGAAGGCAAATGTCAGGCTCTGCTTGCTACTAAATAAAACACAGACGCTAATCCAGGGAAAATCAGGTTCTGGTTTATTTGCGTATAGTGCATGCCTAGGGAAAAGCTGAGAGTGGAGGGAGCGCGCCGGTACGGGGTTTAAATAGCCCGCGCCGGTCAGCGCTCCTCCTTCATTGGGTTAGGCAATCCCCGAACCCCGGATGTCCCGTTGCTGGTGGGTGAGGGGTTCGGGCTTCTGCTGGTGCCCCGGGCCTCTGCTTAATCTTCCTCCTCCGGCCGGTGATGGCTTTGTGCCGGGCGATGATCTTCTGTGATTCTTCTGACAATTCCATGCGTGCTTTGGTTCGGGCGTTGTCAGTGTCAACCTTTGTTACAAGGTATCGCTTGATCGGTTTCTTCGGCTGAAGTCGTTATCTTGTTGCCGGAGTCTGATGCCTTTCTTTTGTTAGTCAGTTATATGTCCTTTGCCCCATTTCCCTGTATTGTTGTGAGTGTCGTTGTGCTGACGCAATCAGTGCAACGGTGCTCATGACAGCAAAGCTAAGACTAAGAGGGAGGTTTTTCTCCATTAGGCAGGAAGAGGTCTTAAATTGTGCCTTCTAGTTAGAAGAGCTGAAATTCATCCCTTCCTGTTGGCTCCAGATACCTGGTCTATTCTGAAGGCTTAACTCACGAATTAAAGAATGCAGTGAATTACAGGTAGTCCTCACTTAACAACATCCATTTAGTGACGGTTCAGGCTTATGATGGTGCTAGAAAAACCAACTTGCAAGCAGTCCTCACACTTACGGCTGTTGCAGCATCCCCACAATCACGATTCGGGCACTTGGCAACCGATTCACTTTTATGACCATTGCAGCATCCTGTGGTCACATGATTGCCATTTTTTACCTTCCCGGTCAGCTTCTGGCAAGCAAAATCAATGGGGAACCGTATGATTTGCTTAATGACCGTGATTTGCTTAATGACCACCACAAAAAGCTTGTAAAATTGGGTCAGATTTGCTTAATGACTGCTTTGCTTAGCAACCAAAATACTGGTCCCAATTGAGGTAGTTAAGCAAAGACTACATGTAGCTCTTGAAGTGACAAAGATGACTGTTACTTGGCCACTAATAGCCTATCATTATACCTTTCCCAGCACAAACCAAACATTGTACCTTTCCCAGCACATCAGCCCCCTTTCCCAGCACAAACCAATATTTATATAATTCATTTAAGGTCTGACTATTTTGGGACCACACGCACCTGTGTCTGCTCTCTGGGGTGCAGGAAGGCCTATATTAAAAATGTATTATTGATCTATTTTGGAACAAGTATGCATTAGGCTAGCAGTAGGCCACTTTTTTCAGCTGATGGCTGATTTGGAATTTTAACAGCATATTGTGGGCACTCTCACAAAATGGCTGCCATGGTGAGTTAAGACAGTCTTAAAATAACTTATTAACCAGAACACAAACTTAGAAGATTTGTCCCTCCCATTCTTAGGATGCTCTTTATCACCCTATTCCATTATCTTCCTTTTTTCTAACAAATTAATGAGCACATTCTTGCACAAGCTAAGTGGGAGTTTAAGAATGACAGTGGCCATCCAAATGTGCACTGAAAGCAAACATCTCTATATAGATATGCATCAAATTTTTGGCCATATTTTCAAAAGATAAAGATATCAGAAACATAATGAAGAGCTTTGATATGTGTCCAAAATCATGGGACATAAAAACAGAAAAATTCCACAGAGTCACAGTTTCAGGTTTTACATATTCCAACTCTCATTTTATAAACAATTTATAAAATTTATAAGGACAATTCCTTACAGAACAGGGTTCAAATGGCAAACCCTGTACCAGTACTGCTATCTAATCAACTAAAATCAGTAAGAAAAGGTTTAGTTGAAAAAAAAAAGAAATCCTAAGAATAAAAACTTAGAATTACCTTGTTCCAGCCTGAAGCACAAAGAACGTTTTGCAGCTTCCATCTCAGGGCTTGGATTATCAAGAACATGTCGACACCACTGCAGAGGACTCAGTGACTTTTCTTGGGGCATGATACCCTTAGCAGGTGCAGCATATAACCTAAATAGAAGCAGAGAAAATCTTTCAGGACAATATATTCTTAGTAGTGATTTTCTACCTTTGGCATCTCAAGATAATGTACAAGCCCTAAAACATTACGATAGTTAAGGCATATTTCAAACAGCATTAGCTTTAGACCTATGTAAATCAGGATCATGTAACTATTTATTTCGCCAAGAACGGAGATACCAGTGAAAGTCTATAAAGTAAAATAACATGAGCCAATAGTTAAACTGTAAGCAAGCCTGGAACTGAACTTAAAATAAAGGTCATATACATACCTGTTTTCCTAGCCAGAACCTTCCTATAAACTACCCAGATGAATCTCACATGGCAATATACACAGCTGAGGGAGGTTGAGGAAGCACCCTCCCTCAGTAATGAAGAAGATGCAATGGAGGAAGCAGCACTGCCCAAAGACATGGACAGACTCCTGATGTGGAATTCACTGGAAAGCCAGCTTGGTGCAGTGGCAAAGGTGCTGGCCTGGAAACCAAAAGGCTCTTAGTCCTCCCTAGGCATGAAAGCCAGACTTCGGGCCAGTCACTCTCTCTCAGCCCAACCCACGTAACAGGGTTATTTTGTGGAGAAAATAGGAGGTGGGTGGATTAGGTATGTTCGCCACCTTGAGTTATATATAAAAAGGCAGAATAAAAATATCATCATCATCCCCCAGTGAGGCATTATCTTGATGTGGATGTGGGGTTTGTGTGCTCTGAGGAAGATGAGAGCTATGCCAGAGGTTCAACCAGTTTGGGCAGCAGGCTAGAAACCAGGAGGCTGTGTGTTCTAGTCCCACCTGAGGCATGAAAGCTGGCTGGGTGACCTTGGGCCAGTCACTCTCTCTCAGCCCAACCCCACAGGGTTGTTGTTGTTGTGGGGAAAACAGGAAGAGGAAGGAGTATAAGGTATGTTCACCACCTTGAGTTTTTTATAAAAATAATAAAGGTGGGATAGAAAATAAATAAATAAATAAAAAACAATACTGGACAGGTCTCATCAGAGGAGCCAGATGAAGAGTGTCTCTCCCATAAACAGTATGGTGAGACATAAATACAGAAACCTATACTGGATCATTCGTCGCCTGGGACAAGGACTGCACTGGGTACTGGAATTCCTGGACATCTGGTGACAAGTGGGCCACAGATCTTGGACTGTTGGCTGAGCAACCAGGGCCAGCAGCTATAGGACTACCAGAACAAAAGGTGCTTACTCCTGGCAAATATTGTTTATTCGTTCAGTCGCTTCTGACTCTTTGTGACTTCACGGACCAGCCCATGCCAGAGCTTCCTGTCGGTCGTCAACACTCCCAGCTTCCCCAGGGACGAGTCCATCACCTCTAGAATATCATCCATCCATCTTGCCCTTGGTCGGCCCCTCTTCCTTTTGCCCTCCACTATCCCTAGCATTAGCATCTTCTCTAGATGTCCTGTCTTCTCATTATGTGGCCAAAGTATTTCAGTTTTGCCTTTAATATCGTTCCCTCAACTGAGCAGTCTGGCTTTATTTCCTGGAGGATGGACTGGTTTGATCTTCTTGCAGTCCAAGGCACTCTCAGAATTTTCCTCCAACACCACAGTTCCAAAGCATCTATCTTCCTTCTCTCAGCCTTCCTTATGGTCCAGCTCTCGCAGCCATATGTTACTACGGGGAACACCATTGCTTTAACTATGCAGGCCTTTGTTGTCAGCGTGATGTCTCTGATCTTAACTATTTTATCGAGATTGGTCATTGCTCTTCTCCCAAGGATTAAGCGTCTTCTGATTTCATGACTGCAGTCAGCATCTGCAGTAATCTTCACATCTAGAAATACAAAGTCTTTCACTGCTTCTACATTTTCTCCCTCTATTTGCCAGTTATCAATCAAACTGGTTGCCATAATCTTGTTTTTTTGAGGTTTAGCTGCAAGCCAGCTTTTGCACTTTCTTCTTTCACCTTCATCATAAGGTTCCTCAGTTCCTCTTCGCTTTCAGCCATCAAAGTGGTATCATCTGCATATCTGAGATTGTTAATGTTTCTTCCAGCGATTTTAAGTCCAGCCTTGGATTCCTCAAGCCCAGCATGTCTCATGATGTGTTCTGCATACAAGTTGAATAGGTAGGGTGAGAGTATACAACTCTGCCGTACTCCTTTCCCAATCTTAAACCAGTCCATTGTTCCGTGGTCTGTTCTTACCGTTGCTACTTGTTCGCTATACAGATTCCTCAGGAGGCAGACAAGATTTATTTATTTATCAATCATATTTTTATCACCGCCCATCTCCCTCATACGGGGGACTCTGGGCAGTTCACAATAAAACAGTTTAAAATTTGATAAAATCATAATAATATCATTAATCTATCAATATCAATATCAATAAATAAATATAAAATGTAATGAGATCCAAGTAATGGCAGATCTAATACTACCCAGAGGGAGCAAGGTTGGCCTAGTCAGGACTAGGGACCCGACCAACCCCAAGTGTGGCTCTTCCTCTCCCCTGTAATGATTGCCCCAGCCCAAATACTCAGACTCACAAGAGGCTGCTTTATGAATTCTGATTTATTAAGGAACTAAAGGCAAATACAGAGAAAGCTGAGAATGAGCAAAAGCGCGCCAAATACAAACTTAAACCCATGGTGCAAACATATCCCGCCTCCCTCGTAACAGCCCCGCCCGGCACAGGTGCTAGCAATCGTCAGAGTTGCTAGCCTGGGAAAGTAACCTTGAGCGCAGTAGATAATGTAAATACATTCCAAAGCAAAGCCAAAAGATAACTACTCCCATCCTCCCGAGAAAGATGAAACACGCATCCAGCTAATGACATGCGAACCGTTACGATGTATCAAAGACATTGAAACGGCGAACATGACATACCGCCCCCCCAAAAATACCCTTAGGGACCCGGTTTAGCGGGATAGGCTGAGTGGAAACGGGCAACTAGAACAGGGGAAGCCACATCTGGTGCAGCGACCCACTCTGGATGAGGAAAATGTTTCCAGCGAACTAAGTATTGGAGAGTATTGCGAAGGCGTCTGGAGTCCAAAATTTCTTTAACTTCAAAGTGTTGCTGACCGTCAATCATGATGGGGGTTGGAGGTGGAGGTTGGCGGTGCCAGCGGTCAGAAGGAATAGTCGGTTTGAGCAAACTACAATGAAAAACAGGGTGTAAGCATTTGAGGTTATGAGGCAAGTCAAGTTTAAAAGTCACAGGGTTGATTTGAGCGGTAATTGGGAAAGGACCCACAAATTTAGGAGCCAGTTTCTTGGAAGGTTGTGAGGACTTTATGAACTTGGTGGAAAGGTAAACCGAGTCCCCTACTTGAAATGCCGGCTGAGGAGCCCGCTTCCGATCAGCGTACTGTTTATAATCCAATTGTGCATCAGCTAGTGCCTTTTGAATCATTGGCCAGGAGTCTGCCAATTGCGTTGCCCAATTATCCGGAGTGGCCGATCCGCCGGTAGGTTGCGGTAGATCAGGGATAGGAACAAAGTCTCTGCCTTGGGCCACACGAAATGGGGTTTGGCCAGTGCTTTGATGCACTGCATTGTTATACGCAACTTCAGCAAAAGGGAGGAGGTCTATCCAGTTGTCCTGTTGGTAATTCACAAAAGCTCGGAGGTATTGCTCCAGAGTAGAATTTAAAGCCTCAGTGGCCCCGTCCGTTTGAGGATGCCAAGCCGTGGAGAGGGCTTGCTTCGTGCCTAACAATTTAAGGAACGCCCGCCAAAATTGTGAAGTAAATTGTGTGCCCCTGTCCGAAATCAGACGTGAGGGACATCCGTGTAGCCTGTATACGTGTACAAGAAATAGGCGGGCCAACTGACGTGCCGACGGAATGGACACGCAAGGGATGAAGTGAGCTTGTTTTGAGAAATAGTCCTTGACCACCCAAATGACTGTTTTGCGTTGACTGGGTGGTAGCTCAACAATAAAGTCCATGGAGATTTCATCCCAGGGGCAAGAAGGAGCAGCCACCGGCTGCAGCAGTCCCTGGGGTTTGCCCACCTTGCGTTTAGACATGGCACAAACAGTGCAGGAGGCAATGTAGTCTTTAACATCCTTACGTAATGTGGGCCACCAAAACTGTCTCCGAACCAGGTGCAAGGTTTTGACAAACCCGAAGTGACCTGCCAGTTTGTCATCGTGTGAACGTAGTAACACGTCTTTTCTGAGGCTTTCAGGGACATAGAGGCGATTAGATTTCCATGCGAAGCCTCGGTCGAAAGTAACATTGTCTTTATTCGCAAGTAACCAAGTATCCGTTTTCAGTTCTTTTAGAAACTTTTGTTGCAACTGGGAGGGAATTGACAAAGCGTTCGGCTGGGCGGCGTCCGCAGTGGGAGGCTGCTGCGCGCGTGTTTGGCTACGCGTCACAGCCTGCATACCCAATTGGGGCGCTGTCCACAGGGTGCTGACCACTTCTGGCGCTGCCCCGGAGTCCTGAGGTTGCCTGGACAACGCATCAGCCAAGAAATTCCTTTTCCCCGGAATAAATTTCAACTGAAAATTGAATCGGTTGAAAAATTGAGCCCACCGAACCTGTTTGGGGCTCAGTTTTCGAGGGGTACTAAGAGCCTCTAAGTTTTTGTGATCAGTCCATACTTCAAAGGGATGATTCGCCCCCTCCAACAGATGCCGCCAGGCTTCTAATGCGGCTTTTACTGCAAATGCCTCCTTTTCCCATACATGCCAACGTCTCTCAGTCTCAGAGAACTTGCGGGACAAGTAGGCACATGGCTTGAGGCACCCTGTCCCGTCTTGTTGCATCAACAATGCCCCAATGGAATAATCGGAGGCATCCGCCTGCACCACAAAAGGTTTTGAGGGATCAGGATGTTGTAAAATGGGCTCTTTGACAAAAGCTGCTTTTAGCCGCTCGAACGCCATTTGACAAGCAGGCGTCCAGCGCAACAGCGCCCCTGGATTCTTTACTCTCCGAGTATCTCCCACACCCTTGGTTCGAAGCAGTTCGGTGAGTGGCAAGGCAATTTCAGCGAACCCCCTTATGAACAATCTGTAGTAGTTGCTGAACCCCAGGAAACTTTGAAGTTGCCTGCGGGTGCGGGGGCTTTCCCAGTCCATGATAGCCTGCACCTTGGCAGGGTCCATTTCTATGCCTTTATCTGAAATTCTATATCCCAAGTAGTCAATTTGGGTCTGGTGAAATGCACATTTAGACAGTTTGGCATACAATTCTGCTGATCTGAGTTTACTCAGTACTCTTTTTACCAGAGCCACATGCTCTTCCATGGTTTCAGTATAAATCAATACATCATCCAAATACACCAATACCCCTTTAAACAGATGTTCATGCAGTACTTCATTGATCAATTGCATAAATACCCCAGGGGCCCCAGCCAACCCAAAAGGTAACACTTTATATTGGAAGGCTCCCAACGGGCAATTGAATGAGGTTTTCCACTCATCCCCCTCCTTGATTCGTACACGATAGTATGCTTCTCTTAAATCAAGTTTAGAGAAGATCTTTCCCTTAGCCAGATGTGACAACATGTCTTTGATCAATGGCAAGGGATATTTGTTGGAAATTGAGACGGCATTTAATCCGCGGAAATCGGTACAAAGTCTCAATGTCCCATCCTTTTTCGGGCGAAAGAGAACTGGCGCCCCCACCGGTGAATTCGCCGGCTCGATGAATCCGCGCGCCAAATTTTTGTCCACAAAGTCTCTCAACAAAGTCAACTCCTTTTGTGTCATAGAATAAATCTTTGGCTTGGGCAATTGGGTGTTGGGAAGCAGCTCGATGGCACAGTCCGTCTTTCTATGGGGAGGCAACTGGTCGGCTTCCTTTTCGCCGAACACATCAGCAAAAGTCCTGTACTCCGCCGGCAAGCCTTCCAGAGGAGGAGCCGGGCAATGCGGAGTCGCAGCTGCCGCAACCCCCACCATCTCCTCTGGGGCCCCCTTCCCCTCAGTCGCTTGGTAGAACCCATCCCTAAACGTGATAGTCCGGTAAACCCAGTTGATTTGGGGGTTTTGCTGCACCAACCAGGGCACCCCCAACACCACCAAGGGACCCCCTACTGGAGCCACGACGAAGGACAAATCTTCCCGATGGCTGCCCAGCTGCAAGGCTACCCGCCCCGTGAACTGGGTGACCGGTTTGCCCCCTGCCATGGACCCATCCAGCTGTGTAAAGGCGATGGGTCGCTGTAAAGGGAAAGTAGGTAGCTCCAAAGCCGCTACCACATCAGGGTGCATCAGGCACCGGGAACACCCCGAATCAATCATGGCCCATACTTCTACAGTCTTGGTTTGGGAGCCCAACTTCAATTTCACCGTGAAAATGCGGTAACTACCACTCACCGATGAAGGCTCGCGCCCTTCTTCCACCACCTGCCCTGCGGCGCCCTTTAAAGCAGGTGGCTGGCGTTTCCCGCCGGCTGCAGGATTTCGGGCTCACCCTCCTCCTCGTAGAACATCGCATCGTCTCCCTCGGTTTCAGCCACCGCGGCTTTCTGCTTCCTCGGCAAGGCAGGGGACTTCGCCGGCGGTTTTCCAAGCCGTTCCTCTCCCTTTGCCTTCGGGCACGCCGCCACTCGATGCCCCTCTTTACCACATCTTAAGCACAGGCCTTTCGCATACCGCTTCTCTCGCTCCTCGTCCCAGGGTCGTTGTCCTGGTTTTCCCCCGGTGCTCGATGGGCGGCTGGGCTTCACCTCCCGCCCCGATTTGGCGGTCTTTCGATGGGCGAAGATCTCATGGGCATGTTCAGCCCTCCCCGCCAGCAGGATCCATTCGTACAGCGTATATGGGTCGTCCCTCCCCAAGGACCAGCGCAGCACCTCTGTATTCAAGCCATCCTTGAATAGCTCGATAATGGTGGCTTGGGACCAGTCATCCACCTTCCCAGCCAGCGCTTTAAACTCCAAAGCATAATCCGCCACGGATCTGAACCCCTGCTTAAGTTCCTTCAGGGCTCGCTTTGCCCTCTCTTTCGCCAAAGGATCCTCGAAGTGTTGTTTCAATGCCCAGAGGAACTCATCGAATTTTTCCAGTTCAGGCACTTCCGACTGGCACATCTGGACATACCAGTCTGCCGCCTTCCCCTTCAGTTTGGTGGCAATGGTAATGATCTTTGCCTTTTCCGATTGGAAAAGCGACCCCCATTCCTCCATGTAGGCTTTAGCATTCGTCAAGAAAAATGAGAGTTTGGTCGGGTCCCCATCAAACTTGACCGGGAAGTCTCTCATCCCGCCTCCCGCCGGGCTGCGCCCCGCCGCCGGTGCTGCAGGGGTTTGTGCTTCCCTGGCTCGCGGCGGTGCGGGGGCCCGGGGCGGTCGCCCTGGCGATGCTGCGATTTCCATCTGGACCGACTGGTCCCCTTCGCGTCTCCGCACTGGCCGTCGCTGCTCCGGGGACTGCACATGGGACGAAGGGGTTGAATACCGTTGGCTTGACTCTTCCCGGACTTCCCGCAACGAGGTTACATCTAAGCTCAGCTGCTTCAGGATAGCTTCTAACGAGTCCATTTTTGACTCCAGCACTCGGATCCGATCCGGGGTGGGAGAGCCCTCCGTTGGCTGCACCTGCACCACGTTGGGGGATAATGGGTATCTCTGCCTCCAGGATGGGCCCCCTGCCACCGTGGCATCCCCTTGGGTCTCATCCCAGGTGACCAGCTCGCCCGGAGAATTTACGGTAGTCTCCGGGGCGGTTTTCAGACCCTCGGCTTCCCCCTCCGACTCGGAGCTCGCCTCTTCTAGGATGGCATCCCCTCCCTGGGACGGTCGGTCGGGCCGCCTCACGGTCGAGTCCGGTTCCCCTTCTTCCATCCTCACGATGTCGGGTTCGGTCATCGCTGGCGCTCTCCCTCACAGGGTTAGACAACTTGTCTTTTCCTGGACAGGGGCCAGCGGAGTTAGGATCTTAGATTCTCAGCTTTATGTAATGATTGCCCCAGCCCAAATACTCAGACTCACAAGAGGCTGCTTTATGAATTCTGATTTATTAAGGAACTAAAGGCAAATACAGAGAAAGCTGAGAATGAGCAAAAGCGCGCCAAATACAAACTTAAACCCTTGGTGCAAACATATCCCGCCTCCCTCGTAACAGCCCCGCCCGGCACAGGTGCTAGCAATCGTCAGAGTTGCTAGCCTGGGAAAGTAACCTTGAGCGCAGTAGATAATGTAAATACATTCCAAAGCAAAGCCAAAAGATAACTACTCCCATCCTCCCGAGAAAGATGAAACACGCATCCAGCTAATGACATGCGAACCGTTACGATGTATCAAAGACATTGAAACGGCGAACATGACATCCCCACTCCAGGCATGGTGACAAAGCCAGGTCTTCAATCATTTCCCGAAGTCCAAAAAAGAGGAGGCTAGCCTCACTTCCGGGGGAAGGGTGTTCCAAAGAGTGGGAGCTGCTGCAGAGAAGGCCCGCGTCCTGGACCCCACCAGATGGAATTCTCGTGAAGACGGGGTCCGCAGCATGCCCTCTCTGCATGAGCGGGTGGGACAGGTTGATGTAACGGGGATGAGACGGTCCCTTAGGTAACCTGGACCCATGCCATGTAGGGCTTTAAAGGTGATAACCAACACCTTGAATTGGACCCGGAAGCAAACTGGTACCCAGTGCAGCTCGCACAGCAACGGGGTAATATATGCTGATCTTGGACCACCCAAGATCACCCATGCAGCTGCATTTTGGACCAGCTGTAGCTTCCGGTTACTCTTCAAGGGTAGCCCCATGTAGAGCGCATTACAGTAGTCTATATGGGAGATGACCAGGGCCCGAGTGACCATTCGGAAGGCCTCTCGCTCTAGGAAGGGGCGTAACTGGCGCACAACACGAAGTCGTGCAAAGGCCCTTCTGGCCATGACTGCCACCTGCTCTTTAAGCAGGAGTCATGAGTCCAAGAGGACCCCCAAGTTACATACTGGATCTGTCTGGGGCAGTGCAACCCCATCCAAGACTAAAAATGGCAAGTTCCTTGGAGCAGAGGGGCCGTTAACCCACAGCCACTCCGTCTTATCAGGGTTCAGCTGAAGCCTGTTGTTCCCCATCCAGGCCCCCACAGCCCCAGGCACCTGGAGAGGACAGTCACAGCATCATTTACTTCCCCCGAGATGGAGATGTATAACTGAGTATCATCAGCATATTGATGATACCTCATCCCATGGAGACAGATGATCTCCCCCAGCGGTTTCATGTAGATGTTAAAAAGGAGAGGAGATAGTACCGACCCCTGAGGCACCCCACAAAGGAGAGGTGGTGAGCCCAATCTCTCCTCCCCTATTAACACCAACTGGGACCGGCCCTGGAAGAAGGAGGTGAACCAGCATAAGACCACGCCACCCACCCCCAACTCCCTGAGCCAACCCAAAAGGATACCATGGTCGATGGTATCAAAAGCCGCTGAGAGGTCAAGGAAAGGACGGATGCACTGCCTCCATCCCGCTCCCACCAGAGATCATACATAAGTGCAGCCAATGCAGTTTCTGTCCTATATCCAGCCCTGAAACCTGACTGAAAGGAATCTAGATAATCCGTTTCCTCCAGGATCCTCTGGAGCTGCAGTGCCACCACCTTCTCAACCAACTTCCCCATAAAAGGGAGGTGGGAGACTGGATGAAAATTATCCAGCACGGTAGGGTCCAGTGATGGTTTCTTGAGGAGGGGGCATACCAACACCTCCTTAAAGGCTGCAGGAAACACCTGCTCCTGCAAGGATGTATTTACCATTGACTGGGCCCAACCATGTCACCTCCCGAGCTGCCTTCACCAGCCAGGAGGGACACAGGTCTAATTGACAGGTGGTGGCATTTACAGTCCGGAGGATCTTGTCCACTTCCTCAGGTCCAACATGATTAAACTGTTCCCAGATAACTGGGTAATTACGCTCCCCAGGCATCTCCCCAGACTCCATCCCATGCTTGGAGTCCAACTTAGAGCGAATCCGAGCGATTTTATCCTGCAGATGCCACGAAAATTCCTCAGCACAGCCCTGTAGATGATTTTCTGGATCCCCTTTCCCCGACAGGGATCGGGTGACCCTAAACAGGGCTGCTGGGAGGCATTCTGTGGATGCAAAAAGAGCAGAGAAATACTGGCGTTTCGCTGCTCTTACCACCACAAGGTAGGCCTTAATCACGGCTCTAGCTTGTGTCCGGTTGGGTTCCATCTTTGTCTTTCTCTAGTGGCGCTCTAGGCATCTCTTAATCCTCTTCAGAACCCTCAGCTCCTCCATGAACCACGGGGAGTGTCAGGTTTAATAAGATAAGAGAGGCCACACAGGTGCGATCCTATCCAAGGCCCCGGCCGCCTCCCTATTCCAGGCAGCAGTCAGGGCCTCCACTGGATCGTGCAGCAGATCCTCGGGTATAACCCCCAGCTCCCTCTGAAACTGCATTGGGTCCATCAGTTGCCGGGGGCGGACCAATCAAGTAGGTCCTGCCTCCCGGCGGAGGGGGGTGGCATATGAGAATCCCAAGGTCACCAGGGCGTGATCTGACCATGACAATGGGGAAAGATGTAACTCTCCCCTCAGATCACATTGCCACTGCTCTGACAAGAAAACCAAGTCTGGTGTGAGGCCACTGTCTTGAGTCGGGTCCTGAATAATCTGAGTCAGGCCCATGGCCGCTATGGGGGCCATGAACTCCTGAGCTGCCTCTGAGGCCTGCCCCAGGGATGGCAAATTGAAGTCCCCCAGAACCATAAGCCTGGGGAACTCCACCACCAACCCTAAGACCGCCTCCAGCAGCTCAGGCAGAGAGATTGCTACGCAGCAGGGAGGCTGGTACAGCAGCAACACTCCCAACTGCTCTCGGGCACCCAACTTGAAAATGAGTTGGTATCCCCATACAGCTAAGAACTTGCCACAATTTGTTATGGTCCACACAGTCAAAGGCTTTAGAATAGTCAAGAAAACAGAAATAGATGTTTTTCTGAAACTCCCTGGCTTTTTCCATTATCCAGCGGATATTGGCAATTTGGTCCCTAGTTCCTCTGCCTTTTCTAAACCCAGTTTATACATCTGGCAATTCTCGCTCCATGAATTGCTGAAGTCTATCTTGCAGGTTCTTGAGCATTACCTTACTGGCATGTGAGATGAGTGCCACTGTTTGATAGTTTGAACATTCTTTAGTGTTTCCCTTTTTTGGTATGGGGATATAAGTTGATTTTTTCCAATCTGATGGCCATTTTTGTGTTTTCCTAAATTTGCTGGCATATAGCATGCATTACCTTGACGGCATCATCTCGCAAGATTTTGAACAATTCAGCTGGGATACCATCGTCTCCTGCTGCCTTGTTATTAACAATGCTTCTTAAGGCCCATTCAACCTCAGTCTTCAGGATGTCCGGCTCTAACTCACTGACCACACCATCAAAGCTGTCCCCGATATTATTATCCTTCCTCTACAGGTCTTCCGTATATTCTTGCCACCTTTTCTTGATCTCTTCTTCTGTTAGGTCTTTGCAATCTGTTTTTTTGATCATACACATTTTTGCCTGGAATTTACCTCCGATGTTTCTAATTTTCTGGAAGAGGTCTCTTGTCCTTATTCTACTGTCTTCTTCCACTTCCGTGCATTGCTTGTTTAAAAATAATTCCTTATCTCTTCTGGCTAGCCTCTGGAATTTTGCATTGAATTGGGCATATCTCCCCCTATCACTGTTGCCTTTTGCTTTCCTTCTTTCTTGGGCTACTTCTAGTGTCTCAGCAGACAGCCATTTTGCCTTCTTGGTTTTCTCTTTATTTGGGATGTATTTTGTTGCAGCCTCCTGGACAATGTTGCGAACTTCTGTCCAGAGTTCTTCTGGGACCCTATCTATTAAGTCCAGTCCCTTAAATCTGTTCTTCACCTCCATTGCATATTCCTTAGGAATATTAGTGAGCTCATATCTAGCTGATATGAGCTCACTAATCTTTAATCTGATCCTAAATTGTGCAAGAAGAAGTTCATGATCTGAACTACAGTCAGCTCCGGGTCTTGTTTTTACTGACTGTATAGATGTCCGCCACCTTTGGTTGCAAAGGATGTAGTCAATCAGATTTCAGTGTTGTCCATCTGGTGAAGTCCATGTATAAAGCCGTCTCTTAGGTTGTTGGAAGAGAGTGTTTGTTATGCAGAGTGAGTTGTCTTGGCAAAATTCTATCAGCCTATGCCTTGCTTCATTTTGTTCTCCCAGGCCATGCTTACCTGTAATTCCAGGTGTCATCTGACTGCCCACCTTAGCATTCCAGTCTCCTGTGATGAAAACAATGTCTCTTTTAGGCATATTGTCCAGTAGGTGCTGCAGATCCTCATAGAACTGATCTACTTCAGCTTCTTCAGCATCTGTGGTTGGGACGTATATTCGGATCACTGTGATGTTAGATGGCCTGCCCTGAATTCTATCATTTTTTGGATTGTATCCAAGCACTGCTTTAGCCACTTTACTATTAACTATGAAGGCCAGTCCATTTCTTCTGTGGTCCTCTTGTCCACAGTAGTAGATCTGGTGGTCATATGATGTGAAGTGGCCCATTCCAGTCCATTTCAGTTCGCTGATGCCCAAAATGTCTATCTTTGATCTTGACATCTCACCAATAACTACATCCAATTTGCCCTGGCTTATAGATCTTACACTCCAGGTTCCAATGGTGTGTTGATCCTTAGAACATCGGATTTGCCGTTCACCACCAGCACCATCAGCCGCTAGCCATCCTTTTGGCTTTGAGCTAGCTGGGTCATCACGTCTGGGGCTAGTTGAACTCATCCTCTATTCCTCCCCAGTAGCATTTTGACCATCTTCCGACCTGGGAGTCTCATCTTCTGATGGTATACCGACATATCTCTGGTTGTACTGATCCGTTTAGTTTTCACTGCAAGAATACTGGGGTGGGTTGCCATTACCTTCCCCAGGGATCGCATTTAGTCTGACCTCTCTGTCATGACCTTCCCATCTTGGGTGGCCCTTCACGGTTTAGCTCATGGCATCATTGAGGTGCTCAAGCTCCAGCACCACGACAAGGTAACAATTCTTTGCTGAAGCTTCGCAAATATACGAAGACTGAAATCAAATAATGATTTGCTATTACAAATCAAGTCCAACAAGATATCTGAAAAGAATGCATCAGTTCTGGAAAGAACATCCAGAATCAGAAATAATAGAACAGAGGCTAGCATTGATATATAATACAAAATAAAGTGTTCACAGAAGTAGAATTGGAAGAACTGCAAAGGTCTACCCAGAGCAAAGAAATCAAAGCCTTGCCAGAAGTAGCTCAGACAGCAGAGACAAACCAGGGGGAGTCAGCAGTAGAGGAAGCCAGCATTGCTACTGAACTATTTTCATTCCCAAACCAGGCACCCTCTCCTCTACCTTCTCCTCAGAAAGAACAAAGTCCTCTAACTGAAAAACAAGAGGAAGTAAAATGAAGAATAACTGAGCATCTAGAATAGCACAAAAACAACAGAATAAGGTTGCCTGCATTGAAGCTTGGTACAAAAAAGTACTTGTACTTGTACTTTTAGCACAAGTATTAAAAGATGCCAATACTGTAATATTAAATATAAGCACCAGCTCACTGCAAGAAGCAAACCAACTGATTTACAGCACAGCTGCAGTTATAACTGAAGATTCTGGATGCTAAATCAATAAACAAGGAAAAAAGCAGGCATCACCAAAATGGAAGATCAGGTTGGAAAATAAGATCAGCGTGCTAAGATCAGATGCAAGCAAGCTGGAACAGATGAAAGAAAAGAAGCTGAAGAACAAGAAGATGAAAGAATACCCGATTGAGAAATATCACCTAGAGACAAGGAAGATCAAGGAAGCACTGAAAATAATAAAGCAGCAAATAACAGCCATAGCCAAGAAAATCAGCAGATATGAATCTTGAATTGCACATTACAGGCAGAATCTCCAATTTCAGGCAAATCAGAAACATGTTTACCAATCCATCAATGGAGAGACTGCAATGAACCAGCCAACACCTGACAATGAAGAAACAGTGCAGTTCTGGGCGCAGTTATGGGACAACCCAAAGAAATACAACAAGAATGCAGCTTGGATAGAGGAGGAGAAAGGGAAAAAAGAGCAGCTGAAATGAAAGAACTTGTAATAACAGCAGAAATGGAGGAAAAATGGCAAGGAAGAACAAGAATTGGTCAACACCAGGTGAAGATGAACTGCATGGTTCTTGGTTGAAACATCTGACTGGTCTGAACTCACTGCCAAGCAATTTAACAGCATACTGCAAGGAGGTGAAATTGAAGATTGGTTAACATCTGGCAAAACCTACCTAATAATGAAAGATCCAACAAAAGGGTCAGCACCAACCAACTCCAGGCCAATTACCTGCTTACCAACAACTTTCAAATTGCTAACTGGTATTGTAGCTGATGCAGTCCAAGAGCATCTAGTGAAAACAAGCTCTTTCCATCTGAGCAGAAAGGAAACCGCTCAAACAGCAGAGGGATCAACTCCTAACTGACAAGATGATTTTGGAAAACTGTAAGAGAAAGAAGACCAACTTGAATGTAGCTTGGATTGATTACAAGAACGCATTCGACTCCCTGCCACATGACTGGATAATCAAATACCTAGAAGTAACAGGAGTCAATAGAAACATCAGAAACTTTGTGCAAAGATCAAAATGGCACAATGGAAGATACAGCTGCTGATCAATGGTGATAGACTGGGAGACATTAACACCAAGAGAGGAATCTTCCAAGGAGACTCACTATCACCACTATTGTTTGTCATTGCATTGATTCCTCTGTCAACAATACTGAACAAGTCAGGCCATGGCTATCAAACACCAAAAACATCTGCCAAGCTATCCCACCTCTTTTACATGGACAATCTGAAGCTTTATGGAAAAACACTATCTGAATTGCAATCGCTGCTCAACACTGTCCGAATATACAGCCAAAATATTGCAATACAGTTTGGACTGGACAAATGTGTCACCCTTACCATCAACAGAAGAAAAATAGTGAAAACTGAAGGAATCAAGATGCCCTATGGGAATAATATCAAGAGTCTGGATGAAGAAGATCACTACAAATACCTGGGTGACAACAACAAATACCTTCAGGCTGACAACAACAAGCCCACTGGAGTCAAGAGAAAGGTTAGTAGTAGGCTTCCTGTGGGGAATGGCAGACTGAGCAGTACTGCTTTTTTAAGCAGTGCTGATGGCACAGCGTTTTCTGGGTGCGGGCTGGGTCCCTGCAGCCTGAAGAATTCTCCAGGTAAGGAGAATCCAGGAAATCATCCCTTTTGTTCTCCGGACAGCATTTTCTTGTGGGAGGGTTGTGGAACGGAGTCCCTGTGATCAATCCATGATTGAGAATGCTGGAAGGTGCGGATGTCATCAAGTTCAGGGCTGTACCGAATCCGTAAAAGGGACACTAAATCTTGCCACCCCATTTCTAAAACACCAAGGGTTGTTTGTTTGTTTGTTTGTTTGTTACTGAAGAGAGGCCTTTTGCAACAAAGAAATGCAAAGCTCTTGGTGATTTTCATTATTTTTGGAATTTACTAATTTGGAAAGTTGGCCTTTTTAATATTTAAATTCTAATATTGGGATTTAAAGATTTTTGCTGTTTTGTTACATTTTCTTAATGATTTGAGGATTATAAAAGATTTATCTACTGTACTTTGCTGAATCTGCAGAGTTGAATTTTGAGCTATCTGCCTCTGCTTACCTGTGAGAATAGCTTTTGTTTACATCTTTTTTCTCCTGATAACACACTGTGGAGAGACATGGAAGAAATGAAAGAGATCTTTAAAGAACTCTATCTTGACATCACCCAAGCCCTGGATCATCTCTTATAACTTGTGGAGTTTAAAGCCTACCAACAACTTGAAAAAGAAGACAAGAGTAAAAACTACTTTGAGGGTAGTGCTCCTTCTTTAAAGAAGAAAATGAGGATTAACGTTTCCAAGTCAAAAAGTGAAGGGAGAAAAATTGGACTGTGGAGAGTTAACTTTGATTCTGAAGAAAGAAGAGTTTCAAGCGCAAAGGGAGAGATACGATTGGCTGTCTTCCTGGAAAATCGGGATGAAGAATCACGGCTGGCCGCTGAATTTGAGACTTGTAAGGGGAAAGCTTTGTGTGTAATACTGAGATATGTAAATGCCTTAGTCTATTTTGAAGTCGGATAGTTATTTAAATGTGTTTATCAGGATGGTCTCTTAAAGGTTTAGACTGATGTTTTTGTTTTGGGGATAATGATTTTACCTCGGGTAATAGGACATTAACCAAATGTAGATAACTTATTTTTTGTTATTTTAGTAGGCAGAGAGGAGTAAAATTTTAGTGAAGTAGGATAATATCTGATAACATTTGCTTATTAGGTGAATAATTATGTTAGAAAAGTTTTTTTTTAAGAGAGACAGTTTGTTTTAGAGGAGAATGTCATACAGAGATGGAAATGCTTTATAGAAATAATGTTTATCTTAGTTTAAATTAGAGTAAGAGATTGATAATGAGTTATATATATCTTTATTGTAGAAAATCGGCAGCCACCATGTAATAGTCTTCTCTGTATTTTCGCACTTTTTTCGTTTTCTTTTTTCTTGTAGTATTCTTTGTTTCATTCTTTTTAGTTTTTATGTATTTTAGTATGTTGAAAAAATTAATAAAACTTTATAGAAAAAGAAAAAAGAAAAAGGTTAGTAATGAACACATCAGAAGAGTGAAGAAGATCTTAAAGTCCAAACTCAGTGGAGGAAATACCATCAAGGCAATTAACACCTGGGCAGTTCCAGTCATTAGATATACAGCTGGAATAGTGGATTGGATTCAAGCTGAACTAGAACCCCTGGAAAGGAAGACCAGAAAAATGACAATGAATCATGCCCTTCATCCACGCTGCGACGTTGACAGACTCTATTTACCAAGGAGCATAGGCAGGCATGGAATGTTGCAAGTATACCAGATAGCTGAAGAAGAAAAAAGAGCATTGGAAGAATATCTGAAGGATAGTGAAGAAGATGCACTGAAGCTAGTACACCATGAAGGCTTACTGAATACCAAAGAGATCAAATTGGCCTATAGGAAAGACCAAATGAAGAACAGAAAAGAGACATGGCAAGGCAAAGCATTACAAGGCCAGTACTTACACACACAAAAAACCTAGCAGGCAAAGCAGATAACAAGATGACCTGGCAATGGCTAAGAGCAGGAAAGTTGAAGAAAGAGACAGAGGGGCTACTTCTGGCGGCACAAGACCACGCCTTAAAAACAAATGCATATAAAGCCAGAATCGAGAAGATAGCAACAGACAGCATATGCCGTCTCTGCAAAGAAGCTGAAGAAACAGTGAACCACCTAGCTGGCTGCTGCAAGAAGATCACACAGACTGATTACAAACAATGGCATGACAAAGTAGCAACAACAGTGCATTGGAATATCTGCAAGAAATACCACTTGCCTGCAAGCAAGAACTGGTGGGACCACAAAATAAACAAATAGAAAATGAAGAAGCTAAAGTGCTCTAGGACTTTAGAGTTCAAACAGACAAGTATCTGCCACACAAAAATCAAGTGAGCTGGAGGAGATTAAATGGGATGGTAGGAGTGTTCTTCTAAGACATCAGCATTTAAAACCACTGACAGAAAAATTTAGGCAGGACAAGATGTGTTACAAGTGGGGGATTTCCTTTCAAGTTAATTGTTTTTATGTCACAAGGAAGAAAAGTTACTTCACCTTTGACTGAGATGCACAGCCTGCTGGCAGAGCTCTCTAACAAAGGGCAAAGAAAGCCATCTATAATTTGTCCTTGGCATTGTGGAAAGTAGACTCAACCACAATTGAAGATTAGGTTAAGAGTGCTGCACCAAGTTACAGAGCAAAAGAAATTATACTGACTGTATTAACTCCTTTTGAGCCCTTAGATTTAGAGCAGACGTGTCCAACCCATGTGTCATGAGCGCTGATGGTGAGCAGGAGGGGGCCCCTATCCAGGGGGGGAAACGCATGGGTAGTAGTGAGGAGTTGAGCAGCCATTCAAAGAGACACAGAACAGACCCGCCTTGACTTTTGGGGTTTATCTGTCTGGGTTTTCCCACGCTTCTTCAGTTTGTTAGGATTTTCTGTCTAATGTAGCAGAAATAAAACACTAGAGACCTATTCCTCATCTCAGCGTGGTTCCTGACTGTTAGGACATCAATCCTAACAAACTCTTACTCCCATTGAAAGAGGGTGGAACAAAAAAAAAAAAGACATTTGGGAAAATGTCTTCGGAAAACCAGGCAAGCCATCCAACAACTGGCAGCAGCCTTGCAACAACACCAGCAACAAGTATATCTCCAGATCAACACAATACAAGCAGCTATGCTACAGCAGTTACAACAACCAGCTCCGATTAACCCACAACCGGTGCCAGCAGCAGCAGCTCCGCCAGTAGTCTTGAGATCCCAGGGCAGTCTACCAGAGAAGTTTGGAGGAGAAGCAGGACAGTTGAGAACCTTTCTCACAGAGTGCACACAGTTTTTCGACAGCAGACCGGCAGAGTTCCCAACAGACAGAACCAGAGTCACCTTTATTTTAAGTCTGCTAAAGGGCCCAGCAGCCAAATGGGCTATTCCCATGGTGGAGAACAACGACCCAATTCTCAATGACTACCAGAATTTTCTGGCAGGGTTCCGAGCACACTTTGATGACCCCATCAGAGAGGCCACGGCCAGCCGGGAGATTCGGAGGCTCAAGCAAGGCAACAAGAGGGTTGGAATTTACATTGCTGATTTCAAGCTGTTAGCAGGAGATCTGGACTGGAATGAGAGTGCTTTGAAAGACCAATTCAAACAGGGGCTGGATGAGGAAATTAAAAATGAATTAGTGCACCAGGGAACACCAGCTACCTTAGAAGGTTTATATCAGCTGTCTGTGGTCATAGATGCCAGGCTAGAAGAGCTCAGATAGATGCAGCCGGGGAGAGGCAGGGGCTTCAGAGCGCTTCCAGGATTTCCAGCTCTCTCTGCAGCATTTCTCTACTCAGGACCAGAGGAGCCGATGCAGATCAGGGCGAGCAGGAGGCTTACTTCCGAGGCTGAAAGACAGAGAAGGAGAGAGAGAGCCCTCTGTTTCTACTGCAGAGTCCCGGGGCATATGGTGGGAGCTTGCCCAGCGAGAAGCCAAGCAAATTCCATAAGAGCCCCAGGGCAAGCAGCAGAACCAAGAGCCACCTCCACCTCTACTTCCAACCAGGGAAACTCCGTCAGTCTCCCTCCACAGAGCTCAGCAGGGAGACCATTGATCAATTAAGAAGGGCTCATTCCGAGGATTCCAGGCAATCCTTTTACTACTTACCAGTCATAATGCACGTAAACCCAGAGCACCAGGTCAAGCTAGAGGCTCTCGTGGATTCCGGAGCTTCCACCAATTTTATTGATGTACAGACTGTACAAGACCTGAACATCCCGACCATGGAATTGCCACATCCCATAGAAGTTGAGACCATTGATGGCCAGCCCAAGGCAGGACCAATTCGAAGTTGCACAGAATCTTTGCAACTAACAACGGGAGACCACACTGAGTGGATCCAACTTTATGTTACTGCATCACTTAATGTGCCTATAGTCCTGGGCACACCTTGGCTGAAGATCCACAACCCATTGTTGGACTGGACTACAGGAGCAGTCTCCTTCCCAGCTAAGGAATGCCAGCACAAGATTCAAGCCACTCTTCTCTCTCCAGCAACCAACGCAGTCACTGAAGCGGGGGGGGGGGTCCAGTTGCCAGCCAAGTATGCAGATTTTGCAGATGTTTTCAGCGAACAAGAGGCCACAGCACTATCCCCCCATAGGGACTGTGATTGCACTATTGAGTTGATACCAGGAGCCAAGATTCCAGCAAGGAAACAATATCCCATGTCCCCCAAGGAACTAGCCACCTTAAAAGATTACTTGGATTCTAATCTCCAAAAGGGTTTCATCCGACCATCTACTTCCCCAGTGTCTGCTCCTACCTTCTTCGTACCAAAGAAGCCTGACCCGTTGGCACCGGCAGCTCAGGAGGCACCCATGAGAATGGTGCATGATTTCAGCTCCCTCAATAAGGTCACAGTCAAAGAAAATTACCCAGTCCCCTTAATATCTGATCTGCTGGATCGCTTACAGAAAGCACACATTTTTACTAGGTTGGACCTCAGGAATGCGTACAATCTGATCCGGATGAAAGAGGGGCATGAATATCTGACGGCCTTCGATACCAGGTTTGGTAAATTTGAGTACCTTGTTTTGCCTTTTGGCTTGACAAACGCAGGAGCCATATTTTCCCAATTTATGAATCAAATTTTCTCTGATTTACTAGGTAAGTATCCGGTCATTTATCTAGATGACATATTAATATTCTCTGAGGATGCTACAACTCATGTAACCCATGTACGTAACGTCTTACAAAGACAGAGAGAACAAGCTGTTCGCCAAGCTAGAGAAGTGTGCCTTCGATTTAACTGAATTACATTTCCTGGGCTATAGAACATCAACAGAAGGCATAACCATGGATCCTTCAAAGGTCCAAGCAATTCTCTCTTGGCAACCCCCCCGCAATGTGAAAGATGTACAAAAATTCCTAGGATTCGCCAATTTCTATAGAAAATTTATATATAAATTTAGTGACAGGGCCAAGCCCCTCACACAGCTTTTGAAGAAAGGATCTGAATTCCTTTGGGGGTAGAGGGAGCAAGCAGCCTTCCAAGAATTTAAGCAACTCTTTGCATCCCAGCTGCTTTTAAAGCATCCTGATCCCACGAAGCAATTCATAATGCATTCAGATGCTTCAGATTTTGCTATCGCTGCTGTTTTATTGCAATATACTGACAAAGCAGGGAAGACATTGCTTCCTTGTGCCTTTTTCTCTCACACGCTCTCGCCAGCAGAGAAACTATGATGTTTTTAACAAGGAGTTGCTGGCAATTAAAGCAGCATTTCAAGAGTGGAGGCACTGGCTAGAGGGTGCAACCTTTCCTGTGAACGTTTGCACTGATCACAAGAATTTACAGCTTCTACAAAACACCAGATCCCTCACCCCACGCCAAATCAGATGGAGCCAGTTTTTCTCCCATTTCAATTTTGTTATTTTTTATGTTCCCGGGGCGCAGAACCATTTGGCAGATGCCTTGTCTCGATCCATTCAGGCAACCCACGCTACTCACCAGGAGGTCCAGGCTTCTATATTACAACCTCACAACTTTGATCAGTCTATGAGGGGGAACCAGACAGAGATTTTAGCAGCAGGCAGACAAGCAGAGGACCTATTTACAAGAGTCAGAGCTCAGCAACAACAGGACCCGTATGCCAGGGCCAGGATGGATGACCTCCAGAGGGACCCACAAGACACTGCCTCCCCATTTAATGTGGAGGCAGGAATCCTCTGGCATAGTGGGTGATTATACATTCCCCCCTCATTGAGGGAAGAAGTACTGAGACTTTGCCATGACCGTCAAACGGCAGGCCATGGAGGTGTTTTCAAAACTCTCCATAGAGCTCTGAGAGACTACTGGTGGCCTAAGATGACTGCAGACATAAAGGGTTATGTTGCTTCTTGTCATACCTGTAGATGAGCCAAGCCTCTCCCAGGGAAGCCCACAGGACTCTTGCAACCCCTACCCACCCCCAGTAGGCTTTGGGATACAATCTCCATGGATTTCAGGGGCTGACTTCCATACTAGTGGTGGTAGACCTTTTCACTAAAATGGCGCATTTTATTCCTTGCAAGGGCCTCCCATCTGCACAAGCCACAGCGCAGTTGTTCATGGACCATGTTTCTAGGTATAGAGGCATGATAAATCACTTGGTGAGTGACAGAGGCCCTCAGTTCACTTCTGGAGGGCCCTTTTCCAGTCATTAGGGGTCCAGATCCACCTATCATCATTGCATCATCCTGCTAGTAATGGGCAAGCTGAGAAAATTAACCAATGGTTACAGCAGTATCTCAGGTGTTACACCACTTATCAGCAAGACAATTGGCCAGCCCTGCTCCCCATGGCAGAATTTACTTATAACAACTCTGTGCAATCCTCTACCAAGATGTCTCCTTTCCAAGCACTCTACGGGGTTAACCCTCGGGTGTTGCCCACCTCCTCCCAGCAGGGAACTGTTCCAGCCGTGGCTGATTTTCTTAAAGAGCAACAAGCTGCCCAGGAGTTGTTAAAGGACGAACTGAACAGGGCAAAGAGTACTTACAAGAGAGCTGCAGATGCTCACAGACAAGAGGGGCCAGCGATTGTGGTAGGAGACAAAGTGTGGCTCTCTACCAAGTTTTTGACCTCTACCAGGCCTTCCAAGAAGTTGGACTCTAAGTTTGTGGGCCCTTTCACTGTGGTACAGCAGATAAATCCAGTGGCTTATCGTTTACAGCTACCAGCATCCATGAAAGTCCATCCAGTGTTTCACAGAGCCTTGCTAGCCAAAGACCCTCCCCCAAGTGCCTTACAGTCGCAAATGCCCCCGCCCCACCTCCAGTAATTGTGGATGGGGAGGAGGAATACGAAGTCAAGGAATTTCTGGACTCTAGGAGGAGGGGAAGGAGCATCCAATATTTAATACACTGGAAAAGGTACCCTGAGGAAGAGCGCATGTGGGAAAATGCCAGAGATGTGCATGCACCAGCGCTGGTTCAACAATTCCATCAGCTTTTCCCTCACAAACCCAAGCCTCACACTCTACCAGAGATTCCTCACTTGACTGAGCAAGCAGAGGAATCCCAAGCAGAGGAGTTCGTAAGTTGGCAACCTCCACCCCCGTCAGAGGCTCTGAGGCCAGAGCGAGAGGAGGAGGGGGAGCCGCAGCCCTCCACTTCTGGCTTGCATTTCCCAAGGGGGAGGGGGGAAGAATCTTCTAATTTTCTAGCTATTTGCCAGCAGCAGCCACCTGGGCCAGAAGCGTTATCAGACCTGGAGAGCAGCACTGATTCATCCTTGGAGGAGTTTTCCTTTGAAGAATTTCCATCGTTGCCCAGTTCCCATGGGAGCTTGGAGGGGGAGATGGAATCTCATGAGACTTTGGAGGGAGGAAGGAACTCTAGAGAGGAGGGAGCTGAAATGGAATGTAAATGTGGAGGGGAGGGTGATGTCATAAGCACTGATGGTGAGCAGGAGGGGGCCCCTATCCAGGGGGGAAAATGCATGCATAGTAGTGAGGAGTTGAGCAGCCATTCAAAGAGACACAGAACAGACCTGCCTTGACTTTTGGGGTTTATCTGTCTGGGTTTTCCCATGCTTCTTCAGTTTGTTAGGATTTTCTGTGTAATGTAGCAGAAATAAAACACTAGAGACCTATTCCTCGTCTCAGCGTGGTTCCTGACTGAGAGTACACCACAGCCGTGAACAGCTAGTAATGCAGCCCACCAAAATCATAAACTTTTAACATTATTTTGCAATTCTTTTCGTGACTCGATCATGCAATGCCCAAGCATGGACTGCGTAGGTAGAAACAACGGAACGCTGTGTAGGGGAGGGGGCAGTGCAGTGCTAACGCCACCACCACCCGCTACACACGTCACTTGTGGGGACTTGGCGTTATATATATTTCAACCTACCTATGTGTGTTCTGTGATGACAGGCATTTATTGTTATTATTAAGTAGACATGTAAATTTTCTTATTTGGTTATTAAACTTTGCTTTATTTGCCTACCTAACAATTTACAATGGGCTTGTGTTATTTCTTAAAATATATATTTATTCCTAAATAAATATATTCCAGCATGACTTCAACGTTGTTTCAACAGAAAACAGAACCCCAAAAAGAAAATAAAAAAAAGAAAAATCGTGGATGAAGGAAGAGTATTCAATGAAAAATGGACAGATGAATACTTTTTTGTTGAGACTATGCTTAATCTGTAGGGAAAATGTGTCAGTTTTCAAAGACTACAATTTGAAAAGGCATAATACGGAAAAACATGCTGCCAAATTCTAAGCGTATCAAGGAATTTGTCGTAAAGACTGTTGGCAGATTGCTGGGAAAGCCTTTGGCCCAGAAGAGATCAGAAAAGTCACACACCAGGCATTTCTATAAAAATAATTTTATTTACAGAAAGCAAAACATCTTTAAAAGCTTCTGCATTCTCGCAGGCTCTCAGTGAGAGCAGCTACAAACTCTCTACATGCCTACACAGAAGGGAAACAGAAACTAAGACAAGTCCAGGCAAGTTCCTCCCTCCAGGTGCAAAAAATCAACATCTGAAAAGGGAACAGTTGAATTCAACCTCTTCACCTGGCCAAAATGATTAGTTACCATAGTAACTTTAATCTGTAGTAGAAAACATTAACACTCCCCTTTTTATACTACAGAATAAGATGCAAACCAATCTTCTCTGACAACTCTTTGTGTCTTGGTACAGGAAGAGGTTTGGTTAAAATATCAGCAATCATGTCTTTTGATTCACAATATTTTAACATTATTTCTCCTTTGCTTATCATATCTTTGATATATTGATATCTAATATCGATATGTTTTGTTCTATTTCTGCAGGCTTCAGATTTTGCCATAGCAATGCAAGCTTGATTATCCTCATAAACAGTTATAGGCTGGTTCACTTCCATGCCTATGTCTTTTAACAAATGTTTAAACCATGTAACTGCATTACAGGTTTGTGTTAGAGAATAAAACTCTGCTTCTGCAGTGGAAAGAGCAACAAGTGTTTGTTTTCTAGAATGCCAGCCTAAGCTAGATCCAGCAAATTGAATTAAAATCCCAGAAGTGGATTTTCTGTCACTGACATCTGCTCCCCAGTCAGAATCGGCAAAAGCCTGCAATTTCTTGGTTCCAGAGGCATTTAGCTTCAGGCAATAATTCTTTGTTCCTTGCAAATACCTCATTAACCTCTTCAATGCTGCTTTTCCAGTAGATGTAGGCTTCTCTACCTGTCTACTTAAAATGGCCACAGAATTTGAGATATCTGGGCGAGAATGATTTGCAATGTACAGTAAACTTCCAATTGCAGATCTATAGTTCTCTGCCTCAGTTAATTGAGTTTCTCCTATATCTTTCTGAAAATCTGTTATCATCGGAGTAGAGACTGGTTTACAGTCTTGCATATTAAAATCCTCTAGGAGCTTTTGAATTTTACTATGTTGGTTTAACAGAAAGCTACCATCCTTCTCCCTGTGTATTTCCAAACCTAGGTAATTTGTCACAATTCCAAGGCTTTTTAATATGAAATGGCTTTTAATGCAGGATTCAAAATCAAGCCTTTGTTTTTCTGTTGATGTGAACAGCAGCAAATCATCAACATAAATGCACAGATACATACAGCCTTGTTTGTCTTTCTTCATATATACACATGGATCTGCTTTTTCTTTTTCAAAACCAAAATTCTGCAGTTTTTCATCTAATTTTTGGTTCCAGGATCTAGTGGCTTGTTTTAACCCATAGACTGACTTCTGCAGTTCACAGACTAGATTCTCCCCTTTTTCATAGCCAGGGGGTTGCTGCATGTATAATTTGTGGTCTAAATCACCATAGAGAAATGCAGTTTGAATGTCATAGTGGGGAACTGACATTCCTTTGAGTGCAGCAATTTTTAACAGTAATCTAATCGATTCACCTTTAGTAACTGGTGCAAAAGTCTTGTCAAAGTCTAAATCTTTCCTTTGAGTGAACCCTTTTGCAACTAACCTTGCCTTATAGTTTTGGATGTTGCCATCAGCATCCCTTTTCAGTTTGAAAACCCACCTACAACCTAGACAGCGTTCATTGGGAGGTAGATTTACCAGTTTCCATGTTTTATTTTCTTTCAAGGATGCTAATTCCTGTTGCATGGCAGAATGCCAATTTTGTGCAATCTCTGGTGGTAAAGCATTCACTTGTTCTAAAGACTCAGGTTCTGTGAATACGTGAAAAGCCTTTACTGTTTCAGCCTGAAAACGTGATGGAGGAACGCCTTTATTACTCCTCTGAGATCTGCGAGGTAATACAGGACTTAAATTTTGTCTCCTATCACTTTCCTGAGAAGCATCTGTCTCATCAGACAGGTGCTTCAGGTTGCTTTTCTGGTTTAATGTCCTCATCAGGCAAGAGATCACCATCAGCAAGTCCTTGCTGTTCTCCTGTGGTCAGATCAACTGGAGAGCTAGAGTTTAATCTCCCCCAGTTTTGTTCAGCAAAAGAAGCACTTTTGCTAATTATCAATTTCTCTCCCATTATGAACCTGTAGCTCCTTTGGCTTTGTTCATAGCCAACAAAGATGGCTTTCTTTGTTGTGGGGCCTCCTTTCTTTCTCTGTTGTTTTGGAATATGAACCCATGCAGTGCTACCAAACACTCTAAGATGGTTTACCTTTGGTTTCACACCATAAAACAAATGGAATGGAGTGTCCAATCTGTTTTGTACATAAGAGGCAGTAGATATTGCCTCTCCCCAATACTTCAAAGATAAATGTGAATCTTTAAGCATGCATTCCATCGCATTTTGCAAGGTTCTGCCCTTTCTTTCAGCAACAGCATTTGCTGAGGGGTGTAAGGGTTAGAAAGAATTTGTGCTATCCCCTTTTCCATTAGGAACCTTTTGAATTTGTGAGAAAGGTACTCTCCTCCTCTATCACATTGGAGTGCAGATACAGGCCTAGGGAATTTTCCATTTGCCCATGTCACAAAAGTTTTAAATTTCTCAAATGCCTCATATTTATGTTTTAAGATGTAGATAAATCTGTATCTTGAGAAATCATCAATGATGGTCACTGCATACCTTGCTTGTCCAAGACTTGGAGCAAAAGGACCAATAATGTCAGAGTGTACAATTTCCAAAGGTCTAGTTGTAACTGTCACTGTGCTTACTCACAGGAGCTTTTAGTGTTTGGCATTCTTTGCAAACTACACAATCTAAGTATTTATCACAGGGTCAGCACACAGCTGTGGCATTTGTGCTATATACTTGAAATTAGCATGACCAAATCTCCTGTGCATCAGGATATGGAGTGTTGCCAACTGCAGCCTTGCAGCTTGGCTTCCTTGCATTTTGCACAATGTACAAGGAGTCTTAATCTACCAGTAGCACACAATTTTCCATTTTTACGTATCTCACAACCATTTTTCTTCAATGTTATGACATACCCTGTTGCAGCCAATTGTGCCACAGATAAAAGGTTTGATTGTAAATTTGGCACACACAACACACCTTTTACAGTTTCTCCCAAGCAGGATAAATACAAGTCACCTTGTCCCATAATTTTGGTCACAGACCCATCAGCCAAAGATACACTTTGTCTTTCAGTTTTAGACAGTGACACAAAAGAGCTTTACAATTACATAAATGACAATTGGCCCCAGAATCTAACACCCATACATCAGAATTACCCTTCTCAGCAACCTGTGCAATTTGGGTTGTCTGAAGAGCCTTCTTCTGTGTTGCCCTTGTGTTCTCCTTCCTTGTCTTTCTACTCTTGGGTCTCAAGGCACAGTCTTTCTGCAAAAGTCCAGCTGAACCACAAGTGAAGCATTGCTGGCTGGCTAGCGCTGTGGCCTCAGCTTCTTTTCCCTTCTTTTCTGGTACTGCAGCTTTCCAGAACAGATGGGGGGGGATCTTTCCTCTCTCTTCTCCCATTCAGCGAGTAAGCGCTGTGTAACATATGATGGGGTGAGGTCTGCTTCAGGCATAGCCCCCAGGGTACAAATCAGCGTGTCCCACGTTTCATTCAGTGAGGACAGGAGGATATAGGATTTTGTGAGAGGTGTAAATTCCATTCCTCTCTCCTGCAACTCAACAAACAGCTGCTGAATATAATGCAGGTGCTCAGGAAGGCTATCTCCTTCTGCAAGGTAGGCTTTGTACAGCTTTTTTGTCAGGGTAGCTTTACTCCCTGCTGTTGCCTTTACATATAAGTCTCTTAAAGCGTCCCAAAGTTGCTTTGCCGACTGCATGCCTCGCACATGGACTAGCTGATTGTCCTCAACTCCCAGGATAATGGTGGCTCTAGCCCGCTCATCCTGTCTCAGCCATTCAGCACTGGGATTTTGGGGGGTTTGCTCACCAATTGGCAGCCAAAGATTCTCTCTGCGAAGATACATCTCCATCTTCAGGGCCCAATTCAAATAGTTGGTCTCTGATAGGCGCTCCAGAGGCATCACTGAGGGCTGGGAGGTAGCCATGGCTTCTTCCTTCTTTTGCAAGTCACCTCAGCTGGCTTCTTTGTCCTGTAGACTGGCAGTTGCTGGAAAATCTCCAGGTGGCTCCAAAGAAAATCTTCACAGGTCTTTGCTACCTGCCTTTAAATTGTGCATGAGGTGTGGAGCTGATCTCTCTATTCTCTCTGGGTTTTACTGGCTTATTGGGCTGTTTACTGGGCCCATAACCTGTTGGCTGGGAAAGCCTTTGGCCCAGGAGAGATCAGAAAAGTCACACACCAGGCATTTCTATAAAAATAATTTTATTTATAGAAAGCAAAACATATTTAAAAGCTGCATTCTTGCAGGCTCTCAGTGAGAGCAGCTACAAACTCTCTACATGCCTACACAGAAGGGAAACAGAAACTAAAGCAAGTCCAGGCAAGTTTTTTTTTCCAGGTGCAAAAATTAACATCTGAAAAGGGGACAGTTGAATTCAACCTCTTCACCCGGCCAAAATGATTAGTTACCATAGTAACTTTAATCTGTAGTAGAAAACATTAACAAAGACAAATTAGTGGAACTGGAAAAAATCTGTTGTCTCAACAATTTTTTTTTAAAGTCACAACTCAGAAGAACTCTATTATAAAAGCTAGTTACTTGGTAGCAGATCTAATTGCAAAAAATTCAAAACCATTTACCGATGGTGAATTAAGCAATGTATGGAAAGTGTGGCATTTATTCTGAGAAAAAAAGCAATTTTTCTAAAATCAGTTTGTCTTATAGCCAGGCGAATTGAAGAAATAGGAAAATCTATTGAAAGAGGTTTGAAGAGTAAAGCTGCTAATTTCAAATTTTATGCTTTGGCGATGGATGAAAGTACTAATGCTACAGATATGGCTCAACTTGCCATTTTTATTAGAGGTATTGATAATGAATATAAAGTCACTGAAGAAATGGCTTCTTTGGTGCCATTAAAAGACACAACTAAATCTCTTGATTTGTACAAAGCAGTAAAAATGACATTAAAGTGATTTTCTTTAACCATTGTCAACATATCTGGTATATCTACTGACGGCACCCCGGCGATGGTTGGTAAAAGTGAGGGACTTACAAAATTGATAGAAGACGATGCAAGTGCTGCTGGCAAGTCATGTTTGATGAAGTATCACTGCATTCTACATCAAGAAAATTTATGCACAAAAGCTTTAAAAATGGATAATGTCATGCAAATTGTCATCAAAGCAGTGAATTTCACAAGGGATTGAATCATGGCCAATTCCAGGAGTTCCTCAAAAGTATGGATGCTGATTATGGGGACATCATTTACTTTTCTGAAGTACGGTGCCTAAGTCGGGGTAAAATGCTGAAAAGATTTTATGATTTGAGAAACGAAATCAAGTCGTTTATGGAATCAAAAAGAAAATTTGTGCCAGAACTTGAAGGTGAAAAATGGCTCATGGATTTAGCATTTTTGGTGGATTTGACAGCTCATTTAAATGAGTTAAACATGCGTCTTCAAGGTGAAAACTAACTTATCATTGCTATGCTTCAAACCATAACAGTGTTTGAAATGAAACTTAAAGTATGGCAAGCTCAAGTTATGGAAAATAATTTTATACATTTTAATATGTTGACTAAACACAGTCCTGTGAACAGTGAAAAATATGCAGCCTTGTTTTTCGGTTTGAAACAGGAATTTGAGAACAGGGTTTCAAGATTTCTGGAAAAATCATCAATATTTTGGTATATTTTTGACTCCATTTTCAGTCTACATAACTACATTACCACCAAATTTTCAAATGGAATGCCTAGAGTTGCAATCAGATATTCAACTCAAAGAAAAATGTGATCATGTCTCTCTACTGGACTTTTATAAGACCTATCTTCCCAAAGAAAAATACCCCTCGCTCCACAATCACACCTGATTCATGACATCACTTTTTGGCAGCACATACATTGGTGAGCAACTATTTTCAAGGATGAAGCACACAAAGAGTAAAATTAGAATTAAAATTTCTGACAAGCACCTTGAGAACTCACTGAGAATTGCAACCACTTTCATCAAACCAGACATTGATGCATTAGTTTCACAAAAACAAGGTCAAATATCCCACTAGTTTTATGTTGCCCTCTTTTTTTAAATTTTATAATAAAAATATAAAAAATGAAGTTTTATTACTTATATACATTAACTATGTTATATATTTTATGTGTGGCCCAAGACAATTCCTCTTCACTCAGTGTGGCCCAAGGAAGCCAAAAGGTTGGACACCCATGATTTAGAGGAAGGAGGGACAGGAGGGAGTTAGATAATTAGGGAGAAAATTAAATGAAAGAATTATGTAGGTTAAACTATGGCCAAGGCACTATAAAAATTAATATTGGCAGCTTACTGGCTGGGGAGGGGGAAAAGGAATCTCAGTAGGTCACACACACACCCTTAGACTGTGAAGAGGATCCTTAAAGGATCCTCTGCCATTTCCTTGCTAGCAGCCTAAGTGGGATTGGAGGGCATGGAGATTAGTTATGGAGGCATGGCACAAGGAGGGGGTGATTTTCAAAGTGGGAAGGCAGAATGGGAGGAGAGAAATACCACAGAAAAAGCAACACTACAGTTATACATGTTATTTAAAACATCAGGCAACATAAAGAAGGATTCTGTGAGTTTTCAAAATTTCCCTGGGTATATTATTTGCCCAGATGGAGATGTTGTTAAAAAGCAGATAATGGGAAAGCAATATATTATATATTCTACTTCTATGCAATATCCTGCACCAAGGAGACCCCTTACTAGAGTCTTAGAAACAATGTAAGGTAATTCTGATCCTTAAACTGGGTAAAAATTCTCAGGAATTGGCATCTTATAGGCCCATCTCACTTCTTAATATGGACTATAAATTCTATTCTACACTAATTCTAATAGCGATTTTAAGTACAATTACCCATATTGATCATTTGATTTATTCCAAATTGAAATATACCTACCCCATTAGGAAAATTGAGAGCCAGTTTGGTGTAGTGGTTAAAGTACCAGGCTAGAAACCAGGAGACAGTGAGTTCTAGTACTGCCTTAAGCACAAAAGCAGGCTGGGTGACCTTGGGCCAGTTACTTTCTCTCAGCCCAACCTCACAGGGTTGTTGTTGTGGGGAAAAGAGGAGGAGGAAGGAGCATTAGGTATGTTCCCCACCTTGTAAAAATAATAAAGGCGGGATAAAAATTCTAAAAAAAAATTAAATATTACACAAATTAGTAAAATTAATAAACTGTTCCTTAGATATATTTAAAGCTTTTGATTCTCTCGAACTACAACTGTTGAAACAAATACTGAAGAAATTTAAATTCAGGGCTGGCTTTTGCAGATGATTGAGCATATTTATGGACCAACTAAAGCTCAGGTAAGACTTGTTGTTGTTTATTCGTTTAGTCGCTTCCAACTCTTCGTGACTTCATGGACCAGCCCACGCCAGAGCTTCCTGTTGGTCGTCAACACCCCCAGCTCCCCTAGGGACAAGTCTGTCACCTCTAGACAGGTAAGACTTAACTGTTATGATTCATACTCTATTATGATTTTAAGAGGTACTAAGCATGCCTGCCCCTTATCACATCTATTATTCAACCTAGCTCTAGAAGCACTTAGCAACAGTACTCAGTCAAATTTATGGGATGAAACTGGGCAACAAGACATATCTTTTAAATTTATTTGCAGATGATATTTTATTATTTTATTATTTTTATCCCGGCTTTATTATTTTTATAAATAACTCAAGGTGGTGAACATACCTAATACTCCTTCTTCTTCCTCTTTTCCCTACAACAACCCTGGGAGGTGAGTTGGGCTGAGAGAGTGTGACTGGCCCAAGGTCACCCAGCCAGCTTTCATGCCTCAGTGGGACTAGAACTCACAGACTCCTGGTTACTAGCCTGGTGCTTTAACCACTAGACCGAGCTGGCTCTCAGATATGATTCTGACTCTCAGCTAACTATATTAAGGAGTCAGAGGAATTTGAAGAGGTATCAGGACTATCAGTTAATTTCTACAAATCACATTCAATGTTTTTCTACACATACCCAAAAATTTGAAGGGAAATTTCTATAGATTTAGAGATTCCAATAGTATATAAACCTTTACAATATTAATGGATCGCTATTACCCAAAATATTAAGAAAAACATTATTAATAATTATATACCAACATGGAAGTAATTAAACAGGGAAATGAAAAGTTGGGCTATAAAACATTTCAACATTTTAGGGCAAATTGCAGCAGTTAAAATGAAAATCCTTGCAAGGCTCAATTTCTATTTTGATGCCTCCCAATGGAAATTCCAGAACAGGTTTTAATATATTGGCTAAAATAAAATAAAATAAAGCGTTTACATTCATGGAAAAAAAAAAGGAGAGAATTAATAAAAGGATTTTATACAGACCTCAAAAACAGGGAGGCTGCAGCATACCCAATTTAAGAATTAAGCAGCACCATTAGAGCATATTCATTATGGAAGACCCTTCTAAACAGTGGATCCAAACTGAAACTACACTGGAGCCAAATAATTTTATAAATCAATGGTTCTTTCACCCAAAACACTTTTCTAGAATAAACAAGATTGAAAATGTTGTCACTAAAATGATGCTTCAAGTTTAGAAGAATACATAGCTTTGATAAAGGATACTTCTCCTTTAACTCCTTAAATCAGAATAATCACTATGGTCTGACTAAAATGAAATTTTTGAGAGGATATAATCTATACAGACTAAAATATTTTTATAGCAATAGGTAACCTCTCAATAAAGATCAAATAGAACGTGGTTGCCAAGTGGCGATGAATCTGGAGACAGTATTCTCTCTTATTAAAGCTGTTAGCTTCACCATTTGGGCCAAACCCATTAGTAATCCAATCTTCCACTGTAGGTATATGTGGGTCTTTCCATCGTTGTGCATGTAGAATTCTTGCTTGCTTTTCTATATTTTTTTACATTGTATTGCAACTATATGTGTTGAAATTGAATAAAGTTGTCAATAAATAGAAAAAGAAAGATCAGACAGAACAATGAATAGTTACCATGGTTCTTCTGACATAGGCTGACCATACGTCCTGTTTTGAACAGGACAGTCCCATTTTTTTAACATTTCCCAACCCCGTCATTTTAACATAAATGTCAATTTTATCCCTTTTTTTGAAAAACGTTGGAGCCATTATTGGGAAAAGCAGGGAAAAAAATTGAAATTGAAAAGGAGGCTGACTTGGCAGTAGTTCTCAATCTGGCTAGAAACCTAGAGCGGGAACGGCAGAAACAGCTGATTGGCGGTGAGCAAGAGGGAGAGTCACTGCCGCCAATCAGTGCAGTGGAAGACGGTCGGAAAAGCACTCCCAGCAGAAAAGAAGCCAATTGGCTCTCAGGCCAAAATGGTGAGAAGAAAATAAAATATAGGGGCACGCCGGAGAGGAACAAGTTGTCAAACAACCATTCACTAGACTCCTCCATTCCTGTCCTCTCGTCCCAGCCCTCCTGCACCTCTCCAGCCTCCTGCAGCCTTCTTCTTCTCCTCCATCCCAGCTCGGGGCTGCCCTCAGCCCTCCTGCACTTCTCCAGCGCCCTGCCGTCTCATTCCTCTCCTCCGTCCCAGCTTGCAGCCCTCCTGCAACCTCTCCACCCAACGCCACCCCTGCACCAGCCTCTCCAGACCCAACCATTGCCGCACCTCCCCCTCCTGCACCTTCCCAGCTTATTGTTAACTTTTTTTACTGTCTTTTTCATGAATACGAAATATTACATAAGTTTAACCCTGTCCCATTTTGCCATCCCAATGTCCCATTTTTGTCTCAAGGAAATATGGTCAGCCTACAGTATTCTGACATCAACTCAAATCTCTCTTGAGCAATACAAATGCTAGAGCTCCAGCAATTCAGCCTTACTCCAATTTTTAGAATTTAATACTTAGAACCAAAAGGAACAATCTCAAAAATGTATAGGCTATTACAGGAAATTCACCTTATGGTTTAAAGGAAGCTTGGGATACTGATCTTGGTAAACCCATACAGAAGAGACAAATTGGCAGGAATTATGAAAATCAGGTAAATTCACCTGAACTTCAGTGCAAGAACTGCAGTGGGAGATTATATGTCGCTGGCACTTGATTCCAGTTAGATTGGTACATATATATCAGAATTATTCTTCCAAATGTTGGAGAGGTTGTCAAAACAAAGGGTCTTTCTTTCATTTGTGGTGGTCATGTGATAAAGCTATATATTTTCGGCATAAGATTTTATAAACCCTTTAATACCCTTTTGGCATAAAAGTTTTGAGGAGGTAAGAGCCATTGCTAAACAAAGAACTGAATATTCCCCAGAGTTAGACATTTATTTACAGGAACAATTCTCAACCTTAAAAATAAGGAACTTATTATCTACTTAATTTTAGCAGCTAAAATAATAATTGGAATAACACTGGAACACTCTTGATAACACAGCAATTGAGAAGTGGATTACTAAGACCTCTTCAATTGCTACATTAGGAAAAAAAGTTAAAATAATGAAACATCAGACACAGGAACCACAATTCTAACAAATTTAAATGGATTTTATAGTTTGTCTCAATAGCAACAGACCTACTATTGGTAATATTTTAAATATATGGTAAATGTATACATATATATCTGTCTCTTTACTTACTTTTTAGTAATTTTTTCTATATTTTTTCTCTATGCATCATGAATTTATGTTATTTAGTTACTTGATAATGTTTGTTAATCGGGGTTCAATACAAAAATAATGGGGTTGCACATCCCAATGTCAGACTGGTGTGCAATGTGGGAGTCCTGTTGGACTCCCAGCTCCTGCTCAAAGAGAGTCTTTGCACAGGTTCGTCTTGTGTGCCTTTTGTGTCTGTTCCTGGTCACTTCTCAATTGGACTACTGTAATGCACTCTACATGGGGCTGCCCTTGAATTCCACTTGGAAGTTGAAGTCCAGAATGCAGAAGCACAGGCAGTGATGGGCATGCTTCACAAGCTGCATTGGCTTCCAGTTGGCTTCTGGGTCCAATTCAAGGTGCTGTTGATCACCTATAAAATCCTTCAGGGCATAGGGATCACCTGTCTCAATGTTTCCAACTACCCAGTGAGGTCAACTAGAGTGTAAGTAAGTTTCCTGTCATTCGCATTCCAGAATTACTCCATTCACATGCAACTATAGGCGCATTAGCCTTTTGAGTGTTGTTAGTAAGCTATATGCCAAACATTTAAATCTCAAATTACAAGACTGGATCGAGACAGAGGGCATAAGCCGCCCAGAGTCACTTGTTGAGCTGGGCGGCTATAGAAATCAAATAAATAAAATAAAATAAATAAAATAATTCAAGATGAACAGGCAGGTTTCAGAGAAGGGAGATCAACAGTAGATCACATACTGGCACTACACCATCTTGTACAAAAATACACGTACAGAAAGAAATCATCCCTCTTTGTAGCCTTCCTTGATTTTAAACAAGCCTTTGATTCAATATCCAGAAATGTCCTTTGGGAAAAATTAAAAAATACAACTATTGATAGGCACCTTCTCCACCTCATGCAGAAATTATATTCCAATTCCACTTTAAGAGTGAGGTGTAACCCTCTCGGGACCCTCTCCGGCATAGTAAATGTGCAGAAAGGAGTGCGACAAGGATGTATTCTTGCCCCCACCCTTTTTAATCTCTATATTAACTCATTTGTGGACCTCTTACACAACATGGATATTCATGCACCCAACCTAGCACAGCACAAAATTCCAATTCTCCTATATGCTGACGATGCTGCTTTAATTTCGCAAATTGAAAAGAGCAATTGCAGCAACACTAAGGTACTGCAGACAAAACCATTTGGTTATCAACTTTGACAAATCAAAAATTCTAGTTTTTGCCAAGAGAGCTAGGCAGCATTCCTGGAAAGTTGAAGGGCATAAATTAGAACAGGTCAATGTATTTAAATACCTTGGGGTGGTCTTCCACTCGAAAGGTATTTGGAACGCACATCAGAACTACGTAGTGCAACCAGCCCTCAGGTCAATGATCGCCATTAAACTTTTTTTTTTTACACTGGTGGAGGACAATTAGTACCTGCAGCTCTAAAACTTTTTAAGGCCAAAACATTGGCTCAAATTCTTTATGGGGCACAAATAGGAATTTATATGAAGAAGGTGCTGCAGGAAACAGTCCAAACAAAATGCCTGCGATCAATTTTGGCTGCACCCAACAGTACATCAAATGCCCAGTTAAGGCTCGAGACAGGAATGCCGCCAATCCAAGTGAGGACCTGGAAGCTGATGATAAATTATTGGCTAAAAATCCAATTTTTCCCAGTTGGTTTAACTCCTTTAGTCCTAGTAGATAATTTTTCACCCTGGAAGCAGGCGGTAGAATATAAGCTGGCTTCATACGGACTCTCTCCTCTATTCGTAATATCATTAGGCTATGATCAAGCCAAACAAATAGTTGTCCAAAGAATGAAGGACATGGAGTTCCAGAATGAACTCAATAGGCTCTCACAACTTAACAGAATTTGGATAAACAGGGGCGTAAGGGAACCAGCAAGATATCTCCTAAATTTAACACTTCCTAAGTTGAGAATTGCATTCTTTAAAGCCAGATTCAATGTTCTCCCCTCTGCACTACTCCAAGGCAGATACAACAAAGTCCCCACAGCTGAGCATATCTGCCCATGTGGTGAAGAGGAAGTAGAAACCATTTTACATGCACTGCTACACTGTAAATTTTATAGGGATATCAGGTCAACTTACATTTTGCCCCTAATAGAAGAACTCCCTGGTTATCCAGATAATTTTTATGTGAACTATCTACTTCAGGATTTAAAACCTTACATTACGTGTACAGTTGCCAAATTCTGTGTTGCTACAATGAAAATAAGACAAATCCAGACAAAGAAATAACTCCCTATTTTAAAAAGTACTTTTAAATTTGAAATATTTTAATTGATAAATTGTCAGGGGATATATATTTTTACTTTTATTTTATAAGTTCTTACCATATAATTTCTAATGTTTTAGGCTCAACCCATAAGGTAACAAATATATTAATACAGTAATAGCAGAGTGAATGCTATATTATTATGTGATATATTTTGTTAGTTTGTAGTTTATTATTGTATTTCCTGATTGTACTGTTGTTGTTTTTAATTCTGCTGGTCATTGACCAAATAAATAAATTTACTTACTTGCTTACACAGGAGTTTCTGGAAGCCAAGACAAGAGGGCCATCCTCAGTCTAAAGTAAGACTGGTACTAAAAACTGGTGGCTCAATTCCAGTTGAGGGAAGAGACAGTCATGCAAAGGCCTCATGGCCAAACCACATAGGACTGAATAGCTAAGGACACACAGTTTGAATAGCACCTAGAAACTAACAGGAAGCCAGGGCCTTGAGAACAAGTGTATTAGGGTGATTCATCAGCTTCCATCAGCTGAGGAAATGGCACAACTTTTCTAGACCACCCTTTTTGGCACAACATCCTAGCATCAAAGGGCTAATAGTAACCTAGTCTGTACTTTATCTACTTATTAAATGGTGTGTGTTAAAACTCTTAACGAAAGCCACCATGAGTGGCAAAGTCTAAAGAACCATCTAGTGATAACCATGGCACAACAAAGATTGCAACTTGGAATGTAGAAGAGTAAAGGATTAAGATTATAAATTCATGAAAGAAAATAAAATAAAACTTTATTTTCATGAAAGAAAATAAAAAGAAATAAAATAAAAATAAAATAAAAAATAAAAAATAAAATTTTATTTTCTTTCATGAATTTATAATCTTAATCCTTTCATGAATTTATAAATTGTTATGTATGTATAAACTAACAGAAACAGGAATGATGTAGATTTGAACGAAGACTGTCTGATCTTATGGTGAGAAATGGATGAAAACATGCAGAGAAGTGAAGATATAGGTTCAGTTATGAATGAAAGAGCTAAAATGTGTGTCAGAAAGTATGAATTGATTGTCATGGATATGTAAGAAAGAATCCATAGGATAGTGATAGTTGCATGTTACACTCCAGTGAATGATGACAATGATAGGACAAGATGAGTTTTGGCAAAATCTGTAACATTCTGAATGAATGCAATGCAAATAACATGAATGTAGGGACAAGAATGAGACAAAAAAGTACAAAAAAAGTGATCCAGCCATTTGGCAACCCAAGAATGAATGAGAATTTGTAATTGGTGAATATCTTTTCACCAAAAGAAAAGGACCTGTTTGTTTTGAATAAGTTTAAGCATATGTCTAATCATATAGACTCATAGCAAAGGAATATAAATCTAAAAGCATGATTAATTTGATTGGTAATGATGAAAGATTGAGATAATTAGTGAAGGAAACAAGAGTGAGGAGAGGTTGTCAGTAGGAGTGACGAGCAGATGTTGGGGGAAAAAAAGGACATAGGTAAAAAGAAAGGAAGTAACTTCTTCAGTACTTTAGTGATTGCATTCATTTAGGTAGGTTCACTGCGAGAAATGACAAGACCAACAGGTGTTTGTGTTGTATATACAGTCCAATGCTATAATGTTCTATCTGGGTCCAAGATTTTTCTGTATTTCATCTCTACAACTCTTAGGTGGTCAACCCTGCAAGCATCTAAAGGCGCTACTAATATCTCATCTTTTGGGCCATCCATTGCCTTGAATATTTAAAACATGCCCTGCCTATTCAGAATTTCTTTCTGTGCCACTTTGATGACATCTTCAAATTGGTTCTGCAGTGAATTTCTGCATTTTAGATTTGGCATCTGAGTGAATTTTTAGTATTTGCCCTTCTACCACATACTGTGTTATTCAAAGCTTTTCTATTTCAGTTTTTCTTAGATTCCACACTTTGCAGCCATAGGTTATTGCTGGTATGACTATGGTGCTGAAGGTGTCTGCTTTGGTGTTTTTCATGTGTTGGAGGATTGGGTAGCAGAGGTAAATGTCTAAATACCCATCTAAAACTGTACCATGATGCTGTTCTTCAGCATGATATCTCTTAGTCAATTGTATGTATGGCACTGATTTCTCAGCCAAGGTAAATGTAGGAGCTGGCATTCTGTATCTGCTCATTATCTAGTTTCATTTCATGATATGGTTAGAATTAGACTGACAAGCATTGGGGGATTTTTCTGTTGATTTTCAGGCCAACTGCTGTGCTCTTCTGTGTTGAGCTCTTTTAAACATTACTCTGCTTCTTAGACACTGTGGCTGATTATCAAAATGTCTTTGGTGAACCAGTGTCATTGCATTTCTCACCATTGATACAGATACCTTTATCTCCCCAGCTGAGTCACTTAAATTCCAGAATGTTTTACAGAAGTAAGGAGTTGAAGTTTGCTTGCTGAATATTATACAAGCAGTGTATGATGGAAGTAAAACACATGTGAGATTAAATAGAATTCTTAGCAAATTGTGCAACATTGAGCAGGATTAAGACAATTACATGTGATGTCCTTTAATGTATTTATGGATAAATGCTTAAGGAAAGCTTGTAGTGATGTTAGAAGTGTATTCTTTTGTACATAGATAATGTCATACTAATGGCTGAGATTCTAAAAGAATGTACTTACTATATGGTGCTGAAATAACAAAGTTATTTGATATTTGATATGGGAAACAGAGTGAATGATGTTCTTTCCACATGATTCTAGATGTACTTTTGTCTGGAAGCATTTTAAATTTCACAAGGAGAAAGCATCAAAGAAGAAGGTACGGTTGTAAGAAAGTGAAGAAGAATGAAGCAGTCTTTCTCTTCCCAAACTTCTCTACTTCTCCTCTCCGTCTGAAAAGACTAAGGATTTCTCTTACAATGACTGCAGTTTTTTCTAACAATGGAGAAAAAACCCTCTCGTTTTTCTGACTGTTGGAGTTTATACCATTTTCTGCAGTTACAAAAATCACAAATGCCACCTCCATTTTTATTCTTTTTGCAGGTGCCCTTACTGCTTTGCATCTATTCAGAAATAGGACAGTGCCACCACCAGGGTTGCTGACCACAGTTCTGAAATCCACGTGCATTTCTCCAAGCCATGAGATTTCATACCTCTCCAATGAGGTGGCAGTACCCATTCATTTTCTACCTCCATTTCAAACATGCATTCAATACTAAGCACAAGCTCCACTGATTGCAAAAGGACTGGCTTATTTGGAATCCCCAGCTTTTTCCATTTTATATTTTCTTCCCTATATTAGACTGTCCTATTTCAATCACCATCAACCTAGAATCTTGAAGGGTGCACCATGATTATTATGCACAATATAGTCAAGGCAAAGAAGCAAAAAATTAAATACTACCCAATTTCAGCACTGGCTCCATACTAAATTTTCTTTTAAGAATCTATACCCTTTCCCATTTTCAGAAACAATCTTAAAATGTATATGCATGCATACAATGTGTGGAATTTATCCACCATCAAATACAAAAACAAGTCTTTAAAGCCCAGTATTTCTAAATGTTTTTTTTAAAACTGCACATGCAAAAAAGCAGGTTGGAAGCAAATGGAGGACTTGGGAAGTAGGAAGCAGCAATGGGTTGAATAATCAGTGAGAAAATCGGAGATGTTCGTAGAGGGAGGGCAGATGTAAATAACAACAAAGCAGGATCAAAGAGGATTGGGCAGCTAAGGAGGCTTTGGAAAGCGCCAGAGGGATAGGGAAAGAGGAAGGCGGAAGAGACGCGGGGAATGAGGGGGAAAGGGCAAGGAGTGAAGCAGCCCTTTGTGCCGAGAACTTGCAGCGCGGTCGGGCAAGATACCCACCAGGTTTCCTCCTTCTCGAACGGCTGGTGCTCTTCTTCCTTCTCTTCCCGGCCATAGCAGCTAAGTCCCTGAAGATCCAGTATTTCCACCTCATCCAAAAGGCTGGCCGGGGGCATAAGGGCGGAAGGGGCGGCGAGGGCCTCGTGGGGTCCCCCGGTTGGGGATGACTTGAAGTAGACGAAGGGCTCGGCATGGGACACGAGACCTGGCGCTGGGCTCGACACGCCGGCCGGCGGGGAGCTGCTGCGGGGGACTTGTGCGGCGGCGGCGGCGGCGGATACCAGCCGCGGCTGCAGAGGGCTGCTCGGGCCAAGCGCTGAAGAAGGGGAGGTGGCAGCGGCGGCCCTATTGCGTAGCTGCTCGTTTTGTTTCTCCAGCTTGCGCACCAGCTCCTGCAGCTTCTTTACCTCCAGCTCGGCGCTCACGGCGCCTGGCTTCACCTCCGCGACCAAAGGCTTTACCAAAGCGGCCTCCATGCCCGGAGGCGCCTGGGAGTGGAGCGCAAGAGCCTCCCCTTCCCGGCGAAGACGACCCCTCCCCGGCTTCTCTCGGAAAGCGCACTTCCCTTCGGCCAAGACTCACCGGGCACCTCCCGCCAGCGCGCAGCAGCAACGCCGGGACGCGCGGAGCCTGGGCGGGCAGGGACCAAGGGAGCGCGAGGAGAAAACAAAGCAGGGCGGGGAGACACCCACGCGCTGCGCAGGGAGGGAGGGAGGGGGCCGCTTGCCCGCGGAGAGGGAGGGGGAGGCAGAGCGGGAGGGGGAGGCGCCAGGCTCCTCCTCTCCCATTGGCGGGGCCGTGGTGGGAGGGTTATGAAGCGTTTATTTCAAGGGAGAAAATGGCGCAGGGAACTTTGGTTTGCTTAAGTCGAAGCACGTCAGCGGATAGTTTCCTCCAGCTCGGTTCTCTTCTTAGATCCTCAGCTTTGCCAAAGAGGCGCGTGTGTTTATGTGAGGAAGCGTTAGAAAGGATAAAGGATGGAAGGAAGGGAATATAAAATAGAGAAAAGCGAACGCTAGTTTTAATTTCGAGAAGATTTGAGAAATCCAATTCCAGAACAATCATGCAGGTAAAAGAAAGGAGAAGGCTGATGACCCCCGCCTTAGACTGAGAATATCAGACTGTGGCTGTTCCCTCCCCCACCTAATCTTCCTTGTCAGGACGATCTTAAAATCTTGGTTGTCTTGCTTTCAGAGAAGCACGGTAGGAAGTTATGGCTGAAAGTTGAAAAAGCAGAGAGTACAGCAGAAAATGCTGTGCAAAGCAGTTACTTTCCCCTCCGCCCGTCTCGTCTCTGCCCTTGCGACTTTATGGCTCCCTCGAAGAAAAGGGCCGTTCTCATCCTCGGTCCCCCGTAGAAATGCGTTTAAGGCGTGTTTTATTGCTTAGCTCTGATCACATAGCGTACTGATGTCAAGCAAATAAGACAGTGATTTTGAACTCGGGTGTTGAGCAGCGCCTAACAATGAAAGCCCCCGAGAGTGAAGGTCAGCTCTTTTTCTGACTGGCTTCTACGCAATTAGCAGCAGCTTGGCGTTCAGAAGTCAAGCAGGTGCACGCGTGCCTATCCTAGCTGTAAAATGATGAGAGAAGTCTATTCAGTGCTTAATTTCTCTGTGGTGAAAGTGCACGTGCTGAGCCAGTGCAAAAATGAAATTACCCAAAAGTTGCATAGAACTGGTTCCAGCTTTAAACTTACTTCATGCATACATGTAGGAATAAAACTGATTTAATTTAGGGGGACTTACAAATGGATATGCACAATTGTAGCATCATATGGTTGGAAGTCATTGATTCCAATCCTATGCTCAATGCAGCTACTTAGTGTACACCATCCTTAAAGCCATTCTGTACAGATGACTCTTCAGCCTCTGCTTGAAACAAATCCAGTTAAGGGGATCCCACATTCTCTCTGGGTCACTGTTGAATTGCTCCTATTGAAGGCTTTCCTAACATTCAGAACATTATTTCTTATCCTAATACTGAACAATAGGTTAACTGCATTGCACTCCTGCTGAAATCTCATTTGTCCCACTAATTTCAGAAGGAATAAATATGACTACTGTAATATGGATCCTGTTTTTAATCATAGAGTTGGAAGTTACCTAGGTGGTCATCTAGTCAAACTACTTGCTCAGTGTAGGATCTACCTCTGAAATATGACCATTTACCCTCTGTCTGAAGACTTCCAGCAAAGGAGAACTTACCATTTCATGTGGCAGCCTATTTCACTGGTTGATAGCTCTTTCTGTCAGAAAGTACCTTTCAATATCTAGTTTTAATACACTGTACGTCCTTGGAGTTTTAACCCACTGCTTCTGGTACAGTACTGTACTATTTTCTGGGTCAATAGAGAATAAGCCCACTTCATTTTCTGCATGACATCCCTTCAGATATCTGAAGACTCTTTAAAGACATCTGTAATGGTTGCCTAATCCCAAATACTCAGTCTCACAAGCTCGGGCTTAAAGATAACTGATTTATTAAAGGAATAGTATGCAAATACAGAGAAAGCTGAGAATGAGCAAAAGCGCGCCAAATACAAACTTAAAAGCTTTGCCTGTGAGCAAGTTCCGCCCCAATCCCTCGTCAGTGCGCACCCCTCCCAGGTGCTAGGAACCGTTAGACGCGCCTGGGAAAGTAACCTTGAACAGGAGCGCAAACCCAAACACACATTCCAAGCCTGCAAAACAACGGAGGGCGGAGGAATGGAAAAAGCCTGGATGGGCGAAGGAACACGGGAAATAAGATGACATGTGAAACGTTACAATGTTAACAGAACATTGAAATGGGTAACATGACATATCGCCCCCTCCCCAAAATAATGCTAAGGAGCAGGTTTGTCAGGATATGCAGAGTGAAAGCGGGCCACTAGACGAGGTGAGAGTACGTCAGAAGCAGCGACCCATTCAGGATGAGGGAAATGTTTCCAACGAACGAGGTACTGCAAAGTGGAGCGCTGGCGGCGAGAGTCCAGGATGGATGTCACCTCGAAATGTTGCTGGTTATCAATCATGAGAGGAGGTGGTGGAACGGGTTGGGGATGCCAGCAGTCCGACGGCAGGTAGGGCTTGAGTAAACTACAATGGAAAACAGGATGTAAATGTTTGAGGTTGTGAGGTAAAGCAAGTTTAAAAGTAACAGGGTTAATTTGAGCCACAATTGGAAAAGGACCCACAAACTTAGGGCCAAGTTTCTTTGAAGGTTGTGGGGACTTGAGAAATTTGGTTGATAGGTAGACTTTATCCCCCACAGTAAAAGCAGGTTCAGGTGAGCGTTTCGCATCAGCATGGCGTTTGTAAGTGGTCTGGGCATGGAGGAGAGCTTGTTGAATATTGAGCCATGAGTGTTTGAGAGAGTCAGCCCAGTCAGTGAGTGAGGCTGGCAGCGGTTGTGGATGGGGAAGTTCAGGAATAGGAACAAAGTCTCACCCAAAGACAGTTTTAAAAGGAACTTGACCAGTGCTCTGATGAACGGCATTGTTATAGGCGACTTCTGCAAAAGGGAGTAAGTCGACCCAGTCGTCTTGTTGGTAATTGACAAAAGCTCTGAGATATTGCTCTAGCGTAGAGTTAACCGCCTCTGTAGAGCCGTCCGTCTCTGGATGCCACGCGGTGGAGAGGGCTTGTTTGGTGCCTAGAAGTTTCAAAAATGCCCGCCAGAATTGTGACATAAATTGTGTGCCTCTGTCACTCACCAAACGGGCGGGGATACCGTGGAGGCGGTACACGTGGACGAGGAAGAGGCGTGCCAGCTGTTGCGCGGTGGGGATAGAAGCGCAGGGAATGAAATGGGCTTGTTTCGAGAAAAAATCTTTGACCACCCAAATGACGGTTTTACGTTGGCTAGGGGGCAAATCAACGATAAAGTCCATGGATATGTCTTGCCAGGGGACAGATGGGGTGGCGACGGGTTGAAGGAGACCCTGAGGTTTGCCCGTTTTGCGCTTTGTTGCTGCACAAACAGGGCACGATGTAACATAAGCTTTGAGGTCTTTAAGTAACGTTGGCCACCAGAATTGTCGCCGAACAAGGTGAAGCGTTTTTAAATAGCCAAAATGTCCAGCCAGCTTGTCATCGTGGCAGCGCTGGAGGATCATTTTGCGCAAAGCATCGGGCACATAGAGACGATCGTTGTGCCAGGCAAAATCGTCGGTGAAAGTTAGACTGTTTCGATTTGTTTGCAACCAAGTATCATTTTTAAGGTGGAGGAGCAACTGTTGTTGCAAATCCGATGGAATTGACAAACGTGGCGAGTGGCTAGGAGGCGGAGCGGCTGGAGATTGCGTTTGCTGCACTCACGTTTGACTGCGCGTTACCGCTGCCAAACTTAATTGCTTTTCGGTCCAGACGGTACCTTGGACCGTTGGCCCTGGGCCAGCATCTTGAGGTCGGCGGGATAGCACATCAGCTAAAAAGTTTTTCTTGCCTGGTATGAATTTAAGAGTGAAGTCAAAGCGGCTGAAAAACTCAGCCCAGCGAAGCTGTTTGGGTCTGAGTTTGCGACTGGTGCTTAGAGCCTCCAGGTTTTTATGGTCAGTCCAGACTTCAAAAGGGTTGGAAGTTCCTTTCAATAAGTGTCGCCACGTTTCTAGAGCAGTTTTTACAGCAAAAGCCTCTTTCTCCCAGACATGCCATCTCCTCTCTGTGTCGGTGAATTTGCGCGAGAGGTAAGCACAGGGTTTTAAGGCGCCAGAGTGGTCAGTTTGCAGCAAGAGTGCTCCGATTGAAAAATCAGAAGCATCCACTTGTACAACGAATGGTTTGGAGGGGTCTGGATGCTGTAAAATTGGCTCAGTGGTGAAGATTTGTTTGAGCGCTTCGAAAGCCTGTTGACAGGTTGGAGTCCATTTAAGGAGCGCTCCTGGGTTTTTTGAACGTCGCGTATCCCCCTGCGCTTTGGTTTTTAACAGTTCAGTGAGGGGGAGGGTGATTTCAGCAAAATTTTGGGCAAATGCCCGATAGAAATTGGCGAATCCAAGGAAACTTTGTAATTGTCTCCTGGTACGGGGAGGCTCCCATGCCACAATAGCTTCCACTTTAGCAGGGTCCATTTCAATGCCTTTAGCGGAAATTCTATATCCAAGATAATCAATTTGTGACTGATGGAAGGCACATTTGGACAGTTTAGCATACAACTCTGCTTTTTTCAATTTAGCCAGCACCTGACGCACCAAGTGAATATGTTCTGACATGGTTTCAGTATAAATCAATACATCATCCAAATACACCAGTACTCCCTTAAATAGGTGGTCATGCAAGACCTCATTGATTAGTTGCATAAAACCCCCAGGTGCCCCCGACAAACCAAAGGGTAAGACTTTGTATTGGAAAGCCCCGAGAGGACAGTTAAACGCTGTTTTCCACTCATCCCCTTCCCTTATGCGAATACGAAAATAGGCTTATCTCAAATCCAGTTTTGAGAAGATTTTGCCTCTGGCCAGATGTGATAGCATATCTTTGATCAGGGGCAAAGGATATTTATTTAATATTGAGACCGCATTGAGCCCGCGGAAATCTGTACAAAGCCTCAATGACCCATCCTTTTTTGGTCTGAAGAGGACAGGAGCCCCCACTGGTGAGTTAGCAGGTTCAATGAAACCCCTAGCCAGGTTTTTGTCAATGAAGTCCCTTAATGTGGAGAGCTCCTTGGGAGACATGGGGTATATTTTTGGGTGAGGTAACTTTACATTAGGTAAGAATTCAATGGCACAGTCTGTTTTTCGGTGGGGTGGCAAGCGATCTGCTTCCTTTTCCCCAAACACATCAGCTAGATCCTGATACTGACTGGGCAGTCCCTCAAGAGGTTGTAGCGTCTGTACAGTGGTGTGCGCTACCCCTCCACCCTCCATGTCGTCTAGAAGATTCTTTTCTGGTACTTTGTAAAATCCATCCGCAAAGGTAACAGTTCTATGTAGCCAGTTGATGAAAGGATTTTGTTGTACAAACCAAGGCATACCTAAAATAACCAGAGGGCCCCCCACTGGAGCTACAACAAAGGGTAGTTTTTCCCGATGGGAACCCATTTGTAAGGCAACCAGTCCTGTGGAATGAGTGACTGCTTTCCCCCCCGCCATAGTTCCATCCAATTGGGTGAAGATCATGGGTCTTGGCAAAGGGAATGTGGGCAATTCCAGAGCCGCTACGACATCAGGGTGCATAAGGGAACGGGAGCAGCCCGAGTCGAGCATGGCCCAAACTTCCACAGTTTTGGTTTTTGATCCCAGTTTAACTTTTACAGTCAGTGTAGGGAAATTCCCACTCACCGAATCGTGGTCACGCCCGGTTTCTTCCACCTGCCCCAGGGCGCCCTTCAGGGCAGGTGGTAGCCTTTTCCCGCCGGCTGTTCGAATTGCAATTCCTCTTCCTCTTCCCCGAATGGTAGTTCTGGTGGGTCGAGTTCTGCGATGGCAGCTTTCATTTTCCGCGGCAGAGCAGGCGACTTCACTGAAGGTTTCGCTTGCCGTTCTTCTGGACGTCGCCTAGGGCACGAAGTGGCGCGATGCCCTTCTTTTCCACATCTCAGGCACTGACCTTTGGAAAACCGACGTTCTCTTTCCTCTTCCCAGGTTTTTGGTTTGGGGCGGCTGGCAGGTCCAGTCGTGCGCGCTCCTCTGGCAATTCGGGATTGTCTAAGCTCTTTAGTATGGGCATAGGTCTGCAGGGCATTTTCTGCACTGCCCGCTAACTGAATCCATCCGTATAGTGTTTTAGGGTCGTCTCTCCCTAGTGCCCAACGGAGGATTTCTGGTTCTAGCCCTTGCTTAAACATTTCAATTAAAGTTGGCTCGGACCAATCTTCCACCTTCCCTGATAAAGCCTTAAACTCGAGCGCATAGTTGGCAACTGAGAGGGACCCTTGGTAGAGTTTCCTCAGGGAGTTTTTGGCTGTCTCCTGGGCTAGAGGATCTTCGAAATGCTGTTTAAGTGCCCACAAAAAGTCATCGAAGTCCTCTAACTCTGTTGCCTCGGTTTGGCACAGTTGCACATACCAATCGGCTGCCCTCCCTCTCAGTTTGTTGGCAATAAAATTGATTTTGCTGTGTTCCGGACGAAAGCTTCGGCCCCAATCCTCCATATAATGCTTAGCGTTAGTGATAAAGAAGGAGAGTGTAGTGGGATCCCCATCGAACTTCACTCCAAATGGTGGGAAGTTTCTTACCGGCTCAGCTGGCTGTGGCGGCTCCGTAAATGTCAGGGTACGCCGAGCCCCAGGGGTGGCCGATCCCTGGGAGGTCTTGCCTCTCGCCCCCCCACCTGACGGGATGCTCGAGTCTTGCTTCTTCCCCTGGGGGGTAGGGTGCTGTGCCTGGGGTAAGCCAGCTGTGACGGCTCTTCCTCCCAATCTTCCTGACTTGGCTCTGCACCCCTGGGGAGATCCTTCAGGATTGTCACTATTAGGTTCATTTTGTCCTCGATTGCTTTCATACGAGCAGGAGTGACCGGCTCTTCTAGGGGTTGGTTGGTTACCACCACCCTCGGTGACAAGGGGATTTCGGGCTCCCAGGATAGTTGTGGAGACCCCCTCCCCGTTGCTCTTTCCATTACAGTTTTGTGTTCACTCCTGAGGCTCTCTGTCATGTTCGCCGTTTCAATGTCTTTGATACATCGTAACATTTCGCATGTCATTAGCTGGATGCGTGTTTCATCTTTCTCGGGAGGATGGGAGTCTTTATCTTTTGGCTTTACTCTGGAATGTATTTGCATTATCTACTGCGTTCAAGGTTACTTTCCCAGGCTAGCAGCTCTGACGATTGCTAGCACCTGTGACGGGCGGGGCTGTGGTGAGGGAGGCGGGATACGTTTGCACCAAGGGTTTAAGTTTGTATTTGGTGCGCTTTTGCTCATTCTCAGCTTTCTCTGTATTTGCCTTTAGTTCCTTAATAAATCAGATTTCATATAGCAGCCTCTTGTGAGTCTGAGTATTTGGGCTCACAATCATTACATAAAGCTGAGAATCTAAGATCCTAACTCCGCTGGCCCCTGTCCAGGAAAAGACAAGTTGTCTAACCCTGTGAGGGAGAGCGCCAGCGATGACCGAACCCGACATCGTGATGATGGAAGAAGGGGAACCGGACTCGACCGTGAGGCAACCCGACCGACCGTCCCAAGGGGGGGAGCTGTCAGCCATCCTAGAAGAGGCGAGCTCCGAGTCGGAGGGTGAAGCCAGGGGCACGAAAACTGCCCCGGAGACTACCGTAACTTCTCCGGGTGAGCTGGTCACCTGGGATGAGACCCAAGGGGATGTCACGGTGGCGGGGGGCCCATCTTGGAGGCAGAGATACCCATTATCCCCTACCATGGTTCAGGTGCAGCCAACGGAGGGCTCCCCCACCCCGGATCGTATCCGAGTGCTGGAGTCAAAAATGGACTCGTTAGAAACTATACTGAAGCAGCTGAGTCTCGATGTGACCTCGTTGAGAGAAACCCGGGAAGGATCAAGCCAACGGCATTCAACCCCTTCGTCCCATGGGCAGTCCCCGGAGCGGCGACGGCCGGCGCGGATGCGCGAGGGGGACCAGACGGTCCAGATGGAAATAGCAGCATCGCCGGTGCGGCCGCCCCAGGGCCCCGCGCCGCCGCGAGCCCGGGAAGCACAAACCCCTGTAGCCCCGGTGGCGGGGCGCAGCCCGGCGGGGGGCGGGATGAGAGACTTCCCTGTCAAGTTTGATGGGGACCCGACCAAACTCTCATTTTTTCTGACGAATGCTAAAGCCTACATGGAAGAATGGGGCTCGCTTTTTCAATCGGAAAAGGCAAAGATCATCACCATTGCCACCAAACTGAAAGGGAGGGCGGCAGACTGGTATGTCCAGATGTGCCAGTCGGAAGCGCCTGAGCTGGAGAAATTCAACGAGTTTCTCTGGGCATTGAGGCAACACTTTGAGGATCCCCTGGCGAAAGAGAGGGCAAAGCGGGCTCTGAAAGAACTTAAGCAGGGGTCAAGATCCGTGGCTGATTATGCGCTAGAGTTTAAAGCGCTGGCTGGGAAGGTGGATGACTGGTCCCAAGCCACCATCATCGAGTTATTCAAGGACGGCCTGAACACAGAGGTGCTGCGCTGGTCTTTGGGGAGGGATGACCCATATACGCTGTACGAATGGATCCAGCTGGCGGGAAGGGCTGAGCATGCCCATGAGATCTTCGCCCATCGAAAGACCGCCAAATCGGGGCGGGAGGTGAAGCCCAGCCGCCCACCGAGCACCGGGGGGCGACCAGGACAACGACCCTGGGATGAGGAGTGAGAGAAGCGGTATGCAAAAGGCCTGTGTCTGAGATGTGGTAAGGAGGGGCATCGAGTGGCGGCGTGCCCGAAGGCAAAGGGAGAGGAACGGCTCGGCAAGCCGCCGACGAAGTCCCCTGCCCTGCCGAGAAAGCAGAAAGCCGCGGTGGCTGAAAGCGAGGGAGACGACGTGATGTTCTATGAGGATGAGGGTGAGCCCGAACTACTGCAGCCGGTGGGAAACGCCAGCCACCTGCTTTAAAGGGCGCCGCAGGGCAGGTGGTGGAAGAAGGGCGCGAGCCTTCATCGGCGAGTGGCAGTTACCGCATTCTCACGGTGAAGTTGAAGTTGGGCTCCCAATCCAAGACTGTAGAAGTATGGGCCATGATTGATTCGGGGTGTTCCCGGTGTCTAATGCACCCCGATGTGGTAGCGGCTCTGGAGCTACCTACTTTCCCTTTACAGCGACCCATCGCCTTTACACAGCTGGATGGGTCCATGGCAGGGGGCAAACCGGTCACCCATTTCACAGGGCGGGTAGCCTTACAGCTGGGCAGCCATCGGGAAGGTTTGTCTTTTATCGTGGCTCCAGTAGGGGGTCCCCTGGTGGTGTTGGGGGTGCCCTGGTTGGTTCAGCAAAATCCCCAAATAAACTGGGTCTACCGGACTATCACGTTTAGGGATGGGTTTTACCAAGCGACAGAAGGGAAGGGTGCCCCAGAGGAGATGGTGGGGGTTGCGGCAGCTGCGACTCCGCATTTCCCAGCTCCTCCTCTGGAAGGCTTGCCGCCGGAGTACCGGATGTTTGCTGATGTGTTTGGCGAAAAGGAAGCAGATCAATTGCCCCCTCATCGTAAAACAGATTGTGCCATTGAACTGGTGCCCAACACCCAATTGCCCAAGCCAAAGATTTATTCCATGACACAAAAGGAACTGACTCTGTTGAGAGACTTTGTGGACAAAAATTTGGCGCGCGGATTCATTGAGCCAGCGAATTCACCGGTAGGGGCGCCGGTTCTCTTTCGCCCAAAGAAGGATGGGACATTGAGACTTTGTACCGATTTCCGCGGATTAAATGCCGTCTCAGTTTCCAATAAATATCCCCTGCCATTGATCAAGGACATGTTGTCACATCTGGCCAAGGGAAAAATTTTCTCTAAACTCGATTTAAGAGAAGCCTACTATCATGTACGAATCAAGGAGGGCGATGAGTGGAAAACTGCCTTCAATTGCCCGTTGGGTGCATTCCAGTATAAGGTGTTACCTTTTGGTTTGGCCGGGGCCCCTGGCGTATTTATGCAATTGATCAATGAAGTACTGCATGAGCATCTGTTTAAAGGGGTATTGGTGTATTTGGATGATGTATTGATTTATACTGAAACCATGGAAGAGCATGTCTCTCTGGTGAAAAGGGTGCTGAGTAAACTCAGATCAGCAGAATTGTATGCCAAACTATCTAAATGTGCATTTCACCAGACGCAAATTGATTATTTGGGGTATAGAATTTCAGATAAAGGCATTAAGATGGACCCTGCTAAGGTGCAGGCTATCATGGACTGGGAAAGTCCCTGCACCCGCAGGCAACTTCAAAGTTTCCTGGGGTTCAGTAACTACTACAGATTATTCATAAGGGGATTCGCTGAAATTGCCTTGCCACTAACCGAATTGCTCCGAACCAAGGGTTTGGGAGACACTCGAAGAGTAAAGAATCCAGGGGCGCTGTTGCGCTGGACGCCTGCTTGTCAAACGGCGTTTGAGCGGCTCAAGGCAGCTTTTATCAAAGAGCCCATTTTGCAACATCCTGATCCCTCAAAGCCTTTTGTGGTTCAGGCTGATGCCTCCGATTACTCTATTGGGGCATTGTTGATGCAACAAGACGGGACAGGATGCCTCAAGCCATGTGCTTACCTATCCCGCAAATTCTCCGAGACTGAGCGACGGTGGCATGTATGGGAGAAAGAGGCATTCGCAGTAAAAGCTGCGTTAGAAGCTTGGCGGCATCTGTTAGAGGGGGCGAATCATCCCTTTGAGGTGTGGACTGACCATAAAAATTTGGAGGCTCTTAGCACCCCTCGAAAACTGAGCCCGAAACAAGTCCGTTGGGCTCAATTTTTTAATCGGTTCAATTTTCAATTGAAGTTTATTCCGGGGAAAAAGAATTTCCTGGCTGATGCGTTGTCAAGGCAACCTCAGGACTCTGGGGTGGCGCCAGAAGTGGTTAGCACCCTGTGGACGGCGCCCCAATTGGGTATGCAGGCTGTGACGCGTAGCCAAACACGCGCACAGCAGCCCCCCGCTGCAGACGCCGCCCAGCCGAGCGCTTTGTCAATTCCTTCCCAGTTGCAACAAAAGTTTCTAAAAGAGCTGAAAACGGATACTTGGTTGCTTGCGAATAAAGACAATGTTACTTTTGACCGAGGCTTCGCTTGGAAATCTAACCGCCTCTATGTCCCTGAAAGCCTAAGAAAAGAGGTGTTACTACATTCCCACGATGACAAACTAGCGGGTCACTTCGGGTTTGTAAAAACCTTACACCTTGTGAGGAGGCAGTTCTGGTGGCCCACCTTACACAAAGATGTCAAAGACTATATTGCATCCTGCACTGTTTGTGCGATGTCAAAGCACAAGGTGGGAAAGCCTCAGGGACTGCTGCAGCCGGTGACTGCCCCTTCTTGCCCCTGGGATGAAATTTCCATGGACTTTATTGTTGAATTACCACCCAGTCAACGCAAAACTGTCATTTGGGTGGTCAAAGACTATTTCTCAAAACAAGCCCACTTCATCCCTTGCGTGTCCATTCCGTCGGCACGTCAATTGGCCCGCCTATTTCTGGTACACGTGTACAGGCTACACGGATGTCCCTCCCGCTTGATTTCGGACAGGGGCACACAATTTACCTCACAATTTTGGCGGGCGTTCCTCAAATTGTTAGGAACGAAGCAAGCCCTGTCCACGGCGTGGCATCCGCAGACGGACGGGGCCACAGAGGCTTTAAATTCTACTCTGGAGCAGTACCTTCGAGCTTTTGTAAATTACCAGCAGGACAACTGGGTAGACCTCCTCCCTTTTGCTGAAGTGGCTTACAACAATGCGGTTCATCAAAGCACCGGCCAAACCCCATTTCGTGTTGCCCTAGGCAAAGACTTTGTACCTATCCCGGATCTACCGCAACCTCCAGGTGGATCAACTACTCCGGGTGATTGGGCAACGCAACTGGCAGACTCCTGGCCGATGATTCAAAAGGCACTAGCTGATGCACAATTGGATTATAAACAGTATGCTGACCGGAAGCGTGCCCCTCAGCCAGCATTTCAAGTCGGGGACTCGGTTTACCTGTCCACCAAGTTCATAAAGTCCTCACAACCTTCCAAGAAACTGGCTCCTAAATTTGTGGGTCCTTTCCCAATTACAGCTCAAATTAACCCTGTGACTTTTAAACTTGACTTGCCTCATAACCTCAAACGCTTACACCCTGTTTTTCATTGCAGTTTGCTCAAACCGACTATTCGTTCTGACCGCTGGCATCGCCAACCTCCACCTCCAACCCCCATCATGATTGACGGTCAGCAACACTTTGAAGTTAAAGAAATTTTGGACTCTAGACGCCTTCGTAATACTCTACAATACTTAGTTCGTTGGAAGCATTTCCCTCATCCGGAGTGGGTGGCTGCACCAGATGTGGCTTCCCCTCTCCTAGTGGCCCGTTTCCACTCTGCTTATCCCACTAAGCCGGGTCCCTAGGGGTATTTTTAGGGGGGCGGTATGTCATGTTCGCCGTTTCAATGTCTTTGATACATCGTAACGTTTCGCATGTCATTAGCTGGATGCGTGTTTCATCTTTCTCAGGAGGATGGGAGTCTATCTTTTGGCTTTACTCTGGAATGTATTTGCATTATCTACTGCGTTCAAGGTTACTTTCCCAGGCTAGCAGCTCTGACAATTGCTAGCACCTGTGACGGGCGGGGCTGTGGTGAGGGAGGCAGGATACGTTTGCACCAAGGGTTTAAGTTTGTATTTGGCGCGCTTTTGCTCATTCTCAGCTTTCTCTGTATTTGCCTTTAGTTCCTTGTAGGCAACAAGGACAGCCAGATCCCTGGCAGGTCTCCCCCATCCTAAACTTGTGACTTGCATTTTTCCTAGCCAGATGTAGAAGTTTACATTTGTTCTTTTTGTTTATCAAATTTATATAACCACCCATCTCACAAAAAGTGACTCTAGGTGGTGTACAACAATTAATTAAAACAATAAATATATAAAAACAGTTATTAAAATGTAAAAAACTGCAAGGTACAAGAGACAGTGAGTGTTAACCATGGAGCCATCTCAGGGTTTCACCAGTCCCCTGGGACCTCCAGGCCCGATGACATAGCCACATCTTGAGGGACTGCTGGAACATTAACAAGGATGGAGCTATCCTCACTTCAGGGGAGAGAATGTCCCATAAGGCAGGCACCACGGCAGAGAAGGCCCACCGCCTGGGACCCACCAAGTGTCCCCTAGCAGACGGGACATGCAGCTTGCCTTCTCTGCCAGATCTGACAGGACGGGCAGATACAATCAGGGAGGGTAACCAGCTTCATGCCATGAAGGGCTTTAAAAGTTAAAACCAGCACCTTGAATTAGACCCGGAAGCAAACTGACATCTGATGCAGCTGGCGGAGCAGAGCTGTAACTAATGCTGTTCTAGAAGCACATGTAACTGCCCGTGCCACTGCGTTCTGCATCAGCTGAAGCTTCCGGATGCTCTTCAAGGGCAGCTGCAAGTAGAGTGCATTACAGTAGTCCAATCAGGAGGTGACTAGGGCATGAGTGACTGTGTGAGCAGAGCCCCCAATTTAGGAACGGGTGCAACTGGCGCACAACACGAAGCTGTGCAAAGGCCCTCATAGCCACAACTACCACCTGCTCTTCGAGCAAGAGCTGTGAGTCCAGGAGGACCCCAGATTGCACACCAGGTCTGCTGGGGCAGTGCAACCCCATCTAGCACCAAAGATGGCATAGCTAGAACTGGCAGGTCCCATTGTTCAAGCCCATTGTTCAAGCCTGTTTAGTTATTTTTTAATCTTTGTCCTCTAAAGTATCAACCAGTTCTCCCAGCGTTAGGTCATCTGCAGATTTGTTAAGTGGAAGGACATCAAGGTTGGGCTTGGAGTCAACAGCAACACAGTTTATGTGATCTGAGTTTTCAAATTTTATATCTTATCTACCCTTTAGTACTATACTTTTTAGTGCTCATTATTTACAAAATTTTTATATTGGCCTACAAAGTGGGAGGGAAGACCAGAAAGAAACAACATCCCTGTGAATAATTATAGTTATACAACAATATCAGCATAGCTGCAGGTCACAGCTGGCTTTACATATAGGAGTTTTAATACGCCCCTTTGGAAATCACAACTAAATACAGACACAAATAGACAGGAAGTGTGTGAAGTTTGCCAAGTAAATTGGGCACTTTATTGGTCTGAAATAATACCCCCAGAATTGCAACTTTATGTAGAGTTTATAATCTCTATGTAGAGTTTCTGAAAGGACTTACTGAACTGTGCCTATAATTTGAAGAGTGATAGAAGGCTATAAGAAGGAAACAATGGTTCTTAGTGGAGTTGGCTATAAACTGAAGGGGCTGTGCCCTTTAACATGTGACTTTAAATTTCATGAACAGTCACGGAGTACAGACTTCTTCTCTAGGGATGCAAACTCAACTGCTTGTGTTGCACAAATCCAAATCAATAGTCTGTTTGTGAACAGACTATTGATGAAGGAAAAAAAGAACAGAAAATAATATGCTAATGGGCCCTTATTGTATTTGGACAGATATTACTGATAGTCTAGATAAAAAGCCCCCCCCCCCATATTGCAGCTGAAATAACTATTGCTGAGAGACAGTTAAATACTGGGAAAATAGAAAATCTTATATCTCTGAATAATAGCGCACCAATACTGAAATCAGAATACTTCTGTATAACACAAAACTAACTTTTAATAACAAACCCTTACATTGAAGTAACATCAACCCTCACTAAAGCTAGGATTTGGACTCGTTATTAGCACATGATTTAAGGGATTCACAGGATTCCTGTCAGCCCAAGATAATAGAAAAAATAACAACACAAGGCTTTCAATAATTCTACTTTGAAGTCATCTGACTTAATATTTTTGTTTGTTTGTTTGTTTATCTATCTATCAAACTTTATCACCGCCCATCTCCCCCACATGGGGGGACTCTGGGTGGTTTACAATAAAACAGGATTAAAATTCAAAACAATTACTAATATAATAATACAATAAAAATAGAGATATAATAGAATCTAAATGGCTGAAAAGATTTTAATCAGTTAGGGTTATGTGAATGAATATCTACTTCAAATGATCTATTTACCACTCTTATCAGATTGGTCGCAAAGACAAATGGTGATCTCTTCTTGTCCATTCTCAGACTCTATCTGGTACTAAGAAGATGGCAAAGGTAAACTCTCAGGGGTATCCTAGAAAAAGGGAAAAGAAGGTCTAATTAGAAAACAGGAAGAGTACATCTGTTCTTAAGCTGAATTATAACCATCTTTTAAACTTTTGGAAACAACAAAAGAGAATACAGGACAACTAAAAAATCATCCAGGAAGAAGATTGATAAAGTAAGTAAAGTAGTTAATAAAGAAAGTAAGGTTTATAATAAAGTTGAAATGACTAATACTAGTCAGCTAAATCAGCACTGCTCAATTGCTTCAGGGGATTCTGTAACTGATCAAAATCATCTAGCAAGCAACTTAACAAATTCCACTTATGAGGAGCAACAGAGAATATGTTCCAGGTAGAAGGTGGCATTTGCAACTCATGAAAGCTAAACGAGTTTATTAATTTTCTAAAACTCAGAGGCTTACATTTCGTTCAGCTACTTCAAACATTTAGACTCACCACAGATGACATTTTGAAGATGGAATAATAGTATTACAGCATGAACTTTTATAATTTTTGACTCTAAGGACAAAAGGCACAAATAATTTATCAATTTAAGTATCTCCTTCAGGCAAGAGTTCTTTTGCAATTCTGTTAGATAAATTTTAATTCATACAGTTCAGTAGTTGATAGGAATGCTTTACCAGAAGGAAAGGTACAAATAAATTATTTTAGTGAATTGCCTCCTATGGAACAAATATCATAACCAAATTGTTTTCGCTAAGCGAAGAGCTGATAAACAAGACTATGGTTCCAACTCCTGTGAAAGGTCCCCTGTGCAAGCACCGAGTCATGTCTGACCCTTTGGAGCGACGCCGCTTTTGCGACATTTTTTTGGCAGACTGTAGCGGGGTGGTTTGCCATTGCCTTCCCCAGTCGTCACCTTCCCCAGCAAGCTGGGTACTCATTTTACCGACCTCGGAAGGGTGGAAGGCTGAGTCGACCTGAGCCAGCCACCCGAGAATCCAGCTTCCGCTGGGATCAAACTTGGGTCGTGGGGAGAGTTTTGGTTGCAGTACTGCTGCCTACCGCTCTGCGCCACACAAGTCTGCTCCAACTCCTACTAACCTTAAAAATTCTGAAGAAGATGAGATAACCTAAGAACTGGTGCCTAACGTGGTTGAAATGGAGGCTGACAAAGGCAAGCATAGCACTGCTGGACAAAGCAGCCAAATAATCATCCCTCAGGAAAACATAGATAGATCCTACAACTTTGATAGGGAAACAGATTCAGATAGTAATGGATATCATGAGAATAATTGTTATGGCTCCACTTTTCAAGGGACATTAAAATCATATAGCCACTTGTCATACAAATATAGGGTCTACCAACCACTTGTACTTAACTCTTTAAGATCTAACTACAGTGTAATTGGTAGGCGACTAAAGTTGCCTGCTGGTTTTCGCAAACAAATCCATGTGGTTAAACTAAACATCCCTGATTAAATTACTTTATGCCTCAACTCAATAGTCAAATCCAATTTAAGAAATGAAATTATTGGCACTAAAAGAACAAGAACAAACCTTCCCATGTGTCAGATCAAGCTGATTCCATTAGTACTCAAGTCATAAATAAAATGTGTCTTCCTGGTTCTCCAATTGATAGGAAGTCCTCACGTAACAAATAACAATTAAGCTATGCAATTTCAGGAGGCTTAGCCATCCTGATTTGGAATATAGTATAATGGAATACTCAAAATGCTAATAAGGATTCCTTAAAGTTTATTAAAATAGCATGACGTAGTATCCTTGCAAGAAAGATGGATCCCAGAAAGCAAGACTAACATAACTTATTTAGCAGGGTTTAAATCATGGGTTATTTCAGCAGGGAAATTACATTCTATGGGCTGCCTTTGGAGGGTAGGATAGCTATTTCATTAAATAGAAAATGGAATCTGGAGGCAGCTCAGATAAAACTGGACTGTGATCCCTCCTTGATGATAGTGAGATTCATGATTCATGAAAGAGACTGCCATAATAATACTAGAAGTACCAAATTTCAAAATTAAGACTAGTGGGCTATACTGGAAAATGCAGTAGATATATTAAAAGTTAAATGTTTGGTATCACAGCTTAGTTAAAAAATTATTTCAAATTCGGGCAACTTCACATTAAAGAGGTAAGTTTCGTTCTTTATTTTTAGTTTAAGAATACTGTTAATGCATATATATAGGCCTACACATTAAACAAATATAATAATATTGTAACTTGTGGCCTATATTTGAGCCTGAATGTTCAGGGGTTCTCCGAGGCCTGAAAAATATTTCAAGGGTTCCTCCAGGGAGAAAAGATTGAGAAAGGCTGAGTTAGGGATAGATCATTATGAGGAAAATCTATGTGGTCACTAGGAGTCGAAAGTGACTTGATCGCACATAATCAATCAATCAAATCCTGAATGACTCATTTACCTGAATTAGAAGTTTTGAGTAAAAAAGGAATCAATTTGTACATTTAGCAGAAAAAATCATTGCAATTTTATATTCAAGGCATCTGGCAGATATTTGCCACAAATTGATTCAGACTCCATAGAATACAGGCAGTCCTTGACTTACAACGAATTGTTTAGTGACCATTCAAAGTTACGACAGTGCTGAAAAAAGTCACTTGCAAGCGGTTCTCACACTTACGACTACTGCTGCATTCCTGTGGCCACGTGATCAAAAATTTATATGTAAATTCATTCTTCTGGTTTCAGGTGGTAGACAAATCCCATAAATTAGTCAATCAGTCTGAACAGAATGAGACCAAATTTGGTGTGTGGGGAGAAACTGGCAAAAGAAAAAAAGAAAAATCACATTTGAAAATGGGCTTGATTTGGCCAAATGCTCTGGAAGAAAAGTCCAGAATATTTTCCCCCATGCATCCCCATGCATTTGGGCACAGCTGGGGATCTTGTGGGCTGTTAAGAGCCCACCCTCATCCTTATCAGAGCAAAGCATGTGCTGCTCACCCTGTGCATCCCAGTGCATGTGCACACAAACAAAAAAACACAAAAATATAATATCAAGGGAGGAGAGCAGAAATACACACTCAGAGGCAACCCATTTGTACCCAACCTGATTAGACCCTCATACATGCACAGGCTTCTCAAATGCTTCCTCCTGTATTTGACCCCATCTGATGCATCCACTGGTAGTTAGGTTAAACAAACAACGCTTTTCCATTGTTTCTGTCATTTGGGCTATAAGGGCAAACTGACAGAATTCTTGTCAGACCCATTAATGAAACTAGTTAGTCCTCGTTTAATGACTGCTTGTTCAGCGACTGTTCAAAGTTACAGTGGCACTGAATGAGTGGTACTTTCAGCCAGTCCTCGTAGGTTCAGCCATTGCAGTGTCTGCAAGGTCATGTGATTGCCATTTATGACCTTGTTAGACTATGTTGAAAAATAATACAATATTAAAATCCCATCAAACAATCGTGAGAAGTGATAGTAGCAGCGAATGCATCAATTTTAATTTTTAATACGATAAATATTGATAAATATAACCCATACAAACAAAAGCTCTTTTGGAGTCCTCCATAATTTTTAAAAGTGGGAAGGGGTCCTGAGAAAATTTTTTAAGAAACACTGTTTTAGATTATCTATTGCCTTTTTGTAACCCATTCTCAGTAATACATCTTACGAGAGGCCATAACTTTGTAATTTTTGGTGAATTGATCTTCTCCAGGCAGATTCAAAATTATCCACAAGAATTAGGGGTTTCTATGGGGAAGAACATTAAGTTTAGCCAGTGTGACAATACAGATAGTCCTTGTTTAGCAACTGCCTTGTACAGCAACCTTTTTCAATTACAAAGGTGGTGAAAAGGTAACTGTGCAACCAACCCTTGCATTTACAACCTCTGCAGGTCTGTAAAGCCAAAGAAACCTAAAGTAAGATCATAAGGACAGATGTGATTTCACTTAGCAAATGCTTCACTTAATGACCAATTGCCAACCAATTGCCAGTCCCAGTTGTGGTTGCTAAATGAGGACTACCTGTATACACAGCTATATACTTGCCTAGACTCTAATCACACCTGCCTAACAGCAAAGGACTGTTGGGCATGCTTGCACTATTTGAAAAATAGACCGTAAAAATTTAACTTGTACTCTATCAAGAGGGACATAAGAACTAGATGTACCCCAAAATAAACACTGTGCATGAAGTTTTGCTGAGAGATTTTTAATTAATTGAGGGAGATCACCTTCAATTCTTTAAATTGAAGAAAAGCAGAATTGTCAAGATGCACTTTCTGCATTATAGACACTGTTTTGCTTTGTTTCCTCCTACTCAAGTTGGAAAAATAATAAGTAATCTCATGCTTAAAATTTCGATTCATTAAGTTTTAATAAAACAGATTAAAATGTTAAGAGTAGATAATTAAAAAGCTCAATAATGGTCAATAATGTAATGTATGAATGCTAAGTAGCATAGTATGAAAAAAAAAAACAAAGCTGTTAATATTAGCTTTGAAATTTAAAAAATGCATTACAATTCTTAACATACAACTAGATAACTGGTTTCATTTTATTTTATTCCTTGTATTAGAGCTCCCTCTTGTGGCTAAATCTCAGATATGCAGATGATACCACTTTGATGACTGAAAGTGAAGAGGAACTGAGGAGCCTTATGATGAAGGTGAAAGAAGAAAGTGCAAAAGCTGGTTTGCAGCTAAACCTCAAAAAAACCAAGATTATGGCAACCAGCTTGATTGATAACTGGCACATAGAGGGAGAAAATGTAGAAGCAGTGAAAGACTTTGTATTCCTAGGCGCAAAGATTACTGCAGATGCTGACTGCAGTCAGGAAATCAGAAGACGCTTAATCCTTGGAAGAAGAGCAATGACAAATCTCGATAAAATAGTTAAGAGCAGAGACATCACACTGACAACAAAGGCCTGCATAGTTAAAGCAATGGTGTTCCCTGTAGTAACATATGGCTGCGAGAGCTGGACCATAAGGAAGGCTGAGCGAAGGAAGATCGATGCTTTTGAACTGTGGTGTTGGAGGAAAATTCTGAGAGTGCCTTGGACTGCAAGAAGATCCAACCAGTCCATCCTCCAGGAAATAAAGCCAGACTGCTCACTTGAGGGAATGATATTAAAGGCCAAACTGAAATACTTTGGCCACATAATGAGAAGACAGGACACCCTGGAGAAGATGCTGATGCTAGGGAGAGTGGAAGGCAAAAGGAAGAGGGGCCGACCAAGGGCAAGATGGATGGATGATATTCTAGAGGTGACGGACTCGTCCCTGGGGGAGCTGGGGGTGTTGACGACCGACAGGAAGCTCTGGCGTGGGCTGGTCCATGAAGTCACGAAGAGTCGGAAGCGACTAAACGAATAAACAACAACAACTTGTGGCTAAAAGAAAAAGCCAGCTAATAAAAGAAAGGTAATTCACCATTGGAAATACAAATAAATGCTCCAACTATTTAGCAGTTTGCAGAATTAATACAGATCAGCCATGGATGACTGCAATAAATCATGGCTTCAATTTATATATGTATGTCTGCAAATATACATTCTTTGTGTAATTGTTTTCTTTTCTTTTAGTTCTTCTCCCTTTTATAATTTTGTGTATACTTCTTTTTCTTCATTTTTTGAATTTAGTTTAAAAAAATTAAACTTCATCAAGTTTAAACAAGTTGGGATTAAAAAAATCTTTTATTCTGTTTATTTTATAAGATTGTTTTAATACATAAAATATGAAAACAAACCAACCAACTACAAAATTGAGAGCCAGTTCGATGTAGTGGTTAAGACTCCAAGCTGTAAACCAGGAGACCGTGTGTTCTAGTCCCACTTTAGGCACAAAGCCACCTGGGTGACCTTGGGCCAGTCACTTTCTCTCAGCCCTAGGAAGGAGGCAATGGCAAACCACTTCAGAAAAACCTGCCAAGAAAACTGCAGAGACTTGGCCAGGCAGTCTCTGAGAATTGGACACGATTGAACGGATTAAAAAAAACAAACAATATTGCAAAAGAACCCAAACTACGAACAAAAACAAAAACATACTTATATTAACAATAAAATATTGTTCCAAGAAATGCCAATAGCTCACAAGACCAAATCACATGAATCAAATTTTTACATTGCCAGTAAGAGAATCTGATGTCCATCCTTTTAAATACATTCTTTGGGGCATCCATTAAACTTGAATCTTTTGATGAATCTGTCTTAAGTCCAATAAGACAAACTTTACACTCTTTAAGACTTGCAACCCTTGGTGTTCCCTTATTGGAAATTCCAATTCTTTGGTCCATGTGTCATTAAATATCCATGATGACAACTTTAACATTTTTATTTTACTTTAATACAGCTAAGTTGAAGTTTGGTTCCAGAAACAGATTCCATAAGATAAGAAAACAACTCAAGTTTCTTTGAAGCAGATGAAGTATCTGGTCCATATTCAGCTGTTAAAACATGCTTGTTGAATATATTGCCACTGCTGTGAATTAGGCAAGCAAAATTCTTCTAAAGTTGAGATAAATCCTTAAAATAATCATTGTGAATTGATTTAATTTAATTGATTTAAAGTAAGTTCCAAATTCTGTCCATACTTTCCAATGGAACATCCTGCCATCTATTTTCAAAGTTGAATTCTTCAATATTCAATATCAAAATGCAATCTATGACTAGCTGCTTTCAGACCTGGGATATTAGTGGGGATAAATAAACAACTTTCCAATGAGGCCCACAAAGGTTGATAGTCTACTAAAAATTAAAACCATCCTCATCAAAAGATAATCTCTCTTTTTTTGGTTAATAATTTTATTGAAGTTTTTAATAAATGTAGTAAAAACGAATACAAACTAAACTAGAAGAAAAAGGGAAAAGTTCAGCAGGTACAGAAAAAAGAAAAGAAAAAAAAAGTAGAAGAGAAAAGAAAAAGGCAACAGACAATAAAGAAAAGAAATAGACAATAATAAAGAAATGGCTTCCAACCTTTATCACACCAAGCATAAGCTAATATACTAACTTTTCACCCTCTTTTAAAGTTACAAATAAAAAAATCTCTTCTCCCCATAGCCTAACTTTTATCTACTGTATACACAATCCAGAAATCATCATCTTTTCAATCATAGTTCAGCAAAAAGTCCATTAGGAGTTACCAGAAATACCAAACAAATAGTTCATCCCTAGTGAGATAGTCCAACTGTATATTCCTTCCTTTTGCTCTGCACAATCTTGACCTTTAAATCATTCCTATGGCATCACAGGATTTGATCTTTCATCACTCTTTGGCATTTAAAAGGAGTCTTCAAAGCTTTCACCAGCCTACTTTGTAAATCCCATAAAGAGGCATCATCCAGAATTTCTTGTCACAAGTGTTCCAAGTCCAGATGGCTTAGTGTCCTTATGAAAGGCTCCACTGCTGCTGAGAGCAAAGATGTTGTCTCCCTTGGCTCCTGGTGCTCAAACCCGTAGGAGACTGCTGTTTTATGGTCTCCTCACGAGGAGCTGACATTCAGATCACTAGTGGGCAATCTCCCAATTTCGCCTTCTCTGGAGAGATTCAAAGGACTGGTCTACTCGCTCGTCTTTCATTCTTCACAGCGGTTGTTGTGGAGACATCTTCAGTCAGCCATGACTCACACCAGAAGCCATTAAAAGATAATCTCAACATAGCCAGGGAAATCTTTGGTGGCTTATTTTCCCATACAAATGTTCTCAGTAATTTATCTAACTGAAGCAAGTATCTACTTGGAATTAATATTGAAATGCCTCTTAAATTGGGGGGCGGGGGCTATATTCATTTTAATGACATTATACCACCAACTTAATGGAATTTCATCCATCCATTAATTTCCAAGGCAACCTTTTCTAAAACTTTTAACATATTTGTTTCCCTGTATTTAGAAATAGTTTCAGGAATGTAAATGCCTAAATACTTAACATGTTAAGTAGAAATTTCATTTCATCTTATTCCTTATGTTAGAGCACCTCTTGTGGCAAAAAGAAAAAAAAAAGAAAAGGCTGGCTTTATCCAGTATAAACAATGTGATGTATATCTGATTTCAGCAAAAGAAATAATAATATAATATCTAGAGCAAATGATTAACAATGTTCTTAACTGTGCTGAAAAAACAGTTTAATAATATCAAAGTATTGTTCCTTTTAAGTTACTCAATAAAGAAGGAAAAGGAAGGTAATAAAACTGAGTAAGTAAAAAAGAATAGGCCAAATTAACTCTCATTCTTGATCTTCCTTGTAGATTAAAATTACACTTCTATATTTTATTAAAACATAAATGATGAGCCATTAAGAGTAGAAGAAAAAGGGTATGAGAAAACATAGGGAATAAATTCATCAAGCAAGGTATCCTTCCAAACATAAAAAGGTCATAGATTATTAATAATAATAAATCATCTTCAGGATTTTTTAAAAAATCTTTTTAAATGTAAATTTAAAAAAAATGTTTTACATTTCATTTATATGTGACATATACAGTATACATACTTCCCTCCTTTTCTGCCTTTCTGTTTTGCTTTATTTTTTGTTAACTTGGGTAGCTGTATTTTGTAGATTTTCATATATGTTTGTGTATTTTGTATTCTCTCTCTCTCTCTCTTCTTTTTCTTTCTTTCTTTCTTTCTTTCTTTCTTTCTTTCTTTCTTTCTTTCTTTCTTTCTTTCTTTCTTTCTTTCTTTCTTTCTGTAAAGCTTGTTAAATAAATAAAAATGTAACGAAAAAAATCCCTGTCAGGAAAGTTTCAGCAAATACTCAAAAATAAGCAGTTCAGCCAGTCAGATAACCTAAATAAAATACAATGTGAAGAAATTAAAATTAAAAGTTAAAATTACAGCATGGGTGGTTGTAAGTTTCACAACTCCAGCTATCAACTGTAGAAAGCTTAATCAGAGAAAAATGTAAAGTATCTGGAAGTTTTATAATCCTCTGGGTTCCTCTCACTTGCTCTTCTCCCAAATTCCTGGCAATTAACAGCCAAAAATATCCTTCCTTAGTTAGGAAGGAGAAAGATTGGACAGCCTTTTTCCTGCTGTGAAAGTTGCAGTTTCCGTAGCAAACTGCCGTCTTGGATCCGCTGTCTACAGGAACAAGCAAGAGAAGATCATCATGGCACGATCACTGCAGATAATGTTGTATGAACCAAACACTGAATTTTCAGAAAGGAAGTTTGTGCTCAGAAAGTAAGTCAAATAAATTATCAGGCTTCTCAGGCATACGGTATTCGAAGCTATAATTGTGCTGATTTATATCAATGATGTAAACTGTGATGAATTCATGGACAGATTTTCATGCTTTCTTTGTAATGTACATGGGTAGGCCTATACAAATATGTATTTGGGGTGCCCAATTAATAGTTTTTAAGCTGGATGAAACAGCTAATTTGCTGATGACTTTTTCCTGCTCTTTCATCATCCCAGTATGACTTATGCTCTTACCAAAGGGGAAAGTTTAAATTCTGCTAGAAGGGGTAAAACATACCCAGCTACTTAGACAGGACAGCTGGATATGCAGCATCCATTGCTGTGTAGGATTCCTACCCAGACTGAGAGAAGGGTGCAGAAGTTTGTATTGCTCCAGCTGGCAAGAGATGACTATCCTCTGAGCTGTGACAAATTTCAAGGGTGCTATATATGGAAAACAATAGGTACTAACTCTTTAAGGATAACATGTGTCTGTCAAGCAGAATTCCCCAATAATTACAGGACAGAATGTGCTCATAATTGGCTGCAGCACCACATCTCTGCACTTTCCTGAGTATTATAATTAACCCATCAACCATATTCAGTTTGGCTTGGTAAGATTACTTGGCTAACCCTTGTTTTGGACCAAAAAAACCTTAACACCCGATTTAATAATCTGGAAACAACACATTAGTTCTTCTTCAAAGATGAATGTTAGATTTTCTCTTCCCTACATAACTGCCGATAAATTTCTTAGAAGAATTTCTAATAACTATAGTATTAGCTGGCAAATACTAGCACAATGCAACCATAATAGATTTCTACAGCAAACCATTATGGTATGGCCATTAAACTCTATTAAATGTGGTGCTCTATAAGAGGGTCAAGATGTGATCAATCTGCCAACCTAATAACCTTCAGATATCTTAGACTATAATTCCCATCAGCCAAAGCAAGCATGGACAATGGTCGGGGATAATGAGGGGTGAACTCCAACACATTCAAAGGGCACCAAGTTGGGGAAGGCTTTATTACTTGAAGACAGTAATCCTGTCTGTATCTTTTCTGGTGGTGACATAAAGAATAACTCCTTCTGAGATGGAATACAGGTGTTGACAAGAGACAACTTCTTTCATTAGTATTAGTGTTTCATTGGTAAGTGGGGAGCGGAGAAGAATGAATTAAATGTTATGTTTCAAGTTTGACAGTAAAAATGTTCTTAAACTGGTTTTACCTCTCCCAGTTTCTTGCCACTCCCTGAAAGTTTCACATACTATAAAGCAAGTTGCTAATGGAGTAAAATCAAGTGTGGTATCATGCAACACATTTTAGGTATTTAAATATACACCCAAGTCAGGCATGTCATTAAGTTGCACTGTAGTTCAATGGCTGAGAACTCTACTCACTCAATTTAGGTACAATTCCAGAAATTAAGTATTTCAAGAACAATATCTTTCTGCTATGACCAACTCTGCTTCCTGCTGACAAAGACAACAGAGCTTTTTTCAGTGAGTAAAAAATGGTGGAGGCAGAACTGGAATTCTAATTGCAACTGGTTCCTGAAGATATAAAAGTCTGTGCATATACAGAAATATACTCTTGTTTTTCTTCAGGCCCTTTTGCTGAAGTAATAGCTCTTGCATATTTCCATCAAGGTCATCTTCCTTACTCTCTACACCTGTGAATTGTATCATGCTATCAAGCCAAATAATGAATCAGTGTGACACTGAGCCAGAGTGATACTGATTGAGTATTATTATCATAATCTGTACAAGACATATACTTGGATGTCTTTCCCAATCATGTGCCTCACGATATGTTGGGACAGAAAAAAAGTTTTGGTGTGCCTGTGGAACACTCTTCCCCAGAGGTGAGGCAGGCCCCTACTCTCCTGGCCTTCCGGAAAGGGGTGAAGACTTGGCTCTGCCATCTTGCTTGGGGCAGGAGGAGAGGTAATCAATCCTGGGAGTGGCTAACACCCTGAAGAGGCCCCCGTGAATTCATGAATTTAAATTAAGAACTTTTAATATCTCCATCTTGGATTTTATATTTTATATTTATATTTTATTTTTAAAAAATTCTTACTATATTTTAATCTGTATTTATCTTAGTTTTATTGTAAACCACCCAGAGTCATTCTTTGAGTGAGATGGGTAGTGATGAAATTTGAAATATAAATAAATAAATATAAATTGCTACAAAGGAATACTGGAAATTGTGGAATGCATCAGGGTGGCAAGGTTGATGAACTTAAATTAACAGCCATTACTTTATTCATTGATATAGTAAATGTATATTTGGAGATTCTTCAAATGCGTAAAGAAATCCTTTTAATTTAATGTACATTCTGCATCAGGACACAAAATTCAACAAATATTTCTTTATCCATAGTTATTTATTTGTCAACATTTATACTGCCTTTCTACTAAGAAGATACTAAGATGGGTTATAACAATTTTTAAATTAAAAAAGTAACCACTGCAATATTAAAAATGCAACTATGTCACAGTATTACAAGAACAGTAAACTACTAAAAAATAACTTGCTTACAGTAGATGGCAGCACCCAGCCAACATAGCTGATCCCTCAAAGTTAAGCAGGATTGTACTGGTTGGTTCTGAGGCGGACATTCCAAGGCTGTAGGAGAGACTGACAAACAACTTCTGTATTGCTAGCCCCCAAAAGTACATTGATGTTTATGGCAGTAGCCACTGAAAATCATGCTCAATTTAAAGTAATCTTTACCTTAAAAGAATTTATAGCATGAAGATAAAAAGTTGTGTCTTTACACCTTTGCTAAAACCAGAGGAGCCATCCTAGCTCTGAAGGAAGGGCATCTCAGTTTGGGAATGTCATGGGATAAAGTCTTTTGCCACATGCCACCAAGAGGGGCTTCAAAGGGGCAAAAGCATCTCCTGAAGGTTCAACAGCATCAAAATGACAAGCGCAAGCAGGACAGTAGAAATCCTGCCCCCTTTTACATGCTTGTGATGTATTAAATGTACCTTAGGGGTGATTCAAAGATTCCTGCTGCCTCTCACCACAGCATTTGAAATGTTAGCTGCCTTAACATTTTGACACAGAAGCTGACAACTGAGGTGTTACATGCATTCAACTCATCTTTATCTGCTCTTTAGAATTTTCCTGAACTTTGTGGGAAAGAAATGTATTGGCCAAAGTCTTTTCCACATACGTTGAAAGCTCTCTTGCCATCTAAACTCTATTTGCTAATTGATGACCACTTTGACCATGATTTCTTTCTTGTTTCTAAAGGCGTAGGCTGAGAGCACGCAGCTGTTTTTTGCCTGAAACTCAAGGCTAGCAGTACAGTATTTCTCACAAGGGGTAGAGGGGCCATTTTTGAACAGTAAGTCATGGAACAAGGTATTTGCAATGTTATGTAAATTTGCAGTTCTATTAACATTTTGCAAGATGCATCTTCATATTGCATATCTATATTCCAACAAGCTTTGGAGTATATTAATGTTTCCCACAATTCATCCAAATAATTTAGGGCAGCATACCTTGGCTGAGAACACTAGGACTTTCTAGAGAGGGCCCCAGAGACCTAGAATAAATCAATTCCATTTATTCTTCCACTTTGCACCCCTCTTGGATCTGAGTCGTCACAAAAAAAGAGTATTTCCATTTATAGCAACGTAAGACTAAATCCAAATTATAACTTTCCCTCATTTTAAGTATTCTCTTAGATTGATAACCTTATTTGCTCAATAATCTCAAGTGTGGCTTCATTTTATTTCCACAAAAATAATATTGTGAGGTAAACTGGGACACTTCAGCAAAGGATCGTTACCTTGTCATGGTGCTGGAGCTTGAGCACCTCAATGATGCCATGAGCTAAACCGTGAACGGCCACCAAAAATGGGAAGGTCATGACAGAGAGGTCAGACTAAATGCGATCCCTGGGGAAGGTAATGGCAACCCACTCCAGTATTCTTGCCGTGAAAACTAAATGGATCAGTACAACCAGAGATATGTCAGTATACCATCGGAAGATGAGACCCCCAGGTCGGAAGATGGTCAAAATGCTACTGGGGAGGAACAGAGGATGAGCTCAACTAGCCCCAGACGTGATGACGCAGCTAGCTCAAAGCCGAAAGGACGGCTAGCGGCCGACGGTGCTGGTGGTGAACGCCGAATCCGATGTTCTAAGGATCAACACACCATTGGAACCTGGAATGTAAGATCTATGAGCCAGGGCAAATTGGATGTAGTTATTGGTGAGATGTCAAGATTAAAGATAGACATTCTGGGCATCAGTGAACTGAAATGGACTGGAATGGGCCACTTCACATCAAATGACCACCAGATCTACTACTGTGGACAAGAGGACCACAGAAGAAATGGAGTAGCCTTCATAATTAATAGTAAAGTGGCTAAAGCAGTGCTTGGATACAACCCAAAAAACGACAGAATGATCTCAATTCGAATTCAGGGCAAGCCATCTAACATCACAGTGATCCAAATATACGCCCCAACCACAAATGCTGAAGAAGCTGAAGTAGAGCAGTTCTACTGGACAATATGCCTAAAAGAGATATTGTTTTCATCACAGGAGACTGGAATGCTAAGGTGGGCAGTCAGATGACACCTGGAATTACAGGTAAGTATGGCCTGGGAGAACAAAATGAAGCAGGACATAGGCTGATAGAATTTTGCCAAGACAATTCACTCTGCATAACAAACACTCTCTTCCAACAACCTAGGAGATGGCTTTATACATGGACTTCACCAGATGGACAACACCGAAATCAGATTGATTACATCCTTTGCAGCCAAAGGTGGCGGACATCTGTACAGTCGGTAAAAACAAGGCCTGGAGCTGACTGTAGTTCAGATCACGAACTTCTTCTTGCACAATTTAGGATCAGACTAAAGAGATTAGGGAAGACCCACAGATCAGCTAGATATGAGCTCACTAATATTCCTAAGGAATATGCAGTGGAGGTGAAGAATAGATTTAAGGGACTGGACTTAGTAGATAGGCTCCCGGAAGAACTCTGGACAGAAGTTGGCAGCATTGTTCAGGAGGCGGCAACAAAATACATCCCAAAGAAAGAGAAAACCAAGAAGGCAAAATGGCTGTCTGCTGAGACACTAGAAGTAGCCCAAGAAAGAAGGAAAGCAAAAGGCAACAGTGATAGGGGGAGATATGCCCAATTCAATGCAAAATTCCAGAGGCTAGCCAGAAGAGATAAGGAATTATCAAAAACAAAGATGGCAAGGACCTAACAGAAGAAGAAGAGATCAAGAAAAGGTGGCAAGAATATACAGAAGACCTGTATAGGAAGGATAACAATATCGGGGATAGCTTTGACGGTGTGGTCAGTCAGCTAGAGCCAGACATCCTGAAGAGTGAGGTTGAGTGGGCCTTAAGAAGCATTGCTAATAACAAGGCAACAGGAGACGACGGCATCCCAGCTGAACTGTTCAAAATCTTGCAAGATGATGCTGTCAAGGTAATGCATGCTATATGCCAGCAAATTTGGAAAACACAAGAATGGCCATCAGACTGGAAAAAATCAACTTATATCCCCATACCAAAAAAGGGAAACACTAAAGAATGTTCAAACTATCGAACAGTGGCACTCATTTCACATGCCAGTAAGGTAATGCTCAAGATCCTGCAAGGTAGACTTCAGCAATTCATGGAGTGAGAATTGCCAGATGTACAGGCTGGGTTAGAAAAGGCAAAGGAACTAGGGACCAAATTGCCAATATCCACTGGATAATGGAAAAAGCCAGGGAGTTTCAGAAAAACATCTATTTCTGTTTTCTTGACTATTCTAAAGCCTTTGACTGTGTGGACCATAACAAATTGTGGCAAGTTCTTAGTGGTATGGGGATACCAAGTCATCTTGTATGCCTCCTGAAGAATCTGTATAACGACCAAGTAGCAACAGTAAGAACAGACCACGGAACAACGGACTGGTTTAAGATTGGGAAAGGAGTACGGCAGGGCTGTATACTCTCACCCTACCTATTCAACTTGTATGCAGAACACATCATGCGACAAGCTGGCCTTGAGGAATACAAGGCTGGAGTTAAAATCTCTGGAAGAAACATTAACAATCTCAGATATGCAGATGATACCACTTTGATGGCTGAAAGTGAAGAGGAACTGAGGAGCCTTATGATGAAGGTGAAAGAAGAAAGTGCAAAAGCTGGTTTGCAGCTAAACCTCAAAAAAACCAAGATTATGGCAACCAGCTTGATTGATAACTGGCAAATAGAGGGAGAAAATGTAGAAGCAGTGAAAGACTTTGTATTCCTAGGTGCAAAGATTACTGCAGATGCTGACTGCAGTCAGGAAATCAGAAGACGCTTAATCCTTGGGAGGAGAGCAATGACAAATCTCGATAAAATAGTTAAGAGCAGAGACATCACACTGACAACAAAGGCCCGCATAGTTAAAGCAATGGTGTTCCCTGTAGTAACATATGGCTGCGAGAGCTGGACCATAAGGAAGGCTGAGCGAAGGAAGATCGATGCTTTTGAACTGTGGTGTTGGAGGAAAATTCTGAGAGTGCCTTGGACTGCCAGAAGATCAAACCAGTCCATCCTCCAGGAAATAAAGCCAGACTGCTCAGTTGAGGGAACAATATTAAAGGCAAAACTGAAATACTTTGGCCACATAATGAGAAGACAGGACACCCTGGAGAAGATGCTGATGCTAGGGAGAGTGGAAGGCAAAAGGAAGAGGGGCCGACCAAGGGCAAGATGGATGGATGATATTCTAGAGGTGAAAGACTCGTCCCTGGGGGAGCTGGGGGTGTTGACGACCGACAGGAAGCTCTGGCGTGGGCTGGTCCATTAAGTCACGAAGAGTCGGAAGTGACTAAACGAATAAACAACAACAAAACTGGGACAGAGTTTCTGTGGCTGTGGCTGGACTGAAATGTGGGTCTACACAGTCCACATTCAACACCTTTATCACTACAATGCAGTGGCTTTCTTTTAATTCCATAACTTTGTTGGGGTGTGTGTATGATCCTGAGGATCAGCAACAGAATTTCAGAAGAGCTTTGCCATTGAGAGAGATCAAATAATCACACCAGTTCAACAAATATAAACTGTATTTACAAAACAGAGAGTAAAAGCATTTTTACAGTTCTGCCTCTCTCCACGCAGGGAGATAAAAACTTTTTTCAGGCAGGACACAGAAGCTGCATTTGAAAAGCAAAAAAAAGAAGCAGAGAGCAGGAACACAGAAGCAGGAACGCACTGACCTTTATCTAGGCTACTGACAATTAGTTACCATAATAACTATTAGCATATCAGTTTGCAAGACAAAGGATTTGACTTTTTGACCTGGCACACTCAGACTTTTTGGCTCCAGCAAGAACCCACCAGAACTTTTTGCTTTCTTAATTCTTAATTCCTTTCAAATAAAAAATGAAATAACAACAAACTTGTCTTTGAGAATGCATGTCACACGGAAGGAAGGAAGGAAGGAAGGAAGGAAGGAAGGAAGGAAGGAAGGAAGGATTCTGTTGAGCTTGATATGATCATAGTCAACCAGTGAGTTTGAATTTCTGATCTGAGTTTCCTCTACAGGTAGTCCTCGCTTAACGACCATTTGTTTAGTGATGGTTCGGACTTACTGACGGTGCTGGAAAAACTGACTTATGATCAGTCCTCATACTTACGACTGTTGCAGCGTCCCCAGAGTCACATGATCACAATTTCAGCACTTGGTAACCTCTTTTTAGGGGGAGATGGGCGGTGATAGAAATTGGAATAATGCATAAATAAATAAATGACTGTTGCGGTGTCCCGTGGTCATGTGATCACCATTTTTGACCTTCCCAGTCGGCTTCTGGCAAGCACAATCAATGGGGAACCATGTGTTTTGCTTAACAACCACATGATTTGCTTAATGCCTGTGGTGATTCACTTAACCACCACCACAAAAAGGTTGTAAAATTGGGTCAGATGCACTTAATGACTGCTCTGTTTAGCAACCAAAATTCTGGTCCTAACTGTGGTTGTTAAGTGAGGACTATCTGTATTCCTAATATACCACATATTGGCACCTTTGTCTTGTTCTGCCTCTGCATAATATTTGAAATTCTTTTGCAATAGAAAAGTTCATGCCATTCTGCCCAGATTTAAAAAGAGAAACAATGCTCCTCCCACGTTATATTTTTTTGACGTTGAGAGCAAATATTTTGGTGAGCAAGTATGGTAACATCAGAGATTAAATGATTTCCATACCTTTAAACAAATATGTCAATTCAGAATATATTAGATCAACATAGTTGTTTAAAGGTGTGGAAATAATTAATTGTAATCTTCCTATGCAGTATTATATGATTTTTCACATAAAAACTCCATTTATAGTCTATTCAATAAATTTCTTGATTTATTTAGTTCACCTATGTTCATCTAAATTTATGTTTATCTATGTTTAGTTTCAAAACTATTCAATGTTCATTATGATATCCTAGAATCCTAAATTCTATAAATGGAACCACCAGGAGTCTTCTCAGACTTTAGTGATATATTAAGTAAGTAAGTAAGTAAGTAAATTAATAAACGACCATTTTGCATACTTACTAGCTAGGGGCAGTTTTTTTCCTGGAAAGATCAATACTGGATATCATTCCTGCACATGTGAGAATTACGTCTTTGCAGATAGTGGATGATTCTGTTGTACATACCAATATTACATGGATTTAATGGATTTCTAACTCATTGAGGACTTAATGATTTTTAAAATAATTTTTCCTCTCTAAAAATGCTATCTGCCAAAGTAGAATGCCTAAAAATACTCCAAAATATGTAGTATATGTATTTATACTACATATAAATACTTGAAAAAGATTGACAGGGAAATTATCTATAATATATTCTGCTTGTAGTAGTGAAGCATCTGACAATAATTGGCCGAGCTGGTGTTATGACAGAGAACCATATGGTTTGCATTTCAGCTTCTGTGTGGGAAAGAAGAGTCTTCAGTTTGGTGGAGATAAAAATTCCATGCATACCAAAAGTGAAGACTGAGGTAAATGTTCCATGCTACCCTTTGAAAAGCAAAAGGACATTGGTCCCATAGGCAGGGTGACTGGAGAAAGAGAATAATCATTCAACTGGAACATGTTCCTGAAGGAAGGGTGGAGGGAGAATGGAACTCAAGAACAAGAGCAAAGAGTCAGAGGAGGATGGCACTGAAATAAAGGCTTAGTTGGGATTAATTTGAGAAAAGAGAGAAAAGTGAGGGATACACTGTATTAATAAATAGGTAATAATTTATAGGTGTAATCCTTAAATTATTTTGTTTATATAACAGTACATAAACAGGTTTTCCCATGTTCTGTTTCCTTTGGGAAATTTCTTTTGGCAGCAATTAAAATGTTACAGCCAATATGCAATATTAGATTTGTAAATTTATTATATGTCACTTCCCCAAGAAAAGTCTTTTTTTCAAAATGTTGTTAATATATGCATGCACATAAGCTTTATAGATTTATAGATACACATGAACCCACCCTGTAATCCTATTGAAGAATGCCATCACCCACCCACCCCCATATAATAGAAATGGGTCCAGTATCAGTATAAAACAACAATAATAAATAGATTTAAATTACTGTATTTAAAGTATGTACAAGGTGCCCTCCCTTTTCCATACCTCCTCCCTCCTCCTAGAATGATTCATCCCCTGGTAGAGAAGCCTCAAAGCTGTGAAGACTCTCAGGTGGAGGCAATACTGCTTTTTTGTAAGCTGAACTGCACAGTATTTCTAGGGAATCTGGATTTTGACACTGATTACATAAAAAGGTAAGCAGATATTTATAATAAGCCTATGATTTTTCTGAAGTGTTCAATCTGAGATATTTAGAGGGCAAGGGTGATTCGTCTTATGAACTTCTTATCCTTTTTTTCCTTTTTTATTAATTAGTAATTGTTCAAGATATAATTAAGACACATAATGTAGAATATAAGACCATCAGAATACAAGTCTAAAAAAGAAACAGGAAAAGCTAAACCAGTGCTGATTTGGATTTCATCTACCACTGTATATTGCACAGAAGCTCAAACAGGATGCACAAAAGCAATGCCTTCAAAACCTCTGTAAACCTCAGAAATTTTGCATTGACAGTTGCATTAGTATTTTGCTTCTGCTTATCAAAAGAATCACTTAGAAGGAGGATTTTTTAAACCCAGAGTCTCACCCATGTGAGATGACCATAGGAGTAAAATTGTACACAAATATGTCCTCTCTGTGGCATAATAGTAAAACTAGGCTACTATCTGTCTTTCACAGGCAAAGTATTAGACACTGAAAAAGCAAGTCTTTAGAGACAAGAGAATGATTTAAAGGAAGCATTCACTATTTATTCTACTTTATTTTGCAAGAGCATACCATTTAGGAAAATACTTATTTCTTTGTTCAATATAATAAAGAATTAAGTTTGAGATTGTTAAAAAAGTGCTTTAATAAAAAAGAACAATTAGGGTGTTAACAGAAAACTCACACGTATCAAAATTGTACAGAGAAACTAGCTGATCCCATAGCTACTTACTATTTTAATTCTTTCAAAACAGAATCTTCATCTCCACCCAAATCCTGAAAAACCTGTTCTTGCAACTTGCTTTATACTGAATAGACAAGATTTTTGTTGGACAGTTTTGCACTCAGATAGCAAACCTTTTCTTTTGCATATGGAATCTTGCTTTATGATTGGAGTTACGATGGTTACCAACATGGAGGACGTAATTCCTAAATTACTAAACTGGGATACATGCCAGTTAATAATGTATGATGTGAATGTTGTAAGTCAAACAGGCAGATGATAATACTGAGAACTGATTCCAGTGAATGCCTGATGGAGATTTTAAAATCTTGCAAAATTCACATTGCCTTAAACATAGCTTTACATTCCTCCATTTCTAGACTCTCCAGAGGAGTAAACATTGTGGATTCCAGCCCTTGCTGTGGCAACAGAAAGAGCTGTCATGATAGTGAGAAATTGTCTGAACTATTTGTGTTTTATGGCTGACTATTGTTTTGAAGTATATAAGACAACAGGACAGGACTACATAAGTTATGGCCTGAAGAAAGACCAGCATCATGAGGACAGGGGGTAAAATTGATTTGAGTATATGCTGTAAATGTTTACAGGTAAAATGTGATCAATTTCAAATAGCTTATTATCTTCAATTATCTTGATTTTATGTACCACTGTATATTGTATGGAAGCTTAACACAAGGTACAAAAGCTATGACTTCAAAACTTCTATATGGTTTAAATTCTTGCTTTGACAATTGCATTTTGATTAATCTCTAGTTTGGTTCCTTTTGATTACCAAAATGAGCACCTGCATGTTTCACAGCACTATACAGTACCAAAGTCATAGCTGCCACATAATACAATGGTTTATTAAAAACTCTGTATATAATCACAACTTCGTTATGTATTTTCAAATTTAAACTTTATATTTTAAGATATTGGGTGAGGAGTGAAATGCAGAGAGAATGAAACCCTTTTATCTCAGGTGACTGGTGAAATGATGAAACAGTGCTTTGATGAACTTTAAAAAATCTCAGAGAAAAGTATGTACCCCAGGGAAAGAAAAATAGTAATTAAAAAAATTATCCCAGGTTGTAAACCAACAACCTTTAATTAACAAGCCAAGTGTAACAATCTTTGTGTTATTTTATCATGTACATGTGGCTTTAGAATATATTAGAGACCATGGTAACCACTGACTCAGTTGAGGAGGTACTCCTGAATCATAGATAGAAATACTTTCCACATAATCTTTGTGTCATCCTCAAATGTGGACATATTTTTTTTCTAACCTCTAATCCAAGTCATTTATAAGTATGTTGAACTTTACAGGGCCCAGAATGGAGCCCTGCAGTATGCCCTCAACACTTCCATCCAGCTTGACAACAAGTGACTGACATACATTCATTAGGTACAATTGTTAAACCAGTATTTAATGGTAGTATAGTCCAGCCCACATTTTACCATCTTCTGTACTAGAACCTAACCCTAATCCTAACTATTTAGTAATCTGTTCTAGAGTTTTGTTTGGTTTTGACATTAAACAGCCTTGTAATTATCTGGGTCCTTTTCCCCCCCCTTTTCAAAGATCAGAACTACCCATGCACAACTCAAACAACTATTAGGCAAACTTGGATAATATTTGAAGCTTTGCTTAGACCTATACTCTCTTGCTTATTTTATCACTGGTAGTGAATTACTGTAAATGCCTGGTGAGTCAGAACTATATTGCAAAATGAGATATTGAAGGTATATGGAAAGTAATTTGGAGTCTTTCAGGGCTATGTTACAAGAGAGAAGGCTAGATCTGTGCAACTCCCCAAAATGGTTTAATTGTGAATGTGTGGCTGTCAAAAAGGGTTATTAGGCATATTCAGCAACCAGAAAGCAAATATCTCTGGAGTTCAGATAGACTGCTGAATGGATCCAAAAGGAACTATGAATTCTTTTGAAGAAACCTCTCTTCCCCTTCACTGGAGGTTTTCAAATATAAGCTGGATAGTCATCTAGTTGGGTGGTATAGTGAATCCTGCAAGGTGTTGGACTACATGACCTCTTAGGTTCCTTCCTCTATGATTCTATGAATTGTTACTTTTTAAAAAGCAATTATACTCAATCAGCTGTTGCCAAATGGGTATGGTTGTTTTTCTTTTTAAAAAAATGATGGATTCCTCCCTCTTTTGATATATCCATATGCAGGGCTATCTCAACTGACTTGCTATAGATGAAGTTCAGACACTGCAAATTCAGCTAGAGCAGCAACATTGTGGTTAATATCTTTCCCCAAAACTGAATTTCCATCTATAAATATTTTTCAAGCAACTGTTGTTAGGACACTTGGAAACCCACAGCACAATGTGGGTAAATTGTATGTTAAATATTTTAGATATTTCTTAACTAAAGAGAGATTGATTGTTCAAGAATGTCATTTTCAGTGGCACTTTTTTGACATAATGCTTTGGTGCTATGACCTTTATTTAACCCCCCCTTTTTTTTTTGCAATTTGGTGCCAGTTTCAGAGCCAGACACCAAATATATTCCTCTCTCTACACATACAATAACTTTTACATCCTTTTAAGTCACTTCTTTTTTTATTCATTTTATTGGTTTTTAATTAATAACAGAAAAAAGAAAAACAAAACAAAACAAATAATATTAAGATATATACACTACCAAGAAAAAGACCATAAAAAGTACAATACAAAAAGTGAAGATATTACAAAAGAAAAAAAACTTGTCATAGTGTATTTTTATAGTTACAAGTCTATATATACAGTATTTATCTAATGTAAATATTATTCAAATGCATATATATTTCTAATAAATTTATATGACTATCATGTATATTTATTATTATCGTTATTATTTTAACTTACTGTATTTTGTATAAATGAGTCCCATATTTCATTATACTTGTCCATATAAAATCTACAGGTCTATAGGCAATCTGCTTGTAAGTAGCAAGTACTTATTCAATCCATTGAATAAGTGGGGCCATACTTTTATCTTTCCAATGCTGCAATATCAGTCTTTTGGCCATAGTAAGGGCACAGAGAATCCATTTACATTGTCCAGATGTCAAATTCCATGTACTAGGTATATAGTTCAAAAAAATATTATCCTCTGAGAATTTTAGTTTTGTCACATTTATTTACTGTGTATAGTCCACTACTTTCTCCCAAAATTTAAGTATAGGACATTGTAAAAATATATGCTTTGAAGAGGCATTGTCCTTATTACATCTCCAACAAAATGCTGTTTTTGACAATCCTTTTCTATACAAACATTGTGGAGTCCAATAATTTTAAATATTATTTTTTGTTGTATAGGTTGTAGTTTAAGGTTCATTGGCACTCTTGCTATAGAAATTTAAGACATTCTCTAGTCACTTCTTCTTCCCATCTCATCCCCCAAATATCATTCCTGCACTGGGGAAGGCAATAGTCTGCCAAGAAAATGTCGCAAAAGCAGCATCCCCCCAAAGGGTCAGACATGACTCGGTGCTTGCACAGGGGACCTTTCACCTTTCACACTAATTATCACACTCTAGTAATATTTTCCTGTACAAACAGGATATGCTTATAAAAACTAAAAATAAGCTTATGTGGAATTTTTTTTAAAAGCTGAGATAACAACAAAAGTAATAGCCAAGCATACTCCTAATATTTTATTTGCAGTTTAGTACTGAGTTAAGCATTTGGAATTTGGAATTTTTATGGCTTATTTACATTATTTGCTGAACTGGTTCAAAGTAATGTTTTACCTTTCTTCCACCACTGTCCAAGGGCAGTACCAAAAAGCCCTTTTGGTAGGGTTTTTGGAAGGAAGTCTAGGACTGAGGCCCTGGGAACAGAGGTGATCGAGGTAGGGGAAGGAACAGCAATGGGGACAGCAAAGCTCCTGCCAACATAATTTTTTGCAGTTCAGCAGTAGGTAAAGGTCTTGAGACAATAAAATCCAAACCCCAAAAGCTGTGGTTCTAAGGAAATGCCCTGTGTTGGCAGAATGCTTAGCGGACATTTTGTGACATTTTTTTCTTTCCACAATTTCTTATACTGTAGTCTATAAGTCTTGAGCGCTTATACTGAGTTAGAAACAAGGTTACAAGTCTCATCTTCTTCTGATAAAGCTACGTGAATGAATTGTTTTGTAACAAGATGTAAATGAAAAGGACAAATATGTTAATATTTTATGATCAGCGAGCTAAATTCTAAATTGTATATATGCATGTTTGAAGTTGGCATAGCAACACCAAGTTTGTGCCTGACAATTGTTTTCACACTTAGATATGAAAAGTTGTGCTGATTTTTTTTTTAAATGTTTCAGGGATGCTGCTGGAATCTCCTTGAAACTGAATATTGTTACTGTTGGTTTACTGGTGATTCTTCTCTCAGCCACTGAGCCAAGTAATATTATTTTCATTTCTTTTCTGATACTCACTTTTCCCCCTATGACTACAGTTAGCAAATACAAATTGGCTTGGGACATGCTTGCAGGATGTGCAGAGAATGTTCATATGCTTATTTAATGCTTTAAAATCAGAAGTGTGGAAATTAAAGTAATGTCTGATTTTTAATTTGACTATTGTTGAAATTTGTAAGTCACATTCCAAACATTTGCAGGTAGTACACTTAATGCTTTAAGGCCACCTAGTGAAAATGGGAAAAAAAAGAGTGTTTCTCCACAGAATCTGGATGACAGTGGGCACAAATTTGGGAGGAAAGCCTACCAGTGGCATTTTGCTTGCTTGAACATAAAATAGAACCTTTGGTGCTTGCTTTATCTTTCATGCACAGTTCTCCCTGTTTTCTTGAAAGTAGTCAGGTTTTGGACCAAAGTGCTATGAAAAGAAATGTTTAGAACTCTAAATCGTTTAAGTTATGGCATCTTTTATTGATTAAATTTCAGTTTATCTCCATAGGGGTCAAGGCAATGTATGTACCTTTTCAAAGTTTTCCTCAGAAGACATCCTGTGAGGTAGGCTGGGCTGAGAGAAACTAGACCAAAGCCATCAGTAAATGTCAGCTCCACTAGCTAGACCAGACTAGGAAATCAACTCCACAGGAAGGCTAAATCTACTGTTATTGAGAGTGACTATAATAACAGAACCTTGCAAATCTCATTGCTGTACCTCCCTCTTCACTCCTGTGAATTGAGGAGGCATCTGTCTGAGCCTTTTCCAAATATTATTTGGACATTCTGGACTTTAAAAATGTTTTACCCTCTGTTGCCTTGACAAAGGAGCTTGCATATCTTCATCAAGGTCATCTTCCTTATTCTCTACACTACACTTCCATAGCAGAGGTTAGTTTGAAGATGGGTCCTAATCCAAACTTTAACCTCTATACGACATGGTTCTTTGGCGTGAAACATTCACTTGTGGAAAAACAAAGGCAGTGAAATATGCATGTTTATGCTATGTAAAGCTTTCAAAAGAGATATTTCACAAGTGCCTTTTTCAAATGAAACTTCCAACTCTCTCCACATGCATGTCCATGCAATTACCACTCAGGCTAAATCTAATACTGTATTGCAATTTATTCAGTGTGAGCTACCAATGGTATGTATTTCCAGACCATATGGGAAACAGGATTTTTCCATTGGCTTCCTCAAGTTCATTTGGACGTTTTTGAGGAAAAAAATAGGCCATTTTATCTTGGTGCAGCAACTATTTGTACTATCATGATTTTGTAGTCTCTGTATGTATCAGTTGAGGCTTGACTGAAATAAAATTTGGAAACTGAACAATATCCTTCTTGGTAGGAATGTAAGTACATAGAACAATACCAATCAAATATACAGTACCATGAGTCCTTTTAAAGACATTGTGATGACTGGAACAGTCATGCATTCATTCAATTATGACTCATAAGCTTCTGCTTATAAATCTGTTTAATGAAGCGTAGCATTCAGTACAAAGAAGAAGTTGCAAATGAAATTTCTTGCTCATTCTACAATTTAAAATCACAGTAACTTCAAATTCCCCCCCACTGCCCACTAAGGTATGTGCCCCTCCTTCTCGTGCCAGCAGATGTCTATAACCGTTCCTCGCAGATGACCTTGGTGCAAGGTGCAGCCAGCCCAAACAAGATGATTCCCACTCGAACCATGCTCCCCTTCCTGCTGTGAATTATGACTCACAAGCTGACATGGGTTAGATCACAATGGATGCGAGTTCGATAAGGTGTTCTGGAAACATTTGATCAAGGAGCATGACAGACATACACAAAGTGCAGACCAATATTGTGTCCTCTCTTAGTTCAAAGAGATATACTTTGTTTGCTTGAAACTTTGTAGCAAACAGGCCAAATGATTTTTGGGTTCATCATGGTGCTGAACTCTTTTTTTTTTTTTTACAAAGTTACCAGGATAGTTAACAATTGTTGACTTATATTGCAGCTTAATGACAGACCCCTGCAATTACAATTCAAATATAGGTAGTCCTCATTTAACAACCATTTGTTCAGTGACCATTGAAAGTTACAGTGGCGCTGAACAAATAGTATTTACACCATGTCCCTGAAGTTACAGCCATTGCAGTGCCCTCGCAGTCATGTGACCAAAATTCAGGCACTTGGCAGCCTGCCCATACTTATAACCACAGGGGCACTTAAACTCCTCCGCCTGCCTATTTGCCCCCCATCTTTACCCTTTTGGCTGCCCTGCATTCTTGGCGGCAACAGCAGCACTGGGGATGAAGTAGAGGCCTGGGGCCTTCAGCAGTCTCAGCTGGCTGCCACTGCCCCCAGGCTTCTACTTCAGTCCCAGTGCTGCTGCCACCGAGGAGTGCCACCTCAGGTTCTGAGCTGCAGCCAGCCACCCCAGTAGTACAGTGCGAAACCCCAGCTGCCCACTGCCCTGTGCTCCAGAGGCCCTGCCGTACCCAGCTGGCCTTTGCCATCATCATCCTGCTGCTGACAAGGCATGCCAGGCCTGGCCCTATGCAAGGCAGTTGCTGGCTGCACCAGGCCTTCTTCCCAAGGCCACTCGTGCCATTCTCCAAATAGTGTGTGCCATTCTCGTCATGCTTCAGAAGCTTCTGCGGCCTTCTGAAAATCTCATGAGAAGGCCGCACCCACCATTCTGCAAAATTGTGTGTGCCCTTCTTGCCATGCTTCAGACAGCCTTAAAAGCTTTCCAAAGGCTTTTCAAAGCATTGGGAGGAGTGCTGCTGCACAGGGCAGCCAAAAAGGCAGAGATGGGGGGGGGGGGGGACACAGGCAGGCAGGGAGAGTTGAAGAAGAGGCAATCCTCCCATGCCTGAACCTTACCAAGGCTTATTGCTGGGAGGTTGAAGCCGGGAATGGCTTGGATCAGAGTGGGTCCTCACCTAACGACCAATGGGATTTGATCAACAACTGGTCACATGATATCACACTTTACAACCGCATCATTAGAGATGGAAATTCCAGTCCCAATTACTGTTGTAACTCAAGGACTACCTGTATAGCAAATACAGATAGAGCTAAACCACCACAGCTTTCATGGTTCACTATTCTATTAAGGTTGTGCAAATTTTTGAATGAGTTTTTGGAGAGCAGCCTTGTCACGTTGCTAGAGGAAAAAAGGATTCTGCATATGAGCTAAACAGATTGCCAGAAGAGTCAGTCAGCATTAAGCAAAGAGCCTTGATGAAGAGCAGTGTTTTGCCCTGCTGGCCCCAGAAGCATTCTTAATAACCAAACATGCTTTATTTGGCAATTTGCTAGGAAAAACAATAAAAAGTAAGCTAAGGTGATAAAATGTTATTAACAGGGAGGATAAGAAGGTTAAGGCTAGGAAATGCCTGTCTCCCTGAACTTCCCCACTAATAGTCTTAATAAGAAGAATGGATGTTTGCAAATTTTCTTAAAGAGCTGTTCATTTTTGAGTGGGCACTTCTAAAATTTTAGGTGAGTTGCCGGCCTTGGCTCACTATTACAGTATACTATTGCTACCTTGGACTTGAATCAGACAGCAGCTAATCACCTCTGATTAGTCAAGAGCTCCATAGCAAACAAGTGTGCTTACTTCAAATCTCCCCACCTCCCAAAGCTACTTTATGATAAGAAGCCATTTTTCCTGTCTTGTTTGTAAGAGAATCAGGAGTCAGAAAGAACGAGCTGTTGGAAGTCAATTCCAAAGTCTTTCTTATAGCCTCTGACTGTCTCTTAGTGAGAGTTTTGGCACTTCCTTAAAAATTCAGACTCTCACCTTTGAAGAATTTGCTGGGTTCCAACATCATTACAAGGCATAATGTGGTTTACTGGCTTTTAGTTTTCCGTGTAGTTTATAACCAATGATTTTTAAGTTAGTGGGTTGCGTGAACCTAACAACTTGTGGTTTATCCAATAAATGATTAAGCAAATTATAGTTTAGTGCAATGTGCAGCTCTGATCAATGTGATTTACTAAAACTAGACTATGCTCTTTCCAGGTTTAGAGGCAAAATGCCAATGAGCACTGGCTGCAGAAAGCAGCATTAAGGGAAAGTTTTTGGGTTCAAACCCTGATTAAATATATCTGGTTGGTCACCATAGGAACAGAAGGATGGTTTGTGTTTGATCTGATCCAGCAAGATTCTTGTATATGGGTAGTGCAGGAAAAGTGGGGAAGTAATGCATTCTGATGCCATTTTCTATGTTTTGACCGCTTAATTTTTATTTTTTTACTTTATTTTAGGACAAACTGGATATAGCCCTGAATAAAATGACGACGTTCACTGTAGGAAAATCATCCCATAACAAAAATGGTAATATATTTCCTCTTTCAGTTTGCTTCAGTTGCATTGATTAATCACAGACAAAGAGGAAATATTAACTACTCAAACCGAAATGCCTTTCAATGATATGCAAGGGGTGTGGGTGTGCGTATGTGTGTGTGTGTAGAGGACAGATTGGTGCCTTCCTGTATTAAGGATGAACCATGCAGTTTCATTGCAACTGCATTGATTAAACTTCTTTCATCACTTGTTAAGCTATAGAAGTTATCTTAGCAACATGCTTTAACTAGTTGTTAAACACAGTTAAACTAGTTGTGTTTAACTAGCAGTTTGATTTTAAGTCAACTATCCTGAGACTTTGCTTGCATTGGTGCAAGCAAGTCAGGGTTCAAGCCTACATATGCTAACTAGGGAGGAAGCCTAATTAAAAATTATAAAAGTTGATAATTGTTAATAATAATCTTAATAATGTTAATAATTAACTAATAATAATGTTAATAATAAAAACAATAATGTTAATGATGTTAATTGTTAATAGGACTGTACTGTCAGTAACTGCCAGAAGCATCAGTCTAACTTACAAGAAAATCATTTTTTTAAAAAAAATGTTAACTAATTATAAGCTTCCGGACAACAGCAGAAGTGCACATAGCTGTCTGTATAATGGAAAAATATATCTTGGAGACATTTCAAATAATGTATCTGATGTACTTTGGCTACACTCTTGCACAATCTAATTTGGAAGTATGCAAAAAATTAGAATTCAGAAGGATTTACTCCTAAGTAAAAAAAAAAGTTGCACTTTTATAAGAGTTTGAGAAGAAAACAATGAAGAAACAAATATATTGAAAACTAGTACCTGGCTGACCTTTTCTACATTTGGAAGCTAAGCAGCCAAGCTAAGCAAATATTTTAAGTTAGTATTTGGATGGGTGGCTAACCAGGTCTGTAGGCTAGACCAGGAAGCTAAAAAACATTCTGGAAGAAGGCACAGGTTATGGACTGAGGCTTGGCATTCTGTCCAAAGACTCATATTCAGATATAGCCGCATGTCATTTGGCAACTTGAAAGTTAAGCCCTCCATCCCAAGTATCCTCCTACACCCACCCATTCTTTCCACACCACACAATTGATGTTTTTCCCACCAGCAGGTGATGTTGAGTGGAGCAGGAACAAAACCAGAGGAATTCACAAATGCTTTCCTTAACTTGTAAAAACTGTAAACTTTAAAACTGTAAAAAACAGCACCATTTGCCAGCCTCATTCCTAAGATAGAATTGAGCTTGGCAGTTGGGGCAGCAAAACTTAAGTTAGCATACTTTTCTGCCAACTTGGAGACTGGAGGATAGCATGTTAATGCCACCATGAGGAAGAATCCTGTATGCCAGACAATGTGGGGAAGAAGTTTGGAGAGTAAGATGATGATAGTAGTGGTAATAATATATGGGCTGTGGACCAAGATGGTTTCTGAGGCTTGCATATGGCTCATGAGCCACAGGCTGCCCCACAGATACTCTAAATCCTTCTTAAGAGATACTCTTTATTTTTACTTGTATTGCTTATTAAAATATACCTGGAAACAAATGCTATATTTTTAACTATATTAACTATATTTCCTTAACTGTATTAAGGGTAAGACCCTCAAGTGCCAATTGGAAGAGAAATAATTGCTCACTAAGTTCTTAGTTCAGTCTTAGCTATTTATACTTCACTGTAATCTAAGTTGTTTTGAACTCAACGGGATATACTTCTTCGAAGCCAGATATAGGCTTGCAGTGTAATTGTTTCTGAATTAATGTAATGGTTTGTCATGTTAGCTGTACCCTGATTCTAATTTTTGAGATTTATTTGGGGAGATGAATTAGTAGCTTTCCAAGTTCCACACCTGTCCTTAGCTGCATGTATAAGATCAGCTAAACGAAACAATTACTATTTTAGATTGAAATTTTATTAGACACAATAAGACATTACAAAGTAATATAGAATTAGTAATGCTAATTGAGAGCCTCGTGTGGTGCGGAGTGGTAGGCGGCAGTATTGCAACCAAAACTCTCCCCACTGCCCGAGTTCAATCCCAGCGGAAGCTGGATTCTCGGGTAGCTGGCTCAGGTCAACTCAGCCTTCCATCCTTCCGAGGTCAGTAAAATGAGTACCCAGCTTGCTAGGGAAGGTGACGACTGGGGAAGGCAATGGCAAACCACCCCGCTATAGTCTGCCAAGAAAACATCACGAAAGTGGCGTCCCCCCAAAGGGTCAGACATGACTCGGTGCTTGCAGAGGGGACCTGTCACCATCATATGATGGGTTTATTGGACCTGACCATCATACTTTTTTGTAAAAAGTAACAAAAGTGGTTCTTTCCACTTCAGATTGCCTGAATCCAGTGAAGGCTTAAACAGAAGCAATAAATAAAACAATTGAGAGACTCCAACTTCAAAATAGACCACATTAAAGGCCAATTAAAACAGAAAGTCCTGAGGATTGACTGAAGGGACCCAGCTAGATCTCATAGGGCAACTAAACTCTGGTGTACCAGAGAATTGATTACATTATACTGTTTCATATACTGTTGGTATACTTACAGATATTAAGAATGCCTCCCTTGCAATGAAGAGCAGACAGCAAGTTATTAATGAGGTCAACAAGCGAAGAACCCTTTTGCAAGATAATAGCTGGATAAAGAAAAGACCTGAAGAGGAAAGGTAAGGAAAGAATCCATTGGCTTTTTCGCATGGTCAGGCCTTGCAACTTTTTCTGGAATTCTTATGTAAATCCACGGAAGTGATTGACTTGTTTTCATTATTTAAAGTCTGTTGAATTTTATCAGCTTAGTTTTCCAGACAGATATTTTCCAGGTGGATATTTACAACTTGTAATTTACATACCTGAAGCCATGCCCCCACTTGCATTTATTCATTGCACAAACATAGCCTAGCAATCTCTTCTTTTTCTGCTGTGTTCCCATGAAGCTGTCTTTTTCTTGTCCTGAGTCCATGACGGAATCAGTTGTGAGTCCTACCCTTAGCTTACCTTCATAGCTTACTGCTGTTAAAGCAATATTCTTCTCCCTATTCTGACACTTTCCAAGAGCATCCTCAAAGTGTATAGAATCTGTTAGGCCTTCTCTCCCATTACCTTGGAGAGAAGTCATGGGATTGGACTAAGTGACTGAGCGCAGAGGCAGGAGAGGCAGCATAAGAATTAAGAAGGGGGACAATCAATATCATGTCACTATTGTTTTCTGCTGACTGTAAATTGAATAGAGAACTATCTATCTATCTATCTATCTATCTATCTATCTATCTATCTATCTATCTATCTATCTCTATTTATTTTATAGCTGCTCAGCTCACTTTTATGTGACTCTAGGCAGCTTACAATAAAACAAAATACCTAAAATACACAGTATAAAAAACAAATAAAAATAAAACACATAACAGGCAGATGTAATCTAACCAATTATCCACATGACCAGGAGATGAGCTCTATCCCACGCCCAGGGACCCAGGCTTGGGCACAAAGCCATCAAGGCCTTATCAAAGGCCAACAGAGACAGGGCCAACCTTATCTCAGGAGGGATGATGTTCCAAAGGGCAGATGCCATGGCAGAAAAGGCTCTCATTCTGGGCTCCACCAGCTGACAGCTGACACTCCCTAGCCACCAATACCTGGAGCATGCCCTTCCTGCCAGATCAGGTAGGATGGGTAGAAACAATTGGGGAGATACGATCCCATAAGTAATATAACTCGTTAATAGAGAAGGCTTTGAAGGGCTAAAGGTAAAAAGTGGTTGATCACTTTGTGGTTCATTGTGAACCAGTGCAGCAAGTTGATGGTTCAATGTACTGTGCAAATTGGATTTATTCAGTTCATACAGGGATTAGCATGTTGTGCAAATGGAGCCATGGTGATCTGCCACATAGAAATAGAAGGGAAAAGAAGATGAGTGGTTTAAATTAAATTATAAGCAGCTTAAGGGATGGAATATTTAGTACTGCTTTATAGAGTTTTTTCTGTATAGTGTCTTGCAAATCTTTAAAACTTCATAACTTCACTCCAGATGGCACAATACTTATGACAAATAATTAAAGAAGAGTTTTGAAATTGATCTATTTGCTTTCCTGTATTAGTTACCTGTGATATACAAATGATCTAACAAAAAATTGTTAATTTAATTTGGCGGTTTTCATAGTTTGTTCCAATGAAACTTTGAGTATCTTAGAAATTTAAGGTTTAATGTTTCTTCATGTAAAAAAACAACTTAACCCAAAATCAAACTAATCAAAAGTTAGGAATCTTCATTTCTGATGCAATGTGAAATCTGGTGTGCATGCAGTGTTTAGGATATGCAGGGGTTCTCCATAAGACTAGGTCCCAAGGCTTCTTTGAAGATTAAAGTTTGAAAACATTTTATATAACTGAATAAATCAAGTGTAAAAGCTTAAGAAATCAAATGGTGAGAGTGGTCTAGTTCAAGATTCAACAAAAGCTAGTGGCATAAGTATATGAGTCTTATATCCATTTGGGATTTTCCCTTTCCTACTTCTTGATATAGCAGGTTGCCAAGAAATGGATAGGTCATTTTTACTAAAAATTTGAATTGCTTCTTTGGAAAAGATGCATGAGATTATAGTAAATTTTATTAAGTTTCAAAGAGAATAACAATACAACAACTACAATAAAACAAAAAAGGGAAAAAAAGAAAAAAAACTTAAAAAGTGCAGAAACACAAAAGAAGAAAAAAAAATTAAATTTACAGGAAGATGTAGAAAGCCTCTCTTGGGGTATATATACTTAAAAAAACTAACAAATGGGTGATTAAGAAATGGGGTGGCCGGTCTTAGTGTCCCTTTAAGGCTATAGCATGGCTTGGAAATGGTGACGTCCCCACCTCCCGGGGGGTGCTCTTACTGTTGACCATGAAAAGCTGTTTGTGATCTCTTGGCTGCAAGCCACCGTTCTGGAGGACAAATGGGATAATTCCAAGTATTCTCCTTGATCTGGAGAACATTTCCGGGTTTCAGGAAAGCCTGCCTGAGCCTGAAAAATGCCGCCGCGCTGTCCACTCCACCCACCAAAACAGCAGGCACACCCTTTCAGTCCACCATTCCCACCAGAAGCCCCGGAAACAATGCATGAAATTAGATTGAGAGCCACCTGAGAGATTGAAAGCCATAGGCCATCCTAGAACCACAAGTTTCTCGACTCTGGATTTAAAGTGCTGGCTTCATTTGCACATTATGAAGATCCAAGGTTTATTGGGATAGAGTTGAGTTGCAATGAGCTTGGGGTTTGGATGCTTGCCATTTTCTCCTCTTACTTTAGTCCACTTAAAAATAACTAAATGTATTGTGTTACTCAGATTTTGCAGATTAAACATAGTTTAAAAAATCCAGCTTCCTAAGGTATTGTTGCTATGATGTCCAGTCAGATTTACTGCATTTAAATAAGGGTGATATCTAATTCTTTGTTTATTACAGCACCAGTGAAAACTATGGCAGAGTGGTTCTTAATCAGTACAAATCACAAGATAGCTTGCACAGGTACAGTATAATTTTAACATATGTACTCTTTCTCATGCACATTTCAACTGTTGCATATATATGTTGCAGTTCTTTGTTCTGTTTAATAATTTGTAGTAAGAACCTGCTTTATTAATTGAGCAAAGTCAGGCCTTTGGTTTAATTCAAATGCTGGCATTTTCTGTTACTTGATGCAGTAATTTCTTCATTATTTAAAACAATCATGAAATCTGACATACACACTAATTCATGATATGAGAGATCTTGATAGTCATCTGTATAATTAGTTTAATTAATAATAATTGCACTATTTAATTTTTAAAATGAGGTTGATCCACCAATCTGTTTTTAGAAGATTTTTCAAGGGGAAAAATGAGCAATGAATTTGCAATAAATGGTATCTCCTTTTATTATGGGTGCATGTAAGATAGTAAGAAATAGTGCTCCATATCTCTTGAACAGTTTATTCATTAAATTTAGATCAGGTGTTGCTGGTCTGAATACATTTAAATATATTACGGCTTCCATATCAGGGCTGCAAACATTTGGATGGCCCACAGAAGACAACTCATATCAGGAAACTTGAATTCCTTGTTTCCATTTCTGGCCATCCAGGAAATGACTTTTGCCACTCAAATACAGTAACCAAAATGGAAAGTGATTTTATCTTTGTTTTGTTTTCTCATATAATAGATAATCAAAATGTGGAAAGAAGTTATTTTATTTATTTTATGGATGCAAGTATTAGTTATATGGCTATTTATGTATAAGTAGATACAAGCAATTCTCGTTATTTGTGATAGTTACATTCTGTAAAAATGCCGCAGATAACGAATTAGTGAATGCTGGAACCTCAGCTGGGAACATGTGCATTGGGTGATTCCAATGTTTTGCCGCTCAGCATGTCTGAAAATAAGCATGACAGCACTGCGAGGACCGATTTTGCCATTGCAAATACATTTTTGCAAATAAAGAAACCCACAAATACAGAACCTGTGAATAACAAGGATTGCCTGTACTAGTTAAATTAAGCTGAAGAATATAGCTGTTTAAAAATATATTTACACTGATCAAGGATTGGTAAAGGCCTTTCTTAGGCATTACCTCATGGTGATAAGAGTGGCAAAACGTAATTTTTGTGCCCTTATTGTGTCTGCTGGCGGCCTTGTTTAAGGTGATCCAGTCCCTCCTGGTTAAGGAAGGTTTGGGGAAACACTTATGGGGCTGCTGTGAGGATTATTCTAGGCATCTGTTGGATGAAGTCACTTGGATGCTTTAGACATTTTAATTTAGGCCAACTTCTTTAAAACAAAAACTAGTTTATACCTAATGTGAAAGCTAACTTTGATTTTTAGGATTCCTAGCAGAAGTGATGCTGATGAAGCAACTAGCCCACTTACCTTAGATAGCAAGATAAATAAGAGGTATGAATGAACTGGAGATGCACTGGGTTTGGCAGAGAATTGTAACTTTTCTGAAACTGATCTTCTAAATTTAGTTACAGCTTGTTTGACTTCCTCAGATCTGGATAAATTTTATGAGTTTTATCAGAAAAATAGTTAACATTTTTTTTAAAAATCTGGTTTGTTAAGTAGGTATGGCCCAGTGACTTTTATGCTAACATACAACTTAAAAAAAAAATCTGTTCAATTATGTCCAATTCTCAGAGACTCCCTGGACAGTATCTATCTTCTCAAAACGTGTGAGCATGCCTATGTGATCTGATCCCTAAAGGAAGTTCCTCTAAGCAGCCATGTAGAATATTCCTTTGGTATAAGCTTGCTTATCTGGGACTGCAAAAGTGGGTGCAGGACAGATGAGGAATGTGTAATCAAACATTTTGAAAGACGCTATTTGTACCTGAGTTGTGTAAAACCTAATGTGTTTGAATCATGCAGAGTCTTGACCGGAAGGAGTCAGAATCACATTCTCATTTAGTTATGAAATTACGTGAGTGGTCTTGGCAGCCAGTCTTAGTATAACAAGCACATAGAGTTGTAAATATATACATATAAATTGCCCTAATGGAAGTCCATTATAAATATTCCATGAGATTTAGACAATTTGTAATTGTAACTAAATGGTCACTGAAATATCTTTAATTCCATTGGTTTTGTTTCATCTTTAAAGGAGCCAAAACATAAACGCTATTGGTGATAAAAATGAGGGGTAAGTCTCAGAAGTCTATTTTACACCATTTATTTCTCAATCAAATATTCTCTTTATTTCTCTCTTTCACTTGGTTCCAATAGGATGGGACTAAAGGTAAGAGTCACACAGAAATGGATTTATATAAGGCACATATGCTATAAATGTACAAATATAAAACAAGACACAGTACTTATTAATACATGACAATACCATATTAACCATTCCAGCAGAATCACTTTTGTCAAAAACTAAAGTTACCTTAATTGTAAGTTAAGATTAATAGATCACTTAGTAAGGTTTCATGTCATTTATGCTTTGAATATCAAACTCATTTTCATAGAATTGGAGTTCAGAGGGGCCGTTATCACTTCAAACTTCGTGCAGGAATCCAAATTAAAAGCTCCCCAGTGGAGCTTGAACACATCTGATGAACTGGAGCCCACTGCCACCATGGTCATGGGCTCCACTGTTGAACTGTTTTTCCTGTTGGCAAATCTTTTTCTAACATTCAATCAGAATCTATTCCATGCCAACGCAGCTCCCATAGTATTGTGTTATATGACAATATAGGGTGATCCCAGTTAATGGGCTGCTGCATTTTGTACCAGTTGCAGCTTCTGATCAGTTTAGGTAGGGCAATTCTCTGTAGAGTGCATTGCAGTTGGATGCATCTGTGGTGCAGGATCAAAAACCTCAAGACTGTGACAACCATGTGATTGAAGCACTGTCTCTTTTTTTTACATATGCCAGTGCCTCCTTCCCTTGAGAGTCAGAACAATATAAGAAGAATTAATTATAAAGTAAACTTTCAAAAATAAGGATAAAACTTCCTTGCAGTTTTCTATGAAAACAACCACTATTGGAGAAAATAATCCTACAGTACTGCTAAAATACAGTACTGGCAGAATCTTAGAAATTGTATCTCATAAGATGGTATAAAGGACAGTTCAGATTGCTGGAAGATCATGTCAAAAAACTCACCATATGAATAGACCCTGAAAACTAGAGACAACAATTCCAACCAGAAGAACCTTTGAGGCATTAAAGCATTTCACTATTCGGTATGCTTTAAAATAAAGCATAAAATCTTGGGGGAAGGTTTTAGCCAAATGGTTCTCTGTATCTGCCCAAACAACAATTCACAGAATCCAAAATCCTCTTCCTGATTTGAATTTAGCTTTTTTTTTGGGGGGGGAGGGAGATCCAGGCTTCTTCTTAAGAGCCCCTCTTGTCTTCAGGCTCCCCTCCTTTTCTCTTTCAATTCATCCTAAAACCAACGGCTTTTCCCCCCAAAGATGGAGGCACTGAGGGTATTCCCTTTTGCCTTACCTGGGACCAATTAGACTGGGCTCCCTTACTCACCTACAAGTTCCCAGCCATGGCTTACATGCTTAAATAAAGAGGTTGATTTCATGTCTGGGAATCAGTCATCCATCTTGTGATGGTGCAAGGAAGGCAAGATCCATTAGCAGAGACAGTAAACAACCTCTCAGTCCTGGGAAACGTGGAACCATGAGAAAGAGCCTCGAAATAAAGCTGCCTTGATTCTGTATGGTATAAGTGGGGGCAGAGGAGACTGGCAGCCTTTCCGAATTCTGTTGTTACGCCTTACAACAACAGTTCCAGTACTTGCAGTGTCTGTTTCCTTATCTGACCTACCTCAAAGGGCTTACAGATGGCTGAAGTGGGCACAAATGGTGCTTACTTCAGGGCCATCTGTAGAGAAGGATGACACAAAAATAGTTTAAAACTGACACAAGGCAAGCTCCATCCCTTTTTTTTATGTGTGTCATGATATTGTCCATGCATACAAAAGATGTGGATCTTATGTGACTCTTACTTTGAGTAAAGTCTAGTGGCTGCCTCTGGAAGAGGGCTTGCCTATTCACTACACATGGTCACTTTTCTACAAATTTCCTGCTCTTCCCTTTTTCCAGTTGAATCTTCTTATTAGAAAAACCGATAGATATTCCCTTTGTGCCTTTCTCCACCCTCTGAAGATGGAAATTATCATCAAGAAAAGTCAGTGATTTTTGGGAAGGACCATGCTTGGTAGTGTTTGTCTTGCAAATTGCTTGTAAAGTAAAAAGGTAGGGAAGGTAGAATCACAACCATAGTTTGTAGAATGCAGCTATTAGAGACTGGTGGTGCTTCTGCTTTGCTTCTTTTATTAGCTAAATTTCAGAGTATATTGAAACTAACCCTAACCTTTGCTTTTGTTTCAAATTTGCAGGTACCAAGACCTGGATGACCTCATCAAAGTGGATCGTACATCTAAATGGCAAGACGAGGGGTAAATCTTCAAGTCAGATCAGCATCTAGATTGCATTTAATCTAATTTTGAAAAGAAGATTACTTTGATTTTCCTTCTTCATTGTCACCCTGCCCCAAAAACCATGTGAATCTAATAATTGACAAAAAGGCAGTAGTTATACTTCCGTGTTTCCTTATTGAATTTTAATGCATATATATGCGTATCTTTTTCCTTCCAAATATTATGTAGCTACACTATTCATATACATTATTTGTTAAGTTTATTCCTTGTCTTTTTTTAAATAATGCCAGTGTTGCTAATAAAAGCAAGTTGCAGATAGAATCCAGAATTTTAATTCAGATGTTAAAACAAATACAGTAGACTCTCAGTTAACCGACACCCATGTGGATTGGTAGATGCTGGATAAATGTAGTTTCTGGTTGCTTGAGAGTTACTGTTACACCCTAATTGTAATGACCAGCCCACTTGAGCATTCACTCAATGACAGTCTAGAGACTTGTGCTCAATTAACTGTTTAATTAAACGAAGCGTTCTGATACAAGGAAAAAGTTGTGAATGCCCTTTTCCCATGCAGTCTGCAGTTTAAAATCACAAACCTCTATTTTCCCCTCCCCCACTCCCTGCCTAGGTATGTACCCCTCCTGGTACCAGCAGATGGCTAGAACGGTTACTGCCCACTGACCTTGGCAAGGGCCATCTAACCCAAACAATATATTTCACACTCCAATCTCATTCCCCCTTCCTGCTGGCAACTCACAGTCTGCTGACACGGGTTTCTGGATATCTTCAAAATGGCAGCGTGTTCGATCAAATGTTAGATTGACATTTGAGCAAGGAGTCTGACTCTAATACTGGTTGCTTGAGTTCCAGTTAACTGAGAGTCTACTGTATATTAAAAGGAATTAAAGCACATCAATAATTCCATCTGCTTGAAATCTTTCTACTGGTTTTGTTTCATATTTAAACAAGCTGCGACCTGGACAGTCCCACTGCAGTCAGAGATAACAGTGAGGAGGGGTAAGACTCTGTTCAGTTTCTGGTATAGGCCTTTCCTTACTACTAATGTATACTGCTTTCCACCATCCTTTAGGCTGCAGAAAAGTATATAGGTAGTCCTTGGATAATGGCAGTAATTAGGACTGGAATTTCAACCACTAAGTGATGCAGTCATAAAGTGCGATGTCACGTGACTGCAACAGCAGCCCTGTTGCCATCATTAAGCAAGAATTGCAGGTTGTTAAGCGAGGACCTCCTTGCAACTTCCTGCTGGCTTCCAACAAGCAAAGTCAGTGGGGAAGCCAGCAGGAAGTTGCAAGTCCTAGGTGGCTCACAAGCAGGCTGGTAGGCAGGTAAGTGGCTGCTGCCAGGTGGGGGAAGGTATGCAAAGGTGTGTGGGTAGCCAGTGTGGTATGAATGTGGTGAGGCTGGGGGTGGCTGCTGCAGGGTGCGGGAGGTCATGCAAGGGGCTGGCGCGGCACGAGCTCTGTGGGGCTGGAGGTCGCTGCTGCAGAGTGTGTGAGGGCACAGCACAGCATGAGTGCGGCAGAGCTGGGGTGGCTGCTGCAGGGTACAGGAGGATGCGTGAGGGGCCAGCGTGGCATGAGGGTGGTGTCTGAATCTGGCTGCTGCCAGGTGCAGGAGACTTAACAGAGCAACTTGCAACCTTTCCTGCTGGCTTCTCCGTTGACTTTTTTTGTTGGAAGCTCGGAGGGAAGGTTGCAAACAGTGATCACGTGACCAGCTCTCATAAACGCGAGCCGGTTGCCAAGCGCCCAGATCCCAGTCACATGATGGGAAGGTGCTGGGACAGCCAGAACTTTGAGGACCAGTCATATGTACTACTTGTTCAGTGCCATTGTAACTTCAAACAGTAACTGAATGAGTGGTTGTTAAACAAGGTCTACGTATAGTGGCATTAAATTTGCTGTCTCCATGCTGAACACTATCTTGGTTTTAATGCCTGTTTCAAGGCACTGCCAGTCACTAACAGAATTTATATGCCTTAAGACTGTACTTGGATGGTGTCAGAAGTAGAGGGTAAAGACTTTTTCAATACTGGTACAGCTAAGAATGACTTAAGTCAGCCTCCCTTCCTCCCTCATGGCCTGGAGACAAAGGCAAGTTGGCAGAATGAAGCTGGGCTAGGGCATGTGTGTGTCATGCTTAGGTGTAAGTGGGGACTGGGCCTTAGAAGGAAAACATTAGGTTTCAAGACAAACACAGATACTACAATAATATCAATGTTCCCCTATTGTACTTCTCAGTTCCCAGAAGCCATAGCCTGAAAATTACATTACAAAACAAGCTCACTCACCATACATAGAATGGAAAGATACAATATAAATATAATATTTCCATGCTTTTGCAGAAGAGTCCAGTTCTAACACAGTTCTAACATTTTTAGAATTAATTATCCAAAGTCATACTAGCAATAGGAGGGTGATACTAGTAACTGATATTGGATCTCTCCCTGAGTTAGTCAAAATGCACTGCATGTTAATATAGTATTTATATTATTTATTTTATTTTACTTTATTTTATTTATTTTATATTATTATATTAATATTTGCTTGATTTCATCTTGGCAGACATCAGGACCTGAATGACCTCATCAAAGTGGATCATACATCTAACAAGCATGGCAAAATGTAAGTTTTGCAGTCAGATTAGACATTTATGTTGTGTTCTTAATCTAATTTGAAAAAAGTATAACTTACTGTTGTTCCTTCCCTTAAAAAAGCCATTGTATTGGTAATATGGTGGGAATTGCTTTATTTACTGAACTTGTTCCTCTGTGAACTGTTCCACAGTTGCCTGTTGAAAGTTTAATACATTCATAACCTCTTTTCTACTCAGTACCATGCAGCTGTATTGTTTAATCATTCATCTATTTGTCAAATTTATATCACATCCCATAAAAAAGAATATTCTGGTTGACTAAGAATAAAAAATGCTGATTAAAAAAAGCAATAGTGAAATAAATACTAAAACAAAACAAATATATGAAATACATCATTGATTCTGGCTTCTTTCACTGATTTTTTTTGCTTCTAAAGAAGCAGTGACCTGCTTCATTGCAATCAAAACTAAAACTGTTGAGGGGTGAGTTTCTGTTTCATATTGAATTGAGAAGGGGGTCTCTATTTCATGCACAGTTTATTGGGGTTCAATCTGATCCAAATAATCACTTTTTTTTAGAACATTGCTCTGAATCAGTGTTTTGAATCAGTTTGGAAAATCTAGTCAATTTGAAGCATCTACTTTAAGTTTGGTAATTCAGTTTGACTTCCTGGTTCAGTTCATAGACTTGACTGGATTTGAAGATTCAATCAAATCTGCTTTAATGAAAATATGAAGGTTCACATAGAGCCACATTTGGCAGGAAATCCTGGATTCAAGAATAGCAAAATGATATGAAGTTAGGCACAATATAGCAGAATTTTCTTACTCCTTTGCTCAGTTCCCAGGAGCTGTAGACTGGATGCATTAGATTTACGTGACTCCTTCTCTACCAAACTTCCAGTAGAGTTTAGATAGATAAGAATTTTTTTTATCATTCTGCATGTTCTTTGTCTACAAGACTGCTATCTGAGGTCACTTCCTTCTCCTTTTCTTGCCAGGCACACTTGCACAGAGTATATGCTCTTTCAACTCTTCTTGGTAGGATGCGGCCAGCCAGGTGCTTGACTTTGGCTATCCCTATAATGTATTTCATGTAAATAAATATCTTTATAGTAATTAAACCTGCTTTGTGAATCCTTGCTGAGATTAGATTCTCTGCTTTGAAAATGCTCACATAGAATGCTTCAACCTCTTAACAACTTTCTACTTTAATTTGCAGATCATATAAAGCAAGTAAATAGAAAAAATGATAAGACTTTCCATTTGCTTGTAGGAGGCTAAGCCTTTAGGTGTGCTGCTGGGGACTGGAGATTCCTCTTCCCCCTATGCCTTTATATCAGTTTAATTTCACAATATATTAAGAATAAATTACCTTTGTTTCATCTTTGCAGACACCAAGATCTGGATGACTTCATCGTAGTGAATTGTACATTTGAGCAGCATGACAAGAGGTGAGTTTTGCAGCCACACTGGGCATTTATATTACATTCATAATCTAGTATTGAAAATGGTCACTTTTGTTATCCCTCCTAATCCCCTGCCTGATGAAACCCCAAGTGAATCTTACATTATTTTATTTATATCCTTTAAATATCCTTTCTGTTCTGATGAATGGTATCAAACTTTTATTAAGATCAGAGCACAGAAGGGTTTTTTACATTTCTGTGCATTTGTGTGTCAGAGATAACTTAATTTAAAATATGAATTATAAAATGAATTATAAAATTATTCAAAGAAATAAGCTGTTGTATCTTTATTGCAACTTTACAAATAGATGGCAATGCTCATTGTTACATCTTGACTGGTATTTGACAGCAGTAGTTTAATGGAGAACTTACCTGTTTTACCTGGCAATTGTTGGATGCTAGGTGGCATTTTTCAAGAGTTCCTGTAACAATCACAGTTAAGGAACATACAGTATGCTGAATTGTCTGTGTCTCTGCGGAGTCACATGCAATAGAAGTTCATATATAGGGATTTTGTTATATCTGCCAGTTAGGAGAGCAGAAGGTTTATGCCTAATTTTGAAGAATTCTTCCCTTAGACTGGAGGAGGTCAGAGTACTCAGGTAATTTGCCAGTTTCCAGGTATTCTTAGGGATGAACATTCTAGAGTTCCAATAATCTAATGCCCATAGAAGATCTACTGTAGCCACTGCTTCCTTTTTATACTCATGATGACCTTTCCTAAACCCTGAGGCTTGAAATACCATCCTAAGTTACTTAAAGGAGGGCACTTGCTTTATGCTGGTCACACCCACATCCATGAGGTTTTGCTTTTCTGCCAAATACTACTATTTTAGATTTCTGGTGGTTTATAATCAAATTGCAAAGATTGCATTAATGTGCAAAAAGCATTCATTGCTCTTCTAAGGCCAGATTAGGAGAAGAAATATATACCATACCTTTGTAACAACACAGAAAGACCTTTTTCAGATGTCTAAAATATAGAGGTCTCATAGTGCACTTGTGGACTAGGCTTAACTGTGCACAGATATTCCCCAGATGTCACTTGTAAATCTAGTGATAGCAGAACATCAGCAAGCACTCAGGTACTGCAGATATGCTCTTTCAGGGAGTGTGCAACTCCAGTTTAAAGCCTGAGTCCAATTTCCAACAGCATCTCTCCTTGTCTGGTTTTAATTTCAGTTCTCCCTCATTCAGCCCATTTTTGAATTTAGCTGACATTTAAGGGAGAGTCACTTTGGTGTAGTGGTTGGAAACCGGAAGACCATGAGTTCTGCTCCCACCTTAGGCATGAAGCCAGCTGGGTGACTTTGGGCCAGTCACCTTCTTTCAGCCTTAGGAAGGAGGCAGTGGCAAACCACTCCCAAAAATCTTGCCAAGAAAACTACAGGGACAAGTTCAGGCAGTCACTAGGAGTCAGCACTGACTCAAAGACACAACCCTGCCCCCAACCATTTAAGGGCACCAAATGCTTCCTTCGAACTGAATGGCAAGGATCAAAGGAGCTTGGTGTTCTTTTTTACTTTTCCCCAGTGATGCATGCAACCCTGGAGAACACTATAGATAAAGTGTTGAATGACAGATTCCCATGTGAGGGAGTGAAGTTGGGAAAAGTAGCTTCAGCCAGGCAGAAATGCTTCTCACTCAATTCCCTTCATTCATTCATTCACTCACAACTTTACTCACTAGCATCCAAGCCTGCCTTCCAGCTGCCTGTGATAATTGAGCCACACCCTGCCATTTTCAAGAACATACTGATGTCCAGAGACAGCCTCACCCACTCAGGCTTTTAGCTTACAAAAGCAAATGCTAAAACAGAGTTAGGGAGGTGAGTGTAGGAGGTGATAGGCAAAGGTCTGGCATACAGATGGGGAAGCAGAGGTGATATTTGGAGATTGGCAGCTATTACAAGCAGGCAAGAGGACTATTAGTCAACTGCCAGAACCACAAATTATGGTTATCCTGGTGGGAGTCCTGCTTGAAGCTTGGCCAGGAGCTCAGTACCAACTAGAAGAACAACCACACTGAGGCAGCACCTCATCTCAACTAGTGCAAGAACATTTGTAAAAAGGCAAAAGTTGTATGCTACTTTATAGACTTTGAGAATTTTGTTTGAACTGAGTATTAAAAGAGTTGAATATAAAGAATTGAGTATTAAAGACGTATTTACATGGCAACAGCAACATGAAAGTCCTAGAAGGGTAGAGTTGACCCAGGGCTATGGTTTGTTGTTGGGGAAGGGGTGTGCTACCCCTTGTTATACAGATTTGCTACACTGTGATATGTCCAGTCCTGTGGTATGTCCAGTCCAGTCCAGTCCAGTCTAGAAGGACTAGAACCACTGAAAAACTGCAACCAAGGCCAACCCACTAGGGGTCGGATAATATCAAAACAGTTGATAGCATCTAAAGTCACCCAGAGATACAGCAGAACTAGCAGGGCCACATTTCCCCCATCCAGTTTCTTTTGTAGGTCATCCACCTGGATGATCAGTGCAGTTTCAGTACCATATCCCAGCTGAAAGCCTACTAAAATGGTTTTAGAAGATACTACTATTCAGATGCATCTGAAGATGCGAAGCCCTATTATCTTTCTGGAAACAGAATATATGAGGCTGGCTTGTAGTTAGACAGTTCTCATGGGGATGAGAATTAATTCTCACACACAGATTTGTTTAAAAAAAGATGGCCCTCACTCTGTATTAAATTTGGAATGTGCTAAAGTTTCTCCATTTATGCTCCAAATGGGATACCATCTGTTTCATCACTCTTTAATAAATCAAGGGATTGACTTGATTCTGCAAGAAGGAAAAATGTACTCAGAAACAATAATCTCAACTTCCAAGGCCGATATGTATTCTGTATTCCACAGATGATGTGGGAAATTCCCGAAGTATATGCAGAAAGCCATCAAGTGGCTGTATTTAACCAGTTCTCCATCCTGCAGAGATTTTTATCAGCCATCAGTCTACCTCTATCAGGGAATGATTTTCCTTGAGAACAGAGGCCCATGGATCTCCTCCAGATCTACAGCTGAATCTAAAAAACCCCCTAAATTTAGCATCTTCCCTGCTGTGTTCATAGGACCAAATACTATTTGGGATAGGTCCTTCCTCATTAAAGAGGATATGAAATCATAACTGAAGACACTGAAATCCTCCAGGACAAGCAGTTCAGCTTAATACAACATCAAATGAGTTCACCATAGCTAGCTTAGGAAGAGAGACTGTTAAGCACCATCATAGGCAGCATACAACAGTTTCCCAGTGCTGTTCTGACTATCCAAATACTGCAGCATGCATTCGGAATTGGCAGGTGGAGGTGTTAGTCAAATTGAATTTCTTATAGATCACCCACCCTTCCATTTTAATTCTGTACTACAGAGTGGCCTACTGGACAAAACTGGACAGATTAATTCTCCAGCATTCTGATGGTCAAGTGTCTGATTTTTACAGTGCAATTAATCTTGGATAACAGATGTTTTACCAGCAGCTGATTAGGCATTGAGGAACTTTTGACTTTTTTGGTTAGGCTGCAAGCAACCCAGTTGCACCTTTCTGTTGTAACAATCCTGCTGTGTGGCCCATGAGTTTTTGCTCCAAGCCATTTCCATTCCTTATTTTTATCCCCTTTTTGGGTACATCTCTTAACACCAGGCCACAGTTTTCTTTCTTCCCATGAAATGGCCTAGCTTTTCTTCTGGCATTCACATAAACATAGAAAAATAAAAATGGGGTGTCACTTGGCTCCATTTAAGGGACTTTAAGGGCTTCCTAAAGGAAATCACACATCCAGCAACCTGGGTGCCAGGTCAGCATTCCTTTTAACCCCCAAAGTTGGTGCTTATGCAAGCTTGAGAGCAGAGCAAGTAAGTAACTAATCCTGTGTGAAAACTTTTTCACAGGTACCAAATACACAAAGAGTATATACAAAGAGTAAACTGCCCTTGTTTTTGTTTCACCTTTGCAGACACCAAGACCTAAATGATCTTATCGAAGTGAATCATATGTCTAACCAGCAAAGAAAGTAAGTTTTACACTCAAATCCAAAACCTTTATTACATTAAATCTAGATTTGAAAACAGTGTAAAATTCCACATTCTTCCTTATTCTGCCCCCCACCCCCAAACTCTAGTGAATCTTATGATGATTAAAGGTGTTAAGGCAATTTCTACTTCTTTTATGAAGCTATAGGTTTCATTGTTCCATGGGCATCTACTGGGAGGGTAAAAAATTCAGGATGGCAGTTGCTTCCATATGATTGGAGCTGTAACTTTTATTATGTGCACAGGATGTCAAAGCACATACAAAAGAGATGGGGCTTCAGTCAGTTGACCACAACCTCCACCTTTGCTATTTGCATAGCCACTGCATAGTAATTTAATTTTAATCCATATCCTTTCTTCAATTTGGTGTAGCAGAGGCACCATGCTAGAACCTGGGAGACCGTGGGTTCTAGTCCCGCCTTAGGCACGATGCCAGCTGGGTGACCTTGGGCCAGTCCCTCTCTCTCAGCCCTAGGAAGCAGGCAAGGGCAAGTCACTTCTGAAATCTTGCCAAGAAAACTGCAGGGACTTGTCTAGGTAGTTGCCAGGAGTCAACACTGACTCGAAGGCACCAAAATAAATAAATAAATAAATAAGTGTGTGTGTGTGTAAATATAAAAAATTAACACAAAAACATATGTTAAATTTATCTTTTTTTTATGCTCATAGCAGCATTCTTGTCTTTGACATCTGATTTCTACAACCAAAGATCAAAATGGTTTTTTTAATCTGTCAAATTATTTGTTTGAGTGATTATATCTGTACCATTAAGTTGTTCCATTTTAGATTTTTACTCAATTATTTGAATACAGATAAGGAGAAATTCCCCTTTTAATCAGTATTGTTATAATTTGTGCATATTGTAAGCCATTTTTGTCCTTTATTATTTATTATATTTTCTTATTATTATTTCTGTCCATACAGTGCTATTGAAGAAGGAATATTTTCTAAAATGTGTCAAACCAAATAAACAGTTGTTTCCTGATATTTGGGATTCTCCCTTCTCTCCCTCTTTAAATTCGCTAACAAAAATACAGATAAATCCAAGATTTGTAACTGATATATTAAAAGCAATGAAAACACAGTATTTTTAGTTAAGTTATCTCTCTGCTTTCATTTCTAAAGAAGTCATAATCTGGACCCTTTCACTAAAGTCAGAATGAAACTGATCAAGGTTAAGTCTCTATTTCAATTTCAGTTCAGTATCTAGAAAGAAAACATAGAGTATCACAATGATAGGAAAGTTTTCTGGCTCTACTACTGAATTCCTAGGCACCAAAGCATGCATTATGCAACTATTCATTATCAGACTTATCACCAACAGTATTTCATACCATATCAATGTGATATCTCCCTGTTATTTTGCAGGGCTTCACACCTAGCAGAGGTTTTTACTACTATTCATCAGTGTGCAGATTATGCACACACCTAAAACCCTTTCTTACTCATGTAAAGTTACTCTAATGATAGTGAAATCAAACCATAGCTTTAGGTAATAGTAGTTCCTCCTCCTGCTTTGCCTCTGTACTGGCTAAAATTCACTCTATATGAAGAATAAACTGCTTGGGTTTTCTTTCATTTTAGCGGATGTCAGGACCTGGAGGATCTCATCAAAGTGAATTGTATATCAAACCAGGAAGGCATGGAGTAAGTTGTACAGTTGAATCAACATTACATTCTGAATCTAGTTTTGAAAACATTTAACTCACCTCACCCTTTTAAAAAAGGGTGAATCAAATATTGGTATGGTGATAGTTGTCTTATCAGGCAATTCCTTCATGAAGTTACAAATGCTAGTTTCTTACTGAATTGTTAATATATACAAATGAAACCTTGTTTTAATGGACTAATTGGGAGTAAAACTCAGTCATTCACAAATGTCTTAAATATGAAAATGTATCAGAGTGATTTACATCATTTACATGATTTCACAATGTGAAGGACTGTAAATGGACAAAAAACAACTTTGTACTATTTGCATCACACAGAGGTCACAAATTGTCTCATTTGCATAATGACTTCATTGTGCAAATGTTGTAAATCATCATAGAAGATCCATTGCATCCAAAGTTAATTATACTGAGATCCAATAAACCAAGGTTTCACTGAACACTTTACTCTTTCCTTCCAAATGCATTGTAACTATGATGCACGTTTATGATAGATTGTCAAATTTATGTTCCATCTTTTCACCAAAGACACTGTTCAAGTGTTTATTGCTTATAAAATAAAGAATTATAATTTAAATATTAAAAGAAATACATTAAAAGAAATTAAAATCCATTCTACTAAATAATAATTGAAATCTCTGCACTTCCTTCTACTAATTTTGTTTCATTCCTAAATAAGCTGTGACCTGGATAGTTTCGTTGAAGTCAAAGGTAAAAGCAATCAAGGGTAAGTCTCTATTTCCAGTTTGGTGACTTTTAGTAGTATTAATGGGCATGTTTTAGCCATGGTCAGTCACAAGTGGGGTACCACTTGAGAAAGAGAATACCAAATGTGAAACTAAATAGAAATGTCACAATTACATGAACATCCCCCTACTGCTTTGCTCAGTTCCCAGAATCTATAGCCTGAGCACTTTTTAATCACATACTTCCTTCATTATAAAGCTTCTATACATGAAAGTTCATCTGTGAACTGGGACATACTATTTTTGCAGGCAATCCAATTCCAGAGGTGTTTTGTACTACAGCAAGACAGTTTGCAGTTTATGCAAGGGACAGGTTAAAAGTATTTTCTTATTCCTGAAAAATACACTAGTGATAGGTGTTGATGTTGGGCCTCCCTGTTTATTCATGCGTCAGCCAAAATGTAAGGTATGTTAAGTGTAAATGGCCCTTGTTTTGGCTTCATCTTTGTATGCCCCAAGGTCTGAGTAATGTCACCAAAGGGAATCTTATATCTAATTAGTATGGCAAGTGAGATGAGGCATTTGGATTATATCCTTAATCTAGTTTTGCAAATAGTGTAAACAGGGTAATTAACATATTTCTAGTTTCATCATCATCAATATTATTATGTATATACAGTAGTTCCTTCATGAAGCTACAATTTCCATAAATAGGCAACAATACTAATTGTCTTCATGGACAGATCCATGTAATATTCTTGGCAACAACATGACATTAGTTTGCTATTGCCTTCTTTTTAAAAAAATTGTTTTGCTAATATCGCAGGGAATTCCATTCAAGTACTGTCCACTCCACACTCTGCTTAATTTCCCAGTCCATACAAGGTTGCAATGTCCTGAAAAACAATTTCTATAGTTCCTTACTATTTTTTTTAATATGAAAGCCAGTTTGGTCTAGTGGTTAAGGCAATGGGCTCTGTGAGTTCTAGCCCCACCTTAGGCATGAAAGCCGGCTGGGTGATCTTGGGCCAGTCCCTCTCTCTCAGCCCAACTCACCTCACAGGGTTGGTGTTGTGGGGAAAATAGGAGGAGGAAGGACTATTAAGTATGTTCGCCGCCTTGAGTTATTTATAAAAATAATAAAGGAGGGATAAAAATTAAATAAATAAATAAAATATTGACATGCATTTTTTTCATTAACATTGTATGATATGGGTTCTCTTCTTATGTGAGAGAACAGATATAAAAATTATAGTTTAGGTTTTTTATATTTTTGGCAAATATCCCAGTGTAACACACACACAGTATACTATAAGAAGAATTTCATCAATTAATTCAAATTTTCTGGGATTTAGAACTAGACCAGTCTTTCTAAGTTACTTGTTATACAAGCTTTCATATCAACTTGGGATAAGGTCCCATAAATAGAATTTCTTGTAACACAGTGCTGTAGCATCCAGACTCTTGCCTTCCCCCAAGAAATTTCTAACACCTGAAAAATGTGGTTATGTATTAGATTTTTTTCACCTATTATAAAATTCAGTGTTTATTTGCATGCAGGGAAATTAGTGTTCTGAGACTATATTAAAGTGCTGTGAAGTTGGTCTACCACCACAATTTCAATAACCTTCCCCAAAAGGGGAAGGCTGGAGACCAGTCAGTAGTTATCTGGATGAAGAGGGATGGCCTCTTCAGGAGCCAGTGCCCCACAGCTTCTTTCAATGCTGCCAGAAGCACTGTGAATAGAACCTTCATATATTCTAAAAGTCCATAAACATTTAGTTCAAAAAGGCTGCCTCTTATCTTTACATCAGAGCAAATTGTTCTGTTTATTCTACCCAGAAAATTGGGTCTGTGTATTTAAATTTCTGGAGGCAGATAAAAATTCAAAAAATTTTTGCTTTAGTTTCTCATTTTGACACTTATCAATGTATGTATGTACACATGCATACACACATTTGGGAGCAATATCCATTTAACTCAATGAGACATGCATCTTAAAATGGAGATGCATAGGATTGCACTGCTTATAACAAAACAGTAACTCTGTAATGCAGTTACTTACCAGAAAATTATTTGCTCTAGTCTTCTACCTCCCTCTGCTCCGCCTTAGTTGCATTCTTTTGTTTGCCTGAATCCTTTCCACTGCTGGCTAATTGTGCTTTTGGCACAATTTTGTCAGCAATAACATTGCAGCACCAGATTCACTTCAAGCCCAAAGATGGGGAGAATGGGCTCCATTCTCTGCATTCAAAAATGCATTTTTGAACTGTGGCAAGGTCTAGCTGAGGCCAAATGCTCTTCATATTTAATGGCAGTGGGTACCATTCATTTAGCAAAGCTTAAGGTTTTGGCATAAAATTATCAACATTCAAACAGAAGACAAAGAAGACATTGTGAAGATTTGTGAGGGATACATTCTCTGAGAACTTTCTCTTTAAAAATTTCCCCCTTAACCTTTGGCTCTTTTGTTACCTTCCTATTTTTTAAAAAATCAGAAAAGAGAAGTAATTAATTATTTTTACAAATCTTGCTTTTTTTTCCTTGCACAGGGCTTCCAAACAAAGCTGTGAATCAGAAAGTATTCCAAGGAATCAGTCAGATATGAGCCATTTAACCCAGGTCTCTGGAGACACTAGATAATGTAAATTAATACATTCATTTTTGGATTTTTTTTTCTTCTGCAAAATCCTGCAGTAGGGAGAGGAACATTATAATAATTATTGAAACCTTACTAGTTTTCTCCAATGAGAAAACTGAAATGGAAAAAAATGAGTTTCCTTACTTTTCAGCATTTCATTTGCTACTTAGAGCTGTTGCCCCCGTTTGTTTATTTTTTAATTTTACTCATTTTTACCCCACTTTTCTACTTCAAAAGCATTCAAACCAATTCTTGAGCACCATATAGGCATAAGAGAACACCATATGGGTATAAGAGAACATAAAGAATTGCTGTATCTTGGAGGTTCAAAGAGCTGGGGAAAAACCGTATATATAAAGGGGACTTCTTGGAATCATATATCATTATAAGGGGATTTCTTATTTTTACATCTCATCAATGACAACATCCTGAAATTGGACTGTTCAAGTACTACAGTGCTTTCCAACTACACTAACATTAATCTCTGTGATACCTGTAATTTGTTGTGATGAACATAACATCTATGGAATAAGAATGGCAGAGTTGCTGTTTTGACACAGTAGAATATAACAATTAGGAAGAAATTATTAACACAGGGTCATGCTGAACTATTTGTTTCTGGCTTTCATATTTTCCCTTATATACAGTACTTGTCAGTCACCAAAGACCATTTACCAAGTGGTAATTTGTTAGTGTACATATATTTACTTAATAAACTGACTGCGTTTCCAAACACTGAAAAGAATTCTGCTGCTCTGGGCAGTGTATGGTCCTGTTTTATCTTTCTATCCTGCCCTTAAGAAATCCTATACAAGTAGTCCTTGTTTAATGACCACTTGTTCAGCGACTGAAGTTACGATGGCTCTGAATGAGTGGTACTTATAGCTGGTCCCAAAGTTCTGTCCATCCCAGCACCCCCGTGGTCACGTGATTGCAATCTGGGCACTTGGCAACTGGCTCACACTTAAAAGAGTTGCATCGTTCTCTGGTCATGTGATCACCATTTGCTACCTTCCCTGCCAGCTTCTCACAAGCAAAGTCAATGGGGAAGCTGGAAGGTCACAAATCATTCCGGTAAGTCACTTGCACTCTCCCCCACCTGGCAGCAGCCACTCCTGGCCTGGGCACACTTGCGCCACACCTCACTGGCCATTCATGCACCCTCACCTGCCCGGCAGTACCCAGCCTCGCCATGATCACACGTCACCCTGCTGGCCACCCATGACCCTCCCCCAGCAGTCACTCACACCACACCTCACTGGCCACCTGCACACCCTCTCTTGCCTGGAAGCATATACTTACATGCCTGCTGGCCTGTTTGCAAGCCACATGGAACTTGCTTAACAACCTGGTCCTGTGACATCACGCTTTACAACTGCATCACTTAGCAATGGAAATTCCATCCCAATTACCATTGTTAAGCAAGGACTACCTGTATTACTACAAGAATGCATGTGCCATTCAGGTTGTGAATTCTGTGAAGGACCTATGAAATCATTTCACCCATGTGATTATCCCTGCAGCATGGAATCATGAATGGGCCCAACACCTGTCATTTCTCGAGTGGTTACTTACTACAAAGAGACATAATCACTTGAGTCTGCTGATCATCTGTGTGGTAATACAGTTAGTCTTCCCTTAATGACCATTTATTCAGCGACCGTTTGAAATTACAACTGCACTGAAAAAATGGACTTACGACCTGTGCCTGAAATTACAACTGTTGCAGCACACACACCCCCAGTCACGTGATCAAAATTTGGGTGCTTGGCAGCCCTCCCACACTTACAACCTCAGGGGTGCTTCAACTCGCCCCACCCTCTATCTCCCCCCCATCCCTGCTCTTTTAGAAGCCCTGCGCCCTGCCTTTTGGGGCGGCAAGCTCATTCGCTCTGCGTGAGGCCACCATAGCAAGCTTCAGCCTCCCCAGCCCGCATTCATTCACCCAGCTGCCTCCTCTCCCAGTTCCCCGCACCTACCTTTTGACTTTTTGCCCAGCAGCCATGGGCAAAGCAGAAGCACCTAGTTGCCTTTGCTGTCTCCTATTCAGACCCAGCTTCTCCGGCAAATGTTTCCTCCACGTGGCTCCCTTTGGAAACAGTCCAATTTCAAGATAAAACATTAGTTAATCATTCAAAATACTTTTTGAATGATCAGAAAAACCTGTCTCAAGCTTAAAATGCTTTGATCCTTAGTGATATCATAGTAAAGTCTAGCTTAATGTAAACATTACTGTGAAATGTAGTTGCCACCTGACTACCACCTCTTCCTGCTGTCAACTTAATTATGGAAAGTCCTGAATAGCATGGAAGGAGTCCCCATGATAGATTCTTTCCATGCCACCATTAACTTTTGGAAACTTAGTTAATGCTAGTCATGAAGATGTGGTCTCCTCCCATTTGATCCAGGCTTTTTCATATTGCCATGTGACATATGCAGGGCTGCAAGAATTGCTATCAAATTCTAGCTTTAGATCTCTGTAGTCGAAACATATGAATCAGAACACGGTGATAAAATTCTGGTTGTATTTAATTATTTCAGATGGTGGACAAGATGACTTTTTTGAATGATTACTGGAAGCACAATGTATTTCTAGATCAGCACCCATCCTCCTGTGCTACTTTTCTATTTGTAGAAGTTCTAGGAATTTCACTTAGGCACTTGATTTTTGCTATGCAAACTATGCTCTAAATTTCTCTCAAATCATTCTGCATCTGGGGATGCATCAGTCTCAGTATTGTACAGAAATGTGTTACTTACCACTCATAAATCCTCTGCCTAAAATAGGCAGATAACACATATTGTCCAACGTTTCAAAAACAAACATGTCATGGTTCAGAAACACAGGAACAATAAAAACCATGCATAGCAAGTACTGTAGGTGTATTTTGACACTTCTTCCAGTTTGTTTTGTTTATTTTTGGAGACTGAGGTTCTCTGTATTTTTGTGTGTATTTCAGCTACTTTGCTTCAAGCAGTCATTCAAGTTCAATGGACACTATTGTGTACACAAGAATATATGAGAATAGGTACTTGAAAAATATGTGGAGTATTTTTCCCACATATTTCTTTCTCTACTAATTCAAAACAACTGTTTAAATATGATTTATTTAAACATAAGTACTGATATTTTTTAATCTATGGAATGCCTAACTTGGTGACAAAAATGTCTTGAATATTATGACATCCAGAAATAAAACATGAACATTAAATGGAAGTTTAAAAAAAGATCACTGAAAAAAGAATGTTATATTTATTTGCAAGCTGTACCCCCACAGTGTATTGTATACAGCTAAGCTCATTTATGTGATTGATTCCAGGAAACATGATGCTGCAGTGGTTTGTAGCCCAGGCATACGTGTATGTGATGATACAAACAAGTACATGTAAATACAATTATAACTAAGGTTTCTAAAGTTTGCCTGCATATGTAAAGCTTAATGTTAGTGCATCAGGGGCATTATCTCATTTTTCCTATTTTTCTGTGACTGCAAACACAAGCTGAGAGTTATTTTAGTAATGCATCATACCATTCTTCAGTACCATTCTGTATCATTGTCCTGTCCAACCTGGTGCCTAGTGTGTTGGACTATAATTGTCATCTACATATCTGTACTGAGGATGATGGAAGTTGCAGGCAAACATCTGGAAGACAGGGAAAAGTTCAGAAGGAAGATATTTGTACAAGATAGTGGTAACATAATTTAAAACTGTAGAATCAAATAATTGTTTACTAAAATTAAATAAAATGCAAATATAGGACACATTTACCTGCAGATGCTTGGCAGATTGCTGAGGGAGAAGGAGAAGCATACGTTTGCAATTTAGAATTGAGAAAAGTAGCTATAAATTATTAACTATAAATTATTCATTTCTTTTCTCTCTTCCCTCCCTGCCCAATCTGCTTTCTGAAAAAAGCTTTTAGTGTAATAACCCCTGTAAGTATAAACAGTAGTCTTGTAATGTAATATTAAGCAATTACATATTCAGCTATTTGGTAGAATAACTTTTATTGGGATTACAATAATATGGTGCATGGAATAAACAGATAATACTCAGCTTACTCTGGGTTAATTCTTACATGTATTCTGAAATGATACAGTCCTTTGGAGAGGATTGTACCAATATCATATTGGCTTTAAATTGCCAAATTAATAGATTCTTGCCAGCATTATCATCTCCCCAAATCCATGAGATGTAGTGTGTAATTGAAGTCTTGATGCTCTAGTCTTGAGAATGTTCAGTTGTCAATTTGTTTCATTTAATGCCAAGACATGTTAAAGATTAATACATTTATAGTGGCACATGCTTTCAGCATTCCATGTCTCTCTGACATCATTGATTTCAATTTCTTATGTGTATAGATTCCACAAACTCAGAATAACACTTTATGCATTTGATGAAATGAATTCCAATTTCCAAAAGCTTATGCCATAATAAAATTATTTATTTTTAAGGTGACTTAAGATTCTTGACAAAAATCTTCCATCTTTGCTCAGTTATCCATGTAACAAAAAATGAAAACAGTTCTTGCAATCCTTGTGTTTCACCATTTCTGATTCTGACGTTGTGTCATGCGCTGCCTACCTCTGAATAACGTTCAGACACTGGGTTGCAAAGCAGGCTCTGGTTTATTTCAGGATAGGTACAACGTTGTTAGAAAAAGCTGAGAGTGACAGGAGCGCGCCGGTGCGGGGTTTAAATACCCCGCGCCGGTCAGCGCCCCCTCGCTCTCGGTCACGTCACCCCCCTTTGTCCCATGCGTTGCCCTGCCATTGGTTGAGGGTTTCTAGGATCGCCCATCCTCAGGTTTTCATTCTTCTGCTGATTGCTTTCAGCTGGGCGATCCCCGTGGTATTGCTGCTGATGGCTTGGGTGGCTCCGTGATCCGTTTATCTATTGTTTGTTAGCCGTTAGTCGTTGTGGGTTGATGGCTACTTAACTTGTACCCCTTCACCTATTTCCTTGTCATTGTCATGAGTGCCATTGCGCTGATTACTTTAGCTCAACGGCACTCATGACATACTGCCCCCTTTCCGAATAGTGTTCTCCCCCGGGTTTCCGGGTTTCCCCCATGGAGCTGTCAAAACGCCATTTTTTTTTTTTTTTTTTTTTTTTTTTTCAAAGTTCCCGCCGGAGTAGTTGTCGCCCCTCCCTTTGCTCCTCCCTCTACCACGTGCCTTCCCAGGGTGTGTCCATGGTGCGCATGCTCGGGTTCTGACCTGGCGTGCGCATGCTCCAACCACACCCTGTTTGTTTGGCTCAGTTCGGCGAGGCGAGAGGCGTGGCTGGTCGGGTGCTGCTCAGCTCCAGGTAGGGCCCTTTTTTGCTTATTTGGAGTGCGTCGCCTTTGTTGTGTCTCCTGGGCGTTGCCCCCAGGTTGCCCTGTTGACTTGCTTGCCACTCCCCCGCGGCCAGGGGGCGGGGGGAGGGTGCTGGCGATCGTTTGTCACCACCCCGTGGGCCCGGGGCGGGGGGAGTGAGTCCCGGGGGGGGGAAGGTCCACCCAAGTCGCGGGCTTGGGGGGGGCCCCTTCCCTTGGGGCACGGGAGGCGGGGGGAGGCCTGCGGGGGGGGGGGTTGGTTTTGCTGACCTTGATTGCGGTTTGTCGGGGTATGCCCGGTGGAATGCTCTGGTCAGGTCAGGCGCTTTAACGTTGTGCGCCGCCACCCATTCCGGGTGGGGGAAGTGTTTCCACCTGACCAGATAGTGTAGGGTTCCTCGTTGCTTGCGTGAGTCGAGGATGTCCCTTATCTCGAAGTGGTGTTGCCCGTCGATCATAAGCGGTGCGGGCTGAGGCGTGCTTGGGTGCCATCGGGAGGTGGTTGCCGGTTTTAGGAGGCTGGTGTGGAACACCGGGTGGAGCCTCCGGAGGTTGTGTGGCAGGTCCAGGCGTATTGCTACCGGGTTCACTATTTGCGTGACTCGGAACGGCCCGATGTACTTAGGCCCCAGTTTTTTCGAGGGTTGGGTTGACTTTAGGAACTTGGTGGAGAGATAGGCCATGTCCCCCGCCTGGAACGTCGGTTGTTGGCGCCGGTGCTTGTCGGCCTGCTCTTTGTAAGCAGCCTGTGCCTCCTTCAGCGCCGCCGTGATTACTGGCCATGCTTCCGCGATCTTCCGTCCCCAGTCGCTGGCGTCCACCTGGGGTTCCGGGGGTTGAGGTAGCTCCGGTATGGGGACGAAGTCGCGCCCCGAGACTACTTCGAACGGGGTTTTTCCCGTGCTCGTGTGGACGGCGTTGTTGTATGCGACTTCGGCGAACGGGAGCAGTTCAGCCCAGTCGTCCTGGTGGTAGTTCGTATAGGATCGTATAAATTGCTCTAAGGTGGCATTAAGAACCTCAGTGGCTCCGTCCGTCTGCGGATGCCAAGCCGTAGACAGGGCCTGTTGGGTCCCCGTCAGCTTCAAGAAGGCCCGCCAGAATTTGGAGGTGAACTGTGTGCCCCTGTCGGTCACCACACGTGCGGGACATCCGTGTAGCCTGTACACGTGGATGAGGAAGAGTTTGGCTAGTTGTTGTGAGGATGGGACTGACGTGCAGGGGATGAAGTGGGCCTGCTTTGAGAAGTAGTCCTTCACCACCCAAATGGCCGTTTTCTTCTGGCTGGGTGGGAGGTCCACTATAAAATCCATAGAGATTTCCTCCCATGGGCGGGAGGGTTCTGCCACCCGTTGCAATAGCCCCGCGGGTTTGCCTGGTGCCCGTTTGGCCCGAGCGCACGTTGGGCAGGACGCCACGTAGGTTTTTACGTCTCGCCTGAGCGCGGGCCACCAGAATTGCCGCCGTGTTAGGTGTAGGGTCTTGAGGAACCCAAAGTGTCCCGCTTGCTTGGCGTCGTGTGACCTATGCAAGATCGCCCGGCGTTGCGAGTCCGGGACGTAGATTCTGCCTTCCCCCCATGCTAGGTCTTGCGCCATCGTTACCTTGTCGGGGTTTGCCAGGAACCAGGGGTCGGTTTTGAGGGCGGCGGCGAGGTCCGTGCGCATTCCCCCTGGTAGTTGCGGTTGCCTTCTTTCCGTCGCCGGTTGTCCCGCCGTCGGCTGCGCCGTAGCGTCGAGCTGCCTCCGTGCGCCGCTTCGGGTGGTCACGGCCATCCCCAGTTGCGAGGCGGATAGGACCGTCCCAATGGTGTCTGGGGCGGGCTCTTCGTCTTGGGGCAGCCGGGAGAGGGCGTCGGCCAGGAAGTTCTTCTTGCCCGGCATGAACTTCAACTGGAAATCAAAGCGGCTGAAGAATTGTGCCCATCGGACCTGTTTTGGGCTAAGGCGTCTAGGCGTTCGTAGGGCCTCGAGGTTCCGGTGGTCCGTCCAGACCTCGAATGGTTGGGTGGCTCCCTCGAGTAGGTGACGCCATGTTTCTAGTGCCGATTTCACCGCAAAGGCTTCTTTCTCCCAGACGTGCCATCGCCTCTCTGTCTCGGAGAACTTCCTTGACAGGTAGGCGCATGGTTTCAGGAGCCCCGTGGAGTCTTTTTGTAGGAGGATGGCTCCCAGGGAGAAGTCTGAGGCGTCGGCTTGGACCACGAACGGCCGTTCTGGGTCCGGGTGCGCGAGGATTGGCTCCGTCGTGAACAGCGCTTTCAGCTTGTCGAATGCGGTCTGGCACGCGGGAGTCCAATTCAGCACTGTGCCTGGGTTCTTGGCGCGTCTGGTGTCCCCCACCCCTTTGGTTTTGAGGAGGTCCGTTAAGGGTAGGGCTATCTCAGCGAACCCCCGGGCGAAGGACCTGTAGAAATTCGCGAATCCCAGGAAGCTCTGTAGTTGCCGTCTGTTGCGGGGCCGCTCCCAGTTTAGTACCGCTTCGACTTTTGCGGGGTCCATCTCGATGCCGTCCCCGGAGATTCGATACCCCAAATAGTCTAGGCGGTCTTTGTGAAACTCGCACTTTGTGGGCTTTGCATAGAGCTGCGCCCTTCTGAGCTTGTCGAGGACTTGCCTGACTAAGGTTACGTGTTCCTCGTATGTTTTTGTGTAAATAAGGACGTCGTCGATGTAGACCAGGACCCCTTTAAACAGATGTTCATGCAGTACCTCATTGATGAGCTGCATGAACACCCCAGGGGCCCCCGCGAGTCCGAAGGGCAGTACCTTGTACTGGAAAGCGCCTAGGGGGCAGTTGAACGCCGTCTTCCATTCGTCCCCCTCCCTGATTCGGATGCGATAGTACGCCTCGCGCAGGTCCAATTTGGAAAAGACTTTGCCCGTGGACAGGTGGGCGAGCATGTCCTTCACCAGGGGTAAGGGGTATTTGTTGGACAGGGAAGCCGCGTTTAGGCCCCGGTAGTCGGTACAGAGCCGTAGGGTCCCGTCTTTCTTCTCCCGGAATAGGACGGGGGCTCCGACCGGTGAGCATGCTGGCTCTATAAATCCCCTGTCTAGGTTTTTATCGATGAACTCCCGGAGGGTTGCCATCTCCTTCGGGGTCATCGAATAGATCTTTGGTCTAGGTAGGGGGACGTCGGGCAGTAGGTCGATTCGGCAATCCGTCTTGCGGTGGGGGGGTAGTTGGTCTGCCTCTGCTTCTCCGAAGACCTCGGAGAAGTCGGCGTATTGTTCCGGTAGGTCTGCAGTGGTAGCGGCGTTGTCTTGTGTGGTCGCCTCCGCTCGTCCTACCGTGGGGTTGCTTTTGCCAGCTGGTACTGGTGCTCGATACTCGCCGTCGCCGAATGTGAAGGTGCGGGTCGCCCAGTTGATCCGCGGGTTGTTTTTCGCGAGCCATGGCATCCCCAGGACTGCAATGGGCCGTCCGATGGGCGTGACTACGAACGATGTGCGCTCGGTGTGAGTGCCCATTTGCAGGGTGACCGGCTCGGTTTGTAGCGTGGCTGGTTTCCCCCCCGCTGTGGAGCCGTCCAGCTGGTGGAATGCCAGCGGCGTGGGGAGGGGGAAGCAGCGGAGTTCGAGTTTGGCGACTAGGTCGGGGTGGATAAGGTTTTTTGAGCACCCCGAGTCCACTAGTGCCGCGGCCGTGGTGGCTCCGTTGCCGGCAGAGAGTTGAATTGCTGCCAATATTACGGAGCTTTTGTCGTTTCGTTGAGGTGGTTCGCGTTGCTGTCCCGCCGCCTGCCTCGCCACGCGTTTCAGGGCAAGCGGGGAGCATTTCCCGCCGGCTGGTCGGGGTCGGTATTGTCCTCTTCTCCCCAGTAAGCGTCCCAGCCCTCTTCCGGTGTCGCTGTGGCCACGGTCATTCGGCGGTGAGGGGGCGGCCCCGGGTTGGGTGGTTTGGGGCTAATTTTCGGGGCGGGCTTGGGCGCGCTGGTCGGCGGTCGGTTGGCGAAGCAGTCCGCCGTCTTGTGCCCTAATTTGCCACACCTCCCGCAGGGCTCCCGGTTGAACTTCTTTTTAGGGTATATGGGGCCGGCCATCCCCCCGTGTGGTGCGGGTACCTTTTTCCCGACGTAGTTTGTGTCTTCCGTGGTTGTCATAAGGAAGGTGCGGTGCGCGTGTTCGGCTTTCCCCGCGAGGTGGATCCACCCGTGTAACGTTTCTGGGTCGTCGCGGTAGAGGGCCCATTGGAGAACGTCGCGGTTGAGCCCCTTTTTGAAGATTTCCAGCAGGGTGGTCTCAGACCAGTCGCAGACCTTTCCCGCGAGGGCTTTGAACTCCAGGGCGTAGTCAGGGACCGTGCGTGCGCCCTGTTTAAGTCTCTGGAGTGCGCTTTTCGCCCGTACTTTGGCTAGGGGGTCTTCGAAATAGTTTTTCATCTCGTTGATGAAAGCAGGGAAGGTGGCGAGGGCGGGGGAGCTGGACTCGTACAGTTGGACGTACCAGTCCGCCGCCCTGTCTTGGAGTTTGATTGCCACGGCGCCGATCTTGTCGGCCTCGGAGTCATAGGAGTGTCCGTGCCTCCCCATGAACTCCCTAGCGTTGGTGACGAAAAACGAGAGTTTTGAGGGGGTCCCATCGAAGAAGATGGGGAAGTCCTTTGGGGCCCGGGCGTTTTGCGCGGCCCCGCCTCTCGCTTCCCGGGATGTGGTGTCGGCCGCCTGTGCCGTCTGCTGGCTTTCCGCTGGCTCGTGTGGGTTCGGTGCTTCGCTCGGGGTGTGGGCTTGTGCGGGGACGTCATTGGGTGGCGCGGGGGGCATAAGCGCCTGGAGCATGGTCCGGAGTTCCGTCAGCTGAGCCCGCATGGCCGCGAGTTCAGCTCGTGCCTCCTCGTCCACAGCCCGCACCGCCGCTGGGGCCGGTTCCGTTGGCGCGTCCTCGGGGGGGGGGGGTTCATCGTCCCTCCGCCGCGGGTCCGCTTCCTCCTCCGTCTGATGGGTGTCTCCGTCGTCCTCCTCCGTGTCGAGCACCGTGGGGCTGTCGCTCCACGCCCGTTGCTGGGGTGCGATGTGGGGCGCGGGGTCCTCCGCTGGTTTCGGAAGTCGTGCTGCTCCCTCCCGCGGTCGGGTTGCCTCCGTCGCCATCTCCCCTTGGGGTTGGAGCTGAGGCTCGGGTCGGGTGGGGCGGGCGTCCATGGCTCCGGGAGTCCGCGGTGCCTCTGGCCTCGGTCGGTCCTCCTCTGTCTCTTGCCGCGCGGCTCGCCCTCCTTGCCCGCGCCGTTCCGGCCTCATCTTGCTGGTCTTCTCGCCGTCTACTCCTCCCGCGGCTCGTTGTCGTCCGGTGGGGCTCGGCGAGGCTGAGTTTATGACTCTCAGCTTTATGTCATGCGCTGCCTACCTCTGAATAACGTTCAGACACTGGGTTGCAAAGCAGGCTCTGGTTTATTTCAGGATAGGTACAACGTTGTTAGAAAAAGCTGAGAGTGACAGGAGCGCGCCGGTGCGGGGTTTAAATACCCCGCGCCGGTCAGCGCCCCCTCGCTCTCGGTCACGTCACCCCCCTTTGTCCCATGCGTTGCCCTGCCATTGGTTGAGGGTTTCTAGGATCGCCCATCCTCAGGTTTTCATTCTTCTGCTGATTGCTTTCAGCTGGGCGATCCCCGTGGTATTGCTGCTGATGGCTTGGGTGGCTCCGTGATCCGTTTATCTATTGTTTGTTAGCCGTTAGTCGTTGTGGGTTGATGGCTACTTAACTTGTACCCCTTCACCTATTTCCTTGTCATTGTCATGAGTGCCATTGCGCTGATTACTTTAGCTCAACGGCACTCATGACACGTTGGTTCTCAAAGTAACAGTAAACTATTCATATTTCCTCAATTCCTCTTATCTTGTGTCTATATTGTCCTTATAATCAATTGCATCTTTAATATGTATTTTTATGATTTAGAAATCTGTTAATAACAATCCACTTTGGGTACAATTCTTTTTCTGCATGAGGTCCACTGAAAATAATGAGAGTTTTGCAAAAATAAAGTTTGTGCCCTCTTTGCAAAATAAATAAATAAACAGCTCTTTTTTTCTGGCTTTATGTGTTAACTTTTGTTTTATCTGATGTTATGCTTTCCCTTCTGGACATTTTCCCTTGTGTACATTTGAACAGTAACTTTTTTTTTAAAGTATTATTCACTTAGAACAGATTTGTTATATTGCAGCCACCTTCCTTGTGCTGCTGCTGAAGACTGCGATCCCAGAAGATCTATTAAAACCGTTTATTCTACTTCCGATAAGTAAGGCTTTTCTGAGTTCACACATGAATGTATTACAGTTCATGTGTATTGATTTCACTGAAAATTACTATATTGGAGCTATATGAATGAGTGTTTGTCAAGTTAAATTTATATTGGTGGCAGCAACTACCAGAGCTATTGTCTAGACTGGGCAGATTAAAAACATCCCAAAAGAAGCTAGTGGCAAACCACTTCTGTATTGTTAAAAAAAAAAACTCTGTGTCCATGTCACCAAGAGCTGAGTTGAACCTGAAGAAAAAGCTGCATTCAGAGAAAAGCAGGAACTGTCAAATATTGTATCTGTCCATGACACTGGAAGTTGCAAGCTTATTTCACCAAGGCTAAAATGCAAATAGCTTATTTTAAACTGACTATCTGGATTAGCCTGCATTTCCCTTAGGACATTTACTATCCACATAGTTAGATCATGGTTTAGGACAAGTGTGAGACTGAGGATGCTAACACCTTATGACATCACTAGTGGCTGTGTGTACTAGTTCTTCCAATAATTATGAACAACCTATACCTTTTTCTTAAAAAGGACTGTTATTGAAAAAGAATTGTGCACCTATTGCCGGAAGCCATTGGGCACAGATACTAAGATGATTCTGAAAGCCCTACAGATTTGCTGTCATGCAACTTGCTTCAAGGTAAGAATGCAGTTTCACTGATTGTCCTAAAATAGGCAGATGTGCAAATAGTTGGGATTGTGTCCTATTAGCACACAGTTTCACCCCTAAACATTAGTAAGTTTGTATTAACTAAATATTGTATGGCCTGCAGCAAAATGCAGAATCCAAGTCAGCATATTTTGGATGCTGTGCACTAGGGGATAATGCAGAAAATTCTACCTTGGAAGTACCATTCTGAGCTTGGAATTTCTACAATGGTTCAACCTTAAAAGTCTAAAACATCCAGAATGGGCCATTTCAAGGTTGAAATACTCTGTGATGAAACATTTTGCACACCCCTGCTAGTGTAAAAGATCTTTGATCGCCTGCATGTGAGCTTTCTGAAAGAATCTGATTAGCCAGTGTGGGATCTAGAATGCTGGAAATTTGGTATTCAGGCAAAAATACCTTTCCTAGGATGCAGGTAGTCCTTGACTTAGCAATTGGGACTGGAAAATCCGTTGCTAAGCAATGCAGTCATAAAGCAACAGCAACCCCAAATCCCACAGTTGTTAGGCAAGGCAACTTCCCACAACCACATCAGTAGGGAAGCCAGCAGGAAGTTGCAGATCCTAGGCTAGCCTTCGTGACTGCCCTAGCAAGTGGCTGCTGCCAGGTGGGGGAAGGTGCGAGGGAGATGCAGTGAGGGTTGGGTGCATGGGGCAAGGGGGACACGGCGAGGGTTGGGGAGGGTGCACAAGTGGCCAGTGTGGTGCAAGCACAGAGGGGCTGGGAGAGGGTCCCACAGATGGGGGAGACTTAGCCCAGCAAGTTGCAACCTTCCCTGCCACTTTCTCCATTGACTTTCTGGGGAAGCCAGCAGAGAATGTCACAAATGGCAATCATGATCGTGGGGCACTGCAACCAGTCGTGAGTGTGAGCTGGTTGCCAAGTTCCCAGATCACAATCACTTGACCGCAGGGGTGCCAGGATGGCTGGAATTCTGAGGACTGATCGTAACCAGCATTCATTCAGTGCTGTTGTAACTTTGGTCACTGAGCAAATGGTCATAAGTCGAGGACTACCTGTACTGCTTTCTATTCCCCCTCCCTTTTCTTCCCACTGAAAATAAATCAGCATTTTGTGTCCCAAAGACAATATTCTGTGCTCACTAAAGCAAGCTTAGTCCACATGAGGATGTTGGAGTTTTTCAGATCCCTGAGAATTTTTTTCTAATGTTGGTTTTTGTACATCTATTGACAATCAGATTTTCCTAAAGAGATTAATATTTTGCATGTGAATGGTGGTATTTTGATTCTATAAGAATCCAGGTGAAAACTCTGACATGGCCATAAAGAAGGGATTAGAAGAATTTGTTTCAGTTTTCAACTGATTATATCTGCATTGTTTATTATGGTTTATCTGAGTAAACCATAATTTAAAATGGGATTGTTTGGGCAAATCATGTTTAAAACACATTTTGTTCATGTTTGGACATACTAGTTCCAACTCATTATAAACTTGCTAAATCAGGTTTGGGGAGCTCATCCAGAAGAAGAAAAGATGGGTCTGAATTGAATGCAGTTAGGGTACTCTGAACTCATGCTTCTGTTCATGGGAGCACATAGAAATTCAGTAACAAGGTATGTGTTTGCTGAAGGTCCTTTGCTGAAGGTCCTTTTGGTGTATCCAGTTAAATAATCAAGGAGTAAGAGATACTAAACATCTTGAGATTTTGGAGCACCACTGCTTGCTGCATTGACACTAAACTGAATGAATGTTAAGCTTTGATATAAAGCATTTCCTTATCATTGATCTTTAGCATAATAGAATGTAGGGTAATTGTGAAGTTAGGTTGCCAAAAGGGAAGATTAAACTGTTAGTTCAGTAGATTAGCCCAATAATAAAGCACTTTCATACAGAAAACAAATAAGCATAGACACTGAATTTCTCTGAAATCTTTTAATTCACCCTAAAATTCCAGTGAGATAGAGATGTTAGGCAAGCTACAGTCAGGTATTAAAAATGACTTGACAGGTATGTTGTTCTTTGGCTTGCTTTTACAAGTAAAGTTTTCTGTTTAATTCCATGTCTTCAAGTGTGAAGTCTGCAAAGCAACTTTAGAAAACCTGAAGGCAGGAGATAGTATTTGGATTTACAAGAACACAGTGCACTGTTCACCATGTTATTCTAAGGTTAAAGGTAAGTTCTATCCAAGGCACATTCCATTAGGTAAGAATTCAGGAAATACTTGTTCATTCTGAATTTTTGTACAAATATATCCAATTCACAGTTTCCTAAACATATATGTACACTGGAATATTCTTGATTGATTATGTGCCATGAGTTCATTGTCAGCTCTTAGCAACCACATCAATAGGTTTTTTCCATGACAATATGTCCCTTTCAGGACTTCTTATGGTGCACCCATTGCCACCGTAACTGAGCCCAGCCACCTTGCTGCTGGTCTTTTCCAAGGCCTTCATGACTGCCCTAGCAAGTGCTAGTCTGCAGCATATTTCTCAACTGCTTGTTCCTTTACTGTTGATGGTTGATCCTAAAAGGCAGAAGCTAGCCGCCACTTTGATATCTTCATTGTCACTTCTCAGGCTGGTGATTTTACCTCTTGTCTATATATATTTAATTTTAGTCCATTTTTTTCCCTGTGCTCCCTGACTTTTATTACTAGAGATTGCAGATCCTTTGCATTTTCAGCTATCAGGGTAGTGGCATCAGCATAGCACAGGTTATTGATCCTTGTTCCTGCAATTTTAAAAGCACACCCTAAAAACGGTATTTTTAAATAAAATATAAATATAAAATCCAAGATGGAGATATTAAAAGTTCTTAATTTAAATTCATGTAATTCATGAGGGCGCTGATCACCCCCAGGGTTGATTACCCCTCCTCCCACCCCAAGCGAGATGGCAGAGCCAGGTCTTCACCCCTTTCTGGAAGGCTGGGAGAGTGGGGGCCTGCCTCATCTCTGGGGGAAGAGTATTCCACGGCAGGGGCCACAGCAGAAAAGGCCCGCTTCCTGGGCCCCGCCAATCAACAGTCTCTTATCGGTAGGGTCTGTAACATGCCCTCTTTGCCTGACCAGGTGGGACGGGTCAATGTAATGGGGGAGAGGTGGTCCCTTAAGTAACCTGGACCCATGCCATGTAGGGCTTTAAAGGTGATGACCAACACCTTAAATTGGACCCAGAAGCCAACTGGCACCAAATGCAGCTCCCACAGCAAAGGTGTTACATGTGCTGTCCTTGGGGCTCCTAAAACTGCTCGTGCGGCCACATTCTTAACCAGCTGTAGCTTCCAGATACTCTTCAAGGGTAGCCGCGTGTAGAGTGTATTGCAGTAGTCTATATGGGAGATGACTAGGGCATGAGTGACTGACCAGAGGGCTTCTGATCCAGGAAGGGGCATAACAACACAAAGTTGAGCAAAGGCCTTCCTGGCCACGACTGCCACCTGCTCTTCAAGATGTTGTAATATTGCTGCTTGTCTCTTCTAACACTTCTCTGAAACTCTTTGTTAAGTTCCTGAGTTTTTTGTTTTTTCTTGGCTTTGGCTTCTCTTCTCTTTGTGGCAATTTTTGCGGTTTATTCCAATATCCTTTTTGTTTTCTTTCCTTTTCTTCGTTTTTGGCAGTCTCTCTTCATATTCATCCTTAATGACTTCTTTAAGTTCATTGAATAATTCCTCTAAGTCTCTGTCAATGAGGTTCAGGACTTCAAAGCAATTCCTGATCTTCACCTTGATGGGTGAATGGTGGGTATATGTTCAAGATCATATTATGGAAACTGACTGGCTTTCTTTTTCTTCTTTAGCTTAACTTGGAACTTGCACATGAGCAGTTGGTGGTCTGTCCCACAGGCAGTACCTGGCCATGCCTTTGAATGTCTTTGATGCTGTAATTGAGGTCCTCCACCTCCTTGTAGCAATAATATAAATTTGTTTTCTATATACTCCATCTGGTGATGTCCATGTATAGGGTGTCGTTGTTTGAAGACTGTGTTAGCTATGAAGTGGCAGAAATTGACATGGATCTCCTACTTCATTTTAGTTTCCTAAGCCATACAATCCAACTACAATTTCCTCTTCATTGTTTCCAACTTGGTCATTCAAGTCTCCAATTATAAGCAGTCCATCTTGCTTGCACGTTTTGTCGATTTCAAATTGAATTTGATCATAAAACTCATAACCTACTCTTTTTCTGCATTGGTGGTTTCAACATAAACTTGAATGGTCATCCTGTTAAAGGGTTATCAATGAAGTCTTACAGATTCCTCAGCTCTTCCTAGTAGCATATTGAGTGCCATCCTACCTCATCTGGCACTATATCATCAATCAGTTTATATTTTCTATCCATGTGGTTCTTTTAGGGAAAAAATACAAGAGTGATTTACCTTGCCTTCTCTCGTGCAGTATACATTTATGCCTTTGCCATTGTCACTAAAGTGATCTTCCACCTCCAGCATCTTTCTCTATTGCTGTTGCTCTATCTCTGGGATGACCTTCACATCTACACTCCCAATATTCTTCACTCATCCCTCCCAGGAACAGTGCCTTCCCGTTTGCAAAGATGCAGCAGCACAGCAGGACTTGTGGGTGGGGAGGGGAATGTCCTTACACAATAATCTTCATTTTTCAAAATGTAACGTGGTTCATAATTGAAAAAATGCAATAACGTGCTTATCAAAACTATGTGGAGAAATGAATATATTCAAAAAAAATAGCTGAAAAAATTATACTAGGAAAAGGGCAGTCACAAAACGTGAGTATTAGGAGAAATGCCATGGAACTTTCTGTGAGCTTGCAGACTTTGCGAATGTCAGATGAATTTGACAGAAGAAACAGACTAAAATAAATTTCCCACTGATGAAATGGTTCACACTGGGGAGCAAAGAATTTGTGAGTCCTAAGTCTGAAAGACTACAACACATTATATGTGTGATTATATGAATACAAAACTGGATAGGTATTTGATATCCAGAGTAGACTTAGAACTAAATGGACATTTTCCTCCCAATTTCGGTTTTAAATTTATTTTATAATTTATGTAATATAATTTACATGTAGTCCTTGACTTACGGCCATTCATTCACAGTTATGAACACACTGAAAAAAGTGACTTAGACCAGTGCCCAAACTTATGGCCGTTGCATTGCCCCCATGGTCACATGATCAAAATTCAGGCACTTGGCAGCACTCCTGCACTTATGACCACAGAGGCGCTTCAACTCCCCCCACCCTCTATCTCCCCTCCCCATCTCTGCCCTTTTGGCTGCCCTGCACCCTGCCTTGTGGGGCAGCAAGCAGCCCCAGAACTGCGTGGCTCTGGGGCTGCAAGAAGCCCCCGAGCCACAGCACAGCACGAAGCTGCAGCCACCCCAGCTCAGCCGCAGAAAGCCACCCCAGGAAGCTGCAGCTGCCCCAGTCCTCATTCCTTCTCTCCAGTTCCCCACACTGACCGTCTTTTTTGCCCAGCTGCCACGGCTGAAGCAGAAGCGCCTCACTGCCTCTGTTGTCTCCTTTTCGGACCCAGCTTCTCTGGCAGACATTTCTTCCATGTGGCTCCCTTTGGAATGCTTCATGCTGTGCTGTGGCTGAGAGGCTGCTTGCTGCCCTGCAAGGCAGGGTGCAGGGCGGCCAAAAGGGAGTTGGAGGCAGTCCCTTACCTTACTGAAGCTCGGGGCTGGGAGGGACCAAGCCTGGAACGGTTTGGATTTGGGGTGGGCACTCAGCTAATGACTGCAACAGGGAATCGCTGGGATTGCAATTGCTAAGCGATGTAGTCATGTGACATCTCACTTTACGACTGCATCATTTAGTGACAGATTCTGGTTCCAATTGTGGTCGTAAGTCGAGGACTACCTGTAACACTTTTCAAACTCCAGTTCATTCTTTGGAAATACCAAAATACCACTGATTGACAGACAATGAAATAAAGGATGCATCCCACCCAAATCAGTCAGAGATTTTTTTTTCTCCCAGACTGAAATAAAATTAAACAATACAAAAGCAAAACATGAATGAAATAGATTTTGGTTTAGAGTTCATTTGAATTAATTTAAATGTATATGTAACAAATCCAGATCAAAAAAGAAACAGCTCCTTCCCTCCCTCCCTCTCTGTATAAATAAAAAGTTTTGTAGCTCCCCATTTTTTTGTCAGAGTACCAGAAAATACTAAGAGTTATTTGGAGGTTCTGGGAGGAACCTCCCAGATTACCATAAATCCTTGAGTAAAGAATGGTATACCTCTTCTACTTGAGATAGTTGCTCCTTTCTACTAAGTCTGCAGTTTCAGGAGAGGCACTATGGAGTGGGGAGGGAGAAGGAAACACATGCCCCTCAGCCAGCCAGATTAATCCTGGTGATTAGTGGGGTGACAAATGTTGCAGTCATATGCTAACTTTATGGTTATCAGCATTTACTGAATTACTTCTGAGATAATGGAAATTCAAATGGTTTAGAATTCTTGATTTTGTGGGGTTTTAGCTGAGGGGATGTTATTTTTCACATTAGTGTTTCTAAGAGTTTTTATTTCTTTCCTTTGCAGCCACATGGACTTACTAATCATTAATGAACTCTGATCAAGCATGTGCTCAGATATTCTAGCTATCTTTATTTATATCTGAAAGTTGTATGTTCTTTTAGAATAAGATATTTCAAAAATATTATCCACATTAAGCATTTGAGCATAAAATATGATAGACCATTTCTAAATGAAAGATGACATTCTGAAATGTACCTAGAAGATGTTTTCATTGTTAGCAAGATAAATGTCTAAGATTGTAGCCTCTGGGACTATTATAGATGCAAAGGGTTGTACTGTAAATACAGCATATGAAGTTATCTCTGCTGCCTTCACTTAACTTGTATTCTGTTTTGTGTTCATGCGCCGACAATTCATGTATGGGTGGAAATCCCTTCTTCCTTCAGCTACAGGAGTTCTCTCTCTAGAGAGAGATTTAGTCTCATTGGAATCACGGTTGTTGCAACTTTCTTTGGATGGGGACTGGCACTTTTAAGAGGAACCAAATCATCACTAAAGCTGCCTGAAAGCAAGTGAGATGAAATCCAGCAGTGAACGTGCTTTTACACACCATTGTTTTCCTATGATAAAGATCCCTAGATGTTGAGCCTCCTTCACTTCAGATCGATTCATATTGTGGCTCTGTGAAAGAGAACAGTACTTGCAGGAAAATCCATCTTCTGTCTGCTCACTTTTACACTTTTTGTTCAATCTTTTTCATAAACTGTCCCTATATAAAAGTTAAATCAAAATAGCAGTGACATCTACAGTGGGAAACCAAGGGGCCAAAATGGCAGGTGCAGCTTGGATCGAAGCTCCAAGTTGTATATTTGTGTGATGTTGGAGCATGTTCAAAGGGGCAGGGCTTTGGTCCACAGTTCTGTCTAGCTTTTTGGCCCCCTCGGTCCTTTCATCAAAGGTGGTTGTGTGAAGTATGCATTTTAGTTCTGTTGTGCTAATTGGAAGAGGCCAAGCCAGGTTTGAGCACACTATAGGCCAGCACAAGATACGTTAGCATCTGATGCAGTCATTTAAAGGTACAGATATGGGAAGTTGAGAAGTTAGGCACATCTTCAATGACCTGCAGCTGAACATCAGCTCTTAATGATTTGAAAGTACTTATCTTTTTGTATCAATAATAAATATTCAGGAAATTCAGAAGCAGTCTAAACTATTAATGTAATTTAAGGCATATATTATAGCATGTAATTTTACAGAATCATGTAATACACAGTCTGCATATTCTAATATGAATAACACATATTATGGATGGATACTCTTCTTTTCTCTTTTGAAACTATGTAAACAGAAGTGTAGAGAATTTATCTTGAAATGGAAAATATTTTAAAATTAGAAATGTGAAATAAAATTAGTGGTTGCATTCATTTGTTATGATCTGAAATTTATTGTAACAGGAACGAGCCTTGGGAGCAGATCAGACTCACATGGTTCCTGCCTATCTTCTCTTTCAGCATGGACACAAGTAATAGTTTAAAAACTTTCAGTTCTATTTTTTGTCACCTCAGCTTGTAGTTTTAGATGAACTATTGTGATTTATTTGAAGTTTCACTGAGCCATAGATTATATATACACATACACACTCTACACAAAATAAACCCAATAAATCATGATTTAAGAAGTCATGTTTTATGTTAATGGACTATATCCATTAACATAACAATTGTACTACAAGTGTATAGCAAGTTATATTTGCTTATGGATAATAAAATTGGTGACATTTTAGTAGAGGAAGATGGAGATGTTATTTTGTCTCTTATTAGAAACTGACTTTTGCCCCTCCTGAGTTGCTACAATTAAATACTGTGAACATGTAACAATAGAAGATGGATTTTTCAAAGGAGACAAAGAGTATTAATGTTTATTGGAGCCAGGTAGAAAGTGACAGAAAGGTGTAAAGGAATAGCTCAAGATGCTCAGAACTGTAAAAATAATAATACTTTAAAGGGATAAAAAGTTAAAAGTCTCCCCCAAAGGAAACTCAACTTCTGATGAATCTGAAGGCATCCATGTTATTTTCTTGGCGACAATATGGAAGTTTTTTGACATTCCAGTTGTAGAAGTTCCTTGTAGTTTTCCATCCATAGGAGGATTTCTGAGGATTTAATTTGCACCCCAATATTATAAATAGTCTTGCAAATCTAGTGAAATGATTTAACAAGCACTGTAGATTTGGCTAAATTAATCAGGCACCTGGGATCCACCACTTTGCCTGAAGCAACAAACCGAAGTGAAATTGAATAGCAAGCTGGCTGCAAAGACTACCTGACAACTACGAATTGTAGTTAGTGCTGGGAACCAAGGTTTTTCTGATAATGGCTAGGTAAAAATAATTTAGGGGCAGATTCTAAAGCTGGCTGTTTAAGGTGTTAACTGTGTAGATAAGTGTGATCTCATTTAATTTACCCTCATCATATATTTTAATATACATAACATGAATGTAGTCGGTAAACCCTCTGCAGGCCATTGCCTTCTGGTACTGTTATCTGTCAATAAATCATTTTTTGTTTCAATGTAAGTGTGTCTTGGTCTCCCACCCCCCCTTCACATCCATGTAATAACCAAGAATTCCTCTACTCAGCATTTTCAGGATTAGCATATATTAGTTAGCCATATGCTATGACACTTGATTGGATACTTCATAGTTTTTTCAATGCTGACAAGTAATTCCTATGGAGCTCCTTCAACCATTCAAACGTAAACATCTTTCAAAACCATCTGTGTCTCTGCCCACCTTATGGAGGTATGAAGAACTGACAAGGACACTCCAGCCCATACTCTGCCTGTGCTCCCTATATCCACCTTTGAGGTCTAGAATCATAGATGGCTGCACTAGAAAACAGTATTTGGAAATAATTCTTTATATATATGAATGAACAACAGTGGCAGCATTGGAACCATAACATAATACTGTTTCAATAATATTGAATATTGAATTGTATTATTGAATAATACTCAATTATTGACGACGCAAGAAACTAAACCAGTATCCTAGACTGCATTTGGATGTCAATTCTGAGATCTCATGGGATTGCGAAAACAACACAGAGCTTTACTTTCCCCTTCTTTGTACGTTTGCTGTGGAGGCCATGTTGGGAAATGTGTCAAATTAGCAATTTTTCTGAACTTTTTAGTTAGCGTTCTCTTCAGACGAGAGAGAGTCATGAAAATACATGGATTTCCGGATTCTCCTTTCCAATCAGAACATGAATCCTCAACTCTCTTTCAGGTCTGGTCTTTGACTGGGCTGCAACCTTGAGTTATAAAAGTGGAATTCTGCCTTTACATTATTAGGTCTCATATAACTCCTATGTTACAGAGAAGAGTCCTCCCTCTGACGATGCAAGACACTAAACCGGTGTCATAGATTGCCTTTGGATGTCAATGCTGAGCTCGTATGGGATTGCTAAAACAACACAGAGCTCTACTTTCCCCTTCTTAGTTCGTCTGCTATAGAGGCCATGTTGGGCAATGTGTCAAGATAGCGATTTTTCTGTACATTTTCTTTAGCATTCTCTTCAGACAGAGAGAGAGTCATGAAAATACTTGGCTTTCCGGATTCTCCTTTCCAACCAGAACATGAATCCTCAACACTCTTTCAGATCTGGTCTTTGACTGGGCTGCAAACTTGAGGTATAAAAGTGGAATTCTGCCTTCACATTAATAGGGCTCAGGAGTGAGAGAGATGAGGCCTCCCTGTGACGATGCAAGAAACTAAACCGGTGTCATAGATTGCCTTTGGATGTCTATTCTGAACTCGCATGGGATTGCTAAAACAACGCAGAACTTGATTTTCCCCTTCTTTGTACGTCTGCTGTGGAGGCCATGTCGGGCAATGTGTCAAAATAGCCATTTCTCGCAATTTTTCCCTTAGGTTATTGTTCAGGCGGGGAGAGACTCAAAGCATTCACCTTTCCAACCAGGACATGAATCATCAACTCTCTTTCAGGTCTGGTCTTTGACGGGGCTGCAAACTTGAGTTATGAAAGTTGAATTCTGCCTTTACATTATTAGTTCTCATAGGAGCTAGAGAGATGAGTCCTGCCTGTGACGACGCAAGAAACTAAACCGGTATCCTAGACTGCATTTGGATGTCAATGCTGAGCTCGTATGGGATGGCTAAAACAAAGCAGAGCTTTACTTTCCCCTTCTTTGTACGTTTGCTGTGGAGGCCATGTTGGGCAATGTGTCAAATTAGCGATTTTTCTCAACTTTTTCTTTAGCGTTCTCTTCAGACAGAGAGGGAGTCATGAAAATACTTGGCTTTCCGGATTCTCCTTTCCAACCAGAACAGGAATCCTCAACTCTCTTTCAGATCTGGTCTTTGACTGGGCTGCAAACTTGAGGTATAAAAGTGGAATTCTGCCTTCACATTAATAGGGCTCAGGAGTGAGAGAGATGAGGCCTCCCTGTGACGATGCAAGAAACTAAACCGGTGTCATAGATTGCCTTTGGATGTCAATGCTGAGCTCGTATGGGATTGCTAAAACAAGGCAGAGCTCTACTTTCCCCTTCTTAGTTCGTCTGCTGTAGAGGCCATGTTGGGCAATGTGTCAAGATAGAGATTTTTCGGAATTTTTCTTTAGTGTTCTCCTCAGAGAGAGTGTCATGAAAATACTTGGCTTTCCGGATTCTCCTTTCCAGCCAGAACATGAATCCTCAACACTCTTTCAGATCTGGTCTCTGACTGGGCTGCAAACTTGAGGTATAAAAGTGGAATTCTGCCTTCACATTAATAGGGCTCAGGAGTGAGAGAGATGAGGCCTCCCTGTGACGATGCAAGAAACTAAACCGGTGTCATAGATTGCCTTTGGATGTCTATTCTGAACTCGCATGGGATTGCTAAAACAACGCAGAACTTGATTTTCCCCTTCTTTGTACGTCTGCTGTGGAGGCCATGTCGGGCAATGTGTCAAAATAGCCATTTCTCGCAATTTTTCCCTTAGGTTTTTGTTCAGGCAGGGAGAGATTCAAAGCATTCTCCTTTCCAAACAGAACATGAATCATCATTTGTGATTCAGATCTGGTCTTTGACTGGGCTGCAAACTTGAGTTATGAAAGTTGAATTCTGCCTTTACATTATTAGGTCTCATAGGAGTTACAGAGATGAGTCCTCCCTCTGATGATGCAAGACACTAAACCAGTGACCTAGAAGCATTTAGATGTCAATTCTGAGATCTCATGGGATTGCTAAAACAACGCAGAGCTTTACTTTCCCCTTCTTTTTATGTTTGCTGTGGAGGCCATGTCGGGCAATGTGTCAAAATAGCCATTTCTCGCAATTTTTCCCTTAGGTTATTGTTCAGGCAGGGAGAGATTCAAAGCATTCACCTTTCCAACCAGGACATGAATCATCAACTCTCTTTCAGGTCTGGTCTTTGACTGGGCTGAAACTTGAGTTATAAAACTTGAATTCTGCCTTTACATTAATAGGGCTCAGGAGCTAGAGAGATGAGGCCTCCCTGTGACGACGCAAGAAACTAAACCGGTGTCATAGATTGCCTTTGGATGTCAATGCTGAGCTCGTATGGGATTGCTAAAACAAGGCAGAGCTCTACTTTCCCCTTCTTAGTTCGTCTGCTGTAGAGGCCATGTTGGGCAATGTGTCAAATTAGCGATTTTTCTCAACTTTTTCTTTAGCATTCTCTTCAGACAGAGAGGGAGTCATGAAAATACTTGGCTTTCCGGATTCCCCTTTCCAACCAGAACAGGAATCCTCAACTCTCTTTCAGATCTGGTCTTTGACTGGGCTGCAAACTTGAGGTATAAAAGTGGAATTCTGCCTTCACATTAATAGGGCTCAGGAGTGAGAGAGATGAGGCCTCCCTGTGACGATGCAAAAACTAAACCGGTGTCATAGATTGCCTTTGGATGTCAATGCTGAGCTCGTATGTGATTGCTAAAACGAGGCAGAGCTCTACTTTCCCCTCCTTAGTTCGTCTGCTGTAGAGGCCATGTTGGGCAATGTGTCAAGATAGAGATTTTTCGGAATTTTTCTTTAGTGTTCTCCTCAGAGAGAGTGTCATGAAAATACTTGGCTTTCCGGATTCTCCTTTCCAACCAGAACATGAATCCTCAACACTCTTTCAGATCTGGTCTTTGACTGGGCTGCAAACTTGAGGTATTAATGTGGAATTCTGCCTTCACATTAATAGGGCTCAGGAGTGACAGAGATGAGGCCTCCCTGTGACGATGCAAGAAACTAAACCGGTGTCATAGATTGCCTTTGGATGTCTATTCTGAACTCGCATGGGATTGCTAAAACAACGCAGAACTTGATTTTCCCCTTCTTTGTACGTCTGCTGTGGAGGCCATGTCGGGCAATGTGTCAAAATAGCCATTTCTCGCAATTTTTCCCTTAGGTTTTTGTTCAGGCAGCGAGAGATTCAAAGCATTCTCCTTTCCAACCAGAACATGAATCATCATTTGTCATTCAGATCTGGTCTTTGGGCTGCAAACTTGAGTTATGAAAGTTGAATTCTGCCTTTACATTATTAGGTCTCATAGGAGTTACAGAGATGAGTCCTCCCTCTGATGATGCAAGACACTAAACCGGTGACCTAGAAGCATTTGGATGTCAATTCTGAGATCTCATGGGATTGCTAAAACAACGCAGAGCTTTACTTTCCCCTTCTTTTTATGTTTGCTGTGGAGGCCATGTTGGGCAATGTGTCAAAATAGCCATTTCTCGCAATTTTTCCCTTAGGTTTTTGTTCAGGCAGGGAGAGATTCAAAGCATTCTCCTTTCCAACCAGAACATGAATCATCATTTGTCATTCAGATCTGGTCTTTGACTGGGCTGCAAACTTGAGTTATGAAAGTTGAATTCTGCCTTTACATTATTAGGTCTCATAGGAGTTACAGAGATGAGTCCTCCCTCTGATGATGCAAGACACTAAACCGGTGACCTAGAAGCATTTGGATGTCAATTCTGAGATCTCATGGGATTGCTAAAACAACGCAGAGCTTTATTTTCCCCTTCTTTTTATGTTTGCTGTGGAGGCCATGTCGGGCAATGTGTCAAAATAGCCATTTCTCGCAATTTTTCCCGTAGGTTTTTGTTCAGGCAGGGAGAGATTCAAAGCATTCACCTTTCCAACCAGGACATGAATCATCAACTCTCTTTCAGGTCTGGTCTTTGACTGGGCTGCAAACTTGAGTTATAAAACTTGAATTCTGCCTTTACATTATTAGTTCTCATAGGAGCTAGAGAGATGAGTCCTGCCTCTGACGACGCAAGAAACTAAACCGGTATACTAGACTGCATTTGGATGTCAATGCTCAGCTCGTATGGGATGGCTAAAACACAGCAGAGCTTTACTTTCCCCTTCTTTGTACGTTTGCTGTGGAGGCCATGTTGGGAAATGTGTCAAATTAGCAATTTTTCTGAACTTTTTAGTTAGCGTTCTCTCCAGACGAGAGAGAGTCATGAATATACATGGATTTCCGGATTCTCCTTTCCAACCAGAACGTGAATCCTCAACTCTCTTTCAGGTCTGGTCTTTGACTGGGCTGCAACCTTGAGTTATAAAAGTGGAATTCTGCCTTTACATTATTAGGCCTCATATAACTCCTATGTTACAGAGAAGAGTCCTCCCTCTGACGATGCAAGACACTAAACCGGTGACCTAGTCTGCATTTGAATGTCAATGCTGAGCTCGTATGGGATTGCTAAAACAACACAGAGCTCTACTTTCCCCTTCTTAGTTCGTCTGCTATAGAGGCCATGTTGGGCAATGTGTCAAGATAGCGATTTTTCTGAACTTTTTCTTTAGCGTTCTCATCCGACAGAGAGAGATTCATGAAAATACACGGATGTCTGGATTCTCCTTTCCAACCAGAACATGAATCATAAACTCTCCCCCAGATCTGGTCTTTGACTGGGCTGCAAACGTGAGTTACAGAAGTGGAATTCTGCCTTTACATCTTTAGGTCTCATAGGAACTAGAGAGATGAGTCCTGCCTGTGACGACACAAGAAACTAAAGCGGTGACCTAGACTGCATTTGGATGTCAATGCTGAACTCGCATGGGATTGCTAAAACAAGGCAGAGCTCTCCTTTCCACTTCTTAGTTCGTCTGCTGTGGAGGCCATGTTGGGAAATGTGTCAAGACAGCGATTTGTCTGTATATTTTCTTTAGGGTTCTCTTCAGACAGAGAGAGATTCATGAAAATACATGGATTTCCGGATTCTCTTTTCCAAACAGAACATGAATCCTCAACACTCTTTCAGATCTGGTCTTTGACTGGGCTGCCAACGTGAGTTATAGAAGTGGAATTCTGCCTTTACATCATTAGGTCTCATAGGAGCTAGAGAGATGAGTCGTGCCTGTGACAACGCAAGAAACTAAACCGGTATCCTAGACTGCATTTGGATGTCAATGCTGAGCTCATATGGGATGGCTAAAACAAAGCAGAGCTTTACTTTCCCCTTCTTTGTACGTTTGCTGTGGAGGCCATGTTGGGCAATGTGTCAAATTAGCGATTTTTCTCAACTTTTTCTTTAGCGTTCTCTTCAGACAGAGAGGGAGTCATGAAAATACTTGGCTTTCCGGATTCTCCTTTCCAACCAGAACAGGAATCCTCAACTCTCTTTCAGATCTGGTCTTTGACTGGGCTGCAAACTTGAGGTATAAAAGTGGAATTCTGCCTTCACATTAATAGGGCTCAGGAGTGAGAGAGATGAGGCCTCCCTGTGACGATGCAAGAAACTAAACCGGTGTCATAGATTGCCTTTGGATGTCAATGCTGAGCTCGTATGGGATTGCTAAAACAAGGCAGAGCTCTACTTTCCCCTTCTTAGTTCGTCTGCTGTAGAGGCCATGTTGGGCAATGTGTCAAGATAGAGATTTTTCGGAATTTTTCTTTAGTGTTCTCCTCAGAGAGAGTGTCATGAAAATACTTGGCTTTCCGGATTCTCCTTTCCAACCAGAACATGAATCCTCAACACTCTTTCAGATCTGGTCTTTGACTGGGCTGCAAACTTGAGGTATAAAAGTGGAATTCTGCCTTCACATTAATAGGGCTCAGGAGTGACAGAGATGAGGCCTCCCTGTGACGATGCAAGAAACTAAACCGGTGTCATAGATTGCCTTTGGATGTCTATTCTGAACTCGCATGGGATTGCTAAAAAAACGCAGAACTTGATTTTCCCCTTCTTTGTACGTCTGCTGTGGAGGCCATGTCGGGCAATGTGTCAAAATAGCCATTTCTCGCAATTTTTCCCTTAGGTTTTTGTTCAGGCAGGGAGAGATTCAAAGCATTCTCCTTTCCAACCAGAACATGAATCATCATTTGTCATTCAGATCTGGTCTTTGGGCTGCAAACTTGAGTTATGAAAGTTGAATTCTGCCTTTACATTATTAGGTCTCATAGGAGTTACAGAGATGAGTCCTCCCTCTGATGATGCAAGACACTAAACCGGTGACCTAGAAGCATTTGGATGTCAATTCTGAGATCTCATGGGATTGCTAAAACAACGCAGAGCTTTACTTTCCCCTTCTTTTTATGTTTGCTGTGGAGGCCATGTTGGGCAATGTGTCAAAATAGCCATTTCTCGCAATTTTTCCCTTAGGTTTTTGTTCAGGCAGGGAGAGATTCAAAGCATTCACCTTTCCAACCAGGACATGAATCATCAACTCTCTTTCAGGTCTGGTCTTTGACTGGGCTGCAAACTTGAGTTATAAAACTTGAATTCTGCCTTTACATTATTAGTTCTCATAGGAGCTAGAGAGATGAGTCCTGCCTCTGACGACGCAAGAAACTAAACCGGTATACTAGACTGCATTTGGATGTCAATGCTCAGCTCGTATGGGATGGCTAAAACACAGCAGAGCTTTACTTTCCCCTTCTTTGTACGTTTGCTGTGGAGGCCATGTTGGGAAATGTGTCAAATTAGCAATTTTTCTGAACTTTTTAGTTAGCGTTCTCTCCAGACGAGAGGGAGTCATGAAAATACATGGATTTCCGGATTCTCCTTTCCAACCAGAACGTGAATCCTCAACTCTCTTTCAGGTCTGGTCTTTGACTGGGCTGCAACCTTGAGTTATAAAAGTGGAATTCTGCCTTTACATTATTAGGTCTCATATAACTCCTATGTTACAGAGAAGAGTCCTCCCTCTGACGATGCAAGACACTAAACCGGTGACCTAGTCTGCATTTGAATGTCAATGCTGAGCTCGTATGGGATTGCTAAAACAACACAGAGCTCTACTTTCCCCTTCTTAGTTCGTCTGCGATAGAGGCCATGTTGGGCAATGTGTCAAGATAGCGATTTTTCTGAACTTTTTAGTTAGCGTTCTCTCCAGACGAGAGGGAGTCATGAAAATACATGGATTTCCGGATTCTCCTTTCCAACCAGAACATGAATCATAAACTCTCCCCCAGATCTGGTCTTTGACTGGGCTGCAAACGTGAGTGACAGAAGTGGAATTCTGCCTTTACATCTTTAGGTCTCATAGGAACTAGAGAGATGAGTCCTGCCTGTGACGACGCAAGAAACTAAAGTGGTGACCTAGACTGCATTTGGATGTCAATGCTGAGCTCGCATGGGATTGCTAAAACAAGGCAGAGCTCTCCTTTCCACTTCTTAGTTCGTCTGCTGTGGAGGCCATGTTGGGAAATGTGTCAAGACAGCGATTTGTCTGTACATTTTCTTTAGCGTTCCCTTCAGACAGAGAGAGTTTGATGAAAATGCATGGATTTCTGGATTCTCCTTTCCAACCAGAACATGAATCATCATTTGTCATTCAGATCTGGTCTTTGGGCTGCAAACGTGAGTTATGAAAGTTGAATTCCGCCTTTACATTATTAGGTCTCATAGGAGTTACAGAGATGAGTCCTCCCTCTGATGATGCAAGACACGAAACCGGTGACCTAGAAGCATTTGGATGTCAATTCTGAAATCTCATGGGATGGCTAAAACAACGCAGAGCTTTACTTTCCCCTTCTTTGTACGTTTGCTTTGGAGGCCATGTTGGGAAATGTGTCAAGATAGCGATTTTTCTGCACATTTTCTTTAGGGTTCTCTTCAGACAGAGAGAGATTCATGAAAATACATGGATTTCCGGATTCTCTTTTCCAAACAGAACATGAATCCTCAACACTTTTTCAGATCTGGTCTTTGACTGGGCTGCCAACGTGAGTTATAGAAGTGGAATTCTGCCTTTACATCATTAGGTCTCATAGGAGCTAGAGAGATGAGTCGTGCCTGTGACAACGCAAGAAACTAAACCGGTATCCTAGACTGCATTTGGATGTCAATGCTGAGCTCATATGGGATGGCTAAAACAAAGCAGAGCTTTACTTTCCCCTTCTTTGTACGTTTGCTGTGGAGGCCATGTTGGGCAATGTGTCAAATTAGCGATTTTTCTCAACTTTTTCTTTAGCGTTCTCTTCAGACAGAGAGGGAGTCATGAAAATACTTGGCTTTCCGGATTCTCCTTTCCAACCAGAACAGGAATCCTCAACTCTCTTTCAGATCTGGTCTTTGACTGGGCTGCAAACTTGAGGTATAAATGTGGAATTCTGCCTTCACATTAATAGGGCTCAGGAGTGAGAGAGATGAGGCCTCCCTGTGACGATGCAAGAAACTAAACCGGTGTCATAGATTGCCTTTGGATGTCAATGCTGAGCTCGTATGGGATTGCTGAAACAAGGCAGAGCTCTACTTTCCCCTTCTTAGTTCGTCTGCTGTAGAGGCCATGTTGGGCAATGTGTCAAGATAGAGATTTTTCGGAATTTTTCTTTAGTGTTCTCCTCAGAGAGAGTGTCATGAGTAAGGATGGCGAGCAGGGGGCTCTCACCCAGACTGTCAAGCGCATGCGTAGCACTGAGGAACTGTTCAGCCATTCAAAGAGACACAGATCGGGACCGCCTTAACCTTTGGGGTTTATATGGCTGGGTTTTCCCACGCTTTCTCAGTTTGTTAGGATTCTTGTTAAGTACTACTAATAAATATTAGAGACCAAGTCCTCGCCTCAGTGTGTTTCCTGGTAATCAGGACATCAATCCTAACAAACTCCTACTCCCATCGAAAGAGGGAGGAACAAGCAATTAAACAGATACATTTAGAAATGTCTTCAGAAAACCAAGAAATGCGGCTCGCCATCCAGCAATTAGCAGCAGCCCTACAGCCACACCAGCAACAAGTAGATCTCCAGATCAACACATTACAAGCTGCCATACTACAGCAGTTGCAACAACCAGCTCCGATTAACCCACAACCGGCACCAGCAGCAGCAGCAGCAGCAGCCCCACCGGTAATGTTGAGATCACAGGGCAGTCTACCAGAGAAATTTGGAGGAGAAGCAGGACAGCTGAGAATCTTTCTCACACAGTGTACTATGTTCTTCGACAGCAGACCCGCAGAGTTTCCCACAGACAGAACCAGAGTCACCTTCATCCTAGGCCTGCTGAAGGGACCAGCGGCCAAATGGGCTATTCCCATGGTGGAGAACAACGATCCGATTCTCAATGACTACCAGAACTTTTTGGCAGGCTTCTGAGCACACTTTGACGACCCCATCAGAGAGGCCACGGCCAGCCGGGAGATTCGGAGGCTCAAGCAAGGTAACAAGAGGGTGGGACTCTACATTGCTGATTTCAAATTGTTAGCAGGAGATCTGGACTGGAATGAGAGTGCATTAAAAGACCAATTCAAACAGGGGCTGGATGAGGAGATTAAGAATGAATTGGTGCGCCAGGGAACACCAGCCACATTAGAAGCCCTATATCAGCTATCGGTGGTCATAGATGCCAGGCTAGAGGAGCTTAGGCAGATGCAGCCGGGGAGAAGCAAGACCCTCCGAGCGTTTTCAGGATTCCCAACTCCCCTTGTAGCAGCCTCTCACTCAGCACGAGAGGAGCCAATGCAGATTGGGACAAGCAGGAGACTGATTTCCGAGACTGAGAGGCAGAGAAGGAGAGAGAGAGCCCTGTGTTTCTACTGCGGAGCCCAGGGGCACATGGTGAGAACTTGCCCAGCGAGAGGCCAAACAACCCAAGTAAGACCCCCAGGGCAAGCAGCTGAAACAGGACCCATCCCCGCCTCTGTTTCCAATCAGGGAAACTCCGTTGGTCTCCCTCCCAAGAGCTCAGCAGGGAGACCGTAAATCAATTAAGGAGGGCTCATTCCGAAGATTCCAGGCAAGACTTTTACTACTTACCCGTAAAAGTCCAAGTCAACCCAGAGCACCAGGTCAAGCTAGAGGCCCTCGTGGATTCTGGAGCTTCAACTAATTTTATTGATGCACAGACCGTACAAGACTGCAACATACCGACCAGGGAATTGCCATGCCCCATAGAAGTAGAGACCATTGACGGCCAGCCCCTCAAGGCAGGGCCGATTAGAAGGCTCACAGAACCGGTGCAGCTGACAGTGGGAGACCACACTGAGTGGATCCAGCTTTATGTTACTGCAGCGCTAAATGTGCCGGTAATCCTAGGCACGCCTTGGCTGAGGATCCACAACCCGTTGATGAACTGGACTACAGGAGCAATCTCCTTCCCAGCTAAGGAATGCCAGCACCACAAGAGTCAAGCCGCTCCACACTCTCCAGCAACCAACGCAGTCACAGTAGCAGGGGGGGTCCACTTGCCAGCCAAGTATGCAGATTTTGCAGACGTTTTCAGCGAGCAAGAGGCCACAGCACTACCCCCCCATAGGGACTGTGACTGCACCATTGAGTTGTTACCAGGAGCCAAGATCCCAGCAAGGAAACAATATCCCATGTCCCCCAAGGAGTTAGCCACCTTAAAGGATTACTTGGACTCCAATCTCCAGAAGGGCTTCATCCGACCATCTACGTCCCCAGCGTCTGCTCCTACCTTCTTCGTACCAAAGAAGCCCGACCCGTTGGCACCTGCAACTCAGGAGACACCCATGAGAGTGGTCCACGACTTCAGTTTCTTAAATAAACAAACAAAGAGAGAATCCTATCCTCTGCCCTTAATCTCGGAGCTGCTAGATCGCTTGCAGAAGGCACGCATGTTTACCAGGTTGGATCTCAGGAGTGCGTACAATCTGATCCGGGTGAAAGAGGGGCACGAATACCTGACTGCCTTCGACACCAGGTTTGGCAAATTTGAGTACCTTGTTATGCCCTTTGGCTTGTCTAATGCAGGAGCCATATTTTCCAGATTTATGAACCACGTTTTTGCTGATTTACTAGACAAGTACATGGTCGTTTATCTAGATGACATATTAATTTTCTCTGAGGATGCCACAACTCACGTAACCCATGTACGTAATGTTTTGCAAAGACTGAGAGAGAACAGGCTGTTCGCCAAGCTAGAGAAGTGTGCCTTTGATTTAACTGAAGTACATTTCCTGGGCTATATAGTATCCACAGAAGGCATATCCATGGATCCTGCTAAGGTCCAGGCAATTCTCTCTTGGCCACCCCCCCGAAATGTTAAAGAGATACAAAAATGGCTAGGATTCTGTAATTTCTATCGCCGTTTTGCCCCGGCCTATAGTCATCGGACCAGACCATTCACACAGCTCTTGAAGAAAGGCTCAAAATTCGTATGGGGGGAGAGGGAGCAAGCAGCGTTCCAGGAGTTGAAGCAGCTTTTTGCTTCCCAACCGCTCTTAAGGCACCCTGACCCCACGAAGCCATTCATAATGTACTCAGATGCTTCAGACGTTGCCATTGGGGCAGTGTTATTGCAATATACAAACAGGGCAGAGAATACATTGCTTCCTTGTGCCTTTTTCTCACGCCTACTCTCACCAGCAGAGAGAAACTATGATGTGTTTAACAGAGAGTTGCTGGCAATTAAAGCAGCATTCCAAGAGTGGAGGCACTGGCTAGAAGGGGCAACCTTTCCGGTGAAAGTTTGCACCGATCACAAGAATTTACAGCTTCTACAAAACACCAGATCCCTCACCCCACGCCAGATCAGATGGAGCCAGTTTTTCTCCCGTTTCAATTTTGTCATTTCTTATGTGCCCGGGGCGCAAAACTGCTTGGCAGACGCCCTGTCTCGATCCTTTCAGGCAGACCCCCCCACTCACCAGGAAGTACAGGCTGCTATATTACAACCTCACAACTTTGATCAGCCGATGAGGGGGAGCCAAACGGAGAGTTTAGCAGCAGGCAGCCAAGCAGAGGACCTATTTGCAAGAGCCAGAGCTCAGCAGCAACAGGACCCGTATGCCAGGGCCAGGATGGATGACCTCCAGAGGGCCCCGCAAGACACTGCCTCCCCATTCAATGTGGAGGCAGGAATCCTCTGGCATAGTGGGCGATTGTACATTCCCCCTTCATTGAGGGAAGAAGTACTGAGACTGTGTCATGACCACCAAACAGCAGGCCACGGAGGCGTTTTCAAAACTCTCCATAGAGCTCTGAGAGACTACTGGTGGCCTAAGATGGTTGCAGACATTAAGGGCTACGTTGCTTCTTGTCACACCTGCAGACGAGCCAAGCCTCTCCCAGGGAAGCCCACAGGACTCTTGCAGCCCCTACCCACCCCCAGTAGGCCTTGGGATACGATCTCCATGGATTTCATCACTGATTTACCCCCGGTCCAGGGCCTGACTTCCATACTAGTGGTGGTGGACCTTTTCACAAAGATGGCGCATTTTATTCCTTGCAAGGGCCTCCCATCTGCACCAGCCACAGCGCAGTTGTTCATAGACCACGTTTTTAGGTATAGAGGCATGGTGAATCACTTGGTGAGTGACAGAGGCCCACAGTTCACTTCCAGGTTCTGGAGGGCCCTTTTCCAGTCATTAGGGGTCCAGATCCACCTGTCATCAGCGCATCACCCTGCCAGTAATGGGCAGGCCGAAAAAATTAACCAGTGGTTACAGCAGTATCTCAGGTGTTACACCACGTATCGGCAAGACAATTGGCCAGCCCTGTTGCCCATGGCAGAATTCACTTATAACAACTCTGTGCAGTCATCTACCCAGATGTCTCCGTTCCAAGCGCTCTATGGGGTTAACCCTCAGGTGTTGCCCACCTCCTCCCAGCAGGGAACTGTTCCAGCAGCAGCTGATTTTCTTAAAGAGCAACAAGCCGCACAGGAGTTGTTAAAGGAGCAGCTGAACAGGGCAAAGAGTGCTTACAAAAGGGCGGCAGACGCTCACAGGCAGGAGGGGCCAGCGACTGCAGTAGGAGACAAAGTGTGGCTCTCTACCAAGTTCTTGATCTCTACCAGACCCTCCAAGAAATTGGACTCTAAGTTCGTCGGCCCTTTCACTGTGGTGCAGCAGATAAATCCAGTAGCTTATCGTTTACAGCTCCCACCATCTATGAAGATCCATCCAGTGTTTCACAGAGCCTTGCTAGCCAAAGACCCTCCCCCAAGTAACTTGCGATCGCAACTACCCCCCCCCCCCACCTCCAGTAATTGTGGAGGGAGAGGAAGAGTACGAAGTGGAGGAGATTCTGGACTCTAGGAGGAGGGGAAGGGGCATCCAATATTTCATACACTGGAAAGGGTACCCTGAGGAGGAGCGCACGTGGGAGAATGCCAGAGATGTACATGCTCCAGCACTGGTTCATCGATTCCATCAGCTTTTCCCTCACAAACCCAAGCCTCGCATTTTACCCGAGATTCCTCTTTCGCCTGAGCAGGCCGAAGAAGCCCAAGCTGAGGAGTTCGTGAGTGTGTATTTCCCCCCGCCCCTGCCTGAAGCCTCGACTCCAGTTACAGAGGAGGTGGGGGAACCACAGCCCTCAACCTCGGGCTTGCATTTCCCAGGGGGGAGGGGGGCTGACCCTGCTAACTCTCTAGATGTTTTTCAGCAGCAGCCACCTGGCTCGGAGGCGTTATCGGATTGGGAGGGCAGCACCGCTTCGTCCGTGGAGGAGTTGTCCTTTGAAGAATTGCCTTCTTTGCCAAGTTCTCATGAGACTTTACAAGCAGACAACATATCTTATCAAGACTCTGGAGGGGAGGGGGCTGAAATGGAATATCAATCTGGAGGGGAGGGTGATGTCATGAGTAAGGATGGCGAGCAGGGGGCTCTCACCCAGACTGTCAAGCGCATGCGTAGCACTGAGGAACTGTTCAGCCATTCAAAGAGACACAGATCGGGACCGCCTTAACCTTTGGGGTTTATATGGCTGGGTTTTCCCACGCTTTCTCAGTTTGTTAGGATTCTTGTTAAGTACTACTAATAAATATTAGAGACCAAGTCCTCGCCTCAGTGTGTTTCCTGGTAATCAGGACAGAGAGTGTCATGAAAATACTTGGCTTTCCGGATTCTCCTTTCCAACCAGAACATGAATCCTCAACACTCTTTCAGATCTGGTCTTTGACTGGGCTGCAAACTTGAGGTATAAAAGTGGAATTCTGCCTTCACATTAATAGGGCTCAGGAGTGACAGAGATGAGGCCTCCCTGTGACGATGCAAGAAACTAAACCGGTGTCATAGATTGCCTTTGGATCTCTATTCTGAACTCGCATGGGATTGCTAAAACAACGCAGAACTTGATTTTCCCCTTCTTTGTACGTCTGCTGTGGAGGCCATGTCGGGCAATGTGTCAAAATAGCCATTTCTCGCAATTTTTCCCTTAGGTTTTTGTTCAGGCAGGGAGAGATTCAAAGCATTCTCCTTTCCAACCAGAACATGAATCATCATTTGTCATTCAGATCTGGTCTTTGGGCTGCAAACTTGAGTTATGAAAGTTGAATTCTGCCTTTACATTATTAGGTCTCATAGGAGTTACAGAGATGAGTCCTCCCTCTGATGATGCAAGACACTAAACCGGTGACCTAGAAGCATTTGGATGTCAATTCTGAGATCTCATGGGATTGCTAAAACAACGCAGAGCTTTACTTTCCCCTTCTTTTTATGTTTGCTGTGGAGGCCATGTTGGGCAATGTGTCAAAATAGCCATTTCTCGCAATTTTTCCCTTAGGTTTTTGTTCAGGCAGGGAGAGATTCAAAGATTTCTCCTTTCCAACCAGAACATGAATCATCATTTGTCATTCAGATCTGGTCTTTGACTGGGCTGCAAACTTGAGTTATGAAAGTTGAATTCTGCCTTTACATTATTAGGTCTCATAGGAGTTACAGAGATGAGTCCTCCCTCTGATGATGCAAGACACTAAACCGGTGACCTAGAAGCATTTGGATGTCAATTCTGAGATCTCATGGGATTGCTAAAACAACCCAGAGCTTTACTTTCCCCTTCTTTTTATGTTTGCTGTGGAGGCCATGTCGGGCAATGTGTCAAAATAGCCATTTCTCGCAATTTTTCCCTTAGGTTATTGTTAAGGCGGGGAGAGATTCAAAGCATTCTCCTTTCCAACCAGAACATGAATCATCATTTGTCATTCAGATCTGGTCTTTGACTGGGCTGCAAACTTGAGTTATGAAAGTTGAATTCTGCCTTTACATTATTAGGTCTCATAGGAGTTACAGAGATGAGTCCTCCCTCTGATGATGCAAGACACTAAACCGGTGACCTAGAAGCATTTGGATGTCAATTCTGAGATCTCATGGGATTGCTAAAACAACGCAGAGCTTTACTTTCCCCTTCTTTTTATGTTTGCTGTGGAGGCCATGTTGGGCAATGTGTCAAAATAGCCATTTCTCGCAATTTTTCCCTTAGGTTTTTGTTCAGGCAGGGAGAGATTCAAAGCATTCTCCTTTCCAACCAGAACATGAATCATCATTTGTCATTCAGATCTGGTCTTTGACTGGGCTGCAAACTTGAGTTATGAAAGTTGAATTCTGCCTTTACATTATTAGGTCTCATAGGAGTTACAGAGATGAGTCCTCCCTCTGATGATGCAAGACACTAAACCGGTGACCTAGAAGCATTTGGATGTCAATTCTGAGATCTCATGGGATTGCTAAAACAACCCAGAGCTTTACTTTCCCCTTCTTTTTATGTTTGCTGTGGAGGCCATGTCGGGCAATGTGTCAAAATAGCCATTTCTCGCAATTTTTCCCTTAGGTTATTGTTCAGGCGGGGAGAGATTCAAAGCATTCACCTTTCCAACCAGGACATGAATCATCAACTCTCTTTCAGGTCTGGTCTTTGACTGGGCTGCAAACTTGAGTTATAAAACTTGAATTCTGCCTTTACATTATTAGTTCTCATAGGAGCTAGAGAGATGAGTCCTGCCTCTGACGACGCAAGAAACTAAACCGTTATCCTAGACCGCATTTGGATGTCAATGCTGAGCTCGTATGGGATGGCTAAAACACAGCAGAGCTTTACTTTTCCCTTCTTTGTACTTTTGCTGTGGAGGCCATGTTGGGCAATGTGTCAAATTAGCGATTTTTCTCAACTTTTTCTTTAGCGTTCTCTTCAGACAGAGAGGGAGTCATGAAAATACTTGGCTTTCCGGATTCTCCTTTCCAACCAGAACAGGAATCCTCAACTCTCTTTCAGATCTGGTCTTTGACTGGGCTGCAAACTTGAGGTATAAAAGTGGAATTCTGCCTTCACATTAATAGGGCTCAGGAGTGAGAGAGATGAGGCCTCCCTGTGACGATGCAAGAAACTAAACCGGTGTCATAGATTGCCTTTGGATGTCAATGCTGAGCTCGTATGGGATTGCTAAAACAAGGCAGAGCTCTACGTTCCCCTTCTTAGTTCGTCTGCTGTAGAGGCCATGTTGGGCAATGTGTCAAGATAGAGATTTTTCGGAATTTTTCTTTAGTGTTCTCCTCAGAGAGAGTGTCATGAAAATACTTGGCTTTCCGGATTCTCCTTTCCAACCAGGACATGAATCATCAACTCTCTTTCAAATGTGGTCTTTGGGCTGCAAACTTGAGTTATAAAACTTGAATTCTGCTTTTACGTTATTAGTTCTCATAGGAGCTAGAGAGATGAGTCCTGCCTCTGACGACGCAAGAAACTAAACCGGTATCCTAGACTGCATTTGGATGTCAATGCTGAGCTCGTATGGGATGGCTAAAACAAAGCAGAGCTTTACTTTCCCCTTCTTTGTACGTCTGCTGTGGAGGCCATGTCGGGCAATGTGTCAAAATAGCCATGTCTCGCAATTTTTCCCTTAGGTTTTTGTTCAGGCAGGGAGAGATTCGAAGCATTTTCCTTTCCAACGAGAACATGAATCATCATTTGTCATTCAGATCTGGTCTTTGACTGGGTTGCAAACTTGAGTTATGAATGTTGAATTCTGCCTTTACATTATTAGGTCTCATAGGAGTTAGAGAGATGAGTCCTCCCTCTGATGATGCAGGACACTAAACCGGTGACCTAGAAGCATTTGGATGTCAATTTTGAGATCTCATGGGATTGCTAAAACAACGCAGAGCTTTACTTTCCCCTTCTTTTTATGTTTGCTGTGGAGGCCATGTCGGGCAATGTGTCAAAATAGCCATTTCTCGCAATTTTTCCCTTAGGTTTTTGTTCAGGCAGGGAGAGATTCAAAGCATTCACCTTTCCAACCAGGACATGAATCATCAACTCTCTTTCAGGTCTGGTCTTTGACTGGGCTGCTGTAATGATTGCCCTAGCCCAAATACTCAGACTCACAAGAGGCTGCTTTATGAAATCTGATTTATTAAGGAACTAAAGGCAAATACAGAGAAAGCTGAGAATGAGCAAAAGCGCGCCAAATACAAACTTAAACCCTTGGTGCAAACGTAACGTATCCCGCCTCCCTCGTAACAGCCCCGCCCGGCACAGGTGCTAGCAATCGTCAGAGTTGCTAGCCTGGGAAAGTAACCTTGAGCGCAGTAGATAATGTAAATACATTCCAAAGCAAAGCCAAAAGATAACTACTCCCATCCTCCCGAGAAAGATGAAACACACATCCAGCTAATGACATGCGAAACGTTACGATGTATCAAAGACATTGAAACGGCGAACATGACATACCGCCCCCCTAAAAATACCCTTAGGGACCCGGTTTAGTGGGATAAGCTGAGTGGAAACGGGCAACTAGAACAGGGGAAGCCACATCTGGTGCAGCGACCCACTCTGGATGAGGGAAATGTTTCCAGCGAACTAAGTATTGCAGAGTATTGCGAAGGCGTCTAGAGTCCAAAATTTCTTTAACTTCAAAGTGTTGCTGACCGTCAATCATGATGGGGGTTGGAGGTGGAGGTTGGCGGTGCCAGCGGTCAGAAGGAATAGTCGGTTTGAGCAAACTGCAATGAAAAACAGGGTGTAAGCGTTTGAGGTTATGAGGCAAGTCAAGTTTAAAAGTCACAGGGTTAATTTGAGCGGTAATTGGGAAAGGACCCACAAATTTAGGAGCCAGTTTCTTGGACGGTTGTGAGGACTTTATGAACTTGGTGGAAAGGTAAACCGAGTCCCCTACTTGAAATGCCGGCTGAGGGGCCCGCTTCCGATCAGCGTACTGTTTATAATCCAATTGTGCATCAGCTAGTGCCTTTTGAATCATTGGCCAGGAGTCTGCTAGTTGCGTTGCCCAATTATCCGGAGTGGCCGATCCGCTGGTAGGTTGCGGTAGATCAGGGATAGGGACAAAGTCTCTGCCTTGGGCCACACGAAATGGGGTTTGGCCAGTGCTTTGATGCACTGCATTGTTGTACGCTACTTCAGCAAAAGGGAGGAGGTCTACCCAGTTGTCCTGCTGGTAATTCACAAAAGCTCGGAGGTATTGCTCCAGAGTAGAATTTAAAGCCTCTGTGGCCCCATCCGTTTGGGGGTGCCAAGCCGTGGACAGGGCTTGCTTCGTGCCTAACAATTTAAGGAACGCACGCCAAAATTGTGAAGTAAATTGTGTGCCCCTGTCCGAAATCAAACGTGAGGGACATCCGTGTAGCCTGTACACGTGTACAAGAAATAGGCGGGCCAACTGACGTGCCGACGGAATGGACACGCAAGGGATGAAGTGGGCTTGTTTTGAGAAATAGTCTTTGACCACCCAAATGACCGTTTTGCGTTGACTGGGTGGTAGCTCAACAATAAAGTCGATGGAGATTTCATCCCAGGGGCAAGAAGGGGTAGCCACCGGCTGCAGCAGTCCCTGGGGCTTGCCCACCTTGCGTTTAGACATGGCACAAACAGTGCAGGAGGCAATGTAGTCTTTAACATCCTTACGTAATGTGGGCCACCAAAACTGTCTCCGAACCAGGTGTAGGGTTTTTACAAACCCGAAGTGACCTGCCAGTTTGTCATACGTAGTAACACGTCTTTTCTGAGGCTTTCAGGGACATAGAGGCGATTAGATTTCCAAGCGAAGCCTCGGTCAAAAGTAACATTGGTTTTATTGGCAAGCAACCAAGTATCCGTTTTCAGTTCTTTTAGAAACTTTTGTTGCAACTGGGAGGGAATTGACAAAGCGTTCGGCTGGGCGGCGTCCGCAGTGGGAGGCTGCTGCGCGCGTGTTTGGCTACGCGTCACAGCCTGCATACCCAATTGGGGTGCTGTCCACAGGGTGCTGACCACTTCTGGCGCTGCCCCGGAGTCCTGAGGTTGCCTGGACAACGCATCAGCCAAGAAATTCCTTTTCCCCGGAATAAATTTCAACTGGAAATTGAATCGATTGAAAAACTGAGCCCACCGAACCTGTTTGGGGCTCAGTTTTCGAGGGGTACTAAGAGCCTCTAAGTTTTTGTGATCAGTCCATACTTCAAAGGGATGATTCGCCCCCTCCAACAGATGCCGCCAGGCTTCTAACGCGGCTTTTACTGCAAATGCCTCCTTTTCCCATACATGCCAACGTCTCTCAGTCTCGGAGAACTTGCGGGACAAGTAGGCACATGGCTTGAGGCACCCTGTCCCGTCTTGTTGCATCAACAATGCCCCAATGGAATAATCGGAGGCATCTGCCTGCACCACAAAAGGTTTTGAGGGATCAGGATGTTGTAAAATGGGCTCTTTGACAAAAGCTGCTTTTAGCCGCTCAAACGCCCTTTGACAAGCAGGCGTCCAGCGCAACAGCGCCCCTGGATTCTTTACTCTCCGAGTATCTCCCACACCCTTGGTTCGAAGCAGTTCGGTGAGTGGCAAGGCAATTTCAGCGAACCCCCTTATGAATAATCTGTAGTAGTTGCTGAACCCCAGGAAACTTTGAAGTTGCCTGCGGGTGTGGGGACTTTCCCAGTCCATGATAGCCTGCACCTTGGCAGGGTCCATTTCTATGCCTTTATCTGAAATTCTATACCCCAAGTAGTCAATTTGGGTCTGGTGAAATGCACATTTAGACAGTTTGGCATACAATTCTGCTGATCTGAGTTTACTCAGTACTCTTTTTACCAGAGCCACATGCTCTTCCATGGTTTCAGTATAAATCAATACATCATCCAAATACACCAATACCCTTTAAACAGATGTTCATGCAGTACTTCATTGATCAATTGCATAAATACCCCAGGGGCCCCAGCCAACCCAAAAGGTAACACTTTATACTGGAAGGCTCCTAACGGGCAATTGAATGCAGTTTTCCACTCATCCCCCTCCTTGATTCGTACCCGATAGTATGCTTCTCTTAAATCAAGTTTAGAGAAGATCTTTCCCTTGACCAGATGTGACAACATGTCTTTGATCAATGGCAAGGGATATTTGTTGGAAATTGAGACGGCATTTAATCCGCGGAAATCGGTACAAAGCCTCAATGTCCCATCCTTTTTTGGGCGAAAGAGAACTGGCGCCCCCACCGGTGAATTCGCCGGCTCGATGAATCCGCGCGCCAAATTTTTGTCCACAAAGTCTCTCAACAAAGTCAACTCCTTTTGTGTCATGGAATAAATCTTTGGCTTGGGCAATTGGGTGTTGGGAAGCAGTTCGATAGCACAGTCCGTCTTTCTATGGGGAGGCAGCTGGTCGGCTTCCTTTTCGCCGAACACATCAGCAAACATCCTGTAATCCGCCGGCAAGCCTTCCAGAGGAGGGGCCGGGCAATGCGGAGTCGCAGCTGCCGCAACCCCCACCATCTCCTCTGGGGCACCCTTCCCCTCAGTCGCTTGGTAGAACCCATCCCTAAATGTGATAGTCCGGTAAACCCAGTTGATTTGGGGGTTTTGCTGCACCAACCAGGGCACCCCCAACACCACCAAGGGACCCCCTACTGGAGCCACGACGAAGGACAAACCTTCCCGATGGCTGCCCAGCTGCAAGGCTACCCGCCCTGTGAAATGGGTGACCGGTTTGCCCCCTGCCATGGACCCATCCAGCTGTGTAAAGGCGATGGGTCGCTGTAAAGGGAAAGTAGGTAGCTCCAGAGCCGCTACCACATCGGGGTGCATTAGACACCGGGAACACCCCGAATCAATCATGGCCCATACTTCTACAGTCTTGGTTTGGGAGCCCAACTTCAGTTTCACCGTGAGAATGCGGTAACTACCACTCACCGATGAAGGCTCGCGCCCTTCCTCCACCACCTGCCCTGCGGTGCCCTTTAAAGCAGGTGGCTGGCATTTCCCGCCGGCTGCAGGATTTCGGGCTCACCCTCCTCCTCGTAGAACATCGCATCGTCTCCCTCGGTTTCAGCCACCGCGGCTTTCTGCTTCCTCGGCAAGGCAGGGGACTTCGCCGGTGGTTTTCTGAGCCGTTCCTCTCCCTTTGCCTTCGGGCACGCCGCCACGCGATGCCCCTCTTTACCACATCTTAAGCACAGGCCTTTTGCATACCGCTTCTCTCGCTCCTCGTCCCAGGGTCGTTGTCCTGGTTTTCCCCCGGTGCTCGATGGGCGGCTGGGCTTCACCTCCCGCCCCGATTTGGCGGTCTTTCGATGGGCGAAGATCTCATGGGCATGTTCAGCCCTCCCCGCCAGCAGGATCCATTCGTACAGCGTATATGGGTCGTCCCTCCCTAAGGACCAGCGCAGCACCTCTGTATTCAGGCCATCCTTGAATAGCTCGATAATGGTGGCTTGGGACCAGTCATCCACCTTCCCAGCCAGCGCTTTAAACTCCAAAGCATAATCCGCCACGGATCTGAACCCCTGCTTAAGTTCCTTCAGGGCTCGCTTTGCCCTCTCTTTCGCCAAAGGATCCTCGAAGTGTTGTTTCAATGCCCAGAGGAACTCATCGAATTTTTCCAGTTCCGGCGCTTCCGACTGGCACATCTGGACATACCAGTCTGCCGCCTTCCCCTTCAGTTTGGTGGCAATGGTAATGATCTTTGCCTTTTCCGATTGGAAAAGCGACCCCCATTCCTCCATGTAGGCTTTAGCATTCGTCAGGAAAAATGAGAGTTTGGTCGGGTCCCCATCAAACTTGACCGGGAAGTCTCTCATCCCGCCTCCCGCCGGGCTGCGCCCCGCCGCCGGTGCTGCAGGGGATTGTGCTTCCCTGGCTCACAGCGGCGTGGGGCCCTGGGGCGGTCGCCCTGGCGATGCCGCGATCTCCATCTGGACCGACTGGTCCCCTTCGCGCCTCCGCACCGGCCGTCGCTGCTCCGGGGACTGCACATGGGACGAAGGGGTTGAATACCGTTGGCTTGATTCTTCCCGGACTTCCCGCAACGAGGTCACATCTAAGCTCAGCTGTTTCAGTATAGCTTCTAACGAGTCCATTTTTGACTCCAGCACTCGGATCCGATCCAGGGTGGGGGAGCCCTCCGTTGGCTGCACCTGCACCACGTTGGGGGATAAGGGGTATCTCTGCTTCCAGGATGGGCCCCCCGCCACCGTGGCATCCCCTTGGGTCTCATCCCAGGTGACCAACTCGCCCGGGGAGTTTACGGTAGTCTCCGGGGTGGTTTTCAGACCCTCGGCTTCACCCTCCGACTCGGAGCTCGCCTCTTCTAGGATGGCGGACAGCTCCCCTCCCTGGGGCGGGCGGTCGGGCCGCCTCACGGTCGAGTCCGGTTGCCCTTCTTCCATCCACACTATGTCGGGTTCGGTCATCGCTGGCGCTCTCCCTCACAGGGTTAGACAACTTGTCTTTTCCTGGACAGGGGCCAGCGGAGTTAGGATCTTACATTCTCAGCTTTATGTAATGATTGCCCTAGCCCAAATACTCAGACTCACAAGAGGCTGCTTTATGAAATCTGATTTATTAAGGAACTAAAGGCAAATACAGAGAAAGCTGAGAATGAGCAAAAGCGCGCCAAATACAAACTTAAACCCTTGGTGCAAACGTAACGTATCCCGCCTCCCTCGTAACAGCCCCGCCCGGCACAGGTGCTAGCAATCGTCAGAGTTGCTAGCCTGGGAAAGTAACCTTGAGCGCAGTAGATAATGTAAATACATTCCAAAGCAAAGCCAAAAGATAACTACTCCCATCCTCCCGAGAAAGATGAAACACGCATCCAGCTAATGACATGCGAAACGTTACGATGTATCAAAGACATTGAAACGGCGAACATGACAGCTGCAAACTTGAGTTATAAAACTTGAATTCTGCCTTTACATTATTAGTTCTCATAGGAGCTAGAGAGATTAGTCCTGCCTCTGACGACGCAAGAAACTAAACCGGTATCCTAGACTGCATTTGGATGTCAATGCTGAGCTCGTATGGGATGGCTAAAACAAAGCAGAGCCTTACTTTCCCGTTCTTTGTACTTTTGCTGTGGAGGCCATGTTGGGCAATGTGTCAAATTAGCGATTTTTCTCAACTTTTTCTTTAGCGTTCTCTTCAGACAGAGAGGGAGTCATGAAAATACTTGGCTTTCCGGATTCTCCTTTCCAACCAGAACAGGAATCCTCAACTCTCTTTCAGATCTGGTCTTTGACTGGGCTGCAAACTTGAGGTATAAAAGTGGAATTCTGCCTTCACATTAATAGGGCTCAGGAGTGAGAGAGATGAGGCCTCCCTGTGACGATGCAAGAAACTAAACCGGTGTCATAGATTGCCTTTGGATGTCAATGCTGAGCTCGTATGGGATTGCTAAAACAAGGCAGAGCTCTACTTTCCCCTTCTTAGTTCGTCTGCTGTAGAGGCCATGTTGGGCAATGTGTCAAGATAGAGATTTTTCGGAATTTTTCTTTAGTGTTCTCCTCAGAGAGAGTGTCATGAAAATACTTGGCTTTCCGGATTCTCCTTTCCAACCAGGACATGAATCATCAACTCTCTTTCAAATGTGGTCTTTGGGCTGCAAACTTGAGTTATAAAACTTGAATTCTGCTTTTACGTTATTAGTTCTCATAGGAGCTAGAGAGATGAGTCCTGCCTCTGACGACGCAAGAAACTAAACCGGTATCCTAGACTGCATTTGGATGTCAATGCTGAGCTCGTATGGGATTGCTAAAACAAGGCAGAGCTCTACTTTCCCCTTCTTAGTTCGTCTGCTGTAGAGGCCATGTTGGGCAATGTGTCAAGATAGAGATTTTTCGGAATTTTTCTTTAGTGTTCTCCTCAGAGAGAGTGTCATGAAAATACTTGGCTTTCCGGATTCTCCTTTCCAACCAGAACATGAATCCTCAACACTCTTTCAGATCTGGTCTTTGACTGGGCTGCAAACTTGAGGTATAAATGTGGAATTCTGCCTTCACATTAATAGGGCTCAGGAGTGACAGAGATGAGGCCTCCCTGTGACGATGCAAGAAACTAAACCGGTGTCATAGATTGCCTTTGGATGTCTATTCTGAACTCGCATGGGATTGCTAAAACAACGCGGGAACTTGATTTTCCCCTTCTTTGTACGTCTGCTGTGGAGGCCATGTCGGGCAATGTGTCAAAATAGCCATTTCTCGCAATTTTTCCCTTAGGTTTTTGTTCAGGCAGGGAGAGATTCAAAGCATTCTCCTTTCCAAACAGAACATGAATCATCATTTGTCATTCAGATCTGGTCTTTGACTGGGCTGCAAACTTGAGTTATGAAAGTTGAATTCTGCCTTTACATTATTATGTCTCATAGGAGTTACAAAGATGAGTCCTCCCTCTGATGATGCAAGACACTAAACCGGTGACCTAGAAGCATTTGGATGTCAATTCTGAGATCTCATGGGATTGCTAAAACAACGCAGAGCTTTACTTTCCCCTTCTTTTTATGTTTGCTGTGGAGGCCATGTCGGGCAATGTGTCAAAATAGCCATTTCTCGCAATTTTTCCCGTAGGTTTTTGTTCAGGCAGGGAGAGATTCAAAGCATTCACCTTTCCAACCAGGACATGAATCATCAACTCTCTTTCAGGTCTCGTCTTTGACTGGGCTGCAAACTTGAGTTATAAAACTTGAATTCTGCCTTTACATTATTAGTTCTCATAGGAGCAAGAGAGATGAGTCCTGCCTCTGACGACGCAAGAAACTAAACCGGTATCCTAGACTGCATATGGATGTCAATGCTGAGCTCGTATGGGATGGCTAAAACAAAGCAGAGCTTTACTTTCCCCTTCTTTGTACGTCTGCTGTGGAGGCCATGTCGGGCAATGTGTCAAAATAGCCATTTCTCGCAATTTTTCCCGTAGGTTTTTGTTCAGGCAGGGAGAGATTCAAAGCATTCACCTTTCCAACCAGGACATGAATCATCAACTCTCTTTCAAGTCTGGTCTTTGACTGGGCTGCAAACTTGAGTTATAAAACTTGAATTCTGCCTTTACATTATTAGTTCTCATAGGAGCTAGAGAGATGAGTCCTGCCTCTGACGACGCAAGAAACTAAACCGGTATCCTAGACTGCATTTGGATGTCAATGCTCAGCTCGTATGGGATGGCTAAAACACAGCAGAGCTTTACTTTCCCCTTCTTTGTACGTTTGCTGTGGAGGCCATGTTGGGAAATGTGTCAAATTAGCAATTTTTCTGCACTTTTTAGTTAGAGTTCTCTTCAGACGAGAGAGAGTCATGAAAATACATGGATTTCCGGATTCTCCTTTCCAACCAGAACGTGAATCCTCGACTCTCTTTCAGGTCTGGTCTTTGACTGGGCTGCAACCTTGAGTTATAAAAGTGGAATTCTGCCTTTACATTATTAGGTCTCATATAACTCCAATGTTACAGAGAAGAGTCCTCCCTCTGACGATGCAAGACACTAAACCGGTGACCTAGTCTGCATTTGAATGTCAATGCTGAGCTCGTATGGGATTGCTATAACAACAGAGAGCTCTACTTTCCACTTCTTAGTTCGTCTGCTATAGAGGCCATGTTGGGAAATGTGTCAAGATAGCGATTTTTCTGAATTTTTCTTTAGTGTTCTCCTCAGAGAGAGTGTCATGAAAATACATGGCTTTCCGGATTCTCCTTTCCAACCAGGACATGAATCATCAACTCTCTCTCAAATGTGGTCTTTGGGCTGCAAACCTGAGTTATAAAACTTGAATTCTGCTTTTACGTTATTAGTTCTCATAGGAGCTAGAGAGATGAGTCCTGCCTCTGACGACGCAAGAAACTAAACCGGTATCCTAGACTGCATATGGATGTCAATGCTGAGCTCGTATGGAATGGCTAAAACAAAGCAGAGCTTTACTTTCCCCTTCTTTGTACGTCTGCTGTGGAGGCCATGTCGGGCAATGTGTCAAAATAGCCATTTCTCGCAATTTTTCCCGTAGGTTTTTGTTCAGGCAGGGATAGATTCAAAGCATTCATCTTTCCAACCAGGACATGAATCATCAACTCTCTTTCAGGTCTGGTCTTTGACTGGGCTGCAAACTTGAGTTATAAAAGTGGAATTCTGCCTTTACATTATTAGGTCTCATATAACTCCAATGTTACAGAGAAGAGTCCTCCCTCTGACGATGCAAGACACTAAACCGGTGACCTAGTCTGCATTTGAATGTCAATGCTGAGCTCGTATGGGATTGCTATAACAACACAGAGCTCTACTTTCCCCTTCTTAGTTCGTCTGCTATAGAGGCCATGTTGGGCAATGTGTCAAGATAGCGATTTTTCTGAACTTTTTCTTTAGCGTTCTCATCCGACAGAGAGAGATTCATGAAAATACACGGATGTCTGGATTCTCCTTTCCAACCAGAACATGAATCATAAACTCTCCCCCAGATCTGGTCTTTGACTGGGCTGCAAACGGGAGTTACAGAAGTGGAATTCTGCCTTTACATCTTTAGGTCTCATAGGAACTAGAGTGATGAGTCCTGAGTGTGATGACGCAAGAAACTAAATCGGTGACCTAGACTGCATTTGGATGTCAATGCTGAGCTCGCATGGGATTGCTAAAACAAGGCAGAGCTCTCCTTTCCACTTCTTAGTTCGTCTGCTGTGGAGGCCATGTTGGGAAATGTGTCAAGACAGCGATTTTTCTGTATATTTTCTTTAGCGTTCTCTTCAGACAGAGAGAGTTTCATGAAAATGCATGGATTTCTGGATTCTCCTTTCCACCCAGAACATGAATCATCATTTGTCATTCAGATCTGGTCTTTGGGCTGCAAACGTGAGTTATGAAAGTTGAATTCCGCCTTTACATTATTAGGTCTCATAGGAGTTACAGAGATGAGTCCTCCCTCTGATGATGCAAGACACGAAACCGGTGACCTAGAAGCATTTGGATGTCAATTCTGAAATCTAATGGGATGGCTAAAACAACGCAGAGCTTTACTTTCCCCTTCTTTGTACGTTTGCTGTGGAGGCCATGTTGGGAAATGTGTCATGATAGCGATTTTTCTGTACATTTTCTTTAGGGTTCTCTTCAGACAGAGAGAGATTCATGAAAATACATGGATTTCCGGATTCTCTTTTCCAAACAGAACATGAATCCTCAACACTCTTTCAGATCTGGTCTTTGACTGGGCTACCAACGTGAGTTATAGAAGTGGAATTCTGCCTTTACATCATTAGGTCTCATAGGAGCTAGAGAGATGAGTCGTGCCTGTGACAACGCAAGAAACTAAACCGGTATCCTAGACTGCATTTGGATGTCAATGCTGAGCTCGTATGGGATGGCTAAAACAAAGCAGAGCTTTACTTTCCCCTTCTTTTTATGTTTGCTGTGGAGGCCATGTCGGGCAATGTGTCAAAATAGCCATTTCTCGCAATTTTTCCCGTAGGTTTTTGTTCAGGCAGGGAGAGATTCAAAGCATTCACCTTTCCAACCAGGACATGAATCATCAACTCTCTTTCAGGTCTGGTCTTTGACTGGGCTGCAAACTTGAGTTATAAAACTTTAATTCTGCCTTTACATTATTAGTTCTCATAGGAGCTAGAGAGATGAGTCCTGCCTCTGACGACGTGAGAAACTAAGCCGGTATCCTAGACTGCATTTGGATGTCAATGCTGAGCTCGTATGGGATGGCTAAAAAAAAGCAGAGCTTTACTTTCCCCTTCTTTGTACGTTTGCTGTGGAGGCCATGTTGGGAAATGTGTCAAATTAGCAATTTTTCTGAACTTTTTCTTTAGCGTTCTGTTCCGACGAGAGAGAGTCATGAAAATACATGGATTTCCGGATTCTCCTTTCCAATCAGAACATGAATCCTCAACTCTCTTTCAGGTCTGGTCTTTGACTGGGCTGCAACCTTGAGTTATAAAAGTGGAACTCTGCCTTTACATTATTAGGTCTCATATAACTCCTATGTTACAGAGAAGAGTCCTCCCTCTGACGATGCAAGACACTAAACCGGTGACCTAGTCTGCATTTGAATGTCAATGCTGAGCTCGTATGGGATTGCTAAAACAACACAGAGCTCTACTTTCCCCTTCTTTGTACGTTTGCTGTGGAGGCCATGTCGGGAAATGTGTCAAATTAGCAATTTTTCTGAACTTTTTCTTTAATGTTCTGTTCCGACGAGAGAGAGTCATAAAAATACATGGATTTCCGGATTCTCCTTTCCAATCAGAACATGAATCCTCAACTCTCTTTCAGGTCTGGTCTTTGACTAGGCTGCAACCTTGAGTTATAAAAGTGGAACTCTGCCTTTACATTATTAGGTCTCATATAACTCCTATGTTACAGAGAAGAGTCCTCCCTCTGACGATGCAAGACACTAAACCGGTGACCTAGTCTGCATTTGAATGTCAATGCTGAGCTCGTATGGGATTGCTAAAACAACACAGAGCTCTACTTTCCCCTTCTTAGTTCGTCTGCTATAGAGGCCATGTTGGGCAATGTGTCAAGATAGCGATTTTTCTGAACTTTTTCTTTAGCGTTCTCATCCAACAGAGAGAGATTCATGAAAATACACGGATGTCTGGATTCTCCTTTCCAACTAGAACATGAATCATAAACTCTCCCCCAGATCTGGTCTTTGACTGGGCTGCAAACGTGAATTGTAAAAGTTGAATTCTGCCTTTACATTATTAGGTCTCATAGGAGTTACAGAGATGAGTCCTTCCTCTGATGATGCAAGACACTAAACCGGTGACCTAGAAGCATTTGGATGTCAATTCTGAGATCTCATGGGATTGCTAAAACAACGCAGAGCTCTACTTTCCCCTTCTTTTTATGTTTGCTGTGGAGGCCATATTGGGCAATGTGTCAAGATAGCGATGGTTCTATGCATTTTCTTTAGCATTCCCTTCAGACAGAGAGAGAGTCATGAAAATACTTGGCTTTCCGGATTCTCCTTTCCAACCAGAACATGAATCCTCAAAACTCTTTCAGATCTGGTCATTGACTGGGCTGCAAACTTGAGCTATAAAAGTGGAATTCTGCCTTCACATTAATAGGGCTCAGGAGTGACAGAGATGAGGCCTCCCTGTGACGCCAGAAACTAAACCGGTGTCATAGATTGCCTTTCGATGTCTATTCTGAACTCGCATGGGATTGCTAAAACAACGCAGAACTTGATTTTCCCCTTCTTTGTACGTCTGCTGTGGAGGCCATGTCGGGCAATGTGACAAAATAGCCATTTCCCGCAATTTTTCCCTTAGGTTTTTGTTCAGGCAGGGAGAGATTCAAAGCATTCACCTTTCCAACCAGGACATGAATCATCAACTCTCTTTCAGGTCTGGTCTTTGACTGGGCTGCAAACTTGAGTTATAAAACTTGAATTCTGCCTTTACATTATTAGTTCTCATAGGAGCTAGAGAGATGAGTCCTGCCTCTGACGACGCAAGAAACTAAACCGGTATGCTAGACTGCATTTGGATGTCAATGCTGAGCTCGTATGGGATGGCTAAAACAAAGCAGAGCTTTACTTTCCCCTTCTTTGTACGTTTGCTGTGGAGGCCATGTTGGGCAATGTGTCAAATTAGCAATTTTTCTCAACTTTTTCTTTAGCGTTCTCTTCAGACAGAGAGGGAGTCATGAAAATACTTGGCTTTCCGGATTCTCCTTTCCAACCAGAACAGGAATCCTCAACTCTCTTTCAGATCTGCTCTTTGACTGGGCTGCAAACTTGAGGTATAAAAGCGGAATTCTGCCTTCACATTAATAGGGCTCAGGAGTGAGAGAGATGAGGCCTCCCTGTGACGATGCAAGAAACTAAACCGGTGTCATAGATTGCCTTTGGATGTCAATGCTGAGCTCGTATGGGATTGCTAAAACAAGGCAGAGCTCTACTTTCCCCTTCTTAGTTCGTCTGCTGTAGAGGCCATGTTGGGCAATGTGTCAAGATAGAGATTTTTCGGAATTTTTCTTTAGTGTTCTCCTCAGAGAGAGTGTCATGAAAATACTTGGCTTTCCGGATTCTCCTTTCCAACCAGAACATGAATCCTCAACACTCTTTCAGATCTGGTCTTTGACTGGGCTGCAAACTTGAGGTATAAATGTGGAATTCTGCCTTCACATTAATAGGGCTCAGGAGTGACAGAGATGAGGCCTCCCTGTGACGATGCAAGAAACTAAACCGGTGTCATAGATTGCCTTTGGATGTCTATTCTGAACTCGCATGGGATTGCTAAAACAACGCGGGAACTTGATTTTCCCCTTCTTTGTACGTCTGCTGTGGAGGCCATGTCGGGCAATGTGTCAAAATAGCCATTTCTCGCAATTTTTCCCTTAGGTTTTTGTTCAGGCAGGGAGAGATTCAAAGCATTCTCCTTTCCAAACAGAACATGAATCATCATTTGTCATTCAGATCTGGTCTTTGACTGGGCTGCAAACTTGAGTTATGAAAGTTGAATTCTGCCTTTACATTATTATGTCTCATAGGAGTTACAAAGATGAGTCCTCCCTCTGATGATGCAAGACACTAAACCGGTGACCTAGAAGCATTTGGATGTCAATTCTGAGATCTCATGGGATTGCTAAAACAACGCAGAGCTTTACTTTCCCCTTCTTTTTATGTTTGCTGTGGAGGCCATGTCGGGCAATGTGTCAAAATAGCCATTTCTCGCAATTTTTCCCGTAGGTTTTTGTTCAGGCAGGGAGAGATTCAAAGCATTCACCTTTCCAACCAGGACATGAATCATCAACTCTCTTTCAGGTCTCGTCTTTGACTGGGCTGCAAACTTGAGTTATAAAACTTGAATTCTGCCTTTACATTATTAGTTCTCATAGGAGCAAGAGAGATGAGTCCTGCCTCTGACGACGCAAGAAACTAAACCGGTATCCTAGACTGCATATGGATGTCAATGCTGAGCTCGTATGGGATGGCTAAAACAAAGCAGAGCTTTACTTTCCCCTTCTTTGTACGTCTGCTGTGGAGGCCATGTCGGGCAATGTGTCAAAATAGCCATTTCTCGCAATTTTTCCCGTAGGTTTTTGTTCAGGCAGGGAGAGATTCAAAGCATTCACCTTTCCAACCAGGACATGAATCATCAACTCTCTTTCAAGTCTGGTCTTTGACTGGGCTGCAAACTTGAGTTATAAAACTTGAATTCTGCCTTTACATTATTAGTTCTCATAGGAGCTAGAGAGATGAGTCCTGCCTCTGACGACGCAAGAAACTAAACCGGTATCCTAGACTGCATTTGGATGTCAATGCTCAGCTCGTATGGGATGGCTAAAACACAGCAGAGCTTTACTTTCCCCTTCTTTGTACGTTTGCTGTGGAGGCCATGTTGGGAAATGTGTCAAATTAGCAATTTTTCTGCACTTTTTAGTTAGAGTTCTCTTCAGACGAGAGAGAGTCATGAAAATACATGGATTTCCGGATTCTCCTTTCCAACCAGAACGTGAATCCTCGACTCTCTTTCAGGTCTGGTCTTTGACTGGGCTGCAACCTTGAGTTATAAAAGTGGAATTCTGCCTTTACATTATTAGGTCTCATATAACTCCAATGTTACAGAGAAGAGTCCTCCCTCTGACGATGCAAGACACTAAACCGGTGACCTAGTCTGCATTTGAATGTCAATGCTGAGCTCGTATGGGATTGCTATAACAACAGAGAGCTCTACTTTCCACTTCTTAGTTCGTCTGCTATAGAGGCCATGTTGGGAAATGTGTCAAGATAGCGATTTTTCTGAATTTTTCTTTAGTGTTCTCCTCAGAGAGAGTGTCATGAAAATACTTGGCTTTCCGGATTCTCCTTTCCAACCAGGACATGAATCATCAACTCTCTCTCAAATGTGGTCTTTGGGCTGCAAACTTGAGTTATAAAACTTGAATTCTGCTTTTACGTTATTAGTTCTCATAGGAGCTAGAGAGATGAGTCCTGCCTCTGACGACGCAAGAAACTAAACCGGTATCCTAGACTGCATATGGATGTCAATGCTGAGCTCGTATGGGATGGCTAAAACAAAGCAGAGCTTTACTTTCCCCTTCTTTGTACGTCTGCTGTGGAGGCCATGTCGGGCAATGTGTCAAAATAGCCATTTCTTGCAATTTTTCCCGTAGGTTTTTGTTCAGGCAGGGAGAGATTCAAAGCATTCATCTTTCCAACCAGGACATGAATCATCAACTCTCTTTCAGGTCTGGTCTTTGACTGGGCTGCAAACTTGAGTTATAAAAGTGGAATTCTGCCTTTACATTATTAGGTCTCATATAACTCCAATGTTACAGAGAAGAGTCCTCCCTCTGACGATGCAGGACACTAAACCGGTGACCTAGTCTGCATTTGAATGTCAATGCTGAGCTCGTATGGGATTGCTATAACAACACAGAGCTCTACTTTCCCCTTCTTAGTTCGTCTGCTATAGAGGCCATGTTGGGCAATGTGTCAAGATAGCGATTTTTCTGAACTTTTTCTTTAGCGTTCTCATCCGACAGAGAGAGATTCATGAAAATACACGGATGTCTGGATTCTCCTTTCCAACCAGAACATGAATCATAAACTCTCCCCCAGATCTGGTCTTTGACTGGGCTGCAAACGGGAGTTACAGAAGTGGAATTCTGCCTTTACATCTTTAGGTCTCATAGGAACTAGAGTGATGAGTCCTGAGTGTGATGACGCAAGAAACTAAATCGGTGACCTAGACTGCATTTGGATGTCAATGCTGAGCTCGCATGGGATTGCTAAAACAAGGCAGAGCTCTCCTTTCCACTTCTTAGTTCGTCTGCTGTGGAGGCCATGTTGGGAAATGTGTCAAGACAGCGATTTTTCTGTATATTTTCTTTAGCGTTCTCTTCAGACAGAGAGAGTTTCATGAAAATGCATGGATTTCTGGATTCTCCTTTCCACCCAGAACATGAATCATCATTTGTCATTCAGATCTGGTCTTTGGGCTGCAAACGTGAGTTATGAAAGTTGAATTCCGCCTTTACATTATTAGGTCTCATAGGAGTTACAGAGATGAGTCCTCCCTCTGATGATGCAAGACACGAAACCGGTGACCTAGAAGCATTTGGATGTCAATTCTGAAATCTAATGGGATGGCTAAAACAACGCAGAGCTTTACTTTCCCCTTCTTTGTACGTTTGCTGTGGAGGCCATGTTGGGAAATGTGTCATGATAGCGATTTTTCTGTACATTTTCTTTAGGGTTCTCTTCAGACAAAGAGAGATTCATGAAAATACATGGATTTCCGGATTCTCTTTTCCAAACAGAACATGAATCCTCAACACTCTTTCAGATCTGGTCTTTGACTGGGCTACCAACGTGAGTTATAGAAGTGGAATTCTGCCTTTACATCATTAGGTCTCATAGGAGCTAGAGAGATGAGTCGTGCCTGTGACAACGCAAGAAACTAAACCGGTATCCTAGACTGCATTTGGATGTCAATGCTGAGCTCGTATGGGATGGCTAAAACAAAGCAGAGCTTTACTTTCCCCTTCTTTTTATGTTTGCTGTGGAGGCCATGTCGGGCAATGTGTCAAAATAGCCATTTCTCGCAATTTTTCCCGTAGGTTTTTGTTCAGGCAGGGAGAGATTCAAAGCATTCACCTTTCCAACCAGGACATGAATCATCAACTCTCTTTCAGGTCTGGTCTTTGACTGGGCTGCAAACTTGAGTTATAAAACTTTAATTCTGCCTTTACATTATTAGTTCTCATAGGAGCTAGAGAGATGAGTCCTGCCTCTGACGACGTGAGAAACTAAGCCGGTATCCTAGACTGCATTTGGATGTCAATGCTGAGCTCGTATGGGATGGCTAAAAAAAAGCAGAGCTTTACTTTCCCCTTCTTTGTACGTTTGCTGTGGAGGCCATGTTGGGAAATGTGTCAAATTAGCAATTTTTCTGAACTTTTTCTTTAGCGTTCTGTTCCGATGAGAGAGAGTCATGAAAATACATGGATTTCCGGATTCTCCTTTCCAATCAGAACATGAATCCTCAACTCTCTTTCAGGTCTGGTCTTTGACTGGGCTGCAACCTTGAGTTATAAAAGTGGAACTCTGCCTTTACATTATTAGGTCTCATATAACTCCTATGTTACAGAGAAGAGTCCTCCCTCTGACGATGCAAGACACTAAACCGGTGACCTAGTCTGCATTTGAATGTCAATGCTGAGCTCGTATGGGATTGCTAAAACAACACAGAGCTCTACTTTCCCCTTCTTTGTACGTTTGCTGTGGAGGCCATGTCGGGAAATGTGTCAAATTAGCAATTTTTCTGAACTTTTTCTTTAATGTTCTGTTCCGACGAGAGAGAGTCATAAAAATACATGGATTTCCGGATTCTCCTTTCCAATCAGAACATGAATCCTCAACTCTCTTTCAGGTCTGGTCTTTGACTAGGCTGCAACCTTGAGTTATAAAAGTGGAACTCTGCCTTTACATTATTAGGTCTCATATAACTCCTATGTTACAGAGAAGAGTCCTCCCTCTGACGATGCAAGACACTAAACCGGTGACCTAGTCTGCATTTGAATGTCAATGCTGAGCTCGTATGGGATTGCTAAAACAACACAGAGCTCTACTTTCCCCTTCTTAGTTCGTCTGCTATAGAGGCCATGTTGGGCAATGTGTCAAGATAGCGATTTTTCTGAACTTTTTCTTTAGCGTTCTCATCCAACAGAGAGAGATTCATGAAAATACACGGATGTCTGGATTCTCCTTTCCAACTAGAACATGAATCATAAACTCTCCCCCAGATCTGGTCTTTGACTGGGCTGCAAACGTGAATTGTAAAAGTTGAATTCTGCCTTTACATTATTAGGTCTCATAGGAGTTACAGAGATGAGTCCTCCCTCTGATGATGCAAGACACTAAACCGGTGACCTAGAAGCATTTGGATGTCAATTCTGAGATCTCATGGGATTGCTAAAACAACGCAGAGCTCTACTTTCCCCTTCTTTTTATGTTTGCTGTGGAGGCCATATTGGGCAATGTGTCAAGATAGCGATGGTTCTATGCATTTTCTTTAGCATTCCCTTCAGACAGAGAGAGAGTCATGAAAATACTTGGCTTTCCGGATTCTCCTTTCCAACCAGAACATGAATCCTCAAAACTCTTTCAGATCTGGTCATTGACTGGGCTGCAAACTTGAGCTATAAAAGTGGAATTCTGCCTTCACATTAATAGGGCTCAGGAGTGACAGAGATGAGGCCTCCCTGTGACGCCAGAAACTAAACCGGTGTCATAGATTGCCTTTCGATGTCTATTCTGAACTCGCATGGGATTGCTAAAACAACGCAGAACTTGATTTTCCCCTTCTTTGTACGTCTGCTGTGGAGGCCATGTCGGGCAATGTGACAAAATAGCCATTTCCCGCAATTTTTCCCTTAGGTTTTTGTTCAGGCAGGGAGAGATTCAAAGCATTCACCTTTCCAACCAGGACATGAATCATCAACTCTCTTTCAGGTCTGGTCTTTGACTGGGCTGCAAACTTGAGTTATAAAACTTGAATTCTGCCTTTACATTATTAGTTCTCATAGGAGCTAGAGAGATGAGTCCTGCCTCTGACGACGCAAGAAACTAAACCGGTATGCTAGACTGCATTTGGATGTCAATGCTGAGCTCGTATGGGATGGCTAAAACAAAGCAGAGCTTTACTTTCCCCTTCTTTGTACGTTTGCTGTGGAGGCCATGTTGGGCAATGTGTCAAATTAGCAATTTTTCTCAACTTTTTCTTTAGCGTTCTCTTCAGACAGAGAGGGAGTCATGAAAATACTTGGCTTTCCGGATTCTCCTTTCCAACCAGAACAGGAATCCTCAACTCTCTTTCAGATCTGCTCTTTGACTGGGCTGCAAACTTGAGGTATAAAAGCGGAATTCTGCCTTCACATTAATAGGGCTCAGGAGTGAGAGAGATGAGGCCTCCCTGTGACGATGCAAGAAACTAAACCGGTGTCATAGATTGCCTTTGGATGTCAATGCTGAGCTCGTATGGGATTGCTAAAACAAGGCAGAGCTCTACTTTCCCCTTCTTAGTTCGTCTGCTGTAGAGGCCATGTTGGGCAATGTGTCAAGATAGAGATTTTTCGGAATTTTTCTTTAGTGTTCTCCTCAGAGAGAGTGTCATGAAAATACTTGGCTTTCCGGATTCTCCTTTCCAACCAGAACATGAATCCTCAACACTCTTTCAGATCTGGTCTTTGACTGGGCTGCAAGCTTGAGGTATAAAAGTGGAATTCTGCCTTCACATTAATAGGGCTCAGGAGATGAGTGAAGAGATGAGTCCTGAATGTGATGACGCAAGCAACTAAAGCGGTGACGTAGACTGCATTTGGATGTGAATGCTGAGCTCGCATGGGATTGCTAAAACAAGGCAGAGCTCTACTTTTCACTTCTTTGTTCGTCTGCTGTGGAGGCCATGTTGGGAAATGTGTCAAGATAGCGATTTTTCTGTATATTTTCTTTAGCGTTCTCTTCAGACAGAGAGAGTTTCATGAAAACGCATGGATTTCTGGATTCTCCTTTCCAACCAGAACATGAATCATCATTTGTCATTCAGATCTGGTGTTTGGGCTGCAAACGTCAGTTATGAAAGTAGAATTCCGCCTTTACATTATTAGGTCTCATAGGAGTTACAGAGATGAGTCCTCCCTCTGATGATGCAAGACACAAAACCGGTGACCTAGAAGCATTTGGATGTCAATGCTGAGCAGAGCCTTACTTTCCCCTTCTTTGTACGTTTGCTGTGGAGGCCATGTTGGGAAATGTGTCAAGATAGCGATTTTTCTGTACATTTTCTTTAGCGTTCTCTTCAGACAGAGAGAGATTCATGAAAATACATGGTGTTCCGGATTCTCTTTTCCAACCAGAACATGAATGCTCAACACTCTTTCAGATCTGGTCTTTGACTGGGCTGCAAACGTGAGTTATAGAAGTGGAATTCTGCCTTTACATCATTAGGTCTCATAGGAGCTAGAGACATGAGTCCTGCCTGTGACGACGCAAGAAACTAAAGCGGTGACCTAGACAGCATTTGGATGTCAATGCTGAGCAGAGCTCTACTTTCCACTTCTTAGTTTGTCTGCTGTGGAGGCCATGTTGGTAAATGTGTCATGATAGCGATTTTTCTGTATATTTTCTTTAGCCTTCTCTTCAGACAGAGAGTGTTTCATAAAAATGCATGGATTTCTGGATTCTGCTTTCCAACCAGAACATGAACCATCATTTGTCATTCAGATCTTGTCTTTGGGCTGCAAACGTGAGTTATGAAAGTTGAATTCCGCCTTTACATTATTAGGTCTCATAGGAGTTACAGAGATGAGTCCTCCCTCTGATGATGCAAGAGACGATACCGGTGACCTAGAAACAATTGGATGTCAATTCTGAGATCTCATGGGATTGCTAAAACAACACAGAGCTTTACTTTCCCCTTCTTTGTACGTTTGCTGTGGAGGCCATGTTGGGAAATGTGTCAAGATAGCGATTTTTCTGTACATTTTCTTTAGCGTTCTCTTCAGACAGAGAGAGTTTCATGAAAACGCATGGATTTCTGGATTCTCCTTTCCAACCAGAACATGAATCATCATTTGTCATTCAGATCTGGTCTTTGGGCTACAAAAGTGAGTTATGAAAATGAATTCTGCCTTTATATTATTAGGTCTCATAGGAGTTACAGAGATGAGTCCTCCCTCTGATGATGCAAGACACGAAATCGGTGACCTAGAAGCATTTGGAGGTCAATGCTGAGCAGAGCTTTACTTTCCTCTTCTTTGTACGTTTGCTGTGGAGGCCATGTTGGGAAATGTGTCAAGATAGAGATTTTTCTCCACATTTTCTTTAGCGTTCTCTTCAGACAGAGAGAGTTTCATGAAAATGCATGGATTTCTGGATTCTCCTTTCCAACCAGAACATGAATCATCATTTGTCATTCAGATCTGGTCTTTGGGCTACAAACGTGAGTTATGAAAATGAATTCTGCCTTTACATTATTAGGTCTCATAGGAGTTACAGAGATGAGTCCTCCCTCTGATGATGCAGGACACGAAACTGGTGACCTAGAAGCATTTGGATGTCAATTCTGAGATCTCATGGGATTGCTAAAACAACGCAGAGCTTTACTTTCCCCTTCTTTTTATGTTTGCTGTGGAGGCCATGTCGGGCAATGTGTCAAAATAGCCATTTCTCGCAATTTTTCCCGTAGGTTTTTGTTCAGGCAGGGAGAGATTCAAAGCATTCACCTTTCCAACCAGAACATGAATCCTCAACTCTCTTTCAGGTCTGGTCTTTGACTGGGCTGCAACCTTGAGTTATAAAAGTGGAACTCTGCCTTTACATTATTAGGTCTCATATAACTCCTATGTTACATAGAAGAGTCCTCCCTCTGACGATGCAAGACACTAAACCGGCGACCTAGTCTGCATTTGAATGTCAATGCTGAGCTCGTATGGGATTGCTATAACAACACAGAGCTCTACTTTCCCCTTCTTTGTACGTTTGCTGTGGAGGCCATATCAGGAAATGTGTCAAATTAGCAATTTTTCTGAACTTTTTCTTTAGCGTTCTGTTCCGACGAGAGAGAATCATGAAAATACATGGATTTCCGGATTCTCCTTTCCAATCAGAACATGAATCCTCAACTCTCTTTCAGGTCTGTTCTTTGACTGGGCTGCAACCTTGAGTTATAAAAGTGGAACTCTGCCTTTACATTATTAGGTCTCATATAACTCCTATGTTACAGAGAAGAGTCCTCCCTCTGACGATGCAAGACACTAAACCGGTGACCTAGTCTGCATTTGAATGTCAATGCTGAGCTCGTATGGGATTGCTAAAACAACACAGAGCTCTACTTTCCCCTTCTTAGTTCGTCTGCTATAGAGGCCATGTTGGACAATGTGTCAAGATAGCGATTTTTCTGAACTTTTTCTTTAGTGTTCTCATCCAACAGAGAGAGATTCATGAAAATACACGGATGTCTGGATTCTCCTTTCCAACCAGAACATGAATCATAAACTCTCCCCCAGATCTGGTCTTTGACTGGGCTGCAAACGTGAATTGTAAAAGTTGAATTCTGCCTTTACATTATTAGGTCTCATAGGAGTTACAGAGAAGAGTCCTCCCTCTGATGATGCAAGACACTAAACCGGTGACCTAGAAGCATTTGGATGTCAATTCTGAGATCTCATGGGATTGCTAAAACAACGCAGAGCTCTACTTTCCCCTTCTTTTTATGTTTGCTGTGGAGGCCATATTGGGCAATGTGTCATGATAGCGATGGTTCTATACATTTTCTTTAGCATTCTCTTCAGACAGAGAGAGAGTCATGAAAATACTTGGCTTTCCGGATTCTCCTTTCCAACCAGAACATGAATCCTCAACACTCTTTCAGATCTGGTCATTGACTGGGCTGCAAACTTGAGGTATAAAAGTGGAATTCTGCCTTCACATTAATAGGGCTCAGGAGTGACAGAGATGAGGCCTCCCTGTGATGCCAGAAACTAAACCGGTGTCATAGATTGCCTTTGGATGTCTATTCTGAACTCGCATGGGATTGCTAAAACAACGCAGAACTTGATTTTCCCCTTCTTTGTACGTCTGCTGTGGAGGCCATGTCAGGCAATGTGACAAAATAGCCATTACCCGCAATTTTTCCCTTAGGTTTTTGTTCAGGCAGGGAGAGATTCAAAGCATTCACCTTTCCAACCAGGGCATGAATCATCAACTCTCTTTCAAATGTTGTCTTTGGGATGCAAACTTGAGTTATAAAACTTGAATTTTGCCTTTACATTATTAGTTCTCATAGGAGCTAGAGAGATGAGTCCTGCCTCTGACGACGCAAGAAACTAAAGCGGTGACCTAGACTGCATTTGGATGTCAATGCTGAGCTCGTATGGGATGGCTAAAGCAAAGCAGAGCTTTACTTTCCCCTTCTTTGTACGTTTGCTGTGGAGGCCATGTTGGGAAATGTGTCAAGATAGAGATTTTTCTGTACATTTTCTTTAGCGTTCTCTTCAGACAGAGAGAGTTTCATGAAAATGCATGGATATCTGGATTCTCCTTTCCATCTAGAACATGAATCCTCAACAAACTTTCAGATCTGGTCTTTGACTGAGCTGCAAATGTGAGTTATAGAAGTGGAATTCTGCCTTTACATCATTAGTTCTCATAGAAGCTAGAGAGATGAGTCCTGCCTGTGACGACGCAAGAAACTAAAGCGGTGACCTAGACTGCATTTGGATGTCAATGCTGAGCTCGCATGGGATTGCTAAAACAAGGCAGAACTCTACTTACCACTTCTTAGTTCGTCTGCTGTGGAGGCCATGTTGGGAAATGTGTCAAGATAGCGATTTTTCTGTATAATTTCTTTAGCGTTCTCTTCAGACAGAGAGAGTTTCAAGAAAATGCATGGATATCTGGATTCTCCTTTCCATCTAGAACATGAATCCTCAACAAACTTTCAGATCTGGTCTTTGACTGAGCTGCAAATGTGAGTTATAGAAGTGGAATTCTGCCTTTACATCATTAGTTCTCATAGAAGCTAGAGAGAGGAGTCCTGAATGTTATGACGCAAGAAACTAAAGCGGTGACCTAGACTGCATTTGGATGTCAATGCTGAGCTCGCATGGGATTGCTAAAACAAGGCAGAACTCTACTTACCACTTCTTAGTTCGTCTGCTGTGGAGGCCATGTTGGGAAATGTGTCAAGATAGCGATTTTTCTGTACATTTTCTTTAGCGTTCTCTTCAGACAGAGAGAGTTTCATGAAAACGCATGGATTTCTGGATTCTCCTTTCCAACCAGAACATGAATCATCATTTGTCATTCAGATCTGGTCTTTGGGCTACAAAAGTGAGTTATGAAAATGAATTCTGCCTTTACATTATTAGGTCTCATAGGAGTTACAGAGATGAGTCCTCCCTCTGATGATGCAAGACACGAAACCGGTGACCTAGAAGCATTTGGAGGTCAATGCTGAGCAGAGCTTTACTTTCCTCTTCTTTGTACGTTTGCTGTGGAGGCCATGTTGGGAAATGTGTCAAGATAGAGATTTTTCTCCACATTTTCTTTAGCGTTCTCTTCAGACAGAGAGAGTTTCATGAAAATGCATGGATTTCTGGATTCTCCTTTCCAACCAGAACATGAATCATCATTTGTCATTCAGATCTGGTCTTTGGGCTACAAACGTGAGTTATGAAAATGAATTCTGCCTTTACATTATTAGGTCTCATAGGAGTTACAGAGATGAGTCCTCCCTCTGATGATGCAGGACACGAAACTGGTGACCTAGAAGCATTTGGATGTCAATTCTGAGATCTCATGGGATTGCTAAAACAACGCAGAGCTTTACTTTCCCCTTCTTTTTATGTTTGCTGTGGAGGCCATGTCGGGCAATGTGTCAAAATAGCCATTTCTCGCAATTTTTCCCGTAGGTTTTTGTTCAGGCAGGGAGAGATTCAAAGCATTCACCTTTCCAACCAGAACATGAATCCTCAACTCTCTTTCAGGTCTGGTCTTTGACTGGGCTGCAACCTTGAGTTATAAAAGTGGAACTCTGCCTTTACATTATTAGGTCTCATATAACTCCTATGTTACATAGAAGAGTCCTCCCTCTGACGATGCAAGACACTAAACCGGCGACCTAGTCTGCATTTGAATGTCAATGCTGAGCTCGTATGGGATTGCTATAACAACACAGAGCTCTACTTTCCCCTTCTTTGTACGTTTGCTGTGGAGGCCATGTCAGGAAATGTGTCAAATTAGCAATTTTTCTGAACTTTTTCTTTAGCGTTCTGTTCCGACGAGAGAGAATCATGAAAATACATGGATTTCCGGATTCTCCTTTCCAATCAGAACATGAATCCTCAACTCTCTTTCAGGTCTGTTCTTTGACTGGGCTGCAACCTTGAGTTATAAAAGTGGAACTCTGCCTTTACATTATTAGGTCTCATATAACTCCTATGTTACAGAGAAGAGTCCTCCCTCTGACGATGCAAGACACTAAACCGGTGACCTAGTCTGCATTTGAATGTCAATGCTGAGCTCGTATGGGATTGCTAAAACAACACAGAGCTCTACTTTCCCCTTCTTAGTTCGTCTGCTATAGAGGCCATGTTGGACAATGTGTCAAGATAGCGATTTTTCTGAACTTTTTCTTTAGTGTTCTCATCCAACAGAGAGAGATTCATGAAAATACACGGATGTCTGGATTCTCCTTTCCAACCAGAACATGAATCATAAACTCTCCCCCAGATCTGGTCTTTGACTGGGCTGCAAACGTGAATTGTAAAAGTTGAATTCTGCCTTTACATTATTAGGTCTCATAGGAGTTACAGAGAAGAGTCCTCCCTCTGATGATGCAAGACACTAAACCGGTGACCTAGAAGCATTTGGATGTCAATTCTGAGATCTCATGGGATTGCTAAAACAACGCAGAGCTCTACTTTCCCCTTCTTTTTATGTTTGCTGTGGAGGCCATATTGGGCAATGTGTCATGATAGCGATGGTTCTATACATTTTCTTTAGCATTCTCTTCAGACAGAGAGAGAGTCATGAAAATACTTGGCTTTCCGGATTCTCCTTTCCAACCAGAACATGAATCCTCACCACTCTTTCAGATCTGGTCATTGACTGGGCTGCAAACTTGAGGTATAAAAGTGGAATTCTGCCTTCACATTAATAGGGCTCAGGAGTGACAGAGATGAGGCCTCCCTGTGATGCCAGAAACTAAACCGGTGTCATAGATTGCCTTTGGATGTCTATTCTGAACTCGCATGGGATTGCTAAAACAACGCAGAACTTGATTTTCCCCTTCTTTGTACGTCTGCTGTGGAGGCCATGTCGGGCAATGTGACAAAATAGCCATTTCCCGCAATTTTTCCCTTAGGTTTTTGTTCAGGCAGGGAGAGATTCAAAGCATTCACCTTTCCAACCAGGGCATGAATCATCAACTCTCTTTCAAATGTTGTCTTTGGGATGCAAACTTGAGTTATAAAACTTGAATTTTGCCTTTACATTATTAGTTCTCATAGGAGCTAGAGAGATGAGTCCTGCCTCTGACGACGCAAGAAACTAAAGCGGTGACCTAGACTGCATTTGGATGTCAATGCTGAGCTCGTATGGGATGGCTAAAGCAAAGCAGAGCTTTACTTTCCCCTTCTTTGTACGTTTGCTGTGGAGGCCATGTTGGGAAATGTGTCAAGATAGAGATTTTTCTGTACATTTTCTTTAGCGTTCTCTTCAGACAGAGAGAGTTTCATGAAAATGCATGGATATCTGGATTCTCCTTTCCATCTAGAACATGAATCCTCAACAAACTTTCAGATCTGGTCTTTGACTGAGCTGCAAATGTGAGTTATAGAAGTGGAATTCTGCCTTTACATCATTAGTTCTCATAGAAGCTAGAGAGATGAGTCCTGCCTGTGACGACGCAAGAAACTAAAGCGGTGACCTAGACTGCATTTGGATGTCAATGCTGAGCTCGCATGGGATTGCTAAAACAAGGCAGAACTCTACTTACCACTTCTTAGTTCGTCTGCTGTGGAGGCCATGTTGGGAAATGTGTCAAGATAGCGATTTTTCTGTATATTTTCTTTAGCGTTCTCTTCAGACAGAGAGAGTTTCAAGAAAATGCATGGATATCTGGATTCTCCTTTCCATCTAGAACATGAATCCTCAACAAACTTTCAGATCTGGTCTTTGACTGAGCTGCAAATGTGAGTTATAGAAGTGGAATTCTGCCTTTACATCATTAGTTCTCATAGAAGCTAGAGAGAGGAGTCCTGAATGTTATGACGCAAGAAACTAAAGCGGTGACCTAGACTGCATTTGGATGTCAATGCTGAGCTCGCATGGGATTGCTAAAACAAGGCAGAACTCTACTTACCACTTCTTAGTTCGTCTGCTGTGGAGGCCATGTTGGGAAATGTGTCAAGATAGCGATTTTTCTGTATATTTTCTTTAGCGTTCTCTTCAGACAGAGAGAGTTTCAAGAAAATGCATGGATATCTGGATTCTCCTTTCCATCTAGAACATGAATCCTCAACTAACTTTCAGATCTGGTCTTTGACTGGGCTGCAAACCTGAGTTATAGAAGTGGAATTCTGCCTTTACATCATTAGGTCTCATAGGAGCTAGAGAGATGAGTCCTGCCTGTGACGACGCAAGAAACTAAAGCGGTGACCTAGACTGCATTTGGATGTCAATGCTGAGCTCGCATGGGATTGCTAAAACAAGGCAGAACTCTACTTACCACTTCTTAGTTCGTCTGCTGTGGAGGCCATGTTGGGAAATGTGTCAAGATAGCGATTTTTCTGTACATTTTCTTTAGCGTTCTCTTCAGACAGAGAGAGATTCATGAAAATACATGGATTTCCAGATTCTCCTTTCCAACCAAAACATGAATCCTCAACACTCTTTCAGATCTGGTCTTTGACTGGGCTGCAAATGTGAGTTATAGAAGTGGAATTCTGCCTTTACTTCATTAGGTCTCATAGAAGCTAGAGAGATGAGTCCTGAATGTGATGACGCAAGAAACTAAATCGGTGACCTAGACTGCATTTGGATGTCAATGCTGAGCTCGCATGGGATTGCTAAAACAAGGCAGAACTCTACTTACCACTTCTTTGTTCGTCTGCTGTGGAGGCCATGTTGGGAAATGTGTCAAGATAGCGATTTTTCTGTATATTTTCTTTAGCGTTCTCTTCAGACAGAGAGAGATTCATGAAAATACATGGATATCTGGATTCTCCTTTCCAACCAGAACATGAATCCTCAACATACTTTCAGATCTGTTCCTTGACTGTGCTGCTAACGTGAGTTACAGAAGTGGAATTCTGCCTTTACATCTTTAGGTCTCATAGGAACTAGAGTGATTAGTCCTGCCTCTGACGACGCATGAATCTAAACCGCTGTCATAGACTGCATTTGGATGTCAATGCTGAACTCGTATGGGATTGCTAAAACAAGGCAGAGCTCTACGTTCCCCTTCTTAGTTCGTCTGCTGTGGAGGCCATGTTGGGAAATGTGTCAAGATAGCGATTTTTCTGTATATTTTCTTTAGCGTTCTCTTCAGACAGAGAGAGTTTCAAGAAAATGCATGGATATCTGGATTCTCCTTTCCATCTAGAACATGAATCCTCAACAAACTTTCAGATCTGGTCTTTGACTGAGCTGCAAATGTGAGTTATAGAAGTGGAATTCTGCCTTTACATCATTAGTTCTCATAGAAGCTAGAGAGAGGAGTCCTGAATGTTATGACGCAAGAAACTAAAGCGGTGACCTAGACTGCATTTGGATGTCAATGCTGAGCTCGCATGGGATTGCTAAAACAAGGCAGAACTCTACTTACCACTTCTTAGTTCGTCTGCTGTGGAGGCCATGTTGGGAAATGTGTCAAGATAGCGATTTTTCTGTACATTTTCTTTAGCGTTCTCTTCAGACAGAGAGAGTTTCATGAAAACGCATGGATTTCTGGATTCTCCTTTCCAACCAGAACATGAATCATCATTTGTCATTCAGATCTGGTCTTTGGGCTACAAAAGTGAGTTATGAAAATGAATTCTGCCTTTACATTATTAGGTCTCATAGGAGTTACAGAGATGAGTCCTCCCTCTGATGATGCAAGACACGAAACCGGTGACCTAGAAGCATTTGGAGGTCAATGCTGAGCAGAGCTTTACTTTCCTCTTCTTTGTACGTTTGCTGTGGAGGCCATGTTGGGAAATGTGTCAAGATAGAGATTTTTCTCCACATTTTCTTTAGCGTTCTCTTCAGACAGAGAGAGTTTCATGAAAATGCATGGATTTCTGGATTCTCCTTTCCAACCAGAACATGAATCATCATTTGTCATTCAGATCTGGTCTTTGGGCTACAAACGTGAGTTATGAAAATGAATTCTGCCTTTACATTATTAGGTCTCATAGGAGTTACAGAGATGAGTCCTCCCTCTGATGATGCAGGACACGAAACTGGTGACCTAGAAGCATTTGGATGTCAATTCTGAGATCTCATGGGATTGCTAAAACAACGCAGAGCTTTACTTTCCCCTTCTTTTTATGTTTGCTGTGGAGGCCATGTCGGGCAATGTGTCAAAATAGCCATTTCTCGCAATTTTTCCCGTAGGTTTTTGTTCAGGCAGGGAGAGATTCAAAGCATTCACCTTTCCAACCAGAACATGAATCCTCAACTCTCTTTCAGGTCTGGTCTTTGACTGGGCTGCAACCTTGAGTTATAAAAGTGGAACTCTGCCTTTACATTATTAGGTCTCATATAACTCCTATGTTACATAGAAGAGTCCTCCCTCTGACGATGCAAGACACTAAACCGGCGACCTAGTCTGCATTTGAATGTCAATGCTGAGCTCGTATGGGATTGCTATAACAACACAGAGCTCTACTTTCCCCTTCTTTGTACGTTTGCTGTGGAGGCCATGTCAGGAAATGTGTCAAATTAGCAATTTTTCTGAACTTTTTCTTTAGCGTTCTGTTCCGACGAGAGAGAATCATGAAAATACATGGATTTCCGGATTCTCCTTTCCAATCAGAACATGAATCCTCAACTCTCTTTCAGGTCTGTTCTTTGACTGGGCTGCAACCTTGAGTTATAAAAGTGGAACTCTGCCTTTACATTATTAGGTCTCATATAACTCCTATGTTACAGAGAAGAGTCCTCCCTCTGACGATGCAAGACACTAAACCGGTGACCTAGTCTGCATTTGAATGTCAATGCTGAGCTCGTATGGGATTGCTAAAACAACACAGAGCTCTACTTTCCCCTTCTTAGTTCGTCTGCTATAGAGGCCATGTTGGACAATGTGTCAAGATAGCGATTTTTCTGAACTTTTTCTTTAGTGTTCTCATCCAACAGAGAGAGATTCATGAAAATACACGGATGTCTGGATTCTCCTTTCCAACCAGAACATGAATCATAAACTCTCCCCCAGATCTGGTCTTTGACTGGGCTGCAAACGTGAATTGTAAAAGTTGAATTCTGCCTTTACATTATTAGGTCTCATAGGAGTTACAGAGAAGAGTCCTCCCTCTGATGATGCAAGACACTAAACCGGTGACCTAGAAGCATTTGGATGTCAATTCTGAGATCTCATGGGATTGCTAAAACAACGCAGAGCTCTACTTTCCCCTTCTTTTTATGTTTGCTGTGGAGGCCATATTGGGCAATGTGTCATGATAGCGATGGTTCTATACATTTTCTTTAGCATTCTCTTCAGACAGAGAGAGAGTCATGAAAATACTTGGCTTTCCGGATTCTCCTTTCCAACCAGAACATGAATCCTCACCACTCTTTCAGATCTGGTCATTGACTGGGCTGCAAACTTGAGGTATAAAAGTGGAATTCTGCCTTCACATTAATAGGGCTCAGGAGTGACAGAGATGAGGCCTCCCTGTGATGCCAGAAACTAAACCGGTGTCATAGATTGCCTTTGGATGTCTATTCTGAACTCGCATGGGATTGCTAAAACAACGCAGAACTTGATTTTCCCCTTCTTTGTACGTCTGCTGTGGAGGCCATGTCGGGCAATGTGACAAAATAGCCATTTCCCGCAATTTTTCCCTTAGGTTTTTGTTCAGGCAGGGAGAGATTCAAAGCATTCACCTTTCCAACCAGGGCATGAATCATCAACTCTCTTTCAAATGTTGTCTTTGGGATGCAAACTTGAGTTATAAAACTTGAATTTTGCCTTTACATTATTAGTTCTCATAGGAGCTAGAGAGATGAGTCCTGCCTCTGACGACGCAAGAAACTAAAGCGGTGACCTAGACTGCATTTGGATGTCAATGCTGAGCTCGTATGGGATGGCTAAAGCAAAGCAGAGCTTTACTTTCCCCTTCTTTGTACGTTTGCTGTGGAGGCCATGTTGGGAAATGTGTCAAGATAGAGATTTTTCTGTACATTTTCTTTAGCGTTCTCTTCAGACAGAGAGAGTTTCATGAAAATGCATGGATATCTGGATTCTCCTTTCCATCTAGAACATGAATCCTCAACAAACTTTCAGATCTGGTCTTTGACTGAGCTGCAAATGTGAGTTATAGAAGTGGAATTCTGCCTTTACATCATTAGTTCTCATAGAAGCTAGAGAGATGAGTCCTGCCTGTGACGACGCAAGAAACTAAAGCGGTGACCTAGACTGCATTTGGATGTCAATGCTGAGCTCGCATGGGATTGCTAAAACAAGGCAGAACTCTACTTACCACTTCTTAGTTCGTCTGCTGTGGAGGCCATGTTGGGAAATGTGTCAAGATAGCGATTTTTCTGTATATTTTCTTTAGCGTTCTCTTCAGACAGAGAGAGTTTCAAGAAAATGCATGGATATCTGGATTCTCCTTTCCATCTAGAACATGAATCCTCAACAAACTTTCAGATCTGGTCTTTGACTGAGCTGCAAATGTGAGTTATAGAAGTGGAATTCTGCCTTTACATCATTAGTTCTCATAGAAGCTAGAGAGAGGAGTCCTGAATGTTATGACGCAAGAAACTAAAGCGGTGACCTAGACTGCATTTGGATGTCAATGCTGAGCTCGCATGGGATTGCTAAAACAAGGCAGAACTCTACTTACCACTTCTTAGTTCGTCTGCTGTGGAGGCCATGTTGGGAAATGTGTCAAGATAGCGATTTTTCTGTATATTTTCTTTAGCGTTCTCTTCAGACAGAGAGAGTTTCAAGAAAATGCATGGATATCTGGATTCTCCTTTCCATCTAGAACATGAATCCTCAACTAACTTTCAGATCTGGTCTTTGACTGGGCTGCAAACCTGAGTTATAGAAGTGGAATTCTGCCTTTACATCATTAGGTCTCATAGGAGCTAGAGAGATGAGTCCTGCCTGTGACGACGCAAGAAACTAAAGCGGTGACCTAGACTGCATTTGGATGTCAATGCTGAGCTCGCATGGGATTGCTAAAACAAGGCAGAACTCTACTTACCACTTCTTAGTTCGTCTGCTGTGGAGGCCATGTTGGGAAATGTGTCAAGATAGCGATTTTTCTGTACATTTTCTTTAGCGTTCTCTTCAGACAGAGAGAGATTCATGAAAATACATGGATTTCCAGATTCTCCTTTCCAACCAAAACATGAATCCTCAACACTCTTTCAGATCTGGTCTTTGACTGGGCTGCAAATGTGAGTTATAGAAGTGGAATTCTGCCTTTACTTCATTAGGTCTCATAGAAGCTAGAGAGATGAGTCCTGAATGTGATGACGCAAGAAACTAAATCGGTGACCTAGACTGCATTTGGATGTCAATGCTGAGCTCGCATGGGATTGCTAAAACAAGGCAGAACTCTACTTACCACTTCTTTGTTCGTCTGCTGTGGAGGCCATGTTGGGAAATGTGTCAAGATAGCGATTTTTCTGTATATTTTCTTTAGCGTTCTCTTCAGACAGAGAGAGATTCATGAAAATACATGGATATCTGGATTCTCCTTTCCAACCAGAACATGAATCCTCAACATACTTTCAGATCTGTTCCTTGACTGTGCTGCTAACGTGAGTTACAGAAGTGGAATTCTGCCTTTACATCTTTAGGTCTCATAGGAACTAGAGTGATTAGTCCTGCCTCTGACGACGCATGAATCTAAACCGCTGTCATAGACTGCATTTGGATGTCAATGCTGAACTCGTATGGGATTGCTAAAACAAGGCAGAGCTCTACGTTCCCCTTCTTAGTTCGTCTGCTGTGGAGGCCATGTTGGGAAATGTGTCAAGATAGCGATTTTTCTGTATATTTTCTTTAGCGTTCTCTTCAGACAGAGAGAGTTTCATGAAAATGCATGGATATCTGGATTCTCCTTTACATCTAGAACATGAATCCTCAACAAACTTTCAGATCTGGTCTTTGACTGAGCTGCAAATGTGAGTTATAGAAGTGGAATTCTGCCTTTACATCATTAGTTCTCATAGAAGCTAGAGAGAGGAGTCCTGCCTGTGACGACGCAAGAAACTAAAGCGGTGACCTAGACTGCATTTGGATGTCAATGCTGAGCTCGCATGGGATTGCTAAAACAAGGCAGAACTCTACTTACCACTTCTTAGTTCGTCTGCTGTGGAGGCCATGTTGGGAAATGTGTCAAGATAGCGATTTTTCTGTATATTTTCTTTAGCGTTCTCTTCAGACAGAGAGAGTTTCATGAAAATGCATGGATATCTGGATTCTCCTTTCCATCTAGAACATGAATCCTCAACAAACTTTCAGATCTGGTCTTTGACTGAGCTGCAAATGTGAGTTATAGAAGTGGAATTCTGCCTTTACATCATTAGTTCTCATAGAAGCTAGAGAGAGGAGTCCTGCCTGTGACGACGCAAGAAACTAAAGCGGTGACCTAGACTGCATTTGGATGTCAATGCTGAGCTCGCATGGGATTGCTAAAACAAGGCAGAACTCTACTTACCACTTCTTAGTTCGTCTGCTGTGGAGGCCATGTTGGGAAATGTGTCAAGATAGCGATTTTTCTGTATATTTTCTTTAGCGTTCTCTTCAGACAGAGAGAGTTTCAAGAAAATGCATGGATATCTCGATTCTCCTTTCCATCTAGAACATGAATCCTCAACAAACTTTCAGATCTGGTCTTTGACTGGGCTGCAAACCTGAGTTATAGAAGTGGAATTCTGCCTTTACATCATTAGGTCTCATAGGAGCTAGAGAGATGAGTCCTTCCTGTGACGACGCAAGAAACTAAAGCGGTGACCTAGACTGCATTTGGATGTCAATGCTGAGCTCGCATGGGATTGCTAAAACAAGGCAGAACTCTACTTACCACTTCTTAGTTCGTCTGCTGTGGAGGCCATGTTGGGAAATGTGTCAAGATAGCGATTTTTCTGTACATTTTCTTTAGCGTTCTCTTCAGACAGAGAGAGATTCATGAAAATACATGGATTTCCAGATTCTCCTTTCCAACCAAAACATGAATCCTCAACACTCTTTCAGATCTGGTCTTTGACTGGGCTGCAAATGTGAGTTATAGAAGTGGAATTCTGCCTTTACTTCATTAGGTCTCATAGAAGCTAGAGAGATGAGTCCTGAATGTGATGACGCAAGAAACTAAAGCGGTGACCTAGACTGCATTTGGATGTCAATGCTGAGCTCGCATGGGATTGCTAAAACAAGGCAGAACTCTACTTACCACTTCTTTGTTCGTCTGCTGTGGAGGCCATGTTGGGAAATGTGTCAAGATAGCGATTTTTCTGTATATTTTCTTTAGTGTTCTCTTCAGACAGAGAGAGTTTCATGAAAATGCATGGATATCTGGATTCCCCTTTCCATCTAGAACATGAATCCTCAACACTCTTTCAGATCTGGTCTTTGACTGGGCTGCAAATGTGAGTTATAGAAGTGGAATTCTGCCTTTACTTCATTAGGTCTCATAGAAGCTAGAGAGATGAGTCCTGAATGTGATGACGCAAGAAACTAAAGCGGTGACCTAGACTGCATTTGGATGTCAATGCTGAGCTCGCATGGGATTGCTAAAACAAGGCAGAACTCTACTTACCACTTCTTTGTTCGTCTGCTGTGGAGGCCATGTTGGGAAATGTGTCAAGATAGCGATTTTTCTGTATATTTTCTTTAGCGTTCTCTTCAGACAGAGAGAGATTCATGAAAATACATGGATATCTGGATTCTCCTTTCCAACCAGAACATGAATCCTCAACACACTTTCACATCTGTTCCTTGACTGTGCTGCTAACGTGAGTTACAGAAGTGGAATTCTGCCTTTACATCTTTAGGTCTCATAGGAACTAGAGTGATTAGTCCTGCCTCTGACGACGCATGAATCTAAACCGCTGTCATAGACTGCATTTGGATGTCAATGCTGAACTCGTATGGGATTGCTAAAACAAGGCAGAGCTCTACGTTCCCCTTCTTAGTTCGTCTGCTGTGGAGGCCATGTTGGGAAATGTGTCAAGATAGCGATTTTTCTGTATATTTTCTTTAGCGTTCTCTTCAGACAGAGAGAGTTTCATGAAAATGCATGGATATCTGGATTCTCCTTTCCATCTAGAACATGAATCCTCAACAAACTTTCAGATCTGGTCTTTGACTGAGCTGCAAATGTGAGTTATAGAAGTGGAATTCTGCCTTTACATCATTAGTTCTCATAGAAGCTAGAGAGATGAGTCCTGCCTGTGACGACGCAAGAAACTAAAGCGGTGACCTAGACTGCATTTGGATGTCAATGCTGAGCTCGCATGGGATTGCTAAAACAAGGCAGAACTCTACTTACCACTTCTTAGTTCGTCTGCTGTGGAGGCCATGTTGGGAAATGTGTCAAGATAGCGATTTTTCTGTATATTTTCTTTAGCGTTCTCTTCAGACAGAGAGAGTTTCAAGAAAATGCATGGATATCTGGATTCTCCTTTCCATCTAGAACATGAATCCTCAACAAACTTTCAGATCTGGTCTTTGACTGGGCTGCAAACCTGAGTTATAGAAGTGGAATTCTGCCTTTACATCATTAGGTCTCATAGGAGCTAGAGAGATGAGTCCTGCCTGTGACGACGCAAGAAACTAAAGCGGTGACCTAGACTGCATTTGGATGTCAATGCTGAGCTCGCATGGGATTGCTAAAACAAGGCAGAACTCTACTTACCACTTCTTAGTTCGTCTGCTGTGGAGGCCATGTTGGGAAATGTGTCAAGATAGCGATTTTTCTGTACATTTTCTTTAGCGTTCTCTTCAGACAGAGAGAGATTCATGAAAATACATGGATTTCCAGATTCTCCTTTCCAACCAAAACATGAATCCTCAACACTCTTTCAGATCTGGTCTTTGACTGGGCTGCAAATGTGAGTTATAGAAGTGGAATTCTGCCTTTACTTCATTAGGTCTCATAGAAGCTAGAGAGATGAGTCCTGAATGTGATGACGCAAGAAACTAAAGCGGTGACCTAGACTGCATTTGGATGTCAATGCTGAGCTCGCATGGGATTGCTAAAACAAGGCAGAACTCTACTTACCACTTCTTTGTTCGTCTGCTGTGGAGGCCATGTTGGGAAATGTGTCAAGATAGCGATTTTTCTGTATATTTTCTTTAGTGTTCTCTTCAGACAGAGAGAGTTTCATGAAAATGCATGGATATCTGGATTCCCCTTTCCATCTAGAACATGAATCCTCAACAAACTTTCACATCTGGTCTTTGACTGGGCTCCAAACGTGATTATAGAAGTGGAATTTTGCCTTTACATCATTAGGTCTCATAGGAGCTAGAGAGATGAGTCCTGCCTGTGACGACACAAGAAACTAAAGCGGTGACCTAGACTGCATTTGGATGTCAATGCTGAGCTCGTATGGGATGGCTAAAGCAAAGCAGAGCTTTACTTTCCCCTTCTTTGTACGTTTGCTCTGCAGGCCATGTTGGGAAATGTGTCAAGATAGCGATTTTTCTGTACATTTTCTTTAGCGTTCTCTTCAGACAGAGAGAGATTCATGAAAATACATGGATATCTGGATTCTCCTTTCCAACCAGAACATGAATCCTCAACACACTTTCAGATCTGTTCCTTGACTGTGCTGCTAACGTGAGTTACAGAAGTGGAATTCTGCCTTTACATCTTTAGGTCTCATAGGAACTAGAGTGATTAGTCCTGCCTCTGACGACGCATGAATCTAAACCGCTGTCATAGACTGCATTTGGATGTCAATGCTGAGCTCGTATGGGATTGCTAAAACAAGGCAGAGCTCTACGTTCCCCTTCTTAGTTCGTCTGCTGTGGAGGCCATGTTGGGAAATGTGTCAAGATAGCGATTTTTCTGTATATTTTCTTTAGCGTTCTCTTCAGACAGAGAGAGTTTCATGAAAATGTATGGATATCTGGATTCTCCTTTCCATCTAGAACATGAATCCTCAACAAACTTTCAGATCTGGTCTTTGACTGAGCTGCAAATGTGAGTTATAGAAGTGGAATTCTGCCTTTACATCATTAGGTCTCATAGGAGCTAGAGAGATGAGTCCTGCCTGTGACGACGCAAGAAACTAAAGCGGTGACCTAGACTGCATTTGGATGTCAATGCTGAGCTCGCATGGGATTGCTAAAACAAGGCAGAACTCTACTTACCACTTCTTAGTTCGTCTGCTGTGGAGGCCATGTTGGGAAATGTGTCAAGATAGCGATTTTTCTGTACATTTTCTTTAGCGTTCTCTTCAGACAGAGAGAGATTCATGAAAATACATGGATTTCGAGATTCTCCTTTCCAACCAAAACATGAATCCTCAACACTCTTTCAGATCTGGTCTTTGACTGGGCTGCAAATGTGAGTTATAGAAGTGGAATTCTGCCTTTACTTCATTAGGTCTCATAGAAGCTAGAGAGATGAGTCCTGAATGTGATGACGCAAGAAACTAAAGCGGTGACCTAGACTGCATTTGGATGTCAATGCTGAGCTCCCATGGGATTGCTAAAACAAGGCAGAGCTCTAGGTTCCCCTTCTTAGTTCGTCTGCTGTGGAGGCCATGTTGGGAAATGTGTCAAGATAGCGATTTTTCTGTATATTTTCTTTAGCGTTCTCTTCAGACAGAGAGAGTTTCATGAAAATGCATGGATATCTGGATTCTCCTTTCCATCTAGAACATGAATCCTCAACAAACTTTCAGATCTGGTCTTTGACTGAGCTGCAAATGTGAGTTATAGAAGTGGAATTCTGCCTTTACATCATTAGTTCTCATAGAAGCTAGAGAGAGGAGTCCTGCCTGTGACGACGCAAGAAACTAAAGCGGTGACCTAGACTGCATTTGGATGTCAATGCTGAGCTCGCATGGGATTGCTAAAACAAGGCAGAACTCTACTTACCACTTCTTAGTTCGTCTGCTGTGGAGGCCATGTTGGGAAATGTGTCAAGATAGCGATTTTTCTGTATATTTTCTTTAGCGTTCTCTTCAGACAGAGAGAGTTTCAAGAAAATGCATGGATATCTCGATTCTCCTTTCCATCTAGAACATGAATCCTCAACAAACTTTCAGATCTGGTCTTTGACTGGGCTGCAAACCTGAGTTATAGAAGTGGAATTCTGCCTTTACATCATTAGGTCTCATAGGAGCTAGAGAGATGAGTCCTTCCTGTGACGACGCAAGAAACTAAAGCGGTGACCTAGACTGCATTTGGATGTCAATGCTGAGCTCGCATGGGATTGCTAAAACAAGGCAGAACTCTACTTACCACTTCTTAGTTCGTCTGCTGTGGAGGCCATGTTGGGAAATGTGTCAAGATAGCGATTTTTCTGTACATTTTCTTTAGCGTTCTCTTCAGACAGAGAGAGATTCATGAAAATACATGGATTTCCAGATTCTCCTTTCCAACCAAAACATGAATCCTCAACACTCTTTCAGATCTGGTCTTTGACTGGGCTGCAAATGTGAGTTATAGAAGTGGAATTCTGCCTTTACTTCATTAGGTCTCATAGAAGCTAGAGAGATGAGTCCTGAATGTGATGACGCAAGAAACTAAAGCGGTGACCTAGACTGCATTTGGATGTCAATGCTGAGCTCGCATGGGATTGCTAAAACAAGGCAGAACTCTACTTACCACTTCTTTGTTCGTCTGCTGTGGAGGCCATGTTGGGAAATGTGTCAAGATAGCGATTTTTCTGTATATTTTCTTTAGTGTTCTCTTCAGACAGAGAGAGTTTCATGAAAATGCATGGATATCTGGATTCCCCTTTCCATCTAGAACATGAATCCTCAACACTCTTTCAGATCTGGTCTTTGACTGGGCTGCAAATGTGAGTTATAGAAGTGGAATTCTGCCTTTACTTCATTAGGTCTCATAGAAGCTAGAGAGATGAGTCCTGAATGTGATGACGCAAGAAACTAAAGCGGTGACCTAGACTGCATTTGGATGTCAATGCTGAGCTCGCATGGGATTGCTAAAACAAGGCAGAACTCTACTTACCACTTCTTTGTTCGTCTGCTGTGGAGGCCATGTTGGGAAATGTGTCAAGATAGCGATTTTTCTGTATATTTTCTTTAGCGTTCTCTTCAGACAGAGAGAGATTCATGAAAATACATGGATATCTGGATTCTCCTTTCCAACCAGAACATGAATCCTCAACACACTTTCACATCTGTTCCTTGACTGTGCTGCTAACGTGAGTTACAGAAGTGGAATTCTGCCTTTACATCTTTAGGTCTCATAGGAACTAGAGTGATTAGTCCTGCCTCTGACGACGCATGAATCTAAACCGCTGTCATAGACTGCATTTGGATGTCAATGCTGAACTCGTATGGGATTGCTAAAACAAGGCAGAGCTCTACGTTCCCCTTCTTAGTTCGTCTGCTGTGGAGGCCATGTTGGGAAATGTGTCAAGATAGCGATTTTTCTGTATATTTTCTTTAGCGTTCTCTTCAGACAGAGAGAGTTTCATGAAAATGCATGGATATCTGGATTCTCCTTTCCATCTAGAACATGAATCCTCAACAAACTTTCAGATCTGGTCTTTGACTGAGCTGCAAATGTGAGTTATAGAAGTGGAATTCTGCCTTTACATCATTAGTTCTCATAGAAGCTAGAGAGATGAGTCCTGCCTGTGACGACGCAAGAAACTAAAGCGCTGACCTAGACTGCATTTGGATGTCAATGCTGAGCTCGCATGGGATTGCTAAAACAAGGCAGAACTCTACTTACCACTTCTTAGTTCGTCTGCTGTGGAGGCCATGTTGGGAAATGTGTCAAGATAGCGATTTTTCTGTATATTTTCTTTAGCGTTCTCTTCAGACAGAGAGAGTTTCAAGAAAATGCATGGATATCTGGATTCTCCTTTCCATCTAGAACATGAATCCTCAACAAACTTTCAGATCTGGTCTTTGACTGGGCTGCAAACCTGAGTTATAGAAGTGGAATTCTGCCTTTACATCATTAGGTCTCATAGGAGCTAGAGAGATGAGTCCTGCCTGTGACGACGCAAGAAACTAAAGCGGTGACCTAGACTGCATTTGGATGTCAATGCTGAGCTCGCATGGGATTGCTAAAACAAGGCAGAACTCTACTTACCACTTCTTAGTTCGTCTGCTGTGGAGGCCATGTTGGGAAATGTGTCAAGATAGCGATTTTTCTGTACATTTTCTTTAGCGTTCTCTTCAGACAGAGAGAGATTCATGAAAATACATGGATTTCCAGATTCTCCTTTCCAACCAAAACATGAATCCTCAACACTCTTTCAGATCTGGTCTTTGACTGGGCTGCAAATGTGAGTTATAGAAGTGGAATTCTGCCTTTACTTCATTAGGTCTCATAGAAGCTAGAGAGATGAGTCCTGAATGTGATGACGCAAGAAACTAAAGCGGTGACCTAGACTGCATTTGGATGTCAATGCTGAGCTCGCATGGGATTGCTAAAACAAGGCAGAACTCTACTTACCACTTCTTTGTTCGTCTGCTGTGGAGGCCATGTTGGGAAATGTGTCAAGATAGCGATTTTTCTGTATATTTTCTTTAGTGTTCTCTTCAGACAGAGAGAGTTTCATGAAAATGCATGGATATCTGGATTCCCCTTTCCATCTAGAACATGAATCCTCAACAAACTTTCACATCTGGTCTTTGACTGGGCTCCAAACGTGATTATAGAAGTGGAATTTTGCCTTTACATCATTAGGTCTCATAGGAGCTAGAGAGATGAGTCCTGCCTGTGACGACACAAGAAACTAAAGCGGTGACCTAGACTGCATTTGGATGTCAATGCTGAGCTCGTATGGGATGGCTAAAGCAAAGCAGAGCTTTACTTTCCCCTTCTTTGTACGTTTGCTCTGCAGGCCATGTTGGGAAATGTGTCAAGATAGCGATTTTTCTGTACATTTTCTTTAGCGTTCTCTTCAGACAGAGAGAGATTCATGAAAATACATGGATATCTGGATTCTCCTTTCCAACCAGAACATGAATCCTCAACACACTTTCAGATCTGTTCCTTGACTGTGCTGCTAACGTGAGTTACAGAAGTGGAATTCTGCCTTTACATCTTTAGGTCTCATAGGAACTAGAGTGATTAGTCCTGCCTCTGACGACGCATGAATCTAAACCGCTGTCATAGACTGCATTTGGATGTCAATGCTGAGCTCGTATGGGATTGCTAAAACAAGGCAGAGCTCTACGTTCCCCTTCTTAGTTCGTCTGCTGTGGAGGCCATGTTGGGAAATGTGTCAAGATAGCGATTTTTCTGTATATTTTCTTTAGCGTTCTCTTCAGACAGAGAGAGTTTCATGAAAATGTATGGATATCTGGATTCTCCTTTCCATCTAGAACATGAATCCTCAACAAACTTTCAGATCTGGTCTTTGACTGAGCTGCAAATGTGAGTTATAGAAGTGGAATTCTGCCTTTACATCATTAGGTCTCATAGGAGCTAGAGAGATGAGTCCTGCCTGTGACGACGGAAGAAACTAAAGCGGTGACCTAGACTGCATTTGGATGTCAATGCTGAGCTCGCATGGGATTGCTAAAACAAGGCAGAACTCTACTTACCACTTCTTAGTTCGTCTGCTGTGGAGGCCATGTTGGGAAATGTGTCAAGATAGCGATTTTTCTGTACATTTTCTTTAGCGTTCTCTTCAGACAGAGAGAGATTCATGAAAATACATGGATTTCGAGATTCTCCTTTCCAACCAAAACATGAATCCTCAACACTCTTTCAGATCTGGTCTTTGACTGGGCTGCAAATGTGAGTTATAGAAGTGGAATTCTGCCTTTACTTCATTAGGTCTCATAGAAGCTAGAGAGATGAGTCCTGAATGTGATGACGCAAGAAACTAAAGCGGTGACCTAGACTGCATTTGGATGTCAATGCTGAGCTCCCATGGGATTGCTAAAACAAGGCAGAGCTCTAGGTTCCCCTTCTTAGTTCGTCTGCTGTGGAGGCCATGTTGGGAAATGTGTCAAGATAGCGATTTTTCTGTATATTTTCTTTAGCGTTCTCTTCAGACAGAGAGAGTTTCATGAAAATGCATGGATATCTGGATTCTCCTTTCCATCTAGAACATGAATCCTCAACAAACTTTCAGATCTGGTCTTTGACTGAGCTGCAAATGTGAGTTATAGAAGTGGAATTCTGCCTTTACATCATTAGTTCTCATAGAAGCTAGAGAGAGGAGTCCTGAATGTTATGACGCAAGAAACTAAAGCGGTGACCTAGACTGCATTTGGATGTCAATGCTGAGCTCGCATGGGATTGCTAAAACAAGGCAGAACTCTACTTACCACTTCTTAGTTCGTCTGCTGTGGAGGCCATGTTGGGATATGTGTCAAGATAGCGATTTTTCGGTATATTTTCTTTAGCGTTCTCTTCAGACAGAGAGAGTTTCAAGAAAATGCATGGATATCTGGATTCTCCTTTCCATCTAGAACATGAATCATCAACAAACTTTCAGATCTGGTCTTTGACTGGGCTGCAAACGTGAGTTATAGAAGTGGAATTCTGCCTTTACATCATTAGGTCTCATAGGAGCTAGAGAGATGAGTCCTGCCTGTGACGACGGAAGAAACTAAAGCGGTGACCTAGACTGCATTTGGATGTCAATGCTGAGCTCGCATGGGATTGCTAAAACAAGGCAGAACTCTACTTACCACTTCTTAGTTCGTCTGCTGTGGAGGCCATGTTGGGAAATGTGTCAAGATAGCGATTTTTCTGTACATTTTCTTTAGCGTTCTCTTCAGACAGAGAGAGATTCATGAAAATACATGGATTTCGAGATTCTCCTTTCCAACCAAAACATGAATCCTCAACACTCTTTCAGATCTGGTCTTTGACTGGGCTGCAAATGTGAGTTATAGAAGTGGAATTCTGCCTTTACATCATTAGGTCTCATAGGAGCTAGAGAGATGAGTCCTGCCTGTGACGACGGAAGAAACTAAAGCGGTGACCTAGACTGCATTTGGATGTCAATGCTGAGCTCGCATGGGATTGCTAAAACAAGGCAGAACTCTACTTACCACTTCTTAGTTCGTCTGCTGTGGAGGCCATGTTGGGAAATGTGTCAAGATAGCGATTTTTCTGTACATTTTCTTTAGCGTTCTCTTCAGACAGAGAGAGATTCATGAAAATACATGGATTTCCAGATTCTCCTTTCCAACCAAAACATGAATCCTCAACACTCTTTCAGATCTGGTCTTTGACTGGGCTGCAAATGTGAGTTATAGAAGTGGAATTCTGCCTTTACTTCATTAGGTCTCATAGAAGCTAGAGAGATGAGTCCTGAATGTGATGACGCAAGAAACTAAAGCGGTGACCTAGACTGCATTTGGATGTCAATGCTGAGCTCGCATGGGATTGCTAAAACAAGGCAGAACTCTACTTACCACTTCTTTGTTCGTCTGCTGTGGAGGCCATGTTGGGAAATGTGTCAAGATAGCGATTTTTCTGTATATTTTCTTTAGTGTTCTCTTCAGACAGAGAGAGTTTCATGAAAATGCATGGATATCTGGATTCCCCTTTCCATCTAGAACATGAATCCTCAACAAACTTTCACATCTGGTCTTTGACTGGGCTCCAAACGTGATTATAGAAGTGGAATTTTGCCTTTACATCATTAGGTCTCATAGGAGCTAGAGAGATGAGTCCTGCCTGTGACGACACAAGAAACTAAAGCGGTGACCTAGACTGCATTTGGATGTCAATGCTGAGCTCGTATGGGATGGCTAAAGCAAAGCAGAGCTTTACTTTCCCCTTCTTTGTACGTTTGCTCTGCAGGCCATGTTGGGAAATGTGTCAAGATAGCGATTTTTCTGTACATTTTCTTTAGCGTTGTCTTCAGAGAGAGATTCATGAAAATACATGGATATCTGGATTCTCCTTTCCAACCAGAACATGAATCCTCAACACACTTTCAGATCTGTTCCTTGACTGTGCTGCTAACGTGAGTTACAGAAGTGGAATTCTGCCTTTACATCTTTAGGTCTCATAGGAACTAGAGTGATTAGTCCTGCCTCTGACGACGCATGAATCTAAACCGCTGTCATAGACTGCATTTGGATGTCAATGCTGAGCTCGTATGGGATTGCTAAAACAAGGCAGAGCTCTACGTTCCCCTTCTTAGTTCGTCTGCTGTGGAGGCCATGTTGGGAAATGTGTCAAGATAGCGATTTTTCTGTATATTTTCTTTAGCGTTCTCTTCAGACAGAGAGAGTTTCATGAAAATGTATGGATATCTGGATTCTCCTTTCCATCTAGAACATGAATCCTCAACAAACTTTCAGATCTGGTCTTTGACTGAGCTGCAAATGTGAGTTATAGAAGTGGAATTCTGCCTTTACATCATTAGGTCTCATAGGAGCTAGAGAGATGAGTCCTGCCTGTGACGACGGAAGAAACTAAAGCGGTGACCTAGACTGCATTTGGATGTCAATGCTGAGCTCGCATGGGATTGCTAAAACAAGGCAGAACTCTACTTACCACTTCTTAGTTCGTCTGCTGTGGAGGCCATGTTGGGAAATGTGTCAAGATAGCGATTTTTCTGTACATTTTCTTTAGCGTTCTCTTCAGACAGAGAGAGATTCATGAAAATACATGGATTTCGAGATTCTCCTTTCCAACCAAAACATGAATCCTCAACACTCTTTCAGATCTGGTCTTTGACTGGGCTGCAAATGTGAGTTATAGAAGTGGAATTCTGCCTTTACTTCATTAGGTCTCATAGAAGCTAGAGAGATGAGTCCTGAATGTGATGACGCAAGAAACTAAAGCGGTGACCTAGACTGCATTTGGATGTCAATGCTGAGCTCGCATGGGATTGCTAAAACAAGGCAGAGCTCTAGGTTCCCCTTCTTAGTTCGTCTGCTGTGGAGGCCATGTTGGGAAATGTGTCAAGATAGCGATTTTTCTGTATATTTTCTTTAGCGTTCTCTTCAGACAGAGAGAGTTTCATGAAAATGCATGGATATCTGGATTCTCCTTTCCATCTAGAACATGAATCCACAACAAACTTTCAGATCTGGTCTTTGACTGAGCTGCAAATGTGAGTTATAGAAGTGGAATTCTGCCTTTACATCATTAGTTCTCATAGAAGCTAGAGAGAGGAGTCCTGAATGTTATGACGCAAGAAACTAAAGCGGTGACCTAGACTGCATTTGGATGTCAATGCTGAGCTCGCATGGGATTGCTAAAACAAGGCAGAACTCTACTTACCACTTCTTAGTTCGTCTGCTGTGGAGGCCATGTTGGGATATGTGTCAAGATAGCGATTTTTCGGTATATTTTCTTTAGCGTTCTCTTCAGACAGAGAGAGTTTCAAGAAAATGCATGGATATCTGTATTCTCCTTTCCATCTAGAACATGAATCATCAACAAACTTTCAGATCTGGTCTTTGACTGGGCTGCAAACGTGAGTTATAGAAGTGGAATTCTGCCTTTACATCATTAGGTCTCATAGGAGCTAGAGAGATGAGTCCTGCCTGTGACGACGGAAGAAACTAAAGCGGTGACCTAGACTGCATTTGGATGTCAATGCTGAGCTCGCATGGGATTGCTAAAACAAGGCAGAACTCTACTTACCACTTCTTAGTTCGTCTGCTGTGGAGGCCATGTTGGGAAATGTGTCAAGATAGCGATATTTCTGTACATTTTCTTTAGCGTTCTCTTCAGACAGAGAGAGATTCATGAAAATACATGGATTTCGAGATTCTCCTTTCCAACCAAAACATGAATCCTCAACACTCTTTCAGATCTGGTCTTTGACTGGGCTGCAAATGTGAGTTATAGAAGTGGAATTCTGCCTTTACTTCATTAGGTCTCATAGAAGCTAGAGAGATGAGTCCTGAATGTGATGACGCAAGAAACTAAAGCGGTGACCTAGACTGCATTTGGATGTCAATGCTGAGCTCGCATGGGATTGCTAAAACAAGGCAGAACTCTACTTACCACTTCTTAGTTCGTCTGCTGTGGAGGCCATGTTGGGAAATGTGTCAAGATAGCGATTTTTCTGTATATTTTCTTTAGCGTTCTCTTCAGACAGAGAGAGTTTCAAGAAAATGCATGGATATCTGGATTCTCCTTTCCATCTAGAACATGAATCATCAACAAACTTTCAGATCTGGTCTTTGACTGGGCTGCAAACGTGAGTTATAGAAGTGGAATTCTGCCTTTACATCATTAGGTCTCATAGGAGCTAGAGAGATGAGTCCTGCCTGTGACGACGGAAGAAACTAAAGCGGTGACCTAGACTGCATTTGGATGTCAATGCTGAGCTCGCATGGGATTGCTAAAACAAGGCAGAACTCTACTTACCACTTCTTAGTTCGTCTGCTGTGGAGGCCATGTTGGGAAATGTGTCAAGATAGCGATTTTTCTGTACATTTTCTTTAGCGTTCTCTTCAGACAGAGAGAGATTCATGAAAATACATGGATTTCGAGATTCTCCTTTCCAACCAAAACATGAATCCTCAACACTCTTTCAGATCTGGTCTTTGACTGGGCTGCAAATGTGAGTTATAGAAGTGGAATTCTGCCTTTACTTCATTAGGTCTCATAGAAGCTAGAGAGATGAGTCCTGAATGTGATGACGCAAGAAATTAAAGCGGTGACCTAGACTGCATTTGGATGTCAATGCTGACCTCGCATGGGATTGCTAAAACAAGGCAGAGCTCTAGGTTCCCCTTCTTAGTTCGTCTGCTGTGGAGGCCATGTTGGGAAATGTGTCAAGATAGCGATTTTTCTGTATATTTTCTTTAGCGTTCTCTTCAGACAGAGAGAGTTTCATGAAAATGCATGGATATCTGGATTCTCCTTTCCATCTAGAACATGAATCCTCAACAAACTTTCAGATCTGGTCTTTGACTGAGCTGCAAATGTGAGTTATAGAAGTGGAATTCTGCCTTTACATCATTAGTTCTCATAGAAGCTAGAGAGAGGAGTCCTGAATGTTATGACGCAAGAAACTAAAGCGGTGACCTAGACTGCATTTGGATGTCAATGCTGAGCTCGCATGGGATTGCTAAAACAAGGCAGAACTCTACTTACCACTTCTTAGTTCGTCTGCTGTGGAGGCCATGTTGGGAAATGTGTCAAGATAGCGATTTTTCTGTATATTTTCTTTAGTGTTCTCTTCAGACAGAGAGAGTTTCAAGAAAATGCATGGATATCTGGATTCTCCTTTCCATCTAGAACATGAATCATCAACAAACTTTCAGATCTGGTCTTTGACTGGGCTGCAAACGTGAGTTATAGAAGTGGAATTCTGCCTTTACATCATTAGGTCTCATAGGAGCTAGAGAGATGAGTTCTGCCTGTGACGACGGAAGAAACTAAAGCGGTGACCTAGACTGCATTTGGATGTCAATGCTGAGCTCGCATGGGATTGCTAAAACAAGGCAGAACTCTACTTACCACTTCTTAGTTCGTCTGCTGTGGAGGCCATGTTGGGAAATGTGTCAAGATAGCGATTTTTCTGTACATTTTCTTTAGCGTTCTCTTCAGACAGAGAGAGATTCATGAAAATACATGGATTTCGAGATTCTCCTTTCCAACCAAAACATGAATCCTCAACACTCTTTCAGATCTGGTCTTTGACTGGGCTGCAAATGTGAGTTATAGAAGTGGAATTCTGCCTTTACTTCATTAGGTCTCATAGAAGCTAGAGAGATGAGTCCTGAATGTGATGACGCAAGAAACTAAAGCGGTGACCTAGACTGCATTTGGATGTCAATGCTGAGCTCGCATGGGATTGCTAAAACAAGGCAGAGCTCTACGTTCCCCTTCTTAGTTCGTCTGCTGTGGAGGCCATGTTGGGAAATGTGTCAAGATAGCGATTTTTCTGTATATTTTCTTTAGCGTTCTCTTCAGACAGAGAGAGTTTCATGAAAATGCATGGATATCTGGATTCTCCTTTCCATCTAGATCATGAATCCTCAACAAACTTTCAGATCTGGTCTTTGACTGAGCTGCAAATGTGAGTTATAGAAGTGGAATTCTGCCGTTACATCATTAGTTCTCATAGAAGCTAGAGAGAGGAGTCCTGAATGTTATGACGCAAGAAACTAAAGCGGTGACCTAGACTGCATTTGGATGTCAATGCTGAGCTCGCATATGATTGCTAAAACAAGGCAGAGCTCTACGTTCCCCTTCTTAGTTCGTCTGCTGTGGAGGCCATGTTGGGAAATGTGTCAAGATAGCGATTTTTCTGTATATTTTCTTTAGCGTTCTCTTCAGACAGAGAGAGTTTCATGAAAATGCATGGATATCTGGATTCTCCTTTCCATCTAGAACATGAATCCTCAACAAACTTTCAGATCTGGTCTTTGACTGAGCTGCAAATGTGAGTTATAGAAGTGGAATTCTGCCTTTACATCATTAGTTCTCATAGAAGCTAGAGAGATGAGTCCTGCCTGTGACGACGCAAGAAACTAAAGCGGTGACCTAGACTGAATTTGGATGTCAATGCTGAGCTCGCATGGGATTGCTAAAACAAGGCAGAACTCTACTTACCACTTCTTAGTTCGTCTGCTGTGGAGGCCATGTTGGGAAATGTGTCAAGATAGCGATTTTTCTGTATATTTTCTTTAGCGTTCTCTTCAGACAGAGAGACTTTCAAGAAAATGCATGGATATCTGGATTCTCCTTTCCATCTAGAACATGAATCCTCAACAAACTTTCAGATCTGGTCTTTGACTGGGCTGCAAACCTGAGTTATAGAAGTGGAATTCTGCCTTTACATCATTAGGTCTCATAGGAGCTAGAGAGATGAGTCCTGCCTGTGACGACGCAAGAAACTAAAGCGGTGACCTAGACTGCATTTGGATGTCAATGCTGAGCTCGCATGGGATTGCTAAAACAAGGCAGAACTCTACTTACCACTTCTTAGTTCGTCTGCTGTGGAGGCCATGTTGGGAAATGTGTCAAGATAGCGATTTTTCTGTATATTTTCTTTAGCGTTCTCTTCAGACAGAGAGAGTTTCAAGAAAATGCATGGATATCTGGATTCTCCTTTCCATCTAGAACATGAATCATCAACAAACTTTCAGATCTGGTCTTTGACTGGGCTGCAAACGTGAGTTATAGAAGTGGAATTCTGCCTTTACATCATTAGGTCTCATAGGAGCTAGAGAGATGAGTCCTGCCTGTGACGACGGAAGAAACTAAAGCGGTGACCTAGACTGCATTTGGATGTCAATGCTGAGCTCGCATGGGATTGCTAAAACAAGGCAGAACTCTACTTACCACTTCTTAGTTCGTCTGCTGTGGAGGCCATGTTGGGAAATGTGTCAAGATAGCGATTTTTCTGTACATTTTCTTTAGTGTTCTCTTCAGACAGAGAGAGATTCATGAAAATACATGGATTTCGAGATTCTCCTTTCCAACCAAAACATGAATCCTCAACACTCTTTCAGATCTGGTCTTTGACTGGGCTGCAAATGTGAGTTATAGAAGTGGAATTCTGCCTTTACTTCATTAGGTCTCATAGAAGCTAGAGAGATGAGTCCTGAATGTGATGACGCAAGAAACTAAAGCGGTGACCTAGACTGCATTTGGATGTCAATGCTGAGCTCGCATGGGATTGCTAAAACAAGGCAGAGCTCTACGTTCCCCTTCTTAGTTCGTCTGCTTTGGAGGCCATGTTGGGAAATGTGTCAAGATAGCGATTTTTCTGTATATTTTCTTTAGCGTTCTCTTCAGACAGAGAGAGTTTCATGAAAATGCATGGATATCTGGATTCTCCTTTCCATCTAGAACATGAATCCTCAACAAACTTTCAGATCTGGTCTTTGACTGAGCTGCAAATGTGAGTTATAGAAGTGGAATTCTGCCGTTACATCATTAGTTCTCATAGAAGCTAGAGAGAGGAGTCCTGAATGTTATGACGCAAGAAACTAAAGCGGTGACCTAGACTGCATTTGGATGTCAATGCTGAGCTCGCATGGGATTGCTAAAACAAGGCAGAGCTCTACGTTCCCCTTCTTAGTTCGTCTGCTGTGGAGGCCATGTTGGGAAATGTGTCAAGATAGCGATTTTTCTGTATATTTTCTTTAGCGTTCTCTTCAGACAGAGAGAGTTTCATGAAAATGCATGGATATCTGGATTCTCCTTTCCATCTAGAACATGAATCCTCAACAAACTTTCAGATCTGGTCTTTGACTGAGCTGCAAATGTGAGTTATAGAAGTGGAATTCTGCCTTTACATCATTAGTTCTCATAGAAGCTAGAGAGATGAGTCCTGCCTGTGACGACGCAAGAAACTAAAGCGGTGACCTAGACTGAATTTGGATGTCAATGCTGAGCTCGCATGGGATTGCTAAAACAAGGCAGAACTCTACTTACCACTTCTTAGTTCGTCTGCTGTGGAGGCCATGTTGGGAAATGTGTCAAGATAGCGATTTTTCTGTATATTTTCTTTAGCGTTCTCTTCAGACAGAGAGAGTTTCAAGAAAATGCATGGATATCTGGATTCTCCTTTCCATCTAGAACATGAATCCTCAACAAACTTTCAGATCTGGTCTTTGACTGGGCTGCAAACCTGAGTTATAGAAGTGGAATTCTGCCTTTACATCATTAGGTCTCATAGGAGCTAGAGAGATGAGTCCTGCCTGTGACGACGCAAGAAACTAAAGCGGTGACCTAGACTGCATTTGGATGTCAATGCTGAGCTCGCATGGGATTGCTAAAACAAGGCAGAACTCTACTTACCACTTCTTAGTTCGTCTGCTGTGGAGGCCATGTTGGGAAATGTGTCAAGATAGCGATTTTTCTGTATATTTTCTTTAGCGTTCTCTTCAGACAGAGAGAGTTTCATGAAAATGCATGGATTTCCAGATTCTCCTTTCCAACCAAAACATGAATCCTCAACACACTTTCAGATCTGGTCTTTGACTGGGCTGCAAATGTGAGTTATAGAAGTGGAATTCTGCCTTTACTTCATTAGGTCTCATAGAAGCTAGAGAGATGAGTCCTGAATGTGATGACGCAAGAAACTAAAGCGGTGACCTAGACTGCATTTGGATGTCAATGCTGAGCTCGCATGGGATTGCTAAAACAAGGCAGAACTCTACTTACCACTTCTTTGTTCGTCTGCTGTGGAGGCCATGTTGGGAAATGTGTCAAGATAGCGATTTTTCTGTATATTTTCTTTAGCGTTCTCTTCAGACAGAGAGAGTTTCAAGAAAATGCATGGATATCTGGATTCTCCTTTCCATCTAGAACATGAATCCTCAACAAACTTTCAGATCTGGTCTTTGACTGGGCTGCAAACCTGAGTTATAGAAGTGGAATTCTGCCTTTACATCATTAGGTCTCATAGGAGCTAGAGAGATGAGTCCTGCCTGTGACGACGCAAGAAACTAAAGCGGTGACCTAGACTGCATTTGGATGTCAATGCTGAGCTCGCATGGGATTGCTAAAACAAGGCAGAACTCTACTTACCACTTCTTAGTTCGTCTGCTGTGGAGGCCATGTTGGGAAATGTGTCAAGATAGCGATTTTTCTGTACATTTTCTTTAGCGTTCTCTTCAGACAGAGAGAGATTCATGAAAATACATGGATTTCCAGATTCTCCTTTCCAACCAAAACATGAATCCTCAACACTCTTTCAGATCTGGTCTTTGACTGGGCTGCAAATGTGAGTTATAGAAGTGGAATTCTGCCTTTACTTCATTAGGTCTCATAGAAGCTAGAGAGATGAGTCCTGAATGTGATGACGCAAGAAACTAAAGCGGTGACCTAGACTGCATTTGGATGTCAATGCTGAGCTCGCATGGGATTGCTAAAACAAGGCAGAACTCTACTTACCACTTCTTTGTTCGTCTGCTGTGGAGGCCATGTTGGGAAATGTGTCAAGATAGCGATTTTTCTGTATATTTTCTTTAGCGTTCTCTTCAGACAGAGAGAGTTTCATGAAAATGCATGGATATCTGGATTCTCCTTTCCATCTAGAACATGAATCCTCAACAAACTTTCAGATCTGGTCTTTGACTGGGCTGCAAATGTGAGTTATAGAAGTGGAATTCTGCCTTTACTTCATTAGGTCTCATAGGAGCTAGAGAGATGAGTCCTGCCTGTGACGACACAAGAAACTAAAGCGGTGACCTAGACTGCATTTGGATGTCAATGCAGAGCTCGTATGGGATGGCTAAAGCAAAGCAGAGCTTTACTTTCCCCTTCTTTGTACGTTTGCTCTGGAGGCCATGTTGGGAAATGTGTCAAGATAGCGATTTTTCTGTACATTTTCTTTAGCGTTCTCTTCAGACAGAGAGAGATTCATGAAAATACATGGATATCTGGATTCTCCTTTCCAACCAGAACTTGAATCCTCAACACACTTTCAGATCTGTTCCTTGACTGTGCTGCTAACGTGAGTTACAGAAGTGGAATTCTGCCTTTACATCTTTAGGTCTCATAGGAACTAGAGTGATTAGTCCTGCCTCTGACGACGCAAGAATCTAAACCGCTGTCATAGACTGCATTTGGATGTCAATGCTGAGCTCGTATGGGATTGCTAAAACAAGGCAGAGCTCTACGTTCCCCTTCTTAGTTCGTCTGCTGTGGAGGCCATGTTGGGAAATGTGTCAAGATAGCGATTTTTCTGTATATTTTCTTTAGCGTTCTCTTCAGACAGAGAGAGTTTCATGAAAATGCATGGATATCTGGATTCTCCTTTCCATCTAGAACATGAATCCTCAACAAACTTTCAGATCTGGTCTTTGACTGAGCTGCAAATGTGAGTTATAGAAGTGGAATTCTGCCTTTACATCATTAGTTCTCATAGAAGCTAGAGAGAGGAGTCCTGAAGGTTATGACGCAAGAAACTAAAGCGGTGACCTAGACTGCATTTGGATGTCAATGCTGAGCTCGCATGGGATTGCTAAAACAAGGCAGAACTCTACTTACCACTTCTTAGTTCGTCTGCTGTGGAGGCCATGTTGGGAAATGTGTCAAGATAGCGATTTTTCTGTACATTTTCTTTAGCGTTCTCTTCAGACAGAGAGAGTTTCAAGAAAATGCATGGATATCTGGATTCTCCTTTCCATCTAGAACATGAATCCTCAACTAACTTTCAGATCTGGTCTTTGACTGGGCTGCAAACCTGAGTTATAGAAGTGGAATTCTGCCTTTACATCATTAGGTCTCATAGTAGCTAGAGAGATGAGTCCTGCCTGTGACGTCGCAAGAAACTAAAGCGGTGACCTTGACTGCATTTGGATGTCAACGCTGAGCTCGCATGGGATTGCTAAAACAAGGCAGAACTCTACTTACCACTTCTTAGTTCGTCTGCTGTGGAGGCCATGTTGGGAAATGTGTCAAGATAGCGATTTTTCTGTACATTTTCTTTAGCGTTCTCTTCAGACAGAGAGAGATTCATGAAAATACATGGATATCTGGATTCTCCTTTCCAACCAGAACTTGAATCCTCAACACGCTTTCAGATCTGTTCCTTGACTGTGCTGCTAACGTGAGTTACAGAAGTGGAATTCTGCCTTTACATCTTTAGGTCTCATAGGAACTAGAATGATTAGTCCTGCCTCTGACGACGCAAGAATCTAAACCGCTGTCATAGACTGCATTTGGATGTCAATGCTGAGCTCGTATGGGATTGCTAAAACAAGGCAGAGCTCTACGTTCCCCTTCTTAGTTCGTCTGCTGTGGAGGCCATGTTGGGAAATGTGTCAAGATAGCGATTTTTCTGTATATTTTCTTTAGCGTTCTCTTCAGACAGCGAGAGTTTCATGAAAATGCATGGATATCTGGATTCTCCTTTCCATCTAGAACATGAATCCTCAACAAACTTTCAGATCTGGTCTTTGACTGAGCTGCAAATGTGAGTTATAGAAGTGGAATTCTGCCTTTACATCATTAGTTCTCATAGAAGCTAGAGAGATGAGTCCTGCCTGTGACGACACAAGAAACTAAAGCGGTGACCTAGACTGCATTTGGATGTCAATGCTGAGCTCGTATGGGATGGCTAAAGCAAAGCAGAGCTTTACTTTCCCCTTCTTTGTACGTTTGCTCTGGAGGCCATGTTGGGAAATGTGTCAAGATAGCGATTTTTCTGTACATTTTCTTTAGCGTTCTCTTCAGACAGAGAGAGATTCATGAAAATACATGGATATCTGGATTCTCCTTTCCAACCAGAACTTGAATCCTCAACACACTTTCAGATCTGTTCCTTGACTGTGCTGCTAACGTGAGTTACAGAAGTGGAATTCTGCCTTTACATCTTTAGGTCTCATAGGAACTAGAGTGATTAGTCCTGCCTCTGACGACGCAAGAATCTAAACCGCTGTCATAGACTGCATTTGGATGTCAATGCTGAGCTCGTATGGGATTGCTAAAACAAGGCAGAGCTCTACGTTCCCCTTCTTAGTTCGTCTGCTGTGGAGGCCATGTTGGGAAATGTGTCAAGATAGCGATTTTTCTGTATATTTTCTTTAGCGTTCTCTTCAGACAGAGAGAGTTTCATGAAAATGCATGGATATCTGGATTCTCCTTTCCATCTAGAACATGAATCCTCAACAAACTTTCAGATCTGGTCTTTGACTGAGCTGCAAATATGAGTTATAGAAGTGGAATTCTGCCTTTACATCATTAGTTCTCATAGAAGCTAGAGAGATGAGTCCTGCCTGTGACGACACAAGAAACTAAAGCGGTGACCTAGACTGCATTTGGATGTCAATGCTGAGCTCGTATGGGATGGCTAAAGCAAAGCAGAGCTTTACTTTCCCCTTCTTTGTACGTTTGCTCTGGAGGCCATGTTGGGAAATGTGTCAAGATAGCGATTTTTCTGTACATTTTCTTTAGCGTTCTCTTCAGACAGAGAGAGATTCATGAAAATACATGGATTTCGAGATTCTCCTTTCCAACCAAAACATGAATCCTCAACACTCTTTCAGATCTGGTCTTTGACTGGGCTGCAAATGTGAGTTATAGAAGTGGAATTCTGCCTTTACTTCATTAGGTCTCATAGAAGCTAGAGAGATGAGTCCTGAATGTGATGACGCAAGAAACTAAAGCGGTGACCTAGACTGCATTTGGATGTCAATGCTGAGCTCGCATGGGATTGCTAAAACAAGGCAGAGCTCTACGTTCCCCTTCTTAGTTCGTCTGCTGTGGAGGCCATGTTGGGAAATGTGTCAAGATAGCGATTTTTCTGTATATTTTCTTTAGCGTTCTCTTCAGACAGAGAGAGTTTCATGAAAATGCATGGATATCTGGATTCTCCTTTCCATCTAGAACATGAATCCTCAACAAACTTTCAGATCTGGTCTTTGACTGAGCTGCAAATGTGAGTTATAGAATTGGAATTCTGCCGTTACATCATTAGTTCTCATAGAAGCTAGAGAGAGGAGTCCTGAATGTTATGACGCAAGAAAATAAAGCGGTGACCTAGACTGCATTTGGATGTCAATGCTGAGCTCGCATGGGATTGCTAAAACAAGGCAGAGCTCTACGTTCCCCTTCTTAGTTCGTCTGCTGTGGAGGCCATGTTGGGAAATGTGTCAAGATAGCGATTTTTCTGTATATTTTCTTTAGCGTTCTCTTCAGACAGAGAGAGTTTCATGAAAATGCATGGATATCTGGATTCTCCTTTCCATCTAGAACATGAATCCTCAACAAACTTTCAGATCTGGTCTTTGACTGAGCTGCAAATGTGAGTTATAGAAGTGGAATTCTGCCTTTACATCATTAGTTCTCATAGAAGCTAGAGAGATGAGTCCTGCCTGTGACGACGCAAGAAACTAAAGCGGTGACCTAGACTGAATTTGGATGTCAATGCTGAGCTCGCATGGGATTGCTAAAACAAGGCAGAACTCTACTTACCCCTTCTTAGTTCGTCTGCTGTGGAGGCCATGTTGGGAAATGTGTCAAGATAGCGATTTTTCTGTATATTTTCTTTAGCGTTCTCTTCAGACAGAGAGAGTTTCAAGAAAATGCATGGATATCTGGATTCTCCTTTCCATCTAGAACATGAATCCTCAACAAACTTTCAGATCTGGTCTTTGACTGGGCTGCAAACCTGAGTTATAGAAGTGGAATTCTGCCTTTACATCATTAGGTCTCATAGGAGCTAGAGAGATGAGTCCTGCCTGTGACGACGCAAGAAACTAAAGCGGTGACCTAGACTGCATTTGGATGTCAATGCTGAGCTCGCATGGGATTGCTAAAACAAGGCAGAACTCTACTTACCACTTCTTAGTTCGTCTGCTGTGGAGGCCATGTTGGGAAATGTGTCAAGATAGCGATTTTTCTGTATATTTTCTTTAGCGTTCTCTTCAGACAGAGAGAGTTTCATGAAAATGCATGGATTTCCAGATTCTCCTTTCCAACCAAAACATGAATCCTCAACACACTTTCAGATCTGGTCTTTGACTGGGCTGCAAATGTGAGTTATAGAAGTGGAATTCTGCCTTTACTTCATTAGGTCTCATAGAAGCTAGAGAGATGAGTCCTGAATGTGATGACGCAAGAAACTAAAGCGGTGACCTAGACTGCATTTGGATGTCAATGCTGAGCTCGCATGGGATTGCTAAAACAAGGCAGAACTCTACTTACCACTTCTTTGTTCGTCTGCTGTGGAGGCCATGTTGGGAAATGTGTCAAGATAGCGATTTTTCTGTATATTTTCTTTAGCGTTCTCTTCAGACAGAGAGAGTTTCAAGAAAATGCATGGATATCTGGATTCTCCTTTCCATCTAGAACATGAATCCTCAACAAACTTTCAGATCTGGTCTTTGACTGGGCTGCAAACCTGAGTTATAGAAGTGGAATTCTGCCTTTACATCATTAGGTCTCATAGGAGCTAGAGAGATGAGTCCTGCCTGTGACGACGCAAGAAACTAAAGCGGTGACCTAGACTGCATTTGGATGTCAATGCTGAGCTCGCATGGGATTGCTAAAACAAGGCAGAACTCTACTTACCACTTCTTAGTTCGTCTGCTGTGGAGGCCATGTTGGGAAATGTGTCAAGATAGCGATTTTTCTGTACATTTTCTTTAGCGTTCTCTTCAGACAGAGAGAGATTCATGAAAATACATGGATTTCCAGATTCTCCTTTCCAACCAAAACATGAATCCTCAACACTCTTTCAGATCTGGTCTTTGACTGAGCTGCAAATGTGAGTTATAGAAGTGGAATTCTGCCTTTACTTCATTAGGTCTCATAGGAGCTAGAGAGATGAGTCCTGCCTGTGACGACACAAGAAACTAAAGCGGTGACCTAGACTGCATTTGGATGTCAATGCTGAGCTCGTATGGGATGGCTAAAGCAAAGCAGAGCTTTACTTTCCCCTTCTTTGTACGTTTGCTCTGGAGGCCATGTTGGGAAATGTGTCAAGATAGCGATTTTTCTGTACATTTTCTTTAGCGTTCTCTTCAGACAGAGAGAGATTCATGAAAATACATGGATATCTGGATTCTCCTTTCCAACCAGAACTTGAATCCTCAACACACTTTCAGATCTGTTCCTTGACTGTGCTGCTAACGTGAGTTACAGAAGTGGAATTCTGCCTTTACATCTTTAGGTCTCATAGGAACTAGAGTGATTAGTCCTGCCTCTGACGACGCAAGAATCTAAACCGCTGTCATAGACTGCATTTGGATGTCAATGCTGAGCTCGTATGGGATTGCTAAAACAAGGCAGAGCTCTACGTTCCCCTTCTTAGTTCGTCTGCTGTGGAGGCCATGTTGGGAAATGTGTCAAGATAGCGATTTTTCTGTATATTTTCTTTAGCGTTCTCTTCAGACAGAGAGAGTTTCATGAAAATGCATGGATATCTGGATTCTCCTTTCCATCTAGAACATGAATCCTCAACAAACTTTCAGATCTGGTCTTTGACTGAGCTGCAAATATGAGTTATAGAAGTGGAATTCTGCCTTTACATCATTAGTTCTCATAGAAGCTAGAGAGATGAGTCCTGCCTGTGACGACACAAGAAACTAAAGCGGTGACCTAGACTGCATTTGGATGTCAATGCTGAGCTCGTATGGGATGGCTAAAGCAAAGCAGAGCTTTACTTTCCCCTTCTTTGTACGTTTGCTCTGGAGGCCATGTTGGGAAATGTGTCAAGATAGCGATTTTTCTGTACATTTTCTTTAGCGTTCTCTTCAGACAGAGAGAGATTCATGAAAATACATGGATTTCGAGATTCTCCTTTCCAACCAAAACATGAATCCTCAACACTCTTTCAGATCTGGTCTTTGACTGGGCTGCAAATGTGAGTTATAGAAGTGGAATTCTGCCTTTACTTCATTAGGTCTCATAGAAGCTAGAGAGATGAGTCCTGAATGTGATGACGCAAGAAACTAAAGCGGTGACCTAGACTGCATTTGGATGTCAATGCTGAGCTCGCATGGGATTGCTAAAACAAGGCAGAGCTCTACGTTCCCCTTCTTAGTTCGTCTGCTGTGGAGGCCATGTTGGGAAATGTGTCAAGATAGCGATTTTTCTGTATATTTTCTTTAGCGTTCTCTTCAGACAGAGAGAGTTTCATGAAAATGCATGGATATCTGGATTCTCCTTTCCATCTAGAACATGAATCCTCAACAAACTTTCAGATCTGGTCTTTGACTGAGCTGCAAATGTGAGTTATAGAAGTGGAATTCTGCCGTTACATCATTAGTTCTCATAGAAGCTAGAGAGAGGAGTCCTGAATGTTATGACGCAAGAAAATAAAGCGGTGACCTAGACTGCATTTGGATGTCAATGCTGAGCTCGCATGGGATTGCTAAAACAAGGCAGAGCTCTACGTTCCCCTTCTTAGTTCGTCTGCTGTGGAGGCCATGTTGGGAAATGTGTCAAGATAGCGATTTTTCTGTATATTTTCTTTAGCGTTCTCTTCAGACAGAGAGAGTTTCATGAAAATGCATGGATATCTGGATTCTCCTTTCCATCTAGAACATGAATCCTCAACAAACTTTCAGATCTGGTCTTTGACTGAGCTGCAAATGTGAGTTATAGAAGTGGAATTCTGCCTTTACATCATTAGTTCTCATAGAAGCTAGAGAGATGAGTCCTGCCTGTGACGACGCAAGAAACTAAAGCGGTGACCTAGACTGAATTTGGATGTCAATGCTGAGCTCGCATGGGATTGCTAAAACAAGGCAGAACTCTACTTACCCCTTCTTAGTTCGTCTGCTGTGGAGGCCATGTTGGGAAATGTGTCAAGATAGCGATTTTTCTGTATATTTTCTTTAGCGTTCTCTTCAGACAGAGAGAGTTTCAAGAAAATGCATGGATATCTGGATTCTCCTTTCCATCTAGAACATGAATCCTCAACAAACTTTCAGATCTGGTCTTTGACTGGGCTGCAAACCTGAGTTATAGAAGTGGAATTCTGCCTTTACATCATTAGGTCTCATAGGAGCTAGAGAGATGAGTCCTGCCTGTGACGACGCAAGAAACTAAAGCGGTGACCTAGACTGCATTTGGATGTCAATGCTGAGCTCGCATGGGATTGCTAAAACAAGGCAGAACTCTACTTACCACTTCTTAGTTCGTCTGCTGTGGAGGCCATGTTGGGAAATGTGTCAAGATAGCGATTTTTCTGTATATTTTCTTTAGCGTTCTCTTCAGACAGAGAGAGTTTCATGAAAATGCATGGATTTCCAGATTCTCCTTTCCAACCAAAACATGAATCCTCAACACACTTTCAGATCTGGTCTTTGACTGGGCTGCAAATGTGAGTTATAGAAGTGGAATTCTGCCTTTACTTCATTAGGTCTCATAGAAGCTAGAGAGATGAGTCCTGAATGTGATGACGCAAGAAACTAAAGCGGTGACCTAGACTGCATTTGGATGTCAATGCTGAGCTCGCATGGGATTGCTAAAACAAGGCAGAACTCTACTTACCACTTCTTTGTTCGTCTGCTGTGGAGGCCATGTTGGGAAATGTGTCAAGATAGCGATTTTTCTGTATATTTTCTTTAGCGTTCTCTTCAGACAGAGAGAGTTTCAAGAAAATGCATGGATATCTGGATTCTCCTTTCCATCTAGAACATGAATCCTCAACAAACTTTCAGATCTGGTCTTTGACTGGGCTGCAAACCTGAGTTATAGAAGTGGAATTCTGCCTTTACATCATTAGGTCTCATAGGAGCTAGAGAGATGAGTCCTGCCTGTGACGACGCAAGAAACTAAAGCGGTGACCTAGACTGCATTTGGATGTCAATGCTGAGCTCGCATGGGATTGCTAAAACAAGGCAGAACTCTACTTACCACTTCTTAGTTCGTCTGCTGTGGAGGCCATGTTGGGAAATGTGTCAAGATAGCGATTTTTCTGTACATTTTCTTTAGCGTTCTCTTCAGACAGAGAGAGATTCATGAAAATACATGGATTTCCAGATTCTCCTTTCCAACCAAAACATGAATCCTCAACACTCTTTCAGATCTGGTCTTTGACTGAGCTGCAAATGTGAGTTATAGAAGTGGAATTCTGCCTTTACTTCATTAGGTCTCATAGGAGCTAGAGAGATGAGTCCTGCCTGTGACGACACAAGAAACTAAAGCGGTGACCTAGACTGCATTTGGATGTCAATGCTGAGCTCGTATGGGATGGCTAAAGCAAAGCAGAGCTTTACTTTCCCCTTCTTTGTACGTTTGCTCTGGAGGCCATGTTGGGAAATGTGTCAAGATAGCGATTTTTCTGTACATTTTCTTTAGCGTTCTCTTCAGACAGAGAGAGATTCATGAAAATACATGGATATCTGGATTCTCCTTTCCAACCAGAACTTGAATCCTCAACACACTTTCAGATCTGTTCCTTGACTGTGCTGCTAACGTGAGTTACAGAAGTGGAATTCTGCCTTTACATCTTTAGGTCTCATAGGAACTAGAGTGATTAGTCCTGCCTCTGACGACGCAAGAATCTAAACCGCTGTCATAGACTGCATTTGGATGTCAATGCTGAGCTCGTATGGGATTGCTAAAACAAGGCAGAGCTCTACGTTCCCCTTCTTAGTTCGTCTGCTGTGGAGGCCATGTTGGGAAATGTGTCAAGATAGCGATTTTTCTGTATATTTTCTCTAGCGTTCTCTTCAGACAGAGAGAGTTTCATGAAAATGCATGGATATCTGGATTCTCCTTTCCATCTAGAACATGAATCCTCAACAAACTTTCAGATCTGGTCTTTGACTGAGCTGCAAATGTGAGTTATAGAAGTGGAATTCTGCCTTTACATCATTAGTTCTCATAGAAGCTAGAGAGAGGAGTCCTGAATGTTATGACGCAAGAAACTAAAGCGGTGACCTAGACTGCATTTGGATGTCAATGCTGAGCTCGCATGGGATTGCTAAAACAAGGCAGAACTCTACTTACCACTTCTTAGTTCGTCTGCTGTGGAGGCCATGTTGGGAAATGTGTCAAGATAGCGATTTTTCTGTACATTTTCTTTAGCGTTCTCTTCAGACAGAGAGAGTTTCAAGAAAATGCATGGATATCTGGATTCTCCTTTCCATCTAGAACATGAATCCTCAACTAACTTTCAGATCTGGTCTTTGACTGGGCTGCAAACCTGAGTTATAGAAGTGGAATTCTGCCTTTACATCATTAGGTCTCATAGTAGCTAGAGAGATGAGTCCTGCCTGTGACGTCGCAAGAAACTAAAGCGGTGACCTAGACTGCATTTGGATGTCAACGCTGAGCTCGCATGGGATTGCTAAAACAAGGCAGAACTCTACTTACCACTTCTTAGTTCGTCTGCTGTGGAGGCCATGTTGGGAAATGTGTCAAGATAGCGATTTTTCTGTACATTTTCTTTAGCGTTCTCTTCAGACAGAGAGAGATTCATGAAAATACATGGATATCTGGATTCTCCTTTCCAACCAGAACTTGAATCCTCAACACGCTTTCAGATCTGTTCCTTGACTGTGCTGCTAACGTGAGTTACAGAAGTGGAATTCTGCCTTTACATCTTTAGGTCTCATAGGAACTAGAGTGATTAGTCCTGCCTCTGACGACGCAAGAATCTAAACCGCTGTCATAGACTGCATTTGGATGTCAATGCTGAGCTCGTATGGGATTGCTAAAACAAGGCAGAGCTCTACGTTCCCCTTCTTAGTTCGTCTGCTGTGGAGGCCATGTTGGGAAATGTGTCAAGATAGCGATTTTTCTGTATATTTTCTTTAGCGTTCTCTTCAGACAGAGAGAGTTTCATGAAAATGCATGGATATCTGGATTCTCCTTTCCATCTAGAACATGAATCCTCAACAAACTTTCAGATCTGGTCTTTGACTGAGCTGCAAATGTGAGTTATAGAAGTGGAATTCTGCCTTTACATCATTAGTTCTCATAGAAGCTAGAGAGAGGAATCCTGAATGTTATGACGCAAGAAACTAAAGCGGTGACCTAGACTGCATTTGGATGTCAATGCTGAGCTCGCATGGGATTGCTAAAACAAGGCAGAACTCTACTTACCACTTCTTAGTTCGGCTGCTGTGGAGGCCATGTTGGGAAATGTGTCAAGATAGCGATTTTTCTGTATATTTTCTTTAGCGTTCTCTTCAGACAGAGAGAGTTTCATGAAAATGCATGGATATCTGGATTCTCCTTTCCATCTAGAACATGAATCCTCAACAAACTTTCAGATCTGGTCTTTGACTGAGCTGCAAATGTGAGTTATAGAAGTGGAATTCTGCCTTTACATCATTAGTTCTCATAGAAGCTAGAGAGATGAGTCCTGCCTGTGACGACGCAAGAAACTAAAGCGGTGACCTAGACTGCATTTGGATGTCAATGCTGAGCTCGCATGGGATTGCTAAAACAAGGCAGAACTCTACTTACCACTTCTTAGTTCGTCTGCTGTGGAGGCCATGTTGGGAAATGTGTCAAGATAGCGATTTTTCTGTATATTTTCTTTAGCGTTCTCTTCAGACAGAGAGAGTTTCATGAAAATGCATGGATATCTGGATTCTCCTTTCCATCTAGAACATGAATCCTCAACTAACTTTCAGATCTGGTCTTTGACTGAGCTGCAAATATGAGTTATAGAAGTGGAATTCTGCCTTTACATCATTAGTTCTCATAGAAGCTAGAGAGATGAGTCCTGCCTGTGACGACACAAGAAACTAAAGCGGTGACCTAGACTGCATTTGGATGTCAATGCTGAGCTCGTATGGGATGGCTAAAGCAAAGCAGAGCTTTACTTTCCCCTTCTTTGTACGTTTGCTCTGGAGGCCATGTTGGGAAATGTGTCAAGATAGCGATTTTTCTGTACATTTTCTTTAGCGTTCTCTTCAGACAGAGAGAGATTCATGAAAATACATGGATTTCGAGATTCTCCTTTCCAACCAAAACATGAATCCTCAACACTCTTTCAGATCTGGTCTTTGACTGGGCTGCAAATGTGAGTTATAGAAGTGGAATTCTGCCTTTACTTCATTAGGTCTCATAGAAGCTAGAGAGATGAGTCCTGAATGTGATGACGCAAGAAACTAAAGCGGTGACCTAGACTGCATTTGGATGTCAATGCTGAGCTCGCATGGGATTGCTAAAACAAGGCAGAGCTCTACGTTCCCCTTCTTAGTTCGTCTGCTGTGGAGGCCATGTTGGGAAATGTGTCAAGATAGCGATTTTTCTGTATATTTTCTTTAGCGTTCTCTTCAGACAGAGAGAGTTTCATGAAAATGCATGGATATCTGGATTCTCCTTTCCATCTAGAACATGAATCCTCAACAAACTTTCAGATCTGGTCTTTGACTGAGCTGCAAATGTGAGTTATAGAAGTGGAATTCTGCCGTTACATCATTAGTTCTCATAGAAGCTAGAGAGAGGAGTCCTGAATGTTATGACGCAAGAAAATAAAGCGGTGACCTAGACTGCATTTGGATGTCAATGCTGAGCTCGCATGGGATTGCTAAAACAAGGCAGAGCTCTACGTTCCCCTTCTTAGTTCGTCTGCTGTGGAGGCCATGTTGGGAAATGTGTCAAGATAGCGATTTTTCTGTATATTTTCTTTAGCGTTCTCTTCAGACAGAGAGAGTTTCATGAAAATGCATGGATATCTGGATTCTCCTTTCCATCTAGAACATGAATCCTCAACAAACTTTCAGATCTGGTCTTTGACTGAGCTGCAAATGTGAGTTATAGAAGTGGAATTCTGCCTTTACATCATTAGTTCTCATAGAAGCTAGAGAGATGAGTCCTGCCTGTGACGACGCAAGAAACTAAAGCGGTGACCTAGACTGAATTTGGATGTCAATGCTGAGCTCGCATGGGATTGCTAAAACAAGGCAGAACTCTACTTACCCCTTCTTAGTTCGTCTGCTGTGGAGGCCATGTTGGGAAATGTGTCAAGATAGCGATTTTTCTGTATATTTTCTTTAGCGTTCTCTTCAGACAGAGAGAGTTTCAAGAAAATGCATGGATATCTGGATTCTCCTTTCCATCTAGAACATGAATCCTCAACAAACTTTCAGATCTGGTCTTTGACTGGGCTGCAAACCTGAGTTATAGAAGTGGAATTCTGCCTTTACATCATTAGGTCTCATAGGAGCTAGAGAGATGAGTCCTGCCTGTGACGACGCAAGAAACTAAAGCGGTGACCTAGACTGCATTTGGATGTCAATGCTGAGCTCGCATGGGATTGCTAAAACAAGGCAGAACTCTACTTACCACTTCTTAGTTCGTCTGCTGTGGAGGCCATGTTGGGAAATGTGTCAAGATAGCGATTTTTCTGTATATTTTCTTTAGCGTTCTCTTCAGACAGAGAGAGTTTCATGAAAATGCATGGATTTCCAGATTCTCCTTTCCAACCAAAACATGAATCCTCAACACACTTTCAGATCTGGTCTTTGACTGGGCTGCAAATGTGAGTTATAGAAGTGGAATTCTGCCTTTACTTCATTAGGTCTCATAGAAGCTAGAGAGATGAGTCCTGAATGTGATGACGCAAGAAACTAAAGCGGTGACCTAGACTGCATTTGGATGTCAATGCTGAGCTCGCATGGGATTGCTAAAACAAGGCAGAACTCTACTTACCACTTCTTTGTTCGTCTGCTGTGGAGGCCATGTTGGGAAATGTGTCAAGATAGCGATTTTTCTGTATATTTTCTTTAGCGTTCTCTTCAGACAGAGAGAGTTTCAAGAAAATGCATGGATATCTGGATTCTCCTTTCCATCTAGAACATGAATCCTCAACAAACTTTCAGATCTGGTCTTTGACTGGGCTGCAAACCTGAGTTATAGAAGTGGAATTCTGCCTTTACATCATTAGGTCTCATAGGAGCTAGAGAGATGAGTCCTGCCTGTGACGACGCAAGAAACTAAAGCGGTGACCTAGACTGCATTTGGATGTCAATGCTGAGCTCGCATGGGATTGCTAAAACAAGGCAGAACTCTACTTACCACTTCTTAGTTCGTCTGCTGTGGAGGCCATGTTGGGAAATGTGTCAAGATAGCGATTTTTCTGTACATTTTCTTTAGCGTTCTCTTCAGACAGAGAGAGATTCATGAAAATACATGGATTTCCAGATTCTCCTTTCCAACCAAAACATGAATCCTCAACACTCTTTCAGATCTGGTCTTTGACTGAGCTGCAAATGTGAGTTATAGAAGTGGAATTCTGCCTTTACTTCATTAGGTCTCATAGGAGCTAGAGAGATGAGTCCTGCCTGTGACGACACAAGAAACTAAAGCGGTGACCTAGACTGCATTTGGATGTCAATGCTGAGCTCGTATGGGATGGCTAAAGCAAAGCAGAGCTTTACTTTCCCCTTCTTTGTACGTTTGCTCTGGAGGCCATGTTGGGAAATGTGTCAAGATAGCGATTTTTCTGTACATTTTCTTTAGCGTTCTCTTCAGACAGAGAGAGTTTCAAGAAAATGCATGGATATCTGGATTCTCCTTTCCATCTAGAACATGAATCCTCAACTAACTTTCAGATCTGGTCTTTGACTGGGCTGCAAACCTGAGTTATAGAAGTGGAATTCTGCCTTTACATCATTAGGTCTCATAGTAGCTAGAGAGATGAGTCCTGCCTGTGACGTCGCAAGAAACTAAAGCGGTGACCTAGACTGCATTTGGATGTCAACGCTGAGCTCGCATGGGATTGCTAAAACAAGGCAGAACTCTACTTACCACTTCTTAGTTCGTCTGCTGTGGAGGCCATGTTGGGAAATGTGTCAAGATAGCGATTTTTCTGTACATTTTCTTTAGCGTTCTCTTCAGACAGAGAGAGATTCATGAAAATACATGGATATCTGGATTCTCCTTTCCAACCAGAACTTGAATCCTCAACACGCTTTCAGATCTGTTCCTTGACTGTGCTGCTAACGTGAGTTACAGAAGTGGAATTCTGCCTTTACATCTTTAGGTCTCATAGGAACTAGAGTGATTAGTCCTGCCTCTGACGACGCAAGAATCTAAACCGCTGTCATAGACTGCATTTGGATGTCAATGCTGAGCTCGTATGGGATTGCTAAAACAAGGCAGAGCTCTACGTTCCCCTTCTTAGTTCGTCTGCTGTGGAGGCCATGTTGGGAAATGTGTCAAGATAGCGATTTTTCTGTATATTTTCTTTAGCGTTCTCTTCAGACAGAGAGAGTTTCATGAAAATGCATGGATATCTGGATTCTCCTTTCCATCTAGAACATGAATCCTCAACAAACTTTCAGATCTGGTCTTTGACTGAGCTGCAAATGTGAGTTATAGAAGTGGAATTCTGCCTTTACATCATTAGTTCTCATAGAAGCTAGAGAGAGGAATCCTGAATGTTATGACGCAAGAAACTAAAGCGGTGACCTAGACTGCATTTGGATGTCAATGCTGAGCTCGCATGGGATTGCTAAAACAAGGCAGAACTCTACTTACCACTTCTTAGTTCGGCTGCTGTGGAGGCCATGTTGGGAAATGTGTCAAGATAGCGATTTTTCTGTATATTTTCTTTAGCGTTCTCTTCAGACAGAGAGAGTTTCATGAAAATGCATGGATATCTGGATTCTCCTTTCCATCTAGAACATGAATCCTCAACAAACTTTCAGATCTGGTCTTTGACTGAGCTGCAAATGTGAGTTATAGAAGTGGAATTCTGCCTTTACATCATTAGTTCTCATAGAAGCTAGAGAGATGAGTCCTGCCTGTGACGACGCAAGAAACTAAAGCGGTGACCTAGACTGCATTTGGATGTCAATGCTGAGCTCGCATGGGATTGCTAAAACAAGGCAGAACTCTACTTACCACTTCTTAGTTCGTCTGCTGTGGAGGCCATGTTGGGAAATGTGTCAAGATAGCGATTTTTCTGTATATTTTCTTTAGCGTTCTCTTCAGACAGAGAGAGTTTCATGAAAATGCATGGATATCTGGATTCTCCTTTCCATCTAGAACATGAATCCTCAACTAACTTTCAGATCTGGTCTTTGACTGGGCTGCAAACCTGAGTTATAGAAGTGGAATTTTGCCTTTACATCATTAGGTCTCATAGGAGCTAGAGAGATGAGTCCTGCCTGTGACGACGCAAGAAACTAAAGCGGTGACCTAGACTGCATTTGGATGTCAATGCTGAGCTCGCATGGGATTGCTAAAACAAGGCAGAACTCTACTTACCACTTCTTAGTTCGTCTGCTCTGGAGGCCATGTTGGGAAATGTGTCAAGATAGCGATTTTTCTGTACATTTTCTTTAGCGTTCTCTTCAGACAGAGAGAGATTCATGAAAATACATGGATATCTGGATTCTCCTTTCCAACCAGAACTTGAATCCTCAACACACTTTCAGATCTGTTCCTTGACTGTGCTGCTAACGTGAGTTACAGAAGTGGAATTCTGCCTTTACATCTTTAGGTCTCATAGGAACTAGAGTGATTAGTCCTGCCTCTGACGACGCAAGAATCTAAACCGCTGTCATAGACTGCATTTGGATGTCAATGCTGAGCTCGTATGGGATTGCTAAAACAAGGCAGAGCTCTACGTTCCCCTTCTTAGTTCGTCTGCTGTGGAGGCCATGTTGGGAAATGTGTCAAGATAGCGATTTTTCTGTATATTTTCTTTAGCGTTCTCTTCAGACAGAGAGAGTTTCATGAAAATGCATGGATATCTGGATTCTCCTTTCCATCTAGAACATGAATCCTCAACAAACTTTCAGATCTGGTCTTTGACTGAGCTGCAAATGTGAGTTATAGAAGTGGAATTCTGCCTTTACATCATTAGTTCTCATAGAAGCTAGAGAGAGGAGTCCTGAATGTTATGACGCAAGAAACTAAAGCGGTGACCTAGACTGCATTTGGATGTCAATGCTGAGCTCGCATGGGATTGCTAAAACAAGGCAGAACTCTACTTACCACTTCTTAGTTCGTCTGCTGTGGAGGCCATGTTGGGAAATGTGTCAAGATAGCGATTTTTCTGTACATTTTCTTTAGCGTTCTCTTCAGACAGAGAGAGTTTCAAGAAAATGCATGGATATCTGGATTCTCCTTTCCATCTAGAACATGAATCCTCAACTAACTTTCAGATCTGGTCTTTGACTGGGCTGCAAACCTGAGTTATAGAAGTGGAATTCTGCCTTTACATCATTAGGTCTCATAGTAGCTAGAGAGATGAGTCCTGCCTGTGACGTCGCAAGAAACTAAAGCGGTGACCTAGACTGCATTTGGATGTCAACGCTGAGCTCGCATGGGATTGCTAAAACAAGGCAGAACTCTACTTACCACTTCTTAGTTCGTCTGCTGTGGAGGCCATGTTGGGAAATGTGTCAAGATAGCGATTTTTCTGTACATTTTCTTTAGCGTTCTCTTCAGACAGAGAGAGATTCATGAAAATACATGGATATCTGGATTCTCCTTTCCAACCAGAACTTGAATCCTCAACACGCTTTCAGATCTGTTCCTTGACTGTGCTGCTAACGTGAGTTACAGAAGTGGAATTCTGCCTTTACATCTTTAGGTCTCATAGGAACTAGAGTGATTAGTCCTGCCTCTGACGACGCAAGAATCTAAACCGCTGTCATAGACTGCATTTGGATGTCAATGCTGAGCTCGTATGGGATTGCTAAAACAAGGCAGAGCTCTACGTTCCCCTTCTTAGTTCGTCTGCTGTGGAGGCCATGTTGGATAATGTGTCAAGATAGCGATTTTTCTGTATATTTTCTTTAGCGTTCTCTTCAGACAGCGAGAGTTTCATGAAAATGCATGGATATCTGGATTCTCCTTTCCATCTAGAACATGAATCCTCAACAAACTTTCAGATCTGGTCTTTGACTGAGCTGCAAATGTGAGTTATAGAAGTGGAATTCTGCCTTTACATCATTAGTTCTCATAGAAGCTAGAGAGATGAGTCCTGCCTGTGACGACACAAGAAACTAAAGCGGTGACCTAGACTGCATTTGGATGTCAATGCTGAGCTCGTATGGGATGGCTAAAGCAAAGCAGAGCTTTACTTTCCCCTTCTTTGTACGTTTGCTCTGGAGGCCATGTTGGGAAATGTGTCAAGATAGCGATTTTTCTGTACATTTTCTTTAGCGTTCTCTTCAGACAGAGAGAGATTCATGAAAATACATGGATATCTGGATTCTCCTTTCCAACCAGAACTTGAATCCTCAACACACTTTCAGATCTGTTCCTTGACTGTGCTGCTAACGTGAGTTACAGAAGTGGAATTCTGCCTTTACATCTTTAGGTCTCATAGGAACTAGAGTGATTAGTCCTGCCTCTGACGACGCAAGAATCTAAACCGCTGTCATAGACTGCATTTGGATGTCAATGCTGAGCTCGTATGGGATTGCTAAAACAAGGCAGAGCTCTACGTTCCCCTTCTTAGTTCGTCTGCTGTGGAGGCCATGTTGGGAAATGTGTCAAGATAGCGATTTTTCTGTATATTTTCTTTAGCGTTCTCTTCAGACAGAGAGAGTTTCATGAAAATGCATGGATATCTGGATTCTCCTTTCCATCTAGAACATGAATCCTCAACAAACTTTCAGATCTGGTCTTTGACTGAGCTGCAAATATGAGTTATAGAAGTGGAATTCTGCCTTTACATCATTAGTTCTCATAGAAGCTAGAGAGATGAGTCCTGCCTGTGACGACACAAGAAACTAAAGCGGTGACCTAGACTGCATTTGGATGTCAATGCTGAGCTCGTATGGGATGGCTAAAGCAAAGCAGAGCTTTACTTTCCCCTTCTTTGTACGTTTGCTCTGGAGGCCATGTTGGGAAATGTGTCAAGATAGCGATTTTTCTGTACATTTTCTTTAGCGTTCTCTTCAGACAGAGAGAGATTCATGAAAATACATGGATATCTGGATTCTCCTTTCCAACCAGAACTTGAATCCTCAACACACTTTCAGATCTGTTCCTTGACTGTGCTGCTAACGTGAGTTACAGAAGTGGAATTCTGCCTTTACATCTTTAGGTCTCATAGGAACTAGAGTGATTAGTCCTGCCTCTGACGACGCAAGAATCTAAACCGCTGTCATAGACTGCATTTGGATGTCAATGCTGAGCTCGTATGGGATTGCTAAAACAAGGCAGAGCTCTACGTTCCCCTTCTTAGTTCGTCTGCTGTGGAGGCCATGTTGGGAAATGTGTCAAGATAGCGATTTTTCTGTATATTTTCTTTAGCGTTCTCTTCAGACAGAGAGAGTTTCATGAAAATGCATGGATATCTGGATTCTCCTTTCCATCTAGAACATGAATCCTCAACAAACTTTCAGATCTGGTCTTTGACTGAGCTGCAAATGTGAGTTATAGAAGTGGAATTCTGCCTTTACATCATTAGTTCTCATAGAAGCTAGAGAGAGGAATCCTGAATGTTATGACGCAAGAAACTAAAGCGGTGACCTAGACTGCATTTGGATGTCAATGCTGAGCTCGCATGGGATTGCTAAAACAAGGCAGAACTCTACTTACCACTTCTTAGTTCGGCTGCTGTGGAGGCCATGTTGGGAAATGTGTCAAGATAGCGATTTTTCTGTATATTTTCTTTAGCGTTCTCTTCAGACAGAGAGAGTTTCATGAAAATGCATGGATATCTGGATTCTCCTTTCCATCTAGAACATGAATCCTCAACAAACTTTCAGATCTGGTCTTTGACTGAGCTGCAAATGTGAGTTATAGAAGTGGAATTCTGCCTTTACATCATTAGTTCTCATAGAAGCTAGAGAGATGAGTCCTGCCTGTGACGACGCAAGAAACTAAAGCGGTGACCTAGACTGCATTTGGATGTCAATGCTGAGCTCGCATGGGATTGCTAAAACAAGGCAGAACTCTACTTACCACTTCTTAGTTCGTCTGCTGTGGAGGCCATGTTGGGAAATGTGTCAAGATAGCGATTTTTCTGTATATTTTCTTTAGCGTTCTCTTCAGACAGAGAGAGTTTCATGAAAATGCATGGATATCTGGATTCTCCTTTCCATCTAGAACATGAATCCTCAACTAACTTTCAGATCTGGTCTTTGACTGGGCTGCAAACCTGAGTTATAGAAGTGGAATTTTGCCTTTACATCATTAGGTCTCATAGGAGCTAGAGAGATGAGTCCTGCCTGTGACGACGCAAGAAACTAAAGCGGTGACCTAGACTGCATTTGGATGTCAATGCTGAGCTCGCATGGGATTGCTAAAACAAGGCAGAACTCTACTTACCACTTCTTAGTTCGTCTGCTGTGGAGGCCATGTTGGGAAATGTGTCAAGATAGCGATTTTTCTGTACATTTTCTTTAGCGTTCTCTTCAGACAGAGAGAGATTCATGAAAATACATGGATTTCCAGATTCTCCTTTCCAACCAAAACATGAATCCTCAACACTCTTTCAGATCTGGTCTTTGACTGGGCTGCAAATGTGAGTTATAGAAGTGGAATTCTGCCTTTACTTCATTAGGTCTCATAGAAGCTAGAGAGATGAGTCCTGAATGTGATGACGCAAGAAACTAAAGCGGTGACCTAGACTGCATTTGGATGTCAATGCTGAGCTCGCATGGGATTGCTAAAACAAGGCAGAACTCTACTTACCACTTCTTTGTTCGTCTGCTGTGGAGGCCATGTTGGGAAATGTGTCAAGATAGCGATTTTTCTGTATATTTTCTTTAGCGTTCTCTTCAGACAGAGAGAGTTTCAAGAAAATGCATGGATATCTGGATTCTCCTTTCCATCTAGAACATGAATCCTCAACAAACTTTCAGATCTGTTCCTTGACTGTGCTGCTAACGTGAGTTACAGAAGTGGAATTCTGCCTTTACATCTTTAGGTCTCATAGGAACTAGAGTGATTAGTCCTGCCTCTGACGACGCAAGAATCTAAACCGCTGTCATAGACTGCATTTGGATGTCAATGCTGAGCTCGTATGGGATTGCTAAAACAAGGCAGAGCTCTACGTTCCCCTTCTTAGTTCGTCTGCTGTGGAGGCCATGTTGGGAAATGTGTCAAGATAGCGATTTTTCTGTATATTTTCTTTAGCGTTCTCTTCAGACAGAGAGAGTTTCATGAAAATGCATGGATATCTGGATTCTCCTTTCCATCTAGAACATGAATCCTCAACCAACTTTCAGATCTGGTCTTTGACTGAGCTGCAAATATGAGTTATAGAAGTGGAATTCTGCCTTTACATCATTAGTTCTCATAGAAGCTAGAGAGATGAGTCCTGCCTGTGACGACACAAGAAACTAAAGCGGTGACCTAGACTGCATTTGGATGTCAATGCTGAGCTCGTATGGGATGGCTAAAGCAAAGCAGAGCTTTACTTTCCCCTTCTTTGTACGTTTGCTCTGGAGGCCATGTTGGGAAATGTGTCAAGATAGCGATTTTTCTGTACATTTTCTTTAGCGTTCTCTTCAGACAGAGAGAGATTCATGAAAATACATGGATATCTGGATTCTCCTTTCCAACCAGAACTTGAATCCTCAACACACTTTCAGATCTGTTCCTTGACTGTGCTGCTAACGTGAGTTACAGAAGTGGAATTCTGCCTTTACATCTTTAGGTCTCATAGGAACTAGAGTGATTAGTCCTGCCTCTGACGACGCAAGAATCTAAACCGCTGTCATAGACTGCATTTGGATGTCAATGCTGAGCTCGTATGGGATTGCTAAAACAAGGCAGAGCTCTACGTTCCCCTTCTTAGTTCGTCTGCTGTGGAGGCCATGTTGGGAAATGTGTCAAGATAGCGATTTTTCTGTATATTTTCTTTAGCGTTCTCTTCAGACAGAGAGAGTTTCATGAAAATGCATGGATATCTGGATTCTCCTTTCCATCTAGAACATGAATCCTCAACAAACTTTCAGATCTGGTCTTTGACTGAGCTGCAAATGTGAGTAATAGAAGTGGAATTCTGCCTTTACATCATTAGTTCTCATAGAAGCTAGAGAGAGGAGTCCTGAATGTTATGACGCAAGAAACTAAAGCGGTGACCTAGACTGCATTTGGATGTCAATGCTGAGCTCGCATGGGATTGCTAAAACAAGGCAGAACTCTACTTACCACTTCTTAGTTCGGCTGCTGTGGAGGCCATGTTGGGAAATGTGTCAAGATAGCGATTTTTCTGTATATTTTCTTTAGCGTTCTCTTCAGACAGAGAGAGTTTCATGAAAATGCATGGATATCTGGATTCTCCTTTCCATCTAGAACATGAATCCTCAACAAACTTTCAGATCTGGTCTTTGACTGAGCTGCAAATGTGAGTTATAGAAGTGGAATTCTGCCTTTACATCATTAGTTCTCATAGAAGCTAGAGAGATGAGTCCTGCCTGTGACGACGCAAGAAACTAAAGCGGTGACCTAGACTGCATTTGGATGTCAATGCTGAGCTCGCATGGGATTGCTAAAACAAGGCAGAACTCTACTTACCACTTCTTAGTTCGTCTGCTGTGGAGGCCATGTTGGGAAATGTGTCAAGATAGCGATTTTTCTGTATATTTTCTTTAGCGTTCTCTTCAGACAGAGAGAGTTTCATGAAAATGCATGGATATCTGGATTCTCCTTTCCATCTAGAACATGAATCCTCAACAAACTTTCAGATCTGGTCTTTGACTGGGCTGCAAACCTGAGTTATAGAAGTGGAATTTTGCCTTTACATCATTAGGTCTCATAGGAGCTAGAGAGATGAGTCCTGCCTGTGACGACGCAAGAAACTAAAGCGGTGACCTAGACTGCATTTGGATGTCAATGCTGAGCTCGCATGGGATTGCTAAAACAAGGCAGAACTCTACTTACCACTTCTTAGTTCGTCTGCTGTGGAGGCCGTGTTGGGAAATGTGTCAAGATAGCGATTTTTCTGTATATTTTCTTTAGCGTTCTCTTCAGACAGAGAGAGTTTCATGAAAATGCATGGATATCTGGATTCTCCTTTCCATCTAGAACATGAATCCTCAACAAACTTTCAGATCTGGTCTTTGACTGAGCTGCAAATGTGAGTTATAGAAGTGGAATTCTGCCTTTACATCATTAGTTCTCATAGAAGCTAGAGAGAGGAGTCCTGAATGTGATGACGCAAGAAACTAAAGCGGTGACCTAGACTGCATTTGGATGTCAATGCTGAGCTCGCATGGGATTGCTAAAACAAGGCAGAACTCTACTTACCACTTCTTAGTTCGTCTGCTGTGGAGGCCATGTTGGGAAATGTGTCAAGATAGCGATTTTTCTGTATATTTTCTTTAGCGTTCTCTTCAGACAGAGAGAGATTCATGAAAATACATGGATATCTGGATTCTCCTTTCCAACCAGAACTTGAATCCTCAACACACTTTCAGATCTGTTCCTTGACTGTGCTGCTAACGTGAGTTACAGAAGTGGAATTCTGCCTTTACATCTTTAGGTCTCATAGGACCTAGAGTGATTAGTCCTGCCTCTGACGACGCAAGAATCTAAACCGCTGTCATAGACTGCATTTGGATGTCGATGCTGAGCTCGTATGGGATTGCTAAAACAAGGCAGAGCTCTACGTTCCCCTTCTTAGTTCGTCTGCTGTGGAGGCCATGTTGGGAAATGTGTCAAGATAGCGATTTTTCTGTATATTTTCTTTAGCGTTCTCTTCAGACAGAGAGAGTTTCATGAAAATGCATGGATATCTGGATTCTCCTTTCCATCTAGAACATGAATCCTCAACAAACTTTCAGATCTGGTCTTTGACTGAGCTGCAAATGTGAGTTATAGAAGTGGAATTCTGCCTTTACATCATTAGTTCTCATAGAAGCTAGAGAGAGGAGTCCTGAATGTGATGACGCAAGAAACTAAAGCGGTGACCTAGACTGCATTTGGATGTCAATGCTGAGCTCGCATGGGATTGCTAAAACAAGGCAGAACTCTACTTACCACTTCTTAGTTCGTCTGCTGTGGAGGCCATGTTGGGAAATGTGTCAAGATAGCGATTTTTCTGTATATTTTCTTTAGCGTTCTCTTCAGACAGAGAGAGATTCATGAAAATACATGGATATCTGGATTCTCCTTTCCAACCAGAACTTGAATCCTCAACACACTTTCAGATCTGTTCCTTGACTGTGCTGCTAACGTGAGTTACAGAAGTGGAATTCTGCCTTTACATCTTTAGGTCTCATAGGAACTAGAGTGATTAGTCCTGCCTCTGACGACGCAAGAATCTAAACCGCTGTCATAGACTGCATTTGGATGTCGATGCTGAGCTCGTATGGGATTGCTAAAACAAGGCAGAGCTCTACGTTCCCCTTCTTAGTTCGTCTGCTGTGGAGGCCATGTTGGGAAATGTGTCAAGATAGCGATTTTTCTGTATATTTTCTTTAGCGTTCTCTTCAGACAGAGAGAGTTTCATGAAAATGCATGGATATCTGGATTCTCCTTTCCATCTAGAACATGAATCCTCAACAAACTTTCAGATCTGGTCTTTGACTGAGCTGCAAATGTGAGTTATAGAAGTGGAATTCTGCCTTTACATCATTAGTTCTCATAGAAGCTAGAGAGAGGAGTCCTGAATGTTATGACGCAAGAAACTAAAGCGGTGACCTAGACTGCATTTGGATGTCAATGCTGAGCTCGCATGTGATTGCTAAAACAAGGCAGAGCTCTACTTACCACTTCTTAGTTCGTCTGCTGTGGAGGCCATGTTGGGAAATGTGTCAAGATAGCGATTTTTCTGTATATTTTCTTTAGTGTTCTCTTCAGACAGAGAGAGTTTCATGAAAATGCATGGATATCTGGATTCTCCTTTCCATCTAGAACATGAATCCTCAACAAACTTTCAGATCTGGTCTTTGACTGAGCTGCAAATGTGAGTTATAGAAGTGGAATTCTGCCTTTACATCATTAGTTCTCATAGAAGCTAGAGAGATGAGTCCTGCCTGTGACGACGCAAGAAACTAAAGCGGTGACCTAGACTGCATTTGGATGTCAATGCTGAGCTCGCATGGGATTGCTAAAACAAGGCAGAACTCTACTTACCACTTCTTAGTTCGTCTGCTGTGGAGGCCATGTTGGGAAATGTGTCAAGATAGCGATTTTTCTGTATATTTTCTTTAGCGTTCTCTTCAGACAGAGAGAGTTTCAAGAAAATGCATGGATATCTGGATTCTCCTTTCCATCTAGAACATGAATCCTCAACAAACTTTCAGATCTGTTCCTTGACTGTGCTGCTAACGTGAGTTACAGAAGTGGAATTCTGCCTTTACATCTTTAGGTCTCATAGGAACTAGAGTGATTAGTCCTGCCTCTGACGACGCAAGAATCTAAACCGCTGTCATAGACTGCATTTGGATGTCAATGCTGAGCTCGTATGGGATTGCTAAAACAAGGCAGAGCTCTACGTTCCCCTTCTTAGTTCGTCTGCTGTGGAGGCCATGTTGGGAAATGTGTCAAGATAGCGATTTTTCTGTATATTTTCTTTAGCGTTCTCTTCAGACAGAGAGAGTTTCATGAAAATGCATGGATATCTGGATTCTCCTTTCCATCTAGAACATGAATCCTCAACAAACTTTCAGATCTGGTCTTTGACTGAGCTGCAAATATGAGTTTTAGAAGTGGAATTCTGCCTTTACATCATTAGTTCTCATAGAAGCTAGAGAGATGAGTCCTGCCTGTGACGACACAAGAAACTAAAGCGGTGACCTAGACTGCATTTGGATGTCAATGCTGAGCTCGTATGGGATGGCTAAAGCAAAGAAGAGCTTTACTTTCCCCTTCTTTGTACGTTTGCTCTGGCGGCCATGTTGGGAAATATGTCAAGATAGCGATTTTTCTGTACATTTTCTTTAGCGTTCTCTTCAGACAGAGAGAGTTTCAAGAAAATGCATGGATATCTGGATTCACCTTTCCAACCAGAACTTGAATCCTCAACACACTTTCAGATCTGTTCCTTGACTGTGCTGCTAACGTGAGTTACAGAAGTGGAATTCTGCCTTTACATCTTTAGGTCTCATAGGAACTAGAGTGATTAGTCCTGCCTCTGACGACGCAAGAATCTAAACCGCTGTCATAGACTGCATTTGGATGTCGATGCTGAGCTCGTATGGGATTGCTAAAACAAGGCAGAGCTCTACGTTCCCCTTCTTAGTTCGTCTGCTGTGGAGGCCATGTTGGGAAATGTGTCAAGATAGCGATTTTTCTGTATATTTTCTTTAGCGTTCTCTTCAGACAGAGAGAGTTTCATGAAAATGCATGGATATCTGGATTCTCCTTTCCATCTAGAACATGAATCCTCAACAAACTTTCAGATCTGGTCTTTGACTGAGCTGCAAATGTGAGTTATAGAAGTGGAATTCTGCCTTTACATCATTAGTTCTCATAGAAGCTAGAGAGATGAGTCCTGCCTGTGACGACGCAAGAAACTAAAGCGGTGACCTAGACTGCATTTGGATGTCAATGCTGAGCTCGCATGGGATTGCTAAAACAAGGCAGAACTCTACTTACCACTTCTTAGTTCGGCTGCTGTGGAGGCCATGTTGGGAAATGTGTCAAGATAGCGATTTTTCTGTATATTTTCTTTAGCGTTCTCTTCAGACAGAGAGAGTTTCATGAAAATGCATGGATATCTGGATTCTCCTTTCCATCTAGAACATGAATCCTCAACAAACTTTCAGATCTGGTCTTTGACTGAGCTGCAAATGTGAGTTATAGAAGTGGAATTCTGCCTTTACATCATTAGTTCTCATAGAAGCTAGAGAGATGAGTCCTGCCTGTGACGACGCAAGAAACTAAAGCGGTGACCTAGACTGCATTTGGATGTCAATGCTGAGCTCGCATGGGATTGCTAAAACAAGGCAGAACTCTACTTACCACTTCTTAGTTCGTCTGCTGTGGAGGCCATGTTGGGAAATGTGTCAAGATAGCGATTTTTCTGTATATTTTCTTTAGCGTTCTCTTCAGACAGAGAGAGTTTCATGAAAATGCATGGATATCTGGATTCTCCTTTCCATCTAGAACATGAATCCTCAACAAACTTTCAGATCTGGTCTTTGACTGGGCTGCAAATGTGAGTTATAGAAGTGGAATTCTGCCTTTACATCATTAGGTCTCATAGGAGCTAGAGAGATGAGTCCTGCCTGTGACGACGCAAGAAACTAAAGCGGTGACCTAGACTGCATTTGGATGTCAATGCTGAGCTCGCATGGGATTGCTAAAACAAGGCAGAACTCTACTTACCACTTCTTAGTTCGTCTGCTGTGGAGGCCATGTTGGGAAATGTGTCAAGATAGCGATTTTTCTCTACATTTTCTTTAGCGTTCTCTTCAGACAGAGAGAGATTCATGAAAATACATGGATTTCCAGATTCTCCTTTCCAACCAAAACATGAATCCTCAACACTCTTTCAGATCTGGTCTTTGACTGGGCTGCAAATGTGAGTTATAGAAGTGGAATTCTGCCTTTACTTCATTAGGTCTCATAGAAGCTAGAGAGATGAGTCCTGAATGTGATGACGCAAGAAACTAAAGCGGTGACCTAGACTGCATTTGGATGTCAATGCTGAGCTCGCATGGGATTGCTAAAACAAGGCAGAACTCTACTTACCACTTCTTTGTTCGTCTGCTGTGGAGGCCATGTTGGGAAATGTGTCAAGATAGCGATTTTTCTGTATATTTTCTTTAGCGTTCTCTTCAGACAGAGAGAGATTCATGAAAATACATGGATATCTGGATTCTCCTTTCCAACCAGAACATGAATCCTCAACACACTTTCAGATCTGTTCCTTGACTGTGCTGCTAACGTGAGTTACAGAAGTGGAATTCTGCCTTTACATCTTTAGGTCTCATAGGAACTAGAGTGATTAGTCCTGCCTCTGACGACGCATGAATCTAAACCGCTGTCATAGACGGCATTTGGATGTCAATGCTGAGCTCGTATGGGATTGCTAAAACAAGGCAGAGCTCTACGTTCCCCTTCTTAGTTCGTCTGCTGTGGAGGCCATGTTGGGAAATGTGTCAAGATAGCGATTTTTCTGTATATTTTCTTTAGCGTTCTCTTCAGACAGAGAGAGTTTCATGAAAATGCATGGATATCTGGATTCTCCTTTCCATCTAGAACATGAATCCTCAACAAACTTTCAGATCTGGTCTTTGACTGAGCTGCAAATGTGAGTTATAGAAGTGGAATTCTGCCTTTACATCATTAGTTCTCATAGAAGCTAGAGAGAGGAGTCCTGAATGTGATGACGCAAGAAACTAAAGCGGTGACCTAGACTGCATTTGGATGTCAATGCTGAGCTCGCATGGGATTGCTAAAACAAGGCAGAACTCTACTTACCACTTCTTAGTTCGTCTGCTGTGGAGGCCATGTTGGGAAATGTGTCAAGATAGCGATTTTTCTGTATATTTTCTTTAGCGTTCTCTTCAGACAGAGAGAGATTCATGAAAATACATGGATATCTGGATTCTCCTTTCCAACCAGAACTTGAATCCTCAACACACTTTCAGATCTGTTCCTTGACTGTGCTGCTAACGTGAGTTACAGAAGTGGAATTCTGCCTTTACATCTTTAGGTCTCATAGGACCTAGAGTGATTAGTCCTGCCTCTGACGACGCAAGAATCTAAACCGCTGTCATAGACTGCATTTGGATGTCGATGCTGTGCTCGTATGGGATTGCTAAAACAAGGCAGAGCTCTACGTTCCCCTTCTTAGTTCGTCTGCTGTGGAGGCCATGTTGGGAAATGTGTCAAGATAGCGATTTTTCTGTATATTTTCTTTAGCGTTCTCTTCAGACAGAGAGAGTTTCATGAAAATGCATGGATATCTGGATTCTCCTTTCCATCTAGAACATGAATCCTCAACAAACTTTCAGATCTGGTCTTTGACTGAGCTGCAAATGTGAGTTATAGAAGTGGAATTCTGCCTTTACATCATTAGTTCTCATAGAAGCTAGGGAGAGGAATCCTGAATGTTATGACGCAAGAAACTAAAGCGGTGACCTAGACTGCATTTGGATGTCAATGCTGAGCTCGCATGGGATTGCTAAAACAAGGCAGAACTCTACTTACCACTTCTTAGTTCGTCTGCTGTGGAGGCCATGTTGGGAAATGTGTCAAGATAGCGATTTTTCTGTATATTTTCTTTAGTGTTCTCTTCAGACAGAGAGAGTTTCATGAAAATGCATGGATATCTGGATTCTCCTTTCCATCTAGAACATGAATCCTCAACAAACTTTCAGATCTGGTCTTTGACTGAGCTGCAAATGTGAGTTATAGAAGTGGAATTCTGCCTTTACATCATTAGTTCTCATAGAAGCTAGAGAGATGAGTCCTGCCTGTGACGACGCAAGAAACTAAAGCGGTGACCTAGAATGCATTTGGATGTCAATGCTGAGCTCGCATGGGATTGCTAAAACAAGGCAGAACTCTACTTACCACTTCTTAGTTCGTCTGCTGTGGAGGCCATGTTGGGAAATGTGTCAAGATAGCGATTTTTCTGTATATTTTCTTTAGCGTTCTCTTCAGACAGAGAGAGTTTCAAGAAAATGCATGGATATCTGGATTCTCCTTTCCATCTAGAACATGAATCCTCAACAAACTTTCAGATCTGGTCTTTGACTGGGCTGCAAACCTGAGTTATAGAAGTGGAATTCTGCCTTTACATCATTAGGTCTCATAGGAGCTAGAGAGATGAGTCCTGCCTGTGACGACGCAAGAAACTAAAGCGGTGACCTAGACTGCATTTGGATGTCAATGCTGAGCTCGCATGGGATTGCTAAAACAAGGCAGAACTCTACTTACCACTTCTTAGTTCGTCTGCTGTGGAGGTCATGTTGGGAAATGTGTCAAGATAGCGATTTTTCTCTACATTTTCTTTAGCGTTCTCTTCAGACAGAGAGAGATTCATGAAAATACATGGATTTCCAGATTCTCCTTTCCAACCAAAACATGAATCCTCAACACTCTTTCAGATCTGGTCTTTGACTGGGCTGCAAATGTGAGTTATAGAAGTGGAATTCTGCCTTTACTTCATTAGGTCTCATAGAAGCTAGAGAGATGAGTCCTGAATGTGATTACGCAAGAAACTAAAGCGGTGACCTAGACTGCATTTGGATGTCAATGCTGAGCTCGCATGGGATTGCTAAAACAAGGCAGAACTCTACTTACCACTTCTTTGTTCGTCTGCTGTGGAGGCCATGTTGGGAAATGTGTCAAGATAGCGATTTTTCTGTATATTTTCTTTAGCGTTCTCTTCAGACAGAGAGAGATTCATGAAAATACATGGATATCTGGATTCTCCTTTCCATCTAGAACATGAATCCTCAACAAACTTTCAGATCTGGTCTTTGACTGAGCTGCAAATGTGAGTTATAGAAGTGGAATTCTGCCTTTACATCATTAGTTCTCATAGAAGCTAGAGAGAGGAGTCCTGAATGTGATGACGCAAGAAACTAAAGCGGTGACCTAGACTGCATTTGGATGTCAATGCTGAGCTCGCATGGGATTGCTAAAACAAGGCAGAACTCTACTTACCACTTCTTAGTTCGTCTGCTGTGGAGGCCATGTTGGGAAATGTGTCAAGATAGCGATTTTTCTGTATATTTTCTTTAGCGTTCTCTTCAGACAGAGAGAGATTCATGAAAATACATGGATATCTGGATTCTCCTTTCCAACCAGAACTTGAATCCTCAACACACTTTCAGATCTGTTCCTTGACTGTGCTGCTAACGTGAGTTACAGAAGTGGAATTCTGCCTTTACATCTTTAGGTCTCATAGGAACTAGAGTGATTAGTCCTGCCTCTGACGACGCAAGAATCTAAACCGCTGTCATAGACTGCATTTGGATGTCAATGCTGAGCTCGTATGGGATTGCTAAAACAAGGCAGAGCTCTACGTTCCCCTTCTTAGTTCGTCTGCTGTGGAGGCCATGTTGGGAAATGTGTCAAGATAGCGATTTTTCTGTATATTTTCTTTAGCGTTCTCTTCAGACAGAGAGAGTTTCATGAAAATGCATGGATATCTGGATTCTCCTTTCCATCTAGAACATGAATCCTCAACAAACTTTCAGATCTGGTCTTTGACTGAGCTGCAAATGTGAGTTATAGAAGTGGAATTCTGCCTTTACATCATTAGTTCTCATAGAAGCTAGAGAGAGGAATCCTGAATGTTATGACGCAAGAAACTAAAGCGGTGACCTAGACTGCATTTGGATGTCAATGCTGAGCTCGCATGGGATTGCTAAAACAAGGCAGAACTCTACTTACCACTTCTTAGTTCGTCTGCTGTGGAGGCCATGTTGGGAAATGTGTCAAGATAGCGATTTTTCTGTATATTTTCTTTAGTGTTCTCTTCAGACAGAGAGAGTTTCATGAAAATGCATGGATATCTGGATTCTCCTTTCCATCTAGAACATGAATCCTCAACAAACTTTCAGATCTGGTCTTTGACTGAGCTGCAAATGTGAGTTATAGAAGTGGAATTCTGCCTTTACATCATTAGTTCTCATAGAAGCTAGAGAGAGGAATCCTGAATGTTATGACGCAAGAAACTAAAGCGGTGACCTAGACTGCATTTGGATGTCAATGCTGAGCTCGCATGGGATTGCTAAAACAAGGCAGAACTCTACTTACCACTTCTTAGTTCGTCTGCTGTGGAGGCCATGTTGGGAAATGTGTCAAGATAGCGATTTTTCTGTATATTTTCTTTAGTGTTCTCTTCAGACAGAGAGAGTTTCATGAAAATGCATGGATATCTGGATTCTCCTTTCCATCTAGAACATGAATCCTCAACAAACTTTCAGATCTGGTCTTTGACTGAGCTGCAAATGTGAGTTATAGAAGTGGAATTCTGCCTTTACATCATTAGTTCTCATAGAAGCTAGAGAGATGAGTCCTGCCTGTGACGACGCAAGAAACTAAAGCGGTGACCTAGACTGCATTTGGATGTCAATGCTGAGCTCGCATGGGATTGCTAAAACAAGGCAGAACTCTACTTACCACTTCTTAGTTCGTCTGCTGTGGAGGCCATGTTGGGAAATGTGTCAAGATAGCGATTTTTCTGTATATTTTCTTTAGCGTTCTCTTCAGACAGAGAGAGTTTCAAGAAAATGCATGGATATCTGGATTCTCCTTTCCATCTAGAACATGAATCCTCAACTAACTTTCAGATCTGGTCTTTGACTGGGCTGCAAACCTGAGTTATAGAAGTGGAATTCTGCCTTTACATCATTAGGTCTCATAGGAGCTAGAGAGATGAGTCCTGCCTGTGACGACGCAAGAAACTAAAGCGGTGACCTAGACTGCATTTGGATGTCAATGCTGAGCTCGCATGGGATTGCTAAAACAAGGCAGAACTCTACTTACCACTTCTTAGTTCGTCTGCTGTGGAGGTCATGTTGGGAAATGTGTCAAGATAGCGATTTTTCTGCACATTTTCTTTAGCGTTCTCTTCAGACAGAGAGAGATTCATGAAAATACATGGATTTCCAGATTCTCCTTTCCAACCAAAACATGAATCCTCAACACTCTTTCAGATCTGGTCTTTGACTGGGCTGCAAATGTGAGTTATAGAAGTGGAATTCTGCCTTTACTTCATTAGGTCTCATAGAAGCTAGAGAGATGAGTCCTGAATGTGATGACGCAAGAAACTAAAGCGGTGACCTAGACTGCATTTGGATGTCAATGCTGAGCTCGCATGGGATTGCTAAAACAAGGCAGAACTCTACTTACCACTTCTTTGTTCGTCTGCTGTGGAGGCCATGTTGGGAAATGTGTCAAGATAGCGATTTTTCTGTATATTTTCTTTAGCGTTCTCTTCAGACAGAGAGAGTTTCATGAAAATGCATGGATATCTGGATTCTCCTTTCCATCTAGAACATGAATCCTCAACACACTTTCAGATCTGTTCCTTGACTGTGCTGCTAACGTGAGTTACAGAAGTGGAATTCTGCCTTTACATCTTTAGGTCTCATAGGAACTAGAGTGATTAGTCCTGCCTCTGACGACGCATGAATCTAAACCGCTGTCATAGACTGCATTTGGATGTCAATGCTGAGCTCGTATGGGATTGCTAAAACAAGGCAGAGCTCTACGTTCCCCTTCTTAGTTCGTCTGCTGTGGAGGCCATGTTGGGAAATGTGTCAAGATAGCGATTTTTCTGTATATTTTCTTTAGCGTTCTCTTCAGACAGAGAGAGTTTCATGAAAATGCATGGATATCTGGATTCTCCTTTCCATCTAGAACATGAATCCTCAACAAACTTTCAGATCTGGTCTTTGACTGAGCTGCAAATGTGAGTTATAGAAGTGGAATTCTGCCTTTACATCATTAGTTCTCATAGACGCTAGAGAGAGGAGTCCTGAATGTTATGACGCAAGAAACTAAAGCGGTGACCTAGACTGCATTTGGATGTCAATGCTGAGCTCGCATGGGATTGCTAAAACAAGGCAGAACTCTACTTACCACTTCTTAGTTCGTCTGCTGTGGAGGCCATGTTGGGAAATGTGTCAAGATAGCGATTTTTCTGTATATTTTCTTTAGCGTTCTCTTCAGACAGAGAGAGTTTCATGAAAATGCATGGATATCTGGATTCTCCTTTCCATCTAGAACATGAATCCTCAACAAACTTTCAGATCTGGTCTTTGACTGAGCTGCAAATGTGAGTTATAGAAGTGGAATTCTGCCTTTACATCATTAGGTCTCATAGGAGCTAGAGAGATGAGTCCTGCCTGTGACGACGCAAGAAACTGAAGCGGTGACCTAGACTGCATTTGGATGTCAATGCTGAGCTCGCATGGGATTGCTAAAACAAGGCAGAACTCTACTTACCACTTCTTTGTTCGTCTGCTGTGGAGGCCATGTTGGGAAATGTGTCAAGATAGCGATTTTTCTGTATATTTTCTTTAGCGTTCTCTTCAGACAGAGAGAGTTTCATGAAAATGCATGGATATCTGGATTCTCCTTTCCATCTAGAACATGAATCCTCAACAAACTTTCAGATCTGGTCTTTGACTGAGCTGCAAATGTGAGTTATAGAAGTGGAATTCTGCCTTTACATCATTAGTTCTCATAGAAGCTAGAGAGATGAGTCCTGCCTGTGACGACGCAAGAAACTAAAGCGGTGACCTAGACTGCATTTGGATGTCAATGCTGAGCTCGCATGGGATTGCTAAAACAAGGCAGAACTCTACTTACCACTTCTTTGTTCGTCTGCTGGGGAGGCCATGTTGGGAAATGTGTCAAGATAGCGATTTTTCTGTATATTTTCTTTAGCGTTCTCTTCAGACAGAGAGAGATTCATGAAAATACATGGATATCTGGATTCTCCTTTCCAACCAGAACATGAATCCTCAACACACTTTCAGATCTGTTCCTTGACTGTGCTGCTAACGTGAGTTACAGAAGTGGAATTCTGCCTTTACATCTTTAGGTCTCATAGGAACTAGAGTGATTAGTCCTGCCTCTGACGACGAATGAATCTAAACCGCTGTCATAGACTGCATTTGGATGTCAATGCTGAGCTCGTATGGGATTGCTAAAACAAGGCAGAGCTCTACGTTCCCCTTCTTAGTTCGTCTGCTGTGGAGGCCATGTTGGGAAATGTGTCAAGATAGCGATTTTTCTGTATATTTTCTTTAGCGTTCTCTTCAGACAGAGTTTCATGAAAATGCATGGATATCTGGATTCTCCTTTCCATCTAGAACATGAATCCTCAACAAACTTTCAGATCTGGTCTTTGACTGAGCTGCAAATGTGAGTTATAGAAGTGGAATTCTGCCTTTACATCATTAGTTCTCATAGAAGCTAGAGAGAGGAATCCTGAATGTTATGACGCAAGAAACTAAAGCGGTGACCTAGACTGCATTTGGATGTCAATGCTGAGCTCGCATGGGATTGCTAAAACAAGGCAGAACTCTACTTACCACTTCTTAGTTCGTCTGCTGTGGAGGCCATGTTGGGAAATGTGTCAAGATAGCGATTTTTCTGTATATTTTCTTTAGTGTTCTCTTCAGACAGAGAGAGTTTCATGAAAATGCATGGATATCTGGATTCTCCTTTCCATCTAGAACATGAATCCTCAACAAACTTTCAGATCTGGTCTTTGACTGAGCTGCAAATGTGAGTTATAGAAGTGGAATTCTGCCTTTACATCATTAGTTCTCATAGAAGCTAGAGAGAGGAATCCTGAATGTTATGACGCAAGAAACTAAAGCGGTGACCTAGACTGCATTTGGATGTCAATGCTGAGCTCGCATGGGATTGCTAAAACAAGGCAGAACTCTACTTACCACTTCTTAGTTCGTCTGCTGTGGAGGCCATGTTGGGAAATGTGTCAAGATAGCGATTTTTCTGTATATTTTCTTTAGTGTTCTCTTCAGACAGAGAGAGTTTCATGAAAATGCATGGATATCTGGATTCTCCTTTCCATCTAGAACATGAATCCTCAACAAACTTTCAGATCTGGTCTTTGACTGAGCTGCAAATGTGAGTTATAGAAGTGGAATTCTGCCTTTACATCATTAGTTCTCATAGAAGCTAGAGAGATGAGTCCTGCCTGTGACGACGCAAGAAACTAAAGCGGTGACCTAGACTGCATTTGGATGTCAATGCTGAGCTCGCATGGGATTGCTAAAACAAGGCAGAACTCTACTTACCACTTCTTAGTTCGTCTGCTGTGGAGGCCATGTTGGGAAATGTGTCAAGATAGCGATTTTTCTGTATATTTTCTTTAGCGTTCTCTTCAGACAGAGAGAGTTTCAAGAAAATGCATGGATATCTGGATTCTCCTTTCCATCTAGAACATGAATCCTCAACTAACTTTCAGATCTGGTCTTTGACTGGGCTGCAAACCTGAGTTATAGAAGTGGAATTCTGCCTTTACATCATTAGGTCTCATAGGAGCTAGAGAGATGAGTCCTGCCTGTGACGACGCAAGAAACTAAAGCGGTGACCTAGACTGCATTTGGATGTCAATGCTGAGCTCGCATGGGATTGCTAAAACAAGGCAGAACTCTACTTACCACTTCTTAGTTCGTCTGCTGTGGAGGTCATGTTGGGAAATGTGTCAAGATAGCGATTTTTCTGCACATTTTCTTTAGCGTTCTCTTCAGACAGAGAGAGATTCATGAAAATACATGGATTTCCAGATTCTCCTTTCCAACCAAAACATGAATCCTCAACACTCTTTCAGATCTGGTCTTTGACTGGGCTGCAAATGTGAGTTATAGAAGTGGAATTCTGCCTTTACTTCATTAGGTCTCATAGAAGCTAGAGAGATGAGTCCTGAATGTGATGACGCAAGAAACTAAAGCGGTGACCTAGACTGCATTTGGATGTCAATGCTGAGCTCGCATGGGATTGCTAAAACAAGGCAGAACTCTACTTACCACTTCTTTGTTCGTCTGCTGTGGAGGCCATGTTGGGAAATGTGTCAAGATAGCGATTTTTCTGTATATTTTCTTTAGCGTTCTCTTCAGACAGAGAGAGTTTCATGAAAATGCATGGATATCTGGATTCTCCTTTCCATCTAGAACATGAATCCTCAACACACTTTCAGATCTGTTCCTTGACTGTGCTGCTAACGTGAGTTACAGAAGTGGAATTCTGCCTTTACATCTTTAGGTCTCATAGGAACTAGAGTGATTAGTCCTGCCTCTGACGACGCATGAATCTAAACCGCTGTCATAGACTGCATTTGGATGTCAATGCTGAGCTCGTATGGGATTGCTAAAACAAGGCAGAGCTCTACGTTCCCCTTCTTAGTTCGTCTGCTGTGGAGGCCATGTTGGGAAATGTGTCAAGATAGCGATTTTTCTGTATATTTTCTTTAGCGTTCTCTTCAGACAGAGAGAGTTTCATGAAAATGCATGGATATCTGGATTCTCCTTTCCATCTAGAACATGAATCCTCAACAAACTTTCAGATCTGGTCTTTGACTGAGCTGCAAATGTGAGTTATAGAAGTGGAATTCTGCCTTTACATCATTAGTTCTCATAGACGCTAGAGAGAGGAGTCCTGAATGTTATGACGCAAGAAACTAAAGCGGTGACCTAGACTGCATTTGGATGTCAATGCTGAGCTCGCATGGGATTGCTAAAACAAGGCAGAACTCTACTTACCACTTCTTAGTTCGTCTGCTGTGGAGGCCATGTTGGGAAATGTGTCAAGATAGCGATTTTTCTGTATATTTTCTTTAGCGTTCTCTTCAGACAGAGAGAGTTTCAAGAAAATGCATGGATATCTGGATTCTCCTTTCAATCTAGAACATGAATCCTCAACTAACTTTCAGATCTGGTCTTTGACTGGGCTGCAAACCTGAGTTATAGAAGTGGAATTCTGCCTTTACATCATTAGGTCTCATAGGAGCTAGAGAGATGAGTCCTGCCTGTGACGACGCAAGAAACTGAAGCGGTGACCTAGACTGCATTTGGATGTCAATGCTGAGCTCGCATGGGATTGCTAAAACAAGGCAGAACTCTACTTACCACTTCTTTGTTCGTCTGCTGTGGAGGCCATGTTGGGAAATGTGTCAAGATAGCGATTTTTCTGTATATTTTCTTTAGCGTTCTCTTCAGACAGAGAGAGTTTCATGAAAATGCATGGATATCTGGATTCTCCTTTCCATCTAGAACATGAATCCTCAACAAACTTTCAGATCTGGTCTTTGACTGAGCTGCAAATGTGAGTTATAGAAGTGGAATTCTGCCTTTACATCATTAGTTCTCATAGAAGCTAGAGAGATGAGTCCTGCCTGTGACGACGCAAGAAACTAAAGCGGTGACCTAGACTGCATTTGGATGTCAATGCTGAGCTCGCATGGGATTGCTAAAACAAGGCAGAACTCTACTTACCACTTCTTTGTTCGTCTGCTGGGGAGGCCATGTTGGGAAATGTGTCAAGATAGCGATTTTTCTGTATATTTTCTTTAGCGTTCTCTTCAGACAGAGAGAGATTCATGAAAATACATGGATATCTGGATTCTCCTTTCCAACCAGAACATGAATCCTCAACACACTTTCAGATCTGTTCCTTGACTGTGCTGCTAACGTGAGTTACAGAAGTGGAATTCTGCCTTTACATCTTTAGGTCTCATAGGAACTAGAGTGATTAGTCCTGCCTCTGACGACGAATGAATCTAAACCGCTGTCATAGACTGCATTTGGATGTCAATGCTGAGCTCGTATGGGATTGCTAAAACAAGGCAGAGCTCTACGTTCCCCTTCTTAGTTCGTCTGCTGTGGAGGCCATGTTGGGAAATGTGTCAAGATAGCGATTTTTCTGTATATTTTCTTTAGCGTTCTCTTCAGACAGAGTTTCATGAAAATGCATGGATATCTGGATTCTCCTTTCCATCTAGAACATGAATCCTCAACAAACTTTCAGATCTGGTCTTTGACTGAGCTGCAAATGTGAGTTATAGAAGTGGAATTCTGCCTTTACATCATTAGTTCTCATAGAAGCTAGAGAGAGGAGTCCTGAATGTTATGACGCAAGAAACTAAAGCGGTGACCTAGACTGCATTTGAATGTCAATGCTGAGCTCGCATGGGATTGCTAAAACAAGGCAGAACTCTACTTACCACTTCTTAGTTCGTCTGCTGTGGAGGCCATGTTGGGAAATGTGTCAAGATAGCGATTTTTCTGTATATTTTCATTAGCGTTCTCTTCAGACAGAGAGAGTTTCATGAAAATGCATGGATATCTGGATTCTCCTTTCCATCTAGAACATGAATCCTCAACAAACTTTCAGATCTGGTCTTTGACTGAGCTGCAAATGTGAGTTATAGAAGTGGAATTCTGCCTTTACATCATTAGTTCTCATAGAAACTAGAGAGATGAGTCCTGCCTGTGACGACGCAAGAAACTAAAGCGGTGACCTAGACTGCATTTGGATGTCAATGCTGAGCTCGCATGGGATTGCTAAAACAAGGCAGAACTCTACTTACCACTTCTTAGTTCGTCTGCTGTGGAGGCCATGTTGGGAAATGTGTCAAGATAGCGATTTTTCTGTACATTTTCTTTAGCGTTCTCTTCAGACAGAGAGAGATTCATGAAAATACATGGATTTCCAGATTCTCCTTTCCAACCAAAACATGAATCCTCAACACTCTTTCAGATCTGGTCTTTGACTGGGCTGCAAATGTGAGTTATAGAAGTGGAATTCTGCCTTTACTTCATTAGGTCTCATAGAAGCTAGAGAGATGAGTCCTGAATGTGATGACGCAAGAAACTAAAGCGGTGACCTAGACTGCATTTGGATGTCAATGCTGAGCTCGCATGGGATTGCTAAAACAAGGCAGAACTCTACTTACCACTTCTTTGTTCGTCTGCTGTGGAGGCCATGTTGGGAAATGTGTCAAGATAGCGATTTTTCTGTATATTTTCTTTAGCGTTCTCTTCAGACAGAGAGAGATTCATGAAAATACATGGATATCTGGATTCTCCTTTCCAACCAGAACATGAATCCTCAACACACTTTCAGATCTGTTCCTTGACTGTGCTGCTAACGTGAGTTACAGAAGTGGAATTCTGCCTTTACACCTTTAGGTCTCATAGGAACTAGAGTGATTAGTCCTGCCTCTGACGACGCATGAATCTAAACCGCTGTCATAGACTGCATTTGGATGTCAATGCTGAGCTCGTATGGGATTGCTAAAACAAGGCAGAGCTCTACGTTCCCCTTCTTAGTTCGTCTGCTGTGGAGGCCATGTTGGGAAATGTGTCAAGATAGCGATTTTTCTGTATATTTTCTTTAGCGTTCTCTTCAGACAGAGAGAGTTTCATGAAAATTCATGGATATCTGGATTCTCCTTTCCATCTAGAACATGAATCCTCAACAAACTTTCAGATCTGGTCTTTGACTGAGCTGCAAATTTGAGTTATAGAAGTGGAATTCTGCCTTTACATCATTAGTTCTCATAGAAGCTAGAGAGAGGAGTCCTGAATGTGATGACGCAAGAAACTAAAGCGGTGACCTAGACTGCATTTGGATGTCAATGCTGAGCTCGCATGGGATTGCTAAAACAAGGCAGAACTCTACTAACCACTTCTTAGTTCGTCTGCTGTGGAGGCCATGTTGGGAAATGTGTCAAGATAGCGATTTTTCTGTATATTTTCTTTAGCGTTCTCTTCAGACAGAGAGAGTTTCAAGAAAATGCATGGATATCTTGATTCTCCTTTCCATCTAGAACATGAATCCTCAACTAACTTTCAGATCTGGTCTTTGACTGGGCTGCAAACCTGAGTTATAGAAGTGGAATTCTGCCTTTACATCATTAGGTCTCATAGGAGCTAGAGAGATGAGCCTGCCTGTGACGACGCAAGAAACTGAAGCGGTGACCTATACTGCATTTGGATGTCAATGCTGAGCTCGCATGGGATTGCTAAAACAAGGCAGAACTCTACTTACCACTTCTTAGTTCGTCTGCTGTGGAGGCCATGTTGGGAAATGTGTCAAGATAGCGATTTTTCTGTATATTTTCTTTAGCGTTCTCTTCAGACAGAGAGAGTTTCATGAAAATGCATGGATATCTGGATTCTCCTTTCCATCTAGAACATGAATCCTCAACAAACTTTCAGATCTGGTCTTTGACTGAGCTGCAAATGTGAGTTATAGAAGTGGAATTCTGCCTTTACATCATTAGTTCTCATAGAAGCTAGAGAGAGGAATCCTGAATGTTATGACGCAAGAAACTAAAGCGGTGACCTAGACTGCATTTGGATGTCAATGCTGAGCTCGCATGGGATTGCTAAAACAAGGCAGAACTCTACTTACCACTTCTTAGTTCGTCTGCTGTGGAGGCCATGTTGGGAAATGTGTCAAGATAGCGATTTTTCTGTATATTTTCTTTAGTGTTCTCTTCAGACAGAGAGAGTTTCATGAAAATGCATGGATATCTGGATTCTCCTTTCCATCTAGAACATGAATCCTCAACAAACTTTCAGATCTGGTCTTTGACTGAGCTGCAAATGTGAGTTATAGAAGTGGAATTCTGCCTTTACATCATTAGTTCTCATAGAAGCTAGAGAGATGAGTCCTGCCTGTGACGACGCAAGAAACTAAAGCGGTGACCTAGACTGCATTTGGATGTCAATGCTGAGCTCGCATGGGATTGCTAAAACAAGGCAGAACTCTACTTACCACTTCTTAGTTCGTCTGCTGTGGAGGCCATGTTGGGAAATGTGTCAAGATAGCGATTTTTCTGTATATTTTCTTTAGCGTTCTCTTCAGACAGAGAGAGTTTCAAGAAAATGCATGGATATCTGGATTCTCCTTTCCATCTAGAACATGAATCCTCAACTAACTTTCAGATCTGGTCTTTGACTGGGCTGCAAACCTGAGTTATAGAAGTGGAATTCTGCCTTTACATCATTAGGTCTCATAGGAGCTAGAGAGATGAGTCCTGCCTGTGACGACGCAAGAAACTAAAGCGGTGACCTAGACTGCATTTGGATGTCAATGCTGAGCTCGCATGGGATTGCTAAAACAAGGCAGAACTCTACTTACCACTTCTTCGTTCGTCTGCTGTGGAGGTCATGTTGGGAAATGTGTCAAGATAGCGATTTTTCTGCACATTTTCTTTAGCGTTCTCTTCAGACAGAGAGAGATTCATGAAAATACATGGATTTCCAGATTCTCCTTTCCAACCAAAACATGAATCCTCAACACTCTTTCAGATCTGGTCTTTGACTGGGCTGCAAATGTGAGTTATAGAAGTGGAATTCTGCCTTTACTTCATTAGGTCTCATAGAAGCTAGAGAGATGAGTCCTGAATGTGATGACGCAAGAAACTAAAGCGGTGACCTAGACTGCATTTGGATGTCAATGCTGAGCTCGCATGGGATTGCTAAAACAAGGCAGAACTCTACTTACCACTTCTTTGTTCGTCTGCTGTGGAGGCCATGTTGGGAAATGTGTCAAGATAGCGATTTTTCTGTATATTTTCTTTAGCGTTCTCTTCAGACAGAGAGAGTTTCATGAAAATGCATGGATATCTGGATTCTCCTTTCCATCTAGAACATGAATCCTCAACACACTTTCAGATCTGTTCCTTGACTGTGCTGCTAACGTGAGTTACAGAAGTGGAATTCTGCCTTTACATCTTTAGGTCTCATAGGAACTAGAGTGATTAGTCCTGCCTCTGACGACGCATGAATCTAAACCGCTGTCATAGACTGCATTTGGATGTCAATGCTGAGCTCGTATGGGATTGCTAAAACAAGGCAGAGCTCTACGTTCCCCTTCTTAGTTCGTCTGCTGTGGAGGCCATGTTGGGAAATGTGTCAAGATAGCGATTTTTCTGTATATTTTCTTTAGCGTTCTCTTCAGACAGAGAGAGTTTCATGAAAATGCATGGATATCTGGATTCTCCTTTCCATCTAGAACATGAATCCTCAACAAACTTTCAGATCTGGTCTTTGACTGAGCTGCAAATTTGAGTTATAGAAGTGGAATTCTGCCTTTACATCATTAGTTCTCATAGAAGCTAGAGAGAGGAGTCCTGAATGTGATGACGCAAGAAACTAAAGCGGTGACCTAGACTGCATTTGGATGTCAATGCTGAGCTCGCATGGGATTGCTAAAACAAGGCAGAACTCTACTAACCACTTCTTAGTTCGTCTGCTGTGGAGGCCATGTTGGGAAATGTGTCAAGATAGCGATTTTTCTGTATATTTTCTTTAGCGTTCTCTTCAGACAGAGAGAGTTTCAAGAAAATGCATGGATATCTTGATTCTCCTTTCCATCTAGAACATGAATCCTCAACTAACTTTCAGATCTGGTCTTTGACTGGGCTGCAAACCTGAGTTATAGAAGTGGAATTCTGCCTTTACATCATTAGGTCTCATAGGAGCTAGAGAGATGAGCCTGCCTGTGACGACGCAAGAAACTGAAGCGGTGACCTATACTGCATTTGGATGTCAATGCTGAGCTCGCATGGGATTGCTAAAACAAGGCAGAACTCTACTTACCACTTCTTAGTTCGTCTGCTGTGGAGGCCATGTTGGGAAATGTGTCAAGATAGCGATTTTTCTGTATATTTTCTTTAGCGTTCTCTTCAGACAGAGAGAGTTTCATGAAAATGCATGGATATCTGGATTCTCCTTTCCATCTAGAACATGAATCCTCAACAAACTTTCAGATCTGGTCTTTGACTGAGCTGCAAATGTGAGTTATAGAAGTGGAATTCTGCCTTTACATCATTAGTTCTCATAGAAGCTAGAGAGAGGAATCCTGAATGTTATGACGCAAGAAACTAAAGCGGTGACCTAGACTGCATTTGGATGTCAATGCTGAGCTCGCATGGGATTGCTAAAACAAGGCAGAACTCTACTTACCACTTCTTAGTTCGTCTGCTGTGGAGGCCATGTTGGGAAATGTGTCAAGATAGCGATTTTTCTGTATATTTTCTTTAGTGTTCTCTTCAGACAGAGAGAGTTTCATGAAAATGCATGGATATCTGGATTCTCCTTTCCATCTAGAACATGAATCCTCAACAAACTTTCAGATCTGGTCTTTGACTGAGCTGCAAATGTGAGTTATAGAAGTGGAATTCTGCCTTTACATCATTAGTTCTCATAGAAGCTAGAGAGATGAGTCCTGCCTGTGACGACGCAAGAAACTAAAGCGGTGACCTAGACTGCATTTGGATGTCAATGCTGAGCTCGCATGGGATTGCTAAAACAAGGCAGAACTCTACTTACCACTTCTTAGTTCGTCTGCTGTGGAGGCCATGTTAGGAAATGTGTCAAGATAGCGATTTTTCTGTATATTTTCTTTAGCGTTCTCTTCAGACAGAGAGAGTTTCAAGAAAATGCATGGATATCTGGATTCTCCTTTCCATCTAGAACATGAATCCTCAACTAACTTTCAGATCTGGTCTTTGACTGGGCTGCAAACCTGAGTTATAGAAGTGGAATTCTGCCTTTACATCATTAGGTCTCATAGGAGCTAGAGAGATGAGTCCTGCCTGTGACGACGCAAGAAACTAAAGCGGTGACCTAGACTGCATTTGGATGTCAATGCTGAGCTCGCATGGGATTGCTAAAACAAGGCAGAACTCTACTTACCACTTCTTAGTTCGTCTGCTGTGGAGGTCATGTTGGGAAATGTGTCAAGATAGCGATTTTTCTGCACATTTTCTTTAGCGTTCTCTTCAGACAGAGAGAGATTCATGAAAATACATGGATTTCCAGATTCTCCTTTCCAACCAAAACATGAATCCTCAACACTCTTTCAGATCTGGTCTTTGACTGGGCTGCAAATGTGAGTTATAGAAGTGGAATTCTGCCTTTACTTCATTAGGTCTCATAGAAGCTAGAGAGATGAGTCCTGAATGTGATGACGCAAGAAACTAAAGCGGTGACCTAGACTGCATTTGGATGTCAATGCTGAGCTCGCATGGGATTGCTAAAACAAGGCAGAACTCTACTTACCACTTCTTTGTTCGTCTGCTGTGGAGGCCATGTTGGGAAATGTGTCAAGATAGCGATTTTTCTGTATATTTTCTTTAGCGTTCTCTTCAGACAGAGAGAGTTTCATGAAAATGCATGGATATCTGGATTCTCCTTTCCATCTAGAACATGAATCCTCAACACACTTTCAGATCTGTTCCTTGACTGTGCTGCTAACGTGAGTTACAGAAGTGGAATTCTGCCTTTACATCTTTAGGTCTCATAGGAACTAGAGTGATTAGTCCTGCCTCTGACGACGCATGAATCTAAACCGCTGTCATAGACTGCATTTGGATGTCAATGCTGAGCTCGTATGGGATTGCTAAAACAAGGCAGAGCTCTACGTTCCCCTTCTTAGTTCGTCTGCTGTGGAGGCCATGTTGGGAAATGTGTCAAGATAGCGATTTTTCTGTATATTTTCTTTAGCGTTCTCTTCAGACAGAGAGAGTTTCATGAAAATGCATGGATATCTGGATTCTCCTTTCCATCTAGAACATGAATCCTCAACAAACTTTCAGATCTGGTCTTTGACTGAGCTGCAAATGTGAGTTATAGAAGTGGAATTCTGCCTTTACATCATTAGTTCTCATAGAAGCTAGAGAGATGAGTCCTGCCTGTGACGACGCAAGAAACTAAAGCGGTGACCTAGACTGCATTTGGATGTCAATGCTGAGCTCGCATGGGATTGCTAAAACAAGGCAGAACTCTACTTACCACTTCTTAGTTCGTCTGCTGTGGAGGCCATGTTGGGAAATGTGTCAAGATAGCGATTTTTCTGTATATTTTCTTTAGCGTTCTCTTCAGACAGAGAGAGTTTCAAGAAAATGCATGGATATCTGGATTCTCCTTTCAATCTAGAACATGAATCCTCAACTAACTTTCAGATCTGGTCTTTGACTGGGCTGCAAACCTGAGTTATAGAAGTGGAATTCTGCCTTTACATCATTAGGTCTCATAGGAGCTAGAGAGATGAGTCCTGCCTGTGACGACGCAAGAAACTGAAGCGGTGACCTAGACTGCATTTGGATGTCAATGCTGAGCTCGCATGGGATTGCTAAAACAAGGCAGAACTCTACTTACCACTTCTTTGTTCGTCTGCTGTGGAGGCCATGTTGGGAAATGTGTCAAGATAGCGATTTTTCTGTATATTTTCTTTAGCGTTCTCTTCAGACAGAGAGAGTTTCATGAAAATGCATGGATATCTGGATTCTCCTTTCCATCTAGAACATGAATCCTCAACAAACTTTCAGATCTGGTCTTTGACTGAGCTGCAAATGTGAGTTATAGAAGTGGAATTCTGCCTTTACATCATTAGTTCTCATAGAAGCTAGAGAGATGAGTCCTGCCTGTGACGACGCAAGAAACTAAAGCGGTGACCTAGACTGCATTTGGATGTCAATGCTGAGCTCGCATGGGATTGCTAAAACAAGGCAGAACTCTACTTACCACTTCTTTGTTCGTCTGCTGTGGAGGCCATGTTGGGAAATGTGTCAAGATAGCGATTTTTCTGTATATTTTCTTTAGCGTTCTCTTCAGACAGAGAGAGATTCATGAAAATACATGGATATCTGGATTCTCCTTTCCAACCAGAACATGAATCCTCAACACACTTTCAGATCTGTTCCTTGACTGTGCTGCTAACGTGAGTTACAGAAGTGGAATTCTGCCTTTACATCTTTAGGTCTCATAGGAACTAGAGTGATTAGTCCTGCCTCTGACGACGCATGAATCTAAACCGCTGTCATAGACTGCATTTGGATGTCAATGCTGAGCTCGTATGGGATTGCTAAAACAAGGCAGAGCTCTACGTTCCCCTTCTTAGTTCGTCTGCTGTGGAGGCCATGTTGGGAAATGTGTCAAGATAGCGATTTTTCTGTATATTTTCTTTAGCGTTCTCTTCAGACAGAGTTTCATGAAAATGCATGGATATCTGGATTCTCCTTTCCATCTAGAACATGAATCCTCAACAAACTTTCAGATCTGGTCTTTGACTGAGCTGCAAATGTGAGTTATAGAAGTGGAATTCTGCCTTTACATCATTAGTTCTCATAGAAGCTAGAGAGAGGAGTCCTGAATGTTATGACGCAAGAAACTAAAGCGGTGACCTAGACTGCATTTGGATGTCAATGCTGAGCTCGCATGGGATTGCTAAAACAAGGCAGAACTCTACTTACCACTTCTTTGTTCGTCTGCTGTGGAGGCCATGTTGGGAAATGTGTCAAGATAGCGATTTTTCTGTATATTTTCTTTAGCGTTCTCTTCAGACAGAGAGAGATTCATGAAAATACATGGATATCTGGATTCTCCTTTCCATCTAGAACATGAATCCTCAACAAACTTTCAGATCTGGTCTTTGACTGAGCTGCAAATGTGAGTTATAGAAGTGGAATTCTGCCTTTACATCATTAGTTCTCATAGAAACTAGAGAGATGAGTCCTGCCTGTGACGACGCAAGAAACTAAAGCGGTGACCTAGACTGCATTTGGATGTCAATGCTGAGCTCGCATGGGATTGCTAAAACAAGGCAGAACTCTACTTACCACTTCTTAGTTCGTCTGCTGTGGAGGCCATGTTGGGAAATGTGTCAAGATAGCGATTTTTCTGTACATTTTCTTTAGCGTTCTCTTCAGACAGAGAGAGATTCATGAAAATACATGGATTTCCAGATTCTCCTTTCCAACCAAAACATGAATCCTCAACACTCTTTCAGATCTGGTCTTTGACTGGGCTGCAAATGTGAGTTATAGAAGTGGAATTCTGCCTTTACTTCATTAGGTCTCATAGAAGCTAGAGAGATGAGTCCTGAATGTGATGACGCAAGAAACTAAAGCGGTGACCTAGACTGCATTTGGATGTCAATGCTGAGCTCGCATGGGATTGCTAAAACAAGGCAGAACTCTACTTACCACTTCTTTGTTCGTCTGCTGTGGAGGCCATGTTGGGAAATGTGTCAAGATAGCGATTTTTCTGTATATTTTCTTTAGCGTTCTCTTCAGACAGAGAGAGATTCATGAAAATACATGGATATCTGGATTCTCCTTTCCAACCAGAACATGAATCCTCAACACACTTTCAGATCTGTTCCTTGACTGTGCTGCTAACGTGAGTTACAGAAGTGGAATTCTGCCTTTACATCTTTAGGTCTCATAGGAACTAGAGTGATTAGTCCTGCCTCTGACGACGCATGAATCTAAACCGCTGTCATAGACTGCATTTGGATGTCAATGCTGAGCTCGTATGGGATTGCTAAAACAAGGCAGAGCTCTACGTTCCCCTTCTTAGTTCGTCTGCTGTGGAGGCCATGTTGGGAAATGTGTCAAGATAGCGATTTTTCTGTATATTTTCTTTAGCGTTCTCTTCAGACAGAGAGAGTTTCATGAAAATTCATGGATATCTGGATTCTCCTTTCCATCTAGAACATGAATCCTCAACAAACTTTCAGATCTGGTCTTTGACTGAGCTGCAAATTTGAGTTATAGAAGTGGAATTCTGCCTTTACATCATTAGTTCTCATAGAAGCTAGAGAGAGGAGTCCTGAATGTGATGACGCAAGAAACTAAAGCGGGACCTAGACTGCATTTGGATGTCAATGCTGAGCTCGCATGGGATTGCTAAAACAAGGCAGAACTCTACTTACCACTTCTTAGTTCGTCTGCTGTGGAGGCCATGTTGGGAAATGTGTCAAGATAGCGATTTTTCTGTATATTTTCTTTAGCGTTCTCTTCAGACAGAGAGAGTTTCAAGAAAATGCATGGATATCTTGATTCTCCTTTCCATCTAGAACATGAATCCTCAACTAACTTTCAGATCTGGTCTTTGACTGGGCTGCAAACCTGAGTTATAGAAGTGGAATTCTGCCTTTACATCATTAGGTCTCATAGGAGCTAGAGAGATGAGCCTGCCTGTGACGACGCAAGAAACTGAAGCGGTGACCTATACTGCATTTGGATGTCAATGCTGAGCTCGCATGGGATTGCTAAAACAAGGCAGAACTCTACTTACCACTTCTTTGTTCGTCTGCTGTGGAGGCCATGTTGGGAAATGTGTCAAGATAGCGATTTTTCTGTATATTTTCTTTAGCGTTCTCTTCAGACAGAGAGAGTTTCATGAAAATGCATGGATATCTGGATTCTCCTTTCCATCTAGAACATGAATCCTCAACAAACTTTCAGATCTGGTCTTTGACTGAGCTGCAAATGTGAGTTATAGAAGTGGAATTCTGCCTTTACATCATTAGTTCTCATAGAAGCTAGAGAGATGAGTCCTGCCTGTGACGACGCAAAAAACTTAAGCGGTGACCTACACTGCATTTGGATGTCAATGCTGAGCTCGCATGGGATTGCTAAAACAAGGCAGAACTCTACTTACCACTTCTTTGTTCGTCTGCTGTGGAGGCCATGTTGGGAAATGTGTCAAGATAGCGATTTTTCTGTATATTTTCTTTAGCGTTCTCTTCAGACAGAGAGAGATTCATCAAAATACATGGATATCTGGATTCTCCTTTCCAACCAGAACATGAATCCTCAACACACTTTCAGATCTGTTCCTTGACTGTGCTGCTAACGTGAGTTACAGAAGTGGAATTCTGCCTTTACATCTTTAGGTCTCATAGGAACTAGAGTGATTAGTCCTGCCTCTGACGACGCATGAATCTAAACCGCTGTCATAGACTGCATTTGGATGTCAATGCTGAGCTCGTATGGGATTGCTAAAACAAGGCAGAGCTCTACGTTCCCCTTCTTAGTTCGTCTGCTGTGGAGGCCATGTTGGGAAATGTGTCAAGATAGCGATTTTTCTGTATATTTTCTCTAGCGTTCTCTTCAGACAGAGAGAGTTTCATGAAAATGCATGGATATCTGGATTCTCCTTTCCATCTAGAACATGAATCCTCAACAAACTTTCAGATCTGGTCTTTGACTGAGCTGCAAATGTGAGTTATAGAAGTGGAATTCTGCCTTTACATCATTAGTTCTCATAGAAGCTAGAGAGAGGAGTCCTGAATGTTATGACGCAAGAAACTAAAGCGGTGACCTAGACTGCATTTGGATGTCAATGCTGAGCTCGCATGGGATTGCTAAAACAAGGCAGAACTCTACTTACCACTTCTTAGTTCGTCTGCTGTGGAGGCCATGTTGGGAAATGTGTCAAGATAGCGATTTTTCTGTATATTTTCTTTAGCGTTCTCTTCAGACAGAGAGAGTTTCATGAAAATGCATGGATATCTGGATTCTCCTTTCCATCTAGAACATGAATCCTCAACAAACTTTCAGATCTGGTCTTTGACTGAGCTGCAAATGTGAGTTATAGAAGTGGAATTCTGCCTTTACATCATTAGTTCTCATAGAAGCTAGAGAGATGAGTCCTGCCTGTGACGACGCAAGAAACTAAAGCGGTGACCTAGACTGCATTTGTATGTCAATGCTGAGCTCGCATGGGATTGCTAAAACAAGGCAGATCTCTACTTACCACTTCTTAGTTCGTCTGCTGTGGAGGCCATGTTGGGAAATGTGTCAAGATAGCGATTTTTCTGTATATTTTCTTTAGCGTTCTCTTCAGACAGAGAGAGTTTCAAGAAAATGCATGGATATCTGGATTCTCCTTTCCATCTAGAACATGAATCCTCAACAAACTTTCAGATCTGTTCCTTGACTGTGCTGCTAACGTGAGTTACAGAAGTGGAATTCTGCCTTTACATCTTTAGGTCTCATAGGAACTAGAGTGATTAGTCCTGCCTCTGACGACGCATGAATCTAAACCGCTGTCATAGACTGCATTTGGATGTCAATGCTGAGCTCGTATGGGATTGCTAAAACAAGGCAGAGCTCTACGTTCCCCTTCTTAGTTCGTCTGCTGTGGAGGCCATGTTGGGAAATGTGTCAAGATAGCGATTTTTCTGTATATTTTCTTTAGCGTTCTCTTCAGACAGAGTTTCATGAAAATGCATGGATATCTGGATTCTCCTTTCCATCTAGAACATGAATCCTCAACAAACTTTCAGATCTGGTCTTTGACTGAGCTGCAAATGTGAGTTATAGAAGTGGAATTCTGCCTTTACATCATTAGTTCTCATAGAAGCTAGAGAGAGGAGTCCTGAATGTTATGACGCAAGAAACTAAAGCGGTGACCTAGACTGCATTTGGATGTCAATGCTGAGCTCGCATGGGATTGCTAAAACAAGGCAGAACTCTACTTACCACTTCTTTGTTCGTCTGCTGTGGAGGCCATGTTGGGAAATGTGTCAAGATAGCGATTTTTCTGTATATTTTCTTTAGCGTTCTCTTCAGACAGAGAGAGATTCATGAAAATACATGGATATCTGGATTCTCCTTTCCATCTAGAACATGAATCCTCAACAAACTTTCAGATCTGGTCTTTGACTGAGCTGCAAATGTGAGTTATAGAAGTGGAATTCTGCCTTTACATCATTAGTTCTCATAGAAACTAGAGAGATGAGTCCTGCCTGTGACGACGCAAGAAACTAAAGCGGTGACCTAGACTGCATTTGGATGTCAATGCTGAGCTCGCATGGGATTGCTAAAACAAGGCAGAACTCTACTTACCACTTCTTAGTTCGTCTGCTGTGGAGGCCATGTTGGGAAATGTGTCAAGATAGCGATTTTTCTGTACATTTTCTTTAGCGTTCTCTTCAGACAGAGAGAGATTCATGAAAATACATGGATTTCCAGATTCTCCTTTCCAACCAAAACATGAATCCTCAACACTCTTTCAGATCTGGTCTTTGACTGGGCTGCAAATGTGAGTTATAGAAGTGGAATTCTGCCTTTACTTCATTAGGTCTCATAGAAGCTAGAGAGATGAGTCCTGAATGTGATGACGCAAGAAACTAAAGCGGTGACCTAGACTGCATTTGGATGTCAATGCTGAGCTCGCATGGGATTGCTAAAACAAGGCAGAACTCTACTTACCACTTCTTTGTTCGTCTGCTGTGGAGGCCATGTTGGGAAATGTGTCAAGATAGCGATTTTTCTGTATATTTTCTTTAGCGTTCTCTTCAGACAGAGAGAGATTCATGAAAATACATGGATATCTGGATTCTCCTTTCCAACCAGAACATGAATCCTCAACACACTTTCAGATCTGTTCCTTGACTGTGCTGCTAACGTGAGTTACAGAAGTGGAATTCTGCCTTTACATCTTTAGGTCTCATAGGAACTAGAGTGATTAGTCCTGCCTCTGACGACGCATGAATCTAAACCGCTGTCATAGACTGCATTTGGATGTCAATGCTGAGCTCGTATGGGATTGCTAAAACAAGGCAGAGCTCTACGTTCCCCTTCTTAGTTCGTCTGCTGTGGAGGCCATGTTGGGAAATGTGTCAAGATAGCGATTTTTCTGTATATTTTCTTTAGCGTTCTCTTCAGACAGAGAGAGTTTCATGAAAATTCATGGATATCTGGATTCTCCTTTCCATCTAGAACATGAATCCTCAACAAACTTTCAGATCTGGTCTTTGACTGAGCTGCAAATTTGAGTTATAGAAGTGGAATTCTGCCTTTACATCATTAGTTCTCATAGAAGCTAGAGAGAGGAGTCCTGAATGTGATGACGCAAGAAACTAAAGCGGGACCTAGACTGCATTTGGATGTCAATGCTGAGCTCGCATGGGATTGCTAAAACAAGGCAGAACTCTACTTACCACTTCTTAGTTCGTCTGCTGTGGAGGCCATGTTGGGAAATGTGTCAAGATAGCGATTTTTCTGTATATTTTCTTTAGCGTTCTCTTCAGACAGAGAGAGTTTCAAGAAAATGCATGGATATCTTGATTCTCCTTTCCATCTAGAACATGAATCCTCAACTAACTTTCAGATCTGGTCTTTGACTGGGCTGCAAACCTGAGTTATAGAAGTGGAATTCTGCCTTTACATCATTAGGTCTCATAGGAGCTAGAGAGATGAGCCTGCCTGTGACGACGCAAGAAACTGAAGCGGTGACCTATACTGCATTTGGATGTCAATGCTGAGCTCGCATGGGATTGCTAAAACAAGGCAGAACTCTACTTACCACTTCTTTGTTCGTCTGCTGTGGAGGCCATGTTGGGAAATGTGTCAAGATAGCGATTTTTCTGTATATTTTCTTTAGCGTTCTCTTCAGACAGAGAGAGTTTCATGAAAATGCATGGATATCTGGATTCTCCTTTCCATCTAGAACATGAATCCTCAACAAACTTTCAGATCTGGTCTTTGACTGAGCTGCAAATGTGAGTTATAGAAGTGGAATTCTGCCTTTACATCATTAGTTCTCATAGAAGCTAGAGAGATGAGTCCTGCCTGTGACGACGCAAAAAACTTAAGCGGTGACCTACACTGCATTTGGATGTCAATGCTGAGCTCGCATGGGATTGCTAAAACAAGGCAGAACTCTACTTACCACTTCTTTGTTCGTCTGCTGTGGAGGCCATGTTGGGAAATGTGTCAAGATAGCGATTTTTCTGTATATTTTCTTTAGCGTTCTCTTCAGACAGAGAGAGATTCATCAAAATACATGGATATCTGGATTCTCCTTTCCAACCAGAACATGAATCCTCAACACACTTTCAGATCTGTTCCTTGACTGTGCTGCTAACGTGAGTTACAGAAGTGGAATTCTGCCTTTACATCTTTAGGTCTCATAGGAACTAGAGTGATTAGTCCTGCCTCTGACGACGCATGAATCTAAACCGCTGTCATAGACTGCATTTGGATGTCAATGCTGAGCTCGTATGGGATTGCTAAAACAAGGCAGAGCTCTACGTTCCCCTTCTTAGTTCGTCTGCTGTGGAGGCCATGTTGGGAAATGTGTCAAGATAGCGATTTTTCTGTATATTTTCTCTAGCGTTCTCTTCAGACAGAGAGAGTTTCATGAAAATGCATGGATATCTGGATTCTCCTTTCCATCTAGAACATGAATCCTCAACAAACTTTCAGATCTGGTCTTTGACTGAGCTGCAAATGTGAGTTATAGAAGTGGAATTCTGCCTTTACATCATTAGTTCTCATAGAAGCTAGAGAGAGGAGTCCTGAATGTTATGACGCAAGAAACTAAAGCGGTGACCTAGACTGCATTTGGATGTCAATGCTGAGCTCGCATGGGATTGCTAAAACAAGGCAGAACTCTACTTACCACTTCTTAGTTCGTCTGCTGTGGAGGCCATGTTGGGAAATGTGTCAAGATAGCGATTTTTCTGTATATTTTCTTTAGCGTTCTCTTCAGACAGAGAGAGTTTCATGAAAATGCATGGATATCTGGATTCTCCTTTCCATCTAGAACATGAATCCTCAACAAACTTTCAGATCTGGTCTTTGACTGAGCTGCAAATGTGAGTTATAGAAGTGGAATTCTGCCTTTACATCATTAGTTCTCATAGAAGCTAGAGAGATGAGTCCTGCCTGTGACGACGCAAGAAACTAAAGCGGTGACCTAGACTGCATTTGTATGTCAATGCTGAGCTCGCATGGGATTGCTAAAACAAGGCAGATCTCTACTTACCACTTCTTAGTTCGTCTGCTGTGGAGGCCATGTTGGGAAATGTGTCAAGATAGCGATTTTTCTGTATATTTTCTTTAGCGTTCTCTTCAGACAGAGAGAGTTTCAAGAAAATGCATGGATATCTGGATTCTCCTTTCCATCTAGAACATGAATCCTCAACAAACTTTCAGATCTGGTCTTTGACTGAGCTGCAAATGTGAGTTATAGAAGTGGAATTCTGCCTTTACATCATTAGGTCTCATAGGAGCTAGAGAGATGAGTCCTGCCTGTGACGACGCAAGAAACTGAAGCGGTGACCTAGACTGCATTTGGATGTCAATGCTGAGCTCGCATGGGATTGCTAAAACAAGGCAGAACTCTACTTACCACTTCTTAGTTCGTCTGCTGTGGAGGCCATGTTGGGAAATGTGTCAAGATAGCGATTTTTCTGTACATTTTCTTTAGCGTTCTCTTCAGACAGAGAGAGATTCATGAAAATACATGGATTTCCAGATTCTCCTTTCCAACCAAAACATGAATCCTCAACACTCTTTCAGATCTGGTCTTTGACTGGGCTGCAAATGTGAGTTATAGAAGTGGAATTCTGCCTTTACTTCATTAGGTCTCATAGAAGCTAGAGAGATGAGTCCTGAATGTGATGACGCAAGAAACTAAAGCGGTGACCTAGACTGCATTTGGATGTCAATGCTGAGCTCGCATGGGATTGCTAAAATAAGGCAGAACTCTACTTACCACTTCTTTGTTCGTCTGCTGTGGAGGCCATGTTGGGAAATGTGTCAAGATAGCGATTTTTCTGTATATTTTCTTTAGCGTTCTCTTCAGACAGAGAGAGATTCATGAAAATACATGGATATCTGGATTCTCCTTTCCAACCAGAACATGAATCCTCAACACACTTTCAGATCTGTTCCTTGACTGTGCTGCTAACGTGAGTTACAGAAGTGGAATTCTGCCTTTACATCTTTAGGTCTCATAGGAACTAGAGTGATTAGTCCTGCCTCTGACGACGCATGAATCTAAACCGCTGTCATAGACTGCATTTGGATGTCAATGCTGAGCTCGTATGGGATTGCTAAAACAAGGCAGAGCTCTACGTTCCCCTTCTTAGTTCGTCTGCTGTGGAGGCCATGTTGGGAAATGTGTCAAGATAGCGATTTTTCTGTATATTTTCTTTAGCGTTCTCTTCAGACAGAGAGAGTTTCATGAAAATGCATGGATATCTGGATTCTCCTTTCCATCTAGAACATGAATCCTCAACAAACTTTCAGATCTGGTCTTTGACTGAGCTGCAAATGTGAGTTATAGAAGTGGAATTCTGCCTTTACATCATTAGGTCTCATAGGAGCTAGAGAGATGAGTCCTGCCTGTGACGACGCAAGAAACTAAAGCGGTGACCTAGACTGCATTTGGATGTCAATGCTGAGCTCATATGGGATGGCTAAAGCAAAGCAGAGCTTTACTTTCCCCTTCTTTGTACGTTTGCTGTGGAGGCCATGTTGGGAAATGTGTCAAGATAGCGATTTTTCTGTACATTTTCTTTAGCGTTCTCTTCAGACAGAGAGAGATTCATGAAAATACATGGATTTCCAGATTCTCCTTTCCAACTAAAACATGAATCCTCAACTCTCTTTCAGGTCTGGTCTTTGACTGGGCTGCAAATGTGAGTTATAGAAGTGGAATTCTGCCTTTACATCTTTAGGTCTCATAGAAGCTAGAGAGATGAGTCCTGAATGTGATGACGCAAGAAACTAAAGCGGTGACCTAGACTGCATTTGGATGTCAAGGCTGAGCTAGCATGGGATTGCTAAAACAAGGCAGAACTCTACTTACCACTTCTTAGTTCGTCTGCTGTGGAGGCCATGTTGGGAAATGTGTCAAGATAGCGATTTTTCTGTATATTTTCTTTAGCGTTCTCTTCAGACAGAGAGAGTTTCATGAAAATGCATGGATATCTGGATTCTCCTTTCCATCTAGAACATGAATCCTCAACAAACTTTCAGATCTGGTCTTTGACTGGGCTGCAAACGTGATTATAGAAGTGGAATTTTGCCTTTACATCATTAGGTCTCATAGGAGCTAGAGAGATGAGTCCTGCCTGTGACGACACAAGAAACTAAAGCGGTGACCTAGACTGCATTTGGATGTCAATGCTGAGCTCGTATGGGATGGCTAAAGCAAAGCAGAGCTTTACTTTCCCCTTCTTTGTACGTTTGCTGTGGAGACCATGTTGGGAAATGTGTCAAGATAGCGATTTTTCTGTACATTTTCTTTAGCGTTCTCTTCAGACAGAGAGAGATTCATGAAAATACATGGATATCTGGATTCTCCTTTCCAACCAGAACATGAATCATCATTTGTCATTAAGATCTGGTCTTTCGGCTGCAAACGTGAGTTATGAAAGTAGAATTCCGCCTTTACATTATTAGGTCTCATAGGAGTTACAGTCCTGAATGTGATGACGCAAGAAACTAAAGCGGTGACCTAGACTGCATTTGGATGTCAATGCTGAGCTCGCATGGGATTGCTAAAACAAGGCAGAACTCTACTTACCACTTCTTAGTTCGTCTGCTGTGGAGGCCATGTTGGGAAATGTGTCTAGATAGCGATTTTTCTGTATATTTTCTTTAGCGTTCTCTTCAGACAGAGAGAGTTTCATGAAAATGCATGGATATCTGGATTCTCCTTTCCATCTAGAACATGAATCCTCAACAAACTTTCAGATCTGGTCTTTGACTGAGCTGCAAATGTGAGTTATAGAAGTGGAATTCTGCCTTTACATCATTAGTTCTCATAGAAGCTAGAGAGATGAGTCCTGCCTGTGACGACGCAAGAAACTAAAGCGGTGACCTAGACTGCATTTGGATGTCAATGCTGAGCTCGTATGGGATGGCTAAAGCAAAGCAGAGCTTTACTTTCCCCTTCTTTGTACGTTTGCTCTGGAGGCCATGTTGGGAAATGTGTCAAGATAGCGATTTTTCTGTACATTTTCCTTAGCGTTCTCTTCAGACAGAGAGAGATTCATGAAAATACATGGATATCTGGATTCTCCTTTCCAACCAGAACATGAATCCTCAACACACTTTCAGATCTGTTCCTTGAATGTGCTGCTAACGTGAGTTACAGAAGTGGAATTCTGCCTTTACATCTTTAGGTCTCATAGGAACTAGAGTGATTAGTCCTGCCTCTGACGACGCAAGAATCTAAACCGCTGTCATAGACTGCATTTGGATGTCAATGCTGAGCTCGTATGGGATTGCTAAAACAAGGCAGAGCTCTACGTTCTCCTTCTTAGTTCGTCTGCTGTGGAGGCCATGTTGGGAAATGTGTCAAGATAGCGATTTTTCTGTATATTTTCTTTAGCGTTCTCTTCAGACAGAGAGAGTTTCATGAAAATGCATGGATATCTGGATTCTCCTTTCCATCTAGAACATGAATCCTCAACTAACTTTCAGATCTGGTCTTAGACTGGGCTGCAAACCTGAGTTATAGAAGTGGAATTCTGCCTTTACATCATTAGGTCTCATAGGAGCTAGAGAGATGAGTCCTGCCTGTGACGACGCAAGAAACTGAAGCGGTGACCTATACTGCATTTGGATGTCAATGCTGAGCTCGCATGGGATTGCTAAAACAAGGCAGAACTCTACTTACCACTTCTTTGTTCGTCTGCTGTGGAGGCCATGTTGGGAAATGTGTCAAGATAGCGATTTTTCTGTATATTTTCTTTAGCGTTCTCTTCAGACAGAGAGAGTTTCATGAAAATGCATGGATATCTGGATTCTCCTTTCCATCTAGAACATGAATCCTCAACAAACTTTCAGATCTGGTCTTTGACTGAGCTGCAAATGTGAGTTATAGAAGTGGAATTCTGCCTTTACATCATTAGTTCTCATAGAAGCTAGAGAGATGAGTCCTGCCTGTGACGACGCAAGAAACTAAAGCGGTGACCTAGACTGCATTTGGATGTCAATGCTGAGCTCGCATGGGATTGCTAAAACAAGGCAGAGCTCTACGTTCCCCTTCTTAGTTCGTCTGCTGTGGAGGCCATGTTGGGAAATGTGTCAAGATAGCGATTTTTCTGTATATTTTCTTTAGCGTTCTCTTCAGACAGAGAGAGTTTCATGAAAATGCATGGATATCTGGATTCTCCTTTCCATCTAGAACATGAATCCTCAACAAACTTTCAGATCTGGTCTTTGACTGAGCTGCAAATGTGAGTTATAGAAGTGGAATTCTGCCTTTACATCATTAGTTCTCATAGAAGCTAGAGAGAGGAGTCCTGAATGTTATGACGCAAGAAACTAAAGCGGTGACCTAGACTGCATTTGGATGTCAATGCTGAGCTCGCATGGGATTTCTAAAACAAGGCAGAACTCTACTTACCACTTCTTAGTTCGTCTGCTGTGGAGGCCATGTTGGGAAATGTGTCAAGATAGCGATTTTTCTGTATATTTTCTTTAGCGTTCTCTTCAGACAGAGAGAGATTCATGAAAATACATGGATATCTGGATTCTCCTTTCCAACCAGAACATGAATCCTCAACACACTTTCAGATCTGTTCCTTGACTGTGCTGCTAACGTGAGTTACAGAAGTGGAATTCTGCCTTTACATCTTTAGGTCTCATAGGAACTAGAGTGATTAGTCCTGCCTCTGACGACGCATGAATCTAAACCGCTGTCATAGACTGCATTTGGATGTCAATGCTGAGCTCGTATGGGATTGCTAAAACAAGGCAGAGCTCTACGTTCCCCTTCTTAGTTCGTCTGCTGTGGAGGCCATGTTGGGAAATGTGTCAAGATAGCGATTTTTCTGTATATTTTCTTTAGCGTTCTCTTCAGACAGAGAGAGTTTCATGAAAATGCATGGATATCTGGATTCTCCTTTCCATCTAGAACATGAATCCACAACAAACTTTCAGATCTGGTCTTTGACTGAGCTGCAAATGTGAGTTATAGAAGTGGAATTCTGCCTTTACATCATTAGTTCTCATAGAAGCTAGAGAGATGAGTCCTGCCTGTGACGACGCAAGAAACTAAAGCGGTGACCTAGACTGCATTTGGATGTCAATGCTGAGCTCGTATGGGATGGCTAAAGCAAAGCAGAGCTTTACTTTCCCCTTCTTTGTTCGTCTGCTGTGGAGGCCATGTTGGGAACTGTGTCAAGATAGCGATTTTTCTGTACATTTTCTTTAGCGTTCTCTTCAGACAGAGAGAGATTCATGAAACTACATGGATATCTGGATTCTCCTTTCCAACCAGAACATGAATCCTCAACACACTTTCAGATCTGTTCCTTGACTGTGCTGCTAACGTGAGTTACAGAAGTGGAATTCTGCCTTTACATCTTTAGGTCTCATAGGAACTAGAGTGATTAGTCCTGCCTCTGACGACGCAAGAATCTAAACCGCTGTCATAGACTGCATTTGGATGTCAATGCTGAGCTCGTATGGGATTGCTAAAACAAGGCAGAGCTCTACGTTCCCCTTCTTAGTTCGTCTGCTGTGGAAGCCATGTTGGGAAATGTGTCAAGATAGCGATTTTTCTGTATATTTTCTTTAGCGTTCTCTTCAGACAGAGTTTCATGAAAATGCATGGATATCTGGATTCTCCTTTCCATCTAGAACATGAATCCACAACAAACTTTCAGATCTGGTCTTTGACTGAGCTGCAAATGTGAGTTATAGAAGTGGAATTCTGCCTTTACATCATTAGTTCTCATAGAAGCTAGAGAGAGGAGTCCTGAATGTTCTGACGCAAGAAACTAAAGCGGTGACCTAGACTGCATTTGGATGTCAATGCTGAGCTCGCATGGGATTGCTAAAACAAGGCAGAACTCTACTTACCACTTCTTAGTTCGTCTGCTCTGGAGGCCATGTTGGGAACTGTGTCAAGATAGCGATTTTTCTGTACATTTTCTTTAGCGTTCTCTTCAGACAGAGAGAGATTCATGAAACTACATGGATATCTGGATTCTCCTTTCCAACCAGAACATGAATCCTCAACACACTTTCAGATCTGTTCCTTGACTGTGCTGCTAACGTGAGTTACAGAAGTGGAATTCTGCCTTTACATCTTTAGGTCTCATAGGAACTAGAGTGATTAGTCCTGCCTCTGACGACGCAAGAATCTAAACCGCTGTCATAGACTGCATTTGGATGTCAATGCTGAGCTCGTATGGGATTGCTAAAACAAGGCAGAGCTCTACGTTCCCCTTCTTAGTTCGTCTGCTGTGGAAGCCATGTTGGGAAATGTGTCAAGATAGCGATTTTTCTGTATATTTTCTTTAGCGTTCTCTTCAGACAGAGAGAGTTTCATGAAAATGCATGGATATCTGGATTCTCCTTTCCATCTAGAACATGAATCCACAACAAACTTTCAGATCTGGTCTTTGACTGAGCTGCAAATGTGAGTTATAGAAGTGGAATTCTGCCTTTACATCATTAGTTCTCATAGAAGCTAGAGAGAGGAGTCCTGAATGTTATGACGCAAGAAACTAAAGCGGTGACCTAGACTGCATTTGGATGTCAATGCTGAGCTCGCATGGGATCGCTAAAACAAGGCAGAACTCTACTTACCACTTCTTAGTTCGTCTGCTGTGGAGGCCATGTTGGGAAATGTGTCAAGATAGCGATTTTTCTGTATATTTTCTTTAGCGTTCTCTTCAGACAGAGAGAGTTTCATGAAAATGCATGGATATCTGGATTCTCCTTTCCATCTAGAACATGAATCATCAACAAACTTTCAGATCTGGTCTTTGACTGGGCTGCAAACGTGAGTTATAGAAGTGGAATTCTGCCTTTACATCATTAGGTCTCATAGGAGCTAGAGAGATGAGTCCTGCCTGTGACGACGGAAGAAACTAAAGCGGTGACCTAGACTGCATTTGGATGTCAATGCTGAGCTCGCATGGGATTGCTAAAACAAGGCAGAACTCTACTTACCACTTCTTAGTTCGTCTGCTGTGGAGGCCATGTTGGGAAATGTGTCAAGATAGCGATTTTTCTGTACATTTTCTTTAGCGTTCTCTTCAGACAGAGAGAGATTCATGAAAATACATGGATTTCGAGATTCTCCTTTCCAACCAAAACATGAATCCTCAACACTCTTTCAGATCTGGTCTTTGACTGTGCTGCTAACGTGAGTTACAGAAGTGGAATTCTGCCTTTACATCTTTAGGTCTCATAGGAACTAGAGTGATTAGTCCTGCCTCTGACGACGCAAGAATCTAAACCGCTGTCATAGACTGCATTTGGATGTCAATGCTGAGCTCGTATGGGATTGCTAAAACAAGGCAGAGCTCTACGTTCCCCTTCTTAGTTCGTCTGCTGTGGAAGCCATGTTGGGAAATGTGTCAAGATAGCGATTTTTCTGTATATTTTCTTTAGCGTTCTCTTCAGACAGAGAGAGTTTCATGAAAATGCATGGATATCTGGATTCTCCTTTCCATCTAGAACATGAATCCACAACAAACTTTCAGATCTGGTCTTTGACTGAGCTGCAAATGTGAGTTATAGAAGTGGAATTCTGCCTTTACATCATTAGTTCTCATAGAAGCTAGAGAGAGGAGTCCTGAATGTTATGACGCAAGAAACTAAAGCGGTGACCTAGACTGCATTTGGATGTCAATGCTGAGCTCGCATGGGATCGCTAAAACAAGGCAGAACTCTACTTACCACTTCTTAGTTCGTCTGCTGTGGAGGCCATGTTGGGAAATGTGTCAAGATAGCGATTTTTCTGTATATTTTCTTTAGCGTTCTCTTCAGACAGAGAGAGTTTCATGAAAATGCATGGATATCTGGATTCTCCTTTCCATCTAGAACATGAATCCTCAACAAACTTTCAGATCTGGTCTTTGACTGGGCTGCAAACGTGAGTTATAGAAGTGGAATTCTGCCTTTACATCATTAGGTCTCATAGGAGCTAGAGAGATGAGTCCTGCCTGTGACGACGGAAGAAACTAAAGCGGTGACCTAGACTGCATTTGGATGTCAATGCTGAGCTCGCATGGGATTGCTAAAACAAGGCAGAACTCTACTTACCACTTCTTAGTTCGTCTGCTGTGGAGGCCATGTTGGGAAATGTGTCAAGATAGCGATTTTTCTGTACATTTTCTTTAGCGTTCTCTTCAGACAGAGAGAGATTCATGAAACTACATGGATATCTGGATTCTCCTTTCCAACCAGAACATGAATCCTCAACACACTTTCAGATCTGTTCCTTGACTGTGCTGCTAACGTGAGTTACAGAAATGGAATTCTGCCTTTACATCTTTAGGTCTCATAGGAACTAGAGTGATTAGTCCTGCCTCTGACGACGCAAGAATCTAAACCGCTGTCATAGACTGCATTTGGATGTCAATGCTGAGCTCGTATGGGATTGCTAAAACAAGGCAGAGCTCTACGTTCCCCTTCTTAGTTCGTCTGCTGTGGAAGCCATGTTGGGAAATGTGTCAAGATAGCGATTTTTCTGTATATTTTCTTTAGCGTTCTCTTCAGACAGAGAGAGTTTCATGAAAATGCATGGATATCTGGATTCTCCTTTCCATCTAGAACATGAATCCACAACAAACTTTCAGATCTGGTCTTTGACTGAGCTGCAAATGTGAGTTATAGAAGTGGAATTCTGCCTTTACATCATTAGTTCTCATAGAAGCTAGAGAGAGGAGTCCTGAATGTTATGACGCAAGAAACTAAAGCGGTGACCTAGACTGCATTTGGATGTCAATGCTGAGCTCGCATGGGATTGCTAAAACAAGGCAGAACTCTACTTACCACTTCTTAGTTCGTCTGCTGTGGAGGCCATGTTGGGAAATGTGTCAAGATAGCGATTTTTCTGTATATTTTCTTTAGCGTTCTCTTCAGACAGAGAGAGTTTCATGAAAATGCATGGATATCTGGATTCTCCTTTCCATCTAGAACATGAATCCTCAACAAACTTTCAGATCTGGTCTTTGACTGGGCTGCAAACGTGAGTTATAGAAGTGGAATTCTGCCTTTACATCATTAGGTCTCATAGGAGCTAGAGAGATGAGTCCTGCCTGTGACGACGGAAGAAACTAAAGCGGTGACCTAGACTGCATTTGGATGTCAATGCTGAGCTCGCATGGGATTGCTAAAACAAGGCAGAACTCTACTTACCACTTCTTAGTTCGTCTGCTGTGGAGGCCATGTTGGGAAATGTGTCAAGATAGCGATTTTTCTGTACATTTTCTTTAGCGTTCTCTTCAGACAGAGAGAGATTCATGAAAATACATGGATTTCGAGATTCTCCTTTCCAACCAAAACATGAATCCTCAACACTCTTTCAGATCTGGTCTTTGACTGTGCTGCTAACGTGAGTTACAGAAGTGGAATTCTGCCTTTACATCTTTAGGTCTCATAGGAACTAGAGTGATTAGTCCTGCCTCTGACGACGCAAGAATCTAAACCGCTGTCATAGACTGCATTTGGATGTCAATGCTGAGCTCGTATGGGATTGCTAAAACAAGGCAGAGCTCTACGTTCCCCTTCTTAGTTCGTCTGCTGTGGAAGCCATGTTGGGAAATGTGTCAAGATAGCGATTTTTCTGTATATTTTCTTTAGCGTTCTCTTCAGACAGAGAGAGTTTCATGAAAATGCATGGATATCTGGATTCTCCTTTCCATCTAGAACATGAATCCACAACAAACTTTCAGATCTGGTCTTTGACTGAGCTGCAAATGTGAGTTATAGAAGTGGAATTCTGCCTTTACATCATTAGTTCTCATAGAAGCTAGAGAGAGGAGTCCTGAATGTTATGACGCAAGAAACTAAAGCGGTGACCTAGACTGCATTTGGATGTCAATGCTGAGCTCGCATGGGATCGCTAAAACAAGGCAGAACTCTACTTACCACTTCTTAGTTCGTCTGCTGTGGAGGCCATGTTGGGAAATGTGTTAAGATAGCGATTTTTCTGTATATTTTCTTTAGCGTTCTCTTCAGACAGAGTTTCATGAAAATGCATGGATATCTGGATTCTCCTTTCCATCTAGAACATGAATCCTCAACAAACTTTCAGATCTGGTCTTTGACTGGGCTGCAAACGTGAGTTATAGAAGTGGAATTCTGCCTTTACATCATTAGGTCTCATAGGAGCTAGAGAGATGAGTCCTGCCTGTGACGACGGAAGAAACTAAAGCGGTGACCTAGACTGCATTTGGATGTCAATGCTGAGCTCGCATGGGATTGCTAAAACAAGGCAGAACTCTACTTACCACTTCTTAGTTCGTCTGCTGTGGAGGCCATGTTGGGAAATGTGTCAAGATAGCGATTTTTCTGTACATTTTCTTTAGCGTTCTCTTCAGACAGAGAGAGATTCATGAAAATACATGGATTTCGAGATTCTCCTTTCCAACCAAAACATGAATCCTCAACACTCTTTCAGATCTGGTCTTTGACTGGGCTGCAAATGTGAGTTATAGAAGTGGAATTCTGCCTTTACATCATTAGTTCTCATAGAAGCTAGAGAGAGGAGTCCTGCCTGTGACGACGCAAGAATCTAAACCGCTGTCATAGACTGCATTTGGATGTCAATGCTGAGCTCGTATGGGATTGCTAAAACAAGGCAGAGCTCTACGTTCCCCTTCTTAGTTCGTCTGCTGTGGAAGCCATGTTGGGAAATGTGTCAAGATAGCGATTTTTCTGTATATTTTCTTTAGCGTTCTCTTCAGACAGAGAGAGTTTCATGAAAATGCATGGATATCTGGATTCTCCTTTCCATCTAGAACATGAATCCACAACAAACTTTCAGATCTGGTCTTTGACTGAGCTGCAAATGTGAGTTATAGAAGTGGAATTCTGCCTTTACATCATTAGTTCTCATAGAAGCTAGAGAGAGGAGTCCTGAATGTTATGACGCAAGAAACTAAAGCGGTGACCTAGACTGCATTTGGATGTCAATGCTGAGCTCGCATGGGATTGCTAAAACAAGGCAGAACTCTACTTACCACTTCTTAGTTCGTCTGCTGTGGAGGCCATGTTGGGAAATGTGTCAAGATAGCGATTTTTCTGTATATTTTCTTTAGCGTTCTCTTCAGACAGAGAGAGTTTCATGAAAATGCATGGATATCTGGATTCTCCTTTCCATCTAGAACATGAATCCTCAACAAACTTTCAGATCTGGTCTTTGACTGGGCTGCAAACGTGAGTTATAGAAGTGGAATTCTGCCTTTACATCATTAGGTCTCATAGGAGCTAGAGAGATGAGTCCTGCCTGTGACGACGGAAGAAACTAAAGCGGTGACCTAGACTGCATTTGGATGTCAATGCTGAGCTCGCATGGGATTGCTAAAACAAGGCAGAACTCTACTTACCACTTCTTAGTTCGTCTGCTGTGGAGGCCATGTTGGGAAATGTGTCAAGATAGCGATTTTTCTGTACATTTTCTTTAGCGTTCTCTTCAGACAGAGAGAGATTCATGAAAATACATGGATTTCGAGATTCTCCTTTCCAACCAAAACATGAATCCTCAACACTCTTTCAGATCTGGTCTTTGACTGGGCTGCAAACGTGAGTTATAGAAGTGGAATTCTGCCTTTACATCATTAGGTCTCATAGGAGCTAGAGAGATGAGTCCTGCCTGTGACGACGGAAGAAACTAAAGCGGTGACCTAGACTGCATTTGGATGTCAATGCTGAGCTCGCATGGGATTGCTAAAACAAGGCAGAACTCTACTTACCACTTCTTAGTTCGTCTGCTGTGGAGGCCATGTTGGGAAATGTGTCAAGATAGCGATTTTTCTGTACATTTTCTTTAGCGTTCTCTTCAGACAGAGAGAGATTCATGAAAATACATGGATTTCGAGATTCTCCTTTCCAACCAAAACATGAATCCTCAACACTCTTTCAGATCTGGTCTTTGACTGGGCTGCAAATGTGAGTTATAGAAGTGGAATTCTGCCTTTACATCATTAGTTCTCATAGAAGCTAGAGAGAGGAGTCCTGCCTGTGACGACGCAAGAAACTAAAGCGGTGACCTAGACTGCATTTGGATGTCAATGCTGAGCTCGTATGGGATGGCTAAAGCAAAGCAGAGCTTTACTTTCCCCTTCTTTGTACGTTTGCTCTGGAGGCCATGTTGGGAACTGTGTCAAGATAGCGATTTTTCTGTACATTTTCTTTAGCGTTCTCTTCAGACAGAGAGAGATTCATGAAACTACATGGATATCTGGATTCTCCTTTCCAACCAGAACATGAATCCTCAACACACTTTCAGATCTGTTCCTTGACTGTACTGCTAACGTGGGTTACAGAAGTGGAATTCTGCCTTTACATCTTTAGGTCTCATAGGAACTAGAGTGATTAGTCCTGCCTCTGACGACGCAAGAATCTAAACCGCTGTCATAGACTGCATTTGGATGTCAATGCTGAGCTCGTATGGGATTGCTAAAACAAGGCAGAGCTCTACGTTCCCCTTCTTAGTTCGTCTGCTGTGGAAGCCATGTTGGGAAATGTGTCAAGATAGCGATTTTTCTGTATATTTTCTTTAGCGTTCTCTTCAGACAGAGAGAGTTTCATGAAAATGCATGGATATCTGGATTCTCCTTTCCATCTAGAACATGAATCCACAACAAACTTTCAGATCTGGTCTTTGACTGAGCTGCAAATGTGAGTTATAGAAGTGGAATTCTGCCTTTACATCATTAGTTCTCATAGAAGCTAGAGAGATGAGTCCTGCCTGTGACGACGCAAGAAACTAAAGCGGTGACCTAGACTACATTTGGATGTCAATGCTGAGCTCGTATGGGATGGCTAAAGCAAAGCAGAGCTTTACTTTCCCCTTCTTTGTACGTTTGCTCTGGAGGCCATGTTGGGAACTGTGTCAAGATAGCGATTTTTCTGTACATTTTCTTTAGCGTTCTCTTCAGACAGAGAGAGATTCATGAAAATACATGGATATCTGGATTCTCCTATCCAACCAGAACATGAATCCTCAACACACTTTCAGATCTGTTCCTTGACTGTGCTGCTAACGTGAGTTACAGAAGTGGAATTCTGCCTTTACATCTTTAGGTCTCATAGGAACTAGCGTGATTAGTCCTGCCTCTGACGACGCAGGAATCTAAACCGCTGTCATAGACTGCATTTGGATGTCAATGCTGAGCTCGTATGGGATTGCTAAAACAAGGCAGAGCTCTACGTTCCCCTTCTTAGTTCGTCTGCTGTGGAGGCCATGTTGGGAAATGTGTCAAGATAGCGATTTTTCTGTATATTTTCTTTAGCGTTCTCTTCAGACAGAGAGAGTTTCATGAAAATGCATGGATATCTGGATTCTCCTTTCCATCTAGAACATGAATCCACAACAAACTTTCAGATCTGGTCTTTGACTGAGCTGCAAATGTGAGTTATAGAAGTGGAATTCTGCCTTTACATCATTAGTTCTCATAGAAGCTAGAGAGAGGAGTCCTGAATGTTATGACGCAAGAAACTAAAGCGGTGACCTAGACTGCATTTGGATGTCAATGCTGAGCTCGCATGGGATTGCTAAAACAAGGCAGAACTCTACTTACCACTTCTTAGTTCGTCTGCTGTGGAGGCCATGTTGGGAAATGTGTCAAGATAGCGATTTTTCTGTATATTTTCTTTAGCGTTCTCTTCTGACAGAGAGAGTTTCATGAAAATGCATGGATATCTGGATTCTCCTTTCCATCTAGAACATGAATCCTCAACAAACTTTCAGATCTGGTCTTTGACTGAGCTGCAAATGTGAGTTATAGAAGTGGAATTCTGCCTTTACATCATTAGTTCTCATAGAAGCTAGAGAGATGAGTCCTGAATGTTATGACGCAAGAAACTAAAGCGGTGACCTAGACTGCATTTGGATGTCAATGCTGAGCTCGCATGGGATTGCTAAAACAAGGCAGAACTCTACTTACCACTTCTTAGTTCGTCTGCTGTGGAGGCCATGTTGGGAAATGTGTCAAGATAGCGATTTTTCTGTATATTTTCTTTAGCGTTCTCTTCAGACAGAGAGAGTTTCATGAAAATGCATGGATATCTGGATTCTCCTTTCCATCTAGAACATGAATCCTCAACAAACTTTCAGATCTGGTCTTTGACTGAGCTGCAAATGTGAGTTATAGAAGTGGAATTCTGCCTTTACATCATTAGTTCTCATAGAAGCTAGAGAGAGGAGTCCTGCCTGTGACGACGCAAGAAACTAAAGCGGTGACCTAGACTACATTTGGATGTCAATGCTGAGCTCGTATGGGATGGCTAAAGCAAAGCAGAGCTTTACTTTCCCCTTCTTTGTACGTTTGCTCTGGAGGCCATGTTGGGAACTGTGTCAAGATAGCGATTTTTCTGTACATTTTCTTTAGCGTTCTCTTCAGACAGAGAGAGATTCATGAAAATACATGGATATCTGGATTCTCCTATCCAACCAGAACATGAATCCTCAACACACTTTCAGATCTGTTCCTTGACTGTGCTGCTAACGTGAGTTACAGAAGTGGAATTCTGCCTTTACATCTTTAGGTCTCATAGGAACTAGCGTGATTAGTCCTGCCTCTGACGACGCAGGAATCTAAACCGCTGTCATAGACTGCATTTGGATGTCAATGCTGAGCTCGTATGGGATTGCTAAAACAAGGCAGAGCTCTACGTTCCCCTTCTTAGTTCGTCTGCTGTGGAGGCCATGTTGGGAAATGTGTCAAGATAGCGATTTTTCTGTATATTTTCTTTAGCGTTCTCTTCAGACAGAGAGAGTTTCATGAAAATGCATGGATATCTGGATTCTCCTTTCCATCTAGAACATGAATCCACAACAAACTTTCAGATCTGGTCTTTGACTGAGCTGCAAATGTGAGTTATAGAAGTGGAATTCTGCCTTTACATCATTAGTTCTCATAGAAGCTAGAGAGAGGAGTCCTGAATGTTATGACGCAAGAAACTAAAGCGGTGACCTAGACTGCATTTGGATGTCAATGCTGAGCTCGCATGGGATTGCTAAAACAAGGCAGAACTCTACTTACCACTTCTTAGTTCGTCTGCTGTGGAGGCCATGTTGGGAAATGTGTCAAGATAGCGATTTTTCTGTATATTTTCTTTAGCGTTCTCTTCTGACAGAGAGAGTTTCATGAAAATGCATGGATATCTGGATTCTCCTTTCCATCTAGAACATGAATCCTCAACAAACTTTCAGATCTGGTCTTTGACTGAGCTGCAAATGTGAGTTATAGAAGTGGAATTCTGCCTTTACATCATTAGTTCTCATAGAAGCTAGAGAGATGAGTCCTGAATGTTATGACGCAAGAAACTAAAGCGGTGACCTAGACTGCATTTGGATGTCAATGCTGAGCTCGCATGGGATTGCTAAAACAAGGCAGAACTCTACTTACCACTTCTTAGTTCGTCTGCTGTGGAGGCCATGTTGGGAAATGTGTCAAGATAGCGATTTTTCTGTATATTTTCTTTAGCGTTCTCTTCAGACAGAGAGAGTTTCATGAAAATGCATGGATATCTGGATTCTCCTTTCCATCTAGAACATGAATCCTCAACAAACTTTCAGATCTGGTCTTTGACTGAGCTGCAAATGTGAGTTATAGAAGTGGAATTCTGCCTTTACATCATTAGTTCTCATAGAAGCTAGAGAGAGGAGTCCTGCCTGTGACGACGCAAGAAACTAAAGCGGTGACCTAGACTACATTTGGATGTCAATGCTGAGCTCGTATGGGATGGCTAAAGCAAAGCAGAGCTTTACTTTCCCCTTCTTTGTACGTTTGCTCTGGAGGCCATGTTGGGAACTGTGTCAAGATAGCGATTTTTCTGTACATTTTCTTTAGCGTTCTCTTCAGACAGAGAGAGATTCATGAAAATACATGGATATCTGGATTCTCCTTTCCAACCAGAACATGAATCCTCAACACACTTTCAGATCTGTTCCTTGACTGTGCTGCTAACGTGAGTTACAGAAGTGGAATTCTGCCTTTACATCTTTAGGTCTCATAGGAACTAGCGTGATTAGTCCTGCCTCTGACGACGCAAGAATCTAAACCGCTGTCATAGACTGCATTTGGATGTCAATGCTGAGCTCGTATGGGATTGCTAAAACAAGGCAGAGCTCTACGTTCCCCTTCTTAGTTCGTCTGCTGTGGAGGCCATGTTGGGAAATGTGTCAAGATAGCGATTTTTCTGTATATTTTCTTTAGCGTTCTCTTCAGACAGAGAGGGTTTCATGAAAATGCATGGATATCTGGATTCTCCTTTCCATCTAGAACATGAATCCACAACAAACTTTCAGATCTGGTCTTTGACTGAGCTGCAAATGTGAGTTATAGAAGTGGAATTCTGCCTTTACATCATTAGTTCTCATAGGAGCTAGAGAGAGGAGTCCTGAATGTTATGACGCAAGAAACTTAAGCGGTGACCTAGACTGCATTTGGATGTCAATGCTGAGCTCGCATGGGATTGCTAAAACAAGGCAGAACTCTACTTACCACTTCTTAGTTCGTCTGCTGTGGAGGCCATGTTGGGAAATGTGTCAAGATAGCGATTTTTCTGTATATTTTCTTTAGCGTTCTCTTCAGACAGAGAGAGTTTCATGAAAATGCATGGATATCTGGATTCTCCTTTCCATCTAGAACATGAATCCTCAACAAACTTTCAGATCTGGTCTTTGACTGAGCTGCAAATGTGAGTTATAGAAGTGGAATTCTGCCTTTACATCATTAGTTCTCATAGAAGCTAGAGAGATGAGTCCTGAATGTTATGACGCAAGAAACTAAAGCGGTGACCTAGACTGCATTTGGATGTCAATGCTGAGCTCGCATGGGATTGCTAAAACAAGGCAGAACTCTACTTACCACTTCTTAGTTCGTCTGCTGTGGAGGCCATGTTGGGAAATGTGTCAAGATAGCGATTTTTCTGTATATTTTCTTTAGCGTTCTCTTCAGACAGAGAGAGTTTCATGAAAATGCATGGATATCTGGATTCTCCTTTCCATCTAGAACATGAATCCTCAACAAACTTTCAGATCTGGTCTTTGACTGAGCTGCAAATGTGAGTTATAGAAGTGGAATTCTGCCTTTACATCATTAGTTCTCATAGAAGCTAGAGAGAGGAGTCCTGCCTGTGACGACGCAAGAAACTAAAGCGGTGACCTAGACTACATTTGGATGTCAATGCTGAGCTCGTATGGGATGGCTAAAGCAAAGCAGAGCTTTACTTTCCCCTTCTTTGTACGTTTGCTCTGGAGGCCATGTTGGGAACTGTGTCAAGATAGCGATTTTTCTGTACATTTTCTTTAGCGTTCTCTTCAGACAGAGAGAGATTCATGAAACTACATGGATATCTGGATTCTCCTTTCCAACCAGAACATGAATCCTCAACACACTTTCAGATCTGTTCCTTGACTGTGCTGCTAACGTGAGTTACAGAAGTGGAATTCTGCCTTTACATCTTTAGGTCTCATAGGAACTAGAGTGATTAGTCCTGCCTCTGACGACGCAAGAATCTAAACCGCTGTCATAGACTGCATTTGGATGTCAATGCTGAGTTCGCATGGGATTGCTAAAACAAGGCAGAGCTCTACGTTCCCCTTCTTAGTTCGTCTGCTGTGGAAGCCATGTTGGGAAATGTGTCAAGATAGCGATTTTTCTGTATATTTTCTTTAGCGTTCTGTTCAGACAGAGAGAGTTTCATGAAAATGCATGGATATCTGGATTCTCCTTTCCATCTAGAACATGAATCCACAACAAACTTTCAGATCTGGTCTTTGACTGAGCTGCAAATGTGAGTTATAGAAGTGGAATTCTGCCTTTACATCATTAGTTCTCATAGAAGCTAGAGAGAGGAGTCCTGAATGTTATGACGCAAGAAACTAAAGCGGTGACCTAGACTGCATTTGGATGTCAATGCTGAGCTCGCATGGGATTGCTAAAACAAGGCAGAACTCTACTTACCACTTCTTAGTTCGTCTGCTGTGGAGGCCATGTTGGGAAATGTGTCAAGATAGCGATTTTTCTGTATATTTTCTTTAGCGTTCTCTTCAGACAGAGAGTGTTTCATGAAAATGCATGGATATCTGGATTCTCCTTTCCAACTAGAACATGAATCCTCAACAAACTTTCAGATCTGGTCTTTGACTGAGCTGCAAATGTGAGTTATAGAAGTGGAATTCTGCCTTTACATCATTAGTTCTCATAGAAGCTAGAGAGATGAGTCCTGCCTGTGACGACGCAAGAAACTAAAGCGGTGACCTAGACTGCATTTGGATGTCAATGCTGAGCTCGTATGGGATGGCTAAAGCAAAGCAGAGCTTTACTTTCCCCTTCTTTGTACGTTTGCTCTGGAGGCCATGTTGGGAACTGTGTCAAGATAGCGATTTTTCTGTACATTTTCTTTAGCGTTCTCTTCAGACAGAGAGAGATTCATGAAACTACATGGATATCTTGGTTCTCCTTTCCAACCAGAACATGAATCCTCAACACACTTTCAGATCTGTTCCTTGACTGTGCTGCTAACGTGAGTTACAGAAGTGGAATTCTGCCTTTACATCTTTAGGTCTCATAGGAACTAGCGTGATTAGTCCTGCCTCTGACGACGCAGGAATCTAAACCGCTGTCATAGACTGCATTTGGATGTCAATGCTGAGCTCGTATGGGATTGCTAAAACAAGGCAGAGCTCTACGTTCCCCTTCTTAGTTCGTCTGCTGTGGAGGCCATGTTGGGAAATGTGTCAAGATAGCGATTTTTCTGTATATTTTCTTTAGCGTTCTCTTCAGACAGAGAGAGTTTCATGAAAATGCATGGATATCTGGATTCTCCTTTCCATCTAGAACATGAATCCACAACAAACTTTCAGATCTGGTCTTTGACTGAGCTGCAAATGTGAGTTATAGAAGTGGAATTCTGCCTTTACATCATTAGTTCTCATAGAAGCTAGAGAGAGGAGTCCTGAATGTTATGACGCAAGAAACTAAAGCGGTGACCTAGACTGCATTTGGATGTCAATGCTGAGCTCGCATGGGATTGCTAAAACAAGGCAGAACTCTACTTACCACTTCTTAGTTCGTCTGCTGTGGAGGCCATGTTGGGAAATGTGTCAAGATAGCGATTTTTCTGTATATTTTCTTTAGCGTTCTCTTCTGACAGAGAGAGTTTCATGAAAATGCATGGATATCTGGATTCTCCTTTCCATCTAGAACATGAATCCTCAACAAACTTTCAGATCTGGTCTTTGACTGAGCTGCAAATGTGAGTTATAGAAGTGGAATTCTGCCTTTACATCATTAGTTCTCATAGAAGCTAGAGAGATGAGTCCTGAATGTTATGACGCAAGAAACTAAAGCGGTGACCTAGACTGCATTTGGATGTCAATGCTGAGCTCGCATGGGATTGCTAAAACAAGGCAGAACTCTACTTACCACTTCTTAGTTCGTCTGCTGTGGAGGCCATGTTGGGAAATGTGTCAAGATAGCGATTTTTCTGTATATTTTCTTTAGCGTTCTCTTCAGACAGAGAGAGTTTCATGAAAATGCATGGATATCTGGATTCTCCTTTCCATCTAGAACATGAATCCTCAACAAACTTTCAGATCTGGTCTTTGACTGAGCTGCAAATGTGAGTTATAGAAGTGGAATTCTGCCTTTACATCATTAGTTCTCATAGAAGCTAGAGAGAGGAGTCCTGCCTGTGACGACGCAAGAAACTAAAGCGGTGACCTAGACTACATTTGGATGTCAATGCTGAGCTCGTATGGGATGGCTAAAGCAAAGCAGAGCTTTACTTTCCCCTTCTTTGTACGTTTGCTCTGGAGGCCATGTTGGGAACTGTGTCAAGATAGCGATTTTTCTGTACATTTTCTTTAGCGTTCTCTTCAGACAGAGAGAGATTCATGAAAATACATGGATATCTGGATTCTCCTTTCCAACCAGAACATGAATCCTCAACACACTTTCAGATCTGTTCCTTGACTGTGCTGCTAACGTGAGTTACAGAAGTGGAATTCTGCCTTTACATCTTTAGGTCTCATAGGAACTAGCGTGATTAGTCCTGCCTCTGACGACGCAAGAATCTAAACCGCTGTCATAGACTGCATTTGGATGTCAATGCTGAGCTCGTATGGGATTGCTAAAACAAGGCAGAGCTCTACGTTCCCCTTCTTAGTTCGTCTGCTGTGGAGGCCATGTTGGGAAATGTGTCAAGATAGCGATTTTTCTGTATATTTTCTTTAGCGTTCTCTTCAGACAGAGAGGGTTTCATGAAAATGCATGGATATCTGGATTCTCCTTTCCATCTAGAACATGAATCCACAACAAACTTTCAGATCTGGTCTTTGACTGAGCTGCAAATGTGAGTTATAGAAGTGGAATTCTGCCTTTACATCATTAGTTCTCATAGGAGCTAGAGAGAGGAGTCCTGAATGTTATGACGCAAGAAACTTAAGCGGTGACCTAGACTGCATTTGGATGTCAATGCTGAGCTCGCATGGGATTGCTAAAACAAGGCAGAACTCTACTTACCACTTCTTAGTTCGTCTGCTGTGGAGGCCATGTTGGGAAATGTGTCAAGATAGCGATTTTTCTGTATATTTTCTTTAGCGTTCTCTTCAGACAGAGAGAGTTTCATGAAAATGCATGGATATCTGGATTCTCCTTTCCATCTAGAACATGAATCCTCAACAAACTTTCAGATCTGGTCTTTGACTGAGCTGCAAATGTGAGTTATAGAAGTGGAATTCTGCCTTTACATCATTAGTTCTCATAGAAGCTAGAGAGATGAGTCCTGAATGTTATGACGCAAGAAACTAAAGCGGTGACCTAGACTGCATTTGGATGTCAATGCTGAGCTCGCATGGGATTGCTAAAACAAGGCAGAACTCTACTTACCACTTCTTAGTTCGTCTGCTGTGGAGGCCATGTTGGGAAATGTGTCAAGATAGCGATTTTTCTGTATATTTTCTTTAGCGTTCTCTTCAGACAGAGAGAGTTTCATGAAAATGCATGGATATCTGGATTCTCCTTTCCATCTAGAACATGAATCCTCAACAAACTTTCAGATCTGGTCTTTGACTGAGCTGCAAATGTGAGTTATAGAAGTGGAATTCTGCCTTTACATCATTAGTTCTCATAGAAGCTAGAGAGAGGAGTCCTGCCTGTGACGACGCAAGAAACTAAAGCGGTGACCTAGACTACATTTGGATGTCAATGCTGAGCTCGTATGGGATGGCTAAAGCAAAGCAGAGCTTTACTTTCCCCTTCTTTGTACGTTTGCTCTGGAGGCCATGTTGGGAACTGTGTCAAGATAGCGATTTTTCTGTACATTTTCTTTAGCGTTCTCTTCAGACAGAGAGAGATTCATGAAACTACATGGATATCTGGATTCTCCTTTCCAACCAGAACATGAATCCTCAACACACTTTCAGATCTGTTCCTTGACTGTGCTGCTAACGTGAGTTACAGAAGTGGAATTCTGCCTTTACATCTTTAGGTCTCATAGGAACTAGAGTGATTAGTCCTGCCTCTGACGACGCAAGAATCTAAACCGCTGTCATAGACTGCATTTGGATGTCAATGCTGAGTTCGCATGGGATTGCTAAAACAAGGCAGAGCTCTACGTTCCCCTTCTTAGTTCGTCTGCTGTGGAAGCCATGTTGGGAAATGTGTCAAGATAGCGATTTTTCTGTATATTTTCTTTAGCGTTCTGTTCAGACAGAGAGAGTTTCATGAAAATGCATGGATATCTGGATTCTCCTTTCCATCTAGAACATGAATCCACAACAAACTTTCAGATCTGGTCTTTGACTGAGCTGCAAATGTGAGTTATAGAAGTGGAATTCTGCCTTTACATCATTAGTTCTCATAGAAGCTAGAGAGAGGAGTCCTGAATGTTATGACGCAAGAAACTAAAGCGGTGACCTAGACTGCATTTGGATGTCAATGCTGAGCTCGCATGGGATTGCTAAAACAAGGCAGAACTCTACTTACCACTTCTTAGTTCGTCTGCTGTGGAGGCCATGTTGGGAAATGTGTCAAGATAGCGATTTTTCTGTATATTTTCTTTAGCGTTCTCTTCAGACAGAGAGAGTTTCATGAAAATGCATGGATATCTGGATTCTCCTTTCCAACTAGAACATGAATCCTCAACAAACTTTCAGATCTGGTCTTTGACTGAGCTGCAAATGTGAGTTATAGAAGTGGAATTCTGCCTTTACATCATTAGTTCTCATAGAAGCTAGAGAGATGAGTCCTGCCTGTGACGACGCAAGAAACTAAAGCGGTGACCTAGACTGCATTTGGATGTCAATGCTGAGCTCGTATGGGATGGCTAAAGCAAAGCAGAGCTTTACTTTCCCCTTCTTTGTACGTTTGCTCTGGAGGCCATGTTGGGAACTGTGTCAAGATAGCGATTTTTCTGTACATTTTCTTTAGCGTTCTCTTCAGACAGAGAGAGATTCATGAAACTACATGGATATCTTGGTTCTCCTTTCCAACCAGAACATGAATCCTCAACACACTTTCAGATCTGTTCCTTGACTGTGCTGCTAACGTGAGTTACAGAAGTGGAATTCTGCCTTTACATCTTTAGGTCTCATAGGAACTAGCGTGATTAGTCCTGCCTCTGACGACGCAAGAATCTAAACCGCTGTCATAGACTGCATTTGGATGTCAATGCTGAGCTCGTATGGGATTGCTAAAACAAGGCAGAGCTCTACGTTCCCCTTCTTAGTTCGTCTGCTGTGGAGGCCATGTTGGGAAATGTGTCAAGATAGCGATTTTTCTGTATATTTTCTTTAGCGTTCTGTTCAGACAGAGAGAGTTTCATGAAAATGCATGGATATCTGGATTCTCCTTTCCATCTAGAACATGAATCCACAACAAACTTTCAGATCTGGTCTTTGACTGAGCTGCAAATGTGAGTTATAGAAGTGGAATTCTGCCTTTACATCATTAGTTCTCATAGAAGCTAGAGAGAGGAGTCCTGAATGTTATGACGCAAGAAACTAAAGCGGTGACCTAGACTGCATTTGGATGTCAATGCTGAGCTCGCATGGGATTGCTAAAACAAGGCAGAACTCTACTTACCACTTCTTAGTTCGTCTGCTGTGGAGGCCATGTTGGGAAATGTGTCAAGATAGCGATTTTTCTGTATATTTTCTTTAGCGTTCTCTTCAGACAGAGAGAGTTTCATGAAAATGCATGGATATCTGGATTCTCCTTTCCAACTAGAACATGAATCCTCAACAAACTTTCAGATCTGGTCTTTGACTGAGCTGCAAATGTGAGTTATAGAAGTGGAATTCTGCCTTTACATCATTAGTTCTCATAGAAGCTAGAGAGATGAGTCCTGCCTGTGACGACGCAAGAAACTAAAGCGGTGACCTAGAATGCATTTGGATGTCAATGCTGAGCTCGTATGGGATGGCTAAAGCAAAGCAGAGCTTTACTTTCCCCTTCTTTGTACGTTTGCTCTGGAGGCCATGTTGGGAACTGTGTCAAGATAGCGATTTTTCTGTACATTTTCTTTAGCGTTCTCTTCAGACAGAGAGAGATTCATGAAACTACATGGATATCTGGATTCTCCTTTCCAACCAGAACATGAATCCTCAACACACTTTCAGATCTGTTCCTTGACTGTGCTGCTAACGTGAGTTACAGAAGTGGAATTCTGCCTTTACATCTTTAGGTCTCATAGGAACTAGCGTGATTAGTCCTGCCTCTGACGACGCAAGAATCTAAACCGCTGTCATAGACTGCATTTGGATGTCAATGCTGAGCTCGTATGGGATTGCTAAAACAAGGCAGAGCTCTACGTTCCCCTTCTTAGTTCGTCTGCTGTGGAGGCCATGTTGGGAAATGTGTCAAGATAGCGATTTTTCTGTATATTTTCTTTAGCGTTCTGTTCAGACAGAGAGAGTTTCATGAAAATGCATGGATATCTGGATTCTCCTTTCCATCTAGAACATGAATCCACAACAAACTTTCAGATCTGGTCTTTGACTGAGCTGCAAATGTGAGTTATAGAAGTGGAATTCTGCCTTTACATCATTAGTTCTCATAGAAGCTAGAGAGAGGAGTCCTGCCTGTGACGACGCAAGAAACTAAAGCGGTGACCTAGACTGCATTTGGATGTCAATGCTGAGCTCGTATGGGATGGCTAAAGCAAAGCAGAGCTTTACTTTCCCCTTCTTTGTACGTTTGCTCTGGAGGCCATGTTGGGAACTGTGTCAAGATAGCGATTTTTCTGTACATTTTCTTTAGCGTTCTCTTCAGACAGAGAGAGATTCATGAAAATACATGGATATCTGGATTCTCCTTTCCAACCAGAACATGAATCCTCAACACACTTTCAGATCTGTTCCTTGACTGTGCTGCTAACGTGAGTTACAGAAGTGGAATTCTGCCTTTACATCTTTAGGTCTCATAGGAACTAGAGTGATTACTCCTGCCTCTGACGACGCAAGAATCTAAAGCGCTGTGATAGACTGCATTTGGATGTCAATGCTGAGCTCGTATGGGATTGCTAAAACAAGGCAGAGCTCTACGTTCCCCTTCTTAGTTCGTCTGCTGTGGAGGCCATGTTGGGAAATGTGTCAAGATAGCGATTTTTCTGTATATTTTCTTTAGCGTTCTCTTCAGACAGAGAGAGTTTCATGAAAATGCATGGATATCTGGATTCTCCTTTCCATCTAGAACATGAATCCACAACAAACTTTCAGATCTGGTCTTTGACTGAGCTGCAAATGTGAGTTATAGAAGTGGAATTCTGCCTTTACATCATTAGTTCTCATAGAAGCTAGAGAGAGGAGTCCTGAATGTTATGACGCAAGAAACTAAAGCGGTGACCTAGACTGCATTTGGATGTCAATGCTGAGCTCGTATGGGATGGCTAAAGCAAAGCAGAGCTTTACTTTCCCCTTCTTTGTACGTTTGCTCTGGAGGCCATGTTGGGAACTGTGTCAAGATAGCGATTTTTCTGTACATTTTCTTTAGCGTTCTCTTCAGACAGAGAGAGATTCATGAAACTACATGGATATCTTGGTTCTCCTTTCCAACCAGAACATGAATCCTCAACACACTTTCAGATCTGTTCCTTGACTGTGCTGCTAACGTGAGTTACAGAAGTGGAATTCTGCCTTTACATCTTTAGGTCTCATAGGAACTAGAGTGATTAGTCCTGCCTCTGACGACGCAAGAATCTAAAGCGCTGTGATAGACTGCATTTGGATGTCAATGCTGAGCTCGTATGGGATTGCTAAAACAAGGCAGAGCTCTACGTTCCCCTTCTTAGTTCGTCTGCTGTGGAGGCCATGTTGGGAAATGTGTCAAGATAGCGATTTTTCTGTATATTTTCTTTAGCGTTCTCTTTTGACAGAGAGAGTTTCATGAAAATGCATGGATATCTGGATTCTCCTTTCCATCTAGAACATGAATCCAAAACAAACTTTCAGATCTGGTCTTTGACTGAGCTGCAAATGTGAGTTATAGAAGTGGAATTCTGCCTTTACATCATTAGTTCTCATAGAAGCTAGAGAGAGGAGTCCTGAATGTTATGACGCAAGAAACTAAAGCGGTGACCTAGACTGCATTTGGATGTCAATGCTGAGCTCGCATGGGATTGCTAAAACAAGGCAGAACTCTACTTACCACTTCTTAGTTCGTCTGCTGTGGAGGCCATGTTGGGAAATGTGTCAAGATAGCGATTTTTCTGTATATTTTCTTTAGCGTTCTCTTCAGACAGAGTTTCATGAAAATGCATGGATATCTGGATTCTCCTTTCCATCTAGAACATGAATCCTCAACAAACTTTCAGATCTGGTCTTTGACTGAGCTGCAAATGTGAGTTATAGAAGTGGAATTCTGCCTTTACATCATTAGTTCTCATAGAAGCTAGAGAGAGGAGTCCTGAATGTTATGACGCAAGAAACTAAAGCGGTGACCTAGACTGCATTTGGATGTCAATGCTGAGCTCGCATGGGATTGCTAAAACAAGGCAGAACTCTACTTACCACTTCTTAGTTCGTCTGCTGTGGAGGCCATGTTGGGAAATGTGTCAAGATAGCGATTTTTCTGTATATTTTCTTTAGCGTTCTCTTCAGACAGAGAGAGTTTCATGAAAATGCATGGATATCTGGATTCTCCTTTCCATCTAGAACATGAATCCTCAACAAACTTTCAGATCTGGTCTTTGACTGAGCTGCAAATGTGAGTTATAGAAGTGGAATTCTGCCTTTACATCATTAGTTCTCATAGAAGCTAGAGAGATGAGTCCTGCCTGTGACGACGCAAGAAACTAAAGCGGTGACCTAGACTACATTTGGATGTCAATGCTGAGCTCGTATGGGATGGCTAAAGCAAAGCAGAGCTTTACTTTCCCCTTCTTTGTACGTTTGCTCTGGAGGCCATGTTGGGAACTGTGTCAAGATAGCGATTTTTCTGTATATTTTCTTTAGCGTTCTCTTCAGACAGAGAGAGATTCATGAAAATACATGGATATCTGGATTCTCCTTTCCAACCAGAACATGAATCCTCAACACACTTTCAGATCTGTTCCTTGACTGTGCTGCTAACGTGAGTTACAGAAGTGGAATTCTGCCTTTACATCTTTAGGTCTCATAGGAACTAGAGTGATTAGTCCTGCCTCTGACGACGCAAGAATCTAAAGCGCTGTGATAGACTGCATTTGGATGTCAATGCTGAGCTCGTATGGGATTGCTAAAACAAGGCAGAGCTCTACGTTCCCCTTCTTAGTTCGTCTGCTGTGGAGGCCATGTTGGGAAATGTGTCAAGATAGCGATTTTTCTGTATATTTTCTTTAGCGTTCTCTTCAGACAGAGAGAGTTTCATGAAAATGCATGGATATCTGGATTCTCCTTTCCATCTAGAACATGAATCCACAACAAACTTTCAGATCTGGTCTTTGACTGAGCTGCAAATGTGAGTTATAGAAGTGGAATTCTGCCTTTACATCATTAGTTCTCATAGAAGCTAGAGAGAGGAGTCCTGAATGTTATGACGCAAGAAACTAAAGCGGTGACCTAGACTGCATTTGGATGTCAATGCTGAGCTCGTATGGGATGGCTAAAGCAAAGCAGAGCTTTACTTTCCCCTTCTTTGTACGTTTGCTCTGGAGGCCATGTTGGGAACTGTGTCAAGATAGCGATTTTTCTGTACATTTTCTTTAGCGTTCTCTTCAGACAGAGAGAGATTCATGAAACTACATGGATATCTTGGTTCTCCTTTCCAACCAGAACATGAATCCTCAACACACTTTCAGATCTGTTCCTTGACTGTGCTGCTAACGTGAGTTACAGAAGTGGAATTCTGCCTTTACATCTTTAGGTCTCATAGGAACTAGAGTGATTAGTCCTGCCTCTGACGACGCAAGAATCTAAAGCGCTGTGATAGACTGCATTTGGATGTCAATGCTGAGCTCGTATGGGATTGCTAAAACAAGGCAGAGCTCTACGTTCCCCTTCTTAGTTCGTCTGCTGTGGAGGCCATGTTGGGAAATGTGTCAAGATAGCGATTTTTCTGTATATTTTCTTTAGCGTTCTCTTTTGACAGAGAGAGTTTCATGAAAATGCATGGATATCTGGATTCTCCTTTCCATCTAGAACATGAATCCAAAACAAACTTTCAGATCTGGTCTTTGACTGAGCTGCAAATGTGAGTTATAGAAGTGGAATTCTGCCTTTACATCATTAGTTCTCATAGAAGCTAGAGAGAGGAGTCCTGAATGTTATGACGCAAGAAACTAAAGCGGTGACCTAGACTGCATTTGGATGTCAATGCTGAGCTCGCATGGGATTGCTAAAACAAGGCAGAACTCTACTTACCACTTCTTAGTTCGTCTGCTGTGGAGGCCATGTTGGGAAATGTGTCAAGATAGCGATTTTTCTGTATATTTTCTTTAGCGTTCTCTTCAGACAGAGAGAGTTTCATGAAAATGCATGGATATCTGGATTCTCCTTTCCATCTAGAACATGAATCCTCAACAAACTTTCAGATCTGCTCTTTGACTGAGCTGCAAATGTGAGTTATAGAAGTGGAATTCTGCCTTTACATCATTAGTTCTCATAGAAGCTAGAGAGAGGAGTCCTGAATGTTATGACGCAAGAAACTAAAGCGGTGACCTAGACTGCATTTGGATGTCAATGCTGAGCTCGCATGGGATTGCTAAAACAAGGCAGAACTCTACTTACCACTTCTTAGTTCGTCTGCTGTGGAGCCCATGTTGGGAAATGTGTCAAGATAGCGATTTTTCTGTATATTTTCTTTAGCGTTCTCTTCAGACAGAGAGAGTTTCATGAAAATGCATGGATATCTGGATTCTCCTTTCCATCTAGAACATGAATCCTCAACAAACTTTCAGATCTGGTCTTTGACTGAGCTGCAAATGTGAGTTATAGAAGTGGAATTCTGCCTTTACATCATTAGTTCTCATAGAAGCTAGAGAGAGGAGTCCTGAATGTTATGACGCAAGAAACTAAAGCGGTGACCTAGACTGCATTTGGATGTCAATGCTGAGCTCGCATGGGATTGCTAAAAGAAGGCAGAACTCTACTTACCACTTCTTAGTTCGTCTGCTGTGGAGGCCATGTTGGGAAATGTGTCAAGATAGCGATTTTTCTGTATATTTTCTTTAGCGTTCTCTTCAGACAGAGAGAGTTTCATGAAAATGCATGGATATCTGGATTCTCCTTTCCATCTAGAACATGAATCCTCAACAAACTTTCAGATCTGGTCTTTGACTGAGCTGCAAATGTGAGTTATAGAAGTGGAATTCTGCCTTTACATCATTAGTTCTCATAGAAGCTAGAGAGAGGAGTCCTGAATGTTATGACGCAAGAAACTAAAGCGGTGACCTAGACTGCATTTGGATGTCAATGCTGAGCTCGCATGGGATTGCTAAAACAAGGCAGAACTCTACTTACCACTTCTTAGTTCGTCTGCTGTGGAGGCCATGTTGGGAAATGTGTCAAGATAGCGATTTTTCTGTATATTTTCTTTAGCGTTCTCTTCAGACAGAGAGAGTTTCATGAAAATGCATGGATATCTGGATTCTCCTTTCCATCTAGAACATGAATCCACAACAAACTTTCAGATCTGGTCTTTGACTGAGCTGCAAATGTGAGTTATAGAAGTGGAATTCTGCCTTTACATCATTAGTTCTCATAGAAGCTAGAGAGAGGAGTCCTGAATGTTATGACGCAAGAAACTAAAGCGGTGACCTAGACTGCATTTGGATGTCAATGCTGAGCTCGCATGGGATTGCTAAAACAAGGCAGAACTCTACTTACCACTTCTTAGTTCGTCTGCTGTGGAGGCCATGTTGGGAAATGTGTCAAGATAGCGATTTTTCTGTATATTTTCTTTAGCGTTCTCTTCAGACAGAGAGTTTCATGAAAATGCATGGATATCTGGATTCTCCTTTCCATCTAGAACATGAATCCTCAACAAACTTTCAGATCTGGTCTTTGACTGAGCTGCAAATGTGAGTTATAGAAGTGGAATTCTGCCTTTACATCATTAGTTCTCATAGAAGCTAGAGAGATGAGTCCTGCCTGTGACGACGCAAGAAACTAAAGCGGTGACCTAGACTGCATTTGGATGTCAATGCTGAGCTCGTATGGGATGGCTAAAGCAAAGCAGAGCTTTACTTTCCCCTTCTTTGTACGTTTGCTCTGGAGGCCATGTTGGGAACTGTGTCAAGATAGCGATTTTTCTGTACATTTTCTTTAGCGTTCTCTTCAGACAGAGAGAGATTCATGAAAATACATGGATATCTGGATTCTCCTTTCCAACCAGAACATGAATCCTCAACACACTTTCAGATCTGTTCCTTGACTGTGCTGCTAACGTGAGTTACAGAAGTGGAATTCTGCCTTTACATCTTTAGGTCTCATAGGAACTAGAGTGATTAGTCCTGCCTCTGACGACGCAAGAATCTAAAGCGCTGTGATAGACTGCATTTGGATGTCAATGCTGAGCTCGTATGGGATTGCTAAAACAAGGCAGAGCTCTACGTTCCCCTTCTTAGTTCGTCTGCTGTGGAGGCCATGTTGGGAAATGTGTCAAGATAGCGATTTTTCTGTATATTTTCTTTAGCGTTCTCTTCAGACAGAGAGAGTTTCATGAAAATGCATGGATATCTGGATTCTCCTTTCCATCTAGAACATGAATCCACAACAAACTTTCAGATCTGGTCTTTGACTGAGCTGCAAATGTGAGTTATAGAAGTGGAATTCTGCCTTTACATCATTAGTTCTCATAGAAGCTAGAGAGAGGAGTCCTGAATGTTATGACGCAAGAAACTAAAGCGGTGACCTAGACTACATTTGGATGTCAATGCTGAGCTCGTATGGGATGGCTAAAGCAAAGCAGAGCTTTACTTTCCCCTTCTTTGTACGTTTGCTCTGGAGGCCACGTTGGGAACTGTGTCAAGATAGCGATTTTTCTGTACATTTTCTTTAGCGTTCTCTTCAGACAGAGAGAGATTCATGAAAATACATGGATATCTGGATTCTCCTTTCCAACCAGAACATGAATCCTCAACACACTTTCAGATCTGTTCCTTGACTGTGCTGCTAACGTGAGTTACAGAAGTGGAATTCTGCCTTTACATCTTTAGGTCTCATAGGAACTAGAGTGATTAGTCCTGCCTCTGACGACGCAAGAATCTAAAGCGCTGTGATAGACTGCATTTGGATGTCAATGCTGAGCTCGTATGGGATTGCTAAAACAAGGCAGAGCTCTACGTTCCCCTTTTAAGTTCGTCTGCTGTGGAGGCCATGTTGGGAAATGTGTCAAGATAGCGATTTTTCTGTATATTTTCTTTAGCGTTCTCTTCAGACAGAGAGAGTTTCATGAAAATGCATGGATATCTGGATTCTCCTTTCCATCTAGAACATGAATCCACAACAAACTTTCAGATCTGGTCTTTGACTGAGCTGCAAATGTGAGTTATAGAAGTGGAATTCTGCCTTTACATCATTAGTTCTCATAGAAGCTAGAGAGAGGAGTCCTGAATGTTATGACGCAAGAAACTAAAGCGGTGACCTAGACTGCATTTGGATGTCAATGCTGAGCTCGCATGGGATTGCTAAAACAAGGCAGAACTCTACTTACCACTTCTTAGTTCGTCTGCTGTGGAGGCCATGTTGGGAAATGTGTCAAGATAGCGATTTTTCTGTATATTTTCTTTAGCGTTCTCTTCAGACAGAGAGAGTTTCATGAAAATGCATGGATATCTGGATTCTCCTTTCCATCTAGAACATGAATCCTCAACAAACTTTCAGATCTGGTCTTTGACTGAGCTGCAAATGTGAGTTATAGAAGTGGAATTCTGCCTTTACATCATTAGTTCTCATAGAAGCTAGAGAGAGGAGTCCTGAATGTTATGACGCAAGAAACTAAAGCGGTGACCTAGACTGCATTTGGATGTCAATGCTGAGCTCGCATGGGATTGCTAAAAGAAGGCAGAACTCTACTTACCACTTCTTAGTTCGTCTGCTGTGGAGGCCATGTTGGGAAATGTGTCAAGATAGCGATTTTTCTGTATATTTTCTTTAGCGTTCTCTTCAGACAGAGAGAGTTTCATGAAAATGCATGGATATCTGGATTCTCCTTTCCATCTAGAACATGAATCCTCAACAAACTTTCAGATCTGGTCTTTGACTGAGCTGCAAATGTGAGTTATAGAAGTGGAATTCTGCCTTTACATCATTAGTTCTCATAGAAGCTAGAGAGAGGAGTCCTGAATGTTATGACGCAAGAAACTAAAGCGGTGACCTAGACTGCATTTGGATGTCAATGCTGAGCTCGCATGGGATTGCTAAAACAAGGCAGAACTCTACTTACCACTTCTTAGTTCGTCTGCTGTGGAGGCCATGTTGGGAAATGTGTCAAGATAGCGATTTTTCTGTATATTTTCTTTAGCGTTCTCTTCAGACAGAGAGAGTTTCATGAAAATGCATGGATATCTGGATTCTCCTTTCCATCTAGAACATGAATCCACAACAAACTTTCAGATCTGGTCTTTGACTGAGCTGCAAATGTGAGTTATAGAAGTGGAATTCTGCCTTTACATCATTAGTTCTCATAGAAGCTAGAGAGAGGAGTCCTGAATGTTATGACGCAAGAAACTAAAGCGGTGACCTAGACTGCATTTGGATGTCAATGCTGAGCTCGCATGGGATTGCTAAAACAAGGCAGAACTCTACTTACCACTTCTTAGTTCGTCTGCTGTGGAGGCCATGTTGGGAAATGTGTCAAGATAGCGATTTTTCTGTATATTTTCTTTAGCGTTCTCTTCAGACAGAGAGTTTCATGAAAATGCATGGATATCTGGATTCTCCTTTCCATCTAGAACATGAATCCTCAACAAACTTTCAGATCTGGTCTTTGACTGAGCTGCAAATGTGAGTTATAGAAGTGGAATTCTGCCTTTACATCATTAGTTCTCATAGAAGCTAGAGAGATGAGTCCTGCCTGTGACGACGCAAGAAACTAAAGCGGTGACCTAGACTGCATTTGGATGTCAATGCTGAGCTCGTATGGGATGGCTAAAGCAAAGCAGAGCTTTACTTTCCCCTTCTTTGTACGTTTGCTCTGGAGGCCATGTTGGGAACTGTGTCAAGATAGCGATTTTTCTGTACATTTTCTTTAGCGTTCTCTTCAGACAGAGAGAGATTCATGAAAATACATGGATATCTGGATTCTCCTTTCCAACCAGAACATGAATCCTCAACACACTTTCAGATCTGTTCCTTGACTGTGCTGCTAACGTGAGTTACAGAAGTGGAATTCTGCCTTTACATCTTTAGGTCTCATAGGAACTAGAGTGATTAGTCCTGCCTCTGACGACGCAAGAATCTAAAGCGCTGTGATAGACTGCATTTGGATGTCAATGCTGAGCTCGTATGGGATTGCTAAAACAAGGCAGAGCTCTACGTTCCCCTTTTAAGTTCGTCTGCTGTGGAGGCCATGTTGGGAAATGTGTCAAGATAGCGATTTTTCTGTATATTTTCTTTAGCGTTCTCTTCAGACAGAGAGAGTTTCATGAAAATGCATGGATATCTGGATTCTCCTTTCCATCTAGAACATGAATCCACAACAAACTTTCAGATCTGGTCTTTGACTGAGCTGCAAATGTGAGTTATAGAAGTGGAATTCTGCCTTTACATCATTAGTTCTCATAGAAGCTAGAGAGAGGAGTCCTGAATGTTATGACGCAAGAAACTAAAGCGGTGACCTAGACTGCATTTGGATGTCAATGCTGAGCTCGCATGGGATTGCTAAAACAAGGCAGAACTCTACTTACCACTTCTTAGTTCGTCTGCTGTGGAGGCCATGTTGGGAAATGTGTCAAGATAGCGATTTTTCTGTATATTTTCTTTAGCGTTCTCTTCAGACAGAGAGAGTTTCATGAAAATGCATGGATATCTGGATTCTCCTTTCCATCTAGAACATGAATCCTCAACAAACTTTCAGATCTGGTCTTTGACTGAGCTGCAAATGTGAGTTATAGAAGTGGAATTCTGCCTTTACATCATTAGTTCTCATAGAAGCTAGAGAGAGGAGTCCTGAATGTTATGACGCAAGAAACTAAAGCGGTGACCTAGACTGCATTTGGATGTCAATGCTGAGCTCGCATGGGATTGCTAAAAGAAGGCAGAACTCTACTTACCACTTCTTAGTTCGTCTGCTGTGGAGGCCATGTTGGGAAATGTGTCAAGATAGCGATTTTTCTGTATATTTTCTTTAGCGTTCTCTTCAGACAGAGAGAGTTTCATGAAAATGCATGGATATCTGGATTCTCCTTTCCATCTAGAACATGAATCCTCAACAAACTTTCAGATCTGGTCTTTGACTGAGCTGCAAATGTGAGTTATAGAAGTGGAATTCTGCCTTTACATCATTAGTTCTCATAGAAGCTAGAGAGAGGAGTCCTGAATGTTATGACGCAAGAAACTAAAGCGGTGACCTAGACTGCATTTGGATGTCAATGCTGAGCTCGCATGGGATTGCTAAAACAAGGCAGAACTCTACTTACCACTTCTTAGTTCGTCTGCTGTGGAGGCCATGTTGGGAAATGTGTCAAGATAGCGATTTTTCTGTATATTTTCTTTAGCGTTCTCTTCAGACAGAGAGAGTTTCATGAAAATGCATGGATATCTGGATTCTCCTTTCCATCTAGAACATGAATCCACAACAAACTTTCAGATCTGGTCTTTGACTGAGCTGCAAATGTGAGTTATAGAAGTGGAATTCTGCCTTTACATCATTAGTTCTCATAGAAGCTAGAGAGAGGAGTCCTGAATGTTATGACGCAAGAAACTAAAGCGGTGACCTAGACTGCATTTGGATGTCAATGCTGAGCTCGCATGGGATTGCTAAAACAAGGCAGAACTCTACTTACCACTTCTTAGTTCGTCTGCTGTGGAGGCCATGTTGGGAAATGTGTCAAGATAGCGATTTTTCTGTATATTTTCTTTAGCGTTCTCTTCAGACAGAGAGTTTCATGAAAATGCATGGATATCTGGATTCTCCTTTCCATCTAGAACATGAATCCTCAACAAACTTTCAGATCTGGTCTTTGACTGAGCTGCAAATGTGAGTTATAGAAGTGGAATTCTGCCTTTACATCATTAGTTCTCATAGAAGCTAGAGAGATGAGTCCTGCCTGTGACGACGCAAGAAACTAAAGCGGTGACCTAGACTGCATTTGGATGTCAATGCTGAGCTCGTATGGGATGGCTAAAGCAAAGCAGAGCTTTACTTTCCCCTTCTTTGTACGTTTGCTCTGGAGGCCATGTTGGGAACTGTGTCAAGATAGCGATTTTTCTGTACATTTTCTTTAGCGTTCTCTTCAGACAGAGAGAGATTCATGAAAATACATGGATATCTGGATTCTCCTTTCCAACCAGAACATGAATCCTCAACACACTTTCAGATCTGTTCCTTGACTGTGCTGCTAACGTGAGTTACAGAAGTGGAATTCTGCCTTTACATCTTTAGGTCTCATAGGAACTAGAGTGATTAGTCCTGCCTCTGACGACGCAAGAATCTAAAGCGCTGTGATAGACTGCATTTGGATGTCAATGCTGAGCTCGTATGGGATTGCTAAAACAAGGCAGAGCTCTACGTTCCCCTTCTTAGTTCGTCTGCTGTGGAGGCCATGTTGGGAAATGTGTCAAGATAGCGATTTTTCTGTATATTTTCTTTAGCGTTCTCTTCAGACAGAGAGAGTTTCATGAAAATGCATGGATATCTGGATTCTCCTTTCCATCTAGAACATGAATCCACAACAAACTTTCAGATCTGGTCTTTGACTGAGCTGCAAATGTGAGTTATAGAAGTGGAATTCTGCCTTTACATCATTAGTTCTCATAGAAGCTAGAGAGAGGAGTCCTGAATGTTATGACGCAAGAAACTAAAGCGGTGACCTAGACTACATTTGGATGTCAATGCTGAGCTCGTATGGGATGGCTAAAGCAAAGCAGAGCTTTACTTTCCCCTTCTTTGTACGTTTGCTCTGGAGGCCACGTTGGGAACTGTGTCAAGATAGCGATTTTTCTGTACATTTTCTTTAGCGTTCTCTTCAGACAGAGAGAGATTCATGAAAATACATGGATATCTGGATTCTCCTTTCCAACCAGAACATGAATCCTCAACACACTTTCAGATCTGTTCCTTGACTGTGCTGCTAACGTGAGTTACAGAAGTGGAATTCTGCCTTTACATCTTTAGGTCTCATAGGAACTAGAGTGATTAGTCCTGCCTCTGACGACGCAAGAATCTAAAGCGCTGTGATAGACTGCATTTGGATGTCAATGCTGAGCTCGTATGGGATTGCTAAAACAAGGCAGAGCTCTACGTTCCCCTTTTAAGTTCGTCTGCTGTGGAGGCCATGTTGGGAAATGTGTCAAGATAGCGATTTTTCTGTATATTTTCTTTAGCGTTCTCTTCAGACAGAGAGAGTTTCATGAAAATGCATGGATATCTGGATTCTCCTTTCCATCTAGAACATGAATCCACAACAAACTTTCAGATCTGGTCTTTGACTGAGCTGCAAATGTGAGTTATAGAAGTGGAATTCTGCCTTTACATCATTAGTTCTCATAGAAGCTAGAGAGAGGAGTCCTGAATGTTATGACGCAAGAAACTAAAGCGGTGACCTAGACTGCATTTGGATGTCAATGCTGAGCTCGCATGGGATTGCTAAAACAAGGCAGAACTCTACTTACCACTTCTTAGTTCGTCTGCTGTGGAGGCCATGTTGGGAAATGTGTCAAGATAGCGATTTTTCTGTATATTTTCTTTAGCGTTCTCTTCAGACAGAGAGAGTTTCATGAAAATGCATGGATAACCTGATTCTCCTTTCCATCTAGAACATGAATCCTCAACAAACTTTCAGATCTGGTCTTTGACTGAGCTGCAAATGTGAGTTATAGAAGTGGAATTCTGCCTTTACATCATTAGTTCTCATAGAAGCTAGAGAGAGGAGTCCTGAATGTTATGACGCAAGAAACTAAAGCGGTGACCTAGACTGCATTTGGATGTCAATGCTGAGCTCGCATGGGATTGCTAAAACAAGGCAGAACTCTACTTACCACTTCTTAGTTCGTCTGCTGTGGAGGCCATGTTGGGAAATGTGTCAAGATAGCGATTTTTCTGTATATTTTCTTTAGCGTTCTCTTCAGACAGAGAGAGTTTCATGAAAATGCATGGATATCTGGATTCTCCTTTCCATCTAGAACATGAATCCTCAACAAACTTTCAGATCTGGTCTTTGACTGAGCTGCAAATGTGAGTTATAGAAGTGGAATTCTGCCTTTACATCATTAGTTCTCATAGAAGCTAGAGAGAGGAGTCCTGAATGTTATGACGCAAGAAACTAAAGCGGTGACCTAGACTGCATTTGGATGTCAATGCTGAGCTCGCATGGGATTGCTAAAACAAGGCAGAACTCTACTTACCACTTCTTAGTTCGTCTGCTGTGGAGGCCATGTTGGGAAATGTGTCAAGATAGCGATTTTTCTGTATATTTTCTTTAGCGTTCTCTTCAGACAGAGAGAGTTTCATGAAAATGCATGGATATCTGGATTCTCCTTTCCATCTAGAACATGAATCCACAACAAACTTTCAGATCTGGTCTTTGACTGAGCTGCAAATGTGAGTTATAGAAGTGGAATTCTGCCTTTACATCATTAGTTCTCATAGAAGCTAGAGAGAGGAGTCCTGAATGTTATGACGCAAGAAACTAAAGCGGTGACCTAGACTGCATTTGGATGTCAATGCTGAGCTCGCATGGGATTGCTAAAACAAGGCAGAACTCTACTTACCACTTCTTAGTTCGTCTGCTGTGGAGGCCATGTTGGGAAATGTGTCAAGATAGCGATTTTTCTGTATATTTTCTTTAGCGTTCTCTTCAGACAGAGAGTTTCATGAAAATGCATGGATATCTGGATTCTCCTTTCCATCTAGAACATGAATCCTCAACAAACTTTCAGATCTGGTCTTTGACTGAGCTGCAAATGTGAGTTATAGAAGTGGAATTCTGCCTTTACATCATTAGTTCTCATAGAAGCTAGAGAGATGAGTCCTGCCTGTGACGACGCAAGAAACTAAAGCGGTGACCTAGACTGCATTTGGATGTCAATGCTGAGCTCGTATGGGATGGCTAAAGCAAAGCAGAGCTTTACTTTCCCCTTCTTTGTACGTTTGCTCTGGAGGCCATGTTGGGAACTGTGTCAAGATAGCGATTTTTCTGTACATTTTCTTTAGCGTTCTCTTCAGACAGAGAGAGATTCATGAAAATACATGGATATCTGGATTCTCCTTTCCAACCAGAACATGAATCCTCAACACACTTTCAGATCTGTTCCTTGACTGTGCTGCTAACGTGAGTTACAGAAGTGGAATTCTGCCTTTACATCTTTAGGTCTCATAGGAACTAGAGTGATTAGTCCTGCCTCTGACGACGCAAGAATCTAAAGCGCTGTGATAGACTGCATTTGGATGTCAATGCTGAGCTCGTATGGGATTGCTAAAACAAGGCAGAGCTCTACGTTCCCCTTTTAAGTTCGTCTGCTGTGGAGGCCATGTTGGGAAATGTGTCAAGATAGCGATTTTTCTGTATATTTTCTTTAGCGTTCTCTTCAGACAGAGAGAGTTTCATGAAAATGCATGGATATCTGGATTCTCCTTTCCATCTAGAACATGAATCCACAACAAACTTTCAGATCTGGTCTTTGACTGAGCTGCAAATGTGAGTTATAGAAGTGGAATTCTGCCTTTACATCATTAGTTCTCATAGAAGCTAGAGAGAGGAGTCCTGAATGTTATGACGCAAGAAACTAAAGCGGTGACCTAGACTGCATTTGGATGTCAATGCTGAGCTCGCATGGGATTGCTAAAAGAAGGCAGAACTCTACTTACCACTTCTTAGTTCGTCTGCTGTGGAGGCCATGTTGGGAAATGTGTCAAGATAGCGATTTTTCTGTATATTTTCTTTAGCGTTCTCTTCAGACAGAGAGAGTTTCATGAAAATGCATGGATATCTGGATTCTCCTTTCCATCTAGAACATGAATCCTCAACAAACTTTCAGATCTGGTCTTTGACTGAGCTGCAAATGTGAGTTATAGAAGTGGAATTCTGCCTTTACATCATTAGTTCTCATAGAAGCTAGAGAGAGGAGTCCTGAATGTTATGACGCAAGAAACTAAAGCGGTGACCTAGACTGCATTTGGATGTCAATGCTGAGCTCGCATGGGATTGCTAAAAGAAGGCAGAACTCTACTTACCACTTCTTAGTTCGTCTGCTGTGGAGGCCATGTTGGGAAATGTGTCAAGATAGCGATTTTTCTGTATATTTTCTTTAGCGTTCTCTTCAGATAGAGAGAGTTTCATGAAAATGCATGGATATCTGGATTCTCCTTTCCATCTAGAACATGAATCCTCAACAAACTTTCAGATCTGGTCTTTGACTGAGCTGCAAATGTGAGTTATAGAAGTGGAATTCTGCCTTTACATCATTAGTTCTCATAGAAGCTAGAGAGAGGAGTCCTGAATGTTATGACGCAAGAAACTAAAGCGGTGACCTAGACTGCATTTGGATGTCAATGCTGAGCTCGCATGGGATTGCTAAAACAAGGCAGAACTCTACTTACCACTTCTTAGTTCGTCTGCTGTGGAGGCCATGTTGGGAAATGTGTCAAGATAGCGATTTTTCTGTATATTTTCTTTAGCGTTCTCTTCAGACAGAGAGAGTTTCATGAAAATGCATGGATATCTGGATTCTCCTTTCCATCTAGAACATGAATCCACAACAAACTTTCAGATCTGGTCTTTGACTGAGCTGCAAATGTGAGTTATAGAAGTGGAATTCTGCCTTTACATCATTAGTTCTCATAGAAGCTAGAGAGAGGAGTCCTGAATGTTATGACGCAAGAAACTAAAGCGGTGACCTAGACTGCATTTGGATGTCAATGCTGAGCTCGCATGGGATTGCTAAAACAAGGCAGAACTCTACTTACCACTTCTTAGTTCGTCTGCTGTGGAGGCCATGTTGGGAAATGTGTCAAGATAGCGATTTTTCTGTATATTTTCTTTAGCGTTCTCTTCAGACAGAGAGTTTCATGAAAATGCATGGATATCTGGATTCTCCTTTCCATCTAGAACATGAATCCTCAACAAACTTTCAGATCTGGTCTTTGACTGAGCTGCAAATGTGAGTTATAGAAGTGGAATTCTGCCTTTACATCATTAGTTCTCATAGAAGCTAGAGAGATGAGTCCTGCCTGTGACGACGCAAGAAACTAAAGCGGTGACCTAGACTGCATTTGGATGTCAATGCTGAGCTCGTATGGGATGGCTAAAGCAAAGCAGAGCTTTACTTTCCCCTTCTTTGTACGTTTGCTCTGGAGGCCATGTTGGGAACTGTGTCAAGATAGCGATTTTTCTGTACATTTTCTTTAGCGTTCTCTTCAGACAGAGAGAGATTCATGAAAATACATGGATATCTGGATTCTCCTTTCCAACCAGAACATGAATCCTCAACACACTTTCAGATCTGTTCCTTGACTGTGCTGCTAACGTGAGTTACAGAAGTGGAATTCTGCCTTTACATCTTTAGGTCTCATAGGAACTAGAGTGATTAGTCCTGCCTCTGACGACGCAAGAATCTAAAGCGCTGTGATAGACTGCATTTGGATGTCAATGCTGAGCTCGTATGGGATTGCTAAAACAAGGCAGAGCTCTACGTTCCCCTTCTTAGTTCGTCTGCTGTGGAGGCCATGTTGGGAAATGTGTCAAGATAGCGATTTTTCTGTATATTTTCTTTAGCGTTCTCTTCAGACAGAGAGAGTTTCATGAAAATGCATGGATATCTGGATTCTCCTTTCCATCTAGAACATGAATCCACAACAAACTTTCAGATCTGGTCTTTGACTGAGCTGCAAATGTGAGTTATAGAAGTGGAATTCTGCCTTTACATCATTAGTTCTCATAGAAGCTAGAGAGAGGAGTCCTGAATGTTATGACGCAAGAAACTAAAGCGGTGACCTAGACTACATTTGGATGTCAATGCTGAGCTCGTATGGGATGGCTAAAGCAAAGCAGAGCTTTACTTTCCCCTTCTTTGTACGTTTGCTCTGGAGGCCACGTTGGGAACTGTGTCAAGATAGCGATTTTTCTGTACATTTTCTTTAGCGTTCTCTTCAGACAGAGAGAGATTCATGAAAATACATGGATATCTGGATTCTCCTTTCCAACCAGAACATGAATCCTCAACACACTTTCAGATCTGTTCCTTGACTGTGCTGCTAACGTGAGTTACAGAAGTGGAATTCTGCCTTTACATCTTTAGGTCTCATAGGAACTAGAGTGATTAGTCCTGCCTCTGACGACGCAAGAATCTAAAGCGCTGTGATAGACTGCATTTGGATGTCAATGCTGAGCTCGTATGGGATTGCTAAAACAAGGCAGAGCTCTACGTTCCCCTTTTAAGTTCGTCTGCTGTGGAGGCCATGTTGGGAAATGTGTCAAGATAGCGATTTTTCTGTATATTTTCTTTAGCGTTCTCTTCAGACAGAGAGAGTTTCATGAAAATGCATGGATATCTGGATTCTCCTTTCCATCTAGAACATGAATCCACAACAAACTTTCAGATCTGGTCTTTGACTGAGCTGCAAATGTGAGTTATAGAAGTGGAATTCTGCCTTTACATCATTAGTTCTCATAGAAGCTAGAGAGAGGAGTCCTGAATGTTATGACGCAAGAAACTAAAGCGGTGACCTAGACTGCATTTGGATGTCAATGCTGAGCTCGCATGGGATTGCTAAAACAAGGCAGAACTCTACTTACCACTTCTTAGTTCGTCTGCTGTGGAGGCCATGTTGGGAAATGTGTCAAGATAGCGATTTTTCTGTATATTTTCTTTAGCGTTCTCTTCAGACAGAGAGAGTTTCATGAAAATGCATGGATATCTGGATTCTCCTTTCCATCTAGAACATGAATCCTCAACAAACTTTCAGATCTGGTCTTTGACTGAGCTGCAAATGTGAGTTATAGAAGTGGAATTCTGCCTTTACATCATTAGTTCTCATAGAAGCTAGAGAGAGGAGTCCTGAATGTTATGACGCAAGAAACTAAAGCGGTGACCTAGACTGCATTTGGATGTCAATGCTGAGCTCGCATGGGATTGCTAAAACAAGGCAGAACTCTACTTACCACTTCTTAGTTCGTCTGCTGTGGAGGCCATGTTGGGAAATGTGTCAAGATAGCGATTTTTCTGTATATTTTCTTTAGCGTTCTCTTCAGACAGAGAGAGTTTCATGAAAATGCATGGATATCTGGATTCTCCTTTCCATCTAGAACATGAATCCTCAACAAACTTTCAGATCTGGTCTTTGACTGAGCTGCAAATGTGAGTTATAGAAGTGGAATTCTGCCTTTACATCATTAGTTCTCATAGAAGCTAGAGAGATGAGTCCTGCCTGTGACGACGCAAGAAACTAAAGCGGTGACCTAGACTACATTTGGATGTCAATGCTGAGCTCGTATGGGATGGCTAAAGCAAAGCAGAGCTTTACTTTCCCCTTCTTTGTACGTTTGCTCTGGAGGCCATGTTGGGAACTGTGTCAAGATAGCGATTTTTCTGTATATTTTCTTTAGCGTTCTCTTCAGACAGAGAGAGATTCATGAAAATACATGGATATCTGGATTCTCCTTTCCAACCAGAACATGAATCCTCAACACACTTTCAGATCTGTTCCTTGACTGTGCTGCTAACGTGAGTTACAGAAGTGGAATTCTGCCTTTACATCTTTAGGTCTCATAGGAACTAGAGTGATTAGTCCTGCCTCTGACGACGCAAGAATCTAAAGCGCTGTGATAGACTGCATTTGGATGTCAATGCTGAGCTCGTATGGGATTGCTAAAACAAGGCAGAGCTCTACGTTCCCCTTCTTAGTTCGTCTGCTGTGGAGGCCATGTTGGGAAATGTGTCAAGATAGCGATTTTTCTGTATATTTTCTTTAGCGTTCTCTTCAGACAGAGAGAGTTTCATGAAAATGCATGGATATCTGGATTCTCCTTTCCATCTAGAACATGAATCCACAACAAACTTTCAGATCTGGTCTTTGACTGAGCTGCAAATGTGAGTTATAGAAGTGGAATTCTGCCTTTACATCATTAGTTCTCATAGAAGCTAGAGAGAGGAGTCCTGAATGTTATGACGCAAGAAACTAAAGCGGTGACCTAGACTGCATTTGGATGTCAATGCTGAGCTCGTATGGGATGGCTAAAGCAAAGCAGAGCTTTACTTTCCCCTTCTTTGTACGTTTGCTCTGGAGGCCATGTTGGGAACTGTGTCAAGATAGCGATTTTTCTGTACATTTTCTTTAGCGTTCTCTTCAGACAGAGAGAGATTCATGAAACTACATGGATATCTTGGTTCTCCTTTCCAACCAGAACATGAATCCTCAACACACTTTCAGATCTGTTCCTTGACTGTGCTGCTAACGTGAGTTACAGAAGTGGAATTCTGCCTTTACATCTTTAGGTCTCATAGGAACTAGAGTGATTAGTCCTGCCTCTGACGACGCAAGAATCTAAAGCGCTGTGATAGACTGCATTTGGATGTCAATGCTGAGCTCGTATGGGATTGCTAAAACAAGGCAGAGCTCTACGTTCCCCTTCTTAGTTCGTCTGCTGTGGAGGCCATGTTGGGAAATGTGTCAAGATAGCGATTTTTCTGTATATTTTCTTTAGCGTTCTCTTCAGACAGAGAGAGTTTCATGAAAATGCATGGATATCTGGATTCTCCTTTCCATCTAGAACATGAATCCACAACAAACTTTCAGATCTGGTCTTTGACTGAGCTGCAAATGTGAGTTATAGAAGTGGAATTCTGCCTTTACATCATTAGTTCTCATAGAAGCTAGAGAGAGGAGTCCTGAATGTTATGACGCAAGAAACTAAAGCGGTGACCTAGACTGCATTTGGATGTCAATGCTGAGCTCGTATGGGATGGCTAAAGCAAAGCAGAGCTTTACTTTCCCCTTCTTTGTACGTTTGCTCTGGAGGCCATGTTGGGAACTGTGTCAAGATAGCGATTTTTCTGTACATTTTCTTTAGCGTTCTCTTCAGACAGAGAGAGATTCATGAAACTACATGGATATCTTGGTTCTCCTTTCCAACCAGAACATGAATCCTCAACACACTTTCAGATCTGTTCCTTGACTGTGCTGCTAACGTGAGTTACAGAAGTGGAATTCTGCCTTTACATCTTTAGGTCTCATAGGAACTAGAGTGATTAGTCCTGCCTCTGACGACGCAAGAATCTAAAGCGCTGTGATAGACTGCATTTGGATGTCAATGCTGAGCTCGTATGGGATTGCTAAAACAAGGCAGAGCTCTACGTTCCCCTTCTTAGTTCGTCTGCTGTGGAGGCCATGTTGGGAAATGTGTCAAGATAGCGATTTTTCTGTATATTTTCTTTAGCGTTCTCTTTTGACAGAGAGAGTTTCATGAAAATGCATGGATATCTGGATTCTCCTTTCCATCTAGAACATGAATCCAAAACAAACTTTCAGATCTGGTCTTTGACTGAGCTGCAAATGTGAGTTATAGAAGTGGAATTCTGCCTTTACATCATTAGTTCTCATAGAAGCTAGAGAGAGGAGTCCTGAATGTTATGACGCAAGAAACTAAAGCGGTGACCTAGACTGCATTTGGATGTCAATGCTGAGCTCGCATGGGATTGCTAAAACAAGGCAGAACTCTACTTACCACTTCTTAGTTCGTCTGCTGTGGAGGCCATGTTGGGAAATGTGTCAAGATAGCGATTTTTCTGTATATTTTCTTTAGCGTTCTCTTCAGACAGAGAGAGTTTCATGAAAATGCATGGATATCTGGATTCTCCTTTCCATCTAGAACATGAATCCTCAACAAACTTTCAGATCTGCTCTTTGACTGAGCTGCAAATGTGAGTTATAGAAGTGGAATTCTGCCTTTACATCATTAGTTCTCATAGAAGCTAGAGAGAGGAGTCCTGAATGTTATGACGCAAGAAACTAAAGCGGTGACCTAGACTGCATTTGGATGTCAATGCTGAGCTCGCATGGGATTGCTAAAACAAGGCAGAACTCTACTTACCACTTCTTAGTTCGTCTGCTGTGGAGCCCATGTTGGGAAATGTGTCAAGATAGCGATTTTTCTGTATATTTTCTTTAGCGTTCTCTTCAGACAGAGAGAGTTTCATGAAAATGCATGGATATCTGGATTCTCCTTTCCATCTAGAACATGAATCCTCAACAAACTTTCAGATCTGGTCTTTGACTGAGCTGCAAATGTGAGTTATAGAAGTGGAATTCTGCCTTTACATCATTAGTTCTCATAGAAGCTAGAGAGAGGAGTCCTGAATGTTATGACGCAAGAAACTAAAGCGGTGACCTAGACTGCATTTGGATGTCAATGCTGAGCTCGCATGGGATTGCTAAAAGAAGGCAGAACTCTACTTACCACTTCTTAGTTCGTCTGCTGTGGAGGCCATGTTGGGAAATGTGTCAAGATAGCGATTTTTCTGTATATTTTCTTTAGCGTTCTCTTCAGACAGAGAGAGTTTCATGAAAATGCATGGATATCTGGATTCTCCTTTCCATCTAGAACATGAATCCTCAACAAACTTTCAGATCTGGTCTTTGACTGAGCTGCAAATGTGAGTTATAGAAGTGGAATTCTGCCTTTACATCATTAGTTCTCATAGAAGCTAGAGAGAGGAGTCCTGAATGTTATGACGCAAGAAACTAAAGCGGTGACCTAGACTGCATTTGGATGTCAATGCTGAGCTCGCATGGGATTGCTAAAACAAGGCAGAACTCTACTTACCACTTCTTAGTTCGTCTGCTGTGGAGGCCATGTTGGGAAATGTGTCAAGATAGCGATTTTTCTGTATATTTTCTTTAGCGTTCTCTTCAGACAGAGAGAGTTTCATGAAAATGCATGGATATCTGGATTCTCCTTTCCATCTAGAACATGAATCCACAACAAACTTTCAGATCTGGTCTTTGACTGAGCTGCAAATGTGAGTTATAGAAGTGGAATTCTGCCTTTACATCATTAGTTCTCATAGAAACTAGAGAGAGGAGTCCTGAATGTTATGACGCAAGAAACTAAAGCGGTGACCTAGACTGCATTTGGATGTCAATGCTGAGCTCGCATGGGATTGCTAAAACAAGGCAGAACTCTACTTACCACTTCTTAGTTCGTCTGCTGTGGAGGCCATGTTGGGAAATGTGTCAAGATAGCGATTTTTCTGTATATTTTCTTTAGCGTTCTCTTCAGACAGAGAGTTTCATGAAAATGCATGGATATCTGGATTCTCCTTTCCATCTAGAACATGAATCCTCAACAAACTTTCAGATCTGGTCTTTGACTGAGCTGCAAATGTGAGTTATAGAAGTGGAATTCTGCCTTTACATCATTAGTTCTCATAGAAGCTAGAGAGAGGAGTCCTGCCTGTGACGACGCAAGAAACTAAAGCGGTGACCTAGACTGCATTTGGATGTCAATGCTGAGCTCGTATGGGATGGCTAAAGCAAAGCAGAGCTTTACTTTCCCCTTCTTTGTACGTTTGCTCTGGAGGCCATGTTGGGAACTGTGTCAAGATAGCGATTTTTCTGTACATTTTCTTTAGCGTTCTCTTCAGACAGAGAGAGATTCATGAAACTACATGGATATCTTGGTTCTCCTTTCCAACCAGAACATGAATCCTCAACACACTTTCAGATCTGTTCCTTGACTGTGCTGCTAACGTGAGTTACAGAAGTGGAATTCTGCCTTTACATCTTTAGGTCTCATAGGAACTAGAGTGATTAGTCCTGCCTCTGACGACGCAAGAATCTAAAGCGCTGTGATAGACTGCATTTGGATGTCAATGCTGAGCTCGTATGGGATTGCTAAAACAAGGCAGAGCTCTACGTTCCCCTTCTTAGTTCGTCTGCTGTGGAGGCCATGTTGGGAAATGTGTCAAGATAGCGATTTTTCTGTATATTTTCTTTAGCGTTCTCTTTTGACAGAGAGAGTTTCATGAAAATGCATGGATATCTGGATTCTCCTTTCCATCTAGAACATGAATCCAAAACAAACTTTCAGATCTGGTCTTTGACTGAGCTGCAAATGTGAGTTATAGAAGTGGAATTCTGCCTTTACATCATTAGTTCTCATAGAAGCTAGAGAGAGGAGTCCTGAATGTTATGACGCAAGAAACTAAAGCGGTGACCTAGACTGCATTTGGATGTCAATGCTGAGCTCGCATGGGATTGCTAAAACAAGGCAGAACTCTACTTACCACTTCTTAGTTCGTCTGCTGTGGAGGCCATGTTGGGAAATGTGTCAAGATAGCGATTTTTCTGTATATTTTCTTTAGCGTTCTCTTCAGACAGAGAGAGTTTCATGAAAATGCATGGATATCTGGATTCTCCTTTCCATCTAGAACATGAATCCTCAACAAACTTTCAGATCTGCTCTTTGACTGAGCTGCAAATGTGAGTTATAGAAGTGGAATTCTGCCTTTACATCATTAGTTCTCATAGAAGCTAGAGAGAGGAGTCCTGAATGTTATGACGCAAGAAACTAAAGCGGTGACCTAGACTGCATTTGGATGTCAATGCTGAGCTCGCATGGGATTGCTAAAACAAGGCAGAACTCTACTTACCACTTCTTAGTTCGTCTGCTGTGGAGCCCATGTTGGGAAATGTGTCAAGATAGCGATTTTTCTGTATATTTTCTTTAGCGTTCTCTTCAGACAGAGAGAGTTTCATGAAAATGCATGGATATCTGGATTCTCCTTTCCATCTAGAACATGAATCCTCAACAAACTTTCAGATCTGGTCTTTGACTGAGCTGCAAATGTGAGTTATAGAAGTGGAATTCTGCCTTTACATCATTAGTTCTCATAGAAGCTAGAGAGAGGAGTCCTGAATGTTATGACGCAAGAAACTAAAGCGGTGACCTAGACTGCATTTGGATGTCAATGCTGAGCTCGCATGGGATTGCTAAAAGAAGGCAGAACTCTACTTACCACTTCTTAGTTCGTCTGCTGTGGAGGCCATGTTGGGAAATGTGTCAAGATAGCGATTTTTCTGTATATTTTCTTTAGCGTTCTCTTCAGACAGAGAGAGTTTCATGAAAATGCATGGATATCTGGATTCTCCTTTCCATCTAGAACATGAATCCTCAACAAACTTTCAGATCTGGTCTTTGACTGAGCTGCAAATGTGAGTTATAGAAGTGGAATTCTGCCTTTACATCATTAGTTCTCATAGAAGCTAGAGAGAGGAGTCCTGAATGTTATGACGCAAGAAACTAAAGCGGTGACCTAGACTGCATTTGGATGTCAATGCTGAGCTCGCATGGGATTGCTAAAACAAGGCAGAACTCTACTTACCACTTCTTAGTTCGTCTGCTGTGGAGGCCATGTTGGGAAATGTGTCAAGATAGCGATTTTTCTGTATATTTTCTTTAGCGTTCTCTTCAGACAGAGAGAGTTTCATGAAAATGCATGGATATCTGGATTCTCCTTTCCATCTAGAACATGAATCCACAACAAACTTTCAGATCTGGTCTTTGACTGAGCTGCAAATGTGAGTTATAGAAGTGGAATTCTGCCTTTACATCATTAGTTCTCATAGAAACTAGAGAGAGGAGTCCTGAATGTTATGACGCAAGAAACTAAAGCGGTGACCTAGACTGCATTTGGATGTCAATGCTGAGCTCGCATGGGATTGCTAAAACAAGGCAGAACTCTACTTACCACTTCTTAGTTCGTCTGCTGTGGAGGCCATGTTGGGAAATGTGTCAAGATAGCGATTTTTCTGTATATTTTCTTTAGCGTTCTCTTCAGACAGAGAGTTTCATGAAAATGCATGGATATCTGGATTCTCCTTTCCATCTAGAACATGAATCCTCAACAAACTTTCAGATCTGGTCTTTGACTGAGCTGCAAATGTGAGTTATAGAAGTGGAATTCTGCCTTTACATCATTAGTTCTCATAGAAGCTAGAGAGATGAGTCCTGCCTGTGACGACGCAAGAAACTAAAGCGGTGACCTAGACTGCATTTGGATGTCAATGCTGAGCTCGTATGGGATGGCTAAAGCAAAGCAGAGCTTTACTTTCCCCTTCTTTGTACGTTTGCTCTGGAGGCCATGTTGGGAACTGTGTCAAGATAGCGATTTTTCTGTACATTTTCTTTAGCGTTCTCTTCAGACAGAGAGAGATTCATGAAAATACATGGATATCTGGATTCTCCTTTCCAACCAGAACATGAATCCTCAACACACTTTCAGATCTGTTCCTTGACTGTGCTGCTAACGTGAGTTACAGAAGTGGAATTCTGCCTTTACATCTTTAGGTCTCATAGGAACTAGAGTGATTAGTCCTGCCTCTGACGACGCAAGAATCTAAAGCGCTGTGATAGACTGCATTTGGATGTCAATGCTGAGCTCGTATGGGATTGCTAAAACAAGGCAGAGCTCTACGTTCCCCTTCTTAGTTCGTCTGCTGTGGAGGCCATGTTGGGAAATGTGTCAAGATAGCGATTTTTCTGTATATTTTCTTTAGCGTTCTCTTCAGACAGAGAGAGTTTCATGAAAATGCATGGATATCTGGATTCTCCTTTCCATCTAGAACATGAATCCACAACAAACTTTCAGATCTGGTCTTTGACTGAGCTGCAAATGTGAGTTATAGAAGTGGAATTCTGCCTTTACATCATTAGTTCTCATAGAAGCTAGAGAGAGGAGTCCTGAATGTTATGACGCAAGAAACTAAAGCGGTGACCTAGACTACATTTGGATGTCAATGCTGAGCTCGTATGGGATGGCTAAAGCAAAGCAGAGCTTTACTTTCCCCTTCTTTGTACGTTTGCTCTGGAGGCCACGTTGGGAACTGTGTCAAGATAGCGATTTTTCTGTACATTTTCTTTAGCGTTCTCTTCAGACAGAGAGAGATTCATGAAAATACATGGATATCTGGATTCTCCTTTCCAACCAGAACATGAATCCTCAACACACTTTCAGATCTGTTCCTTGACTGTGCTGCTAACGTGAGTTACAGAAGTGGAATTCTGCCTTTACATCTTTAGGTCTCATAGGAACTAGAGTGATTAGTCCTGCCTCTGACGACGCAAGAATCTAAAGCGCTGTGATAGACTGCATTTGGATGTCAATGCTGAGCTCGTATGGGATTGCTAAAACAAGGCAGAGCTCTACGTTCCCCTTTTAAGTTCGTCTGCTGTGGAGGCCATGTTGGGAAATGTGTCAAGATAGCGATTTTTCTGTATATTTTCTTTAGCGTTCTCTTCAGACAGAGAGAGTTTCATGAAAATGCATGGATATCTGGATTCTCCTTTCCATCTAGAACATGAATCCACAACAAACTTTCAGATCTGGTCTTTGACTGAGCTGCAAATGTGAGTTATAGAAGTGGAATTCTGCCTTTACATCATTAGTTCTCATAGAAGCTAGAGAGAGGAGTCCTGAATGTTATGACGCAAGAAACTAAAGCGGTGACCTAGACTGCATTTGGATGTCAATGCTGAGCTCGCATGGGATTGCTAAAACAAGGCAGAACTCTACTTACCACTTCTTAGTTCGTCTGCTGTGGAGGCCATGTTGGGAAATGTGTCAAGATAGCGATTTTTCTGTATATTTTCTTTAGCGTTCTCTTCAGACAGAGAGAGTTTCATGAAAATGCATGGATATCTGGATTCTCCTTTCCATCTAGAACATGAATCCTCAACAAACTTTAAGATCTGGTCTTTGACTGAGCTGCAAATGTGAGTTATAGAAGTGGAATTCTGCCTTTACATCATTAGTTCTCATAGAAGCTAGAGAGATGAGTCCTGCCTGTGACGACGCAAGAAACTAAAGCGGTGACCTAGACTGCATTTGGATGTCAATGCTGAGCTCGCATGGGATTGCTAAAACAAGGCAGAACTCTACTTACCACTTCTTAGTTCGTCTGCTGTGGAGGCCATGTTGGGAAATGTGTCAAGATAGCGATTTTTCTGTATATTTTCTTTAGCGTTCTCTTCAGACAGAGAGAGTTTCATGAAAATGCATGGATATCTGGATTCTCCTTTCCATCTAGAACATGAATCCTCAACAAACTTTCAGATCTGGTCTTTGACTGAGCTGCAAATGTGAGTTATAGAAGTGGAATTCTGCCTTTACATCATTAGTTCTCATAGAAGCTAGAGAGAGGAGTCCTGAATGTTATGACGCAAGAAACTAAAGCGGTGACCTAGACTGCATTTGGATGTCAATGCTGAGCTCGTATGGGATGGCTAAAGCAAAGCAGAGCTTTACTTTCCCCTTCTTTGTACGTTTGCTCTGGAGGCCATGTTGGGAACTGTGTCAAGATAGCGATTTTTCTGTACATTTTCTTTAGCGTTCTCTTCAGACAGAGAGAGATTCATGAAACTACATGGATATCTTGGTTCTCCTTTCCAACCAGAACATGAATCCTCAACACACTTTCAGATCTGTTCCTTGACTGTGCTGCTAACGTGAGTTACAGAAGTGGAATTCTGCCTTTACATCTTTAGGTCTCATAGGAACTAGAGTGATTAGTCCTGCCTCTGACGACGCAAGAATCTAAAGCGCTGTATTGACTGCATTTGGATGTCAATGCTGAGCTCGTATGGGATTGCTAAAACAAGGCAGAGCTCTACGTTCCCCTTCTTAGTTCGTCTGCTGTGGAGGCCATGTTGGGAAATGTGTCAAGATAGCGATTTTTCTCTATATTTTCTTTAGCGTTCTCTTCAGACAGAGAGAGTTTCATGAAAATGCATGGATATCTGGATTCTCCTTTCCATCTAGAACATGAATCCTCAACAAACTTTCAGATCTGGTCTTTGACTGAGCTGCAAATGTGAGTTATAGAAGTGGAATTCTGCCTTTACATCATTAGTTCTCATAGAAGCTAGAGAGAGGAGTCCTGAATGTTATGACGCAAGAAACTAAAGCGGTGACCTAGACTGCATTTGGATGTCAATGCTGAGCTCGCATGGGATTGCTAAAACAAGGCAGAACTCTACTTACCACTTCTTAGTTCGTCTGCTGTGGAGGCCATGTTGGGAAATGTGTCAAGATAGCGATTTTTCTGTATATTTTCTTTAGCGTTCTCTTCAGACAGAGAGAGTTTCATGAAAATGCATGGATATCTGGATTCTCCTTTCCATCTAGAACATGAATCCTCAACAAACTTTAAGATCTGGTCTTTGACTGAGCTGCAAATGTGAGTTATAGAAGTGGAATTCTGCCTTTACATCATTAGTTCTCATAGAAGCTAGAGAGATGAGTCCTGCCTGTGACGACGCAAGAAACTAAAGCGGTGACCTAGACTGCATTTGGATGTCAATGCTGAGCTCGCATGGGATTGCTAAAACAAGGCAGAACTCTACTTACCACTTCTTAGTTCGTCTGCTGTGGAGGCCATGTTGGGAAATGTGTCAAGATAGCGATTTTTCTGTATATTTTCTTTAGCGTTCTCTTCAGACAGAGAGAGTTTCATGAAAATGCATGGATATCTGGATTCTCCTTTCCATCTAGAACATGAATCCTCAACAAACTTTCAGATCTGGTCTTTGACTGAGCTGCAAATGTGAGTTATAGAAGTGGAATTCTGCCTTTACATCATTAGTTCTCATAGAAGCTAGAGAGAGGAGTCCTGAATGTTATGACGCAAGAAACTAAAGCGGTGACCTAGACTGCATTTGGATGTCAATGCTGAGCTCGCATGGGATTGCTAAAACAAGGCAGAACTCTACTTACCACTTCTTAGTTCGTCTGCTGTGGAGGCCATGTTGGGAAATGTGTCAAGATAGCGATTTTTCTGTATATTTTCTTTAGCGTTCTCTTCAGACAGAGAGAGTTTCATGAAAATGCATGGATATCTGGATTCTCCTTTCCATCTAGAACATGAATCCTCAACAAACTTTCAGATCTGGTCTTTGACTGAGCTGCAAATGTGAGTTATAGAAGTGGAATTCTGCCTTTACATCATTAGTTCTCATAGAAGCTAGAGAGAGGAGTCCTGAATGTTATGACGCAAGAAACTAAAGCGGTGACCTAGACTGCATTTGGATGTCAATGCTGAGCTCGCATGGGATTGCTAAAACAAGGCAGAACTCTACTTACCACTTCTTAGTTCGTCTGCTGTGGAGGCCATGTTGGGAAATGTGTCAAGATAGCGATTTTTCTGTATATTTTCTTTAGCGTTCTCTTCAGACAGAGAGAGTTTCATGAAAATGCATGGATATCTGGATTCTCCTTTCCATCTAGAACATGAATCCTCAACAAACTTTCAGATCTGGTCTTTGACTGAGCTGCAAATGTGAGTTATAGAAGTGGAATTCTGCCTTTACATCATTAGTTCTCATAGAAGCTAGAGAGAGGAGTCCTGAATGTTATGACGCAAGAAACTAAAGCGGTGACCTAGACTGCATTTGGATGTCAATGCTGAGCTCGCATGGGATTGCTAAAACAAGGCAGAACTCTACTTACCACTTCTTAGTTCGTCTGCTGTGGAGGCCATGTTGGGAAATGTGTCAAGATAGCGATTTTTCTGTATATTTTCTTTAGCGTTCTCTTCAGACAGAGAGAGTTTCATGAAAATGCATGGATATCTGGATTCTCCTTTCCATCTAGAACATGAATCCTCAACAAACTTTCAGATCTGGTCTTTGACTGAGCTGCAAATGTGAGTTATAGAAGTGGAATTCTGCCTTTACATCATTAGTTCTCATAGAAGCTAGAGAGATGAGTCCTGCCTGTGACGACGCAAGAAACTAAAGCGGTGACCTAGACTGCATTTGGATGTCAATGCTGAGCTCGCATGGGATTGCTAAAACAAGGCAGAACTCTACTTACCACTTCTTAGTTCGTCTGCTGTGGAGGCCATGTTGGGAAATGTGTCAAGATAGCGATTTTTCTGTATATTTTCTTTAGCGTTCTCTTCAGACAGAGAGAGTTTCATGAAAATGCATGGATATCTGGATTCTCCTTTCCATCTAGAACATGAATCCTCAACAAACTTTCAGATCTGGTCTTTGACTGAGCTGCAAATGTGAGTTATAGAAGTGGAATTCTGCCTTTACATCATTAGTTCTCATAGAAGCTAGAGAGATGAGTCCTGCCTGTGACGACGCAAGAAACTAAAGCGGTGACCTAGACTGCATTTGGATGTCAATGCTGAGCTCGTATGGGATGGCTAAAGCAAAGCAGAGCTTTACTTTCCCCTTCTTTGTACGTTTGCTCTGGAGGCCATGTTGGGAACTGTGTCAAGATAGCGATTTTTCTGTACATTTTCTTTAGCGTTCTCTTCAGACAGAGTAGATTCATGAAAATACATGGATATCTGGATTCTCCTTTCCAACCAGAACATGAATCCTCAACACACTTTCAGAACTGTTCCTTGACTGTGCTGCTAACGTGAGTTACAGAAGTGGAATTCTGCCTTTACATCTTTAGGTCTCATAGGAACTAGAGTGATTAGTCCTGCCTCTGACGACGCAAGAATCTAAAGCGCTGTATTGACTGCATTTGGATGTCAATGCTGAGCTCGTATGGGATTGCTAAAACAAGGCAGAGCTCTACGTTCCCCTTCTTAGTTCGTCTGCTGTGGAGGCCATGTTGGGAAATGTGTCAAGATAGCGATTTTTCTCTATATTTTCTTTAGCGTTCTCTTCAGACAGAGAGAGTTTCATGAAAATGCATGGATATCTGGATTCTCCTTTCCATCTAGAACATGAATCCTCAACAAACTTTCAGATCTGGTCTTTGACTGAGCTGCAAATGTGAGTTATAGAAGTGGAATTCTGCCTTTACATCATTAGTTCTCATAGAAGCTAGAGAGAGGAGTCCTGAATGTTATGACGCAAGAAACTAAAGCGGTGACCTAGACTGCATTTGGATGTCAATGCTGAGCTCGCATGGGATTGCTAAAACAAGGCAGAACTCTACTTACCACTTCTTAGTTCGTCTGCTGTGGAGGCCATGTTGGGAAATGTGTCAAGATAGCGATTTTTCTGTATATTTTCTTTAGCGTTCTCTTCAGACAGAGAGAGTTTCATGAAAATGCATGGATATCTGGATTCTCCTTTCCATCTAGAACATGAATCCTCAACAAACTTTCAGATCTGGTCTTTGACTGAGCTGCAAATGTGAGTTATAGAAGTGGAATTCTACCTTTACATCATTAGTTCTCATAGAAGCTAGAGAGATGAGTCCTGCCTGTGACGACGCAAGAAACTAAAGCGGTGACCTAGACTACATTTGGATGTCAATGCTGAGCTCGTATGGGATGGCTAAAGCAAAGCAGAGCTTTACTTTCCCCTTCTTTGTACGTTTGCTCTGGAGGCCATGTTGGGAACTGTGTCAAGATAGCGATTTTTCTGTACATTTTCTTTGGCGTTCTCTTCAGACAGAGAGAGATTCATGAAAATACATGGATATCTGGATTCTCCTTTCCAACCAGAACATGAATCCTCAACACACTTTCAGATCTGTTCCTTGACTGTGCTGCTAACGTGAGTTACAGAAGTGGAATTCTGCCTTTACATCTTTAGGTCTCATAGGAACTAGAGTGATTAGTCCTGCCTCTGACGACGCAAGAATCTAAAGCGCTGTGATAGACTGCATTTGGATGTCAATGCTGAGCTCGTATGGGATTGCTAAAACAAGGCAGAGCTCTACGTTCCCCTTCTTAGTTCGTCTGCTGTGGAGGCCATGTTGGGAAATGTGTCAAGATAGCGATTTTTCTGTATATTTTCTTTAGCGTTCTCTTCAGACAGAGAGAGTTTCATGAAAATGCATGGATATCTGGATTCTCCTTTCCATCTAGAACATGAATCCTCAACAAACTTTCAGATCTGGTCTTTGACTGAGCTGCAAATGTGAGTTATAGAAGTGGAATTCTGCCTTTACATCATTAGTTCTCATAGAAGCTAGAGAGAGGAGTCCTGAATGTTATGACGCAAGAAACTAAAGCGGTGACCTAGACTGCATTTGGATGTCAATGCTGAGCTCGTATGGGATGGCTAAAGCAAAGCAGAGCTTTACTTTCCCCTTCTTTGTACGTTTGCTCTGGAGGCCATGTTGGGAACTGTGTCAAGATAGCGATTTTTCTGTACATTTTCTTTAGCGTTCTCTTCAGACAGAGAGAGATTCATGAAACTACATGGATATCTTGGTTCTCCTTTCCAACCAGAACATGAATCCTCAACAAACTTTCAGATCTGGTCTTTGACTGAGCTGCAAATGTGAGTTATAGAAGTGGAATTCTGCCTTTACATCATTAGTTCTCATAGAAGCTAGAGAGAGGAGTCCTGAATGTTATGACGCAAGAAACTAAAGCGGTGACCTAGACTGCATTTGGATGTCAATGCTGAGCTCGCATGGGATTGCTAAAACAAGGCAGAACTCTACTTACCACTTCTTAGTTCGTCTGCTGTGGAGGCCATGTTGGGAAATGTGTCAAGATAGCGATTTTTCTGTATATTTTCTTTAGCGTTCTCTTCAGACAGAGAGAGTTTCATGAAAATGCATGGATATCTGGATTCTCCTTTCCATCTAGAACATGAATCCTCAACAAACTTTCAGATCTGGTCTTTGACTGAGCTGCAAATGTGAGTTATAGAAGTGGAATTCTGCCTTTACATCATTAGTTCTCATAGAAGCTAGAGAGAGGAGTCCTGAATGTTATGACGCAAGAAACTAAAGCGGTGACCTAGACTGCATTTGGATGTCAATGCTGAGCTCGCATGGGATTGCTAAAACAAGGCAGAACTCTACTTACCACTTCTTAGTTCGTCTGCTGTGGAGGCCATGTTGGGAAATGTGTCAAGATAGCGATTTTTCTGTATATTTTCTTTAGCGTTCTCTTCAGACAGAGAGAGTTTCATGAAAATGCATGGATATCTGGATTCTCCTTTCCATCTAGAACATGAATCCTCAACAAACTTTCAGATCTGGTCTTTGACTGAGCTGCAAATGTGAGTTATAGAAGTGGAATTCTGCCTTTACATCATTAGTTCTCATAGAAGCTAGAGAGAGGAGTCCTGAATGTTATGACGCAAGAAACTAAAGCGGTGACCTAGACTGCATTTGGATGTCAATGCTGAGCTCGCATGGGATTGCTAAAACAAGGCAGAACTCTACTTACCACTTCTTAGTTCGTCTGCTGTGGAGGCCATGTTGGGAAATGTGTCAAGATAGCGATTTTTCTGTATATTTTCTTTAGCGTTCTCTTCAGACAGAGAGAGTTTCATGAAAATGCATGGATATCTGGATTCTCCTTTCCATCTAGAACATGAATCCTCAACAAACTTTCAGATCTGGTCTTTGACTGAGCTGCAAATGTGAGTTATAGAAGTGGAATTCTGCCTTTACATCATTAGTTCTCATAGAAGCTAGAGAGATGAGTCCTGCCTGTGACGACGCAAGAAACTAAAGCGGTGACCTAGACTGCATTTGGATGTCAATGCTGAGCTCGCATGGGATTGCTAAAACAAGGCAGAACTCTACTTACCACTTCTTAGTTCGTCTGCTGTGGAGGCCATGTTGGGAAATGTGTCAAGATAGCGATTTTTCTGTATATTTTCTTTAGCGTTCTCTTCAGACAGAGAGAGTTTCATGAAAATGCATGGATATCTGGATTCTCCTTTCCATCTAGAACATGAATCCTCAACAAACTTTCAGATCTGGTCTTTGACTGAGCTGCAAATGTGAGTTATAGAAGTGGAATTCTGCCTTTACATCATTAGTTCTCATAGAAGCTAGAGAGATGAGTCCTGCCTGTGACGACGCAAGAAACTAAAGCGGTGACCTAGACTGCATTTGGATGTCAATGCTGAGCTCGTATGGGATGGCTAAAGCAAAGCAGAGCTTTACTTTCCCCTTCTTTGTACGTTTGCTCTGGAGGCCATGTTGGGAACTGTGTCAAGATAGCGATTTTTCTGTACATTTTCTTTAGCGTTCTCTTCAGACAGAGTAGATTCATGAAAATACATGGATATCTGGATTCTCCTTTCCAACCAGAACATGAATCCTCAACACACTTTCAGAACTGTTCCTTGACTGTGCTGCTAACGTGAGTTACAGAAGTGGAATTCTGCCTTTACATCTTTAGGTCTCATAGGAACTAGAGTGATTAGTCCTGCCTCTGACGACGCAAGAATCTAAAGCGCTGTATTGACTGCATTTGGATGTCAATGCTGAGCTCGTATGGGATTGCTAAAACAAGGCAGAGCTCTACGTTCCCCTTCTTAGTTCGTCTGCTGTGGAGGCCATGTTGGGAAATGTGTCAAGATAGCGATTTTTCTCTATATTTTCTTTAGCGTTCTCTTCAGACAGAGAGAGTTTCATGAAAATGCATGGATATCTGGATTCTCCTTTCCATCTAGAACATGAATCCTCAACAAACTTTCAGATCTGGTCTTTGACTGAGCTGCAAATGTGAGTTATAGAAGTGGAATTCTGCCTTTACATCATTAGTTCTCATAGAAGCTAGAGAGAGGAGTCCTGAACGTTATGACGCAAGAAACTAAAGCGGTGACCTAGACTGCATTTGGATGTCAATGCTGAGCTCGCATGGGATTGCTAAAACAAGGCAGAACTCTACTTACCACTTCTTAGTTCGTCTGCTGTGGAGGCCATGTTGGGAAATGTGTCAAGATAGCGATTTTTCTGTATATTTTCTTTAGCGTTCTCTTCAGACAGAGAGAGTTTCATGAAAATGCATGGATATCTGGATTCTCCTTTCCATCTAGAACATGAATCCTCAACAAACTTTCAGATCTGGTCTTTGACTGAGCTGCAAATGTGAGTTATAGAAGTGGAATTCTACCTTTACATCATTAGTTCTCATAGAAGCTAGAGAGATGAGTCCTGCCTGTGACGACGCAAGAAACTAAAGCGGTGACCTAGACTACATTTGGATGTCAATGCTGAGCTCGTATGGGATGGCTAAAGCAAAGCAGAGCTTTACTTTCCCCTTCTTTGTACGTTTGCTCTGGAGGCCATGTTGGGAACTGTGTCAAGATAGCGATTTTTCTGTACATTTTCTTTGGCGTTCTCTTCAGACAGAGAGAGATTCATGAAAATACATGGATATCTGGATTCTCCTTTCCAACCAGAACATGAATCCTCAACACACTTTCAGATCTGTTCCTTGACTGTGCTGCTAACGTGAGTTACAGAAGTGGAATTCTGCCTTTACATCTTTAGGTCTCATAGGAACTAGAGTGATTAGTCCTGCCTCTGACGACGCAAGAATCTAAAGCGCTGTGATAGACTGCATTTGGATGTCAATGCTGAGCTCGTATGGGATTGCTAAAACAAGGCAGAGCTCTACGTTCCCCTTCTTAGTTCGTCTGCTGTGGAGGCCATGTTGGGAAATGTGTCAAGATAGCGATTTTTCTGTATATTTTCTTTAGCGTTCTCTTCAGACAGAGAGAGTTTCATGAAAATGCATGGATATCTGGATTCTCCTTTCCATCTAGAACATGAATCCACAACAAACTTTCAGATCTGGTCTTTGACTGAGCTGCAAATGTGAGTTATAGAAGTGGAATTCTGCCTTTACATCATTAGTTCTCATAGAAGCTAGAGAGAGGAGTCCTGAATGTTATGACGCAAGAAACTAAAGCGGTGACCTAGACTGCATTTGGATGTCAATGCTGAGCTCGTATGGGATGGCTAAAGCAAAGCAGAGCTTTACTTTCCCCTTCTTTGTACGTTTGCTCTGGAGGCCATGTTGGGAACTGTGTCAAGATAGCGATTTTTCTGTACATTTTCTTTAGCGTTCTCTTCAGACAGAGAGAGATTCATGAAACTACATGGATATCTTGGTTCTCCTTTCCAACCAGAACATGAATCCTCAACACACTTTCAGATCTGTTCCTTGACTGTGCTGCTAACGTGAGTTACAGAAGTGGAATTCTGCCTTTACATCTTTAGGTCTCATAGGAACTAGAGTGATTAGTCCTGCCTCTGACGACGCAAGAATCTAAAGCGCTGTATTGACTGCATTTGGATGTCAATGCTGAGCTCGTATGGGATTGCTAAAACAAGGCAGAGCTCTACGTTCCCCTTCTTAGTTCGTCTGCTGTGGAGGCCATGTTGGGAAATGTGTCAAGATAGCGATTTTTCTCTATATTTTCTTTAGCGTTCTCTTCAGACAGAGAGAGTTTCATGAAAATGCATGGATATCTGGATTCTCCTTTCCATCTAGAACATGAATCCTCAACAAACTTTCAGATCTGGTCTTTGACTGAGCTGCAAATGTGAGTTATAGAAGTGGAATTCTGCCTTTACATCATTAGTTCTCATAGAAGCTAGAGAGAGGAGTCCTGAATGTTATGACGCAAGAAACTAAAGCGGTGACCTAGACTGCATTTGGATGTCAATGCTGAGCTCGCATGGGATTGCTAAAACAAGGCAGAACTCTACTTACCACTTCTTAGTTCGTCTGCTGTGGAGGCCATGTTGGGAAATGTGTCAAGATAGCGATTTTTCTGTATATTTTCTTTAGCGTTCTCTTCAGACAGAGAGAGTTTCATGAAAATGCATGGATATCTGGATTCTCCTTTCCATCTAGAACATGAATCCTCAACAAACTTTCAGATCTGGTCTTTGACTGAGCTGCAAATGTGAGTTATAGAAGTGGAATTCTGCCTTTACATCATTAGTTCTCATAGAAGCTAGAGAGATGAGTCCTGCCTGTGACGACGCAAGAAACTAAAGCGGTGACCTAGACTGCATTTGGATGTCAATGCTGTGCTCGCATGGGATTGCTAAAACAAGGCAGAACTCTACTTACCACTTCTTAGTTCGTCTGCTGTGGAGGCCATGTTGGGAAATGTGTCAAGATAGCGATTTTTCTGTATATTTTCTTTAGCGTTCTCTTCAGACAGAGAGAGTTTCATGAAAATGCATGGATATCTGGATTCTCCTTTCCATCTAGAACATGAATCCTCAACAAACTTTCAGATCTGGTCTTTGACTGAGCTGCAAATGTGAGTTATAGAAGTGGAATTCTGCCTTTACATCATTAGTTCTCATAGAAGCTAGAGAGATGAGTCCTGCCTGTGACGACGCAAGAAACTAAAGCGGTGACCTAGACTGCATTTGGATGTCAATGCTGAGCTCGTATGGGATGGCTAAAGCAAAGCAGAGCTTTACTTTCCCCTTCTTTGTACGTTTGCTCTGGAGGCCATGTTGGGAACTGTGTCAAGATAGCGATTTTTCTGTACATTTTCTTTAGCGTTCTCTTCAGACAGAGTAGATTCATGAAAATACATGGATATCTGGATTCTCCTTTCCAACCAGAACATGAATCCTCAACACACTTTCAGAACTGTTCCTTGACTGTGCTGCTAACGTGAGTTACAGAAGTGGAATTCTGCCTTTACATCTTTAGGTCTCATAGGAACTAGAGTGATTAGTCCTGCCTCTGACGACGCAAGAATCTAAAGCGCTGTATTGACTGCATTTGGATGTCAATGCTGAGCTCGTATGGGATTGCTAAAACAAGGCAGAGCTCTACGTTCCCCTTCTTAGTTCGTCTGCTGTGGAGGCCATGTTGGGAAATGTGTCAAGATAGCGATTTTTCTCTATATTTTCTTTAGCGTTCTCTTCAGACAGAGAGAGTTTCATGAAAATGCATGGATATCTGGATTCTCCTTTCCATCTAGAACATGAATCCTCAACAAACTTTCAGATCTGGTCTTTGACTGAGCTGCAAATGTGAGTTATAGAAGTGGAATTCTGCCTTTACATCATTAGTTCTCATAGAAGCTAGAGAGAGGAGTCCTGAATGTTATGACGCAAGAAACTAAAGCGGTGACCTAGACTGCATTTGGATGTCAATGCTGAGCTCGCATGGGATTGCTAAAACAAGGCAGAACTCTACTTACCACTTCTTAGTTCGTCTGCTGTGGAGGCCATGTTGGGAAATGTGTCAAGATAGCGATTTTTCTGTATATTTTCTTTAGCGTTCTCTTCAGACAGAGAGAGTTTCATGAAAATGCATGGATATCTGGATTCTCCTTTCCATCTAGAACATGAATCCTCAACAAACTTTCAGATCTGGTCTTTGACTGAGCTGCAAATGTGAGTTATAGAAGTGGAATTCTACCTTTACATCATTAGTTCTCATAGAAGCTAGAGAGATGAGTCCTGCCTGTGACGACGCAAGAAACTAAAGCGGTGACCTAGACTACATTTGGATGTCAATGCTGAGCTCGTATGGGATGGCTAAAGCAAAGCAGAGCTTTACTTTCCCCTTCTTTGTACGTTTGCTCTGGAGGCCATGTTGGGAACTGTGTCAAGATAGCGATTTTTCTGTACATTTTCTTTGGCGTTCTCTTCAGACAGAGAGAGATTCATGAAAATACATGGATATCTGGATTCTCCTTTCCAACCAGAACATGAATCCTCAACACACTTTCAGATCTGTTCCTTGACTGTGCTGCTAACGTGAGTTACAGAAGTGGAATTCTGCCTTTACATCTTTAGGTCTCATAGGAACTAGAGTGATTAGTCCTGCCTCTGACGACGCAAGAATCTAAAGCGCTGTGATAGACTGCATTTGGATGTCAATGCTGAGCTCGTATGGGATTGCTAAAACAAGGCAGAGCTCTACGTTCCCCTTCTTAGTTCGTCTGCTGTGGAGGCCATGTTGGGAAATGTGTCAAGATAGCGATTTTTCTGTATATTTTCTTTAGCGTTCTCTTCAGACAGAGAGAGTTTCATGAAAATGCATGGATATCTGGATTCTCCTTTCCATCTAGAACATGAATCCACAACAAACTTTCAGATCTGGTCTTTGACTGAGCTGCAAATGTGAGTTATAGAAGTGGAATTCTGCCTTTACATCATTAGTTCTCATAGAAGCTAGAGAGAGGAGTCCTGAATGTTATGACGCAAGAAACTAAAGCGGTGACCTAGACTGCATTTGGATGTCAATGCTGAGCTCGTATGGGATGGCTAAAGCAAAGCAGAGCTTTACTTTCCCCTTCTTTGTACGTTTGCTCTGGAGGCCATGTTGGGAACTGTGTCAAGATAGCGATTTTTCTGTACATTTTCTTTAGCGTTCTCTTCAGACAGAGAGAGATTCATGAAACTACATGGATATCTTGGTTCTCCTTTCCAACCAGAACATGAATCCTCAACAAACTTTCAGATCTGGTCTTTGACTGAGCTGCAAATGTGAGTTATAGAAGTGGAATTCTGCCTTTACATCATTAGTTCTCATAGAAGCTAGAGAGAGGAGTCCTGAATGTTATGACGCAAGAAACTAAAGCGGTGACCTAGACTGCATTTGGATGTCAATGCTGAGCTCGCATGGGATTGCTAAAACAAGGCAGAACTCTACTTACCACTTCTTAGTTCGTCTGCTGTGGAGGCCATGTTGGGAAATGTGTCAAGATAGCGATTTTTCTGTATATTTTCTTTAGCGTTCTCTTCAGACAGAGAGAGTTTCATGAAAATGCATGGATATCTGGATTCTCCTTTCCATCTAGAACATGAATCCTCAACAAACTTTCAGATCTGGTCTTTGACTGAGCTGCAAATGTGAGTTATAGAAGTGGAATTCTGCCTTTACATCATTAGTTCTCATAGAAGCTAGAGAGAGGAGTCCTGAATGTTATGACGCAAGAAACTAAAGCGGTGACCTAGACTGCATTTGGATGTCAATGCTGAGCTCGCATGGGATTGCTAAAACAAGGCAGAACTCTACTTACCACTTCTTAGTTCGTCTGCTGTGGAGGCCATGTTGGGAAATGTGTCAAGATAGCGATTTTTCTGTATATTTTCTTTAGCGTTCTCTTCAGACAGAGAGAGTTTCATGAAAATGCATGGATATCTGGATTCTCCTTTCCATCTAGAACATGAATCCTCAACAAACTTTCAGATCTGGTCTTTGACTGAGCTGCAAATGTGAGTTATAGAAGTGGAATTCTGCCTTTACATCATTAGTTCTCATAGAAGCTAGAGAGAGGAGTCCTGAATGTTATGACGCAAGAAACTAAAGCGGTGACCTAGACTGCATTTGGATGTCAATGCTGAGCTCGCATGGGATTGCTAAAACAAGGCAGAACTCTACTTACCACTTCTTAGTTCGTCTGCTGTGGAGGCCATGTTGGGAAATGTGTCAAGATAGCGATTTTTCTGTATATTTTCTTTAGCGTTCTCTTCAGACAGAGAGAGTTTCATGAAAATGCATGGATATCTGGATTCTCCTTTCCATCTAGAACATGAATCCTCAACAAACTTTCAGATCTGGTCTTTGACTGAGCTGCAAATGTGAGTTATAGAAGTGGAATTCTGCCTTTACATCATTAGTTCTCATAGAAGCTAGAGAGATGAGTCCTGCCTGTGACGACGCAAGAAACTAAAGCGGTGACCTAGACTGCATTTGGATGTCAATGCTGAGCTCGCATGGGATTGCTAAAACAAGGCAGAACTCTACTTACCACTTCTTAGTTCGTCTGCTGTGGAGGCCATGTTGGGAAATGTGTCAAGATAGCGATTTTTCTGTATATTTTCTTTAGCGTTCTCTTCAGACAGAGAGAGTTTCATGAAAATGCATGGATATCTGGATTCTCCTTTCCATCTAGAACATGAATCCTCAACAAACTTTCAGATCTGGTCTTTGACTGAGCTGCAAATGTGAGTTATAGAAGTGGAATTCTGCCTTTACATCATTAGTTCTCATAGAAGCTAGAGAGATGAGTCCTGCCTGTGACGACGCAAGAAACTAAAGCGGTGACCTAGACTGCATTTGGATGTCAATGCTGAGCTCGTATGGGATGGCTAAAGCAAAGCAGAGCTTTACTTTCCCCTTCTTTGTACGTTTGCTCTGGAGGCCATGTTGGGAACTGTGTCAAGATAGCGATTTTTCTGTACATTTTCTTTAGCGTTCTCTTCAGACAGAGTAGATTCATGAAAATACATGGATATCTGGATTCTCCTTTCCAACCAGAACATGAATCCTCAACACACTTTCAGAACTGTTCCTTGACTGTGCTGCTAACGTGAGTTACAGAAGTGGAATTCTGCCTTTACATCTTTAGGTCTCATAGGAACTAGAGTGATTAGTCCTGCCTCTGACGACGCAAGAATCTAAAGCGCTGTATTGACTGCATTTGGATGTCAATGCTGAGCTCGTATGGGATTGCTAAAACAAGGCAGAGCTCTACGTTCCCCTTCTTAGTTCGTCTGCTGTGGAGGCCATGTTGGGAAATGTGTCAAGATAGCGATTTTTCTCTATATTTTCTTTAGCGTTCTCTTCAGACAGAGAGAGTTTCATGAAAATGCATGGATATCTGGATTCTCCTTTCCATCTAGAACATGAATCCTCAACAAACTTTCAGATCTGGTCTTTGACTGAGCTGCAAATGTGAGTTATAGAAGTGGAATTCTGCCTTTACATCATTAGTTCTCATAGAAGCTAGAGAGAGGAGTCCTGAATGTTATGACGCAAGAAACTAAAGCGGTGACCTAGACTGCATTTGGATGTCAATGCTGAGCTCGCATGGGATTGCTAAAACAAGGCAGAACTCTACTTACCACTTCTTAGTTCGTCTGCTGTGGAGGCCATGTTGGGAAATGTGTCAAGATAGCGATTTTTCTGTATATTTTCTTTAGCGTTCTCTTCAGACAGAGAGAGTTTCATGAAAATGCATGGATATCTGGATTCTCCTTTCCATCTAGAACATGAATCCTCAACAAACTTTCAGATCTGGTCTTTGACTGAGCTGCAAATGTGAGTTATAGAAGTGGAATTCTACCTTTACATCATTAGTTCTCATAGAAGCTAGAGAGATGAGTCCTGCCTGTGACGACGCAAGAAACTAAAGCGGTGACCTAGACTACATTTGGATGTCAATGCTGAGCTCGTATGGGATGGCTAAAGCAAAGCAGAGCTTTACTTTCCCCTTCTTTGTACGTTTGCTCTGGAGGCCATGTTGGGAACTGTGTCAAGATAGCGATTTTTCTGTACATTTTCTTTGGCGTTCTCTTCAGACAGAGAGAGATTCATGAAAATACATGGATATCTGGATTCTCCTTTCCAACCAGAACATGAATCCTCAACACACTTTCAGATCTGTTCCTTGACTGTGCTGCTAACGTGAGTTACAGAAGTGGAATTCTGCCTTTACATCTTTAGGTCTCATAGGAACTAGAGTGATTAGTCCTGCCTCTGACGACGCAAGAATCTAAAGCGCTGTGATAGACTGCATTTGGATGTCAATGCTGAGCTCGTATGGGATTGCTAAAACAAGGCAGAGCTCTACGTTCCCCTTCTTAGTTCGTCTGCTGTGGAGGCCATGTTGGGAAATGTGTCAAGATAGCGATTTTTCTGTATATTTTCTTTAGCGTTCTCTTCAGACAGAGAGAGTTTCATGAAAATGCATGGATATCTGGATTCTCCTTTCCATCTAGAACATGAATCCACAACAAACTTTCAGATCTGGTCTTTGACTGAGCTGCAAATGTGAGTTATAGAAGTGGAATTCTGCCTTTACATCATTAGTTCTCATAGAAGCTAGAGAGAGGAGTCCTGAATGTTATGACGCAAGAAACTAAAGCGGTGACCTAGACTGCATTTGGATGTCAATGCTGAGCTCGTATGGGATGGCTAAAGCAAAGCAGAGCTTTACTTTCCCCTTCTTTGTACGTTTGCTCTGGAGGCCATGTTGGGAACTGTGTCAAGATAGCGATTTTTCTGTACATTTTCTTTAGCGTTCTCTTCAGACAGAGAGAGATTCATGAAACTACATGGATATCTTGGTTCTCCTTTCCAACCAGAACATGAATCCTCAACAAACTTTCAGATCTGGTCTTTGACTGAGCTGCAAATGTGAGTTATAGAAGTGGAATTCTGCCTTTACATCATTAGTTCTCATAGAAGCTAGAGAGAGGAGTCCTGAATGTTATGACGCAAGAAACTAAAGCGGTGACCTAGACTGCATTTGGATGTCAATGCTGAGCTCGCATGGGATTGCTAAAACAAGGCAGAACTCTACTTACCACTTCTTAGTTCGTCTGCTGTGGAGGCCATGTTGGGAAATGTGTCAAGATAGCGATTTTTCTGTATATTTTCTTTAGCGTTCTCTTCAGACAGAGAGAGTTTCATGAAAATGCATGGATATCTGGATTCTCCTTTCCATCTAGAACATGAATCCTCAACAAACTTTCAGATCTGGTCTTTGACTGAGCTGCAAATGTGAGTTATAGAAGTGGAATTCTGCCTTTACATCATTAGTTCTCATAGAAGCTAGAGAGAGGAGTCCTGAATGTTATGACGCAAGAAACTAAAGCGGTGACCTAGACTGCATTTGGATGTCAATGCTGAGCTCGCATGGGATTGCTAAAACAAGGCAGAACTCTACTTACCACTTCTTAGTTCGTCTGCTGTGGAGGCCATGTTGGGAAATGTGTCAAGATAGCGATTTTTCTGTATATTTTCTTTAGCGTTCTCTTCAGACAGAGAGAGTTTCATGAAAATGCATGGATATCTGGATTCTCCTTTCCATCTAGAACATGAATCCTCAACAAACTTTCAGATCTGGTCTTTGACTGAGCTGCAAATGTGAGTTATAGAAGTGGAATTCTGCCTTTACATCATTAGTTCTCATAGAAGCTAGAGAGAGGAGTCCTGAATGTTATGACGCAAGAAACTAAAGCGGTGACCTAGACTGCATTTGGATGTCAATGCTGAGCTCGCATGGGATTGCTAAAACAAGGCAGAACTCTACTTACCACTTCTTAGTTCGTCTGCTGTGGAGGCCATGTTGGGAAATGTGTCAAGATAGCGATTTTTCTGTATATTTTCTTTAGCGTTCTCTTCAGACAGAGAGAGTTTCATGAAAATGCATGGATATCTGGATTCTCCTTTCCATCTAGAACATGAATCCTCAACAAACTTTCAGATCTGGTCTTTGACTGAGCTGCAAATGTGAGTTATAGAAGTGGAATTCTGCCTTTACATCATTAGTTCTCATAGAAGCTAGAGAGATGAGTCCTGCCTGTGACGACGCAAGAAACTAAAGCGGTGACCTAGACTGCATTTGGATGTCAATGCTGAGCTCGTATGGGATGGCTAAAGCAAAGCAGAGCTTTACTTTCCCCTTCTTTGTACGTTTGCTCTGGAGGCCATGTTGGGAACTGTGTCAAGATAGCGATTTTTCTGTACATTTTCTTTAGCGTTCTCTTCAGACAGAGTAGATTCATGAAAATACATGGATATCTGGATTCTCCTTTCCAACCAGAACATGAATCCTCAACACACTTTCAGAACTGTTCCTTGACTGTGCTGCTAACGTGAGTTACAGAAGTGGAATTCTGCCTTTACATCTTTAGGTCTCATAGGAACTAGAGTGATTAGTCCTGCCTCTGACGACGCAAGAATCTAAAGCGCTGTATTGACTGCATTTGGATGTCAATGCTGAGCTCGTATGGGATTGCTAAAACAAGGCAGAGCTCTACGTTCCCCTTCTTAGTTCGTCTGCTGTGGAGGCCATGTTGGGAAATGTGTCAAGATAGCGATTTTTCTCTATATTTTCTTTAGCGTTCTCTTCAGACAGAGAGAGTTTCATGAAAATGCATGGATATCTGGATTCTCCTTTCCATCTAGAACATGAATCCTCAACAAACTTTCAGATCTGGTCTTTGACTGAGCTGCAAATGTGAGTTATAGAAGTGGAATTCTGCCTTTACATCATTAGTTCTCATAGAAGCTAGAGAGAGGAGTCCTGAATGTTATGACGCAAGAAACTAAAGCGGTGACCTAGACTGCATTTGGATGTCAATGCTGAGCTCGCATGGGATTGCTAAAACAAGGCAGAACTCTACTTACCACTTCTTAGTTCGTCTGCTGTGGAGGCCATGTTGGGAAATGTGTCAAGATAGCGATTTTTCTGTATATTTTCTTTAGCGTTCTCTTCAGACAGAGAGAGTTTCATGAAAATGCATGGATATCTGGATTCTCCTTTCCATCTAGAACATGAATCCTCAACAAACTTTCAGATCTGGTCTTTGACTGAGCTGCAAATGTGAGTTATAGAAGTGGAATTCTACCTTTACATCATTAGTTCTCATAGAAGCTAGAGAGATGAGTCCTGCCTGTGACGACGCAAGAAACTAAAGCGGTGACCTAGACTACATTTGGATGTCAATGCTGAGCTCGTATGGGATGGCTAAAGCAAAGCAGAGCTTTACTTTCCCCTTCTTTGTACGTTTGCTCTGGAGGCCATGTTGGGAACTGTGTCAAGATAGCGATTTTTCTGTACATTTTCTTTGGCGTTCTCTTCAGACAGAGAGAGATTCATGAAAATACATGGATATCTGGATTCTCCTTTCCAACCAGAACATGAATCCTCAACACACTTTCAGATCTGTTCCTTGACTGTGCTGCTAACGTGAGTTACAGAAGTGGAATTCTGCCTTTACATCTTTAGGTCTCATAGGAACTAGAGTGATTAGTCCTGCCTCTGACGACGCAAGAATCTAAAGCGCTGTGATAGACTGCATTTGGATGTCAATGCTGAGCTCGTATGGGATTGCTAAAACAAGGCAGAGCTCTACGTTCCCCTTCTTAGTTCGTCTGCTGTGGAGGCCATGTTGGGAAATGTGTCAAGATAGCGATTTTTCTGTATATTTTCTTTAGCGTTCTCTTCAGACAGAGAGAGTTTCATGAAAATGCATGGATATCTGGATTCTCCTTTCCATCTAGAACATGAATCCACAACAAACTTTCAGATCTGGTCTTTGACTGAGCTGCAAATGTGAGTTATAGAAGTGGAATTCTGCCTTTACATCATTAGTTCTCATAGAAGCTAGAGAGAGGAGTCCTGAATGTTATGACGCAAGAAACTAAAGCGGTGACCTAGACTGCATTTGGATGTCAATGCTGAGCTCGTATGGGATGGCTAAAGCAAAGCAGAGCTTTACTTTCCCCTTCTTTGTACGTTTGCTCTGGAGGCCATGTTGGGAACTGTGTCAAGATAGCGATTTTTCTGTACATTTTCTTTAGCGTTCTCTTCAGACAGAGAGAGATTCATGAAACTACATGGATATCTTGGTTCTCCTTTCCAACCAGAACATGAATCCTCAACACACTTTCAGATCTGTTCCTTGACTGTGCTGCTAACGTGAGTTACAGAAGTGGAATTCTGCCTTTACATCTTTAGGTCTCATAGGAACTAGAGTGATTAGTCCTGCCTCTGACGACGCAAGAATCTAAAGCGCTGTATTGACTGCATTTGGATGTCAATGCTGAGCTCGTATGGGATTGCTAAAACAAGGCAGAGCTCTACGTTCCCCTTCTTAGTTCGTCTGCTGTGGAGGCCATGTTGGGAAATGTGTCAAGATAGCGATTTTTCTCTATATTTTCTTTAGCGTTCTCTTCAGACAGAGAGAGTTTCATGAAAATGCATGGATATCTGGATTCTCCTTTCCATCTAGAACATGAATCCTCAACAAACTTTCAGATCTGGTCTTTGACTGAGCTGCAAATGTGAGTTATAGAAGTGGAATTCTGCCTTTACATCATTAGTTCTCATAGAAGCTAGAGAGAGGAGTCCTGAATGTTATGACGCAAGAAACTAAAGCGGCGACCTAGACTGCATTTGGATGTCAATGCTGAGCTCGCATGGGATTGCTAAAACAAGGCAGAACTCTACTTACCACTTCTTAGTTCGTCTGCTGTGGAGGCCATGTTGGGAAATGTGTCAAGATAGCGATTTTTCTGTATATTTTCTTTAGCGTTCTCTTCAGACAGAGAGAGTTTCATGAAAATGCATGGATATCTGGATTCTCCTTTCCATCTAGAACATGAATCCTCAACAAACTTTCAGATCTGGTCTTTGACTGAGCTGCAAATGTGAGTTATAGAAGTGGAATTCTGCCTTTACATCATTAGTTCTCATAGAAGCTAGAGAGATGAGTCCTGCCTGTGACGACGCAAGAAACTAAAGCGGTGACCTAGACTACATTTGGATGTCAATGCTGAGCTCGTATGGGATGGCTAAAGCAAAGCAGAGCTTTACTTTCCCCTTCTTTGTACGTTTGCTCTGGAGGCCATGTTGGGAACTGTGTCAAGATAGCGATTTTTCTGTACATTTTCTTTAGCGTTCTCTTCAGACAGAGAGAGATTCATGAAAATACATGGATATCTGGATTCTCCTTTCCAACCAGAACATGAATCCTCAACACACTTTCAGATCTGTTCCTTGACTGTGCTGCTAACGTGAGTTACAGAAGTGGAATTCTGCCTTTACATCTTTAGGTCTCATAGGAACTAGAGTGATTAGTCCTGCCTCTGACGACGCAAGAATCTAAAGCGCTGTGATAGACTGCATTTGGATGTCAATGCTGAGCTCGTATGGGATTGCTAAAACAAGGCAGAGCTCTACGTTCCCCTTCTTAGTTCGTCTGCTGTGGAGGCCATGTTGGGAAATGTGTCAAGATAGCGATTTTTCTGTATATTTTCTTTAGCGTTCTCTTCAGACAGAGAGAGTTTCATGAAAATGCATGGATATCTGGATTCTCCTTTCCATCTAGAACATGAATCCACAACAAACTTTCAGATCTGGTCTTTGACTGAGCTGCAAATGTGAGTTATAGAAGTGGAATTCTGCCTTTACATCATTAGTTCTCATAGAAGCTAGAGAGAGGAGTCCTGAATGTTATGACGCAAGAAACTAAAGCGGTGACCTAGACTGCATTTGGATGTCAATGCTGAGCTCGTATGGGATGGCTAAAGCAAAGCAGAGCTTTACTTTCCCCTTCTTTGTACGTTTGCTCTGGAGGCCATGTTGGGAACTGTGTCAAGATAGCGATTTTTCTGTACATTTTCTTTAGCGTTCTCTTCCGACAGAGAGAGATTCATGAAACTACATGGATATCTTGGTTCTCCTTTCCAACCAGAACATGAATCCTCAACACACTTTCAGATCTGTTCCTTGACTGTGCTGCTAACGTGAGTTACAGAAGTGGAATTCTGCCTTTACATCTTTAGGTCTCATAGGAACTAGAGTGATTAGTCCTGCCTCTGACGACGCAAGAATCTAAAGCGCTGTGATAGACTGCATTTGGATGTCAATGCTGAGCTCGTATGGGATTGCTAAAACAAGGCAGAGCTCTACGTTCCCCTTCTTAGTTCGTCTGCTGTGGAGGCCATGTTGGGAAATGTGTCAAGATAGCGATTTTTCTGTATATTTTCTTTAGCGTTCTCTTTTGACAGAGAGAGTTTCATGAAAATGCATGGATATCTGGTTTCTCCTTTCCATCTAGAACATGAATCCAAAACAAACTTTCAGATCTGGTCTTTGACTGAGCTGCAAATGTGAGTTATAGAAGTGGAATTCTGCCTTTACATCATTAGTTCTCATAGAAGCTAGAGAGAGGAGTCCTGAATGTTATGACGCAAGAAACTAAAGCGGTGACCTAGACTGCATTTGGATGTCAATGCTGAGCTCGCATGGGATTGCTAAAACAAGGCAGAACTCTACTTACCACTTCTTAGTTCGTCTGCTGTGGAGGCCATGTTGGGAAATGTGTCAAGATAGCGATTTTTCTGTATATTTTCTTTAGCGTTCTCTTCAGACAGAGAGAGTTTCATGAAAATGCATGGATATCTGGATTCTCCTTTCCATCTAGAACATGAATCCTCAACAAACTTTCAGATCTGGTCTTTGACTGAGCTGCAAATGTGAGTTATAGAAGTGGAATTCTGCCTTTACATCATTAGTTCTCATAGAAGCTAGAGAGAGGAGTCCTGAATGTTATGACGCAAGAAACTAAAGCGGTGACCTAGACTGCATTTGGATGTCAATGCTGAGCTCGCATGGGATTGCTAAAACAAGGCAGAACTCTACTTACCACTTCTTAGTTCGTCTGCTGTGGAGGCCATGTTGGGAAATGTGTCAAGATAGCGATTTTTCTGTATATTTTCTTTAGCGTTCTCTTCAGACAGAGAGAGTTTCATGAAAATGCATGGATATCTGGATTCTCCTTTCCATCTAGAACATGAATCCTCAACAAACTTTCAGATCTGGTCTTTGACTGAGCTGCAAATGTGAGTTATAGAAGTGGAATTCTGCCTTTACATCATTAGTTCTCATAGAAGCTAGAGAGAGGAGTCCTGAATGTTATGACGCAAGAAACTAAAGCGGCGACCTAGACTGCATTTGGATGTCAATGCTGAGCTCGCATGGGATTGCTAAAACAAGGCAGAACTCTACTTACCACTTCTTAGTTCGTCTGCTGTGGAGGCCATGTTGGGAAATGTGTCAAGATAGCGATTTTTCTGTATATTTTCTTTAGCGTTCTCTTCAGACAGAGAGAGTTTCATGAAAATGCATGGATATCTGGATTCTCCTTTCCATCTAGAACATGAATCCTCAACAAACTTTCAGATCTGGTCTTTGACTGAGCTGCAAATGTGAGTTATAGAAGTGGAATTCTGCCTTTACATCATTAGTTCTCATAGAAGCTAGAGAGATGAGTCCTGCCTGTGACGACGCAAGAAACTAAAGCGGTGACCTAGACTACATTTGGATGTCAATGCTGAGCTCGTATGGGATGGCTAAAGCAAAGCAGAGCTTTACTTTCCCCTTCTTTGTACGTTTGCTCTGGAGGCCATGTTGGGAACTGTGTCAAGATAGCGATTTTTCTGTACATTTTCTTTAGCGTTCTCTTCAGACAGAGAGAGATTCATGAAAATACATGGATATCTGGATTCTCCTTTCCAACCAGAACATGAATCCTCAACACACTTTCAGATCTGTTCCTTGACTGTGCTGCTAACGTGAGTTACAGAAGTGGAATTCTGCCTTTACATCTTTAGGTCTCATAGGAACTAGAGTGATTAGTCCTGCCTCTGACGACGCAAGAATCTAAAGCGCTGTGATAGACTGCATTTGGATGTCAATGCTGAGCTCGTATGGGATTGCTAAAACAAGGCAGAGCTCTACGTTCCCCTTCTTAGTTCGTCTGCTGTGGAGGCCATGTTGGGAAATGTGTCAAGATAGCGATTTTTCTGTATATTTTCTTTAGCGTTCTCTTCAGACAGAGAGAGTTTCATGAAAATGCATGGATATCTGGATTCTCCTTTCCATCTAGAACATGAATCCACAACAAACTTTCAGATCTGGTCTTTGACTGAGCTGCAAATGTGAGTTATAGAAGTGGAATTCTGCCTTTACATCATTAGTTCTCATAGAAGCTAGAGAGAGGAGTCCTGAATGTTATGACGCAAGAAACTAAAGCGGTGACCTAGACTGCATTTGGATGTCAATGCTGAGCTCGTATGGGATGGCTAAAGCAAAGCAGAGCTTTACTTTCCCCTTCTTTGTACGTTTGCTCTGGAGGCCATGTTGGGAACTGTGTCAAGATAGCGATTTTTCTGTACATTTTCTTTAGCGTTCTCTTCAGACAGAGAGAGATTCATGAAACTACATGGATATCTTGGTTCTCCTTTCCAACCAGAACATGAATCCTCAACACACTTTCAGATCTGTTCCTTGACTGTGCTGCTAACGTGAGTTACAGAAGTGGAATTCTGCCTTTACATCTTTAGGTCTCATAGGAACTAGAGTGATTAGTCCTGCCTCTGACGACGCAAGAATCTAAAGCGCTGTGATAGACTGCATTTGGATGTCAATGCTGAGCTCGTATGGGATTGCTAAAACAAGGCAGAGCTCTACGTTCCCCTTCTTAGTTCGTCTGCTGTGGAGGCCATGTTGGGAAATGTGTCAAGATAGCGATTTTTCTGTATATTTTCTTTAGCGTTCTCTTTTGACAGAGAGAGTTTCATGAAAATGCATGGATATCTGGTTTCTCCTTTCCATCTAGAACATGAATCCAAAACAAACTTTCAGATCTGGTCTTTGACTGAGCTGCAAATGTGAGTTATAGAAGTGGAATTCTGCCTTTACATCATTAGTTCTCATAGAAGCTAGAGAGAGGAGTCCTGAATGTTATGACGCAAGAAACTAAAGCGGTGACCTAGACTGCATTTGGATGTCAATGCTGAGCTCGCATGGGATTGCTAAAACAAGGCAGAACTCTACTTACCACTTCTTAGTTCGTCTGCTGTGGAGGCCATGTTGGGAAATGTGTCAAGATAGCGATTTTTCTGTATATTTTCTTTAGCGTTCTCTTCAGACAGAGAGAGTTTCATGAAAATGCATGGATATCTGGATTCTCCTTTCCATCTAGAACATGAATCCTCAACAAACTTTCAGATCTGGTCTTTGACTGAGCTGCAAATGTGAGTTATAGAAGTGGAATTCTGCCTTTACATCATTAGTTCTCATAGAAGCTAGAGAGAGGAGTCCTGAATGTTATGACGCAAGAAACTAAAGCGGTGACCTAGACTGCATTTGGATGTCAATGCTGAGCTCGCATGGGATTGCTAAAACAAGGCAGAACTCTACTTACCACTTCTTAGTTCGTCTGCTGTGGAGGCCATGTTGGGAAATGTGTCAAGATAGCGATTTTTCTGTATATTTTCTTTAGCGTTCTCTTCAGACAGAGAGAGTTTCATGAAAATGCATGGATATCTGGATTCTCCTTTCCATCTAGAACATGAATCCTCAACAAACTTTCAGATCTGGTCTTTGACTGAGCTGCAAATGTGAGTTATAGAAGTGGAATTCTGCCTTTACATCATTAGTTCTCATAGAAGCTAGAGAGATGAGTCCTGCCTGTGACGACGCAAGAAACTAAAGCGGTGACCTAGACTACATTTGGATGTCAATGCTGAGCTCGTATGGGATGGCTAAAGCAAAGCAGAGCTTTACTTTCCCCTTCTTTGTACGTTTGCTCTGGAGGCCAGGTTGGGAACTGTGTCAAGATAGCGATTTTTCTGTACATTTTCTTTAGCGTTCTCTTCAGACAGAGAGAGATTCATGAAAATACATGGATATCTGGATTCTCCTTTCCAACCAGAACATGAATCCTCAACACACTTTCAGATCTGTTCCTTGACTGTGCTGCTAACGTGAGTTACAGAAGTGGAATTCTGCCTTTACATCTTTAGGTCTCATAGGAACTAGAGTGATTAGTCCTGCCTCTGACGACGCAAGAATCTAAAGCGCTGTGATAGACTGCATTTGGATGTCAATGCTGAGCTCGTATGGGATTGCTAAAACAAGGCAGAGCTCTACGTTCCCCTTCTTAGTTCGTCTGCTGTGGAGGCCATGTTGGGAAATGTGTCAAGATAGCGATTTTTCTGTATATTTTCTTTAGCGTTCTCTTCAGACAGAGAGAGTTTCATGAAAATGCATGGATATCTGGATTCTCCTTTCCATCTAGAACATGAATCCACAACAAACTTTCAGATCTGGTGTTTGACTGAGCTGCAAATGTGAGTTATAGAAGTGGAATTCTGCCTTTACATCATTAGTTCTCATAGAAGCTAGAGAGAGGAGTCCTGAATGTTATGACGCAAGAAACTAAAGCGGTGACCTAGACTACATTTGGATGTCAATGCTGAGCTCGTATGGGATGGCTAAAGCAAAGCAGAGCTTTACTTTCCCCTTCTTTGTACGTTTGCTCTGGAGGCCAGGTTGGGAACTGTGTCAAGATAGCGATTTTTCTGTACATTTTCTTTAGCGTTCTCTTCAGACAGAGAGAGATTCATGAAAATACATGGATATCTGGATTCTCCTTTCCAACCAGAACATGAATCCTCAACACACTTTCAGATCTGTTCCTTGACTGTGCTGCTAACGTGAGTTACAGAAGTGGAATTCTGCCTTTACATCTTTAGGTCTCATAGGAACTAGAGTGATTAGTCCTGCCTCTGACGACGCAAGAATCTAAAGCGCTGTGATAGACTGCATTTGGATGTCAATGCTGAGCTCGTATGGGATTGCTAAAACAAGGCAGAGCTCTACGTTCCCCTTCTTAGTTCGTCTGCTGTGGAGGCCATGTTGGGAAATGTGTCAAGATAGCGATTTTTCTGTATATTTTCTTTAGCGTTCTCTTCAGACAGAGAGAGTTTCATGAAAATGCATGGATATCTGGATTCTCCTTTCCATCTAGAACATGAATCCACAACAAACTTTCAGATCTGGTGTTTGACTGAGCTGCAAATGTGAGTTATAGAAGTGGAATTCTGCCTTTACATCATTAGTTCTCATAGAAGCTAGAGAGAGGAGTCCTGAATGTTATGACGCAAGAAACTAAAGCGGTGACCTAGACTGCATTTGGATGTCAATGCTGAGCTCGCATGGGATTGCTAAAACAAGGCAGAACTCTACTTACCACTTCTTAGTTCGTCTGCTGTGGAGGCCATGTTGGGAAATGTGTCAAGATAGCGATTTTTCTGTATATTTTCTTTAGCGTTCTCTTCAGACAGAGAGAGTTTCATGAAAATGCATGGATATCTGGATTCTCCTTTCCATCTAGAACATGAATCCTCAACAAACTTTCAGATCTGGTCTTTGACTGAGCTGCAAATGTGAGTTATAGAAGTGGAATTCTGCCTTTACATCATTAGTTCTCATAGAAGCTAGAGAGAGGAGTCCTGAATGTTATGACGCAAGAAACTAAAGCGGTGACCTAGACTGCATTTGGATGTCAATGCTGAGCTCGCATGGGATTGCTAAAAGAAGGCAGAACTCTACTTACCACTTCTTAGTTCGTCTGCTGTGGAGGCCATGTTGGGAAATGTGTCAAGATAGCGATTTTTCTGTATATTTTCTTTAGCGTTCTCTTCAGACAGAGAGAGTTTCATGAAAATGCATGGATATCTGGATTCTCCTTTCCATCTAGAACATGAATCCTCAACAAACTTTCAGATCTGGTCTTTGACTGAGCTGCAAATGTGAGTTATAGAAGTGGAATTCTGCCTTTACATCATTAGTTCTCATAGAAGCTAGAGAGAGGAGTCCTGAATGTTATGACGCAAGAAACTAAAGCGGTGACCTAGACTGCATTTGGATGTCAATGCTGAGCTCGCATGGGATTGCTAAAAGAAGGCAGAACTCTACTTACCACTTCTTAGTTCGTCTGCTGTGGAGGCCATGTTGGGAAATGTGTCAAGATAGCGATTTTTCTGTATATTTTCTTTAGCGTTCTCTTCAGACAGAGAGAGTTTCATGAAAATGCATGGATATCTGGATTCTCCTTTCCATCTAGAACATGAATCCTCAACAAACTTTCAGATCTGGTCTTTGACTGAGCTGCAAATGTGAGTTATAGAAGTGGAATTCTGCCTTTACATCATTAGTTCTCATAGAAGCTAGAGAGAGGAGTCCTGAATGTTATGACGCAAGAAACTAAAGCGGTGACCTAGACTGCATTTGGATGTCAATGCTGAGCTCGCATGGGATTGCTAAAAGAAGGCAGAACTCTACTTACCACTTCTTAGTTCGTCTGCTGTGGAGGCCATGTTGGGAAATGTGTCAAGATAGCGATTTTTCTGTATATTTTCTTTAGCGTTCTCTTCAGACAGAGAGAGTTTCATGAAAATGCATGGATATCTGGATTCTCCTTTCCATCTAGAACATGAATCCTCAACAAACTTTCAGATCTGGTCTTTGACTGAGCTGCAAATGTGAGTTATAGAAGTGGAATTCTGCCTTTACATCATTAGTTCTCATAGAAGCTAGAGAGAGGAGTCCTGAATGTTATGACGCAAGAAACTAAAGCGGTGACCTAGACTGCATTTGGATGTCAATGCTGAGCTCGCATGGGATTGCTAAAAGAAGGCAGAACTCTACTTACCACTTCTTAGTTCGTCTGCTGTGGAGGCCATGTTGGGAAATGTGTCAAGATAGCGATTTTTCTGTATATTTTCTTTAGCGTTCTCTTCAGACAGAGAGAGTTTCATGAAAATGCATGGATATCTGGATTCTCCTTTCCATCTAGAACATGAATCCTCAACAAACTTTCAGATCTGGTCTTTGACTGAGCTGCAAATGTGAGTTATAGAAGTGGAATTCTGCCTTTACATCATTAGTTCTCATAGAAGCTAGAGAGAGGAGTCCTGAATGTTATGACGCAAGAAACTAAAGCGGTGACCTAGACTGCATTTGGATGTCAATGCTGAGCTCGCATGGGATTGCTAAAACAAGGCAGAACTCTACTTACCACTTCTTAGTTCGTCTGCTGTGGAGGCCATGTTGGGAAATGTGTCAAGATAGCGATTTTTCTGTATATTTTCTTTAGCGTTCTCTTCAGACAGAGAGAGTTTCATGAAAATGCATGGATATCTGGATTCTCCTTTCCATCTAGAACATGAATCCTCAACAAACTTTCAGATCTGGTCTTTGACTGAGCTGCAAATGTGAGTTATAGAAGTGGAATTCTGCCTTTACATCATTAGTTCTCATAGAAGCTAGAGAGAGGAGTCCTGAATGTTATGACGCAAGAAACTAAAGCGGTGACCTAGACTGCATTTGGATGTCAATGCTGACCTCGCATGGGATTGCTAAAAGAAGGCAGAACTCTACTTACCACTTCTTAGTTCGTCTGCTGTGGAGGCCATGTTGGGAAATGTGTCAAGATAGCGATTTTTCTGTATATTTTCTTTAGCGTTCTCTTCAGACAGAGAGAGTTTCATGAAAATGCATGGATATCTGGATTCTCCTTTCCATCTAGAACATGAATCCTCAACAAACTTTCAGATCTGGTCTTTGACTGAGCTGCAAATGTGAGTTATAGAAGTGGAATTCTGCCTTTACATCATTAGTTCTCATAGAAGCTAGAGAGAGGAGTCCTGAATGTTATGACGCAAGAAACTAAAGCGGTGACCTAGACTGCATTTGGATGTCAATGCTGAGCTCGCATGGGATTGCTAAAACAAGGCAGAACTCTACTTACCACTTCTTAGTTCGTCTGCTGTGGAGGCCATGTTGGGAAATGTGTCAAGATAGCGATTTTTCTGTATATTTTCTTTAGCGTTCTCTTCAGACAGAGAGAGTTTCATGAAAATGCATGGATATCTGGATTCTCCTTTCCATCTAGAACATGAATCCACAACAAACTTTCAGATCTGGTCTTTGACTGAGCTGCAAATGTGAGTTATAGAAGTGGAATTCTGCCTTTACATCATTAGTTCTCATAGAAGCTAGAGAGAGGAGTCCTGAATGTTATGACGCAAGAAACTAAAGCGGTGACCTAGACTGCATTTGGATGTCAATGCTGAGCTCGCATGGGATTGCTAAAACAAGGCAGAACTCTACTTACCACTTCTTAGTTCGTCTGCTGTGGAGGCCATGTTGGGAAATGTGTCAAGATAGCGATTTTTCTGTATATTTTCTTTAGCGTTCTCTTCAGACAGAGAGAGTTTCATGAAAATGCATGGATATCTGGATTCTCCTTTCCATCTAGAACATGAATCCTCAACAAACTTTCAGATCTGGTCTTTGACTGAGCTGCAAATGTGAGTTATAGAAGTGGAATTCTGCCTTTACATCATTAGTTCTCATAGAAGCTATAGAGAGGAGTCCTGAATGTTATGACGCAAGAAACTAAAGCGGTGACCTAGACTGCATTTGGATGTCAATGCTGAGCTCGCATGGGATTGCTAAAACAAGGCAGAACTCTACTTACCACTTCTTAGTTCGTCTGCTGTGGAGGCCATGTTGGGAAATGTGTCAAGATAGCGATTTTTCTGTATATTTTCTTTAGCGTTCTCTTCAGACAGAGAGAGTTTCATGAAAATGCATGGATATCTGGATTCTCCTTTCCATCTAGAACATGAATCCTCAACAAACTTTCAGATCTGGTCTTTGACTGAGCTGCAAATGTGAGTTATAGAAGTGGAATTCTGCCTTTACATCATTAGTTCTCATAGAAGCTAGAGAGAGGAGTCCTGAATGTTATGACGCAAGAAACTAAAGCGGTGACCTAGACTGCATTTGGATGTCAATGCTGAGCTCGCATGGGATTGCTAAAAGAAGGCAGAACTCTACTTACCACTTCTTAGTTCGTCTGCTGTGGAGGCCATGTTGGGAAATGTGTCAAGATAGCGATTTTTCTGTATATTTTCTTTAGCGTTCTCTTCAGACAGAGAGAGTTTCATGAAAATGCATGGATATCTGGATTCTCCTTTCCATCTAGAACATGAATCCTCAACAAACTTTCAGATCTGGTCTTTGACTGAGCTGCAAATGTGAGTTATAGAAGTGGAATTCTGCCTTTACATCATTAGTTCTCATAGAAGCTAGAGAGAGGAGTCCTGAATGTTATGACGCAAGAAACTAAAGCGGTGACCTAGACTGCATTTGGATGTCAATGCTGAGCTCGCATGGGATTGCTAAAACAAGGCAGAACTCTACTTACCACTTCTTAGTTCGTCTGCTGTGGAGGCCATGTTGGGAAATGTGTCAAGATAGCGATTTTTCTGTATATTTTCTTTAGCGTTCTCTTCAGACAGAGAGAGTTTCATGAAAATGCATGGATATCTGGATTCTCCTTTCCATCTAGAACATGAATCCACAACAAACTTTCAGATCTGGTCTTTGACTGAAGTGGAATTCTGTTATAGAATTGGAATTCTGCCTTTACATCATTAGTTCTCATAGAAGCTAGAGAGAGGAGTCCTGAATGTTATGACGCAAGAAACTAAAGCGGTGACCTAGACTGCATTTGGATGTCAATGCTGAGCTCGCATGGGATTGCTAAAAGAAGGCAGAACTCTACTTACCACTTCTTAGTTCGTCTGCTGTGGAGGCCATGTTGGGAAATGTGTCAAGATAGCGATTTTTCTGTATATTTTCTTTAGCGTTCTCTTCAGACAGAGAGAGTTTCATGAAAATGCATGGATATCTGGATTCTCCTTTCCATCTAGAACATGAATCCTCAACAAACTTTCAGATCTGGTCTTTGACTGAGCTGCAAATGTGAGTTATAGAAGTGGAATTCTGCCTTTACATCATTAGTTCTCATAGAAGCTAGAGAGAGGAGTCCTGAATGTTATGACGCAAGAAACTAAAGCGGTGACCTAGACTGCATTTGGATGTCAATGCTGAGCTCGCATGGGATTGCTAAAACAAGGCAGAACTCTACTTACCACTTCTTAGTTCGTCTGCTGTGGAGGCCATGTTGGGAAATGTGTCAAGATAGCGATTTTTCTGTATATTTTCTTTAGCGTTCTCTTCAGACAGAGAGAGTTTCATGAAAATGCATGGATATCTGGATTCTCCTTTCCATCTAGAACATGAATCCTCAACACAGTTTCAGATCTGGTCTTTGACTGAGCTGCAAATGTGAGTTATAGAAGTGGAATTCTGCCTTTACATCATTAGTTCTCATAGAAGCTAGAGAGATGAGTCCTGCCTGTGACGACGCAAGAAACTAAAGCGGTGACCTAGACTGCATTTGGATGTCAATGCTGAGCTCGTATGGGATGGCTAAAGCAAAGCAGAGCTTTACTTTCCCCTTCTTTGTACGTTTGCTCTGGAGGCCATGTTGGGAACTGTGTCAAGATAGCGATTTTTCTGTACATTTTCTTTAGCGTTCTCTTCAGACAGAGAGAGTTTCATGAAAATGCATGGATATCTGGATTCTCCTTTCCATCTAGAACATGAATCCACAACAAACTTTCAGATCTGGTCTTTGACTGAGCTGCAAATGTGAGTTATAGAAGTGGAATTCTGCCTTTACATCATTAGTTCTCATAGAAGCTAGAGAGAGGAGTCCTGAATGTTATGACGCAAGAAACTAAAGCGGTGACCTAGACTGCATTTGGATGTCAATGCTGAGCTCGCATGGGATTGCTAAAAGAAGGCAGAACTCTACTTACCACTTCTTAGTTCGTCTGCTGTGGAGGCCATGTTGGGAAATGTGTCAAGATAGCGATTTTTCTGTATATTTTCTTTAGCGTTCTCTTCAGACAGAGAGAGTTTCATGAAAATGCATGGATATCTGGATTCTCCTTTCCATCTAGAACATGAATCCTCAACAAACTTTCAGATCTGGTCTTTGACTGAGCTGCAAATGTGAGTTATAGAAGTGGAATTCTGCCTTTACATCATTAGTTCTCATAGAAGCTAGAGAGAGGAGTCCTGAATGTTATGACGCAAGAAACTAAAGCGGTGACCTAGACTGCATTTGGATGTCAATGCTGAGCTCGCATGGGATTGCTAAAAGAAGGCAGAACTCTACTTACCACTTCTTAGTTCGTCTGCTGTGGAGGCCATGTTGGGAAATGTGTCAAGATAGCGATTTTTCTGTATATTTTCTTTAGCGTTCTCTTCAGACAGAGAGAGTTTCATGAAAATGCATGGATATCTGGATTCTCCTTTCCATCTAGAACATGAATCCTCAACAAACTTTCAGATCTGGTCTTTGACTGAGCTGCAAATGTGAGTTATAGAAGTGGAATTCTGCCTTTACATCATTAGTTCTCATAGAAGCTAGAGAGAGGAGTCCTGAATGTTATGACGCAAGAAACTAAAGCGGTGACCTAGACTGCATTTGGATGTCAATGCTGAGCTCGCATGGGATTGCTAAAAGAAGGCAGAACTCTACTTACCACTTCTTAGTTCGTCTGCTGTGGAGGCCATGTTGGGAAATGTGTCAAGATAGCGATTTTTCTGTATATTTTCTTTAGCGTTCTCTTCAGACAGAGAGAGTTTCATGAAAATGCATGGATATCTGGATTCTCCTTTCCATCTAGAACATGAATCCTCAACAAACTTTCAGATCTGGTCTTTGACTGAGCTGCAAATGTGAGTTATAGAAGTGGAATTCTGCCTTTACATCATTAGTTCTCATAGAAGCTAGAGAGAGGAGTCCTGAATGTTATGACGCAAGAAACTAAAGCGGTGACCTAGACTGCATTTGGATGTCAATGCTGAGCTCGCATGGGATTGCTAAAAGAAGGCAGAACTCTACTTACCACTTCTTAGTTCGTCTGCTGTGGAGGCCATGTTGGGAAATGTGTCAAGATAGCGATTTTTCTGTATATTTTCTTTAGCGTTCTCTTCAGACAGAGAGAGTTTCATGAAAATGCATGGATATCTGGATTCTCCTTTCCATCTAGAACATGAATCCTCAACAAACTTTCAGATCTGGTCTTTGACTGAGCTGCAAATGTGAGTTATAGAAGTGGAATTCTGCCTTTACATCATTAGTTCTCATAGAAGCTAGAGAGAGGAGTCCTGAATGTTATGACGCAAGAAACTAAAGCGGTGACCTAGACTGCATTTGGATGTCAATGCTGAGCTCGCATGGGATTGCTAAAACAAGGCAGAACTCTACTTACCACTTCTTAGTTCGTCTGCTGTGGAGGCCATGTTGGGAAATGTGTCAAGATAGCGATTTTTCTGTATATTTTCTTTAGCGTTCTCTTCAGACAGAGAGAGTTTCATGAAAATGCATGGATATCTGGATTCTCCTTTCCATCTAGAACATGAATCCTCAACAAACTTTCAGATCTGGTCTTTGACTGAGCTGCAAATGTGAGTTATAGAAGTGGAATTCTGCCTTTACATCATTAGTTCTCATAGAAGCTATAGAGAGGAGTCCTGAATGTTATGACGCAAGAAACTAAAGCGGTGACCTAGACTGCATTTGGATGTCAATGCTGAGCTCGCATGGGATTGCTAAAACAAGGCAGAACTCTACTTACCACTTCTTAGTTCGTCTGCTGTGGAGGCCATGTTGGGAAATGTGTCAAGATAGCGATTTTTCTGTATATTTTCTTTAGCGTTCTCTTCAGACAGAGAGAGTTTCATGAAAATGCATGGATATCTGGATTCTCCTTTCCATCTAGAACATGAATCCTCAACAAACTTTCAGATCTGGTCTTTGACTGAGCTGCAAATGTGAGTTATAGAAGTGGAATTCTGCCTTTACATCATTAGTTCTCATAGAAGCTAGAGAGAGGAGTCCTGAATGTTATGACGCAAGAAACTAAAGCGGTGACCTAGACTGCATTTGGATGTCAATGCTGAGCTCGCATGGGATTGCTAAAAGAAGGCAGAACTCTACTTACCACTTCTTAGTTCGTCTGCTGTGGAGGCCATGTTGGGAAATGTGTCAAGATAGCGATTTTTCTGTATATTTTCTTTAGCGTTCTCTTCAGACAGAGAGAGTTTCATGAAAATGCATGGATATCTGGATTCTCCTTTCCATCTAGAACATGAATCCTCAACAAACTTTCAGATCTGGTCTTTGACTGAGCTGCAAATGTGAGTTATAGAAGTGGAATTCTGCCTTTACATCATTAGTTCTCATAGAAGCTAGAGAGAGGAGTCCTGAATGTTATGACGCAAGAAACTAAAGCGGTGACCTAGACTGCATTTGGATGTCAATGCTGAGCTCGCATGGGATTGCTAAAACAAGGCAGAACTCTACTTACCACTTCTTAGTTCGTCTGCTGTGGAGGCCATGTTGGGAAATGTGTCAAGATAGCGATTTTTCTGTATATTTTCTTTAGCGTTCTCTTCAGACAGAGAGAGTTTCATGAAAATGCATGGATATCTGGATTCTCCTTTCCATCTAGAACATGAATCCACAACAAACTTTCAGATCTGGTCTTTGACTGAAGTGGAATTCTGTTATAGAATTGGAATTCTGCCTTTACATCATTAGTTCTCATAGAAGCTAGAGAGAGGAGTCCTGAATGTTATGACGCAAGAAACTAAAGCGGTGACCTAGACTGCATTTGGATGTCAATGCTGAGCTCGCATGGGATTGCTAAAAGAAGGCAGAACTCTACTTACCACTTCTTAGTTCGTCTGCTGTGGAGGCCATGTTGGGAAATGTGTCAAGATAGCGATTTTTCTGTATATTTTCTTTAGCGTTCTCTTCAGACAGAGAGAGTTTCATGAAAATGCATGGATATCTGGATTCTCCTTTCCATCTAGAACATGAATCCTCAACAAACTTTCAGATCTGGTCTTTGACTGAGCTGCAAATGTGAGTTATAGAAGTGGAATTCTGCCTTTACATCATTAGTTCTCATAGAAGCTAGAGAGAGGAGTCCTGAATGTTATGACGCAAGAAACTAAAGCGGTGACCTAGACTGCATTTGGATGTCAATGCTGAGCTCGCATGGGATTGCTAAAACAAGGCAGAACTCTACTTACCACTTCTTAGTTCGTCTGCTGTGGAGGCCATGTTGGGAAATGTGTCAAGATAGCGATTTTTCTGTATATTTTCTTTAGCGTTCTCTTCAGACAGAGAGAGTTTCATGAAAATGCATGGATATCTGGATTCTCCTTTCCATCTAGAACATGAATCCTCAACACAGTTTCAGATCTGGTCTTTGACTGAGCTGCAAATGTGAGTTATAGAAGTGGAATTCTGCCTTTACATCATTAGTTCTCATAGAAGCTAGAGAGATGAGTCCTGCCTGTGACGACGCAAGAAACTAAAGCGGTGACCTAGACTGCATTTGGATGTCAATGCTGAGCTCGTATGGGATGGCTAAAGCAAAGCAGAGCTTTACTTTCCCCTTCTTTGTACGTTTGCTCTGGAGGCCATGTTGGGAACTGTGTCAAGATAGCGATTTTTCTGTACATTTTCTTTAGCGTTCTCTTCAGACAGAGAGAGTTTCATGAAAATGCATGGATATCTGGATTCTCCTTTCCATCTAGAACATGAATCCACAACAAACTTTCAGATCTGGTCTTTGACTGAGCTGCAAATGTGAGTTATAGAAGTGGAATTCTGCCTTTACATCATTAGTTCTCATAGAAGCTAGAGAGAGGAGTCCTGAATGTTATGACGCAAGAAACTAAAGCGGTGACCTAGACTGCATTTGGATGTCAATGCTGAGCTCGCATGGGATTGCTAAAAGAAGGCAGAACTCTACTTACCACTTCTTAGTTCGTCTGCTGTGGAGGCCATGTTGGGAAATGTGTCAAGATAGCGATTTTTCTGTATATTTTCTTTAGCGTTCTCTTCAGACAGAGAGAGTTTCATGAAAATGCATGGATATCTGGATTCTCCTTTCCATCTAGAACATGAATCCTCAACAAACTTTCAGATCTGGTCTTTGACTGAGCTGCAAATGTGAGTTATAGAAGTGGAATTCTGCCTTTACATCATTAGTTCTCATAGAAGCTAGAGAGAGGAGTCCTGAATGTTATGACGCAAGAAACTAAAGCGGTGACCTAGACTGCATTTGGATGTCAATGCTGAGCTCGCATGGGATTGCTAAAAGAAGGCAGAACTCTACTTACCACTTCTTAGTTCGTCTGCTGTGGAGGCCATGTTGGGAAATGTGTCAAGATAGCGATTTTTCTGTATATTTTCTTTAGCGTTCTCTTCAGACAGAGAGAGTTTCATGAAAATGCATGGATATCTGGATTCTCCTTTCCATCTAGAACATGAATCCTCAACAAACTTTCAGATCTGGTCTTTGACTGAGCTGCAAATGTGAGTTATAGAAGTGGAATTCTGCCTTTACATCATTAGTTCTCATAGAAGCTAGAGAGAGGAGTCCTGAATGTTATGACGCAAGAAACTAAAGCGGTGACCTAGACTGCATTTGGATGTCAATGCTGAGCTCGCATGGGATTGCTAAAAGAAGGCAGAACTCTACTTACCACTTCTTAGTTCGTCTGCTGTGGAGGCCATGTTGGGAAATGTGTCAAGATAGCGATTTTTCTGTATATTTTCTTTAGCGTTCTCTTCAGACAGAGAGAGTTTCATGAAAATGCATGGATATCTGGATTCTCCTTTCCATCTAGAACATGAATCCTCAACAAACTTTCAGATCTGGTCTTTGACTGAGCTGCAAATGTGAGTTATAGAAGTGGAATTCTGCCTTTACATCATTAGTTCTCATAGAAGCTAGAGAGAGGAGTCCTGAATGTTATGACGCAAGAAACTAAAGCGGTGACCTAGACTGCATTTGGATGTCAATGCTGAGCTCGCATGGGATTGCTAAAAGAAGGCAGAACTCTACTTACCACTTCTTAGTTCGTCTGCTGTGGAGGCCATGTTGGGAAATGTGTCAAGATAGCGATTTTTCTGTATATTTTCTTTAGCGTTCTCTTCAGACAGAGAGAGTTTCATGAAAATGCATGGATATCTGGATTCTCCTTTCCATCTAGAACATGAATCCTCAACAAACTTTCAGATCTGGTCTTTGACTGAGCTGCAAATGTGAGTTATAGAAGTGGAATTCTGCCTTTACATCATTAGTTCTCATAGAAGCTAGAGAGAGGAGTCCTGAATGTTATGACGCAAGAAACTAAAGCGGTGACCTAGACTGCATTTGGATGTCAATGCTGAGCTCGCATGGGATTGCTAAAACAAGGCAGAACTCTACTTACCACTTCTTAGTTCGTCTGCTGTGGAGGCCATGTTGGGAAATGTGTCAAGATAGCGATTTTTCTGTATATTTTCTTTAGCGTTCTCTTCAGACAGAGAGAGTTTCATGAAAATGCATGGATATCTGGATTCTCCTTTCCATCTAGAACATGAATCCTCAACAAACTTTCAGATCTGGTCTTTGACTGAGCTGCAAATGTGAGTTATAGAAGTGGAATTCTGCCTTTACATCATTAGTTCTCATAGAAGCTAGAGAGAGGAGTCCTGAATGTTATGACGCAAGAAACTAAAGCGGTGACCTAGACTGCATTTGGATGTCAATGCTGAGCTCGCATGGGATTGCTAAAAGAAGGCAGAACTCTACTTACCACTTCTTAGTTCGTCTGCTGTGGAGGCCATGTTGGGAAATGTGTCAAGATAGCGATTTTTCTGTATATTTTCTTTAGCGTTCTCTTCAGACAGAGAGAGTTTCATGAAAATGCATGGATATCTGGATTCTCCTTTCCATCTAGAACATGAATCCTCAACAAACTTTCAGATCTGGTCTTTGACTGAGCTGCAAATGTGAGTTATAGAAGTGGAATTCTGCCTTTACATCATTAGTTCTCATAGAAGCTAGAGAGAGGAGTCCTGAATGTTATGACGCAAGAAACTAAAGCGGTGACCTAGACTGCATTTGGATGTCAATGCTGAGCTCGCATGGGATTGCTAAAACAAGGCAGAACTCTACTTACCACTTCTTAGTTCGTCTGCTGTGGAGGCCATGTTGGGAAATGTGTCAAGATAGCGATTTTTCTGTATATTTTCTTTAGCGTTCTCTTCAGACAGAGAGAGTTTCATGAAAATGCATGGATATCTGGATTCTCCTTTCCATCTAGAACATGAATCCACAACAAACTTTCAGATCTGGTCTTTGACTGAGCTGCAAATGTGAGTTATAGAAGTGGAATTCTGCCTTTACATCATTAGTTCTCATAGAAGCTAGAGAGAGGAGTCCTGAATGTTATGACGCAAGAAACTAAAGCGGTGACCTAGACTGCATTTGGATGTCAATGCTGAGCTCGCATGGGATTGCTAAAACAAGGCAGAACTCTACTTACCACTTCTTAGTTCGTCTGCTGTGGAGGCCATGTTGGGAAATGTGTCAAGATAGCGATTTTTCTGTATATTTTCTTTAGCGTTCTCTTCAGACAGAGAGAGTTTCATGAAAATGCATGGATATCTGGATTCTCCTTTCCATCTAGAACATGAATCCTCAACAAACTTTCAGATCTGGTCTTTGACTGAGCTGCAAATGTGAGTTATAGAAGTGGAATTCTGCCTTTACATCATTAGTTCTCATAGAAGCTAGAGAGAGGAGTCCTGAATGTTATGACGCAAGAAACTAAAGCGGTGACCTAGACTGCATTTGGATGTCAATGCTGAGCTCGCATGGGATTGCTAAAAGAAGGCAGAACTCTACTTACCACTTCTTAGTTCGTCTGCTGTGGAGGCCATGTTGGGAAATGTGTCAAGATAGCGATTTTTCTGTATATTTTCTTTAGCGTTCTCTTCAGACAGAGAGAGTTTCATGAAAATGCATGGATATCTGGATTCTCCTTTCCATCTAGAACATGAATCCTCAACAAACTTTCAGATCTGGTCTTTGACTGAGCTGCAAATGTGAGTTATACAAGTGGAATTCTGCCTTTACATCATTAGTTCTCATAGAAGCTAGAGAGAGGAGTCCTGAATGTTATGACGCAAGAAACTAAAGCGGTGACCTAGACTGCATTTGGATGTCAATGCTGAGCTCGCATGGGATTGCTAAAACAAGGCAGAACTCTACTTACCACTTCTTAGTTCGTCTGCTGTGGAGGCCATGTTGGGAAATGTGTCAAGATAGCGATTTTTCTGTATATTTTCTTTAGCGTTCTCTTCAGACAGAGAGAGTTTCATGAAAATGCATGGATATCTGGATTCTCCTTTCCATCTAGAACATGAATCCTCAACACAGTTTCAGATCTGGTCTTTGACTGAGCTGCAAATGTGAGTTATAGAAGTGGAATTCTGCCTTTACATCATTAGTTCTCATAGAAGCTAGAGAGATGAGTCCTGCCTGTGACGACGCAAGAAACTAAAGCGGTGACCTAGACTGCATTTGGATGTCAATGCTGAGCTCGTATGGGATGGCTAAAGCAAAGCAGAGCTTTACTTTCCCCTTCTTTGTACGTTTGCTCTGGAGGCCATGTTGGGAACTGTGTCAAGATAGCGATTTTTCTGTACATTTTCTTTAGCGTTCTCTTCAGACAGAGAGAGTTTCATGAAAATGCATGGATATCTGGATTCTCCTTTCCATCTAGAACATGAATCCACAACAAACTTTCAGATCTGGTCTTTGACTGAGCTGCAAATGTGAGTTATAGAAGTGGAATTCTGCCTTTACATCATTAGTTCTCATAGAAGCTAGAGAGAGGAGTCCTGAATGTTATGACGCAAGAAACTAAAGCGGTGACCTAGACTGCATTTGGATGTCAATGCTGAGCTCGCATGGGATTGCTAAAAGAAGGCAGAACTCTACTTACCACTTCTTAGTTCGTCTGCTGTGGAGGCCATGTTGGGAAATGTGTCAAGATAGCGATTTTTCTGTATATTTTCTTTAGCGTTCTCTTCAGACAGAGAGAGTTTCATGAAAATGCATGGATATCTGGATTCTCCTTTCCATCTAGAACATGAATCCTCAACAAACTTTCAGATCTGGTCTTTGACTGAGCTGCAAATGTGAGTTATAGAAGTGGAATTCTGCCTTTACATCATTAGTTCTCATAGAAGCTAGAGAGAGGAGTCCTGAATGTTATGACGCAAGAAACTAAAGCGGTGACCTAGACTGCATTTGGATGTCAATGCTGAGCTCGCATGGGATTGCTAAAACAAGGCAGAACTCTACTTACCACTTCTTAGTTCGTCTGCTGTGGAGGCCATGTTGGGAAATGTGTCAAGATAGCGATTTTTCTGTATATTTTCTTTAGCGTTCTCTTCAGACAGAGAGAGTTTCATGAAAATGCATGGATATCTGGATTCTCCTTTCCATCTAGAACATGAATCCTCAACAAACTTTCAGATCTGGTCTTTGACTGAGCTGCAAATGTGAGTTATAGAAGTGGAATTCTGCCTTTACATCATTAGTTCTCATAGAAGCTAGAGAGAGGAGTCCTGAATGTTATGACGCAAGAAACTAAAGCGGTGACCTAGACTGCATTTGGATGTCAATGCTGAGCTCGCATGGGATTGCTAAAACAAGGCAGAACTCTACTTACCACTTCTTAGTTCGTCTGCTGTGGAGGCCATGTTGGGAAATGTGTCAAGATAGCGATTTTTCTGTATATTTTCTTTAGCGTTCTCTTCAGACAGAGAGAGTTTCATGAAAATGCATGGATATCTGGATTCTCCTTTCCATCTAGAACATGAATCCACAACAAACTTTCAGATCTGGTCTTTGACTGAGCTGCAAATGTGAGTTATAGAAGTGGAATTCTGCCTTTACATCATTAGTTCTCATAGAAGCTAGAGAGAGGAGTCCTGAATGTTATGACGCAAGAAACTAAAGCGGTGACCTAGACTGCATTTGGATGTCAATGCTGAGCTCGCATGGGATTGCTAAAACAAGGCAGAACTCTACTTACCACTTCTTAGTTCGTCTGCTGTGGAGGCCATGTTGGGAAATGTGTCAAGATAGCGATTTTTCTGTATATTTTCTTTAGCGTTCTCTTCAGACAGAGAGAGTTTCATGAAAATGCATGGATATCTGGATTCTCCTTTCCATCTAGAACATGAATCCTCAACAAACTTTCAGATCTGGTCTTTGACTGAGCTGCAAATGTGAGTTATAGAAGTGGAATTCTGCCTTTACATCATTAGTTCTCATAGAAGCTAGAGAGAGGAGTCCTGAATGTTATGACGCAAGAAACTAAAGCGGTGACCTAGACTGCATTTGGATGTCAATGCTGAGCTCGCATGGGATTGCTAAAAGAAGGCAGAACTCTACTTACCACTTCTTAGTTCGTCTGCTGTGGAGGCCATGTTGGGAAATGTGTCAAGATAGCGATTTTTCTGTATATTTTCTTTAGCGTTCTCTTCAGACAGAGAGAGTTTCATGAAAATGCATGGATATCTGGATTCTCCTTTCCATCTAGAACATGAATCCTCAACAAACTTTCAGATCTGGTCTTTGACTGAGCTGCAAATGTGAGTTATACAAGTGGAATTCTGCCTTTACATCATTAGTTCTCATAGAAGCTAGAGAGAGGAGTCCTGAATGTTATGACGCAAGAAACTAAAGCGGTGACCTAGACTGCATTTGGATGTCAATGCTGAGCTCGCATGGGATTGCTAAAACAAGGCAGAACTCTACTTACCACTTCTTAGTTCGTCTGCTGTGGAGGCCATGTTGGGAAATGTGTCAAGATAGCGATTTTTCTGTATATTTTCTTTAGCGTTCTCTTCAGACAGAGAGAGTTTCATGAAAATGCATGGATATCTGGATTCTCCTTTCCATCTAGAACATGAATCCTCAACACAGTTTCAGATCTGGTCTTTGACTGAGCTGCAAATGTGAGTTATAGAAGTGGAATTCTGCCTCTACATCATTAGTTCTCATAGAAGCTAGAGAGATGAGTCCTGCCTGTGACGACGCAAGAAACTAAAGCGGTGACCTAGACTGCATTTGGATGTCAATGCTGAGCTCGTATGGGATGGCTAAAGCAAAGCAGAGCTTTACTTTCCCCTTCTTTGTACGTTTGCTCTGGAGGCCATGTTGGGAACTGTGTCAAGATAGCGATTTTTCTGTACATTTTCTTTAGCGTTCTCTTCAGACAGAGAGAGTTTCATGAAAATGCATGGATATCTGGATTCTCCTTTCCATCTAGAACATGAATCCACAACAAACTTTCAGATCTGGTCTTTGACTGAGCTGCAAATGTGAGTTATAGAAGTGGAATTCTGCCTTTACATCATTAGTTCTCATAGAAGCTAGAGAGAGGAGTCCTGAATGTTATGACGCAAGAAACTAAAGCGGTGACCTAGACTGCATTTGGATGTCAATGCTGAGCTCGCATGGGATTGCTAAAAGAAGGCAGAACTCTACTTACCACTTCTTAGTTCGTCTGCTGTGGAGGCCATGTTGGGAAATGTGTCAAGATAGCGATTTTTCTGTATATTTTCTTTAGCGTTCTCTTCAGACAGAGAGAGTTTCATGAAAATGCATGGATATCTGGATTCTCCTTTCCATCTAGAACATGAATCCTCAACAAACTTTCAGATCTGGTCTTTGACTGAGCTGCAAATGTGAGTTATAGAAGTGGAATTCTGCCTTTACATCATTAGTTCTCATAGAAGCTAGAGAGAGGAGTCCTGAATGTTATGACGCAAGAAACTAAAGCGGTGACCTAGACTGCATTTGGATGTCAATGCTGAGCTCGCATGGGATTGCTAAAACAAGGCAGAACTCTACTTACCACTTCTTAGTTCGTCTGCTGTGGAGGCCATGTTGGGAAATGTGTCAAGATAGCGATTTTTCTGTATATTTTCTTTAGCGTTCTCTTCAGACAGAGAGAGTTTCATGAAAATGCATGGATATCTGGATTCTCCTTTCCATCTAGAACATGAATCCTCAACAAACTTTCAGATCTGGTCTTTGACTGAGCTGCAAATGTGAGTTATAGAAGTGGAATTCTGCCTTTACATCATTAGTTCTCATAGAAGCTAGAGAGAGGAGTCCTGAATGTTATGACGCAAGAAACTAAAGCGGTGACCTAGACTGCATTTGGATGTCAATGCTGACCTCGCATGGGATTGCTAAAAGAAGGCAGAACTCTACTTACCACTTCTTAGTTCGTCTGCTGTGGAGGCCATGTTGGGAAATGTGTCAAGATAGCGATTTTTCTGTATATTTTCTTTAGCGTTCTCTTCAGACAGAGAGAGTTTCATGAAAATGCATGGATATCTGGATTCTCCTTTCCATCTAGAACATGAATCCTCAACACAGTTTCAGATCTGGTCTTTGACTGAGCTGCAAATGTGAGTTATAGAAGTGGAATTCTGCCTTTACATCATTAGTTCTCATAGAAGCTAGAGAGATGAGTCCTGCCTGTGACGACGCAAGAAACTAAAGCGGTGACCTAGACTGCATTTGGATGTCAATGCTGAGCTCGTATGGGATGGCTAAAGCAAAGCAGAGCTTTACTTTCCCCTTCTTTGTACGTTTGCTCTGGAGGCCATGTTGGGAACTGTGTCAAGATAGCGATTTTTCTGTACATTTTCTTTAGCGTTCTCTTCAGACAGAGAGAGTTTCATGAAAATGCATGGATATCTGGATTCTCCTTTCCATCTAGAACATGAATCCACAACAAACTTTCAGATCTGGTCTTTGACTGAGCTGCAAATGTGAGTTATAGAAGTGGAATTCTGCCTTTACATCATTAGTTCTCATAGAAGCTAGAGAGAGGAGTCCTGAATGTTATGACGCAAGAAACTAAAGCGGTGACCTAGACTGCATTTGGATGTCAATGCTGAGCTCGCATGGGATTGCTAAAAGAAGGCAGAACTCTACTTACCACTTCTTAGTTCGTCTGCTGTGGAGGCCATGTTGGGAAATGTGTCAAGATAGCGATTTTTCTGTATATTTTCTTTAGCGTTCTCTTCAGACAGAGAGAGTTTCATGAAAATGCATGGATATCTGGATTCTCCTTTCCATCTAGAACATGAATCCTCAACAAACTTTCAGATCTGGTCTTTGACTGAGCTGCAAATGTGAGTTATAGAAGTGGAATTCTGCCTTTACATCATTAGTTCTCATAGAAGCTAGAGAGAGGAGTCCTGAATGTTATGACGCAAGAAACTAAAGCGGTGACCTAGACTGCATTTGGATGTCAATGCTGAGCTCGCATGGGATTGCTAAAAGAAGGCAGAACTCTACTTACCACTTCTTAGTTCGTCTGCTGTGGAGGCCATGTTGGGAAATGTGTCAAGATAGCGATTTTTCTGTATATTTTCTTTAGCGTTCTCTTCAGACAGAGAGAGTTTCATGAAAATGCATGGATATCTGGATTCTCCTTTCCATCTAGAACATGAATCCTCAACAAACTTTCAGATCTGGTCTTTGACTGAGCTGCAAATGTGAGTTATAGAAGTGGAATTCTGCCTTTACATCATTAGTTCTCATAGAAGCTAGAGAGAGGAGTCCTGAATGTTATGACGCAAGAAACTAAAGCGGTGACCTAGACTGCATTTGGATGTCAATGCTGAGCTCGCATGGGATTGCTAAAAGAAGGCAGAACTCTACTTACCACTTCTTAGTTCGTCTGCTGTGGAGGCCATGTTGGGAAATGTGTCAAGATAGCGATTTTTCTGTATATTTTCTTTAGCGTTCTCTTCAGACAGAGAGAGTTTCATGAAAATGCATGGATATCTGGATTCTCCTTTCCATCTAGAACATGAATCCTCAACAAACTTTCAGATCTGGTCTTTGACTGAGCTGCAAATGTGAGTTATAGAAGTGGAATTCTGCCTTTACATCATTAGTTCTCATAGAAGCTAGAGAGAGGAGTCCTGAATGTTATGACGCAAGAAACTAAAGCGGTGACCTAGACTGCATTTGGATGTCAATGCTGAGCTCGCATGGGATTGCTAAAAGAAGGCAGAACTCTACTTACCACTTCTTAGTTCGTCTGCTGTGGAGGCCATGTTGGGAAATGTGTCAAGATAGCGATTTTTCTGTATATTTTCTTTAGCGTTCTCTTCAGACAGAGAGAGTTTCATGAAAATGCATGGATATCTGGATTCTCCTTTCCATCTAGAACATGAATCCTCAACAAACTTTCAGATCTGGTCTTTGACTGAGCTGCAAATGTGAGTTATAGAAGTGGAATTCTGCCTTTACATCATTAGTTCTCATAGAAGCTAGAGAGAGGAGTCCTGAATGTTATGACGCAAGAAACTAAAGCGGTGACCTAGACTGCATTTGGATGTCAATGCTGAGCTCGCATGGGATTGCTAAAAGAAGGCAGAACTCTACTTACCACTTCTTAGTTCGTCTGCTGTGGAGGCCATGTTGGGAAATGTGTCAAGATAGCGATTTTTCTGTATATTTTCTTTAGCGTTCTCTTCAGACAGAGAGAGTTTCATGAAAATGCATGGATATCTGGATTCTCCTTTCCATCTAGAACATGAATCCTCAACAAACTTTCAGATCTGGTCTTTGACTGAGCTGCAAATGTGAGTTATAGAAGTGGAATTCTGCCTTTACATCATTAGTTCTCATAGAAGCTAGAGAGAGGAGTCCTGAATGTTATGACGCAAGAAACTAAAGCGGTGACCTAGACTGCATTTGGATGTCAATGCTGAGCTCGCATGGGATTGCTAAAAGAAGGCAGAACTCTACTTACCACTTCTTAGTTCGTCTGCTGTGGAGGCCATGTTGGGAAATGTGTCAAGATAGCGATTTTTCTGTATATTTTCTTTAGCGTTCTCTTCAGACAGAGAGAGTTTCATGAAAATGCATGGATATCTGGATTCTCCTTTCCATCTAGAACATGAATCCTCAACAAACTTTCAGATCTGGTCTTTGACTGAGCTGCAAATGTGAGTTATAGAAGTGGAATTCTGCCTTTACATCATTAGTTCTCATAGAAGCTAGAGAGAGGAGTCCTGAATGTTATGACGCAAGAAACTAAAGCGGTGACCTAGACTGCATTTGGATGTCAATGCTGAGCTCGCATGGGATTGCTAAAACAAGGCAGAACTCTACTTACCACTTCTTAGTTCGTCTGCTGTGGAGGCCATGTTGGGAAATGTGTCAAGATAGCGATTTTTCTGTATATTTTCTTTAGCGTTCTCTTCAGACAGAGAGAGTTTCATGAAAATGCATGGATATCTGGATTCTCCTTTCCATCTAGAACATGAATCCTCAACAAACTTTCAGATCTGGTCTTTGACTGAGCTGCAAATGTGAGTTATAGAAGTGGAATTCTGCCTTTACATCATTAGTTCTCATAGAAGCTAGAGAGAGGAGTCCTGAATGTTATGACGCAAGAAACTAAAGCGGTGACCTAGACTGCATTTGGATGTCAATGCTGACCTCGCATGGGATTGCTAAAAGAAGGCAGAACTCTACTTACCACTTCTTAGTTCGTCTGCTGTGGAGGCCATGTTGGGAAATGTGTCAAGATAGCGATTTTTCTGTATATTTTCTTTAGCGTTCTCTTCAGACAGAGAGAGTTTCATGAAAATGCATGGATATCTGGATTCTCCTTTCCATCTAGAACATGAATCCTCAACAAACTTTCAGATCTGGTCTTTGACTGAGCTGCAAATGTGAGTTATAGAAGTGGAATTCTGCCTTTACATCATTAGTTCTCATAGAAGCTAGAGAGAGGAGTCCTGAATGTTATGACGCAAGAAACTAAAGCGGTGACCTAGACTGCATTTGGATGTCAATGCTGAGCTCGCATGGGATTGCTAAAACAAGGCAGAACTCTACTTACCACTTCTTAGTTCGTCTGCTGTGGAGGCCATGTTGGGAAATGTGTCAAGATAGCGATTTTTCTGTATATTTTCTTTAGCGTTCTCTTCAGACAGAGAGAGTTTCATGAAAATGCATGGATATCTGGATTCTCCTTTCCATCTAGAACATGAATCCACAACAAACTTTCAGATCTGGTCTTTGACTGAGCTGCAAATGTGAGTTATAGAAGTGGAATTCTGCCTTTACATCATTAGTTCTCATAGAAGCTAGAGAGAGGAGTCCTGAATGTTATGACGCAAGAAACTAAAGCGGTGACCTAGACTGCATTTGGATGTCAATGCTGAGCTCGCATGGGATTGCTAAAACAAGGCAGAACTCTACTTACCACTTCTTAGTTCGTCTGCTGTGGAGGCCATGTTGGGAAATGTGTCAAGATAGCGATTTTTCTGTATATTTTCTTTAGCGTTCTCTTCAGACAGAGAGAGTTTCATGAAAATGCATGGATATCTGGATTCTCCTTTCCATCTAGAACATGAATCCTCAACAAACTTTCAGATCTGGTCTTTGACTGAGCTGCAAATGTGAGTTATAGAAGTGGAATTCTGCCTTTACATCATTAGTTCTCATAGAAGCTATAGAGAGGAGTCCTGAATGTTATGACGCAAGAAACTAAAGCGGTGACCTAGACTGCATTTGGATGTCAATGCTGAGCTCGCATGGGATTGCTAAAACAAGGCAGAACTCTACTTACCACTTCTTAGTTCGTCTGCTGTGGAGGCCATGTTGGGAAATGTGTCAAGATAGCGATTTTTCTGTATATTTTCTTTAGCGTTCTCTTCAGACAGAGAGAGTTTCATGAAAATGCATGGATATCTGGATTCTCCTTTCCATCTAGAACATGAATCCTCAACAAACTTTCAGATCTGGTCTTTGACTGAGCTGCAAATGTGAGTTATAGAAGTGGAATTCTGCCTTTACATCATTAGTTCTCATAGAAGCTAGAGAGAGGAGTCCTGAATGTTATGACGCAAGAAACTAAAGCGGTGACCTAGACTGCATTTGGATGTCAATGCTGAGCTCGCATGGGATTGCTAAAAGAAGGCAGAACTCTACTTACCACTTCTTAGTTCGTCTGCTGTGGAGGCCATGTTGGGAAATGTGTCAAGATAGCGATTTTTCTGTATATTTTCTTTAGCGTTCTCTTCAGACAGAGAGAGTTTCATGAAAATGCATGGATATCTGGATTCTCCTTTCCATCTAGAACATGAATCCTCAACAAACTTTCAGATCTGGTCTTTGACTGAGCTGCAAATGTGAGTTATAGAAGTGGAATTCTGCCTTTACATCATTAGTTCTCATAGAAGCTAGAGAGAGGAGTCCTGAATGTTATGACGCAAGAAACTAAAGCGGTGACCTAGACTGCATTTGGATGTCAATGCTGAGCTCGCATGGGATTGCTAAAACAAGGCAGAACTCTACTTACCACTTCTTAGTTCGTCTGCTGTGGAGGCCATGTTGGGAAATGTGTCAAGATAGCGATTTTTCTGTATATTTTCTTTAGCGTTCTCTTCAGACAGAGAGAGTTTCATGAAAATGCATGGATATCTGGATTCTCCTTTCCATCTAGAACATGAATCCTCAACAAACTTTCAGATCTGGTCTTTGACTGAGCTGCAAATGTGAGTTATAGAAGTGGAATTCTGCCTTTACATCATTAGTTCTCATAGAAGCTATAGAGAGGAGTCCTGAATGTTATGACGCAAGAAACTAAAGCGGTGACCTAGACTGCATTTGGATGTCAATGCTGAGCTCGCATGGGATTGCTAAAACAAGGCAGAACTCTACTTACCACTTCTTAGTTCGTCTGCTGTGGAGGCCATGTTGGGAAATGTGTCAAGATAGCGATTTTTCTGTATATTTTCTTTAGCGTTCTCTTCAGACAGAGAGAGTTTCATGAAAATGCATGGATATCTGGATTCTCCTTTCCATCTAGAACATGAATCCTCAACAAACTTTCAGATCTGGTCTTTGACTGAGCTGCAAATGTGAGTTATAGAAGTGGAATTCTGCCTTTACATCATTAGTTCTCATAGAAGCTAGAGAGAGGAGTCCTGAATGTTATGACGCAAGAAACTAAAGCGGTGACCTAGACTGCATTTGGATGTCAATGCTGAGCTCGCATGGGATTGCTAAAAGAAGGCAGAACTCTACTTACCACTTCTTAGTTCGTCTGCTGTGGAGGCCATGTTGGGAAATGTGTCAAGATAGCGATTTTTCTGTATATTTTCTTTAGCGTTCTCTTCAGACAGAGAGAGTTTCATGAAAATGCATGGATATCTGGATTCTCCTTTCCATCTAGAACATGAATCCTCAACAAACTTTCAGATCTGGTCTTTGACTGAGCTGCAAATGTGAGTTATAGAAGTGGAATTCTGCCTTTACATCATTAGTTCTCATAGAAGCTAGAGAGAGGAGTCCTGAATGTTATGACGCAAGAAACTAAAGCGGTGACCTAGACTGCATTTGGATGTCAATGCTGAGCTCGCATGGGATTGCTAAAACAAGGCAGAACTCTACTTACCACTTCTTAGTTCGTCTGCTGTGGAGGCCATGTTGGGAAATGTGTCAAGATAGCGATTTTTCTGTATATTTTCTTTAGCGTTCTCTTCAGACAGAGAGAGTTTCATGAAAATGCATGGATATCTGGATTCTCCTTTCCATCTAGAACATGAATCCACAACAAACTTTCAGATCTGGTCTTTGACTGAAGTGGAATTCTGTTATAGAATTGGAATTCTGCCTTTACATCATTAGTTCTCATAGAAGCTAGAGAGAGGAGTCCTGAATGTTATGACGCAAGAAACTAAAGCGGTGACCTAGACTGCATTTGGATGTCAATGCTGAGCTCGCATGGGATTGCTAAAAGAAGGCAGAACTCTACTTACCACTTCTTAGTTCGTCTGCTGTGGAGGCCATGTTGGGAAATGTGTCAAGATAGCGATTTTTCTGTATATTTTCTTTAGCGTTCTCTTCAGACAGAGAGAGTTTCATGAAAATGCATGGATATCTGGATTCTCCTTTCCATCTAGAACATGAATCCTCAACAAACTTTCAGATCTGGTCTTTGACTGAGCTGCAAATGTGAGTTATAGAAGTGGAATTCTGCCTTTACATCATTAGTTCTCATAGAAGCTAGAGAGAGGAGTCCTGAATGTTATGACGCAAGAAACTAAAGCGGTGACCTAGACTGCATTTGGATGTCAATGCTGAGCTCGCATGGGATTGCTAAAACAAGGCAGAACTCTACTTACCACTTCTTAGTTCGTCTGCTGTGGAGGCCATGTTGGGAAATGTGTCAAGATAGCGATTTTTCTGTATATTTTCTTTAGCGTTCTCTTCAGACAGAGAGAGTTTCATGAAAATGCATGGATATCTGGATTCTCCTTTCCATCTAGAACATGAATCCTCAACACAGTTTCAGATCTGGTCTTTGACTGAGCTGCAAATGTGAGTTATAGAAGTGGAATTCTGCCTTTACATCATTAGTTCTCATAGAAGCTAGAGAGATGAGTCCTGCCTGTGACGACGCAAGAAACTAAAGCGGTGACCTAGACTGCATTTGGATGTCAATGCTGAGCTCGTATGGGATGGCTAAAGCAAAGCAGAGCTTTACTTTCCCCTTCTTTGTACGTTTGCTCTGGAGGCCATGTTGGGAACTGTGTCAAGATAGCGATTTTTCTGTACATTTTCTTTAGCGTTCTCTTCAGACAGAGAGAGTTTCATGAAAATGCATGGATATCTGGATTCTCCTTTCCATCTAGAACATGAATCCACAACAAACTTTCAGATCTGGTCTTTGACTGAGCTGCAAATGTGAGTTATAGAAGTGGAATTCTGCCTTTACATCATTAGTTCTCATAGAAGCTAGAGAGAGGAGTCCTGAATGTTATGACGCAAGAAACTAAAGCGGTGACCTAGACTGCATTTGGATGTCAATGCTGAGCTCGCATGGGATTGCTAAAAGAAGGCAGAACTCTACTTACCACTTCTTAGTTCGTCTGCTGTGGAGGCCATGTTGGGAAATGTGTCAAGATAGCGATTTTTCTGTATATTTTCTTTAGCGTTCTCTTCAGACAGAGAGAGTTTCATGAAAATGCATGGATATCTGGATTCTCCTTTCCATCTAGAACATGAATCCTCAACAAACTTTCAGATCTGGTCTTTGACTGAGCTGCAAATGTGAGTTATAGAAGTGGAATTCTGCCTTTACATCATTAGTTCTCATAGAAGCTAGAGAGAGGAGTCCTGAATGTTATGACGCAAGAAACTAAAGCGGTGACCTAGACTGCATTTGGATGTCAATGCTGAGCTCGCATGGGATTGCTAAAAGAAGGCAGAACTCTACTTACCACTTCTTAGTTCGTCTGCTGTGGAGGCCATGTTGGGAAATGTGTCAAGATAGCGATTTTTCTGTATATTTTCTTTAGCGTTCTCTTCAGACAGAGAGAGTTTCATGAAAATGCATGGATATCTGGATTCTCCTTTCCATCTAGAACATGAATCCTCAACAAACTTTCAGATCTGGTCTTTGACTGAGCTGCAAATGTGAGTTATAGAAGTGGAATTCTGCCTTTACATCATTAGTTCTCATAGAAGCTAGAGAGAGGAGTCCTGAATGTTATGACGCAAGAAACTAAAGCGGTGACCTAGACTGCATTTGGATGTCAATGCTGAGCTCGCATGGGATTGCTAAAAGAAGGCAGAACTCTACTTACCACTTCTTAGTTCGTCTGCTGTGGAGGCCATGTTGGGAAATGTGTCAAGATAGCGATTTTTCTGTATATTTTCTTTAGCGTTCTCTTCAGACAGAGAGAGTTTCATGAAAATGCATGGATATCTGGATTCTCCTTTCCATCTAGAACATGAATCCTCAACAAACTTTCAGATCTGGTCTTTGACTGAGCTGCAAATGTGAGTTATAGAAGTGGAATTCTGCCTTTACATCATTAGTTCTCATAGAAGCTAGAGAGAGGAGTCCTGAATGTTATGACGCAAGAAACTAAAGCGGTGACCTAGACTGCATTTGGATGTCAATGCTGAGCTCGCATGGGATTGCTAAAAGAAGGCAGAACTCTACTTACCACTTCTTAGTTCGTCTGCTGTGGAGGCCATGTTGGGAAATGTGTCAAGATAGCGATTTTTCTGTATATTTTCTTTAGCGTTCTCTTCAGACAGAGAGAGTTTCATGAAAATGCATGGATATCTGGATTCTCCTTTCCATCTAGAACATGAATCCTCAACAAACTTTCAGATCTGGTCTTTGACTGAGCTGCAAATGTGAGTTATAGAAGTGGAATTCTGCCTTTACATCATTAGTTCTCATAGAAGCTAGAGAGAGGAGTCCTGAATGTTATGACGCAAGAAACTAAAGCGGTGACCTAGACTGCATTTGGATGTCAATGCTGAGCTCGCATGGGATTGCTAAAACAAGGCAGAACTCTACTTACCACTTCTTAGTTCGTCTGCTGTGGAGGCCATGTTGGGAAATGTGTCAAGATAGCGATTTTTCTGTATATTTTCTTTAGCGTTCTCTTCAGACAGAGAGAGTTTCATGAAAATGCATGGATATCTGGATTCTCCTTTCCATCTAGAACATGAATCCTCAACAAACTTTCAGATCTGGTCTTTGACTGAGCTGCAAATGTGAGTTATAGAAGTGGAATTCTGCCTTTACATCATTAGTTCTCATAGAAGCTAGAGAGAGGAGTCCTGAATGTTATGACGCAAGAAACTAAAGCGGTGACCTAGACTGCATTTGGATGTCAATGCTGAGCTCGCATGGGATTGCTAAAAGAAGGCAGAACTCTACTTACCACTTCTTAGTTCGTCTGCTGTGGAGGCCATGTTGGGAAATGTGTCAAGATAGCGATTTTTCTGTATATTTTCTTTAGCGTTCTCTTCAGACAGAGAGAGTTTCATGAAAATGCATGGATATCTGGATTCTCCTTTCCATCTAGAACATGAATCCTCAACAAACTTTCAGATCTGGTCTTTGACTGAGCTGCAAATGTGAGTTATAGAAGTGGAATTCTGCCTTTACATCATTAGTTCTCATAGAAGCTAGAGAGAGGAGTCCTGAATGTTATGACGCAAGAAACTAAAGCGGTGACCTAGACTGCATTTGGATGTCAATGCTGAGCTCGCATGGGATTGCTAAAACAAGGCAGAACTCTACTTACCACTTCTTAGTTCGTCTGCTGTGGAGGCCATGTTGGGAAATGTGTCAAGATAGCGATTTTTCTGTATATTTTCTTTAGCGTTCTCTTCAGACAGAGAGAGTTTCATGAAAATGCATGGATATCTGGATTCTCCTTTCCATCTAGAACATGAATCCACAACAAACTTTCAGATCTGGTCTTTGACTGAGCTGCAAATGTGAGTTATAGAAGTGGAATTCTGCCTTTACATCATTAGTTCTCATAGAAGCTAGAGAGAGGAGTCCTGAATGTTATGACGCAAGAAACTAAAGCGGTGACCTAGACTGCATTTGGATGTCAATGCTGAGCTCGCATGGGATTGCTAAAACAAGGCAGAACTCTACTTACCACTTCTTAGTTCGTCTGCTGTGGAGGCCATGTTGGGAAATGTGTCAAGATAGCGATTTTTCTGTATATTTTCTTTAGCGTTCTCTTCAGACAGAGAGAGTTTCATGAAAATGCATGGATATCTGGATTCTCCTTTCCATCTAGAACATGAATCCTCAACAAACTTTCAGATCTGGTCTTTGACTGAGCTGCAAATGTGAGTTATAGAAGTGGAATTCTGCCTTTACATCATTAGTTCTCATAGAAGCTAGAGAGAGGAGTCCTGAATGTTATGACGCAAGAAACTAAAGCGGTGACCTAGACTGCATTTGGATGTCAATGCTGAGCTCGCATGGGATTGCTAAAAGAAGGCAGAACTCTACTTACCACTTCTTAGTTCGTCTGCTGTGGAGGCCATGTTGGGAAATGTGTCAAGATAGCGATTTTTCTGTATATTTTCTTTAGCGTTCTCTTCAGACAGAGAGAGTTTCATGAAAATGCATGGATATCTGGATTCTCCTTTCCATCTAGAACATGAATCCTCAACAAACTTTCAGATCTGGTCTTTGACTGAGCTGCAAATGTGAGTTATACAAGTGGAATTCTGCCTTTACATCATTAGTTCTCATAGAAGCTAGAGAGAGGAGTCCTGAATGTTATGACGCAAGAAACTAAAGCGGTGACCTAGACTGCATTTGGATGTCAATGCTGAGCTCGCATGGGATTGCTAAAACAAGGCAGAACTCTACTTACCACTTCTTAGTTCGTCTGCTGTGGAGGCCATGTTGGGAAATGTGTCAAGATAGCGATTTTTCTGTATATTTTCTTTAGCGTTCTCTTCAGACAGAGAGAGTTTCATGAAAATGCATGGATATCTGGATTCTCCTTTCCATCTAGAACATGAATCCTCAACACAGTTTCAGATCTGGTCTTTGACTGAGCTGCAAATGTGAGTTATAGAAGTGGAATTCTGCCTTTACATCATTAGTTCTCATAGAAGCTAGAGAGATGAGTCCTGCCTGTGACGACGCAAGAAACTAAAGCGGTGACCTAGACTGCATTTGGATGTCAATGCTGAGCTCGTATGGGATGGCTAAAGCAAAGCAGAGCTTTACTTTCCCCTTCTTTGTACGTTTGCTCTGGAGGCCATGTTGGGAACTGTGTCAAGATAGCGATTTTTCTGTACATTTTCTTTAGCGTTCTCTTCAGACAGAGAGAGTTTCATGAAAATGCATGGATATCTGGATTCTCCTTTCCATCTAGAACATGAATCCACAACAAACTTTCAGATCTGGTCTTTGACTGAGCTGCAAATGTGAGTTATAGAAGTGGAATTCTGCCTTTACATCATTAGTTCTCATAGAAGCTAGAGAGAGGAGTCCTGAATGTTATGACGCAAGAAACTAAAGCGGTGACCTAGACTGCATTTGGATGTCAATGCTGAGCTCGCATGGGATTGCTAAAAGAAGGCAGAACTCTACTTACCACTTCTTAGTTCGTCTGCTGTGGAGGCCATGTTGGGAAATGTGTCAAGATAGCGATTTTTCTGTATATTTTCTTTAGCGTTCTCTTCAGACAGAGAGAGTTTCATGAAAATGCATGGATATCTGGATTCTCCTTTCCATCTAGAACATGAATCCTCAACAAACTTTCAGATCTGGTCTTTGACTGAGCTGCAAATGTGAGTTATAGAAGTGGAATTCTGCCTTTACATCATTAGTTCTCATAGAAGCTAGAGAGAGGAGTCCTGAATGTTATGACGCAAGAAACTAAAGCGGTGACCTAGACTGCATTTGGATGTCAATGCTGAGCTCGCATGGGATTGCTAAAACAAGGCAGAACTCTACTTACCACTTCTTAGTTCGTCTGCTGTGGAGGCCATGTTGGGAAATGTGTCAAGATAGCGATTTTTCTGTATATTTTCTTTAGCGTTCTCTTCAGACAGAGAGAGTTTCATGAAAATGCATGGATATCTGGATTCTCCTTTCCATCTAGAACATGAATCCTCAACAAACTTTCAGATCTGGTCTTTGACTGAGCTGCAAATGTGAGTTATAGAAGTGGAATTCTGCCTTTACATCATTAGTTCTCATAGAAGCTAGAGAGAGGAGTCCTGAATGTTATGACGCAAGAAACTAAAGCGGTGACCTAGACTGCATTTGGATGTCAATGCTGAGCTCGCATGGGATTGCTAAAACAAGGCAGAACTCTACTTACCACTTCTTAGTTCGTCTGCTGTGGAGGCCATGTTGGGAAATGTGTCAAGATAGCGATTTTTCTGTATATTTTCTTTAGCGTTCTCTTCAGACAGAGAGAGTTTCATGAAAATGCATGGATATCTGGATTCTCCTTTCCATCTAGAACATGAATCCACAACAAACTTTCAGATCTGGTCTTTGACTGAGCTGCAAATGTGAGTTATAGAAGTGGAATTCTGCCTTTACATCATTAGTTCTCATAGAAGCTAGAGAGAGGAGTCCTGAATGTTATGACGCAAGAAACTAAAGCGGTGACCTAGACTGCATTTGGATGTCAATGCTGAGCTCGCATGGGATTGCTAAAACAAGGCAGAACTCTACTTACCACTTCTTAGTTCGTCTGCTGTGGAGGCCATGTTGGGAAATGTGTCAAGATAGCGATTTTTCTGTATATTTTCTTTAGCGTTCTCTTCAGACAGAGAGAGTTTCATGAAAATGCATGGATATCTGGATTCTCCTTTCCATCTAGAACATGAATCCTCAACAAACTTTCAGATCTGGTCTTTGACTGAGCTGCAAATGTGAGTTATAGAAGTGGAATTCTGCCTTTACATCATTAGTTCTCATAGAAGCTAGAGAGAGGAGTCCTGAATGTTATGACGCAAGAAACTAAAGCGGTGACCTAGACTGCATTTGGATGTCAATGCTGAGCTCGCATGGGATTGCTAAAAGAAGGCAGAACTCTACTTACCACTTCTTAGTTCGTCTGCTGTGGAGGCCATGTTGGGAAATGTGTCAAGATAGCGATTTTTCTGTATATTTTCTTTAGCGTTCTCTTCAGACAGAGAGAGTTTCATGAAAATGCATGGATATCTGGATTCTCCTTTCCATCTAGAACATGAATCCTCAACAAACTTTCAGATCTGGTCTTTGACTGAGCTGCAAATGTGAGTTATACAAGTGGAATTCTGCCTTTACATCATTAGTTCTCATAGAAGCTAGAGAGAGGAGTCCTGAATGTTATGACGCAAGAAACTAAAGCGGTGACCTAGACTGCATTTGGATGTCAATGCTGAGCTCGCATGGGATTGCTAAAACAAGGCAGAACTCTACTTACCACTTCTTAGTTCGTCTGCTGTGGAGGCCATGTTGGGAAATGTGTCAAGATAGCGATTTTTCTGTATATTTTCTTTAGCGTTCTCTTCAGACAGAGAGAGTTTCATGAAAATGCATGGATATCTGGATTCTCCTTTCCATCTAGAACATGAATCCTCAACACAGTTTCAGATCTGGTCTTTGACTGAGCTGCAAATGTGAGTTATAGAAGTGGAATTCTGCCTCTACATCATTAGTTCTCATAGAAGCTAGAGAGATGAGTCCTGCCTGTGACGACGCAAGAAACTAAAGCGGTGACCTAGACTGCATTTGGATGTCAATGCTGAGCTCGTATGGGATGGCTAAAGCAAAGCAGAGCTTTACTTTCCCCTTCTTTGTACGTTTGCTCTGGAGGCCATGTTGGGAACTGTGTCAAGATAGCGATTTTTCTGTACATTTTCTTTAGCGTTCTCTTCAGACAGAGAGAGTTTCATGAAAATGCATGGATATCTGGATTCTCCTTTCCATCTAGAACATGAATCCACAACAAACTTTCAGATCTGGTCTTTGACTGAGCTGCAAATGTGAGTTATAGAAGTGGAATTCTGCCTTTACATCATTAGTTCTCATAGAAGCTAGAGAGAGGAGTCCTGAATGTTATGACGCAAGAAACTAAAGCGGTGACCTAGACTGCATTTGGATGTCAATGCTGAGCTCGCATGGGATTGCTAAAAGAAGGCAGAACTCTACTTACCACTTCTTAGTTCGTCTGCTGTGGAGGCCATGTTGGGAAATGTGTCAAGATAGCGATTTTTCTGTATATTTTCTTTAGCGTTCTCTTCAGACAGAGAGAGTTTCATGAAAATGCATGGATATCTGGATTCTCCTTTCCATCTAGAACATGAATCCTCAACAAACTTTCAGATCTGGTCTTTGACTGAGCTGCAAATGTGAGTTATAGAAGTGGAATTCTGCCTTTACATCATTAGTTCTCATAGAAGCTAGAGAGAGGAGTCCTGAATGTTATGACGCAAGAAACTAAAGCGGTGACCTAGACTGCATTTGGATGTCAATGCTGAGCTCGCATGGGATTGCTAAAACAAGGCAGAACTCTACTTACCACTTCTTAGTTCGTCTGCTGTGGAGGCCATGTTGGGAAATGTGTCAAGATAGCGATTTTTCTGTATATTTTCTTTAGCGTTCTCTTCAGACAGAGAGAGTTTCATGAAAATGCATGGATATCTGGATTCTCCTTTCCATCTAGAACATGAATCCTCAACAAACTTTCAGATCTGGTCTTTGACTGAGCTGCAAATGTGAGTTATAGAAGTGGAATTCTGCCTTTACATCATTAGTTCTCATAGAAGCTAGAGAGAGGAGTCCTGAATGTTATGACGCAAGAAACTAAAGCGGTGACCTAGACTGCATTTGGATGTCAATGCTGACCTCGCATGGGATTGCTAAAAGAAGGCAGAACTCTACTTACCACTTCTTAGTTCGTCTGCTGTGGAGGCCATGTTGGGAAATGTGTCAAGATAGCGATTTTTCTGTATATTTTCTTTAGCGTTCTCTTCAGACAGAGAGAGTTTCATGAAAATGCATGGATATCTGGATTCTCCTTTCCATCTAGAACATGAATCCTCAACAAACTTTCAGATCTGGTCTTTGACTGAGCTGCAAATGTGAGTTATAGAAGTGGAATTCTGCCTTTACATCATTAGTTCTCATAGAAGCTAGAGAGAGGAGTCCTGAATGTTATGACGCAAGAAACTAAAGCGGTGACCTAGACTGCATTTGGATGTCAATGCTGAGCTCGCATGGGATTGCTAAAACAAGGCAGAACTCTACTTACCACTTCTTAGTTCGTCTGCTGTGGAGGCCATGTTGGGAAATGTGTCAAGATAGCGATTTTTCTGTATATTTTCTTTAGCGTTCTCTTCAGACAGAGAGAGTTTCATGAAAATGCATGGATATCTGGATTCTCCTTTCCATCTAGAACATGAATCCACAACAAACTTTCAGATCTGGTCTTTGACTGAGCTGCAAATGTGAGTTATAGAAGTGGAATTCTGCCTTTACATCATTAGTTCTCATAGAAGCTAGAGAGAGGAGTCCTGAATGTTATGACGCAAGAAACTAAAGCGGTGACCTAGACTGCATTTGGATGTCAATGCTGAGCTCGCATGGGATTGCTAAAACAAGGCAGAACTCTACTTACCACTTCTTAGTTCGTCTGCTGTGGAGGCCATGTTGGGAAATGTGTCAAGATAGCGATTTTTCTGTATATTTTCTTTAGCGTTCTCTTCAGACAGAGAGAGTTTCATGAAAATGCATGGATATCTGGATTCTCCTTTCCATCTAGAACATGAATCCTCAACAAACTTTCAGATCTGGTCTTTGACTGAGCTGCAAATGTGAGTTATAGAAGTGGAATTCTGCCTTTACATCATTAGTTCTCATAGAAGCTAGAGAGATGAGTCCTGCCTGTGACGACGCAAGAAACTAAAGCGGTGACCTAGACTGCATTTGGATGTCAATGCTGAGCTCGCATGGGATTGCTAAAACAAGGCAGAACTCTACTTACCACTTCTTAGTTCGTCTGCTGTGGAGGCCATGTTGGGAAATGTGTCAAGATAGCGATTTTTCTGTATATTTTCTTTAGCGTTCTCTTCAGACAGAGAGAGTTTCATGAAAATGCATGGATATCTGGATTCTCCTTTCCATCTAGAACATGAATCCTCAACAAACTTTCAGATCTGGTCTTTGACTGAGCTGCAAATGTGAGTTATAGAAGTGGAATTCTGCCTTTACATCATTAGTTCTCATAGAAGCTAGAGAGAGGAGTCCTGAATGTTATGACGCAAGAAACTAAAGCGGTGACCTAGACTGCATTTGGATGTCAATGCTGAGCTCGCATGGGATTGCTAAAACAAGGCAGAACTCTACTTACCACTTCTTAGTTCGTCTGCTGTGGAGGCCATGTTGGGAAATGTGTCAAGATAGCGATTTTTCTGTATATTTTCTTTAGCGTTCTCTTCAGACAGAGAGAGTTTCATGAAAATGCATGGATATCTGGATTCTCCTTTCCATCTAGAACATGAATCCTCAACAAACTTTCAGATCTGGTCTTTGACTGAGCTGCAAATGTGAGTTATAGAAGTGGAATTCTGCCTTTACATCATTAGTTCTCATAGAAGCTAGAGAGAGGAGTCCTGAATGTTATGACGCAAGAAACTAAAGCGGTGACCTAGACTGCATTTGGATGTCAATGCTGAGCTCGCATGGGATTGCTAAAACAAGGCAGAACTCTACTTACCACTTCTTAGTTCGTCTGCTGTGGAGGCCATGTTGGGAAATGTGTCAAGATAGCGATTTTTCTGTATATTTTCTTTAGCGTTCTCTTCAGACAGAGAGAGTTTCATGAAAATGCATGGATATCTGGATTCTCCTTTCCATCTAGAACATGAATCCTCAACAAACTTTCAGATCTGGTCTTTGACTGAGCTGCAAATGTGAGTTATAGAAGTGGAATTCTGCCTTTACATCATTAGTTCTCATAGAAGCTAGAGAGAGGAGTCCTGAATGTTATGACGCAAGAAACTAAAGCGGTGACCTAGACTGCATTTGCATGTCAATGCTGAGCTCGCATGGGATTGCTAAAACAAGGCAGAACTCTACTTACCACTTCTTAGTTCGTCTGCTGTGGAGGCCATGTTGGGAAATGTGTCAAGATAGCGATTTTTCTGTATATTTTCTTTAGCGTTCTCTTCAGACAGAGAGAGTTTCATGAAAATGCATGGATATCTGGATTCTCCTTTCCATCTAGAACATGAATCCACAACAAACTTTCAGATCTGGTCTTTGACTGAGCTGCAAATGTGAGTTATAGAAGTGGAATTCTGCCTTTACATCATTAGTTCTCATAGAAGCTAGAGAGAGGAGTCCTGAATGTTATGACGCAAGAAACTAAAGCGGTGACCTAGACTGCATTTGGATGTCAATGCTGAGCTCGCATGGGATTGCTAAAACAAGGCAGAACTCTACTTACCACTTCTTAGTTCGTCTGCTGTGGAGGCCATGTTGGGAAATGTGTCAAGATAGCGATTTTTCTGTATATTTTCTTTAGCGTTCTCTTCAGACAGAGAGAGTTTCATGAAAATGCATGGATATCTGGATTCTCCTTTCCATCTAGAACATGAATCCTCAACAAACTTTCAGATCTGGTCTTTGACTGAGCTGCAAATGTGAGTTATAGAAGTGGAATTCTGCCTTTACATCATTAGTTCTCATAGAAGCTAGAGAGAGGAGTCCTGAATGTTATGACGCAAGAAACTAAAGCGGTGACCTAGACTGCATTTGGATGTCAATGCTGAGCTCGCATGGGATTGCTAAAAGAAGGCAGAACTCTACTTACCACTTCTTAGTTCGTCTGCTGTGGAGGCCATGTTGGGAAATGTGTCAAGATAGCGATTTTTCTGTATATTTTCTTTAGCGTTCTCTTCAGACAGAGAGAGTTTCATGAAAATGCATGGATATCTGGATTCTCCTTTCCATCTAGAACATGAATCCTCAACAAACTTTCAGATCTGGTCTTTGACTGAGCTGCAAATGTGAGTTATAGAAGTGGAATTCTGCCTTTACATCATTAGTTCTCATAGAAGCTAGAGAGAGGAGTCCTGAATGTTATGACGCAAGAAACTAAAGCGGTGACCTAGACTGCATTTGGATGTCAATGCTGAGCTCGCATGGGATTGCTAAAACAAGGCAGAACTCTACTTACCACTTCTTAGTTCGTCTGCTGTGGAGGCCATGTTGGGAAATGTGTCAAGATAGCGATTTTTCTGTATATTTTCTTTAGCGTTCTCTTCAGACAGAGAGAGTTTCATGAAAATGCATGGATATCTGGATTCTCCTTTCCATCTAGAACATGAATCCTCAACAAACTTTCAGATCTGGTCTTTGACTGAGCTGCAAATGTGAGTTATAGAAGTGGAATTCTGCCTTTACATCATTAGTTCTCATAGAAGCTAGAGAGATGAGTCCTGCCTGTGACGACGCAAGAAACTAAAGCGGTGACCTAGACTGCATTTGGATGTCAATGCTGAGCTCGCATGGGATTGCTAAAACAAGGCAGAACTCTACTTACCACTTCTTAGTTCGTCTGCTGTGGAGGCCATGTTGGGAAATGTGTCAAGATAGCGATTTTTCTGTATATTTTCTTTAGCGTTCTCTTCAGACAGAGAGAGTTTCATGAAAATGCATGGATATCTGGATTCTCCTTTCCATCTAGAACATGAATCCACAACAAACTTTCAGATCTGGTCTTTGACTGAGCTGCAAATGTGAGTTATAGAAGTGGAATTCTGCCTTTACATCATTAGTTCTCATAGAAGCTAGAGAGAGGAGTCCTGAATGTTATGACGCAAGAAACTAAAGCGGTGACCTAGACTGCATTTGGATGTCAATGCTGAGCTCGCATGGGATTGCTAAAACAAGGCAGAACTCTACTTACCACTTCTTAGTTCGTCTGCTGTGGAGGCCATGTTGGGAAATGTGTCAAGATAGCGATTTTTCTGTATATTTTCTTTAGCGTTCTCTTCAGACAGAGAGAGTTTCATGAAAATGCATGGATATCTGGATTCTCCTTTCCATCTAGAACATGAATCCTCAACAAACTTTCAGATCTGGTCTTTGACTGAGCTGCAAATGTGAGTTATAGAAGTGGAATTCTGCCTTTACATCATTAGTTCTCATAGAAGCTAGAGAGAGGAGTCCTGAATGTTATGACGCAAGAAACTAAAGCGGTGACCTAGACTGCATTTGGATGTCAATGCTGAGCTCGCATGGGATTGCTAAAACAAGGCAGAACTCTACTTACCACTTCTTAGTTCGTCTGCTGTGGAGGCCATGTTGGGAAATGTGTCAAGATAGCGATTTTTCTGTATATTTTCTTTAGCGTTCTCTTCAGACAGAGAGAGTTTCATGAAAATGCATGGATATCTGGATTCTCCTTTCCATCTAGAACATGAATCCTCAACAAACTTTCAGATCTGGTCTTTGACTGAGCTGCAAATGTGAGTTATAGAAGTGGAATTCTGCCTTTACATCATTAGTTCTCATAGAAGCTAGAGAGAGGAGTCCTGAATGTTATGACGCAAGAAACTAAAGCGGTGACCTAGACTGCATTTGGATGTCAATGCTGAGCTCGCATGGGATTGCTAAAAGAAGGCAGAACTCTACTTACCACTTCTTAGTTCGTCTGCTGTGGAGGCCATGTTGGGAAATGTGTCAAGATAGCGATTTTTCTGTATATTTTCTTTAGCGTTCTCTTCAGACAGAGAGAGTTTCATGAAAATGCATGGATATCTGGATTCTCCTTTCCATCTAGAACATGAATCCTCAACAAACTTTCAGATCTGGTCTTTGACTGAGCTGCAAATGTGAGTTATAGAAGTGGAATTCTGCCTTTACATCATTAGTTCTCATAGAAGCTAGAGAGAGGAGTCCTGAATGTTATGACGCAAGAAACTAAAGCGGTGACCTAGACTGCATTTGGATGTCAATGCTGAGCTCGCATGGGATTGCTAAAACAAGGCAGAACTCTACTTACCACTTCTTAGTTCGTCTGCTGTGGAGGCCATGTTGGGAAATGTGTCAAGATAGCGATTTTTCTGTATATTTTCTTTAGCGTTCTCTTCAGACAGAGAGAGTTTCATGAAAATGCATGGATATCTGGATTCTCCTTTCCATCTAGAACATGAATCCTCAACAAACTTTCAGATCTGGTCTTTGACTGAGCTGCAAATGTGAGTTATAGAAGTGGAATTCTGCCTTTACATCATTAGTTCTCATAGAAGCTAGAGAGATGAGTCCTGCCTGTGACGACGCAAGAAACTAAAGCGGTGACCTAGACTGCATTTGGATGTCAATGCTGAGCTCGCATGGGATTGCTAAAACAAGGCAGAACTCTACTTACCACTTCTTAGTTCGTCTGCTGTGGAGGCCATGTTGGGAAATGTGTCAAGATAGCGATTTTTCTGTATATTTTCTTTAGCGTTCTCTTCAGACAGAGAGAGTTTCATGAAAATGCATGGATATCTGGATTCTCCTTTCCATCTAGAACATGAATCCACAACAAACTTTCAGATCTGGTCTTTGACTGAGCTGCAAATGTGAGTTATAGAAGTGGAATTCTGCCTTTACATCATTAGTTCTCATAGAAGCTAGAGAGAGGAGTCCTGAATGTTATGACGCAAGAAACTAAAGCGGTGACCTAGACTGCATTTGGATGTCAATGCTGAGCTCGCATGGGATTGCTAAAACAAGGCAGAACTCTACTTACCACTTCTTAGTTCGTCTGCTGTGGAGGCCATGTTGGGAAATGTGTCAAGATAGCGATTTTTCTGTATATTTTCTTTAGCGTTCTCTTCAGACAGAGAGAGTTTCATGAAAATGCATGGATATCTGGATTCTCCTTTCCATCTAGAACATGAATCCTCAACAAACTTTCAGATCTGGTCTTTGACTGAGCTGCAAATGTGAGTTATAGAAGTGGAATTCTGCCTTTACATCATTAGTTCTCATAGAAGCTAGAGAGAGGAGTCCTGAATGTTATGACGCAAGAAACTAAAGCGGTGACCTAGACTGCATTTGGATGTCAATGCTGAGCTCGCATGGGATTGCTAAAAGAAGGCAGAACTCTACTTACCACTTCTTAGTTCGTCTGCTGTGGAGGCCATGTTGGGAAATGTGTCAAGATAGCGATTTTTCTGTATATTTTCTTTAGCGTTCTCTTCAGACAGAGAGAGTTTCATGAAAATGCATGGATATCTGGATTCTCCTTTCCATCTAGAACATGAATCCTCAACAAACTTTCAGATCTGGTCTTTGACTGAGCTGCAAATGTGAGTTATAGAAGTGGAATTCTGCCTTTACATCATTAGTTCTCATAGAAGCTAGAGAGAGGAGTCCTGAATGTTATGACGCAAGAAACTAAAGCGGTGACCTAGACTGCATTTGGATGTCAATGCTGAGCTCGCATGGGATTGCTAAAACAAGGCAGAACTCTACTTACCACTTCTTAGTTCGTCTGCTGTGGAGGCCATGTTGGGAAATGTGTCAAGATAGCGATTTTTCTGTATATTTTCTTTAGCGTTCTCTTCAGACAGAGAGAGTTTCATGAAAATGCATGGATATCTGGATTCTCCTTTCCATCTAGAACATGAATCCTCAACAAACTTTCAGATCTGGTCTTTGACTGAGCTGCAAATGTGAGTTATAGAAGTGGAATTCTGCCTTTACATCATTAGTTCTCATAGAAGCTAGAGAGAGGAGTCCTGAATGTTATGACGCAAGAAACTAAAGCGGTGACCTAGACTGCATTTGGATGTCAATGCTGAGCTCGCATGGGATTGCTAAAACAAGGCAGAACTCTACTTACCACTTCTTAGTTCGTCTGCTGTGGAGGCCATGTTGGGAAATGTGTCAAGATAGCGATTTTTCTGTATATTTTCTTTAGCGTTCTCTTCAGACAGAGAGAGTTTCATGAAAATGCATGGATATCTGGATTCTCCTTTCCATCTAGAACATGAATCCTCAACAAACTTTCAGATCTGGTCTTTGACTGAGCTGCAAATGTGAGTTATAGAAGTGGAATTCTGCCTTTACATCATTAGTTCTCATAGAAGCTAGAGAGAGGAGTCCTGAATGTTATGACGCAAGAAACTAAAGCGGTGACCTAGACTGCATTTGCATGTCAATGCTGAGCTCGCATGGGATTGCTAAAACAAGGCAGAACTCTACTTACCACTTCTTAGTTCGTCTGCTGTGGAGGCCATGTTGGGAAATGTGTCAAGATAGCGATTTTTCTGTATATTTTCTTTAGCGTTCTCTTCAGACAGAGAGAGTTTCATGAAAATGCATGGATATCTGGATTCTCCTTTCCATCTAGAACATGAATCCACAACAAACTTTCAGATCTGGTCTTTGACTGAGCTGCAAATGTGAGTTATAGAAGTGGAATTCTGCCTTTACATCATTAGTTCTCATAGAAGCTAGAGAGAGGAGTCCTGAATGTTATGACGCAAGAAACTAAAGCGGTGACCTAGACTGCATTTGGATGTCAATGCTGAGCTCGCATGGGATTGCTAAAACAAGGCAGAACTCTACTTACCACTTCTTAGTTCGTCTGCTGTGGAGGCCATGTTGGGAAATGTGTCAAGATAGCGATTTTTCTGTATATTTTCTTTAGCGTTCTCTTCAGACAGAGAGAGTTTCATGAAAATGCATGGATATCTGGATTCTCCTTTCCATCTAGAACATGAATCCTCAACAAACTTTCAGATCTGGTCTTTGACTGAGCTGCAAATGTGAGTTATAGAAGTGGAATTCTGCCTTTACATCATTAGTTCTCATAGAAGCTAGAGAGAGGAGTCCTGAATGTTATGACGCAAGAAACTAAAGCGGTGACCTAGACTGCATTTGGATGTCAATGCTGAGCTCGCATGGGATTGCTAAAAGAAGGCAGAACTCTACTTACCACTTCTTAGTTCGTCTGCTGTGGAGGCCATGTTGGGAAATGTGTCAAGATAGCGATTTTTCTGTATATTTTCTTTAGCGTTCTCTTCAGACAGAGAGAGTTTCATGAAAATGCATGGATATCTGGATTCTCCTTTCCATCTAGAACATGAATCCTCAACAAACTTTCAGATCTGGTCTTTGACTGAGCTGCAAATGTGAGTTATAGAAGTGGAATTCTGCCTTTACATCATTAGTTCTCATAGAAGCTAGAGAGAGGAGTCCTGAATGTTATGACGCAAGAAACTAAAGCGGTGACCTAGACTGCATTTGGATGTCAATGCTGAGCTCGCATGGGATTGCTAAAACAAGGCAGAACTCTACTTACCACTTCTTAGTTCGTCTGCTGTGGAGGCCATGTTGGGAAATGTGTCAAGATAGCGATTTTTCTGTATATTTTCTTTAGCGTTCTCTTCAGACAGAGAGAGTTTCATGAAAATGCATGGATATCTGGATTCTCCTTTCCATCTAGAACATGAATCCTCAACAAACTTTCAGATCTGGTCTTTGACTGAGCTGCAAATGTGAGTTATAGAAGTGGAATTCTGCCTTTACATCATTAGTTCTCATAGAAGCTAGAGAGATGAGTCCTGCCTGTGACGACGCAAGAAACTAAAGCGGTGACCTAGACTGCATTTGGATGTCAATGCTGAGCTCGCATGGGATTGCTAAAACAAGGCAGAACTCTACTTACCACTTCTTAGTTCGTCTGCTGTGGAGGCCATGTTGGGAAATGTGTCAAGATAGCGATTTTTCTGTATATTTTCTTTAGCGTTCTCTTCAGACAGAGAGAGTTTCATGAAAATGCATGGATATCTGGATTCTCCTTTCCATCTAGAACATGAATCCACAACAAACTTTCAGATCTGGTCTTTGACTGAGCTGCAAATGTGAGTTATAGAAGTGGAATTCTGCCTTTACATCATTAGTTCTCATAGAAGCTAGAGAGAGGAGTCCTGAATGTTATGACGCAAGAAACTAAAGCGGTGACCTAGACTGCATTTGGATGTCAATGCTGAGCTCGCATGGGATTGCTAAAACAAGGCAGAACTCTACTTACCACTTCTTAGTTCGTCTGCTGTGGAGGCCATGTTGGGAAATGTGTCAAGATAGCGATTTTTCTGTATATTTTCTTTAGCGTTCTCTTCAGACAGAGAGAGTTTCATGAAAATGCATGGATATCTGGATTCTCCTTTCCATCTAGAACATGAATCCTCAACAAACTTTCAGATCTGGTCTTTGACTGAGCTGCAAATGTGAGTTATAGAAGTGGAATTCTGCCTTTACATCATTAGTTCTCATAGAAGCTAGAGAGAGGAGTCCTGAATGTTATGACGCAAGAAACTAAAGCGGTGACCTAGACTGCATTTGGATGTCAATGCTGAGCTCGCATGGGATTGCTAAAACAAGGCAGAACTCTACTTACCACTTCTTAGTTCGTCTGCTGTGGAGGCCATGTTGGGAAATGTGTCAAGATAGCGATTTTTCTGTATATTTTCTTTAGCGTTCTCTTCAGACAGAGAGAGTTTCATGAAAATGCATGGATATCTGGATTCTCCTTTCCATCTAGAACATGAATCCTCAACAAACTTTCAGATCTGGTCTTTGACTGAGCTGCAAATGTGAGTTATAGAAGTGGAATTCTGCCTTTACATCATTAGTTCTCATAGAAGCTAGAGAGATGAGTCCTGCCTGTGACGACGCAAGAAACTAAAGCGGTGACCTAGACTGCATTTGGATGTCAATGCTGAGCTCGCATGGGATTGCTAAAACAAGGCAGAACTCTACTTACCACTTCTTAGTTCGTCTGCTGTGGAGGCCATGTTGGGAAATGTGTCAAGATAGCGATTTTTCTGTATATTTTCTTTAGCGTTCTCTTCAGACAGAGAGAGTTTCATGAAAATGCATGGATATCTGGATTCTCCTTTCCATCTAGAACATGAATCCTCAACACAGTTTCAGATCTGGTCTTTGACTGAGCTGCAAATGTGAGTTATAGAAGTGGAATTCTGCCTTTACATCATTAGTTCTCATAGAAGCTAGAGAGATGAGTCCTGCCTGTGACGACGCAAGAAACTAAAGCGGTGACCTAGACTGCATTTGGATGTCAATGCTGAGCTCGTATGGGATGGCTAAAGCAAAGCAGAGCTTTACTTTCCCCTTCTTTGTACGTTTGCTCTGGAGGCCATGTTGGGAACTGTGTCAAGATAGCGATTTTTCTGTACATTTTCTTTAGCGTTCTCTTCAGACAGAGAGAGATTCATGAAAATACATGGATATCTGGATTCTCCTTTCCAACCAGAACATGAATCCTCAACACACTTTCAGATCTGTTCCTTGACTGTGCTGCTAACGTGAGTTACAGAAGTGGAATTCTGCCTTTACATCTTTAGGTCTCATAGGAACTAGAGTGATTAGTCCTGCCTCTGACGACGCAAGAATCTAAAGCGCTGTGATAGACTGCATTTGGATGTCAATGCTGAGCTCGTATGGGATTGCTAAAACAAGGCAGAGCTCTACGTTCCCCTTCTTAGTTCGTCTGCTGTGGAGGCCATGTTGGGAAATGTGTCAAGATAGCGATTTTTCTGTATATTTTCTTTAGCGTTCTCTTCAGACAGAGAGAGTTTCATGAAAATGCATGGATATCTGGATTCTCCTTTCCATCTAGAACATGAATCCACAACAAACTTTCAGATCTGGTCTTTGACTGAGCTGCAAATGTGAGTTATAGAAGTGGAATTCTGCCTTTACATCATTAGTTCTCATAGAAGCTAGAGAGAGGAGTACTGAATGTTATGACGCAAGAAACTAAAGCGGTGACCTAGACTGCATTTGGATGTCAATGCTGAGCTCGCATGGGATTGCTAAAACAAGGCAGAACTCTACTTACCACTTCTTAGTTCGTCTGCTGTGGAGGCCATGTTGGGAAATGTGTCAAGATAGCGATTTTTCTGTATATTTTCTTTAGCGTTCTCTTCAGACAGAGAGAGTTTCATGAAAATGCATGGATATCTGGATTCTCCTTTCCATCTAGAACATGAATCCTCAACAAACTTTCAGATCTGGTCTTTGACTGAGCTGCAAATGTGAGTTATAGAAGTGGAATTCTGCCTTTACATCATTAGTTCTCATAGAAGCTAGAGAGAGGAGTCCTGAATGTTATGACGCAAGAAACTAAAGCGGTGACCTAGACTGCATTTGGATGTCAATGCTGAGCTCGCATGGGATTGCTAAAACAAGGCAGAACTCTACTTACCACTTCTTAGTTCGTCTGCTGTGGAGGCCATGTTGGGAAATGTGTCAAGATAGCGATTTTTCTGTATATTTTCTTTAGCGTTCTCTTCAGACAGAGAGAGTTTCATGAAAATGCATGGATATCTGGATTCTCCTTTCCATCTAGAACATGAATCCTCAACAAACTTTCAGATCTGGTCTTTGACTGAGCTGCAAATGTGAGTTATAGAAGTGGAATTCTGCCTTTACATCATTAGTTCTCATAGAAGCTAGAGAGAGGAGTCCTGAATGTTATGACGCAAGAAACTAAAGCGGTGACCTAGACTGCATTTGGATGTCAATGCTGAGCTCGCATGGGATTGCTAAAACAAGGCAGAACTCTACTTACCACTTCTTAGTTCGTCTGCTGTGGAGGCCATGTTGGGAAATGTGTCAAGATAGCGATTTTTCTGTATATTTTCTTTAGCGTTCTCTTCAGACAGAGAGAGTTTCATGAAAATGCATGGATATCTGGATTCTCCTTTCCATCTAGAACATGAATCCTCAACAAACTTTCAGATCTGGTCTTTGACTGAGCTGCAAATGTGAGTTATACAAGTGGAATTCTGCCTTTACATCATTAGTTCTCATAGAAGCTAGAGAGATGAGTCCTGCCTGTGACGACGCAAGAAACTAAAGCGGTGACCTAGACTGCATTTGGATGTCAATGCTGAGCTCGTATGGGATGGCTAAAGCAAAGCAGAGCTTTACTTTCCCCTTCTTTGTACGTTTGCTCTGGAGGCCATGTTGGGAACTGTGTCAAGATAGCGATTTTTCTGTACATTTTCTTTAGCGTTCTCTTCAGACAGAGAGAGATTCATGAAAATACATGGATATCTGGATTCTCCTTTCCAACCAGAACATGAATCCTCAACACACTTTCAGATCTGTTCCTTGACTGTGCTGCTAACGTGAGTTACAGAAGTGGAATTCTGCCTTTACATCTTTAGGTCTCATAGGAACTAGAGTGATTAGTCCTGCCACTGACGACGCAAGAATCTAAACCGCTGTGATAGACTGCATTTGGATGTCAATGCTGAGCTCGTATGGGATTGCTAAAACAAGGCAGAGCTCTACGTTCCCCTTCTTAGTTCGTCTGCTGTGGAGGCCATGTTGGGAAATGTGTCAAGATAGCGATTTTTCTGTATATTTTCTTTAGCGTTCTCTTCAGACAGAGAGAGTTTCATGAAAATGCATGGATATCTGGATTCTCCTTTCCATCTAGAACATGAATCCTCAACACAGTTTCAGATCTGGTCTTTGACTGAGCTGCAAATGTGAGTTATAGAAGTGGAATTCTGCCTTTACATCATTAGTTCTCATAGAAGCTAGAGAGATGAGTCCTGCCTGTGACGACGCAAGAAACTAAAGCGGTGACCTAGACTGCATTTGGATGTCAATGCTGAGCTCGTATGGGATGGCTAAAGCAAAGCAGAGCTTTACTTTCCCCTTCTTTGTACGTTTGCTCTGGAGGCCATGTTGGGAACTGTGTCAAGATAGCGATTTTTCTGTACATTTTCTTTAGCGTTCTCTTCAGACAGAGAGAGATTCATGAAAATACATGGATATCTGGATTCTCCTTTCCAACCAGAACATGAATCCTCAACACACTTTCAGAACTGTTCCTTGACTGTGCTGCTAACGTGAGTTACAGAAGTGGAATTCTGCCTTTACATCTTTAGGTCTCATAGGAACTAGAGTGATTAGTCCTGCCTCTGACGACGCAAGAATCTAAAGCGCTGTGATAGACTGCATTTGGATGTCAATGCTGAGCTCGTATGGGATTTCTAAAACAAGGCAGAGCTCTACGTTCCCCTTCTTAGTTCGTCTGCTGTGGAGGCCATGTTGGGAAATGTGTCAAGATAGCGATTTTTCTGTATATTTTCTTTAGCGTTCTCTTCAGACAGAGAGAGTTTCATGAAAATGCATGGATATCTGGATTCTCCTTTCCATCTAGAACATGAATCCTCAACACAGTTTCAGATCTGGTCTTTGACTGAGCTGCAAATGTGAGTTATAGAAGTGGAATTCTGCCTTTACATCATTAGTTCTCATAGAAGCTAGAGAGATGAGTCCTGCCTGTGACGACGCAAGAAACTAAAGCGGTGACCTAGACTGCATTTGGATGTCAATGCTGAGCTCGTATGGGATGGCTAAAGCAAAGCAGAGCTTTACTTTCCCCTTCTTTGTACGTTTGCTCTGGAGGCCATGTTGGGAACTGTGTCAAGATAGCGATTTTTCTGTACATTTTCTTTAGCGTTCTCTTCAGACAGAGAGAGATTCATGAAAATACATGGATATCTGGATTCTCCTTTCCAACCAGAACATGAATCCTCAACACACTTTCAGAACTGTTCCTTGACTGTGCTGCTAACGTGAGTTACAGAAGTGGAATTCTGCCTTTACATCTTTAGGTCTCATAGGAACTAGAGTGATTAGTCCTGCCTCTGACGACGCAAGAATCTAAAGCGCTGTGATAGACTGCATTTGGATGTCAATGCTGAGCTCGTATGGGATTGCTAAAACAAGGCAGAGCTCTACGTTCCCCTTCTTAGTTCGTCTGCTGTGGAGGCCATGTTGGGAAATGTGTCAAGATAGCGATTTTTCTGTATATTTTCTTTAGCGTTCTCTTCAGACAGAGAGAGTTTCATGAAAATGCATGGATATCTGGATTCTCCTTTCCATCTAGAACATGAATCCTCAACAAACTTTCAGATCTGGTCTTTGACTGAGCTGCAAATGTGAGTTATAGAAGTGGAATTCTGCCTTTACATCATTAGTTCTCATAGAAGCTAGAGAGAGGAGTCCTGAATGTTATGACGCAAGAAACTAAAGCGGTGACCTAGACTGCATTTGGATGTCAATGCTGAGCTCGCATGGGATTGCTAAAACAAGGCAGAACTCTACTTACCACTTCTTAGTTCGTCTGCTGTGGAGGCCATGTTGGGAAATGTGTCAAGATAGCGATTTTTCTGTATATTTTCTTTAGCGTTCTCTTCAGACAGAGAGAGTTTCATGAAAATGCATGGATATCTGGATTCTCCTTTCCATCTAGAACATGAATCCTCAACAAACTTTCAGATCTGGTCTTTGACTGAGCTGCAAATGTGAGTTATAGAAGTGGAATTCTGCCTTTACATCATTAGTTCTCATAGAAGCTAGAGAGATGAGTCCTGCCTGTGACGACGCAAGAAACTAAAGCGGTGACCTAGACTGCATTTGGATGTCAATGCTGAGCTCGCATGGGATTGCTAAAACAAGGCAGAACTCTACTTACCACTTCTTAGTTCGTCTGCTGTGGAGGCCATGTTGGGAAATGTGTCAAGATAGCGATTTTTCTGTATATTTTCTTTAGCGTTCTCTTCAGACAGAGAGAGTTTCATGAAAATGCATGGATATCTGGATTCTCCTTTCCATCTAGAACATGAATCCTCAACACAGTTTCAGATCTGGTCTTTGACTGAGCTGCAAATGTGAGTTATAGAAGTGGAATTCTGCCTTTACATCATTAGTTCTCATAGAAGCTAGAGAGATGAGTCCTGCCTGTGACGACGCAAGAAACTAAAGCGGTGACCTAGACTGCATTTGGATGTCAATGCTGAGCTCGTATGGGATGGCTAAAGCAAAGCAGAGCTTTACTTTCCCCTTCTTTGTACGTTTGCTCTGGAGGCCATGTTGGGAACTGTGTCAAGATAGCGATTTTTCTGTACATTTTCTTTAGCGTTCTCTTCAGACAGAGAGAGATTCATGAAAATACATGGATATCTGGATTCTCCTTTCCAACCAGAACATGAATCCTCAACACACTTTCAGAACTGTTCCTTGACTGTGCTGCTAACGTGAGTTACAGAAGTGGAATTCTGCCTTTACATCTTTAGGTCTCATAGGAACTAGAGTGATTAGTCCTGCCTCTGACGACGCAAGAATCTAAAGCGCTGTGATAGACTGCATTTGGATGTCAATGCTGAGCTCGTATGGGATTGCTAAAACAAGGCAGAGCTCTACGTTCCCCTTCTTAGTTCGTCTGCTGTGGAGGCCATGTTGGGAAATGTGTCAAGATAGCGATTTTTCTGTATATTTTCTTTAGCGTTCTCTTCAGACAGAGAGAGTTTCATGAAAATGCATGGATATCTGGATTCTCCTTTCCATCTAGAACATGAATCCACAACAAACTTTCAGATCTGGTCTTTGACTGAGCTGCAAATGTGAGTTATAGAAGTGGAATTCTGCCTTTACATCATTAGTTCTCATAGAAGCTAGAGAGAGGAGTACTGAATGTTATGACGCAAGAAACTAAAGCGGTGACCTAGACTGCATTTGGATGTCAATGCTGAGCTCGCATGGGATTGCTAAAACAAGGCAGAACTCTACTTACCACTTCTTAGTTCGTCTGCTGTGGAGGCCATGTTGGGAAATGTGTCAAGATAGCGATTTTTCTGTATATTTTCTTTAGCGTTCTCTTCAGACAGAGAGAGTTTCATGAAAATGCATGGATATCTGGATTCTCCTTTCCATCTAGAACATGAATCCTCAACAAACTTTCAGATCTGGTCTTTGACTGAGCTGCAAATGTGAGTTATAGAAGTGGAATTCTGCCTTTACATCATTAGTTCTCATAGAAGCTAGAGAGAGGAGTCCTGAATGTTATGACGCAAGAAACTAAAGCGGTGACCTAGACTGCATTTGGATGTCAATGCTGAGCTCGCATGGGATTGCTAAAACAAGGCAGAACTCTACTTACCACTTCTTAGTTCGTCTGCTGTGGAGGCCATGTTGGGAAATGTGTCAAGATAGCGATTTTTCTGTATATTTTCTTTAGCGTTCTCTTCAGACAGAGAGAGTTTCATGAAAATGCATGGATATCTGGATTCTCCTTTCCATCTAGAACATGAATCCTCAACAAACTTTCAGATCTGGTCTTTGACTGAGCTGCAAATGTGAGTTATAGAAGTGGAATTCTGCCTTTACATCATTAGTTCTCATAGAAGCTAGAGAGAGGAGTCCTGAATGTTATGACGCAAGAAACTAAAGCGGTGACCTAGACTGCATTTGGATGTCAATGCTGAGCTCGCATGGGATTGCTAAAACAAGGCAGAACTCTACTTACCACTTCTTAGTTCGTCTGCTGTGGAGGCCATGTTGGGAAATGTGTCAAGATAGCGATTTTTCTGTATATTTTCTTTAGCGTTCTCTTCAGACAGAGAGAGTTTCATGAAAATGCATGGATATCTGGATTCTCCTTTCCATCTAGAACATGAATCCTCAACAAACTTTCAGATCTGGTCTTTGACTGAGCTGCAAATGTGAGTTATACAAGTGGAATTCTGCCTTTACATCATTAGTTCTCATAGAAGCTAGAGAGATGAGTCCTGCCTGTGACGACGCAAGAAACTAAAGCGGTGACCTAGACTGCATTTGGATGTCAATGCTGAGCTCGTATGGGATGGCTAAAGCAAAGCAGAGCTTTACTTTCCCCTTCTTTGTACGTTTGCTCTGGAGGCCATGTTGGGAACTGTGTCAAGATAGCGATTTTTCTGTACATTTTCTTTAGCGTTCTCTTCAGACAGAGAGAGATTCATGAAAATACATGGATATCTGGATTCTCCTTTCCAACCAGAACATGAATCCTCAACACACTTTCAGATCTGTTCCTTGACTGTGCTGCTAACGTGAGTTACAGAAGTGGAATTCTGCCTTTACATCTTTAGGTCTCATAGGAACTAGAGTGATTAGTCCTGCCACTGACGACGCAAGAATCTAAACCGCTGTGATAGACTGCATTTGGATGTCAATGCTGAGCTCGTATGGGATTGCTAAAACAAGGCAGAGCTCTACGTTCCCCTTCTTAGTTCGTCTGCTGTGGAGGCCATGTTGGGAAATGTGTCAAGATAGCGATTTTTCTGTATATTTTCTTTAGCGTTCTCTTCAGACAGAGAGAGTTTCATGAAAATGCATGGATATCTGGATTCTCCTTTCCATCTAGAACATGAATCCTCAACACAGTTTCAGATCTGGTCTTTGACTGAGCTGCAAATGTGAGTTATAGAAGTGGAATTCTGCCTTTACATCATTAGTTCTCATAGAAGCTAGAGAGATGAGTCCTGCCTGTGACGACGCAAGAAACTAAAGCGGTGACCTAGACTGCATTTGGATGTCAATGCTGAGCTCGTATGGGATGGCTAAAGCAAAGCAGAGCTTTACTTTCCCCTTCTTTGTACGTTTGCTCTGGAGGCCATGTTGGGAACTGTGTCAAGATAGCGATTTTTCTGTACATTTTCTTTAGCGTTCTCTTCAGACAGAGAGAGATTCATGAAAATACATGGATATCTGGATTCTCCTTTCCAACCAGAACATGAATCCTCAACACACTTTCAGAACTGTTCCTTGACTGTGCTGCTAACGTGAGTTACAGAAGTGGAATTCTGCCTTTACATCTTTAGGTCTCATAGGAACTAGAGTGATTAGTCCTGCCTCTGACGACGCAAGAATCTAAAGCGCTGTGATAGACTGCATTTGGATGTCAATGCTGAGCTCGTATGGGATTTCTAAAACAAGGCAGAGCTCTACGTTCCCCTTCTTAGTTCGTCTGCTGTGGAGGCCATGTTGGGAAATGTGTCAAGATAGCGATTTTTCTGTATATTTTCTTTAGCGTTCTCTTCAGACAGAGAGAGTTTCATGAAAATGCATGGATATCTGGATTCTCCTTTCCATCTAGAACATGAATCCTCAACACAGTTTCAGATCTGGTCTTTGACTGAGCTGCAAATGTGAGTTATAGAAGTGGAATTCTGCCTTTACATCATTAGTTCTCATAGAAGCTAGAGAGATGAGTCCTGCCTGTGACGACGCAAGAAACTAAAGCGGTGACCTAGACTGCATTTGGATGTCAATGCTGAGCTCGTATGGGATGGCTAAAGCAAAGCAGAGCTTTACTTTCCCCTTCTTTGTACGTTTGCTCTGGAGGCCATGTTGGGAACTGTGTCAAGATAGCGATTTTTCTGTACATTTTCTTTAGCGTTCTCTTCAGACAGAGAGAGATTCATGAAAATACATGGATATCTGGATTCTCCTTTCCAACCAGAACATGAATCCTCAACACACTTTCAGAACTGTTCCTTGACTGTGCTGCTAACGTGAGTTACAGAAGTGGAATTCTGCCTTTACATCTTTAGGTCTCATAGGAACTAGAGTGATTAGTCCTGCCTCTGACGACGCAAGAATCTAAAGCGCTGTGATAGACTGCATTTGGATGTCAATGCTGAGCTCGTATGGGATTGCTAAAACAAGGCAGAGCTCTACGTTCCCCTTCTTAGTTCGTCTGCTGTGGAGGCCATGTTGGGAAATGTGTCAAGATAGCGATTTTTCTGTATATTTTCTTTAGCGTTCTCTTCAGACAGAGAGAGTTTCATGAAAATGCATGGATATCTGGATTCTCCTTTCCATCTAGAACATGAATCCACAACAAACTTTCAGATCTGGTCTTTGACTGAGCTGCAAATGTGAGTTATAGAAGTGGAATTCTGCCTTTACATCATTAGTTCTCATAGAAGCTAGAGAGAGGAGTCCTGAATGTTATGACGCAAGAAACTAAAGCGGTGACCTAGACTGCATTTGGATGTCAATGCTGAGCTCGCATGGGATTGCTAAAACAAGGCAGAACTCTACTTACCACTTCTTAGTTCGTCTGCTGTGGAGGCCATGTTGGGAAATGTGTCAAGATAGCGATTTTTCTGTATATTTTCTTTAGCGTTCTCTTCAGACAGAGAGAGTTTCATGAAAATGCATGGATATCTGGATTCTCCTTTCCATCTAGAACATGAATCCTCAACAAACTTTCAGATCTGGTCTTTGACTGAGCTGCAAATGTGAGTTATAGAAGTGGAATTCTGCCTTTACATCATTAGTTCTCATAGAAGCTAGAGAGAGGAGTCCTGAATGTTATGACGCAAGAAACTAAAGCGGTGACCTAGACTGCATTTGGATGTCAATGCTGAGCTCGCATGGGATTGCTAAAACAAGGCAGAACTCTACTTACCACTTCTTAGTTCGTCTGCTGTGGAGGCCATGTTGGGAAATGTGTCAAGATAGCGATTTTTCTGTATATTTTCTTTAGCGTTCTCTTCAGACAGAGAGAGTTTCATGAAAATGCATGGATATCTGGATTCTCCTTTCCATCTAGAACATGAATCCTCAACAAACTTTCAGATCTGGTCTTTGACTGAGCTGCAAATGTGAGTTATACAAGTGGAATTCTGCCTTTACATCATTAGTTCTCATAGAAGCTAGAGAGATGAGTCCTGCCTGTGACGACGCAAGAAACTAAAGCGGTGACCTAGACTGCATTTGGATGTCAATGCTGAGCTCGTATGGGATGGCTAAAGCAAAGCAGAGCTTTACTTTCCCCTTCTTTGTACGTTTGCTCTGGAGGCCATGTTGGGAACTGTGTCAAGATAGCGATTTTTCTGTACATTTTCTTTAGCGTTCTCTTCAGACAGAGAGAGATTCATGAAAATACATGGATATCTGGATTCTCCTTTCCAACCAGAACATGAATCCTCAACACACTTTCAGATCTGTTCCTTGACTGTGCTGCTAACGTGAGTTACAGAAGTGGAATTCTGCCTTTACATCTTTAGGTCTCATAGGAACTAGAGTGATTAGTCCTGCCACTGACGACGCAAGAATCTAAACCGCTGTGATAGACTGCATTTGGATGTCAATGCTGAGCTCGTATGGGATTGCTAAAACAAGGCAGAGCTCTACGTTCCCCTTCTTAGTTCGTCTGCTGTGGAGGCCATGTTGGGAAATGTGTCAAGATAGCGATTTTTCTGTATATTTTCTTTAGCGTTCTCTTCAGACAGAGAGAGTTTCATGAAAATGCATGGATATCTGGATTCTCCTTTCCATCTAGAACATGAATCCACAACAAACTTTCAGATCTGGTCTTTGACTGAGCTGCAAATGTGAGTTATAGAAGTGGAATTCTGCCTTTACATCATTAGTCCTCATAGAAGCTAGAGAGATGAGTCCTGCCTGTGACGACGCAAGAAACTAAAGCGGTGACCTAGACTGCATTTGGATGTCAATGCTGAGCTCGTATGGGATGGCTAAAGCAAAGCAGAGCTTTACTTTCCCCTTCTTTGTACGTTTGCTCTGGAGGCCATGTTGGGAAATGTGTCAAGATAGCGATTTTTCTGTACATTTTCTTTAGCGTTCTCTTCAGACAGAGAGAGTTTCATGAAAATGCATGGATATCTGGATTCTCCTTTCCATCTAGAACATGAATCCTCAACAAACTTTCAGATCTGGTCTTTGACTGAGCTGCAAATGTGAGTTATAGAAGTGGAATTCTGCCTTTACATCATTAGTTCTCATAGAAGCTAGAGAGAGGAGTCCTGAATGTTATGACGCAAGAAACTAAAGCGGTGACCTAGACTGCATTTGGATGTCAATGCTGAGCTCGCATGGGATTGCTAAAACAAGGCAGAACTCTACTTACCACTTCTTAGTTCGTCTGCTGTGGAGGCCATGTTGGGAAATGTGTCAAGATAGCGATTTTTCTGTATATTTTCTTTAGCGTTCTCTTCAGACAGAGAGAGTTTCATGAAAATGCATGGATATCTGGATTCTCCTTTCCATCTAGAACATGAATCCTCAACAAACTTTCAGATCTGGTCTTTGACTGAGCTGCAAATGTGAGTTATAGAAGTGGAATTCTGCCTTTACATCATTAGTTCTCATAGAAGCTAGAGAGAGGAGTCCTGAATGTTATGACGCAAGAAACTAAAGCGGTGACCTAGACTGCATTTGGATGTCAATGCTGAGCTCGCATGGGATTGCTAAAACAAGGCAGAACTCTACTTACCACTTCTTAGTTCGTCTGCTGTGGAGGCCATGTTGGGAAATGTGTCAAGATAGCGATTTTTCTGTATATTTTCTTTAGCGTTCTCTTCAGACAGAGAGAGTTTCATGAAAATGCATGGATATCTGGATTCTCCTTTCCATCTAGAACATGAATCCTCAACAAACTTTCAGATCTGGTCTTTGACTGAGCTGCAAATGTGAGTTATACAAGTGGAATTCTGCCTTTACATCATTAGTTCTCATAGAAGCTAGAGAGAGGAGTCCTGCCTGTGACGACGCAAGAAACTAAAGCGGTGACCTAGACTGCATTTGGATGTCAATGCTGAGCTCGTATGGGATGGCTAAAGCAAAGCAGAGCTTTACTTTCCCCTTCTTTGTACGTTTGCTCTGGAGGCCATGTTGGGAAATGTGTCAAGATAGCGATTTTTCTGTACATTTTCTTTAGCGTTCTCTTCAGACAGAGAGAGATTCATGAAAATACATGGATATCTGGATTCTCCTTTCCAACCAGAACATGAATCCTCAACACACTTTCAGATCTGTTCCTTGACTGTGCTGCTAACGTGAGTTACAGAAGTGGAATTCTGCCTTTACATCTTTAGGTCTCATAGGAACTAGAGTGATTAGTCCTGCCTCTGACGACGCAAGAATCTAAACCGCTGTGATAGACTGCATTTGGATGTCAATGCTGAGCTCGTATGGGATTGCTAAAACAAGGCAGAGCTCTACGTTCCCCTTCTTAGTTCGTCTGCTGTGGAGGCCGTTGGGAAATGTGTCAAGATAGCGATTTTTCTGTATATTTTCTTTAGCGTTCTCTTCAGACAGAGAGAGTTTCATGAAAATGCATGGATATCTGGATTCTCCTTTCCATCTAGAACATGAATCCACAACAAACTTTCAGATCTGGTCTTTGACTGAGCTGCAAATGTGAGTTATAGAAGTGGAATTCTGCCTTTACATCATTAGTTCTCATAGAAGCTAGAGAGATGAGTCCTGCCTGTGACGACGCAAGAAACTAAAGCGGTGACCTAGACTGCATTTGGATGTCAATGCTGAGCTCGTATGGGATGGCTAAAGCAAAGCAGAGCTTTACTTTCCCCTTCTTTGTACGTTTGCTCTGGAGGCCATGTTGGGAAATGTGTCAAGATAGCGATTTTTCTGTACATTTTCTTTAGCGTTCTCTTCAGACAGGGAGAGATTCATGAAAATACATGGATATCTGGATTCTCCTTTCCAACCAGAACATGAATCCTCAACACACTTTCAGATCTGTTCCTTGACTGTGCTGCTAACGTGAGTTACAGAAGTGGAATTCTGCCTTTACATCTTTAGGTCTCATAGGAACTAGAGTGATTAGTCCTGCCTCTGACGACGCAAGAATCTAAACCGCTGTCATAGACTGCATTTGGATGTCAATGCTGAGCTCGTATGGGATTGCTAAAACAAGGCAGAGCTCTACGTTCCCCTTCTTAGTTCGTCTGCTGTGGAAGCCATGTTGGGAAATGTTTCAAGATAGCGATTTTTCTGTATATTTTCTTTAGCGTTCTCTTCAGACAGAGAGAGTTTCATGAAAATGCATGGATATCTGGATTCTCCTTTCCATCTAGAACATGAATCCTCAACAAACTTTCAGATCTGGTCTTTGACTGAGCTGCAAATGTGAGTTATAGAAGTGGAATTCTGCCTTTACATCATTAGTTCTCATAGAAGCTAGAGAGAGGAGTCCTGAATGTTATGACGCAAGAAACTAAAGCGGTGACCTAGACTGCATTTGGATGTCAATGCTGAGCTCGCATGGGATTGCTAAAACAAGGCAGAACTCTACTTACCACTTCTTAGTTCGTCTGCTGTGGAGGCCATGTTGGGAAATGTGTCAAGATAGCGATTTTTCTGTATATTTTCTTTAGCGTTCTCTTCAGACAGAGAGAGTTTCATGAAAATGCATGGATATCTGGATTCTCCTTTCCATCTAGAACATGAATCCTCAACAAACTTTCAGATCTGGTCTTTGACTGAGCTGCAAATGTGAGTTATACAAGTGGAATTCTGCCTTTACATCATTAGTTCTCATAGAAGCTAGAGAGAGGAGTCCTGCCTGTGACGACGCAAGAAACTAAAGCGGTGACCTAGACTGCATTTGGATGTCAATGCTGAGCTCGTATGGGATGGCTAAAGCAAAGCAGAGCTTTACTTTCCCCTTCTTTGTACGTTTGCTCTGGAGGCCATGTTGGGAAATGTGTCAAGATAGCGATTTTTCTGTACATTTTCTTTAGCGTTCTCTTCAGACAGAGAGAGATTCATGAAAATACATGGATATCTGGATTCTCCTTTCCAACCAGAACATGAATCCTCAACACACTTTCAGATCTGTTCCTTGACTGTGCTGCTAACGTGAGTTACAGAAGTGGAATTCTGCCTTTACATCTTTAGGTCTCATAGGAACTAGAGTGATTAGTCCTGCCTCTGACGACGCAAGAATCTAAACCGCTGTGATAGACTGCATTTGGATGTCAATGCTGAGCTCGTATGGGATTGCTAAAACAAGGCAGAGCTCTACGTTCCCCTTCTTAGTTCGTCTGCTGTGGAGGCCATGTTGGGAAATGTGTCAAGATAGCGATTTTTCTGTATATTTTCTTTAGCGTTCTCTTCAGACAGAGAGAGTTTCATGAAAATGCATGGATATCTGGATTCTCCTTTCCATCTAGAACATGAATCCACAACAAACTTTCAGATCTGGTCTTTGACTGAGCTGCAAATGTGAGTTATAGAAGTGGAATTCTGCCTTTACATCATTAGTTCTCATAGAAGCTAGAGAGATGAGTCCTGCCTGTGACGACGCAAGAAACTAAAGCGGTGACCTAGACTGCATTTGGATGTCAATGCTGAGCTCGTATGGGATGGCTAAAGCAAAGCAGAGCTTTACTTTCCCCTTCTTTGTACGTTTGCTCTGGAGGCCATGTTGGGAAATGTGTCAAGATAGCGATTTTTCTGTACATTTTCTTTAGCGTTCTCTTCAGACAGGGAGAGATTCATGAAAATACATGGATATCTGGATTCTCCTTTCCAACCAGAACATGAATCCTCAACACACTTTCAGATCTGTTCCTTGACTGTGCTGCTAACGTGAGTTACAGAAGTGGAATTCTGCCTTTACATCTTTAGGTCTCATAGGAACTAGAGTGATTAGTCCTGCCTCTGACGACGCAAGAATCTAAACCGCTGTCATAGACTGCATTTGGATGTCAATGCTGAGCTCGTATGGGATTGCTAAAACAAGGCAGAGCTCTACGTTCCCCTTCTTAGTTCGTCTGCTGTGGAAGCCATGTTGGGAAATGTTTCAAGATAGCGATTTTTCTGTATATTTTCTTTAGCGTTCTCTTCAGACAGAGAGAGTTTCATGAAAATGCATCGATATCTGGATTCTCCTTTCCATCTAGAACATGAATCCACAACAAACTTTCAGATCTGGTCTTTGACTGAGCTGCAAATGTGAGTTATAGAAGTGGAATTCTGCCTTTACATCATTAGTTCTCATAGAAGCTAGAGAGAGGAGTCCTGAATGTTATGACGCAAGAAACTAAAGCGGTGACCTAGACTGCATTTGGATGTCAATGCTGAGCTCGCATGGGATTGCTAAAACAAGGCAGAACTCTACTTACCACTTCTTAGTTCGTCTGCTGTGGAGGCCATGTTGGGAAATGTGTCAAGATAGCGATTTTTCTGTATATTTTCTTTAGCGTTCTCTTCAGACAGAGAGTTTCATGAAAATGCATGGATATCTGGATTCTCCTTTCCATCTAGAACATGAATCCTCAACAAACTTTCAGATCTGGTCTTTGACTGAGCTGCAAATGTGAGTTATACAAGTGGAATTCTGCCTTTACATCATTAGTTCTCATAGAAGCTAGAGAGATGAGTCCTGCCTGTGACGACGCAAGAAACTAAAGCGGTGACCTAGACTGCATTTGGATGTCAATGCTGAGCTCGTATGGGATGGCTAAAGCAAAGCAGAGCTTTACTTTCCCCTTCTTTGTACGTTTGCTCTGGAGGCCATGTTGGGAACTGTGTCAAGATAGCGATTTTTCTGTACATTTTCTTTAGCGTTCTCTTCAGACAGAGAGAGATTCATGAAAATACATGGATATCTGGATTCTCCTTTCCAACCAGAACATGAATCCTCAACACACTTTCAGATCTGTTCCTTGACTGTGCTGCTAACGTGAGTTACAGAAGTGGAATTCTGCCTTTACATCTTTAGGTCTCATAGGAACTAGAGTGATTAGTCCTGCCTCTGACGACGCAAGAATCTAAACCGCTGTGATAGACTGCATTTGGATGTCAATGCTGAGCTCGTATGGGATTGCTAAAACAAGGCAGAGCTCTACGTTCCCCTTCTTAGTTCGTCTGCTGTGGAGGCCATGTTGGGAAATGTGTCAAGATAGCGATTTTTCTGTATATTTTCTTTAGCGTTCTCTTCAGACAGAGAGAGTTTCATGAAAATGCATGGATATCTGGATTCTCCTTTCCATCTAGAACATGAATCCACAACAAACTTTCAGATCTGGTCTTTGACTGAGCTGCAAATGTGAGTTATAGAAGTGGAATTCTGCCTTTACATCATTAGTTCTCATAGAAGCTAGAGAGATGAGTCCTGCCTGTGACGACGCAAGAAACTAAAGCGGTGACCTAGACTGCATTTGGATGTCAATGCTGAGCTCGTATGGGATGGCTAAAGCAAAGCAGAGCTTTACTTTCCCCTTCTTTGTACGTTTGCTCTGGAGGCCATGTTGGGAAATGTGTCAAGATAGCGATTTTTCTGTACATTTTCTTTAGCGTTCTCTTCAGACAGGGAGAGATTCATGAAAATACATGGATATCTGGATTCTCCTTTCCAACCAGAACATGAATCCTCAACACACTTTCAGATCTGTTCCTTGACTGTGCTGCTAACGTGAGTTACAGAAGTGGAATTCTGCCTTTACATCTTTAGGTCTCATAGGAACTAGAGTGATTAGTCCTGCCTCTGACGACGCAAGAATCTAAACCGCTGTCATAGACTGCATTTGGATGTCAATGCTGAGCTCGTATGGGATTGCTAAAACAAGGCAGAGCTCTACGTTCCCCTTCTTAGTTCGTCTGCTGTGGAAGCCATGTTGGGAAATGTGTCAAGATAGCGATTTTTCTGTATATTTTCTTTAGCGTTCTCTTCAGACAGAGAGAGTTTCATGAAAATGCATGGATATCTGGATTCTCCTTTCCATCTAGAACATGAATCCACAACAAACTTTCAGATCTGGTCATTGACTGAGCTGCAAATGTGAGTTATAGAAGTGGAATTCTGCCTTTACATCATTAGTTCTCATAGAAGCTAGAGAGATGAGTCCTTCCTGTGACGACGCAAGAAACTAAAGCGGTGACCTAGACTGCATTTGGATGTCAATGCTGAGCTCGTATGGGATGGCTAAAGCAAAGCAGAGCTTTACTTTCCCCTTCTTTGTACGTTTGCTCTGGAGGCCATGTTGGGAACTGTGTCAAGATAGCGATTTTTCTGTACATTTTCTTTAGCGTTCTCTTCAGACAGAGAGAGATTCATGAAAATACATGGATATCTGGATTCTCCTTTCCAACCAGAACATGAATCCTCAACACACTTTCAGATCTGTTCCTTGACTGTGCTGCTAACGTGAGTTACAGAAGTGGAATTCTGCCTTTACATCTTTAGGTCTCATAGGAACTAGAGTGATTAGTCCTGCCTCTGACGACGCAAGAATCTAAACCGCTGTGATAGACTGCATTTGGATGTCAATGCTGAGCTCGTATGGGATTGCTAAAACAAGGCAGAGCTCTACGTTCCCCTTCTTAGTTCGTCTGCTGTGGAGGCCATGTTGGGAAATGTGTCAAGATAGCGATTTTTCTGTATATTTTCTTTAGCGTTCTCTTCAGACAGAGAGAGTTTCATGAAAATGCATGGATATCTGGATTCTCCTTTCCATCTAGAACATGAATCCACAACAAACTTTCAGATCTGGTCTTTGACTGAGCTGCAAGTGAGTTATAGAAGTGGAATTCTGCCTTTACATCATTAGTTCTCATAGAAGCTAGAGAGATGAGTCCTGCCTGTGACGACGCAAGAAACTAAAGCGGTGACCTAGACTGCATTTGGATGTCAATGCTGAGCTCGTATGGGATGGCTAAAGCAAAGCAGAGCTTTACTTTCCCCTTCTTTGTACGTTTGCTCTGGAGGCCATGTTGGGAAATGTGTCAAGATAGCGATTTTTCTGTACATTTTCTTTAGCGTTCTCTTCAGACAGGGAGAGATTCATGAAAATACATGGATATCTGGATTCTCCTTTCCAACCAGAACATGAATCCTCAACACACTTTCAGATCTGTTCCTTGACTGTGCTGCTAACGTGAGTTACAGAAGTGGAATTCTGCCTTTACATCTTTAGGTCTCATAGGAACTAGAGTGATTAGTCCTGCCTCTGACGACGCAAGAATCTAAACCGCTGTCATAGACTGCATTTGGATGTCAATGCTGAGCTCGTATGGGATTGCTAAAACAAGGCAGAGCTCTACGTTCCCCTTCTTAGTTCGTCTGCTGTGGAAGCCATGTTGGGAAATGTGTCAAGATAGCGATTTTTCTGTATATTTTCTTTAGCGTTCTCTTCAGACAGAGAGAGTTTCATGAAAATGCATGGATATCTGGATTCTCCTTTCCATCTAGAACATGAATCCACAACAAACTTTCAGATCTGGTCTTTGACTGAGCTGCAAATGTGAGTTATAGAAGTGGAATTCTGCCTTTACATCATTAGTTCTCATAGAAGCTAGAGAGAGGAGTACTGAATGTTATGACGCAAGAAACTAAAGCGGTGACCTAGACTGCATTTGGATGTCAATGCTGAGCTCGCATGGGATTGCTAAAACAAGGCAGAACTCTACTTACCACTTCTTAGTTCGTCTGCTGTGGAGGCCATGTTGGGAAATGTGTCAAGATATAGCGATTTTTCTGTATATTTTCTTTAGCGTTCTCTTCAGACAGAGAGAGTTTCATGAAAATGCATGGATATCTGGATTCTCCTTTCCATCTAGAACATGAATCCTCAACAAACTTTCAGATCTGGTCTTTGACTGAGCTGCAAATGTGAGTTATAGAAGTGGAATTCTGCCTTTACATCATTAGTTCTCATAGAAGCTAGAGAGAGGAGTCCTGAATGTTATGACGCAAGAAACTAAAGCGGTGACCTAGACTGCATTTGGATGTCAATGCTGAGCTCGCATGGGATTGCTAAAACAAGGCAGAACTCTACTTACCACTTCTTAGTTCGTCTGCTGTGGAGGCCATGTTGGGAAATGTGTCAAGATAGCGATTTTTCTGTACATTTTCTTTAGCGTTCTCTTCAGACAGAGAGAGATTCATGAAAATACATGGATATCTGGATTCTCCTTTCCAACCAGAACATGAATCCTCAACACACTTTCAGATCTGTTCCTTGACTGTGCTGCTAACGTGAGTTACAGAAGTGGAATTCTGCCTTTACATCTTTAGGTCTCATAGGAACTAGAGTGATTAGTCCTGCCTCTGACGACGCAAGAATCTAAACCGCTGTGATAGACTGCATTTGGATGTCAATGCTGAGCTCGTATGGGATTGCTAAAACAAGGCAGAGCTCTACGTTCCCCTTCTTAGTTCGTCTGCTGTGGAGGCCATGTTGGGAAATGTGTCAAGATAGCGATTTTTCTGTATATTTTCTTTAGCGTTCTCTTCAGACAGAGAGAGTTTCATGAAAATGCATGGATATCTGGATTCTCCTTTCCATCTAGAACATGAATCCACAACAAACTTTCAGATCTGGTCTTTGACTGAGCTGCAAATGTGAGTTATAGAAGTGGAATTCTGCCTTTACATCATTAGTTCTCATAGAAGCTAGAGAGATGAGTCCTGCCTGTGACGATGCAAGAAACTAAAGCGGTGACCTAGACTGCATTTGGATGTCAATGCTGAGCTCGTATGGGATGGCTAAAGCAAAGCAGAGCTTTACTTTCCCCTTCTTTGTACGTTTGCTCTGGAGGCCATGTTGGGAAATGTGTCAAGATAGCGATTTTTCTGTACATTTTCTTTAGCGTTCTCTTCAGACAGGGAGAGATTCATGAAAATACATGGATATCTGGATTCTCCTTTCCAACCAGAACATGAATCCTCAACACACTTTCAGATCTGTTCCTTGACTGTGCTGCTAACGTGAGTTACAGAAGTGGAATTCTGCCTTTACATCTTTAGGTCTCATAGGAACTAGAGTGATTAGTCCTGCCTCTGACGACGCAAGAATCTAAACCGCTGTCATAGACTGCATTTGGATGTCAATGCTGAGCTCGTATGGGATTGCTAAAACAAGGCAGAGCTCTACGTTCCCCTTCTTAGTTCGTCTGCTGTGGAAGCCATGTTGGGAAATGTGTCAAGATAGCGATTTTTCTGTATATTTTCTTTAGCGTTCTCTTCAGACAGAGAGAGTTTCATGAAAATGCATGGATATCTGGATTCTCCTTTCCATCTAGAACATGAATCCACAACAAACTTTCAGATCTGGTCTTTGACTGAGCTGCAAATGTGAGTTATAGAAGTGGAATTCTGCCTTTACATCATTAGTTCTCATAGAAGCTAGAGAGAGGAGTACTGAATGTTATGACGCAAGAAACTAAAGCGGTGACCTAGACTGCATTTGGATGTCAATGCTGAGCTCGCATGGGATTGCTAAAACAAGGCAGAACTCTACTTACCACTTCTTAGTTCGTCTGCTGTGGAGGCCATGTTGGGAAATGTGTCAAGATATAGCGATTTTTCTGTATATTTTCTTTAGCGTTCTCTTCAGACAGAGAGAGTTTCATGAAAATGCATGGATATCTGGATTCTCCTTTCCATCTAGAACATGAATCCTCAACAAACTTTCAGATCTGGTCTTTGACTGAGCTGCAAATGTGAGTTATAGAAGTGGAATTCTGCCTTTACATCATTAGTTCTCATAGAAGCTAGAGAGAGGAGTCCTGAATGTTATGACGCAAGAAACTAAAGCGGTGACCTAGACTGCATTTGGATGTCAATGCTGAGCTAGCATGGGATTGCTAAAACAAGGCAGAACTCTACTTACCACTTCTTAGTTCGTCTGCTGTGGAGGCCATGTTGGGAAATGTGTCAAGATAGCGATTTTTCTGTACATTTTCTTTAGCGTTCTCTTCAGACAGAGAGAGATTCATGAAAATACATGGATATCTGGATTCTCCTTTCCAACCAGAACATGAATCCTCAACACACTTTCAGATCTGGTCTTTGACTGAGCTGCAAATGTGAGTTATAGAAGTGGAATTCTGCCTTTACATCATTAGTTCTCATAGAAGCTAGAGAGATGAGTCCTGCCTGTGACGACGCAAGAAACTAAAGCGGTGACCTAGACTGCATTTGGATGTCAATGCTGAGCTCGTATGGGATGGCTAAAGCAAAGCAGAGCTTTACTTTCCCCTTCTTTGTACGTTTGCTCTGGAGGCCATGTTGGGAACTGTGTCAAGATAGCGATTTTTCTGTACATTTTCTTTAGCGTTCTCTTCAGACAGAGAGAGATTCATGAAAATACATGGATATCTGGATTCTCCTTTCCAACCAGAACATGAATCCTCAACACACTTTCAGATCTGTTCCTTGACTGTGCTGCTAACGTGAGTTACAGAAGTGGAATTCTGCCTTTACATCTTTAGGTCTCATAGGAACTAGAGTGATTAGTCCTGCCTCTGACGACGCAAGAATCTAAACCGCTGTGATAGACTGCATTTGGATGTCAATGCTGAGCTCGTATGGGATTGCTAAAACAAGGCAGAGCTCTACGTTCCCCTTCTTAGTTCGTCTGCTGTGGAGGCCATGTTGGGAAATGTGTCAAGATAGCGATTTTTCTGTATATTTTCTTTAGCGTTCTCTTCAGACAGAGAGAGTTTCATGAAAATGCATGGATATCTGGATTCTCCTTTCCATCTAGAACATGAATTCACAACAAACTTTCAGATCTGGTCTTTGACTGAGCTGCAAATGTGAGTTATAGAAGTGGAATTCTGCCTTTACATCATTAGTTCTCATAGAAGCTAGAGAGATGAGTCCTGCCTGTGACGACGCAAGAAACTAAAGCGGTGACCTAGACTGCATTTGGATGTCAATGCTGAGCTCGTATGGGATGGCTAAAGCAAAGCAGAGCTTTACTTTCCCCTTCTTTGTACGTTTGCTCTGGAGGCCATGTTGGGAAATGTGTCAAGATAGCGATTTTTCTGTACATTTTCTTTAGCGTTCTCTTCAGACAGGGAGAGATTCATGAAAATACATGGATATCTGGATTCTCCTTTCCAACCAGAACATGAATCCTCAACACACTTTCAGATCTGTTCCTTGACTGTGCTGCTAACGTGAGTTACAGAAGTGGAATTCTGCCTTTACATCTTTAGGTCTCATAGGAACTAGAGTGATTAGTCCTGCCTCTGACGACGCAAGAATCTAAACCGCTGTCATAGACTGCATTTGGATGTCAATGCTGAGCTCGTATGGGATTGCTAAAACAAGGCAGAGCTCTACGTTCCCCTTCTTAGTTCGTCTGCTGTGGAAGCCATGTTGGGAAATGTTTCAAGATAGCGATTTTTCTGTATATTTTCTTTAGCGTTCTCTTCAGACAGAGAGAGTTTCATGAAAATGCATCGATATCTGGATTCTCCTTTCCATCTAGAACATGAATCCACAACAAACTTTCAGATCTGGTCTTTGACTGAGCTGCAAATGTGAGTTATAGAAGTGGAATTCTGCCTTTACATCATTAGTTCTCATAGAAGCTAGAGAGAGGAGTCCTGAATGTTATGACGCAAGAAACTAAAGCGGTGACCTAGACTGCATTTGGATGTCAATGCTGAGCTCGCATGGGATTGCTAAAACAAGGCAGAACTCTACTTACCACTTCTTAGTTCGTCTGCTGTGGAGGCCATGTTGGGAAATGTGTCAAGATAGCGATTTTTCTGTATATTTTCTTTAGCGTTCTCTTCAGACAGAGAGTTTCATGAAAATGCATGGATATCTGGATTCTCCTTTCCATCTAGAACATGAATCCTCAACAAACTTTCAGATCTGGTCTTTGACTGAGCTGCAAATGTGAGTTATACAAGTGGAATTCTGCCTTTACATCATTACTTCTCATAGAAGCTAGAGAGATGAGTCCTGCCTGTGATGACGCAAGAAACTAAAGCGGTGACCTAGACTGCATTTGGATGTCAATGCTGAGCTCGTATGGGATGGCTAAAGCAAAGCAGAGCTTTACTTTCCCCTTCTTTGTACGTTTGCTCTGGAGGCCATGTTGGGAACTGTGTCAAGATAGCGATTTTTCTGTACATTTTCTTTAGCGTTCTCTTCAGACAGAGAGAGATTCATGAAAATACATGGATATCTGGATTCTCCTTTCCAACCAGAACATGAATCCTCAACACACTTTCAGATCTGTTCCTTGACTGTGCTGCTAACGTGAGTTACAGAAGTGGAATTCTGCCTTTACATCTTTAGGTCTCATAGGAACTAGAGTGATTAGTCCTGCCTCTGACGACGCAAGAATCTAAACCGCTGTGATAGACTGCATTTGGATGTCAATGCTGAGCTCGTATGGGATTGCTAAAACAAGGCAGAGCTCTACGTTCCCCTTCTTAGTTCGTCTGCTGTGGAGGCCATGTTGGGAAATGTGTCGAGATAGCGATTTTTCTGTATATTTTCTTTAGCGTTCTCTTCAGACAGAGAGAGTTTCATGAAAATGCATGGATATCTGGATTCTCCTTTCCATCTAGAACATGAATCCACAACAAACTTTCAGATCTGGTCTTTGACTGAGCTGCAAATGTGAGTTATAGAAGTGGAATTCTGCCTTTACATCATTAGTTCTCATAGAAGCTAGAGAGATGAGTCCTGCCTGTGACGACGCAAGAAACTAAAGCGGTGACCTAGACTGCATTTGGATGTCAATGCTGAGCTCGTATGGGATGGCTAAAGCAAAGCAGAGCTTTACTTTCCCCTTCTTTGTACGTTTGCTCTGGAGGCCATGTTGGGAAATGTGTCAAGATAGCGATTTTTCTGTACATTTTCTTTAGCGTTCTCTTCAGACAGGGAGAGATTCATGAAAATACATGGATATCTGGATTCTCCTTTCCAACCAGAACATGAATCCTCAACACACTTTCAGATCTGTTCCTTGACTGTGCTGCTAACGTGAGTTACAGAAGTGGAATTCTGCCTTTACATCTTTAGGTCTCATAGGAACTAGAGTGATTAGTCCTGCCTCTGACGACGCAAGAATCTAAACCGCTGTCATAGACTGCATTTGGATGTCAATGCTGAGCTCGTATGGGATTGCTAAAACAAGGCAGAGCTCTACGTTCCCCTTCTTAGTTCGTCTGCTGTGGAAGCCATGTTGGGAAATGTGTCAAGATAGCGATTTTTCTGTATATTTTCTTTAGCGTTCTCTTCAGACAGAGAGAGTTTCATGAAAATGCATGGATATCTGGATTCTCCTTTCCATCTAGAACATGAATCCACAACAAACTTTCAGATCTGGTCTTTGACTGAGCTGCAAATGTGAGTTATAGAAGTGGAATTCTGCCTTTACATCATTAGTTCTCATAGAAGCTAGAGAGAGGAGTACTGAATGTTATGACGCAAGAAACTAAAGCGGTGACCTAGACTGCATTTGGATGTCAATGCTGAGCTCGCATGGGATTGCTAAAACAAGGCAGAACTCTACTTACCACTTCTTAGTTCGTCTGCTGTGGAGGCCATGTTGGGAAATGTGTCAAGATATAGCGATTTTTCTGTATATTTTCTTTAGCGTTCTCTTCAGACAGAGAGAGTTTCATGAAAATGCATGGATATCTGGATTCTCCTTTCCATCTAGAACATGAATCCTCAACACTTTCAGATCTGGTCTTTGACTGAGCTGCAAATGTGAGTTATAGAAGTGGAATTCTGCCTTTACATCATTAGTTCTCATAGAAGCTAGAGAGAGGAGTCCTGAATGTTATGACGCAAGAAACTAAAGCGGTGACCTAGACTGCATTTGGATGTCAATGCTGAGCTCGCATGGGATTGCTAAAACAAGGCAGAACTCTACTTACCACTTCTTAGTTCGTCTGCTGTGGAGGCCATGTTGGGAAATGTGTCAAGATAGCGATTTTTCTGTATATTTTCTTTAGCGTTCTCTTCAGACAGGGAGAGTTTCATGAAAATGCATGGATATCTGGATTCTCCTTTCCATCTAGAACATGAATCCACAACAAACTTTCAGATCTGGTCTTTGACTGAGCTGCAAATGTGAGTTATAGAAGTGGAATTCTGCCTTTACATCATTAGTTCTCATAGAAGCTAGAGAGATGAGTCCTGCCTGTGACGACGCAAGAAACTAAAGCGGTGACCTAGACTGCATTTGGATGTCAATGCTGAGCTCGTATGGGATGGCTAAAGCAAAGCAGAGCTTTACTTTCCCCTTCTTTGTACGTTTGCTCTGGAGGCCATGTTGGGAAATGTGTCAAGATAGCGATTTTTCTGTACATTTTCTTTAGCGTTCTCTTCAGACAGGGAGAGATTCATGAAAATACATGGATATCTGGATTCTCCTTTCCAACCAGAACATGAATCCTCAACACACTTTCAGATCTGTTCCTTGACTGTGCTGCTAACGTGAGTTACAGAAGTGGAATTCTGCCTTTACATCTTTAGGTCTCATAGGAACTAGAGTGATTAGTCCTGCCTCTGACGACGCAAGAATCTAAACCGCTGTCATAGACTGCATTTGGATGTCAATGCTGAGCTCGTATGGGATTGCTAAAACAAGGCAGAGCTCTACGTTCCCCTTCTTAGTTCGTCTGCTGTGGAAGCCATGTTGGGAAATGTGTCAAGATAGCGATTTTTCTGTATATTTTCTTTAGCGTTCTCTTCAGACAGAGAGAGTTTCATGAAAATGCATGGATATCTGGATTCTCCTTTCCATCTAGAACATGAATCCACAACAAACTTTCAGATCTGGTCTTTGACTGAGCTGCAAATGTGAGTTATAGAAGTGGAATTCTGCCTTTACATCATTAGTTCTCATAGAAGCTAGAGAGAGGAGTACTGAATGTTATGACGCAAGAAACTAAAGCGGTGACCTAGACTGCATTTGGATGTCAATGCTGAGCTCGCATGGGATTGCTAAAACAAGGCAGAACTCTACTTACCACTTCTTAGTTCGTCTGCTGTGGAGGCCATGTTGGGAAATGTGTCAAGATATAGCGATTTTTCTGTATATTTTCTTTAGCGTTCTCTTCAGACAGAGAGAGTTTCATGAAAATGCATGGATATCTGGATTCTCCTTTCCATCTAGAACATGAATCCTCAACAAACTTTCAGATCTGGTCTTTGACTGAGCTGCAAATGTGAGTTATAGAAGTGGAATTCTGCCTTTACATCATTAGTTCTCATAGAAGCTAGAGAGAGGAGTCCTGAATGTTATGACGCAAGAAACTAAAGCGGTGACCTAGACTGCATTTGGATGTCAATGCTGAGCTCGCATGGGATTGCTAAAACAAGGCAGAACTCTACTTACCACTTCTTAGTTCGTCTGCTGTGGAGGCCATGTTGGGAAATGTGTCAAGATAGCGATTTTTCTGTATATTTTCTTTAGCGTTCTCTTCAGACAGGGAGAGTTTCATGAAAATGCATGGATATCTGGATTCTCCTTTCCATCTAGAACATGAATCCTCAACAAACTTTCAGATCTGGTCTTTGACTGAGCTGCAAATGTGAGTTATAGAAGTGGAATTCTGCCTTTACATCATTAGTTCTCATAGAAGCTAGAGAGATGAGTCCTGCCTGTGACGACGCAAGAAACTAAAGCGGTGACCTAGACTGCATTTGGATGTCAATGCTGAGCTCGTATGGGATGGCTAAAGCAAAGCAGAGCTTTACTTTCCCCTTCTTTGTACGTTTGCTCTGGAGGCCATGTTGGGAAATGTGTCAAGATAGCGATTTTTCTGTACATTTTCTTTAGCGTTCTCTACAGACAGAGAGAGATTCATGAAAATACATGGATATCTGGATTCTCCTTTCCAACCAGAACATGAATCCTCAACACACTTTCAGATCTGTTCCTTGACTGTGCTGCTAACGTGAGTTACAGAAGTGGAATTCTGCCTTTACATCTTTAGGTCTCATAGGAACTAGAGTGATTAGTCCTGCCTCTGACGACGCAAGAATCTAAAGCGCTGTGATAGACTGCATTTGGATGTCAATGCTGAGCTCGTATGGGATTGCTAAAACAAGGCAGAGTTCTACGTTCCCCTTCTTAGTTCGTCTGCTGTGGAGGCCATGTTGGGAAATGTGTCAAGATAGCGATTTTTCTGTATATTTTCTTTAGCGTTCTCTTCAGACAGAGAGAGTTTCATGAAAATGCATGGATATCTGGATTCTCCTTTCCATCTAGAACATGAATCCACAACAAACTTTCAGATCTGGTCTTTGACTGAGCTGCAAATGTGAGTTATAGAAGTGGAATTCTGCCTTTACATCATTAGTTCTCATAGAAGCTAGAGAGAGGAGTCCTGAATGTTATGACGCAAGAAACTAAAGCGGTGACCTAGACTGCATTTGGATGTCAATGCTGAGCTCGCATGGGATTGCTAAAACAAGGCAGAACTCTACTTACCACTTCTTAGTTCGTCTGCTGTGGAGGCCATGTTGGGAAATGTGTCAAGATAGCGATTTTTCTGTATATTTTCTTTAGCGTTCACTTCAGACAGAGAGAGTTTCATGAAAATGCATGGATATCTGGATTCTCCTTTCCATCTAGAACATGAATCCTCAACAAACTTTCAGATCTGGTCTTTGACTGAGCTGCAAATGTGAGTTATAGAAGTGGAATTCTGCCTTTACATCATTAGTTCTCATAGAAGCTAGAGAGATGAGTCCTGCCTGTGACGACGCAAGAAACTAAAGCGGTGACCTAGACTGCATTTGGATGTCAATGCTGAGCTCGTATGGGATGGCTAAAGCAAAGCAGAGCTTTACTTTCCCCTTCTTTGTACGTTTGCTCTGGAGGCCATGTTGGGAAATGTGTCAAGATAGCGATTTTTCTGTACATTTTCTTTAGCGTTCTCTTCAGACAGAGAGAGATTCATGAAAATACATGGATATCTGGATTCTCCTTTCCAACCAGAACATGAATCCTCAACACACTTTCAGATCTGTTCCTTGACTGTGCTGCTAACGTGAGTTACAGAAGTGGAATTCTGCCTTTACATCTTTAGGTCTCATAGGAACTAGAGTGATTAGTCCTGCCTCTGACGACGCAAGAATCTAAACCGCTGTGATAGACTGCATTTGGATGTCAATGCTGAGCTCGTATGGGATTGCTAAAACAAGGCAGAGCTCTACGTTCCCCTTCTTAGTTCGTCTGCTGTGGAGGCCATGTTGGGAAATGTGTCAAGATAGCGATTTTTCTGTATATTTTCTTTAGCGTTCTCTTCAGACAGAGAGAGTTTCATGAAAATGCATGGATATCTGGATTCTCCTTTCCATCTAGAACATGAATCCTCAACAAACTTTCAGATCTGGTCTTTGACTGAGCTGCAAATGTGAGTTATAGAAGTGGAATTCTGCCTTTACATCATTAGTTCTCATAGAAGCTAGAGAGAGGAGTCCTGAATGTTATGACGCAAGAAACTAAAGCGGTGACCTAGACTGCATTTGGATGTCAATGCTGACCTCGCATGGGATTGCTAAAAGAAGGCAGAACTCTACTTACCACTTCTTAGTTCGTCTGCTGTGGAGGCCATGTTGGGAAATGTGTCAAGATAGCGATTTTTCTGTATATTTTCTTTAGCGTTCTCTTCAGACAGAGAGAGTTTCATGAAAATGCATGGATATCTGGATTCTCCTTTCCATCTAGAACATGAATCCTCAACAAACTTTCAGATCTGGTCTTTGACTGAGCTGCAAATGTGAGTTATAGAAGTGGAATTCTGCCTTTACATCATTAGTTCTCATAGAAGCTAGAGAGAGGAGTCCTGAATGTTATGACGCAAGAAACTAAAGCGGTGACCTAGACTGCATTTGGATGTCAATGCTGAGCTCGCATGGGATTGCTAAAACAAGGCAGAACTCTACTTACCACTTCTTAGTTCGTCTGCTGTGGAGGCCATGTTGGGAAATGTGTCAAGATAGCGATTTTTCTGTATATTTTCTTTAGCGTTCTCTTCAGACAGAGAGAGTTTCATGAAAATGCATGGATATCTGGATTCTCCTTTCCATCTAGAACATGAATCCACAACAAACTTTCAGATCTGGTCTTTGACTGAGCTGCAAATGTGAGTTATAGAAGTGGAATTCTGCCTTTACATCATTAGTTCTCATAGAAGCTAGAGAGAGGAGTCCTGAATGTTATGACGCAAGAAACTAAAGCGGTGACCTAGACTGCATTTGGATGTCAATGCTGAGCTCGCATGGGATTGCTAAAACAAGGCAGAACTCTACTTACCACTTCTTAGTTCGTCTGCTGTGGAGGCCATGTTGGGAAATGTGTCAAGATAGCGATTTTTCTGTATATTTTCTTTAGCGTTCTCTTCAGACAGAGAGAGTTTCATGAAAATGCATGGATATCTGGATTCTCCTTTCCATCTAGAACATGAATCCTCAACAAACTTTCAGATCTGGTCTTTGACTGAGCTGCAAATGTGAGTTATAGAAGTGGAATTCTGCCTTTACATCATTAGTTCTCATAGAAGCTATAGAGAGGAGTCCTGAATGTTATGACGCAAGAAACTAAAGCGGTGACCTAGACTGCATTTGGATGTCAATGCTGAGCTCGCATGGGATTGCTAAAACAAGGCAGAACTCTACTTACCACTTCTTAGTTCGTCTGCTGTGGAGGCCATGTTGGGAAATGTGTCAAGATAGCGATTTTTCTGTATATTTTCTTTAGCGTTCTCTTCAGACAGAGAGAGTTTCATGAAAATGCATGGATATCTGGATTCTCCTTTCCATCTAGAACATGAATCCTCAACAAACTTTCAGATCTGGTCTTTGACTGAGCTGCAAATGTGAGTTATAGAAGTGGAATTCTGCCTTTACATCATTAGTTCTCATAGAAGCTAGAGAGAGGAGTCCTGAATGTTATGACGCAAGAAACTAAAGCGGTGACCTAGACTGCATTTGGATGTCAATGCTGAGCTCGCATGGGATTGCTAAAACAAGGCAGAACTCTACTTACCACTTCTTAGTTCGTCTGCTGTGGAGGCCATGTTGGGAAATGTGTCAAGATAGCGATTTTTCTGTATATTTTCTTTAGCGTTCTCTTCAGACAGAGAGAGTTTCATGAAAATGCATGGATATCTGGATTCTCCTTTCCATCTAGAACATGAATCCTCAACAAACTTTCAGATCTGGTCTTTGACTGAGCTGCAAATGTGAGTTATAGAAGTGGAATTCTGCCTTTACATCATTAGTTCTCATAGAAGCTAGAGAGAGGAGTCCTGAATGTTATGACGCAAGAAACTAAAGCGGTGACCTAGACTGCATTTGGATGTCAATGCTGAGCTCGCATGGGATTGCTAAAAGAAGGCAGAACTCTACTTACCACTTCTTAGTTCGTCTGCTGTGGAGGCCATGTTGGGAAATGTGTCAAGATAGCGATTTTTCTGTATATTTTCTTTAGCGTTCTCTTCAGACAGAGAGAGTTTCATGAAAATGCATGGATATCTGGATTCTCCTTTCCATCTAGAACATGAATCCTCAACAAACTTTCAGATCTGGTCTTTGACTGAGCTGCAAATGTGAGTTATAGAAGTGGAATTCTGCCTTTACATCATTAGTTCTCATAGAAGCTAGAGAGAGGAGTCCTGAATGTTATGACGCAAGAAACTAAAGCGGTGACCTAGACTGCATTTGGATGTCAATGCTGAGCTCGCATGGGATTGCTAAAACAAGGCAGAACTCTACTTACCACTTCTTAGTTCGTCTGCTGTGGAGGCCATGTTGGGAAATGTGTCAAGATAGCGATTTTTCTGTATATTTTCTTTAGCGTTCTCTTCAGACAGAGAGAGTTTCATGAAAATGCATGGATATCTGGATTCTCCTTTCCATCTAGAACATGAATCCACAACAAACTTTCAGATCTGGTCTTTGACTGAAGTGGAATTCTGTTATAGAATTGGAATTCTGCCTTTACATCATTAGTTCTCATAGAAGCTAGAGAGAGGAGTCCTGAATGTTATGACGCAAGAAACTAAAGCGGTGACCTAGACTGCATTTGGATGTCAATGCTGAGCTCGCATGGGATTGCTAAAAGAAGGCAGAACTCTACTTACCACTTCTTAGTTCGTCTGCTGTGGAGGCCATGTTGGGAAATGTGTCAAGATAGCGATTTTTCTGTATATTTTCTTTAGCGTTCTCTTCAGACAGAGAGAGTTTCATGAAAATGCATGGATATCTGGATTCTCCTTTCCATCTAGAACATGAATCCTCAACAAACTTTCAGATCTGGTCTTTGACTGAGCTGCAAATGTGAGTTATAGAAGTGGAATTCTGCCTTTACATCATTAGTTCTCATAGAAGCTAGAGAGAGGAGTCCTGAATGTTATGACGCAAGAAACTAAAGCGGTGACCTAGACTGCATTTGGATGTCAATGCTGAGCTCGCATGGGATTGCTAAAACAAGGCAGAACTCTACTTACCACTTCTTAGTTCGTCTGCTGTGGAGGCCATGTTGGGAAATGTGTCAAGATAGCGATTTTTCTGTATATTTTCTTTAGCGTTCTCTTCAGACAGAGAGAGTTTCATGAAAATGCATGGATATCTGGATTCTCCTTTCCATCTAGAACATGAATCCTCAACACAGTTTCAGATCTGGTCTTTGACTGAGCTGCAAATGTGAGTTATAGAAGTGGAATTCTGCCTTTACATCATTAGTTCTCATAGAAGCTAGAGAGATGAGTCCTGCCTGTGACGACGCAAGAAACTAAAGCGGTGACCTAGACTGCATTTGGATGTCAATGCTGAGCTCGTATGGGATGGCTAAAGCAAAGCAGAGCTTTACTTTCCCCTTCTTTGTACGTTTGCTCTGGAGGCCATGTTGGGAACTGTGTCAAGATAGCGATTTTTCTGTACATTTTCTTTAGCGTTCTCTTCAGACAGAGAGAGTTTCATGAAAATGCATGGATATCTGGATTCTCCTTTCCATCTAGAACATGAATCCACAACAAACTTTCAGATCTGGTCTTTGACTGAGCTGCAAATGTGAGTTATAGAAGTGGAATTCTGCCTTTACATCATTAGTTCTCATAGAAGCTAGAGAGAGGAGTCCTGAATGTTATGACGCAAGAAACTAAAGCGGTGACCTAGACTGCATTTGGATGTCAATGCTGAGCTCGCATGGGATTGCTAAAAGAAGGCAGAACTCTACTTACCACTTCTTAGTTCGTCTGCTGTGGAGGCCATGTTGGGAAATGTGTCAAGATAGCGATTTTTCTGTATATTTTCTTTAGCGTTCTCTTCAGACAGAGAGAGTTTCATGAAAATGCATGGATATCTGGATTCTCCTTTCCATCTAGAACATGAATCCTCAACAAACTTTCAGATCTGGTCTTTGACTGAGCTGCAAATGTGAGTTATAGAAGTGGAATTCTGCCTTTACATCATTAGTTCTCATAGAAGCTAGAGAGAGGAGTCCTGAATGTTATGACGCAAGAAACTAAAGCGGTGACCTAGACTGCATTTGGATGTCAATGCTGAGCTCGCATGGGATTGCTAAAAGAAGGCAGAACTCTACTTACCACTTCTTAGTTCGTCTGCTGTGGAGGCCATGTTGGGAAATGTGTCAAGATAGCGATTTTTCTGTATATTTTCTTTAGCGTTCTCTTCAGACAGAGAGAGTTTCATGAAAATGCATGGATATCTGGATTCTCCTTTCCATCTAGAACATGAATCCTCAACAAACTTTCAGATCTGGTCTTTGACTGAGCTGCAAATGTGAGTTATAGAAGTGGAATTCTGCCTTTACATCATTAGTTCTCATAGAAGCTAGAGAGAGGAGTCCTGAATGTTATGACGCAAGAAACTAAAGCGGTGACCTAGACTGCATTTGGATGTCAATGCTGAGCTCGCATGGGATTGCTAAAAGAAGGCAGAACTCTACTTACCACTTCTTAGTTCGTCTGCTGTGGAGGCCATGTTGGGAAATGTGTCAAGATAGCGATTTTTCTGTATATTTTCTTTAGCGTTCTCTTCAGACAGAGAGAGTTTCATGAAAATGCATGGATATCTGGATTCTCCTTTCCATCTAGAACATGAATCCTCAACAAACTTTCAGATCTGGTCTTTGACTGAGCTGCAAATGTGAGTTATAGAAGTGGAATTCTGCCTTTACATCATTAGTTCTCATAGAAGCTAGAGAGAGGAGTCCTGAATGTTATGACGCAAGAAACTAAAGCGGTGACCTAGACTGCATTTGGATGTCAATGCTGAGCTCGCATGGGATTGCTAAAAGAAGGCAGAACTCTACTTACCACTTCTTAGTTCGTCTGCTGTGGAGGCCATGTTGGGAAATGTGTCAAGATAGCGATTTTTCTGTATATTTTCTTTAGCGTTCTCTTCAGACAGAGAGAGTTTCATGAAAATGCATGGATATCTGGATTCTCCTTTCCATCTAGAACATGAATCCTCAACAAACTTTCAGATCTGGTCTTTGACTGAGCTGCAAATGTGAGTTATAGAAGTGGAATTCTGCCTTTACATCATTAGTTCTCATAGAAGCTAGAGAGAGGAGTCCTGAATGTTATGACGCAAGAAACTAAAGCGGTGACCTAGACTGCATTTGGATGTCAATGCTGAGCTCGCATGGGATTGCTAAAACAAGGCAGAACTCTACTTACCACTTCTTAGTTCGTCTGCTGTGGAGGCCATGTTGGGAAATGTGTCAAGATAGCGATTTTTCTGTATATTTTCTTTAGCGTTCTCTTCAGACAGAGAGAGTTTCATGAAAATGCATGGATATCTGGATTCTCCTTTCCATCTAGAACATGAATCCTCAACAAACTTTCAGATCTGGTCTTTGACTGAGCTGCAAATGTGAGTTATAGAAGTGGAATTCTGCCTTTACATCATTAGTTCTCATAGAAGCTAGAGAGAGGAGTCCTGAATGTTATGACGCAAGAAACTAAAGCGGTGACCTAGACTGCATTTGGATGTCAATGCTGAGCTCGCATGGGATTGCTAAAAGAAGGCAGAACTCTACTTACCACTTCTTAGTTCGTCTGCTGTGGAGGCCATGTTGGGAAATGTGTCAAGATAGCGATTTTTCTGTATATTTTCTTTAGCGTTCTCTTCAGACAGAGAGAGTTTCATGAAAATGCATGGATATCTGGATTCTCCTTTCCATCTAGAACATGAATCCTCAACAAACTTTCAGATCTGGTCTTTGACTGAGCTGCAAATGTGAGTTATAGAAGTGGAATTCTGCCTTTACATCATTAGTTCTCATAGAAGCTAGAGAGAGGAGTCCTGAATGTTATGACGCAAGAAACTAAAGCGGTGACCTAGACTGCATTTGGATGTCAATGCTGAGCTCGCATGGGATTGCTAAAACAAGGCAGAACTCTACTTACCACTTCTTAGTTCGTCTGCTGTGGAGGCCATGTTGGGAAATGTGTCAAGATAGCGATTTTTCTGTATATTTTCTTTAGCGTTCTCTTCAGACAGAGAGAGTTTCATGAAAATGCATGGATATCTGGATTCTCCTTTCCATCTAGAACATGAATCCACAACAAACTTTCAGATCTGGTCTTTGACTGAGCTGCAAATGTGAGTTATAGAAGTGGAATTCTGCCTTTACATCATTAGTTCTCATAGAAGCTAGAGAGAGGAGTCCTGAATGTTATGACGCAAGAAACTAAAGCGGTGACCTAGACTGCATTTGGATGTCAATGCTGAGCTCGCATGGGATTGCTAAAACAAGGCAGAACTCTACTTACCACTTCTTAGTTCGTCTGCTGTGGAGGCCATGTTGGGAAATGTGTCAAGATAGCGATTTTTCTGTATATTTTCTTTAGCGTTCTCTTCAGACAGAGAGAGTTTCATGAAAATGCATGGATATCTGGATTCTCCTTTCCATCTAGAACATGAATCCTCAACAAACTTTCAGATCTGGTCTTTGACTGAGCTGCAAATGTGAGTTATACAAGTGGAATTCTGCCTTTACATCATTAGTTCTCATAGAAGCTAGAGAGAGGAGTCCTGAATGTTATGACGCAAGAAACTAAAGCGGTGACCTAGACTGCATTTGGATGTCAATGCTGAGCTCGCATGGGATTGCTAAAACAAGGCAGAACTCTACTTACCACTTCTTAGTTCGTCTGCTGTGGAGGCCATGTTGGGAAATGTGTCAAGATAGCGATTTTTCTGTATATTTTCTTTAGCGTTCTCTTCAGACAGAGAGAGTTTCATGAAAATGCATGGATATCTGGATTCTCCTTTCCATCTAGAACATGAATCCTCAACACAGTTTCAGATCTGGTCTTTGACTGAGCTGCAAATGTGAGTTATAGAAGTGGAATTCTGCCTTTACATCATTAGTTCTCATAGAAGCTAGAGAGATGAGTCCTGCCTGTGACGACGCAAGAAACTAAAGCGGTGACCTAGACTGCATTTGGATGTCAATGCTGAGCTCGTATGGGATGGCTAAAGCAAAGCAGAGCTTTACTTTCCCCTTCTTTGTACGTTTGCTCTGGAGGCCATGTTGGGAACTGTGTCAAGATAGCGATTTTTCTGTACATTTTCTTTAGCGTTCTCTTCAGACAGAGAGAGTTTCATGAAAATGCATGGATATCTGGATTCTCCTTTCCATCTAGAACATGAATCCACAACAAACTTTCAGATCTGGTCTTTGACTGAGCTGCAAATGTGAGTTATAGAAGTGGAATTCTGCCTTTACATCATTAGTTCTCATAGAAGCTAGAGAGAGGAGTCCTGAATGTTATGACGCAAGAAACTAAAGCGGTGACCTAGACTGCATTTGGATGTCAATGCTGAGCTCGCATGGGATTGCTAAAAGAAGGCAGAACTCTACTTACCACTTCTTAGTTCGTCTGCTGTGGAGGCCATGTTGGGAAATGTGTCAAGATAGCGATTTTTCTGTATATTTTCTTTAGCGTTCTCTTCAGACAGAGAGAGTTTCATGAAAATGCATGGATATCTGGATTCTCCTTTCCATCTAGAACATGAATCCTCAACAAACTTTCAGATCTGGTCTTTGACTGAGCTGCAAATGTGAGTTATAGAAGTGGAATTCTGCCTTTACATCATTAGTTCTCATAGAAGCTAGAGAGAGGAGTCCTGAATGTTATGACGCAAGAAACTAAAGCGGTGACCTAGACTGCATTTGGATGTCAATGCTGAGCTCGCATGGGATTGCTAAAAGAAGGCAGAACTCTACTTACCACTTCTTAGTTCGTCTGCTGTGGAGGCCATGTTGGGAAATGTGTCAAGATAGCGATTTTTCTGTATATTTTCTTTAGCGTTCTCTTCAGACAGAGAGAGTTTCATGAAAATGCATGGATATCTGGATTCTCCTTTCCATCTAGAACATGAATCCTCAACAAACTTTCAGATCTGGTCTTTGACTGAGCTGCAAATGTGAGTTATAGAAGTGGAATTCTGCCTTTACATCATTAGTTCTCATAGAAGCTAGAGAGAGGAGTCCTGAATGTTATGACGCAAGAAACTAAAGCGGTGACCTAGACTGCATTTGGATGTCAATGCTGAGCTCGCATGGGATTGCTAAAAGAAGGCAGAACTCTACTTACCACTTCTTAGTTCGTCTGCTGTGGAGGCCATGTTGGGAAATGTGTCAAGATAGCGATTTTTCTGTATATTTTCTTTAGCGTTCTCTTCAGACAGAGAGAGTTTCATGAAAATGCATGGATATCTGGATTCTCCTTTCCATCTAGAACATGAATCCTCAACAAACTTTCAGATCTGGTCTTTGACTGAGCTGCAAATGTGAGTTATAGAAGTGGAATTCTGCCTTTACATCATTAGTTCTCATAGAAGCTAGAGAGAGGAGTCCTGAATGTTATGACGCAAGAAACTAAAGCGGTGACCTAGACTGCATTTGGATGTCAATGCTGAGCTCGCATGGGATTGCTAAAAGAAGGCAGAACTCTACTTACCACTTCTTAGTTCGTCTGCTGTGGAGGCCATGTTGGGAAATGTGTCAAGATAGCGATTTTTCTGTATATTTTCTTTAGCGTTCTCTTCAGACAGAGAGAGTTTCATGAAAATGCATGGATATCTGGATTCTCCTTTCCATCTAGAACATGAATCCTCAACAAACTTTCAGATCTGGTCTTTGACTGAGCTGCAAATGTGAGTTATAGAAGTGGAATTCTGCCTTTACATCATTAGTTCTCATAGAAGCTAGAGAGAGGAGTCCTGAATGTTATGACGCAAGAAACTAAAGCGGTGACCTAGACTGCATTTGGATGTCAATGCTGAGCTCGCATGGGATTGCTAAAACAAGGCAGAACTCTACTTACCACTTCTTAGTTCGTCTGCTGTGGAGGCCATGTTGGGAAATGTGTCAAGATAGCGATTTTTCTGTATATTTTCTTTAGCGTTCTCTTCAGACAGAGAGAGTTTCATGAAAATGCATGGATATCTGGATTCTCCTTTCCATCTAGAACATGAATCCTCAACAAACTTTCAGATCTGGTCTTTGACTGAGCTGCAAATGTGAGTTATAGAAGTGGAATTCTGCCTTTACATCATTAGTTCTCATAGAAGCTAGAGAGAGGAGTCCTGAATGTTATGACGCAAGAAACTAAAGCGGTGACCTAGACTGCATTTGGATGTCAATGCTGAGCTCGCATGGGATTGCTAAAAGAAGGCAGAACTCTACTTACCACTTCTTAGTTCGTCTGCTGTGGAGGCCATGTTGGGAAATGTGTCAAGATAGCGATTTTTCTGTATATTTTCTTTAGCGTTCTCTTCAGACAGAGAGAGTTTCATGAAAATGCATGGATATCTGGATTCTCCTTTCCATCTAGAACATGAATCCTCAACAAACTTTCAGATCTGGTCTTTGACTGAGCTGCAAATGTGAGTTATAGAAGTGGAATTCTGCCTTTACATCATTAGTTCTCATAGAAGCTAGAGAGAGGAGTCCTGAATGTTATGACGCAAGAAACTAAAGCGGTGACCTAGACTGCATTTGGATGTCAATGCTGAGCTCGCATGGGATTGCTAAAACAAGGCAGAACTCTACTTACCACTTCTTAGTTCGTCTGCTGTGGAGGCCATGTTGGGAAATGTGTCAAGATAGCGATTTTTCTGTATATTTTCTTTAGCGTTCTCTTCAGACAGAGAGAGTTTCATGAAAATGCATGGATATCTGGATTCTCCTTTCCATCTAGAACATGAATCCACAACAAACTTTCAGATCTGGTCTTTGACTGAGCTGCAAATGTGAGTTATAGAAGTGGAATTCTGCCTTTACATCATTAGTTCTCATAGAAGCTAGAGAGAGGAGTCCTGAATGTTATGACGCAAGAAACTAAAGCGGTGACCTAGACTGCATTTGGATGTCAATGCTGAGCTCGCATGGGATTGCTAAAACAAGGCAGAACTCTACTTACCACTTCTTAGTTCGTCTGCTGTGGAGGCCATGTTGGGAAATGTGTCAAGATAGCGATTTTTCTGTATATTTTCTTTAGCGTTCTCTTCAGACAGAGAGAGTTTCATGAAAATGCATGGATATCTGGATTCTCCTTTCCATCTAGAACATGAATCCTCAACAAACTTTCAGATCTGGTCTTTGACTGAGCTGCAAATGTGAGTTATACAAGTGGAATTCTGCCTTTACATCATTAGTTCTCATAGAAGCTAGAGAGAGGAGTCCTGAATGTTATGACGCAAGAAACTAAAGCGGTGACCTAGACTGCATTTGGATGTCAATGCTGAGCTCGCATGGGATTGCTAAAACAAGGCAGAACTCTACTTACCACTTCTTAGTTCGTCTGCTGTGGAGGCCATGTTGGGAAATGTGTCAAGATAGCGATTTTTCTGTATATTTTCTTTAGCGTTCTCTTCAGACAGAGAGAGTTTCATGAAAATGCATGGATATCTGGATTCTCCTTTCCATCTAGAACATGAATCCTCAACACAGTTTCAGATCTGGTCTTTGACTGAGCTGCAAATGTGAGTTATAGAAGTGGAATTCTGCCTTTACATCATTAGTTCTCATAGAAGCTAGAGAGATGAGTCCTGCCTGTGACGACGCAAGAAACTAAAGCGGTGACCTAGACTGCATTTGGATGTCAATGCTGAGCTCGTATGGGATGGCTAAAGCAAAGCAGAGCTTTACTTTCCCCTTCTTTGTACGTTTGCTCTGGAGGCCATGTTGGGAACTGTGTCAAGATAGCGATTTTTCTGTACATTTTCTTTAGCGTTCTCTTCAGACAGAGAGAGTTTCATGAAAATGCATGGATATCTGGATTCTCCTTTCCATCTAGAACATGAATCCACAACAAACTTTCAGATCTGGTCTTTGACTGAGCTGCAAATGTGAGTTATAGAAGTGGAATTCTGCCTTTACATCATTAGTTCTCATAGAAGCTAGAGAGAGGAGTCCTGAATGTTATGACGCAAGAAACTAAAGCGGTGACCTAGACTGCATTTGGATGTCAATGCTGAGCTCGCATGGGATTGCTAAAAGAAGGCAGAACTCTACTTACCACTTCTTAGTTCGTCTGCTGTGGAGGCCATGTTGGGAAATGTGTCAAGATAGCGATTTTTCTGTATATTTTCTTTAGCGTTCTCTTCAGACAGAGAGAGTTTCATGAAAATGCATGGATATCTGGATTCTCCTTTCCATCTAGAACATGAATCCTCAACAAACTTTCAGATCTGGTCTTTGACTGAGCTGCAAATGTGAGTTATAGAAGTGGAATTCTGCCTTTACATCATTAGTTCTCATAGAAGCTAGAGAGAGGAGTCCTGAATGTTATGACGCAAGAAACTAAAGCGGTGACCTAGACTGCATTTGGATGTCAATGCTGAGCTCGCATGGGATTGCTAAAACAAGGCAGAACTCTACTTACCACTTCTTAGTTCGTCTGCTGTGGAGGCCATGTTGGGAAATGTGTCAAGATAGCGATTTTTCTGTATATTTTCTTTAGCGTTCTCTTCAGACAGAGAGAGTTTCATGAAAATGCATGGATATCTGGATTCTCCTTTCCATCTAGAACATGAATCCTCAACAAACTTTCAGATCTGGTCTTTGACTGAGCTGCAAATGTGAGTTATAGAAGTGGAATTCTGCCTTTACATCATTAGTTCTCATAGAAGCTAGAGAGAGGAGTCCTGAATGTTATGACGCAAGAAACTAAAGCGGTGACCTAGACTGCATTTGGATGTCAATGCTGAGCTCGCATGGGATTGCTAAAACAAGGCAGAACTCTACTTACCACTTCTTAGTTCGTCTGCTGTGGAGGCCATGTTGGGAAATGTGTCAAGATAGCGATTTTTCTGTATATTTTCTTTAGCGTTCTCTTCAGACAGAGAGAGTTTCATGAAAATGCATGGATATCTGGATTCTCCTTTCCATCTAGAACATGAATCCACAACAAACTTTCAGATCTGGTCTTTGACTGAGCTGCAAATGTGAGTTATAGAAGTGGAATTCTGCCTTTACATCATTAGTTCTCATAGAAGCTAGAGAGAGGAGTCCTGAATGTTATGACGCAAGAAACTAAAGCGGTGACCTAGACTGCATTTGGATGTCAATGCTGAGCTCGCATGGGATTGCTAAAACAAGGCAGAACTCTACTTACCACTTCTTAGTTCGTCTGCTGTGGAGGCCATGTTGGGAAATGTGTCAAGATAGCGATTTTTCTGTATATTTTCTTTAGCGTTCTCTTCAGACAGAGAGAGTTTCATGAAAATGCATGGATATCTGGATTCTCCTTTCCATCTAGAACATGAATCCTCAACAAACTTTCAGATCTGGTCTTTGACTGAGCTGCAAATGTGAGTTATAGAAGTGGAATTCTGCCTTTACATCATTAGTTCTCATAGAAGCTAGAGAGAGGAGTCCTGAATGTTATGACGCAAGAAACTAAAGCGGTGACCTAGACTGCATTTGGATGTCAATGCTGAGCTCGCATGGGATTGCTAAAAGAAGGCAGAACTCTACTTACCACTTCTTAGTTCGTCTGCTGTGGAGGCCATGTTGGGAAATGTGTCAAGATAGCGATTTTTCTGTATATTTTCTTTAGCGTTCTCTTCAGACAGAGAGAGTTTCATGAAAATGCATGGATATCTGGATTCTCCTTTCCATCTAGAACATGAATCCTCAACAAACTTTCAGATCTGGTCTTTGACTGAGCTGCAAATGTGAGTTATACAAGTGGAATTCTGCCTTTACATCATTAGTTCTCATAGAAGCTAGAGAGAGGAGTCCTGAATGTTATGACGCAAGAAACTAAAGCGGTGACCTAGACTGCATTTGGATGTCAATGCTGAGCTCGCATGGGATTGCTAAAACAAGGCAGAACTCTACTTACCACTTCTTAGTTCGTCTGCTGTGGAGGCCATGTTGGGAAATGTGTCAAGATAGCGATTTTTCTGTATATTTTCTTTAGCGTTCTCTTCAGACAGAGAGAGTTTCATGAAAATGCATGGATATCTGGATTCTCCTTTCCATCTAGAACATGAATCCTCAACACAGTTTCAGATCTGGTCTTTGACTGAGCTGCAAATGTGAGTTATAGAAGTGGAATTCTGCCTTTACATCATTAGTTCTCATAGAAGCTAGAGAGATGAGTCCTGCCTGTGACGACGCAAGAAACTAAAGCGGTGACCTAGACTGCATTTGGATGTCAATGCTGAGCTCGTATGGGATGGCTAAAGCAAAGCAGAGCTTTACTTTCCCCTTCTTTGTACGTTTGCTCTGGAGGCCATGTTGGGAACTGTGTCAAGATAGCGATTTTTCTGTACATTTTCTTTAGCGTTCTCTTCAGACAGAGAGAGTTTCATGAAAATGCATGGATATCTGGATTCTCCTTTCCATCTAGAACATGAATCCACAACAAACTTTCAGATCTGGTCTTTGACTGAGCTGCAAATGTGAGTTATAGAAGTGGAATTCTGCCTTTACATCATTAGTTCTCATAGAAGCTAGAGAGAGGAGTCCTGAATGTTATGACGCAAGAAACTAAAGCGGTGACCTAGACTGCATTTGGATGTCAATGCTGAGCTCGCATGGGATTGCTAAAAGAAGGCAGAACTCTACTTACCACTTCTTAGTTCGTCTGCTGTGGAGGCCATGTTGGGAAATGTGTCAAGATAGCGATTTTTCTGTATATTTTCTTTAGCGTTCTCTTCAGACAGAGAGAGTTTCATGAAAATGCATGGATATCTGGATTCTCCTTTCCATCTAGAACATGAATCCTCAACAAACTTTCAGATCTGGTCTTTGACTGAGCTGCAAATGTGAGTTATAGAAGTGGAATTCTGCCTTTACATCATTAGTTCTCATAGAAGCTAGAGAGAGGAGTCCTGAATGTTATGACGCAAGAAACTAAAGCGGTGACCTAGACTGCATTTGGATGTCAATGCTGAGCTCGCATGGGATTGCTAAAACAAGGCAGAACTCTACTTACCACTTCTTAGTTCGTCTGCTGTGGAGGCCATGTTGGGAAATGTGTCAAGATAGCGATTTTTCTGTATATTTTCTTTAGCGTTCTCTTCAGACAGAGAGAGTTTCATGAAAATGCATGGATATCTGGATTCTCCTTTCCATCTAGAACATGAATCCTCAACAAACTTTCAGATCTGGTCTTTGACTGAGCTGCAAATGTGAGTTATAGAAGTGGAATTCTGCCTTTACATCATTAGTTCTCATAGAAGCTAGAGAGAGGAGTCCTGAATGTTATGACGCAAGAAACTAAAGCGGTGACCTAGACTGCATTTGGATGTCAATGCTGACCTCGCATGGGATTGCTAAAAGAAGGCAGAACTCTACTTACCACTTCTTAGTTCGTCTGCTGTGGAGGCCATGTTGGGAAATGTGTCAAGATAGCGATTTTTCTGTATATTTTCTTTAGCGTTCTCTTCAGACAGAGAGAGTTTCATGAAAATGCATGGATATCTGGATTCTCCTTTCCATCTAGAACATGAATCCTCAACAAACTTTCAGATCTGGTCTTTGACTGAGCTGCAAATGTGAGTTATAGAAGTGGAATTCTGCCTTTACATCATTAGTTCTCATAGAAGCTAGAGAGAGGAGTCCTGAATGTTATGACGCAAGAAACTAAAGCGGTGACCTAGACTGCATTTGGATGTCAATGCTGAGCTCGCATGGGATTGCTAAAAGAAGGCAGAACTCTACTTACCACTTCTTAGTTCGTCTGCTGTGGAGGCCATGTTGGGAAATGTGTCAAGATAGCGATTTTTCTGTATATTTTCTTTAGCGTTCTCTTCAGACAGAGAGAGTTTCATGAAAATGCATGGATATCTGGATTCTCCTTTCCATCTAGAACATGAATCCTCAACACAGTTTCAGATCTGGTCTTTGACTGAGCTGCAAATGTGAGTTATAGAAGTGGAATTCTGCCTTTACATCATTAGTTCTCATAGAAGCTAGAGAGATGAGTCCTGCCTGTGACGACGCAAGAAACTAAAGCGGTGACCTAGACTGCATTTGGATGTCAATGCTGAGCTCGTATGGGATGGCTAAAGCAAAGCAGAGCTTTACTTTCCCCTTCTTTGTACGTTTGCTCTGGAGGCCATGTTGGGAACTGTGTCAAGATAGCGATTTTTCTGTACATTTTCTTTAGCGTTCTCTTCAGACAGAGAGAGTTTCATGAAAATGCATGGATATCTGGATTCTCCTTTCCATCTAGAACATGAATCCACAACAAACTTTCAGATCTGGTCTTTGACTGAGCTGCAAATGTGAGTTATAGAAGTGGAATTCTGCCTTTACATCATTAGTTCTCATAGAAGCTAGAGAGAGGAGTCCTGAATGTTATGACGCAAGAAACTAAAGCGGTGACCTAGACTGCATTTGGATGTCAATGCTGAGCTCGCATGGGATTGCTAAAAGAAGGCAGAACTCTACTTACCACTTCTTAGTTCGTCTGCTGTGGAGGCCATGTTGGGAAATGTGTCAAGATAGCGATTTTTCTGTATATTTTCTTTAGCGTTCTCTTCAGACAGAGAGAGTTTCATGAAAATGCATGGATATCTGGATTCTCCTTTCCATCTAGAACATGAATCCTCAACAAACTTTCAGATCTGGTCTTTGACTGAGCTGCAAATGTGAGTTATAGAAGTGGAATTCTGCCTTTACATCATTAGTTCTCATAGAAGCTAGAGAGAGGAGTCCTGAATGTTATGACGCAAGAAACTAAAGCGGTGACCTAGACTGCATTTGGATGTCAATGCTGAGCTCGCATGGGATTGCTAAAACAAGGCAGAACTCTACTTACCACTTCTTAGTTCGTCTGCTGTGGAGGCCATGTTGGGAAATGTGTCAAGATAGCGATTTTTCTGTATATTTTCTTTAGCGTTCTCTTCAGACAGAGAGAGTTTCATGAAAATGCATGGATATCTGGATTCTCCTTTCCATCTAGAACATGAATCCTCAACAAACTTTCAGATCTGGTCTTTGACTGAGCTGCAAATGTGAGTTATAGAAGTGGAATTCTGCCTTTACATCATTAGTTCTCATAGAAGCTAGAGAGAGGAGTCCTGAATGTTATGACGCAAGAAACTAAAGCGGTGACCTAGACTGCATTTGGATGTCAATGCTGAGCTCGCATGGGATTGCTAAAACAAGGCAGAACTCTACTTACCACTTCTTAGTTCGTCTGCTGTGGAGGCCATGTTGGGAAATGTGTCAAGATAGCGATTTTTCTGTATATTTTCTTTAGCGTTCTCTTCAGACAGAGAGAGTTTCATGAAAATGCATGGATATCTGGATTCTCCTTTCCATCTAGAACATGAATCCACAACAAACTTTCAGATCTGGTCTTTGACTGAGCTGCAAATGTGAGTTATAGAAGTGGAATTCTGCCTTTACATCATTAGTTCTCATAGAAGCTAGAGAGAGGAGTCCTGAATGTTATGACGCAAGAAACTAAAGCGGTGACCTAGACTGCATTTGGATGTCAATGCTGAGCTCGCATGGGATTGCTAAAACAAGGCAGAACTCTACTTACCACTTCTTAGTTCGTCTGCTGTGGAGGCCATGTTGGGAAATGTGTCAAGATAGCGATTTTTCTGTATATTTTCTTTAGCGTTCTCTTCAGACAGAGAGAGTTTCATGAAAATGCATGGATATCTGGATTCTCCTTTCCATCTAGAACATGAATCCTCAACAAACTTTCAGATCTGGTCTTTGACTGAGCTGCAAATGTGAGTTATAGAAGTGGAATTCTGCCTTTACATCATTAGTTCTCATAGAAGCTAGAGAGAGGAGTCCTGAATGTTATGACGCAAGAAACTAAAGCGGTGACCTAGACTGCATTTGGATGTCAATGCTGAGCTCGCATGGGATTGCTAAAAGAAGGCAGAACTCTACTTACCACTTCTTAGTTCGTCTGCTGTGGAGGCCATGTTGGGAAATGTGTCAAGATAGCGATTTTTCTGTATATTTTCTTTAGCGTTCTCTTCAGACAGAGAGAGTTTCATGAAAATGCATGGATATCTGGATTCTCCTTTCCATCTAGAACATGAATCCTCAACAAACTTTCAGATCTGGTCTTTGACTGAGCTGCAAATGTGAGTTATACAAGTGGAATTCTGCCTTTACATCATTAGTTCTCATAGAAGCTAGAGAGAGGAGTCCTGAATGTTATGACGCAAGAAACTAAAGCGGTGACCTAGACTGCATTTGGATGTCAATGCTGAGCTCGCATGGGATTGCTAAAACAAGGCAGAACTCTACTTACCACTTCTTAGTTCGTCTGCTGTGGAGGCCATGTTGGGAAATGTGTCAAGATAGCGATTTTTCTGTATATTTTCTTTAGCGTTCTCTTCAGACAGAGAGAGTTTCATGAAAATGCATGGATATCTGGATTCTCCTTTCCATCTAGAACATGAATCCTCAACACAGTTTCAGATCTGGTCTTTGACTGAGCTGCAAATGTGAGTTATAGAAGTGGAATTCTGCCTTTACATCATTAGTTCTCATAGAAGCTAGAGAGATGAGTCCTGCCTGTGACGACGCAAGAAACTAAAGCGGTGACCTAGACTGCATTTGGATGTCAATGCTGAGCTCGTATGGGATGGCTAAAGCAAAGCAGAGCTTTACTTTCCCCTTCTTTGTACGTTTGCTCTGGAGGCCATGTTGGGAACTGTGTCAAGATAGCGATTTTTCTGTACATTTTCTTTAGCGTTCTCTTCAGACAGAGAGAGTTTCATGAAAATGCATGGATATCTGGATTCTCCTTTCCATCTAGAACATGAATCCACAACAAACTTTCAGATCTGGTCTTTGACTGAGCTGCAAATGTGAGTTATAGAAGTGGAATTCTGCCTTTACATCATTAGTTCTCATAGAAGCTAGAGAGAGGAGTCCTGAATGTTATGACGCAAGAAACTAAAGCGGTGACCTAGACTGCATTTGGATGTCAATGCTGAGCTCGCATGGGATTGCTAAAAGAAGGCAGAACTCTACTTACCACTTCTTAGTTCGTCTGCTGTGGAGGCCATGTTGGGAAATGTGTCAAGATAGCGATTTTTCTGTATATTTTCTTTAGCGTTCTCTTCAGACAGAGAGAGTTTCATGAAAATGCATGGATATCTGGATTCTCCTTTCCATCTAGAACATGAATCCTCAACAAACTTTCAGATCTGGTCTTTGACTGAGCTGCAAATGTGAGTTATAGAAGTGGAATTCTGCCTTTACATCATTAGTTCTCATAGAAGCTAGAGAGAGGAGTCCTGAATGTTATGACGCAAGAAACTAAAGCGGTGACCTAGACTGCATTTGGATGTCAATGCTGAGCTCGCATGGGATTGCTAAAACAAGGCAGAACTCTACTTACCACTTCTTAGTTCGTCTGCTGTGGAGGCCATGTTGGGAAATGTGTCAAGATAGCGATTTTTCTGTATATTTTCTTTAGCGTTCTCTTCAGACAGAGAGAGTTTCATGAAAATGCATGGATATCTGGATTCTCCTTTCCATCTAGAACATGAATCCTCAACAAACTTTCAGATCTGGTCTTTGACTGAGCTGCAAATGTGAGTTATAGAAGTGGAATTCTGCCTTTACATCATTAGTTCTCATAGAAGCTAGAGAGAGGAGTCCTGAATGTTATGACGCAAGAAACTAAAGCGGTGACCTAGACTGCATTTGGATGTCAATGCTGACCTCGCATGGGATTGCTAAAAGAAGGCAGAACTCTACTTACCACTTCTTAGTTCGTCTGCTGTGGAGGCCATGTTGGGAAATGTGTCAAGATAGCGATTTTTCTGTATATTTTCTTTAGCGTTCTCTTCAGACAGAGAGAGTTTCATGAAAATGCATGGATATCTGGATTCTCCTTTCCATCTAGAACATGAATCCTCAACAAACTTTCAGATCTGGTCTTTGACTGAGCTGCAAATGTGAGTTATAGAAGTGGAATTCTGCCTTTACATCATTAGTTCTCATAGAAGCTAGAGAGAGGAGTCCTGAATGTTATGACGCAAGAAACTAAAGCGGTGACCTAGACTGCATTTGGATGTCAATGCTGAGCTCGCATGGGATTGCTAAAACAAGGCAGAACTCTACTTACCACTTCTTAGTTCGTCTGCTGTGGAGGCCATGTTGGGAAATGTGTCAAGATAGCGATTTTTCTGTATATTTTCTTTAGCGTTCTCTTCAGACAGAGAGAGTTTCATGAAAATGCATGGATATCTGGATTCTCCTTTCCATCTAGAACATGAATCCACAACAAACTTTCAGATCTGGTCTTTGACTGAGCTGCAAATGTGAGTTATAGAAGTGGAATTCTGCCTTTACATCATTAGTTCTCATAGAAGCTAGAGAGAGGAGTCCTGAATGTTATGACGCAAGAAACTAAAGCGGTGACCTAGACTGCATTTGGATGTCAATGCTGAGCTCGCATGGGATTGCTAAAACAAGGCAGAACTCTACTTACCACTTCTTAGTTCGTCTGCTGTGGAGGCCATGTTGGGAAATGTGTCAAGATAGCGATTTTTCTGTATATTTTCTTTAGCGTTCTCTTCAGACAGAGAGAGTTTCATGAAAATGCATGGATATCTGGATTCTCCTTTCCATCTAGAACATGAATCCTCAACAAACTTTCAGATCTGGTCTTTGACTGAGCTGCAAATGTGAGTTATAGAAGTGGAATTCTGCCTTTACATCATTAGTTCTCATAGAAGCTAGAGAGATGAGTCCTGCCTGTGACGACGCAAGAAACTAAAGCGGTGACCTAGACTGCATTTGGATGTCAATGCTGAGCTCGCATGGGATTGCTAAAACAAGGCAGAACTCTACTTACCACTTCTTAGTTCGTCTGCTGTGGAGGCCATGTTGGGAAATGTGTCAAGATAGCGATTTTTCTGTATATTTTCTTTAGCGTTCTCTTCAGACAGAGAGAGTTTCATGAAAATGCATGGATATCTGGATTCTCCTTTCCATCTAGAACATGAATCCTCAACAAACTTTCAGATCTGGTCTTTGACTGAGCTGCAAATGTGAGTTATAGAAGTGGAATTCTGCCTTTACATCATTAGTTCTCATAGAAGCTAGAGAGAGGAGTCCTGAATGTTATGACGCAAGAAACTAAAGCGGTGACCTAGACTGCATTTGGATGTCAATGCTGAGCTCGCATGGGATTGCTAAAACAAGGCAGAACTCTACTTACCACTTCTTAGTTCGTCTGCTGTGGAGGCCATGTTGGGAAATGTGTCAAGATAGCGATTTTTCTGTATATTTTCTTTAGCGTTCTCTTCAGACAGAGAGAGTTTCATGAAAATGCATGGATATCTGGATTCTCCTTTCCATCTAGAACATGAATCCTCAACAAACTTTCAGATCTGGTCTTTGACTGAGCTGCAAATGTGAGTTATAGAAGTGGAATTCTGCCTTTACATCATTAGTTCTCATAGAAGCTAGAGAGAGGAGTCCTGAATGTTATGACGCAAGAAACTAAAGCGGTGACCTAGACTGCATTTGGATGTCAATGCTGAGCTCGCATGGGATTGCTAAAACAAGGCAGAACTCTACTTACCACTTCTTAGTTCGTCTGCTGTGGAGGCCATGTTGGGAAATGTGTCAAGATAGCGATTTTTCTGTATATTTTCTTTAGCGTTCTCTTCAGACAGAGAGAGTTTCATGAAAATGCATGGATATCTGGATTCTCCTTTCCATCTAGAACATGAATCCTCAACAAACTTTCAGATCTGGTCTTTGACTGAGCTGCAAATGTGAGTTATAGAAGTGGAATTCTGCCTTTACATCATTAGTTCTCATAGAAGCTAGAGAGAGGAGTCCTGAATGTTATGACGCAAGAAACTAAAGCGGTGACCTAGACTGCATTTGCATGTCAATGCTGAGCTCGCATGGGATTGCTAAAACAAGGCAGAACTCTACTTACCACTTCTTAGTTCGTCTGCTGTGGAGGCCATGTTGGGAAATGTGTCAAGATAGCGATTTTTCTGTATATTTTCTTTAGCGTTCTCTTCAGACAGAGAGAGTTTCATGAAAATGCATGGATATCTGGATTCTCCTTTCCATCTAGAACATGAATCCACAACAAACTTTCAGATCTGGTCTTTGACTGAGCTGCAAATGTGAGTTATAGAAGTGGAATTCTGCCTTTACATCATTAGTTCTCATAGAAGCTAGAGAGAGGAGTCCTGAATGTTATGACGCAAGAAACTAAAGCGGTGACCTAGACTGCATTTGGATGTCAATGCTGAGCTCGCATGGGATTGCTAAAACAAGGCAGAACTCTACTTACCACTTCTTAGTTCGTCTGCTGTGGAGGCCATGTTGGGAAATGTGTCAAGATAGCGATTTTTCTGTATATTTTCTTTAGCGTTCTCTTCAGACAGAGAGAGTTTCATGAAAATGCATGGATATCTGGATTCTCCTTTCCATCTAGAACATGAATCCTCAACAAACTTTCAGATCTGGTCTTTGACTGAGCTGCAAATGTGAGTTATAGAAGTGGAATTCTGCCTTTACATCATTAGTTCTCATAGAAGCTAGAGAGAGGAGTCCTGAATGTTATGACGCAAGAAACTAAAGCGGTGACCTAGACTGCATTTGGATGTCAATGCTGAGCTCGCATGGGATTGCTAAAAGAAGGCAGAACTCTACTTACCACTTCTTAGTTCGTCTGCTGTGGAGGCCATGTTGGGAAATGTGTCAAGATAGCGATTTTTCTGTATATTTTCTTTAGCGTTCTCTTCAGACAGAGAGAGTTTCATGAAAATGCATGGATATCTGGATTCTCCTTTCCATCTAGAACATGAATCCTCAACAAACTTTCAGATCTGGTCTTTGACTGAGCTGCAAATGTGAGTTATAGAAGTGGAATTCTGCCTTTACATCATTAGTTCTCATAGAAGCTAGAGAGAGGAGTCCTGAATGTTATGACGCAAGAAACTAAAGCGGTGACCTAGACTGCATTTGGATGTCAATGCTGAGCTCGCATGGGATTGCTAAAACAAGGCAGAACTCTACTTACCACTTCTTAGTTCGTCTGCTGTGGAGGCCATGTTGGGAAATGTGTCAAGATAGCGATTTTTCTGTATATTTTCTTTAGCGTTCTCTTCAGACAGAGAGAGTTTCATGAAAATGCATGGATATCTGGATTCTCCTTTCCATCTAGAACATGAATCCTCAACAAACTTTCAGATCTGGTCTTTGACTGAGCTGCAAATGTGAGTTATAGAAGTGGAATTCTGCCTTTACATCATTAGTTCTCATAGAAGCTAGAGAGATGAGTCCTGCCTGTGACGACGCAAGAAACTAAAGCGGTGACCTAGACTGCATTTGGATGTCAATGCTGAGCTCGCATGGGATTGCTAAAACAAGGCAGAACTCTACTTACCACTTCTTAGTTCGTCTGCTGTGGAGGCCATGTTGGGAAATGTGTCAAGATAGCGATTTTTCTGTATATTTTCTTTAGCGTTCTCTTCAGACAGAGAGAGTTTCATGAAAATGCATGGATATCTGGATTCTCCTTTCCATCTAGAACATGAATCCACAACAAACTTTCAGATCTGGTCTTTGACTGAGCTGCAAATGTGAGTTATAGAAGTGGAATTCTGCCTTTACATCATTAGTTCTCATAGAAGCTAGAGAGAGGAGTCCTGAATGTTATGACGCAAGAAACTAAAGCGGTGACCTAGACTGCATTTGGATGTCAATGCTGAGCTCGCATGGGATTGCTAAAACAAGGCAGAACTCTACTTACCACTTCTTAGTTCGTCTGCTGTGGAGGCCATGTTGGGAAATGTGTCAAGATAGCGATTTTTCTGTATATTTTCTTTAGCGTTCTCTTCAGACAGAGAGAGTTTCATGAAAATGCATGGATATCTGGATTCTCCTTTCCATCTAGAACATGAATCCTCAACAAACTTTCAGATCTGGTCTTTGACTGAGCTGCAAATGTGAGTTATAGAAGTGGAATTCTGCCTTTACATCATTAGTTCTCATAGAAGCTAGAGAGAGGAGTCCTGAATGTTATGACGCAAGAAACTAAAGCGGTGACCTAGACTGCATTTGGATGTCAATGCTGAGCTCGCATGGGATTGCTAAAACAAGGCAGAACTCTACTTACCACTTCTTAGTTCGTCTGCTGTGGAGGCCATGTTGGGAAATGTGTCAAGATAGCGATTTTTCTGTATATTTTCTTTAGCGTTCTCTTCAGACAGAGAGAGTTTCATGAAAATGCATGGATATCTGGATTCTCCTTTCCATCTAGAACATGAATCCTCAACAAACTTTCAGATCTGGTCTTTGACTGAGCTGCAAATGTGAGTTATAGAAGTGGAATTCTGCCTTTACATCATTAGTTCTCATAGAAGCTAGAGAGAGGAGTCCTGAATGTTATGACGCAAGAAACTAAAGCGGTGACCTAGACTGCATTTGGATGTCAATGCTGAGCTCGCATGGGATTGCTAAAAGAAGGCAGAACTCTACTTACCACTTCTTAGTTCGTCTGCTGTGGAGGCCATGTTGGGAAATGTGTCAAGATAGCGATTTTTCTGTATATTTTCTTTAGCGTTCTCTTCAGACAGAGAGAGTTTCATGAAAATGCATGGATATCTGGATTCTCCTTTCCATCTAGAACATGAATCCTCAACAAACTTTCAGATCTGGTCTTTGACTGAGCTGCAAATGTGAGTTATAGAAGTGGAATTCTGCCTTTACATCATTAGTTCTCATAGAAGCTAGAGAGAGGAGTCCTGAATGTTATGACGCAAGAAACTAAAGCGGTGACCTAGACTGCATTTGGATGTCAATGCTGAGCTCGCATGGGATTGCTAAAACAAGGCAGAACTCTACTTACCACTTCTTAGTTCGTCTGCTGTGGAGGCCATGTTGGGAAATGTGTCAAGATAGCGATTTTTCTGTATATTTTCTTTAGCGTTCTCTTCAGACAGAGAGAGTTTCATGAAAATGCATGGATATCTGGATTCTCCTTTCCATCTAGAACATGAATCCTCAACAAACTTTCAGATCTGGTCTTTGACTGAGCTGCAAATGTGAGTTATAGAAGTGGAATTCTGCCTTTACATCATTAGTTCTCATAGAAGCTAGAGAGATGAGTCCTGCCTGTGACGACGCAAGAAACTAAAGCGGTGACCTAGACTGCATTTGGATGTCAATGCTGAGCTCGCATGGGATTGCTAAAACAAGGCAGAACTCTACTTACCACTTCTTAGTTCGTCTGCTGTGGAGGCCATGTTGGGAAATGTGTCAAGATAGCGATTTTTCTGTATATTTTCTTTAGCGTTCTCTTCAGACAGAGAGAGTTTCATGAAAATGCATGGATATCTGGATTCTCCTTTCCATCTAGAACATGAATCCACAACAAACTTTCAGATCTGGTCTTTGACTGAGCTGCAAATGTGAGTTATAGAAGTGGAATTCTGCCTTTACATCATTAGTTCTCATAGAAGCTAGAGAGAGGAGTCCTGAATGTTATGACGCAAGAAACTAAAGCGGTGACCTAGACTGCATTTGGATGTCAATGCTGAGCTCGCATGGGATTGCTAAAACAAGGCAGAACTCTACTTACCACTTCTTAGTTCGTCTGCTGTGGAGGCCATGTTGGGAAATGTGTCAAGATAGCGATTTTTCTGTATATTTTCTTTAGCGTTCTCTTCAGACAGAGAGAGTTTCATGAAAATGCATGGATATCTGGATTCTCCTTTCCATCTAGAACATGAATCCTCAACAAACTTTCAGATCTGGTCTTTGACTGAGCTGCAAATGTGAGTTATAGAAGTGGAATTCTGCCTTTACATCATTAGTTCTCATAGAAGCTAGAGAGAGGAGTCCTGAATGTTATGACGCAAGAAACTAAAGCGGTGACCTAGACTGCATTTGGATGTCAATGCTGAGCTCGCATGGGATTGCTAAAAGAAGGCAGAACTCTACTTACCACTTCTTAGTTCGTCTGCTGTGGAGGCCATGTTGGGAAATGTGTCAAGATAGCGATTTTTCTGTATATTTTCTTTAGCGTTCTCTTCAGACAGAGAGAGTTTCATGAAAATGCATGGATATCTGGATTCTCCTTTCCATCTAGAACATGAATCCTCAACAAACTTTCAGATCTGGTCTTTGACTGAGCTGCAAATGTGAGTTATAGAAGTGGAATTCTGCCTTTACATCATTAGTTCTCATAGAAGCTAGAGAGAGGAGTCCTGAATGTTATGACGCAAGAAACTAAAGCGGTGACCTAGACTGCATTTGGATGTCAATGCTGAGCTCGCATGGGATTGCTAAAACAAGGCAGAACTCTACTTACCACTTCTTAGTTCGTCTGCTGTGGAGGCCATGTTGGGAAATGTGTCAAGATAGCGATTTTTCTGTATATTTTCTTTAGCGTTCTCTTCAGACAGAGAGAGTTTCATGAAAATGCATGGATATCTGGATTCTCCTTTCCATCTAGAACATGAATCCTCAACAAACTTTCAGATCTGGTCTTTGACTGAGCTGCAAATGTGAGTTATAGAAGTGGAATTCTGCCTTTACATCATTAGTTCTCATAGAAGCTAGAGAGAGGAGTCCTGAATGTTATGACGCAAGAAACTAAAGCGGTGACCTAGACTGCATTTGGATGTCAATGCTGAGCTCGCATGGGATTGCTAAAACAAGGCAGAACTCTACTTACCACTTCTTAGTTCGTCTGCTGTGGAGGCCATGTTGGGAAATGTGTCAAGATAGCGATTTTTCTGTATATTTTCTTTAGCGTTCTCTTCAGACAGAGAGAGTTTCATGAAAATGCATGGATATCTGGATTCTCCTTTCCATCTAGAACATGAATCCTCAACAAACTTTCAGATCTGGTCTTTGACTGAGCTGCAAATGTGAGTTATAGAAGTGGAATTCTGCCTTTACATCATTAGTTCTCATAGAAGCTAGAGAGAGGAGTCCTGAATGTTATGACGCAAGAAACTAAAGCGGTGACCTAGACTGCATTTGCATGTCAATGCTGAGCTCGCATGGGATTGCTAAAACAAGGCAGAACTCTACTTACCACTTCTTAGTTCGTCTGCTGTGGAGGCCATGTTGGGAAATGTGTCAAGATAGCGATTTTTCTGTATATTTTCTTTAGCGTTCTCTTCAGACAGAGAGAGTTTCATGAAAATGCATGGATATCTGGATTCTCCTTTCCATCTAGAACATGAATCCACAACAAACTTTCAGATCTGGTCTTTGACTGAGCTGCAAATGTGAGTTATAGAAGTGGAATTCTGCCTTTACATCATTAGTTCTCATAGAAGCTAGAGAGAGGAGTCCTGAATGTTATGACGCAAGAAACTAAAGCGGTGACCTAGACTGCATTTGGATGTCAATGCTGAGCTCGCATGGGATTGCTAAAACAAGGCAGAACTCTACTTACCACTTCTTAGTTCGTCTGCTGTGGAGGCCATGTTGGGAAATGTGTCAAGATAGCGATTTTTCTGTATATTTTCTTTAGCGTTCTCTTCAGACAGAGAGAGTTTCATGAAAATGCATGGATATCTGGATTCTCCTTTCCATCTAGAACATGAATCCTCAACAAACTTTCAGATCTGGTCTTTGACTGAGCTGCAAATGTGAGTTATAGAAGTGGAATTCTGCCTTTACATCATTAGTTCTCATAGAAGCTAGAGAGAGGAGTCCTGAATGTTATGACGCAAGAAACTAAAGCGGTGACCTAGACTGCATTTGGATGTCAATGCTGAGCTCGCATGGGATTGCTAAAAGAAGGCAGAACTCTACTTACCACTTCTTAGTTCGTCTGCTGTGGAGGCCATGTTGGGAAATGTGTCAAGATAGCGATTTTTCTGTATATTTTCTTTAGCGTTCTCTTCAGACAGAGAGAGTTTCATGAAAATGCATGGATATCTGGATTCTCCTTTCCATCTAGAACATGAATCCTCAACAAACTTTCAGATCTGGTCTTTGACTGAGCTGCAAATGTGAGTTATAGAAGTGGAATTCTGCCTTTACATCATTAGTTCTCATAGAAGCTAGAGAGAGGAGTCCTGAATGTTATGACGCAAGAAACTAAAGCGGTGACCTAGACTGCATTTGGATGTCAATGCTGAGCTCGCATGGGATTGCTAAAACAAGGCAGAACTCTACTTACCACTTCTTAGTTCGTCTGCTGTGGAGGCCATGTTGGGAAATGTGTCAAGATAGCGATTTTTCTGTATATTTTCTTTAGCGTTCTCTTCAGACAGAGAGAGTTTCATGAAAATGCATGGATATCTGGATTCTCCTTTCCATCTAGAACATGAATCCTCAACAAACTTTCAGATCTGGTCTTTGACTGAGCTGCAAATGTGAGTTATAGAAGTGGAATTCTGCCTTTACATCATTAGTTCTCATAGAAGCTAGAGAGATGAGTCCTGCCTGTGACGACGCAAGAAACTAAAGCGGTGACCTAGACTGCATTTGGATGTCAATGCTGAGCTCGCATGGGATTGCTAAAACAAGGCAGAACTCTACTTACCACTTCTTAGTTCGTCTGCTGTGGAGGCCATGTTGGGAAATGTGTCAAGATAGCGATTTTTCTGTATATTTTCTTTAGCGTTCTCTTCAGACAGAGAGAGTTTCATGAAAATGCATGGATATCTGGATTCTCCTTTCCATCTAGAACATGAATCCACAACAAACTTTCAGATCTGGTCTTTGACTGAGCTGCAAATGTGAGTTATAGAAGTGGAATTCTGCCTTTACATCATTAGTTCTCATAGAAGCTAGAGAGAGGAGTCCTGAATGTTATGACGCAAGAAACTAAAGCGGTGACCTAGACTGCATTTGGATGTCAATGCTGAGCTCGCATGGGATTGCTAAAACAAGGCAGAACTCTACTTACCACTTCTTAGTTCGTCTGCTGTGGAGGCCATGTTGGGAAATGTGTCAAGATAGCGATTTTTCTGTATATTTTCTTTAGCGTTCTCTTCAGACAGAGAGAGTTTCATGAAAATGCATGGATATCTGGATTCTCCTTTCCATCTAGAACATGAATCCTCAACAAACTTTCAGATCTGGTCTTTGACTGAGCTGCAAATGTGAGTTATAGAAGTGGAATTCTGCCTTTACATCATTAGTTCTCATAGAAGCTAGAGAGAGGAGTCCTGAATGTTATGACGCAAGAAACTAAAGCGGTGACCTAGACTGCATTTGGATGTCAATGCTGAGCTCGCATGGGATTGCTAAAACAAGGCAGAACTCTACTTACCACTTCTTAGTTCGTCTGCTGTGGAGGCCATGTTGGGAAATGTGTCAAGATAGCGATTTTTCTGTATATTTTCTTTAGCGTTCTCTTCAGACAGAGAGAGTTTCATGAAAATGCATGGATATCTGGATTCTCCTTTCCATCTAGAACATGAATCCTCAACAAACTTTCAGATCTGGTCTTTGACTGAGCTGCAAATGTGAGTTATAGAAGTGGAATTCTGCCTTTACATCATTAGTTCTCATAGAAGCTAGAGAGATGAGTCCTGCCTGTGACGACGCAAGAAACTAAAGCGGTGACCTAGACTGCATTTGGATGTCAATGCTGAGCTCGCATGGGATTGCTAAAACAAGGCAGAACTCTACTTACCACTTCTTAGTTCGTCTGCTGTGGAGGCCATGTTGGGAAATGTGTCAAGATAGCGATTTTTCTGTATATTTTCTTTAGCGTTCTCTTCAGACAGAGAGAGTTTCATGAAAATGCATGGATATCTGGATTCTCCTTTCCATCTAGAACATGAATCCTCAACACAGTTTCAGATCTGGTCTTTGACTGAGCTGCAAATGTGAGTTATAGAAGTGGAATTCTGCCTTTACATCATTAGTTCTCATAGAAGCTAGAGAGATGAGTCCTGCCTGTGACGACGCAAGAAACTAAAGCGGTGACCTAGACTGCATTTGGATGTCAATGCTGAGCTCGTATGGGATGGCTAAAGCAAAGCAGAGCTTTACTTTCCCCTTCTTTGTACGTTTGCTCTGGAGGCCATGTTGGGAACTGTGTCAAGATAGCGATTTTTCTGTACATTTTCTTTAGCGTTCTCTTCAGACAGAGAGAGATTCATGAAAATACATGGATATCTGGATTCTCCTTTCCAACCAGAACATGAATCCTCAACACACTTTCAGAACTGTTCCTTGACTGTGCTGCTAACGTGAGTTACAGAAGTGGAATTCTGCCTTTACATCTTTAGGTCTCATAGGAACTAGAGTGATTAGTCCTGCCTCTGACGACGCAAGAATCTAAAGCGCTGTGATAGACTGCATTTGGATGTCAATGCTGAGCTCGTATGGGATTGCTAAAACAAGGCAGAGCTCTACGTTCCCCTTCTTAGTTCGTCTGCTGTGGAGGCCATGTTGGGAAATGTGTCAAGATAGCGATTTTTCTGTATATTTTCTTTAGCGTTCTCTTCAGACAGAGAGAGTTTCATGAAAATGCATGGATATCTGGATTCTCCTTTCCATCTAGAACATGAATCCACAACAAACTTTCAGATCTGGTCTTTGACTGAGCTGCAAATGTGAGTTATAGAAGTGGAATTCTGCCTTTACATCATTAGTTCTCATAGAAGCTAGAGAGAGGAGTACTGAATGTTATGACGCAAGAAACTAAAGCGGTGACCTAGACTGCATTTGGATGTCAATGCTGAGCTCGCATGGGATTGCTAAAACAAGGCAGAACTCTACTTACCACTTCTTAGTTCGTCTGCTGTGGAGGCCATGTTGGGAAATGTGTCAAGATAGCGATTTTTCTGTATATTTTCTTTAGCGTTCTCTTCAGACAGAGAGAGTTTCATGAAAATGCATGGATATCTGGATTCTCCTTTCCATCTAGAACATGAATCCTCAACAAACTTTCAGATCTGGTCTTTGACTGAGCTGCAAATGTGAGTTATAGAAGTGGAATTCTGCCTTTACATCATTAGTTCTCATAGAAGCTAGAGAGAGGAGTCCTGAATGTTATGACGCAAGAAACTAAAGCGGTGACCTAGACTGCATTTGGATGTCAATGCTGAGCTCGCATGGGATTGCTAAAAGAAGGCAGAACTCTACTTACCACTTCTTAGTTCGTCTGCTGTGGAGGCCATGTTGGGAAATGTGTCAAGATAGCGATTTTTCTGTATATTTTCTTTAGCGTTCTCTTCAGACAGAGAGAGTTTCATGAAAATGCATGGATATCTGGATTCTCCTTTCCATCTAGAACATGAATCCTCAACAAACTTTCAGATCTGGTCTTTGACTGAGCTGCAAATGTGAGTTATAGAAGTGGAATTCTGCCTTTACATCATTAGTTCTCATAGAAGCTAGAGAGAGGAGTCCTGAATGTTATGACGCAAGAAACTAAAGCGGTGACCTAGACTGCATTTGGATGTCAATGCTGAGCTCGCATGGGATTGCTAAAACAAGGCAGAACTCTACTTACCACTTCTTAGTTCGTCTGCTGTGGAGGCCATGTTGGGAAATGTGTCAAGATAGCGATTTTTCTGTATATTTTCTTTAGCGTTCTCTTCAGACAGAGAGAGTTTCATGAAAATGCATGGATATCTGGATTCTCCTTTCCATCTAGAACATGAATCCTCAACAAACTTTCAGATCTGGTCTTTGACTGAGCTGCAAATGTGAGTTATACAAGTGGAATTCTGCCTTTACATCATTAGTTCTCATAGAAGCTAGAGAGATGAGTCCTGCCTGTGACGACGCAAGAAACTAAAGCGGTGACCTAGACTGCATTTGGATGTCAATGCTGAGCTCGTATGGGATGGCTAAAGCAAAGCAGAGCTTTACTTTCCCCTTCTTTGTACGTTTGCTCTGGAGGCCATGTTGGGAACTGTGTCAAGATAGCGATTTTTCTGTACATTTTCTTTAGCGTTCTCTTCAGACAGAGAGAGATTCATGAAAATACATGGATATCTGGATTCTCCTTTCCAACCAGAACATGAATCCTCAACACACTTTCAGATCTGTTCCTTGACTGTGCTGCTAACGTGAGTTACAGAAGTGGAATTCTGCCTTTACATCTTTAGGTCTCATAGGAACTAGAGTGATTAGTCCTGCCACTGACGACGCAAGAATCTAAACCGCTGTGATAGACTGCATTTGGATGTCAATGCTGAGCTCGTATGGGATTGCTAAAACAAGGCAGAGCTCTACGTTCCCCTTCTTAGTTCGTCTGCTGTGGAGGCCATGTTGGGAAATGTGTCAAGATAGCGATTTTTCTGTATATTTTCTTTAGCGTTCTCTTCAGACAGAGAGAGTTTCATGAAAATGCATGGATATCTGGATTCTCCTTTCCATCTAGAACATGAATCCTCAACACAGTTTCAGATCTGGTCTTTGACTGAGCTGCAAATGTGAGTTATAGAAGTGGAATTCTGCCTTTACATCATTAGTTCTCATAGAAGCTAGAGAGATGAGTCCTGCCTGTGACGACGCAAGAAACTAAAGCGGTGACCTAGACTGCATTTGGATGTCAATGCTGAGCTCGTATGGGATGGCTAAAGCAAAGCAGAGCTTTACTTTCCCCTTCTTTGTACGTTTGCTCTGGAGGCCATGTTGGGAACTGTGTCAAGATAGCGATTTTTCTGTACATTTTCTTTAGCGTTCTCTTCAGACAGAGAGAGATTCATGAAAATACATGGATATCTGGATTCTCCTTTCCAACCAGAACATGAATCCTCAACACACTTTCAGAACTGTTCCTTGACTGTGCTGCTAACGTGAGTTACAGAAGTGGAATTCTGCCTTTACATCTTTAGGTCTCATAGGAACTAGAGTGATTAGTCCTGCCTCTGACGACGCAAGAATCTAAAGCGCTGTGATAGACTGCATTTGGATGTCAATGCTGAGCTCGTATGGGATTTCTAAAACAAGGCAGAGCTCTACGTTCCCCTTCTTAGTTCGTCTGCTGTGGAGGCCATGTTGGGAAATGTGTCAAGATAGCGATTTTTCTGTATATTTTCTTTAGCGTTCTCTTCAGACAGAGAGAGTTTCATGAAAATGCATGGATATCTGGATTCTCCTTTCCATCTAGAACATGAATCCTCAACACAGTTTCAGATCTGGTCTTTGACTGAGCTGCAAATGTGAGTTATAGAAGTGGAATTCTGCCTTTACATCATTAGTTCTCATAGAAGCTAGAGAGATGAGTCCTGCCTGTGACGACGCAAGAAACTAAAGCGGTGACCTAGACTGCATTTGGATGTCAATGCTGAGCTCGTATGGGATGGCTAAAGCAAAGCAGAGCTTTACTTTCCCCTTCTTTGTACGTTTGCTCTGGAGGCCATGTTGGGAACTGTGTCAAGATAGCGATTTTTCTGTACATTTTCTTTAGCGTTCTCTTCAGACAGAGAGAGATTCATGAAAATACATGGATATCTGGATTCTCCTTTCCAACCAGAACATGAATCCTCAACACACTTTCAGAACTGTTCCTTGACTGTGCTGCTAACGTGAGTTACAGAAGTGGAATTCTGCCTTTACATCTTTAGGTCTCATAGGAACTAGAGTGATTAGTCCTGCCTCTGACGACGCAAGAATCTAAAGCGCTGTGATAGACTGCATTTGGATGTCAATGCTGAGCTCGTATGGGATTGCTAAAACAAGGCAGAGCTCTACGTTCCCCTTCTTAGTTCGTCTGCTGTGGAGGCCATGTTGGGAAATGTGTCAAGATAGCGATTTTTCTGTATATTTTCTTTAGCGTTCTCTTCAGACAGAGAGAGTTTCATGAAAATGCATGGATATCTGGATTCTCCTTTCCATCTAGAACATGAATCCACAACAAACTTTCAGATCTGGTCTTTGACTGAGCTGCAAATGTGAGTTATAGAAGTGGAATTCTGCCTTTACATCATTAGTTCTCATAGAAGCTAGAGAGAGGAGTCCTGAATGTTATGACGCAAGAAACTAAAGCGGTGACCTAGACTGCATTTGGATGTCAATGCTGAGCTCGCATGGGATTGCTAAAACAAGGCAGAACTCTACTTACCACTTCTTAGTTCGTCTGCTGTGGAGGCCATGTTGGGAAATGTGTCAAGATAGCGATTTTTCTGTATATTTTCTTTAGCGTTCTCTTCAGACAGAGAGAGTTTCATGAAAATGCATGGATATCTGGATTCTCCTTTCCATCTAGAACATGAATCCTCAACAAACTTTCAGATCTGGTCTTTGACTGAGCTGCAAATGTGAGTTATAGAAGTGGAATTCTGCCTTTACATCATTAGTTCTCATAGAAGCTAGAGAGAGGAGTCCTGAATGTTATGACGCAAGAAACTAAAGCGGTGACCTAGACTGCATTTGGATGTCAATGCTGAGCTCGCATGGGATTGCTAAAACAAGGCAGAACTCTACTTACCACTTCTTAGTTCGTCTGCTGTGGAGGCCATGTTGGGAAATGTGTCAAGATAGCGATTTTTCTGTATATTTTCTTTAGCGTTCTCTTCAGACAGAGAGAGTTTCATGAAAATGCATGGATATCTGGATTCTCCTTTCCATCTAGAACATGAATCCTCAACAAACTTTCAGATCTGGTCTTTGACTGAGCTGCAAATGTGAGTTATACAAGTGGAATTCTGCCTTTACATCATTAGTTCTCATAGAAGCTAGAGAGATGAGTCCTGCCTGTGACGACGCAAGAAACTAAAGCGGTGACCTAGACTGCATTTGGATGTCAATGCTGAGCTCGTATGGGATGGCTAAAGCAAAGCAGAGCTTTACTTTCCCCTTCTTTGTACGTTTGCTCTGGAGGCCATGTTGGGAACTGTGTCAAGATAGCGATTTTTCTGTACATTTTCTTTAGCGTTCTCTTCAGACAGAGAGAGATTCATGAAAATACATGGATATCTGGATTCTCCTTTCCAACCAGAACATGAATCCTCAACACACTTTCAGATCTGTTCCTTGACTGTGCTGCTAACGTGAGTTACAGAAGTGGAATTCTGCCTTTACATCTTTAGGTCTCATAGGAACTAGAGTGATTAGTCCTGCCACTGACGACGCAAGAATCTAAACCGCTGTGATAGACTGCATTTGGATGTCAATGCTGAGCTCGTATGGGATTGCTAAAACAAGGCAGAGCTCTACGTTCCCCTTCTTAGTTCGTCTGCTGTGGAGGCCATGTTGGGAAATGTGTCAAGATAGCGATTTTTCTGTATATTTTCTTTAGCGTTCTCTTCAGACAGAGAGAGTTTCATGAAAATGCATGGATATCTGGATTCTCCTTTCCATCTAGAACATGAATCCACAACAAACTTTCAGATCTGGTCTTTGACTGAGCTGCAAATGTGAGTTATAGAAGTGGAATTCTGCCTTTACATCATTAGTCCTCATAGAAGCTAGAGAGATGAGTCCTGCCTGTGACGACGCAAGAAACTAAAGCGGTGACCTAGACTGCATTTGGATGTCAATGCTGAGCTCGTATGGGATGGCTAAAGCAAAGCAGAGCTTTACTTTCCCCTTCTTTGTACGTTTGCTCTGGAGGCCATGTTGGGAAATGTGTCAAGATAGCGATTTTTCTGTACATTTTCTTTAGCGTTCTCTTCAGACAGAGAGAGTTTCATGAAAATGCATGGATATCTGGATTCTCCTTTCCATCTAGAACATGAATCCTCAACAAACTTTCAGATCTGGTCTTTGACTGAGCTGCAAATGTGAGTTATAGAAGTGGAATTCTGCCTTTACATCATTAGTTCTCATAGAAGCTAGAGAGAGGAGTCCTGAATGTTATGACGCAAGAAACTAAAGCGGTGACCTAGACTGCATTTGGATGTCAATGCTGAGCTCGCATGGGATTGCTAAAACAAGGCAGAACTCTACTTACCACTTCTTAGTTCGTCTGCTGTGGAGGCCATGTTGGGAAATGTGTCAAGATAGCGATTTTTCTGTATATTTTCTTTAGCGTTCTCTTCAGACAGAGAGAGTTTCATGAAAATGCATGGATATCTGGATTCTCCTTTCCATCTAGAACATGAATCCTCAACAAACTTTCAGATCTGGTCTTTGACTGAGCTGCAAATGTGAGTTATAGAAGTGGAATTCTGCCTTTACATCATTAGTTCTCATAGAAGCTAGAGAGAGGAGTCCTGAATGTTATGACGCAAGAAACTAAAGCGGTGACCTAGACTGCATTTGGATGTCAATGCTGAGCTCGCATGGGATTGCTAAAACAAGGCAGAACTCTACTTACCACTTCTTAGTTCGTCTGCTGTGGAGGCCATGTTGGGAAATGTGTCAAGATAGCGATTTTTCTGTATATTTTCTTTAGCGTTCTCTTCAGACAGAGAGAGATTCATGAAAATACATGGATATCTGGATTCTCCTTTCCAACCAGAACATGAATCCTCAACACACTTTCAGATCTGTTCCTTGACTGTGCTGCTAACGTGAGTTACAGAAGTGGAATTCTGCCTTTACATCTTTAGGTCTCATAGGAACTAGAGTGATTAGTCCTGCCTCTGACGACGCAAGAATCTAAACCGCTGTGATAGACTGCATTTGGATGTCAATGCTGAGCTCGTATGGGATTGCTAAAACAAGGCAGAGCTCTACGTTCCCCTTCTTAGTTCGTCTGCTGTGGAGGCCATGTTGGGAAATGTGTCAAGATAGCGATTTTTCTGTATATTTTCTTTAGCGTTCTCTTCAGACAGAGAGAGTTTCATGAAAATGCATGGATATCTGGATTCTCCTTTCCATCTAGAACATGAATCCACAACAAACTTTCAGATCTGGTCTTTGACTGAGCTGCAAATGTGAGTTATAGAAGTGGAATTCTGCCTTTACATCATTAGTTCTCATAGAAGCTAGAGAGATGAGTCCTGCCTGTGACGACGCAAGAAACTAAAGCGGTGACCTAGACTGCATTTGGATGTCAATGCTGAGCTCGTATGGGATGGCTAAAGCAAAGCAGAGCTTTACTTTCCCCTTCTTTGTACGTTTGCTCTGGAGGCCATGTTGGGAAATGTGTCAAGATAGCGATTTTTCTGTACATTTTCTTTAGCGTTCTCTTCAGACAGGGAGAGATTCATGAAAATACATGGATATCTGGATTCTCCTTTCCAACCAGAACATGAATCCTCAACACACTTTCAGATCTGTTCCTTGACTGTGCTGCTAACGTGAGTTACAGAAGTGGAATTCTGCCTTTACATCTTTAGGTCTCATAGGAACTAGAGTGATTAGTCCTGCCTCTGACGACGCAAGAATCTAAACCGCTGTCATAGACTGCATTTGGATGTCAATGCTGAGCTCGTATGGGATTGCTAAAACAAGGCAGAGCTCTACGTTCCCCTTCTTAGTTCGTCTGCTGTGGAAGCCATGTTGGGAAATGTTTCAAGATAGCGATTTTTCTGTATATTTTCTTTAGCGTTCTCTTCAGACAGAGAGAGTTTCATGAAAATGCATGGATATCTGGATTCTCCTTTCCATCTAGAACATGAATCCACAACAAACTTTCAGATCTGGTCTTTGACTGAGCTGCAAATGTGAGTTATAGAAGTGGAATTCTGCCTTTACATCATTAGTTCTCATAGAAGCTAGAGAGAGGAGTCCTGAATGTTATGACGCAAGAAACTAAAGCGGTGACCTAGACTGCATTTGGATGTCAATGCTGAGCTCGCATGGGATTGCTAAAACAAGGCAGAACTCTACTTACCACTTCTTAGTTCGTCTGCTGTGGAGGCCATGTTGGGAAATGTGTCAAGATAGCGATTTTTCTGTATATTTTCTTTAGCGTTCTCTTCAGACAGAGAGTTTCATGAAAATGCATGGATATCTGGATTCTCCTTTCCATCTAGAACATGAATCCTCAACAAACTTTCAGATCTGGTCTTTGACTGAGCTGCAAATGTGAGTTATACAAGTGGAATTCTGCCTTTACATCATTAGTTCTCATAGAAGCTAGAGAGATGAGTCCTGCCTGTGACGACGCAAGAAACTAAAGCGGTGACCTAGACTGCATTTGGATGTCAATGCTGAGCTCGTATGGGATGGCTAAAGCAAAGCAGAGCTTTACTTTCCCCTTCTTTGTACGTTTGCTCTGGAGGCCATGTTGGGAACTGTGTCAAGATAGCGATTTTTCTGTACATTTTCTTTAGCGTTCTCTTCAGACAGAGAGAGATTCATGAAAATACATGGATATCTGGATTCTCCTTTCCAACCAGAACATGAATCCTCAACACACTTTCAGATCTGTTCCTTGACTGTGCTGCTAACGTGAGTTACAGAAGTGGAATTCTGCCTTTACATCTTTAGGTCTCATAGGAACTAGAGTGATTAGTCCTGCCTCTGACGACGCAAGAATCTAAACCGCTGTGATAGACTGCATTTGGATGTCAATGCTGAGCTCGTATGGGATTGCTAAAACAAGGCAGAGCTCTACGTTCCCCTTCTTAGTTCGTCTGCTGTGGAGGCCATGTTGGGAAATGTGTCAAGATAGCGATTTTTCTGTATATTTTCTTTAGCGTTCTCTTCAGACAGAGAGAGTTTCATGAAAATGCATGGATATCTGGATTCTCCTTTCCATCTAGAACATGAATCCACAACAAACTTTCAGATCTGGTCTTTGACTGAGCTGCAAATGTGAGTTATAGAAGTGGAATTCTGCCTTTACATCATTAGTTCTCATAGAAGCTAGAGAGATGAGTCCTGCCTGTGACGACGCAAGAAACTAAAGCGGTGACCTAGACTGCATTTGGATGTCAATGCTGAGCTCGTATGGGATGGCTAAAGCAAAGCAGAGCTTTACTTTCCCCTTCTTTGTACGTTTGCTCTGGAGGCCATGTTGGGAAATGTGTCAAGATAGCGATTTTTCTGTACATTTTCTTTAGCGTTCTCTTCAGACAGGGAGAGATTCATGAAAATACATGGATATCTGGATTCTCCTTTCCAACCAGAACATGAATCCTCAACACACTTTCAGATCTGTTCCTTGACTGTGCTGCTAACGTGAGTTACAGAAGTGGAATTCTGCCTTTACATCTTTAGGTCTCATAGGAACTAGAGTGATTAGTCCTGCCTCTGACGACGCAAGAATCTAAACCGCTGTCATAGACTGCATTTGGATGTCAATGCTGAGCTCGTATGGGATTGCTAAAACAAGGCAGAGCTCTACGTTCCCCTTCTTAGTTCGTCTGCTGTGGAAGCCATGTTGGGAAATGTGTCAAGATAGCGATTTTTCTGTATATTTTCTTTAGCGTTCTCTTCAGACAGAGAGAGTTTCATGAAAATGCATGGATATCTGGATTCTCCTTTCCATCTAGAACATGAATCCACAACAAACTTTAAGATCTGGTCATTGACTGAGCTGCAAATGTGAGTTATAGAAGTGGAATTCTGCCTTTACATCATTAGTTCTCATAGAAGCTAGAGAGATGAGTCCTTCCTGTGACGACGCAAGAAACTAAAGCGGTGACCTAGACTGCATTTGGATGTCAATGCTGAGCTCGTATGGGATGGCTAAAGCAAAGCAGAGCTTTACTTTCCCCTTCTTTGTACGTTTGCTCTGGAGGCCATGTTGGGAACTGTGTCAAGATAGCGATTTTTCTGTACATTTTCTTTAGCGTTCTCTTCAGACAGAGAGAGATTCATGAAAATACATGGATATCTGGATTCTCCTTTCCAACCAGAACATGAATCCTCAACACACTTTCAGATCTGTTCCTTGACTGTGCTGCTAACGTGAGTTACAGAAGTGGAATTCTGCCTTTACATCTTTAGGTCTCATAGGAACTAGAGTGATTAGTCCTGCCTCTGACGACGCAAGAATCTAAACCGCTGTGATAGACTGCATTTGGATGTCAATGCTGAGCTCGTATGGGATTGCTAAAACAAGGCAGAGCTCTACGTTCCCCTTCTTAGTTCGTCTGCTGTGGAGGCCATGTTGGGAAATGTGTCAAGATAGCGATTTTTCTGTATATTTTCTTTAGCGTTCTCTTCAGACAGAGAGAGTTTCATGAAAATGCATGGATATCTGGATTCTCCTTTCCATCTAGAACATGAATCCACAACAAACTTTCAGATCTGGTCTTTGACTGAGCTGCAAGTGAGTTATAGAAGTGGAATTCTGCCTTTACATCATTAGTTCTCATAGAAGCTAGAGAGATGAGTCCTGCCTGTGACGACGCAAGAAACTAAAGCGGTGACCTAGACTGCATTTGGATGTCAATGCTGAGCTCGTATGGGATGGCTAAAGCAAAGCAGAGCTTTACTTTCCCCTTCTTTGTACGTTTGCTCTGGAGGCCATGTTGGGAAATGTGTCAAGATAGCGATTTTTCTGTACATTTTCTTTAGCATTCTCTTCAGACAGGGAGAGATTCATGAAAATACATGGATATCTGGATTCTCCTTTCCAACCAGAACATGAATCCTCAACACACTTTCAGATCTGTTCCTTGACTGTGCTGCTAACGTGAGTTACAGAAGTGGAATTCTGCCTTTACATCTTTAGGTCTCATAGGAACTAGAGTGATTAGTCCTGCCTCTGACGACGCAAGAATCTAAACCGCTGTCATAGACTGCATTTGGATGTCAATGCTGAGCTCGTATGGGATTGCTAAAACAAGGCAGAGCTCTACGTTCCCCTTCTTAGTTCGTCTGCTGTGGAAGCCATGTTGGGAAATGTGTCAAGATAGCGATTTTTCTGTATATTTTCTTTAGCGTTCTCTTCAGACAGAGAGAGTTTCATGAAAATGCATGGATATCTGGATTCTCCTTTCCATCTAGAACATGAATCCACAACAAACTTTCAGATCTGGTCTTTGACTGAGCTGCAAATGTGAGTTATAGAAGTGGAATTCTGCCTTTACATCATTAGTTCTCATAGAAGCTAGAGAGAGGAGTCCTGAATGTTATGACGCAAGAAACTAAAGCGGTGACCTAGACTGCATTTGGATGTCAATGCTGAGCTCGCATGGGATTGCTAAAACAAGGCAGAACTCTACTTACCACTTCTTAGTTCGTCTGCTGTGGAGGCCATGTTGGGAAATGTGTCAAGATAGCGATTTTTCTGTACATTTTCTTTAGCGTTCTCTTCAGACAGAGAGAGATTCATGAAAATACATGGATATCTGGATTCTCCTTTCCAACCAGAACATGAATCCTCAACACACTTTCAGATCTGTTCCTTGACTGTGCTGCTAACGTGAGTTACAGAAGTGGAATTCTGCCTTTACATCTTTAGGTCTCATAGGAACTAGAGTGATTAGTCCTGCCTCTGACGACGCAAGAATCTAAACCGCTGTGATAGACTGCATTTGGATGTCAATGCTGAGCTCGTATGGGATTGCTAAAACAAGGCAGAGCTCTACATTCCCCTTCTTAGTTCGTCTGCTGTGGAGGCCATGTTGGGAAATGTGTCAAGATAGCGATTTTTCTGTATATTTTCTTTAGCGTTCTCTTCAGACAGAGAGAGTTTCATGAAAATGCATGGATATCTGGATTCTCCTTTCCATCTAGAACATGAATCCACAACAAACTTTCAGATCTGGTCTTTGACTGAGCTGCAAATGTGAGTTATAGAAGTGGAATTCTGCCTTTACATCATTAGTTCTCATAGAAGCTAGAGAGATGAGTCCTGTGACGATGCAAGAAACTAAAGCGGTGACCTAGACTGCATTTGGATGTCAATGCTGAGCTCGTATGGGATGGCTAAAGCAAAGCAGAGCTTTACTTTCCCCTTCTTTGTACGTTTGCTCTGGAGGCCATGTTGGGAAATGTGTCAAGATAGCGATTTTTCTGTACATTTTCTTTAGCGTTCTCTTCAGACAGGGAGAGATTCATGAAAATACATGGATATCTGGATTCTCCTTTCCAACCAGAACATGAATCCTCAACACACTTTCAGATCTGTTCCTTGACTGTGCTGCTAACGTGAGTTACAGAAGTGGAATTCTGCCTTTACATCTTTAGGTCTCATAGGAACTAGAGTGATTAGTCCTGCCTCTGACGACGCAAGAATCTAAACCGCTGTCATAGACTGCATTTGGATGTCAATGCTGAGCTCGTATGGGATTGCTAAAACAAGGCAGAGCTCTACGTTCCCCTTCTTAGTTCGTCTGCTGTGGAAGCCATGTTGGGAAATGTGTCAAGATAGCGATTTTTCTGTATATTTTCTTTAGCGTTCTCTTCAGACAGAGAGAGTTTCATGAAAATGCATGGATATCTGGATTCTCCTTTCCATCTAGAACATGAATCCACAACAAACTTTCAGATCTGGTCTTTGACTGAGCTGCAAATGTGAGTTATAGAAGTGGAATTCTGCCTTTACATCATTAGTTCTCATAGAAGCTAGAGAGAGGAGTCCTGAATGTTATGACGCAAGAAACTAAAGCGGTGACCTAGACTGCATTTGGATGTCAATGCTGAGCTCGCATGGGATTGCTAAAACAAGGCAGAACTCTACTTACCACTTCTTAGTTCGTCTGCTGTGGAGGCCATGTTGGGAAATGTGTCAAGATATAGCGATTTTTCTGTATATTTTCTTTAGCGTTCTCTTCAGACAGAGAGAGTTTCATGAAAATGCATGGATATCTGGATTCTCCTTTCCATCTAGAACATGAATCCTCAACAAACTTTCAGATCTGGTCTTTGACTGAGCTGCAAATGTGAGTTATAGAAGTGGAATTCTGCCTTTACATCATTAGTTCTCATAGAAGCTAGAGAGAGGAGTCCTGAATGTTATGACGCAAGAAACTAAAGCGGTGACCTAGACTGCATTTGGATGTCAATGCTGAGCTCGCATGGGATTGCTAAAACAAGGCAGAACTCTACTTACCACTTCTTAGTTCGTCTGCTGTGGAGGCCATGTTGGGAAATGTGTCAAGATAGCGATTTTTCTGTATATTTTCTTTAGCGTTCTCTTCAGACAGAGAGAGTTTCATGAAAATGCATGGATATCTGGATTCTCCTTTCCATCTAGAACATGAATCCTCAACAAACTTTCAGATCTGGTCTTTGACTGAGCTGCAAATGTGAGTTATACAAGTGGAATTCTGCCTTTACATCATTAGTTCTCATAGAAGCTAGAGAGAGGAGTCCTGCCTGTGACGACGCAAGAAACTAAAGCGGTGACCTAGACTGCATTTGGATGTCAATGCTGAGCTCGTATGGGATGGCTAAAGCAAAGCAGAGCTTTACTTTCCCCTTCTTTGTACGTTTGCTCTGGAGGCCATGTTGGGAAATGTGTCAAGATAGCGATTTTTCTGTACATTTTCTTTAGCGTTCTCTTCAGACAGAGAGAGATTCATGAAAATACATGGATATCTGGATTCTCCTTTCCAACCAGAACATGAATCCTCAACACACTTTCAGATCTGTTCCTTGACTGTGCTGCTAACGTGAGTTACAGAAGTGGAATTCTGCCTTTACATCTTTAGGTCTCATAGGAACTAGAGTGATTAGTCCTGCCTCTGACGACGCAAGAATCTAAACCGCTGTGATAGACTGCATTTGGATGTCAATGCTGAGCTCGTATGGGATTGCTAAAACAAGGCAGAGCTCTACGTTCCCCTTCTTAGTTCGTCTGCTGTGGAGGCCATGTTGGGAAATGTGTCAAGATAGCGATTTTTCTGTACATTTTCTTTAGCGTTCTCTTCAGACAGAGAGAGTTTCATGAAAATGCATGGATATCTGGATTCTCCTTTCCATCTAGAACATGAATCCTCAACAAACTTTCAGATCTGGTCTTTGACTGAGCTGCAAATGTGAGTTATAGAAGTGGAATTCTGCCTTTACATCATTAGTTCTCATAGAAGCTAGAGAGAGGAGTCCTGAATGTTATGACGCAAGAAACTAAAGCGGTGACCTAGACTGCATTTGGATGTCAATGCTGAGCTCGCATGGGATTGCTAAAACAAGGCAGAACTCTACTTACCACTTCTTAGTTCGTCTGCTGTGGAGGCCATGTTGGGAAATGTGTCAAGATAGCGATTTTTCTGTATATTTTCTTTAGCGTTCTCTTCAGACAGAGAGAGTTTCATGAAAATGCATGGATATCTGGATTCTCCTTTCCATCTAGAACATGAATCCTCAACAAACTTTCAGATCTGGTCTTTGACTGAGCTGCAAATGTGAGTTATAGAAGTGGAATTCTGCCTTTACATCATTAGTTCTCATAGAAGCTAGAGAGAGGAGTCCTGAATGTTATGACGCAAGAAACTAAAGCGGTGACCTAGACTGCATTTGGATGTCAATGCTGAGCTCGCATGGGATTGCTAAAACAAGGCAGAACTCTACTTACCACTTCTTAGTTCGTCTGCTGTGGAGGCCATGTTGGGAAATGTGTCAAGATAGCGATTTTTCTGTATATTTTCTTTAGCGTTCTCTTCAGACAGAGAGAGATTCATGAAAATACATGGATATCTGGATTCTCCTTTCCAACCAGAACATGAATCCTCAACACACTTTCAGATCTGTTCCTTGACTGTGCTGCTAACGTGAGTTACAGAAGTGGAATTCTGCCTTTACATCTTTAGGTCTCATAGGAACTAGAGTGATTAGTCCTGCCTCTGACGACGCAAGAATCTAAACCGCTGTGATAGACTGCATTTGGATGTCAATGCTGAGCTCGTATGGGATTGCTAAAACAAGGCAGAGCTCTACGTTCCCCTTCTTAGTTCGTCTGCTGTGGAGGCCATGTTGGGAAATGTGTCAAGATAGCGATTTTTCTGTATATTTTCTTTAGCGTTCTCTTCAGACAGAGAGAGTTTCATGAAAATGCATGGATATCTGGATTCTCCTTTCCATCTAGAACATGAATCCACAACAAACTTTCAGATCTGGTCTTTGACTGAGCTGCAAATGTGAGTTATAGAAGTGGAATTCTGCCTTTACATCATTAGTTCTCATAGAAGCTAGAGAGATGAGTCCTGCCTGTGACGACGCAAGAAACTAAAGCGGTGACCTAGACTGCATTTGGATGTCAATGCTGAGCTCGTATGGGATGGCTAAAGCAAAGCAGAGCTTTACTTTCCCCTTCTTTGTACGTTTGCTCTGGAGGCCATGTTGGGAAATGTGTCAAGATAGCGATTTTTCTGTACATTTTCTTTAGCGTTCTCTTCAGACAGGGAGAGATTCATGAAAATACATGGATATCTGGATTCTCCTTTCCAACCAGAACATGAATCCTCAACACACTTTCAGATCTGTTCCTTGACTGTGCTGCTAACGTGAGTTACAGAAGTGGAATTCTGCCTTTACATCTTTAGGTCTCATAGGAACTAGAGTGATTAGTCCTGCCTCTGACGACGCAAGAATCTAAACCGCTGTCATAGACTGCATTTGGATGTCAATGCTGAGCTCGTATGGGATTGCTAAAACAAGGCAGAGCTCTACGTTCCCCTTCTTAGTTCGTCTGCTGTGGAAGCCATGTTGGGAAATGTTTCAAGATAGCGATTTTTCTGTATATTTTCTTTAGCGTTCTCTTCAGACAGAGAGAGTTTCATGAAAATGCATGGATATCTGGATTCTCCTTTCCATCTAGAACATGAATCCACAACAAACTTTCAGATCTGGTCTTTGACTGAGCTGCAAATGTGAGTTATAGAAGTGGAATTCTGCCTTTACATCATTAGTTCTCATAGAAGCTAGAGAGAGGAGTCCTGAATGTTATGACGCAAGAAACTAAAGCGGTGACCTAGACTGCATTTGGATGTCAATGCTGAGCTCGCATGGGATTGCTAAAACAAGGCAGAACTCTACTTACCACTTCTTAGTTCGTCTGCTGTGGAGGCCATGTTGGGAAATGTGTCAAGATAGCGATTTTTCTGTATATTTTCTTTAGCGTTCTCTTCAGACAGAGAGTTTCATGAAAATGCATGGATATCTGGATTCTCCTTTCCATCTAGAACATGAATCCTCAACAAACTTTCAGATCTGGTCTTTGACTGAGCTGCAAATGTGAGTTATACAAGTGGAATTCTGCCTTTACATCATTAGTTCTCATAGAAGCTAGAGAGATGAGTCCTGCCTGTGACGACGCAAGAAACTAAAGCGGTGACCTAGACTGCATTTGGATGTCAATGCTGAGCTCGTATGGGATGGCTAAAGCAAAGCAGAGCTTTACTTTCCCCTTCTTTGTACGTTTGCTCTGGAGGCCATGTTGGGAACTGTGTCAAGATAGCGATTTTTCTGTACATTTTCTTTAGCGTTCTCTTCAGACAGAGAGAGATTCATGAAAATACATGGATATCTGGATTCTCCTTTCCAACCAGAACATGAATCCTCAACACACTTTCAGATCTGTTCCTTGACTGTGCTGCTAACGTGAGTTACAGAAGTGGAATTCTGCCTTTACATCTTTAGGTCTCATAGGAACTAGAGTGATTAGTCCTGCCTCTGACGACGCAAGAATCTAAACCGCTGTGATAGACTGCATTTGGATGTCAATGCTGAGCTCGTATGGGATTGCTAAAACAAGGCAGAGCTCTACGTTCCCCTTCTTAGTTCGTCTGCTGTGGAGGCCATGTTGGGAAATGTGTCAAGATAGCGATTTTTCTGTATATTTTCTTTAGCGTTCTCTTCAGACAGAGAGAGTTTCATGAAAATGCATGGATATCTGGATTCTCCTTTCCATCTAGAACATGAATCCACAACAAACTTTCAGATCTGGTCTTTGACTGAGCTGCAAATGTGAGTTATAGAAGTGGAATTCTGCCTTTACATCATTAGTTCTCATAGAAGCTAGAGAGATGAGTCCTGCCTGTGACGACGCAAGAAACTAAAGCGGTGACCTAGACTGCATTTGGATGTCAATGCTGAGCTCGTATGGGATGGCTAAAGCAAAGCAGAGCTTTACTTTCCCCTTCTTTGTACGTTTGCTCTGGAGGCCATGTTGGGAAATGTGTCAAGATAGCGATTTTTCTGTACATTTTCTTTAGCGTTCTCTTCAGACAGGGAGAGATTCATGAAAATACATGGATATCTGGATTCTCCTTTCCAACCAGAACATGAATCCTCAACACACTTTCAGATCTGTTCCTTGACTGTGCTGCTAACGTGAGTTACAGAAGTGGAATTCTGCCTTTACATCTTTAGGTCTCATAGGAACTAGAGTGATTAGTCCTGCCTCTGACGACGCAAGAATCTAAACCGCTGTCATAGACTGCATTTGGATGTCAATGCTGAGCTCGTATGGGATTGCTAAAACAAGGCAGAGCTCTACGTTCCCCTTCTTAGTTCGTCTGCTGTGGAAGCCATGTTGGGAAATGTGTCAAGATAGCGATTTTTCTGTATATTTTCTTTAGCGTTCTCTTCAGACAGAGAGAGTTTCATGAAAATGCATGGATATCTGGATTCTCCTTTCCATCTAGAACATGAATCCACAACAAACTTTAAGATCTGGTCATTGACTGAGCTGCAAATGTGAGTTATAGAAGTGGAATTCTGCCTTTACATCATTAGTTCTCATAGAAGCTAGAGAGATGAGTCCTTCCTGTGACGACGCAAGAAACTAAAGCGGTGACCTAGACTGCATTTGGATGTCAATGCTGAGCTCGTATGGGATGGCTAAAGCAAAGCAGAGCTTTACTTTCCCCTTCTTTGTACGTTTGCTCTGGAGGCCATGTTGGGAACTGTGTCAAGATAGCGATTTTTCTGTACATTTTCTTTAGCGTTCTCTTCAGACAGAGAGAGATTCATGAAAATACATGGATATCTGGATTCTCCTTTCCAACCAGAACATGAATCCTCAACACACTTTCAGATCTGTTCCTTGACTGTGCTGCTAACGTGAGTTACAGAAGTGGAATTCTGCCTTTACATCTTTAGGTCTCATAGGAACTAGAGTGATTAGTCCTGCCTCTGACGACGCAAGAATCTAAACCGCTGTGATAGACTGCATTTGGATGTCAATGCTGAGCTCGTATGGGATTGCTAAAACAAGGCAGAGCTCTACGTTCCCCTTCTTAGTTCGTCTGCTGTGGAGGCCATGTTGGGAAATGTGTCAAGATAGCGATTTTTCTGTATATTTTCTTTAGCGTTCTCTTCAGACAGAGAGAGTTTCATGAAAATGCATGGATATCTGGATTCTCCTTTCCATCTAGAACATGAATCCACAACAAACTTTCAGATCTGGTCTTTGACTGAGCTGCAAGTGAGTTATAGAAGTGGAATTCTGCCTTTACATCATTAGTTCTCATAGAAGCTAGAGAGATGAGTCCTGCCTGTGACGACGCAAGAAACTAAAGCGGTGACCTAGACTGCATTTGGATGTCAATGCTGAGCTCGTATGGGATGGCTAAAGCAAAGCAGAGCTTTACTTTCCCCTTCTTTGTACGTTTGCTCTGGAGGCCATGTTGGGAAATGTGTCAAGATAGCGATTTTTCTGTACATTTTCTTTAGCATTCTCTTCAGACAGGGAGAGATTCATGAAAATACATGGATATCTGGATTCTCCTTTCCAACCAGAACATGAATCCTCAACACACTTTCAGATCTGTTCCTTGACTGTGCTGCTAACGTGAGTTACAGAAGTGGAATTCTGCCTTTACATCTTTAGGTCTCATAGGAACTAGAGTGATTAGTCCTGCCTCTGACGACGCAAGAATCTAAACCGCTGTCATAGACTGCATTTGGATGTCAATGCTGAGCTCGTATGGGATTGCTAAAACAAGGCAGAGCTCTACGTTCCCCTTCTTAGTTCGTCTGCTGTGGAAGCCATGTTGGGAAATGTGTCAAGATAGCGATTTTTCTGTATATTTTCTTTAGCGTTCTCTTCAGACAGAGAGAGTTTCATGAAAATGCATGGATATCTGGATTCTCCTTTCCATCTAGAACATGAATCCACAACAAACTTTCAGATCTGGTCTTTGACTGAGCTGCAAATGTGAGTTATAGAAGTGGAATTCTGCCTTTACATCATTAGTTCTCATAGAAGCTAGAGAGAGGAGTCCTGAATGTTATGACGCAAGAAACTAAAGCGGTGACCTAGACTGCATTTGGATGTCAATGCTGAGCTCGCATGGGATTGCTAAAACAAGGCAGAACTCTACTTACCACTTCTTAGTTCGTCTGCTGTGGAGGCCATGTTGGGAAATGTGTCAAGATAGCGATTTTTCTGTACATTTTCTTTAGCGTTCTCTTCAGACAGAGAGAGATTCATGAAAATACATGGATATCTGGATTCTCCTTTCCAACCAGAACATGAATCCTCAACACACTTTCAGATCTGTTCCTTGACTGTGCTGCTAACGTGAGTTACAGAAGTGGAATTCTGCCTTTACATCTTTAGGTCTCATAGGAACTAGAGTGATTAGTCCTGCCTCTGACGACGCAAGAATCTAAACCGCTGTGATAGACTGCATTTGGATGTCAATGCTGAGCTCGTATGGGATTGCTAAAACAAGGCAGAGCTCTACGTTCCCCTTCTTAGTTCGTCTGCTGTGGAGGCCATGTTGGGAAATGTGTCAAGATAGCGATTTTTCTGTATATTTTCTTTAGCGTTCTCTTCAGACAGAGAGAGTTTCATGAAAATGCATGGATATCTGGATTCTCCTTTCCATCTAGAACATGAATCCACAACAAACTTTCAGATCTGGTCTTTGACTGAGCTGCAAATGTGAGTTATAGAAGTGGAATTCTGCCTTTACATCATTAGTTCTCATAGAAGCTAGAGAGATGAGTCCTGTGACGATGCAAGAAACTAAAGCGGTGACCTAGACTGCATTTGGATGTCAATGCTGAGCTCGTATGGGATGGCTAAAGCAAAGCAGAGCTTTACTTTCCCCTTCTTTGTACGTTTGCTCTGGAGGCCATGTTGGGAAATGTGTCAAGATAGCGATTTTTCTGTACATTTTCTTTAGCGTTCTCTTCAGACAGGGAGAGATTCATGAAAATACATGGATATCTGGATTCTCCTTTCCAACCAGAACATGAATCCTCAACACACTTTCAGATCTGTTCCTTGACTGTGCTGCTAACGTGAGTTACAGAAGTGGAATTCTGCCTTTACATCTTTAGGTCTCATAGGAACTAGAGTGATTAGTCCTGCCTCTGACGACGCAAGAATCTAAACCGCTGTCATAGACTGCATTTGGATGTCAATGCTGAGCTCGTATGGGATTGCTAAAACAAGGCAGAGCTCTACGTTCCCCTTCTTAGTTCGTCTGCTGTGGAAGCCATGTTGGGAAATGTGTCAAGATAGCGATTTTTCTGTATATTTTCTTTAGCGTTCTCTTCAGACAGAGAGAGTTTCATGAAAATGCATGGATATCTGGATTCTCCTTTCCATCTAGAACATGAATCCACAACAAACTTTCAGATCTGGTCTTTGACTGAGCTGCAAATGTGAGTTATAGAAGTGGAATTCTGCCTTTACATCATTAGTTCTCATAGAAGCTAGAGAGAGGAGTACTGAATGTTATGACGCAAGAAACTAAAGCGGTGACCTAGACTGCATTTGGATGTCAATGCTGAGCTCGCATGGGATTGCTAAAACAAGGCAGAACTCTACTTACCACTTCTTAGTTCGTCTGCTGTGGAGGCCATGTTGGGAAATGTGTCAAGATATAGCGATTTTTCTGTATATTTTCTTTAGCGTTCTCTTCAGACAGAGAGAGTTTCATGAAAATGCATGGATATCTGGATTCTCCTTTCCATCTAGAACATGAATCCTCAACAAACTTTCAGATCTGGTCTTTGACTGAGCTGCAAATGTGAGTTATAGAAGTGGAATTCTGCCTTTACATCATTAGTTCTCATAGAAGCTAGAGAGAGGAGTCCTGAATGTTATGACGCAAGAAACTAAAGCGGTGACCTAGACTGCATTTGGATGTCAATGCTGAGCTCGCATGGGATTGCTAAAACAAGGCAGAACTCTACTTACCACTTCTTAGTTCGTCTGCTGTGGAGGCCATGTTGGGAAATGTGTCAAGATAGCGATTTTTCTGTATATTTTCTTTAGCGTTCTCTTCAGACAGAGAGAGTTTCATGAAAATGCATGGATATCTGGATTCTCCTTTCCATCTAGAACATGAATCCTCAACAAACTTTCAGATCTGGTCTTTGACTGAGCTGCAAATGTGAGTTATACAAGTGGAATTCTGCCTTTACATCATTAGTTCTCATAGAAGCTAGAGAGAGGAGTCCTGCCTGTGACGACGCAAGAAACTAAAGCGGTGACCTAGACTGCATTTGGATGTCAATGCTGAGCTCGTATGGGATGGCTAAAGCAAAGCAGAGCTTTACTTTCCCCTTCTTTGTACGTTTGCTCTGGAGGCCATGTTGGGAAATGTGTCAAGATAGCGATTTTTCTGTACATTTTCTTTAGCGTTCTCTTCAGACAGAGAGAGATTCATGAAAATACATGGATATCTGGATTCTCCTTTCCAACCAGAACATGAATCCTCAACACACTTTCAGATCTGTTCCTTGACTGTGCTGCTAACGTGAGTTACAGAAGTGGAATTCTGCCTTTACATCTTTAGGTCTCATAGGAACTAGAGTGATTAGTCCTGCCTCTGACGACGCAAGAATCTAAACCGCTGTGATAGACTGCATTTGGATGTCAATGCTGAGCTCGTATGGGATTGCTAAAACAAGGCAGAGCTCTACGTTCCCCTTCTTAGTTCGTCTGCTGTGGAGGCCATGTTGGGAAATGTGTCAAGATAGCGATTTTTCTGTATATTTTCTTTAGCGTTCTCTTCAGACAGAGAGAGTTTCATGAAAATGCATGGATATCTGGATTCTCCTTTCCATCTAGAACATGAATCCACAACAAACTTTCAGATCTGGTCTTTGACTGAGCTGCAAATGTGAGTTATAGAAGTGGAATTCTGCCTTTACATCATTAGTTCTCATAGAAGCTAGAGAGATGAGTCCTGCCTGTGACGACGCAAGAAACTAAAGCGGTGACCTAGACTGCATTTGGATGTCAATGCTGAGCTCGTATGGGATGGCTAAAGCAAAGCAGAGCTTTACTTTCCCCTTCTTTGTACGTTTGCTCTGGAGGCCATGTTGGGAAATGTGTCAAGATAGCGATTTTTCTGTACATTTTCTTTAGCGTTCTCTTCAGACAGGGAGAGATTCATGAAAATACATGGATATCTGGATTCTCCTTTCCAACCAGAACATGAATCCTCAACACACTTTCAGATCTGTTCCTTGACTGTGCTGCTAACGTGAGTTACAGAAGTGGAATTCTGCCTTTACATCTTTAGGTCTCATAGGAACTAGAGTGATTAGTCCTGCCTCTGACGACGCAAGAATCTAAACCGCTGTCATAGACTGCATTTGGATGTCAATGCTGAGCTCGTATGGGATTGCTAAAACAAGGCAGAGCTCTACGTTCCCCTTCTTAGTTCGTCTGCTGTGGAAGCCATGTTGGGAAATGTTTCAAGATAGCGATTTTTCTGTATATTTTCTTTAGCGTTCTCTTCAGACAGAGAGAGTTTCATGAAAATGCATCGATATCTGGATTCTCCTTTCCATCTAGAACATGAATCCACAACAAACTTTCAGATCTGGTCTTTGACTGAGCTGCAAATGTGAGTTATAGAAGTGGAATTCTGCCTTTACATCATTAGTTCTCATAGAAGCTAGAGAGAGGAGTCCTGAATGTTATGACGCAAGAAACTAAAGCGGTGACCTAGACTGCATTTGGATGTCAATGCTGAGCTCGCATGGGATTGCTAAAACAAGGCAGAACTCTACTTACCACTTCTTAGTTCGTCTGCTGTGGAGGCCATGTTGGGAAATGTGTCAAGATAGCGATTTTTCTGTATATTTTCTTTAGCGTTCTCTTCAGACAGAGAGTTTCATGAAAATGCATGGATATCTGGATTCTCCTTTCCATCTAGAACATGAATCCTCAACAAACTTTCAGATCTGGTCTTTGACTGAGCTGCAAATGTGAGTTATACAAGTGGAATTCTGCCTTTACATCATTAGTTCTCATAGAAGCTAGAGAGATGAGTCCTGCCTGTGACGACGCAAGAAACTAAAGCGGTGACCTAGACTGCATTTGGATGTCAATGCTGAGCTCGTATGGGATGGCTAAAGCAAAGCAGAGCTTTACTTTCCCCTTCTTTGTACGTTTGCTCTGGAGGCCATGTTGGGAACTGTGTCAAGATAGCGATTTTTCTGTACATTTTCTTTAGCGTTCTCTTCAGACAGAGAGAGATTCATGAAAATACATGGATATCTGGATTCTCCTTTCCAACCAGAACATGAATCCTCAACACACTTTCAGATCTGTTCCTTGACTGTGCTGCTAACGTGAGTTACAGAAGTGGAATTCTGCCTTTACATCTTTAGGTCTCATAGGAACTAGAGTGATTAGTCCTGCCTCTGACGACGCAAGAATCTAAACCGCTGTGATAGACTGCATTTGGATGTCAATGCTGAGCTCGTATGGGATTGCTAAAACAAGGCAGAGCTCTACGTTCCCCTTCTTAGTTCGTCTGCTGTGGAGGCCATGTTGGGAAATGTGTCAAGATAGCGATTTTTCTGTATATTTTCTTTAGCGTTCTCTTCAGACAGAGAGAGTTTCATGAAAATGCATGGATATCTGGATTCTCCTTTCCATCTAGAACATGAATCCACAACAAACTTTCAGATCTGGTCTTTGACTGAGCTGCAAATGTGAGTTATAGAAGTGGAATTCTGCCTTTACATCATTAGTTCTCATAGAAGCTAGAGAGATGAGTCCTGCCTGTGACGACGCAAGAAACTAAAGCGGTGACCTAGACTGCATTTGGATGTCAATGCTGAGCTCGTATGGGATGGCTAAAGCAAAGCAGAGCTTTACTTTCCCCTTCTTTGTACGTTTGCTCTGGAGGCCATGTTGGGAAATGTGTCAAGATAGCGATTTTTCTGTACATTTTCTTTAGCGTTCTCTTCAGACAGGGAGAGATTCATGAAAATACATGGATATCTGGATTCTCCTTTCCAACCAGAACATGAATCCTCAACACACTTTCAGATCTGTTCCTTGACTGTGCTGCTAACGTGAGTTACAGAAGTGGAATTCTGCCTTTACATCTTTAGGTCTCATAGGAACTAGAGTGATTAGTCCTGCCTCTGACGACGCAAGAATCTAAACCGCTGTGATAGACTGCATTTGGATGTCAATGCTGAGCTCGTATGGGATTGCTAAAACAAGGCAGAGCTCTACGTTCCCCTTCTTAGTTCGTCTGCTGTGGAGGCCATGTTGGGAAATGTGTCAAGATAGCGATTTTTCTGTATATTTTCTTTAGCGTTCTCTTCAGACAGAGAGAGTTTCATGAAAATGCATGGATATCTGGATTCTCCTTTCCATCTAGAACATGAATCCACAACAAACTTTCAGATCTGGTCTTTGACTGAGCTGCAAATGTGAGTTATAGAAGTGGAATTCTGCCTTTACATCATTAGTTCTCATAGAAGCTAGAGAGATGAGTCCTGCCTGTGACGACGCAAGAAACTAAAGCGGTGACCTAGACTGCATTTGGATGTCAATGCTGAGCTCGTATGGGATGGCTAAAGCAAAGCAGAGCTTTACTTTCCCCTTCTTTGTACGTTTGCTCTGGAGGCCATGTTGGGAAATGTGTCAAGATAGCGATTTTTCTGTACATTTTCTTTAGCGTTCTCTTCAGACAGGGAGAGATTCATGAAAATACATGGATATCTGGATTCTCCTTTCCAACCAGAACATGAATCCTCAACACACTTTCAGATCTGTTCCTTGACTGTGCTGCTAACGTGAGTTACAGAAGTGGAATTCTGCCTTTACATCTTTAGGTCTCATAGGAACTAGAGTGATTAGTCCTGCCTCTGACGACGCAAGAATCTAAACCGCTGTCATAGACTGCATTTGGATGTCAATGCTGAGCTCGTATGGGATTGCTAAAACAAGGCAGAGCTCTACGTTCCCCTTCTTAGTTCGTCTGCTGTGGAAGCCATGTTGGGAAATGTTTCAAGATAGCGATTTTTCTGTATATTTTCTTTAGCGTTCTCTTCAGACAGAGAGAGTTTCATGAAAATGCATCGATATCTGGATTCTCCTTTCCATCTAGAACATGAATCCACAACAAACTTTCAGATCTGGTCTTTGACTGAGCTGCAAATGTGAGTTATAGAAGTGGAATTCTGCCTTTACATCATTAGTTCTCATAGAAGCTAGAGAGAGGAGTCCTGAATGTTATGACGCAAGAAACTAAAGCGGTGACCTAGACTGCATTTGGATGTCAATGCTGAGCTCGCATGGGATTGCTAAAACAAGGCAGAACTCTACTTACCACTTCTTAGTTCGTCTGCTGTGGAGGCCATGTTGGGAAATGTGTCAAGATAGCGATTTTTCTGTATATTTTCTTTAGCGTTCTCTTCAGACAGAGAGTTTCATGAAAATGCATGGATATCTGGATTCTCCTTTCCATCTAGAACATGAATCCTCAACAAACTTTCAGATCTGGTCTTTGACTGAGCTGCAAATGTGAGTTATACAAGTGGAATTCTGCCTTTACATCATTAGTTCTCATAGAAGCTAGAGAGATGAGTCCTGCCTGTGACGACGCAAGAAACTAAAGCGGTGACCTAGACTGCATTTGGATGTCAATGCTGAGCTCGTATGGGATGGCTAAAGCAAAGCAGAGCTTTACTTTCCCCTTCTTTGTACGTTTGCTCTGGAGGCCATGTTGGGAACTGTGTCAAGATAGCGATTTTTCTGTACATTTTCTTTAGCGTTCTCTTCAGACAGAGAGAGATTCATGAAAATACATGGATATCTGGATTCTCCTTTCCAACCAGAACATGAATCCTCAACACACTTTCAGATCTGTTCCTTGACTGTGCTGCTAACGTGAGTTACAGAAGTGGAATTCTGCCTTTACATCTTTAGGTCTCATAGGAACTAGAGTGATTAGTCCTGCCTCTGACGACGCAAGAATCTAAACCGCTGTGATAGACTGCATTTGGATGTCAATGCTGAGCTCGTATGGGATTGCTAAAACAAGGCAGAGCTCTACGTTCCCCTTCTTAGTTCGTCTGCTGTGGAGGCCATGTTGGGAAATGTGTCAAGATAGCGATTTTTCTGTATATTTTCTTTAGCGTTCTCTTCAGACAGAGAGAGTTTCATGAAAATGCATGGATATCTGGATTCTCCTTTCCATCTAGAACATGAATCCACAACAAACTTTCAGATCTGGTCTTTGACTGAGCTGCAAATGTGAGTTATAGAAGTGGAATTCTGCCTTTACATCATTAGTTCTCATAGAAGCTAGAGAGATGAGTCCTGCCTGTGACGACGCAAGAAACTAAAGCGGTGACCTAGACTGCATTTGGATGTCAATGCTGAGCTCGTATGGGATGGCTAAAGCAAAGCAGAGCTTTACTTTCCCCTTCTTTGTACGTTTGCTCTGGAGGCCATGTTGGGAAATGTGTCAAGATAGCGATTTTTCTGTACATTTTCTTTAGCGTTCTCTTCAGACAGGGAGAGATTCATGAAAATACATGGATATCTGGATTCTCCTTTCCAACCAGAACATGAATCCTCAACACACTTTCAGATCTGTTCCTTGACTGTGCTGCTAACGTGAGTTACAGAAGTGGAATTCTGCCTTTACATCTTTAGGTCTCATAGGAACTAGAGTGATTAGTCCTGCCTCTGACGACGCAAGAATCTAAACCGCTGTCATAGACTGCATTTGGATGTCAATGCTGAGCTCGTATGGGATTGCTAAAACAAGGCAGAGCTCTACGTTCCCCTTCTTAGTTCGTCTGCTGTGGAAGCCATGTTGGGAAATGTGTCAAGATAGCGATTTTTCTGTATATTTTCTTTAGCGTTCTCTTCAGACAGAGAGAGTTTCATGAAAATGCATGGATATCTGGATTCTCCTTTCCATCTAGAACATGAATCCACAACAAACTTTCAGATCTGGTCATTGACTGAGCTGCAAATGTGAGTTATAGAAGTGGAATTCTGCCTTTACATCATTAGTTCTCATAGAAGCTAGAGAGATGAGTCCTTCCTGTGACGACGCAAGAAACTAAAGCGGTGACCTAGACTGCATTTGGATGTCAATGCTGAGCTCGTATGGGATGGCTAAAGCAAAGCAGAGCTTTACTTTCCCCTTCTTTGTACGTTTGCTCTGGAGGCCATGTTGGGAACTGTGTCAAGATAGCGATTTTTCTGTACATTTTCTTTAGCGTTCTCTTCAGACAGAGAGAGATTCATGAAAATACATGGATATCTGGATTCTCCTTTCCAACCAGAACATGAATCCTCAACACACTTTCAGATCTGTTCCTTGACTGTGCTGCTAACGTGAGTTACAGAAGTGGAATTCTGCCTTTACATCTTTAGGTCTCATAGGAACTAGAGTGATTAGTCCTGCCTCTGACGACGCAAGAATCTAAACCGCTGTGATAGACTGCATTTGGATGTCAATGCTGAGCTCGTATGGGATTGCTAAAACAAGGCAGAGCTCTACGTTCCCCTTCTTAGTTCGTCTGCTGTGGAGGCCATGTTGGGAAATGTGTCAAGATAGCGATTTTTCTGTATATTTTCTTTAGCGTTCTCTTCAGACAGAGAGAGTTTCATGAAAATGCATGGATATCTGGATTCTCCTTTCCATCTAGAACATGAATCCACAACAAACTTTCAGATCTGGTCTTTGACTGAGCTGCAAGTGAGTTATAGAAGTGGAATTCTGCCTTTACATCATTAGTTCTCATAGAAGCTAGAGAGATGAGTCCTGCCTGTGACGACGCAAGAAACTAAAGCGGTGACCTAGACTGCATTTGGATGTCAATGCTGAGCTCGTATGGGATGGCTAAAGCAAAGCAGAGCTTTACTTTCCCCTTCTTTGTACGTTTGCTCTGGAGGCCATGTTGGGAAATGTGTCAAGATAGCGATTTTTCTGTACATTTTCTTTAGCGTTCTCTTCAGACAGGGAGAGATTCATGAAAATACATGGATATCTGGATTCTCCTTTCCAACCAGAACATGAATCCTCAACACACTTTCAGATCTGTTCCTTGACTGTGCTGCTAACGTGAGTTACAGAAGTGGAATTCTGCCTTTACATCTTTAGGTCTCATAGGAACTAGAGTGATTAGTCCTGCCTCTGACGACGCAAGAATCTAAACCGCTGTCATAGACTGCATTTGGATGTCAATGCTGAGCTCGTATGGGATTGCTAAAACAAGGCAGAGCTCTACGTTCCCCTTCTTAGTTCGTCTGCTGTGGAAGCCATGTTGGGAAATGTGTCAAGATAGCGATTTTTCTGTATATTTTCTTTAGCGTTCTCTTCAGACAGAGAGAGTTTCATGAAAATGCATGGATATCTGGATTCTCCTTTCCATCTAGAACATGAATCCACAACAAACTTTCAGATCTGGTCTTTGACTGAGCTGCAAATGTGAGTTATAGAAGTGGAATTCTGCCTTTACATCATTAGTTCTCATAGAAGCTAGAGAGAGGAGTCCTGAATGTTATGACGCAAGAAACTAAAGCGGTGACCTAGACTGCATTTGGATGTCAATGCTGAGCTCGCATGGGATTGCTAAAACAAGGCAGAACTCTACTTACCACTTCTTAGTTCGTCTGCTGTGGAGGCCATGTTGGGAAATGTGTCAAGATATAGCGATTTTTCTGTATATTTTCTTTAGCGTTCTCTTCAGACAGAGAGAGTTTCATGAAAATGCATGGATATCTGGATTCTCCTTTCCATCTAGAACATGAATCCTCAACAAACTTTCAGATCTGGTCTTTGACTGAGCTGCAAATGTGAGTTATAGAAGTGGAATTCTGCCTTTACATCATTAGTTCTCATAGAAGCTAGAGAGAGGAGTCCTGAATGTTATGACGCAAGAAACTAAAGCGGTGACCTAGACTGCATTTGGATGTCAATGCTGAGCTCGCATGGGATTGCTAAAACAAGGCAGAACTCTACTTACCACTTCTTAGTTCGTCTGCTGTGGAGGCCATGTTGGGAAATGTGTCAAGATAGCGATTTTTCTGTACATTTTCTTTAGCGTTCTCTTCAGACAGAGAGAGATTCATGAAAATACATGGATATCTGGATTCTCCTTTCCAACCAGAACATGAATCCTCAACACACTTTCAGATCTGTTCCTTGACTGTGCTGCTAACGTGAGTTACAGAAGTGGAATTCTGCCTTTACATCTTTAGGTCTCATAGGAACTAGAGTGATTAGTCCTGCCTCTGACGACGCAAGAATCTAAACCGCTGTGATAGACTGCATTTGGATGTCAATGCTGAGCTCGTATGGGATTGCTAAAACAAGGCAGAGCTCTACGTTCCCCTTCTTAGTTCGTCTGCTGTGGAGGCCATGTTGGGAAATGTGTCAAGATAGCGATTTTTCTGTATATTTTCTTTAGCGTTCTCTTCAGACAGAGAGAGTTTCATGAAAATGCATGGATATCTGGATTCTCCTTTCCATCTAGAACATGAATCCACAACAAACTTTCAGATCTGGTCTTTGACTGAGCTGCAAATGTGAGTTATAGAAGTGGAATTCTGCCTTTACATCATTAGTTCTCATAGAAGCTAGAGAGATGAGTCCTGCCTGTGACGATGCAAGAAACTAAAGCGGTGACCTAGACTGCATTTGGATGTCAATGCTGAGCTCGTATGGGATGGCTAAAGCAAAGCAGAGCTTTACTTTCCCCTTCTTTGTACGTTTGCTCTGGAGGCCATGTTGGGAAATGTGTCAAGATAGCGATTTTTCTGTACATTTTCTTTAGCGTTCTCTTCAGACAGGGAGAGATTCATGAAAATACATGGATATCTGGATTCTCCTTTCCAACCAGAACATGAATCCTCAACACACTTTCAGATCTGTTCCTTGACTGTGCTGCTAACGTGAGTTACAGAAGTGGAATTCTGCCTTTACATCTTTAGGTCTCATAGGAACTAGAGTGATTAGTCCTGCCTCTGACGACGCAAGAATCTAAACCGCTGTCATAGACTGCATTTGGATGTCAATGCTGAGCTCGTATGGGATTGCTAAAACAAGGCAGAGCTCTACGTTCCCCTTCTTAGTTCGTCTGCTGTGGAAGCCATGTTGGGAAATGTGTCAAGATAGCGATTTTTCTGTATATTTTCTTTAGCGTTCTCTTCAGACAGAGAGAGTTTCATGAAAATGCATGGATATCTGGATTCTCCTTTCCATCTAGAACATGAATCCACAACAAACTTTCAGATCTGGTCTTTGACTGAGCTGCAAATGTGAGTTATAGAAGTGGAATTCTGCCTTTACATCATTAGTTCTCATAGAAGCTAGAGAGAGGAGTACTGAATGTTATGACGCAAGAAACTAAAGCGGTGACCTAGACTGCATTTGGATGTCAATGCTGAGCTCGCATGGGATTGCTAAAACAAGGCAGAACTCTACTTACCACTTCTTAGTTCGTCTGCTGTGGAGGCCATGTTGGGAAATGTGTCAAGATATAGCGATTTTTCTGTATATTTTCTTTAGCGTTCTCTTCAGACAGAGAGAGTTTCATGAAAATGCATGGATATCTGGATTCTCCTTTCCATCTAGAACATGAATCCTCAACAAACTTTCAGATCTGGTCTTTGACTGAGCTGCAAATGTGAGTTATAGAAGTGGAATTCTGCCTTTACATCATTAGTTCTCATAGAAGCTAGAGAGAGGAGTCCTGAATGTTATGACGCAAGAAACTAAAGCGGTGACCTAGACTGCATTTGGATGTCAATGCTGAGCTAGCATGGGATTGCTAAAACAAGGCAGAACTCTACTTACCACTTCTTAGTTCGTCTGCTGTGGAGGCCATGTTGGGAAATGTGTCAAGATAGCGATTTTTCTGTACATTTTCTTTAGCGTTCTCTTCAGACAGAGAGAGATTCATGAAAATACATGGATATCTGGATTCTCCTTTCCAACCAGAACATGAATCCTCAACACACTTTCAGATCTGGTCTTTGACTGAGCTGCAAATGTGAGTTATAGAAGTGGAATTCTGCCTTTACATCATTAGTTCTCATAGAAGCTAGAGAGATGAGTCCTGCCTGTGACGACGCAAGAAACTAAAGCGGTGACCTAGACTGCATTTGGATGTCAATGCTGAGCTCGTATGGGATGGCTAAAGCAAAGCAGAGCTTTACTTTCCCCTTCTTTGTACGTTTGCTCTGGAGGCCATGTTGGGAACTGTGTCAAGATAGCGATTTTTCTGTACATTTTCTTTAGCGTTCTCTTCAGACAGAGAGAGATTCATGAAAATACATGGATATCTGGATTCTCCTTTCCAACCAGAACATGAATCCTCAACACACTTTCAGATCTGTTCCTTGACTGTGCTGCTAACGTGAGTTACAGAAGTGGAATTCTGCCTTTACATCTTTAGGTCTCATAGGAACTAGAGTGATTAGTCCTGCCTCTGACGACGCAAGAATCTAAACCGCTGTGATAGACTGCATTTGGATGTCAATGCTGAGCTCGTATGGGATTGCTAAAACAAGGCAGAGCTCTACGTTCCCCTTCTTAGTTCGTCTGCTGTGGAGGCCATGTTGGGAAATGTGTCAAGATAGCGATTTTTCTGTATATTTTCTTTAGCGTTCTCTTCAGACAGAGAGAGTTTCATGAAAATGCATGGATATCTGGATTCTCCTTTCCATCTAGAACATGAATTCACAACAAACTTTCAGATCTGGTCTTTGACTGAGCTGCAAATGTGAGTTATAGAAGTGGAATTCTGCCTTTACATCATTAGTTCTCATAGAAGCTAGAGAGATGAGTCCTGCCTGTGACGACGCAAGAAACTAAAGCGGTGACCTAGACTGCATTTGGATGTCAATGCTGAGCTCGTATGGGATGGCTAAAGCAAAGCAGAGCTTTACTTTCCCCTTCTTTGTACGTTTGCTCTGGAGGCCATGTTGGGAAATGTGTCAAGATAGCGATTTTTCTGTACATTTTCTTTAGCGTTCTCTTCAGACAGGGAGAGATTCATGAAAATACATGGATATCTGGATTCTCCTTTCCAACCAGAACATGAATCCTCAACACACTTTCAGATCTGTTCCTTGACTGTGCTGCTAACGTGAGTTACAGAAGTGGAATTCTGCCTTTACATCTTTAGGTCTCATAGGAACTAGAGTGATTAGTCCTGCCTCTGACGACGCAAGAATCTAAACCGCTGTCATAGACTGCATTTGGATGTCAATGCTGAGCTCGTATGGGATTGCTAAAACAAGGCAGAGCTCTACGTTCCCCTTCTTAGTTCGTCTGCTGTGGAAGCCATGTTGGGAAATGTTTCAAGATAGCGATTTTTCTGTATATTTTCTTTAGCGTTCTCTTCAGACAGAGAGAGTTTCATGAAAATGCATCGATATCTGGATTCTCCTTTCCATCTAGAACATGAATCCACAACAAACTTTCAGATCTGGTCTTTGACTGAGCTGCAAATGTGAGTTATAGAAGTGGAATTCTGCCTTTACATCATTAGTTCTCATAGAAGCTAGAGAGAGGAGTCCTGAATGTTATGACGCAAGAAACTAAAGCGGTGACCTAGACTGCATTTGGATGTCAATGCTGAGCTCGCATGGGATTGCTAAAACAAGGCAGAACTCTACTTACCACTTCTTAGTTCGTCTGCTGTGGAGGCCATGTTGGGAAATGTGTCAAGATAGCGATTTTTCTGTATATTTTCTTTAGCGTTCTCTTCAGACAGAGAGTTTCATGAAAATGCATGGATATCTGGATTCTCCTTTCCATCTAGAACATGAATCCTCAACAAACTTTCAGATCTGGTCTTTGACTGAGCTGCAAATGTGAGTTATACAAGTGGAATTCTGCCTTTACATCATTACTTCTCATAGAAGCTAGAGAGATGAGTCCTGCCTGTGATGACGCAAGAAACTAAAGCGGTGACCTAGACTGCATTTGGATGTCAATGCTGAGCTCGTATGGGATGGCTAAAGCAAAGCAGAGCTTTACTTTCCCCTTCTTTGTACGTTTGCTCTGGAGGCCATGTTGGGAACTGTGTCAAGATAGCGATTTTTCTGTACATTTTCTTTAGCGTTCTCTTCAGACAGAGAGAGATTCATGAAAATACATGGATATCTGGATTCTCCTTTCCAACCAGAACATGAATCCTCAACACACTTTCAGATCTGTTCCTTGACTGTGCTGCTAACGTGAGTTACAGAAGTGGAATTCTGCCTTTACATCTTTAGGTCTCATAGGAACTAGAGTGATTAGTCCTGCCTCTGACGACGCAAGAATCTAAACCGCTGTGATAGACTGCATTTGGATGTCAATGCTGAGCTCGTATGGGATTGCTAAAACAAGGCAGAGCTCTACGTTCCCCTTCTTAGTTCGTCTGCTGTGGAGGCCATGTTGGGAAATGTGTCGAGATAGCGATTTTTCTGTATATTTTCTTTAGCGTTCTCTTCAGACAGAGAGAGTTTCATGAAAATGCATGGATATCTGGATTCTCCTTTCCATCTAGAACATGAATCCACAACAAACTTTCAGATCTGGTCTTTGACTGAGCTGCAAATGTGAGTTATAGAAGTGGAATTCTGCCTTTACATCATTAGTTCTCATAGAAGCTAGAGAGATGAGTCCTGCCTGTGACGACGCAAGAAACTAAAGCGGTGACCTAGACTGCATTTGGATGTCAATGCTGAGCTCGTATGGGATGGCTAAAGCAAAGCAGAGCTTTACTTTCCCCTTCTTTGTACGTTTGCTCTGGAGGCCATGTTGGGAAATGTGTCAAGATAGCGATTTTTCTGTACATTTTCTTTAGCGTTCTCTTCAGACAGGGAGAGATTCATGAAAATACATGGATATCTGGATTCTCCTTTCCAACCAGAACATGAATCCTCAACACACTTTCAGATCTGTTCCTTGACTGTGCTGCTAACGTGAGTTACAGAAGTGGAATTCTGCCTTTACATCTTTAGGTCTCATAGGAACTAGAGTGATTAGTCCTGCCTCTGACGACGCAAGAATCTAAACCGCTGTCATAGACTGCATTTGGATGTCAATGCTGAGCTCGTATGGGATTGCTAAAACAAGGCAGAGCTCTACGTTCCCCTTCTTAGTTCGTCTGCTGTGGAAGCCATGTTGGGAAATGTGTCAAGATAGCGATTTTTCTGTATATTTTCTTTAGCGTTCTCTTCAGACAGAGAGAGTTTCATGAAAATGCATGGATATCTGGATTCTCCTTTCCATCTAGAACATGAATCCACAACAAACTTTCAGATCTGGTCTTTGACTGAGCTGCAAATGTGAGTTATAGAAGTGGAATTCTGCCTTTACATCATTAGTTCTCATAGAAGCTAGAGAGAGGAGTACTGAATGTTATGACGCAAGAAACTAAAGCGGTGACCTAGACTGCATTTGGATGTCAATGCTGAGCTCGCATGGGATTGCTAAAACAAGGCAGAACTCTACTTACCACTTCTTAGTTCGTCTGCTGTGGAGGCCATGTTGGGAAATGTGTCAAGATATAGCGATTTTTCTGTATATTTTCTTTAGCGTTCTCTTCAGACAGAGAGAGTTTCATGAAAATGCATGGATATCTGGATTCTCCTTTCCATCTAGAACATGAATCCTCAACACTTTCAGATCTGGTCTTTGACTGAGCTGCAAATGTGAGTTATAGAAGTGGAATTCTGCCTTTACATCATTAGTTCTCATAGAAGCTAGAGAGAGGAGTCCTGAATGTTATGACGCAAGAAACTAAAGCGGTGACCTAGACTGCATTTGGATGTCAATGCTGAGCTCGCATGGGATTGCTAAAACAAGGCAGAACTCTACTTACCACTTCTTAGTTCGTCTGCTGTGGAGGCCATGTTGGGAAATGTGTCAAGATAGCGATTTTTCTGTATATTTTCTTTAGCGTTCTCTTCAGACAGGGAGAGTTTCATGAAAATGCATGGATATCTGGATTCTCCTTTCCATCTAGAACATGAATCCACAACAAACTTTCAGATCTGGTCTTTGACTGAGCTGCAAATGTGAGTTATAGAAGTGGAATTCTGCCTTTACATCATTAGTTCTCATAGAAGCTAGAGAGATGAGTCCTGCCTGTGACGACGCAAGAAACTAAAGCGGTGACCTAGACTGCATTTGGATGTCAATGCTGAGCTCGTATGGGATGGCTAAAGCAAAGCAGAGCTTTACTTTCCCCTTCTTTGTACGTTTGCTCTGGAGGCCATGTTGGGAAATGTGTCAAGATAGCGATTTTTCTGTACATTTTCTTTAGCGTTCTCTTCAGACAGGGAGAGATTCATGAAAATACATGGATATCTGGATTCTCCTTTCCAACCAGAACATGAATCCTCAACACACTTTCAGATCTGTTCCTTGACTGTGCTGCTAACGTGAGTTACAGAAGTGGAATTCTGCCTTTACATCTTTAGGTCTCATAGGAACTAGAGTGATTAGTCCTGCCTCTGACGACGCAAGAATCTAAACCGCTGTCATAGACTGCATTTGGATGTCAATGCTGAGCTCGTATGGGATTGCTAAAACAAGGCAGAGCTCTACGTTCCCCTTCTTAGTTCGTCTGCTGTGGAAGCCATGTTGGGAAATGTGTCAAGATAGCGATTTTTCTGTATATTTTCTTTAGCGTTCTCTTCAGACAGAGAGAGTTTCATGAAAATGCATGGATATCTGGATTCTCCTTTCCATCTAGAACATGAATCCACAACAAACTTTCAGATCTGGTCTTTGACTGAGCTGCAAATGTGAGTTATAGAAGTGGAATTCTGCCTTTACATCATTAGTTCTCATAGAAGCTAGAGAGAGGAGTACTGAATGTTATGACGCAAGAAACTAAAGCGGTGACCTAGACTGCATTTGGATGTCAATGCTGAGCTCGCATGGGATTGCTAAAACAAGGCAGAACTCTACTTACCACTTCTTAGTTCGTCTGCTGTGGAGGCCATGTTGGGAAATGTGTCAAGATATAGCGATTTTTCTGTATATTTTCTTTAGCGTTCTCTTCAGACAGAGAGAGTTTCATGAAAATGCATGGATATCTGGATTCTCCTTTCCATCTAGAACATGAATCCTCAACAAACTTTCAGATCTGGTCTTTGACTGAGCTGCAAATGTGAGTTATAGAAGTGGAATTCTGCCTTTACATCATTAGTTCTCATAGAAGCTAGAGAGAGGAGTCCTGAATGTTATGACGCAAGAAACTAAAGCGGTGACCTAGACTGCATTTGGATGTCAATGCTGAGCTCGCATGGGATTGCTAAAACAAGGCAGAACTCTACTTACCACTTCTTAGTTCGTCTGCTGTGGAGGCCATGTTGGGAAATGTGTCAAGATAGCGATTTTTCTGTATATTTTCTTTAGCGTTCTCTTCAGACAGGGAGAGTTTCATGAAAATGCATGGATATCTGGATTCTCCTTTCCATCTAGAACATGAATCCTCAACAAACTTTCAGATCTGGTCTTTGACTGAGCTGCAAATGTGAGTTATAGAAGTGGAATTCTGCCTTTACATCATTAGTTCTCATAGAAGCTAGAGAGATGAGTCCTGCCTGTGACGACGCAAGAAACTAAAGCGGTGACCTAGACTGCATTTGGATGTCAATGCTGAGCTCGTATGGGATGGCTAAAGCAAAGCAGAGCTTTACTTTCCCCTTCTTTGTACGTTTGCTCTGGAGGCCATGTTGGGAAATGTGTCAAGATAGCGATTTTTCTGTACATTTTCTTTAGCGTTCTCTACAGACAGAGAGAGATTCATGAAAATACATGGATATCTGGATTCTCCTTTCCAACCAGAACATGAATCCTCAACACACTTTCAGATCTGTTCCTTGACTGTGCTGCTAACGTGAGTTACAGAAGTGGAATTCTGCCTTTACATCTTTAGGTCTCATAGGAACTAGAGTGATTAGTCCTGCCTCTGACGACGCAAGAATCTAAAGCGCTGTGATAGACTGCATTTGGATGTCAATGCTGAGCTCGTATGGGATTGCTAAAACAAGGCAGAGTTCTACGTTCCCCTTCTTAGTTCGTCTGCTGTGGAGGCCATGTTGGGAAATGTGTCAAGATAGCGATTTTTCTGTATATTTTCTTTAGCGTTCTCTTCAGACAGAGAGAGTTTCATGAAAATGCATGGATATCTGGATTCTCCTTTCCATCTAGAACATGAATCCACAACAAACTTTCAGATCTGGTCTTTGACTGAGCTGCAAATGTGAGTTATAGAAGTGGAATTCTGCCTTTACATCATTAGTTCTCATAGAAGCTAGAGAGAGGAGTCCTGAATGTTATGACGCAAGAAACTAAAGCGGTGACCTAGACTGCATTTGGATGTCAATGCTGAGCTCGCATGGGATTGCTAAAACAAGGCAGAACTCTACTTACCACTTCTTAGTTCGTCTGCTGTGGAGGCCATGTTGGGAAATGTGTCAAGATAGCGATTTTTCTGTATATTTTCTTTAGCGTTCACTTCAGACAGAGAGAGTTTCATGAAAATGCATGGATATCTGGATTCTCCTTTCCATCTAGAACATGAATCCTCAACAAACTTTCAGATCTGGTCTTTGACTGAGCTGCAAATGTGAGTTATAGAAGTGGAATTCTGCCTTTACATCATTAGTTCTCATAGAAGCTAGAGAGATGAGTCCTGCCTGTGACGACGCAAGAAACTAAAGCGGTGACCTAGACTGCATTTGGATGTCAATGCTGAGCTCGTATGGGATGGCTAAAGCAAAGCAGAGCTTTACTTTCCCCTTCTTTGTACGTTTGCTCTGGAGGCCATGTTGGGAAATGTGTCAAGATAGCGATTTTTCTGTACATTTTCTTTAGCGTTCTCTTCAGACAGAGAGAGATTCATGAAAATACATGGATATCTGGATTCTCCTTTCCAACCAGAACATGAATCCTCAACACACTTTCAGATCTGTTCCTTGACTGTGCTGCTAACGTGAGTTACAGAAGTGGAATTCTGCCTTTACATCTTTAGGTCTCATAGGAACTAGAGTGATTAGTCCTGCCTCTGACGACGCAAGAATCTAAACCGCTGTGATAGACTGCATTTGGATGTCAATGCTGAGCTCGTATGGGATTGCTAAAACAAGGCAGAGCTCTACGTTCCCCTTCTTAGTTCGTCTGCTGTGGAGGCCATGTTGGGAAATGTGTCAAGATAGCGATTTTTCTGTATATTTTCTTTAGCGTTCTCTTCAGACAGAGAGAGTTTCATGAAAATGCATGGATATCTGGATTCTCCTTTCCATCTAGAACATGAATCCACAACAAACTTTCAGATCTGGTCTTTGACTGAGCTGCAAATGTGAGTTATAGAAGTGGAATTCTGCCTTTACATCATTAGTTCTCATAGAAGCTAGAGAGATGAGTCCTGCCTGTGACGACGCAAGAAACTAAAGCGGTGACCTAGACTGCATTTGGATGTCAATGCTGAGCTCGTATGGGATGGCTAAAGCAAAGCAGAGCTTTACTTTCCCCTTCTTTGTACGTTTGCTCTGGAGGCCATGTTGGGAAATGTGTCAAGATAGCGATTTTTCTGTACATTTTCTTTAGCGTTCTCTTCAGACAGAGAGAGATTCATGAAAATACATGGATATCTGGATTCTCCTTTCCAACCAGAACATGAATCCTCAACACACTTTCAGATCTGTTCCTTGACTGTGCTGCTAACGTGAGTTACAGAAGTGGAATTCTGCCTTTACATCTTTAGGTCTCATAGGAACTAGAGTGATTAGTCCTGCCTCTGACGACGCAAGAATCTAAACCGCTGTGATAGACTGCATTTGGATGTCAATGCTGAGCTCGTATGGGATTGCTAAAACAAGGCAGAGCTCTACGTTCCCCTTCTTAGTTCGTCTGCTGTGGAGGCCATGTTGGGAAATGTGTCAAGATAGCGATTTTTCTGTATATTTTCTTTAGCGTTCTCTTCAGACAGAGAGAGTTTCATGAAAATGCATGGATATCTGGATTCTCCTTTCCATCTAGAACATGAATCCACAACAAACTTTCAGATCTGGTCTTTGACTGAGCTGCAAATGTGAGTTATAGAAGTGGAATTCTGCCTTTACATCATTAGTTCTCATAGAAGCTAGAGAGAGGAGTCCTGCCTGTGACGACGCAAGAAACTAAAGCGGTGACCTAGACTGCATTTGGATGTCAATGCTGAGCTCGTATGGGATGGCTAAAGCAAAGCAGAGCTTTACTTTCCCCTTCTTTGTACGTTTGCTCTGGAGGCCATGTTGGGAAATGTGTCAAGATAGCGATTTTTCTGTACATTTTCTTTAGCGTTCTCTTCAGACAGGGAGAGATTCATGAAAATACATGGATATCTGGATTCTCCTTTCCAACCAGAACATGAATCCTCAACACACTTTCAGATCTGTTCCTTGACTGTGCTGCTAACGTGAGTTACAGAAGTGGAATTCTGCCTTTACATCTTTAGGTCTCATAGGAACTAGAGTGATTAGTCCTGCCTCTGACGACGCAAGAATCTAAACCGCTGTCATAGACTGCATTTGGATGTCAATGCTGAGCTCGTATGGGATTGCTAAAACAAGGCAGAGCTCTACGTTCCCCTTCTTAGTTCGTCTGCTGTGGAAGCCATGTTGGGAAATGTTTCAAGATAGCGATTTTTCTGTATATTTTCTTTAGCGTTCTCTTCAGACAGAGAGAGTTTCATGAAAATGCATCGATATCTGGATTCTCCTTTCCATCTAGAACATGAATCCACAACAAACTTTCAGATCTGGTCTTTGACTGAGCTGCAAATGTGAGTTATAGAAGTGGAATTCTGCCTTTACATCATTAGTTCTCATAGAAGCTAGAGAGAGGAGTCCTGAATGTTATGACGCAAGAAACTAAAGCGGTGACCTAGACTGCATTTGGATGTCAATGCTGAGCTCGCATGGGATTGCTAAAACAAGGCAGAGCTCTACGTTCCCCTTCTTAGTTCGTCTGCTGTGGAGGCCATGTTGGGAAATGTGTCAAGATAGCGATTTTTCTGTATATTTTCTTTAGCGTTCTCTTCAGACAGAGAGTTTCATGAAAATGCATGGATATCTGGATTCTCCTTTCCATCTAGAACATGAATCCTCAACAAACTTTCAGATCTGGTCTTTGACTGAGCTGCAAATGTGAGTTATAGAAGTGGAATTCTGCCTTTACATCATTACTTCTCATAGAAGCTAGAGAGATGAGTCCTGCCTGTGACGACGCAAGAAACTAAAGCGGTGACCTAGACTGCATTTGGATGTCAATGCTGAGCTCGTATGGGATGGCTAAAGCAAAGCAGAGCTTTACTTTCCCCTTCTTTGTACGTTTGCTCTGGAGGCCATGTTGGGAACTGTGTCAAGATAGCGATTTTTCTGTACATTTTCTTTAGCGTTCTCTTCAGACAGAGAGAGATTCATGAAAATACATGGATATCTGGATTCTCCTTTCCAACCAGAACATGAATCCTCAACACACTTTCAGATCTGTTCCTTGACTGTGTTGCTAACGTGAGTTACAGAAGTGGAATTCTGCCTTTACATCTTTAGGTCTCATAGGAACTAGAGTGATTAGTCCTGCCTCTGACGACGCAAGAATCTAAACCGCTGTGATAGACTGCATTTGGATGTCAATGCTGAGCTCGTATGGGATTGCTAAAACAAGGCAGAGCTCTACGTTCCCCTTCTTAGTTCGTCTGCTGTGGAGGCCATGTTGGGAAATGTGTCAAGATAGCGATTTTTCTGTATATTTTCTTTAGCGTTCTCTTCAGACAGAGAGAGTTTCATGAAAATGCATGGATATCTGGATTCTCCTTTCCATCTAGAACATGAATCCACAACAAACTTTCAGATCTGGTCTTTGACTGAGCTGCAAATGTGAGTTATAGAAGTGGAATTCTGCCTTTACATCATTAGTTCTCATAGAAGCTAGAGAGATGAGTCCTGCCTGTGACGACGCAAGAAACTAAAGCGGTGACCTAGACTGCATTTGGATGTCAATGCTGAGCTCGTATGGGATGGCTAAAGCAAAGCAGAGCTTTACTTTCCCCTTCTTTGTACGTTTGCTCTGGAGGCCATGTTGGGAAATGTGTCAAGATAGCGATTTTTCTGTACATTTTCTTTAGCGTTCTCTTCAGACAGGGAGAGATTCATGAAAATACATGGATATCTGGATTCTCCTTTCCAACCAGAACATGAATCCTCAACACACTTTCAGATCTGTTCCTTGACTGTGCTGCTAACGTGAGTTACAGAAGTGGAATTCTGCCTTTACATCTTTAGGTCTCATAGGAACTAGAGTGATTAGTCCTGCCTCTGACGACGCAAGAATCTAAACCGCTGTCATAGACTGCATTTGGATGTCAATGCTGAGCTCGTATGGGATTGCTAAAACAAGGCAGAGCTCTACGTTCCCCTTCTTAGTTCGTCTGCTGTGGAAGCCATGTTGGGAAATGTTTCAAGATAGCGATTTTTCTGTATATTTTCTTTAGCGTTCTCTTCAGACAGAGAGAGTTTCATGAAAATGCATCGATATCTGGATTCTCCTTTCCATCTAGAACATGAATCCACAACAAACTTTCAGATCTGGTCTTTGACTGAGCTGCAAATGTGAGTTATAGAAGTGGAATTCTGCCTTTACATCATTAGTTCTCATAGAAGCTAGAGAGAGGAGTCCTGAATGTTATGACGCAAGAAACTAAAGCGGTGACCTAGACTGCATTTGGATGTCAATGCTGAGCTCGCATGGGATTGCTAAAACAAGGCAGAACTCTACTTACCACTTCTTAGTTCGTCTGCTGTGGAGGCCATGTTGGGAAATGTGTCAAGATAGCGATTTTTCTGTATATTTTCTTTAGCGTTCTCTTCAGACAGAGAGTTTCATGAAAATGCATGGATATCTGGATTCTCCTTTCCATCTAGAACATGAATCCTCAACAAACTTTCAGATCTGGTCTTTGACTGAGCTGCAAATGTGAGTTATAGAAGTGGAATTCTGCCTTTACATCATTACTTCTCATAGAAGCTAGAGAGATGAGTCCTGCCTGTGACGACGCAAGAAACTAAAGCGGTGACCTAGACTGCATTTGGATGTCAATGCTGAGCTCGTATGGGATGGCTAAAGCAAAGCAGAGCTTTACTTTCCCCTTCTTTGTACGTTTGCTCTGGAGGCCATGTTGGGAACTGTGTCAAGATAGCGATTTTTCTGTACATTTTCTTTAGCGTTCTCTTCAGACAGAGAGAGATTCATGAAAATACATGGATATCTGGATTCTCCTTTCCAACCAGAACATGAATCCTCAACACACTTTCAGATCTGTTCCTTGACTGTGCTGCTAACGTGAGTTACAGAAGTGGAATTCTGCCTTTACATCTTTAGGTCTCATAGGAACTAGAGTGATTAGTCCTGCCTCTGACGACGCAAGAATCTAAACCGCTGTGATAGACTGCATTTGGATGTCAATGCTGAGCTCGTATGGGATTGCTAAAACAAGGCAGAGCTCTACGTTCCCCTTCTTAGTTCGTCTGCTGTGGAGGCCATGTTGGGAAATGTGTCGAGATAGCGATTTTTCTGTATATTTTCTTTAGCGTTCTCTTCAGACAGAGAGAGTTTCATGAAAATGCATGGATATCTGGATTCTCCTTTCCATCTAGAACATGAATCCACAACAAACTTTCAGATCTGGTCTTTGACTGAGCTGCAAATGTGAGTTATAGAAGTGGAATTCTGCCTTTACATCATTAGTTCTCATAGAAGCTAGAGAGATGAGTCCTGCCTGTGACGACGCAAGAAACTAAAGCGGTGACCTAGACTGCATTTGGATGTCAATGCTGAGCTCGTATGGGATGGCTAAAGCAAAGCAGAGCTTTACTTTCCCCTTCTTTGTACGTTTGCTCTGGAGGCCATGTTGGGAAATGTGTCAAGATAGCGATTTTTCTGTACATTTTCTTTAGCGTTCTCTTCAGACAGGGAGAGATTCATGAAAATACATGGATATCTGGATTCTCCTTTCCAACCAGAACATGAATCCTCAACACACTTTCAGATCTGTTCCTTGACTGTGCTGCTAACGTGAGTTACAGAAGTGGAATTCTGCCTTTACATCTTTAGGTCTCATAGGAACTAGAGTGATTAGTCCTGCCTCTGACGACGCAAGAATCTAAACCGCTGTCATAGACTGCATTTGGATGTCAATGCTGAGCTCGTATGGGATTGCTAAAACAAGGCAGAGCTCTACGTTCCCCTTCTTAGTTCGTCTGCTGTGGAAGCCATGTTGGGAAATGTGTCAAGATAGCGATTTTTCTGTATATTTTCTTTAGCGTTCTCTTCAGACAGAGAGAGTTTCATGAAAATGCATGGATATCTGGATTCTCCTTTCCATCTAGAACATGAATCCACAACAAACTTTCAGATCTGGTCTTTGACTGAGCTGCAAATGTGAGTTATAGAAGTGGAATTCTGCCTTTACATCATTAGTTCTCATAGAAGCTAGAGAGAGGAGTACTGAATGTTATGACGCAAGAAACTAAAGCGGTGACCTAGACTGCATTTGGATGTCAATGCTGAGCTCGCATGGGATTGCTAAAACAAGGCAGAACTCTACTTACCACTTCTTAGTTCGTCTGCTGTGGAGGCCATGTTGGGAAATGTGTCAAGATATAGCGATTTTTCTGTATATTTTCTTTAGCGTTCTCTTCAGACAGAGAGAGTTTCATGAAAATGCATGGATATCTGGATTCTCCTTTCCATCTAGAACATGAATCCTCAACACTTTCAGATCTGGTCTTTGACTGAGCTGCAAATGTGAGTTATAGAAGTGGAATTCTGCCTTTACATCATTAGTTCTCATAGAAGCTAGAGAGAGGAGTCCTGAATGTTATGACGCAAGAAACTAAAGCGGTGACCTAGACTGCATTTGGATGTCAATGCTGAGCTCGCATGGGATTGCTAAAACAAGGCAGAACTCTACTTACCACTTCTTAGTTCGTCTGCTGTGGAGGCCATGTTGGGAAATGTGTCAAGATAGCGATTTTTCTGTATATTTTCTTTAGCGTTCTCTTCAGACAGGGAGAGTTTCATGAAAATGCATGGATATCTGGATTCTCCTTTCCATCTAGAACATGAATCCACAACAAACTTTCAGATCTGGTCTTTGACTGAGCTGCAAATGTGAGTTATAGAAGTGGAATTCTGCCTTTACATCATTAGTTCTCATAGAAGCTAGAGAGATGAGTCCTGCCTGTGACGACGCAAGAAACTAAAGCGGTGACCTAGACTGCATTTGGATGTCAATGCTGAGCTCGTATGGGATGGCTAAAGCAAAGCAGAGCTTTACTTTCCCCTTCTTTGTACGTTTGCTCTGGAGGCCATGTTGGGAAATGTGTCAAGATAGCGATTTTTCTGTACATTTTCTTTAGCGTTCTCTTCAGACAGAGAGAGATTCATGAAAATACATGGATATCTGGATTCTCCTTTCCAACCAGAACATGAATCCTCAACACACTTTCAGATCTGTTCCTTGACTGTGCTGCTAACGTGAGTTACAGAAGTGGAATTCTGCCTTTACATCTTTAGGTCTCATAGGAACTAGAGTGATTAGTCCTGCCTCTGACGACGCAAGAATCTAAACCGCTGTGATAGACTGCATTTGGATGTCAATGCTGAGCTCGTATGGGATTGCTAAAACAAGGCAGAGCTCTACGTTCCCCTTCTTAGTTCGTCTGCTGTGGAGGCCATGTTGGGAAATGTGTCAAGATAGCGATTTTTCTGTATATTTTCTTTAGCGTTCTCTTCAGACAGAGAGAGTTTCATGAAAATGCATGGATATCTGGATTCTCCTTTCCATCTAGAACATGAATCCACAACAAACTTTCAGATCTGGTCTTTGACTGAGCTGCAAATGTGAGTTATAGAAGTGGAATTCTGCCTTTACATCATTAGTTCTCATAGAAGCTAGAGAGATGAGTCCTGCCTGTGACGACGCAAGAAACTAAAGCGGTGACCTAGACTGCATTTGGATGTCAATGCTGAGCTCGTATGGGATGGCTAAAGCAAAGCAGAGCTTTACTTTCCCCTTCTTTGTACGTTTGCTCTGGAGGCCATGTTGGGAAATGTGTCAAGATAGCGATTTTTCTGTACATTTTCTTTAGCGTTCTCTTCAGACAGGGAGAGATTCATGAAAATACATGGATATCTGGATTCTCCTTTCCAACCAGAACATGAATCCTCAACACACTTTCAGATCTGTTCCTTGACTGTGCTGCTAACGTGAGTTACAGAAGTGGAATTCTGCCTTTACATCTTTAGGTCTCATAGGAACTAGAGTGATTAGTCCTGCCTCTGACGACGCAAGAATCTAAACCGCTGTCATAGACTGCATTTGGATGTCAATGCTGAGCTCGTATGGGATTGCTAAAACAAGGCAGAGCTCTACGTTCCCCTTCTTAGTTCGTCTGCTGTGGAAGCCATGTTGGGAAATGTGTCAAGATAGCGATTTTTCTGTATATTTTCTTTAGCGTTCTCTTCAGACAGAGAGAGTTTCATGAAAATGCATCGATATCTGGATTCTCCTTTCCATCTAGAACATGAATCCACAACAAACTTTCAGATCTGGTCTTTGACTGAGCTGCAAATGTGAGTTATAGAAGTGGAATTCTGCCTTTACATCATTAGTTCTCATAGAAGCTAGAGAGAGGAGTCCTGAATGTTATGACGCAAGAAACTAAAGCGGTGACCTAGACTGCATTTGGATGTCAATGCTGAGCTCGCATGGGATTGCTAAAACAAGGCAGAACTCTACTTACCACTTCTTAGTTCGTCTGCTGTGGAGGCCATGTTGGGAAATGTGTCAAGATAGCGATTTTTCTGTATATTTTCTTTAGCGTTCTCTTCAGACAGAGAGTTTCATGAAAATGCATGGATATCTGGATTCTCCTTTCCATCTAGAACATGAATCCTCAACAAACTTTCAGATCTGGTCTTTGACTGAGCTGCAAATGTGAGTTATAGAAGTGGAATTCTGCCTTTACATCATTACTTCTCATAGAAGCTAGAGAGATGAGTCCTGCCTGTGACGACGCAAGAAACTAAAGCGGTGACCTAGACTGCATTTGGATGTCAATGCTGAGCTCGTATGGGATGGCTAAAGCAAAGCAGAGCTTTACTTTCCCCTTCTTTGTACGTTTGCTCTGGAGGCCATGTTGGGAACTGTGTCAAGATAGCGATTTTTCTGTACATTTTCTTTAGCGTTCTCTTCAGACAGAGAGAGATTCATGAAAATACATGGATATCTGGATTCTCCTTTCCAACCAGAACATGAATCCTCAACACACTTTCAGATCTGTTCCTTGACTGTGCTGCTAACGTGAGTTACAGAAGTGGAATTCTGCCTTTACATCTTTAGGTCTCATAGGAACTAGAGTGATTAGTCCTGCCTCTGACGACGCAAGAATCTAAACCGCTGTGATAGACTGCATTTGGATGTCAATGCTGAGCTCGTATGGGATTGCTAAAACAAGGCAGAGCTCTACGTTCCCCTTCTTAGTTCGTCTGCTGTGGAGGCCATGTTGGGAAATGTGTCGAGATAGCGATTTTTCTGTATATTTTCTTTAGCGTTCTCTTCAGACAGAGAGAGTTTCATGAAAATGCATGGATATCTGGATTCTCCTTTCCATCTAGAACATGAATCCACAACAAACTTTCAGATCTGGTCTTTGACTGAGCTGCAAATGTGAGTTATAGAAGTGGAATTCTGCCTTTACATCATTAGTTCTCATAGAAGCTAGAGAGATGAGTCCTGCCTGTGACGACGCAAGAAACTAAAGCGGTGACCTAGACTGCATTTGGATGTCAATGCTGAGCTCGTATGGGATGGCTAAAGCAAAGCAGAGCTTTACTTTCCCCTTCTTTGTACGTTTGCTCTGGAGGCCATGTTGGGAAATGTGTCAAGATAGCGATTTTTCTGTACATTTTCTTTAGCGTTCTCTTCAGACAGGGAGAGATTCATGAAAATACATGGATATCTGGATTCTCCTTTCCAACCAGAACATGAATCCTCAACACACTTTCAGATCTGTTCCTTGACTGTGCTGCTAACGTGAGTTACAGAAGTGGAATTCTGCCTTTACATCTTTAGGTCTCATAGGAACTAGAGTGATTAGTCCTGCCTCTGACGACGCAAGAATCTAAACCGCTGTCATAGACTGCATTTGGATGTCAATGCTGAGCTCGTATGGGATTGCTAAAACAAGGCAGAGTTCTACGTTCCCCTTCTTAGTTCGTCTGCTGTGGAAGCCATGTTGGGAAATGTGTCAAGATAGCGATTTTTCTGTATATTTTCTTTAGCGTTCTCTTCAGACAGAGAGAGTTTCATGAAAATGCATGGATATCTGGATTCTCCTTTCCATCTAGAACATGAATCCACAACAAACTTTCAGATCTGGTCTTTGACTGAGCTGCAAATGTGAGTTATAGAAGTGGAATTCTGCCTTTACATCATTAGTTCTCATAGAAGCTAGAGAGAGGAGTACTGAATGTTATGACGCAAGAAACTAAAGCGGTGACCTAGACTGCATTTGGATGTCAATGCTGAGCTCGCATGGGATTGCTAAAACAAGGCAGAACTCTACTTACCACTTCTTAGTTCGTCTGCTGTGGAGGCCATGTTGGGAAATGTGTCAAGATATAGCGATTTTTCTGTATATTTTCTTTAGCGTTCTCTTCAGACAGAGAGAGTTTCATGAAAATGCATGGATATCTGGATTCTCCTTTCCATCTAGAACATGAATCCTCAACACTTTCAGATCTGGTCTTTGACTGAGCTGCAAATGTGAGTTATAGAAGTGGAATTCTGCCTTTACATCATTAGTTCTCATAGAAGCTAGAGAGAGGAGTCCTGAATGTTATGACGCAAGAAACTAAAGCGGTGACCTAGACTGCATTTGGATGTCAATGCTGAGCTCGCATGGGATTGCTAAAACAAGGCAGAACTCTACTTACCACTTCTTAGTTCGTCTGCTGTGGAGGCCATGTTGGGAAATGTGTCAAGATAGCGATTTTTCTGTATATTTTCTTTAGCGTTCTCTTCAGACAGGGAGAGTTTCATGAAAATGCATGGATATCTGGATTCTCCTTTCCATCTAGAACATGAATCCACAACAAACTTTCAGATCTGGTCTTTGACTGAGCTGCAAATGTGAGTTATAGAAGTGGAATTCTGCCTTTACATCATTAGTTCTCATAGAAGCTAGAGAGATGAGTCCTGCCTGTGACGACGCAAGAAACTAAAGCGGTGACCTAGACTGCATTTGGATGTCAATGCTGAGCTCGTATGGGATGGCTAAAGCAAAGCAGAGCTTTACTTTCCCCTTCTTTGTACGTTTGCTCTGGAGGCCATGTTGGGAAATGTGTCAAGATAGCGATTTTTCTGTACATTTTCTTTAGCGTTCTCTTCAGACAGGGAGAGATTCATGAAAATACATGGATATCTGGATTCTCCTTTCCAACCAGAACATGAATCCTCAACACACTTTCAGATCTGTTCCTTGACTGTGCTGCTAACGTGAGTTACAGAAGTGGAATTCTGCCTTTACATCTTTAGGTCTCATAGGAACTAGAGTGATTAGTCCTGCCTCTGACGACGCAAGAATCTAAACCGCTGTCATAGACTGCATTTGGATGTCAATGCTGAGCTCGTATGGGATTGCTAAAACAAGGCAGAGCTCTACGTTCCCCTTCTTAGTTCGTCTGCTGTGGAAGCCATGTTGGGAAATGTGTCAAGATAGCGATTTTTCTGTATATTTTCTTTAGCGTTCTCTTCAGACAGAGAGAGTTTCATGAAAATGCATGGATATCTGGATTCTCCTTTCCATCTAGAACATGAATCCACAACAAACTTTCAGATCTGGTCTTTGACTGAGCTGCAAATGTGAGTTATAGAAGTGGAATTCTGCCTTTACATCATTAGTTCTCATAGAAGCTAGAGAGAGGAGTACTGAATGTTATGACGCAAGAAACTAAAGCGGTGACCTAGACTGCATTTGGATGTCAATGCTGAGCTCGCATGGGATTGCTAAAACAAGGCAGAACTCTACTTACCACTTCTTAGTTCGTCTGCTGTGGAGGCCATGTTGGGAAATGTGTCAAGATATAGCGATTTTTCTGTATATTTTCTTTAGCGTTCTCTTCAGACAGAGAGAGTTTCATGAAAATGCATGGATATCTGGATTCTCCTTTCCATCTAGAACATGAATCCTCAACAAACTTTCAGATCTGGTCTTTGACTGAGCTGCAAATGTGAGTTATAGAAGTGGAATTCTGCCTTTACATCATTAGTTCTCATAGAAGCTAGAGAGAGGAGTCCTGAATGTTATGACGCAAGAAACTAAAGCGGTGACCTAGACTGCATTTGGATGTCAATGCTGAGCTCGCATGGGATTGCTAAAACAAGGCAGAACTCTACTTACCACTTCTTAGTTCGTCTGCTGTGGAGGCCATGTTGGGAAATGTGTCAAGATAGCGATTTTTCTGTATATTTTCTTTAGCGTTCTCTTCAGACAGGGAGAGTTTCATGAAAATGCATGGATATCTGGATTCTCCTTTCCATCTAGAACATGAATCCTCAACAAACTTTCAGATCTGGTCTTTGACTGAGCTGCAAATGTGAGTTATAGAAGTGGAATTCTGCCTTTACATCATTAGTTCTCATAGAAGCTAGAGAGATGAGTCCTGCCTGTGACGACGCAAGAAACTAAAGCGGTGACCTAGACTGCATTTGGATGTCAATGCTGAGCTCGTATGGGATGGCTAAAGCAAAGCAGAGCTTTACTTTCCCCTTCTTTGTACGTTTGCTCTGGAGGCCATGTTGGGAAATGTGTCAAGATAGCGATTTTTCTGTACATTTTCTTTAGCGTTCTCTTCAGACAGAGAGAGATTCATGAAAATACATGGATATCTGGATTCTCCTTTCCAACCAGAACATGAATCCTCAACACACTTTCAGATCTGTTCCTTGACTGTGCTGCTAACGTGAGTTACAGAAGTGGAATTCTGCCTTTACATCTTTAGGTCTCATAGGAACTAGAGTGATTAGTCCTGCCTCTGACGACGCAAGAATCTAAAGCGCTGTGATAGACTGCATTTGGATGTCAATGCTGAGCTCGTATGGGATTGCTAAAACAAGGCAGAGTTCTACGTTCCCCTTCTTAGTTCGTCTGCTGTGGAGGCCATGTTGGGAAATGTGTCAAGATAGCGATTTTTCTGTATATTTTCTTTAGCGTTCTCTTCAGACAGAGAGAGTTTCATGAAAATGCATGGATATCTGGATTCTCCTTTCCATCTAGAACATGAATCCACAACAAACTTTCAGATCTGGTCTTTGACTGAGCTGCAAATGTGAGTTATAGAAGTGGAATTCTGCCTTTACATCATTAGTTCTCATAGAAGCTAGAGAGAGGAGTACTGAATGTTATGACGCAAGAAACTAAAGCGGTGACCTAGACTGCATTTGGATGTCAATGCTGAGCTCGCATGGGATTGCTAAAACAAGGCAGAACTCTACTTACCACTTCTTAGTTCGTCTGCTGTGGAGGCCATGTTGGGAAATGTGTCAAGATATAGCGATTTTTCTGTATATTTTCTTTAGCGTTCTCTTCAGACAGAGAGAGTTTCATGAAAATGCATGGATATCTGGATTCTCCTTTCCATCTAGAACATGAATCCTCAACAAACTTTCAGATCTGGTCTTTGACTGAGCTGCAAATGTGAGTTATAGAAGTGGAATTCTGCCTTTACATCATTAGTTCTCATAGAAGCTAGAGAGAGGAGTCCTGAATGTTATGACGCAAGAAACTAAAGCGGTGACCTAGACTGCATTTGGATGTCAATGCTGAGCTCGCATGGGATTGCTAAAACAAGGCAGAACTCTACTTACCACTTCTTAGTTCGTCTGCTGTGGAGGCCATGTTGGGAAATGTGTCAAGATAGCGATTTTTCTGTATATTTTCTTTAGCGTTCACTTCAGACAGAGAGAGTTTCATGAAAATGCATGGATATCTGGATTCTCCTTTCCATCTAGAACATGAATCCTCAACAAACTTTCAGATCTGGTCTTTGACTGAGCTGCAAATGTGAGTTATAGAAGTGGAATTCTGCCTTTACATCATTAGTTCTCATAGAAGCTATAGAGATGAGTCCTGCCTGTGACGACGCAAGAAACTAAAGCGGTGACCTAGACTGCATTTGGATGTCAATGCTGAGCTCGTATGGGATGGCTAAAGCAAAGCAGAGCTTTACTTTCCCCTTCTTTGTACGTTTGCTCTGGAGGCCATGTTGGGAAATGTGTCAAGATAGCGATTTTTCTGTACATTTTCTTTAGCGTTCTCTTCAGACAGAGAGAGATTCATGAAAATACATGGATATCTGGATTCTCCTTTCCAACCAGAACATGAATCCTCAACACACTTTCAGATCTGTTCCTTGACTGTGCTGCTAACGTGAGTTACAGAAGTGGAATTCTGCCTTTACATCTTTAGGTCTCATAGGAACTAGAGTGATTAGTCCTGCCTCTGACGACGCAAGAATCTAAACCGCTGTGATAGACTGCATTTGGATGTCAATGCTGAGCTCGTATGGGATTGCTAAAACAAGGCAGAGCTCTACGTTCCCCTTCTTAGTTCGTCTGCTGTGGAGGCCATGTTGGGAAATGTGTCAAGATAGCGATTTTTCTGTATATTTTCTTTAGCGTTCTCTTCAGACAGAGAGAGTTTCATGAAAATGCATGGATATCTGGATTCTCCTTTCCATCTAGAACATGAATCCACAACAAACTTTCAGATCTGGTCTTTGACTGAGCTGCAAATGTGAGTTATAGAAGTGGAATTCTGCCTTTACATCATTAGTTCTCATAGAAGCTAGAGAGATGAGTCCTGCCTGTGACGACGCAAGAAACTAAAGCGGTGACCTAGACTGCATTTGGATGTCAATGCTGAGCTCGTATGGGATGGCTAAAGCAAAGCAGAGCTTTACTTTCCCCTTCTTTGTACGTTTGCTCTGGAGGCCATGTTGGGAAATGTGTCAAGATAGCGATTTTTCTGTACATTTTCTTTAGCGTTCTCTTCAGACAGGGAGAGATTCATGAAAATACATGGATATCTGGATTCTCCTTTCCAACCAGAACATGAATCCTCAACACACTTTCAGATCTGTTCCTTGACTGTGCTGCTAACGTGAGTTACAGAAGTGGAATTCTGCCTTTACATCTTTAGGTCTCATAGGAACTAGAGTGATTAGTCCTGCCTCTGACGACGCAAGAATCTAAACCGCTGTCATAGACTGCATTTGGATGTCAATGCTGAGCTCGTATGGGATTGCTAAAACAAGGCAGAGCTCTACGTTCCCCTTCTTAGTTCGTCTGCTGTGGAAGCCATGTTGGGAAATGTTTCAAGATAGCGATTTTTCTGTATATTTTCTTTAGCGTTCTCTTCAGACAGAGAGAGTTTCATGAAAATGCATCGATATCTGGATTCTCCTTTCCATCTAGAACATGAATCCACAACAAACTTTCAGATCTGGTCTTTGACTGAGCTGCAAATGTGAGTTATAGAAGTGGAATTCTGCCTTTACATCATTAGTTCTCATAGAAGCTAGAGAGAGGAGTCCTGAATGTTATGACGCAAGAAACTAAAGCGGTGACCTAGACTGCATTTGGATGTCAATGCTGAGCTCGCATGGGATTGCTAAAACAAGGCAGAACTCTACTTACCACTTCTTAGTTCGTCTGCTGTGGAGGCCATGTTGGGAAATGTGTCAAGATAGCGATTTTTCTGTATATTTTCTTTAGCGTTCTCTTCAGACAGAGAGTTTCATGAAAATGCATGGATATCTGGATTCTCCTTTCCATCTAGAACATGAATCCTCAACAAACTTTCAGATCTGGTCTTTGACTGAGCTGCAAATGTGAGTTATAGAAGTGGAATTCTGCCTTTACATCATTACTTCTCATAGAAGCTAGAGAGATGAGTCCTGCCTGTGACGACGCAAGAAACTAAAGCGGTGACCTAGACTGCATTTGGATGTCAATGCTGAGCTCGTATGGGATGGCTAAAGCAAAGCAGAGCTTTACTTTCCCCTTCTTTGTACGTTTGCTCTGGAGGCCATGTTGGGAACTGTGTCAAGATAGCGATTTTTCTGTACATTTTCTTTAGCGTTCTCTTCAGACAGAGAGAGATTCATGAAAATACATGGATATCTGGATTCTCCTTTCCAACCAGAACATGAATCCTCAACACACTTTCAGATCTGTTCCTTGACTGTGTTGCTAACGTGAGTTACAGAAGTGGAATTCTGCCTTTACATCTTTAGGTCTCATAGGAACTAGAGTGATTAGTCCTGCCTCTGACGACGCAAGAATCTAAACCGCTGTGATAGACTGCATTTGGATGTCAATGCTGAGCTCGTATGGGATTGCTAAAACAAGGCAGAGCTCTACGTTCCCCTTCTTAGTTCGTCTGCTGTGGAGGCCATGTTGGGAAATGTGTCAAGATAGCGATTTTTCTGTATATTTTCTTTAGCGTTCTCTTCAGACAGAGAGAGTTTCATGAAAATGCATGGATATCTGGATTCTCCTTTCCATCTAGAACATGAATCCACAACAAACTTTCAGATCTGGTCTTTGACTGAGCTGCAAATGTGAGTTATAGAAGTGGAATTCTGCCTTTACATCATTAGTTCTCATAGAAGCTAGAGAGATGAGTCCTGCCTGTGACGACGCAAGAAACTAAAGCGGTGACCTAGACTGCATTTGGATGTCAATGCTGAGCTCGTATGGGATGGCTAAAGCAAAGCAGAGCTTTACTTTCCCCTTCTTTGTACGTTTGCTCTGGAGGCCATGTTGGGAAATGTGTCAAGATAGCGATTTTTCTGTACATTTTCTTTAGCGTTCTCTTCAGACAGAGAGAGATTCATGAAAATACATGGATATCTGGATTCTCCTTTCCAACCAGAACATGAATCCTCAACACACTTTCAGATCTGTTCCTTGACTGTGCTGCTAACGTGAGTTACAGAAGTGGAATTCTGCCTTTACATCTTTAGGTCTCATAGGAACTAGAGTGATTAGTCCTGCCTCTGACGACGCAAGAATCTAAAGCGCTGTGATAGACTGCATTTGGATGTCAATGCTGAGCTCGTATGGGATTGCTAAAACAAGGCAGAGCTCTACGTTCCCCTTCTTAGTTCGTCTGCTGTGGAGGCCATGTTGGGAAATGTGTCAAGATAGCGATTTTTCTGTATATTTTCTTTAGCGTTCTCTTCAGACAGAGAGAGTTTCATGAAAATGCATGGATATCTGGATTCTCCTTTCCATCTAGAACATGAATCCACAACAAACTTTCAGATCTGGTCTTTGACTGAGCTGCAAATGTGAGTTATAGAAGTGGAATTCTGCCTTTACATCATTAGTTCTCATAGAAGCTAGAGAGATGAGTCCTGCCTGTGACGACGCAAGAAACTAAAGCGGTGACCTAGACTGCATTTGGATGTCAATGCTGAGCTCGTATGGGATGGCTAAAGCAAAGCAGAGCTTTACTTTCCCCTTCTTTGTACGTTTGCTCTGGAGGCCATGTTGGGAAATGTGTCAAGATAGCGATTTTTCTGTACATTTTCTTTAGCGTTCTCTTCAGACAGGGAGAGATTCATGAAAATACATGGATATCTGGATTCTCCTTTCCAACCAGAACATGAATCCTCAACACACTTTCAGATCTGTTCCTTGACTGTGCTGCTAACGTGAGTTACAGAAGTGGAATTCTGCCTTTACATCTTTAGGTCTCATAGGAACTAGAGTGATTAGTCCTGCCTCTGACGACGCAAGAATCTAAAGCGCTGTGATAGACTGCATTTGGATGTCAATGCTGAGCTCGTATGGGATTGCTAAAACAAGGCAGAGTTCTACGTTCCCCTTCTTAGTTCGTCTGCTGTGGAGGCCATGTTGGGAAATGTGTCAAGATAGCGATTTTTCTGTATATTTTCTTTAGCGTTCTCTTCAGACAGAGAGAGTTTCATGAAAATGCATGGATATCTGGATTCTCCTTTCCATCTAGAACATGAATCCACAACAAACTTTCAGATCTGGTCTTTGACTGAGCTGCAAATGTGAGTTATAGAAGTGGAATTCTGCCTTTACATCATTAGTTCTCATAGAAGCTAGAGAGAGGAGTACTGAATGTTATGACGCAAGAAACTAAAGCGGTGACCTAGACTGCATTTGGATGTCAATGCTGAGCTCGCATGGGATTGCTAAAACAAGGCAGAACTCTACTTACCACTTCTTAGTTCGTCTGCTGTGGAGGCCATGTTGGGAAATGTGTCAAGATATAGCGATTTTTCTGTATATTTTCTTTAGCGTTCTCTTCAGACAGAGAGAGTTTCATGAAAATGCATGGATATCTGGATTCTCCTTTCCATCTAGAACATGAATCCTCAACAAACTTTCAGATCTGGTCTTTGACTGAGCTGCAAATGTGAGTTATAGAAGTGGAATTCTGCCTTTACATCATTAGTTCTCATAGAAGCTAGAGAGAGGAGTCCTGAATGTTATGACGCAAGAAACTAAAGCGGTGACCTAGACTGCATTTGGATGTCAATGCTGAGCTCGCATGGGATTGCTAAAACAAGGCAGAACTCTACTTACCACTTCTTAGTTCGTCTGCTGTGGAGGCCATGTTGGGAAATGTGTCAAGATAGCGATTTTTCTGTATATTTTCTTTAGCGTTCACTTCAGACAGAGAGAGTTTCATGAAAATGCATGGATATCTGGATTCTCCTTTCCATCTAGAACATGAATCCTCAACAAACTTTCAGATCTGGTCTTTGACTGAGCTGCAAATGTGAGTTATAGAAGTGGAATTCTGCCTTTACATCATTAGTTCTCATAGAAGCTAGAGAGATGAGTCCTGCCTGTGACGACGCAAGAAACTAAAGCGGTGACCTAGACTGCATTTGGATGTCAATGCTGAGCTCGTATGGGATGGCTAAAGCAAAGCAGAGCTTTACTTTCCCCTTCTTTGTACGTTTGCTCTGGAGGCCATGTTGGGAAATGTGTCAAGATAGCGATTTTTCTGTACATTTTCTTTAGCGTTCTCTTCAGACAGAGAGAGATTCATGAAAATACATGGATATCTGGATTCTCCTTTCCAACCAGAACATGAATCCTCAACACACTTTCAGATCTGTTCCTTGACTGTGCTGCTAACGTGAGTTACAGAAGTGGAATTCTGCCTTTACATCTTTAGGTCTCATAGGAACTAGAGTGATTAGTCCTGCCTCTGACGACGCAAGAATCTAAACCGCTGTGATAGACTGCATTTGGATGTCAATGCTGAGCTCGTATGGGATTGCTAAAACAAGGCAGAGCTCTACGTTCCCCTTCTTAGTTCGTCTGCTGTGGAGGCCATGTTGGGAAATGTGTCAAGATAGCGATTTTTCTGTATATTTTCTTTAGCGTTCTCTTCAGACAGAGAGAGTTTCATGAAAATGCATGGATATCTGGATTCTCCTTTCCATCTAGAACATGAATCCACAACAAACTTTCAGATCTGGTCTTTGACTGAGCTGCAAATGTGAGTTATAGAAGTGGAATTCTGCCTTTACATCATTAGTTCTCATAGAAGCTAGAGAGATGAGTCCTGCCTGTGACGACGCAAGAAACTAAAGCGGTGACCTAGACTGCATTTGGATGTAAATGCTGAGCTCGTATGGGATGGCTAAAGCAAAGCAGAGCTTTACTTTCCCCTTCTTTGTACGTTTGCTCTGGAGGCCATGTTGGGAAATGTGTCAAGATAGCGATTTTTCTGTACATTTTCTTTAGCGTTCTCTTCAGACAGGGAGAGATTCATGAAAATACATGGATATCTGGATTCTCCTTTCCAACCAGAACATGAATCCTCAACACACTTTCAGATCTGTTCCTTGACTGTGCTGCTAACGTGAGTTACAGAAGTGGAATTCTGCCTTTACATCTTTAGGTCTCATAGGAACTAGAGTGATTAGTCCTGCCTCTGACGACGCAAGAATCTAAACCGCTGTCATAGACTGCATTTGGATGTCAATGCTGAGCTCGTATGGGATTGCTAAAACAAGGCAGAGCTCTACGTTCCCCTTCTTAGTTCGTCTGCTGTGGAAGCCATGTTGGGAAATGTTTCAAGATAGCGATTTTTCTGTATATTTTCTTTAGCGTTCTCTTCAGACAGAGAGAGTTTCATGAAAATGCATCGATATCTGGATTCTCCTTTCCATCTAGAACATGAATCCACAACAAACTTTCAGATCTGGTCTTTGACTGAGCTGCAAATGTGAGTTATAGAAGTGGAATTCTGCCTTTACATCATTAGTTCTCATAGAAGCTAGAGAGAGGAGTCCTGAATGTTATGACGCAAGAAACTAAAGCGGTGACCTAGACTGCATTTGGATGTCAATGCTGAGCTCGCATGGGATTGCTAAAACAAGGCAGAACTCTACTTACCACTTCTTAGTTCGTCTGCTGTGGAGGCCATGTTGGGAAATGTGTCAAGATAGCGATTTTTCTGTATATTTTCTTTAGCGTTCTCTTCAGACAGAGAGTTTCATGAAAATGCATGGATATCTGGATTCTCCTTTCCATCTAGAACATGAATCCTCAACAAACTTTCAGATCTGGTCTTTGACTGAGCTGCAAATGTGAGTTATAGAAGTGGAATTCTGCCTTTACATCATTACTTCTCATAGAAGCTAGAGAGATGAGTCCTGCCTGTGACGACGCAAGAAACTAAAGCGGTGACCTAGACTGCATTTGGATGTCAATGCTGAGCTCGTATGGGATGGCTAAAGCAAAGCAGAGCTTTACTTTCCCCTTCTTTGTACGTTTGCTCTGGAGGCCATGTTGGGAACTGTGTCAAGATAGCGATTTTTCTGTACATTTTCTTTAGCGTTCTCTTCAGACAGAGAGAGATTCATGAAAATACATGGATATCTGGATTCTCCTTTCCAACCAGAACATGAATCCTCAACACACTTTCAGATCTGTTCCTTGACTGTGTTGCTAACGTGAGTTACAGAAGTGGAATTCTGCCTTTACATCTTTAGGTCTCATAGGAACTAGAGTGATTAGTCCTGCCTCTGACGACGCAAGAATCTAAACCGCTGTGATAGACTGCATTTGGATGTCAATGCTGAGCTCGTATGGGATTGCTAAAACAAGGCAGAGCTCTACGTTCCCCTTCTTAGTTCGTCTGCTGTGGAGGCCATGTTGGGAAATGTGTCAAGATAGCGATTTTTCTGTATATTTTCTTTAGCGTTCTCTTCAGACAGAGAGAGTTTCATGAAAATGCATGGATATCTGGATTCTCCTTTCCATCTAGAACATGAATCCACAACAAACTTTCAGATCTGGTCTTTGACTGAGCTGCAAATGTGAGTTATAGAAGTGGAATTCTGCCTTTACATCATTAGTTCTCATAGAAGCTAGAGAGATGAGTCCTGCCTGTGACGACGCAAGAAACTAAAGCGGTGACCTAGACTGCATTTGGATGTCAATGCTGAGCTCGTATGGGATGGCTAAAGCAAAGCAGAGCTTTACTTTCCCCTTCTTTGTACGTTTGCTCTGGAGGCCATGTTGGGAAATGTGTCAAGATAGCGATTTTTCTGTACATTTTCTTTAGCGTTCTCTTCAGACAGAGAGAGATTCATGAAAATACATGGATATCTGGATTCTCCTTTCCAACCAGAACATGAATCCTCAACACACTTTCAGATCTGTTCCTTGACTGTGCTGCTAACGTGAGTTACAGAAGTGGAATTCTGCCTTTACATCTTTAGGTCTCATAGGAACTAGAGTGATTAGTCCTGCCTCTGACGACGCAAGAATCTAAACCGCTGTGATAGACTGCATTTGGATGTCAATGCTGAGCTCGTATGGGATTGCTAAAACAAGGCAGAGCTCTACGTTCCCCTTCTTAGTTCGTCTGCTGTGGAGGCCATGTTGGGAAATGTGTCAAGATAGCGATTTTTCTGTATATTTTCTTTAGCGTTCTCTTCAGACAGAGAGAGTTTCATGAAAATGCATGGATATCTGGATTCTCCTTTCCATCTAGAACATGAATCCACAACAAACTTTCAGATCTGGTCTTTGACTGAGCTGCAAATGTGAGTTATAGAAGTGGAATTCTGCCTTTACATCATTAGTTCTCATAGAAGCTAGAGAGATGAGTCCTGCCTGTGACGACGCAAGAAACTAAAGCGGTGACCTAGACTGCATTTGGATGTCAATGCTGAGCTCGTATGGGATGGCTAAAGCAAAGCAGAGCTTTACTTTCCCCTTCTTTGTACGTTTGCTCTGGAGGCCATGTTGGGAAATGTGTCAAGATAGCGATTTTTCTGTACATTTTCTTTAGCGTTCTCTTCAGACAGGGAGAGATTCATGAAAATACATGGATATCTGGATTCTCCTTTCCAACCAGAACATGAATCCTCAACACACTTTCAGATCTGTTCCTTGACTGTGCTGCTAACGTGAGTTACAGAAGTGGAATTCTGCCTTTACATCTTTAGGTCTCATAGGAACTAGAGTGATTAGTCCTGCCTCTGACGACGCAAGAATCTAAAGCGCTGTGATAGACTGCATTTGGATGTCAATGCTGAGCTCGTATGGGATTGCTAAAACAAGGCAGAGTTCTACGTTCCCCTTCTTAGTTCGTCTGCTGTGGAGGCCATGTTGGGAAATGTGTCAAGATAGCGATTTTTCTGTATATTTTCTTTAGCGTTCTCTTCAGACAGAGAGAGTTTCATGAAAATGCATGGATATCTGGATTCTCCTTTCCATCTAGAACATGAATCCACAACAAACTTTCAGATCTGGTCTTTGACTGAGCTGCAAATGTGAGTTATAGAAGTGGAATTCTGCCTTTACATCATTAGTTCTCATAGAAGCTAGAGAGAGGAGTACTGAATGTTATGACGCAAGAAACTAAAGCGGTGACCTAGACTGCATTTGGATGTCAATGCTGAGCTCGCATGGGATTGCTAAAACAAGGCAGAACTCTACTTACCACTTCTTAGTTCGTCTGCTGTGGAGGCCATGTTGGGAAATGTGTCAAGATATAGCGATTTTTCTGTATATTTTCTTTAGCGTTCTCTTCAGACAGAGAGAGTTTCATGAAAATGCATGGATATCTGGATTCTCCTTTCCATCTAGAACATGAATCCTCAACAAACTTTCAGATCTGGTCTTTGACTGAGCTGCAAATGTGAGTTATAGAAGTGGAATTCTGCCTTTACATCATTAGTTCTCATAGAAGCTAGAGAGAGGAGTCCTGAATGTTATGACGCAAGAAACTAAAGCGGTGACCTAGACTGCATTTGGATGTCAATGCTGAGCTCGCATGGGATTGCTAAAACAAGGCAGAACTCTACTTACCACTTCTTAGTTCGTCTGCTGTGGAGGCCATGTTGGGAAATGTGTCAAGATAGCGATTTTTCTGTATATTTTCTTTAGCGTTCACTTCAGACAGAGAGAGTTTCATGAAAATGCATGGATATCTGGATTCTCCTTTCCATCTAGAACATGAATCCTCAACAAACTTTCAGATCTGGTCTTTGACTGAGCTGCAAATGTGAGTTATAGAAGTGGAATTCTGCCTTTACATCATTAGTTCTCATAGAAGCTAGAGAGATGAGTCCTGCCTGTGACGACGCAAGAAACTAAAGCGGTGACCTAGACTGCATTTGGATGTCAATGCTGAGCTCGTATGGGATGGCTAAAGCAAAGCAGAGCTTTACTTTCCCCTTCTTTGTACGTTTGCTCTGGAGGCCATGTTGGGAAATGTGTCAAGATAGCGATTTTTCTGTACATTTTCTTTAGCGTTCTCTTCAGACAGAGAGAGATTCATGAAAATACATGGATATCTGGATTCTCCTTTCCAACCAGAACATGAATCCTCAACACACTTTCAGATCTGTTCCTTGACTGTGCTGCTAACGTGAGTTACAGAAGTGGAATTCTGCCTTTACATCTTTAGGTCTCATAGGAACTAGAGTGATTAGTCCTGCCTCTGACGACGCAAGAATCTAAACCGCTGTGATAGACTGCATTTGGATGTCAATGCTGAGCTCGTATGGGATTGCTAAAACAAGGCAGAGCTCTACGTTCCCCTTCTTAGTTCGTCTGCTGTGGAGGCCATGTTGGGAAATGTGTCAAGATAGCGATTTTTCTGTATATTTTCTTTAGCGTTCTCTTCAGACAGAGAGAGTTTCATGAAAATGCATGGATATCTGGATTCTCCTTTCCATCTAGAACATGAATCCACAACAAACTTTCAGATCTGGTCTTTGACTGAGCTGCAAATGTGAGTTATAGAAGTGGAATTCTGCCTTTACATCATTAGTTCTCATAGAAGCTAGAGAGATGAGTCCTGCCTGTGACGACGCAAGAAACTAAAGCGGTGACCTAGACTGCATTTGGATGTCAATGCTGAGCTCGTATGGGATGGCTAAAGCAAAGCAGAGCTTTACTTTCCCCTTCTTTGTACGTTTGCTCTGGAGGCCATGTTGGGAAATGTGTCAAGATAGCGATTTTTCTGTACATTTTCTTTAGCGTTCTCTTCAGACAGGGAGAGATTCATGAAAATACATGGATATCTGGATTCTCCTTTCCAACCAGAACATGAATCCTCAACACACTTTCAGATCTGTTCCTTGACTGTGCTGCTAACGTGAGTTACAGAAGTGGAATTCTGCCTTTACATCTTTAGGTCTCATAGGAACTAGAGTGATTAGTCCTGCCTCTGACGACGCAAGAATCTAAACCGCTGTGATAGACTGCATTTGGATGTCAATGCTGAGCTCGTATGGGATTGCTAAAACAAGGCAGAGCTCTACGTTCCCCTTCTTAGTTCGTCTGCTGTGGAAGCCATGTTGGGAAATGTTTCAAGATAGCGATTTTTCTGTATATTTTCTTTAGCGTTCTCTTCAGACAGAGAGAGTTTCATGAAAATGCATCGATATCTGGATTCTCCTTTCCATCTAGAACATGAATCCACAACAAACTTTCAGATCTGGTCTTTGACTGAGCTGCAAATGTGAGTTATAGAAGTGGAATTCTGCCTTTACATCATTAGTTCTCATAGAAGCTAGAGAGAGGAGTCCTGAATGTTATGACGCAAGAAACTAAAGCGGTGACCTAGACTGCATTTGGATGTCAATGCTGAGCTCGCATGGGATTGCTAAAACAAGGCAGAGCTCTACGTTCCCCTTCTTAGTTCGTCTGCTGTGGAAGCCATGTTGGGAAATGTGTCAAGATAGCGATTTTTCTGTATATTTTCTTTAGCGTTCTCTTCAGACAGAGAGAGTTTCATGAAAATGCATGGATATCTGGATTCTCCTTTCCATCTAGAACATGAATCCACAACAAACTTTCAGATCTGGTCTTTGACTGAGCTGCAAATGTGAGTTATAGAAGTGGAATTCTGCCTTTACATCATTAGTTCTCATAGAAGCTAGAGAGATGAGTCCTGCCTGTGACGACGCAAGAAACTAAAGCGGTGACCTAGACTGCATTTGGATGTCAATGCTGAGCTCGTATGGGATGGCTAAAGCAAAGCAGAGCTTTACTTTCCCCTTCTTTGTACGTTTGCTCTGGAGGCCATGTTGGGAAATGTGTCAAGATAGCGATTTTTCTGTACATTTTCTTTAGCGTTCTCTTCAGACAGGGAGAGATTCATGAAAATACATGGATATCTGGATTCTCCTTTCCAACCAGAACATGAATCCTCAACACACTTTCAGATCTGTTCCTTGACTGTGCTGCTAACGTGAGTTACAGAAGTGGAATTCTGCCTTTACATCTTTAGGTCTCATAGGAACTAGAGTGATTAGTCCTGCCTCTGACGACGCAAGAATCTAAAGCGCTGTGATAGACTGCATTTGGATGTCAATGCTGAGCTCGTATGGGATTGCTAAAACAAGGCAGAGTTCTACGTTCCCCTTCTTAGTTCGTCTGCTGTGGAGGCCATGTTGGGAAATGTGTCAAGATAGCGATTTTTCTGTATATTTTCTTTAGCGTTCTCTTCAGACAGAGAGAGTTTCATGAAAATGCATGGATATCTGGATTCTCCTTTCCATCTAGAACATGAATCCACAACAAACTTTCAGATCTGGTCTTTGACTGAGCTGCAAATGTGAGTTATAGAAGTGGAATTCTGCCTTTACATCATTAGTTCTCATAGAAGCTAGAGAGAGGAGTACTGAATGTTATGACGCAAGAAACTAAAGCGGTGACCTAGACTGCATTTGGATGTCAATGCTGAGCTCGCATGGGATTGCTAAAACAAGGCAGAACTCTACTTACCACTTCTTAGTTCGTCTGCTGTGGAGGCCATGTTGGGAAATGTGTCAAGATATAGCGATTTTTCTGTATATTTTCTTTAGCGTTCTCTTCAGACAGAGAGAGTTTCATGAAAATGCATGGATATCTGGATTCTCCTTTCCATCTAGAACATGAATCCTCAACAAACTTTCAGATCTGGTCTTTGACTGAGCTGCAAATGTGAGTTATAGAAGTGGAATTCTGCCTTTACATCATTAGTTCTCATAGAAGCTAGAGAGAGGAGTCCTGAATGTTATGACGCAAGAAACTAAAGCGGTGACCTAGACTGCATTTGGATGTCAATGCTGAGCTCGCATGGGATTGCTAAAACAAGGCAGAACTCTACTTACCACTTCTTAGTTCGTCTGCTGTGGAGGCCATGTTGGGAAATGTGTCAAGATAGCGATTTTTCTGTATATTTTCTTTAGCGTTCACTTCAGACAGAGAGAGTTTCATGAAAATGCATGGATATCTGGATTCTCCTTTCCATCTAGAACATGAATCCTCAACAAACTTTCAGATCTGGTCTTTGACTGAGCTGCAAATGTGAGTTATAGAAGTGGAATTCTGCCTTTACATCATTAGTTCTCATAGAAGCTAGAGAGATGAGTCCTGCCTGTGACGACGCAAGAAACTAAAGCGGTGACCTAGACTGCATTTGGATGTCAATGCTGAGCTCGTATGGGATGGCTAAAGCAAAGCAGAGCTTTACTTTCCCCTTCTTTGTACGTTTGCTCTGGAGGCCATGTTGGGAAATGTGTCAAGATAGCGATTTTTCTGTACATTTTCTTTAGCGTTCTCTTCAGACAGAGAGAGATTCATGAAAATACATGGATATCTGGATTCTCCTTTCCAACCAGAACATGAATCCTCAACACACTTTCAGATCTGTTCCTTGACTGTGCTGCTAACGTGAGTTACAGAAGTGGAATTCTGCCTTTACATCTTTAGGTCTCATAGGAACTAGAGTGATTAGTCCTGCCTCTGACGACGCAAGAATCTAAACCGCTGTGATAGACTGCATTTGGATGTCAATGCTGAGCTCGTATGGGATTGCTAAAACAAGGCAGAGCTCTACGTTCCCCTTCTTAGTTCGTCTGCTGTGGAGGCCATGTTGGGAAATGTGTCAAGATAGCGATTTTTCTGTATATTTTCTTTAGCGTTCTCTTCAGACAGAGAGAGTTTCATGAAAATGCATGGATATCTGGATTCTCCTTTCCATCTAGAACATGAATCCACAACAAACTTTCAGATCTGGTCTTTGACTGAGCTGCAAATGTGAGTTATAGAAGTGGAATTCTGCCTTTACATCATTAGTTCTCATAGAAGCTAGAGAGATGAGTCCTGCCTGTGACGACGCAAGAAACTAAAGCGGTGACCTAGACTGCATTTGGATGTCAATGCTGAGCTCGTATGGGATGGCTAAAGCAAAGCAGAGCTTTACTTTCCCCTTCTTTGTACGTTTGCTCTGGAGGCCATGTTGGGAAATGTGTCAAGATAGCGATTTTTCTGTACATTTTCTTTAGCGTTCTCTTCAGACAGGGAGAGATTCATGAAAATACATGGATATCTGGATTCTCCTTTCCAACCAGAACATGAATCCTCAACACACTTTCAGATCTGTTCCTTGACTGTGCTGCTAACGTGAGTTACAGAAGTGGAATTCTGCCTTTACATCTTTAGGTCTCATAGGAACTAGAGTGATTAGTCCTGCCTCTGACGACGCAAGAATCTAAACCGCTGTCATAGACTGCATTTGGATGTCAATGCTGAGCTCGTATGGGATTGCTAAAACAAGGCAGAGCTCTACGTTCCCCTTCTTAGTTCGTCTGCTGTGGAAGCCATGTTGGGAAATGTTTCAAGATAGCGATTTTTCTGTATATTTTCTTTAGCGTTCTCTTCAGACAGAGAGAGTTTCATGAAAATGCATCGATATCTGGATTCTCCTTTCCATCTAGAACATGAATCCACAACAAACTTTCAGATCTGGTCTTTGACTGAGCTGCAAATGTGAGTTATAGAAGTGGAATTCTGCCTTTACATCATTAGTTCTCATAGAAGCTAGAGAGAGGAGTCCTGAATGTTATGACGCAAGAAACTAAAGCGGTGACCTAGACTGCATTTGGATGTCAATGCTGAGCTCGCATGGGATTGCTAAAACAAGGCAGAACTCTACTTACCACTTCTTAGTTCGTCTGCTGTGGAGGCCATGTTGGGAAATGTGTCAAGATAGCGATTTTTCTGTATATTTTCTTTAGCGTTCTCTTCAGACAGAGAGTTTCATGAAAATGCATGGATATCTGGATTCTCCTTTCCATCTAGAACATGAATCCTCAACAAACTTTCAGATCTGGTCTTTGACTGAGCTGCAAATGTGAGTTATAGAAGTGGAATTCTGCCTTTACATCATTACTTCTCATAGAAGCTAGAGAGATGAGTCCTGCCTGTGACGACGCAAGAAACTAAAGCGGTGACCTAGACTGCATTTGGATGTCAATGCTGAGCTCGTATGGGATGGCTAAAGCAAAGCAGAGCTTTACTTTCCCCTTCTTTGTACGTTTGCTCTGGAGGCCATGTTGGGAACTGTGTCAAGATAGCGATTTTTCTGTACATTTTCTTTAGCGTTCTCTTCAGACAGAGAGAGATTCATGAAAATACATGGATATCTGGATTCTCCTTTCCAACCAGAACATGAATCCTCAACACACTTTCAGATCTGTTCCTTGACTGTGTTGCTAACGTGAGTTACAGAAGTGGAATTCTGCCTTTACATCTTTAGGTCTCATAGGAACTAGAGTGATTAGTCCTGCCTCTGACGACGCAAGAATCTAAACCGCTGTGATAGACTGCATTTGGATGTCAATGCTGAGCTCGTATGGGATTGCTAAAACAAGGCAGAGCTCTACGTTCCCCTTCTTAGTTCGTCTGCTGTGGAGGCCATGTTGGGAAATGTGTCAAGATAGCGATTTTTCTGTATATTTTCTTTAGCGTTCTCTTCAGACAGAGAGAGTTTCATGAAAATGCATGGATATCTGGATTCTCCTTTCCATCTAGAACATGAATCCACAACAAACTTTCAGATCTGGTCTTTGACTGAGCTGCAAATGTGAGTTATAGAAGTGGAATTCTGCCTTTACATCATTAGTTCTCATAGAAGCTAGAGAGATGAGTCCTGCCTGTGACGACGCAAGAAACTAAAGCGGTGACCTAGACTGCATTTGGATGTCAATGCTGAGCTCGTATGGGATGGCTAAAGCAAAGCAGAGCTTTACTTTCCCCTTCTTTGTACGTTTGCTCTGGAGGCCATGTTGGGAAATGTGTCAAGATAGCGATTTTTCTGTACATTTTCTTTAGCGTTCTCTTCAGACAGGGAGAGATTCATGAAAATACATGGATATCTGGATTCTCCTTTCCAACCAGAACATGAATCCTCAACACACTTTCAGATCTGTTCCTTGACTGTGCTGCTAACGTGAGTTACAGAAGTGGAATTCTGCCTTTACATCTTTAGGTCTCATAGGAACTAGAGTGATTAGTCCTGCCTCTGACGACGCAAGAATCTAAACCGCTGTCATAGACTGCATTTGGATGTCAATGCTGAGCTCGTATGGGATTGCTAAAACAAGGCAGAGCTCTACGTTCCCCTTCTTAGTTCGTCTGCTGTGGAAGCCATGTTGGGAAATGTGTCAAGATAGCGATTTTTCTGTATATTTTCTTTAGCGTTCTCTTCAGACAGAGAGAGTTTCATGAAAATGCATGGATATCTGGATTCTCCTTTCCATCTAGAACATGAATCCACAACAAACTTTCAGATCTGGTCTTTGACTGAGCTGCAAATGTGAGTTATAGAAGTGGAATTCTGCCTTTACATCATTAGTTCTCATAGAAGCTAGAGAGAGGAGTACTGAATGTTATGACGCAAGAAACTAAAGCGGTGACCTAGACTGCATTTGGATGTCAATGCTGAGCTCGCATGGGATTGCTAAAACAAGGCAGAACTCTACTTACCACTTCTTAGTTCGTCTGCTGTGGAGGCCATGTTGGGAAATGTGTCAAGATATAGCGATTTTTCTGTATATTTTCTTTAGCGTTCTCTTCAGACAGAGAGAGTTTCATGAAAATGCATGGATATCTGGATTCTCCTTTCCATCTAGAACATGAATCCTCAACACTTTCAGATCTGGTCTTTGACTGAGCTGCAAATGTGAGTTATAGAAGTGGAATTCTGCCTTTACATCATTAGTTCTCATAGAAGCTAGAGAGAGGAGTCCTGAATGTTATGACGCAAGAAACTAAAGCGGTGACCTAGACTGCATTTGGATGTCAATGCTGAGCTCGCATGGGATTGCTAAAACAAGGCAGAACTCTACTTACCACTTCTTAGTTCGTCTGCTGTGGAGGCCATGTTGGGAAATGTGTCAAGATAGCGATTTTTCTGTATATTTTCTTTAGCGTTCTCTTCAGACAGGGAGAGTTTCATGAAAATGCATGGATATCTGGATTCTCCTTTCCATCTAGAACATGAATCCACAACAAACTTTCAGATCTGGTCTTTGACTGAGCTGCAAATGTGAGTTATAGAAGTGGAATTCTGCCTTTACATCATTAGTTCTCATAGAAGCTAGAGAGATGAGTCCTGCCTGTGACGACGCAAGAAACTAAAGCGGTGACCTAGACTGCATTTGGATGTCAATGCTGAGCTCGTATGGGATGGCTAAAGCAAAGCAGAGCTTTACTTTCCCCTTCTTTGTACGTTTGCTCTGGAGGCCATGTTGGGAAATGTGTCAAGATAGCGATTTTTCTGTACATTTTCTTTAGCGTTCTCTTCAGACAGGGAGAGATTCATGAAAATACATGGATATCTGGATTCTCCTTTCCAACCAGAACATGAATCCTCAACACACTTTCAGATCTGTTCCTTGACTGTGCTGCTAACGTGAGTTACAGAAGTGGAATTCTGCCTTTACATCTTTAGGTCTCATAGGAACTAGAGTGATTAGTCCTGCCTCTGACGACGCAAGAATCTAAACCGCTGTCATAGACTGCATTTGGATGTCAATGCTGAGCTCGTATGGGATTGCTAAAACAAGGCAGAGCTCTACGTTCCCCTTCTTAGTTCGTCTGCTGTGGAAGCCATGTTGGGAAATGTGTCAAGATAGCGATTTTTCTGTATATTTTCTTTAGCGTTCTCTTCAGACAGAGAGAGTTTCATGAAAATGCATGGATATCTGGATTCTCCTTTCCATCTAGAACATGAATCCACAACAAACTTTCAGATCTGGTCTTTGACTGAGCTGCAAATGTGAGTTATAGAAGTGGAATTCTGCCTTTACATCATTAGTTCTCATAGAAGCTAGAGAGAGGAGTCCTGAATGTTATGACGCAAGAAACTAAAGCGGTGACCTAGACTGCATTTGGATGTCAATGCTGAGCTCGCATGGGATTGCTAAAACAAGGCAGAACTCTACTTACCACTTCTTAGTTCGTCTGCTGTGGAGGCCATGTTGGGAAATGTGTCAAGATAGCGATTTTTCTGTATATTTTCTTTAGCGTTCTCTTCAGACAGGGAGAGTTTCATGAAAATGCATGGATATCTGGATTCTCCTTTCCATCTAGAACATGAATCCTCAACAAACTTTCAGATCTGGTCTTTGACTGAGCTGCAAATGTGAGTTATAGAAGTGGAATTCTGCCTTTACATCATTAGTTCTCATAGAAGCTAGAGAGATGAGTCCTGCCTGTGACGACGCAAGAAACTAAAGCGGTGACCTAGACTGCATTTGGATGTCAATGCTGAGCTCGTATGGGATGGCTAAAGCAAAGCAGAGCTTTACTTTCCCCTTCTTTGTACGTTTGCTCTGGAGGCCATGTTGGGAAATGTGTCAAGATAGCGATTTTTCTGTACATTTTCTTTAGCGTTCTCTTCAGACAGAGAGAGATTCATGAAAATACATGGATATCTGGATTCTCCTTTCCAACCAGAACATGAATCCTCAACACACTTTCAGATCTGTTCCTTGACTGTGCTGCTAACGTGAGTTACAGAAGTGGAATTCTGCCTTTACATCTTTAGGTCTCATAGGAACTAGAGTGATTAGTCCTGCCTCTGACGACGCAAGAATCTAAAGCGCTGTGATAGACTGCATTTGGATGTCAATGCTGAGCTCGTATGGGATTGCTAAAACAAGGCAGAGTTCTACGTTCCCCTTCTTAGTTCGTCTGCTGTGGAGGCCATGTTGGGAAATGTGTCAAGATAGCGATTTTTCTGTATATTTTCTTTAGCGTTCTCTTCAGACAGAGAGAGTTTCATGAAAATGCATGGATATCTGGATTCTCCTTTCCATCTAGAACATGAATCCACAACAAACTTTCAGATCTGGTCTTTGACTGAGCTGCAAATGTGAGTTATAGAAGTGGAATTCTGCCTTTACATCATTAGTTCTCATAGAAGCTAGAGAGAGGAGTACTGAATGTTATGACGCAAGAAACTAAAGCGGTGACCTAGACTGCATTTGGATGTCAATGCTGAGCTCGCATGGGATTGCTAAAACAAGGCAGAACTCTACTTACCACTTCTTAGTTCGTCTGCTGTGGAGGCCATGTTGGGAAATGTGTCAAGATAGCGATTTTTCTGTACATTTTCTTTAGCGTTCTCTTCAGACAGAGAGAGATTCATGAAAATACATGGATATCTGGATTCTCCTTTCCAACCAGAACATGAATCCTCAACACACTTTCAGATTTGTTCCTTGACTGTGCTGCTAACGTGAGTTACAGAAGTGGAATTCTGCCTTTACATCTTTAGGTCTCATAGGAACTAGAGTGATTAGTCCTGCCTCTGACGACGCAAGAATCTAAACCGCTGTGATAGACTGCATTTGGATGTCAATGCTGAGCTCGTATGGGATTGCTAAAACAAGGCAGAGCTCTACGTTCCCCTTCTTAGTTCGTCTGCTGTGGAGGCCATGTTGGGAAATGTGTCAAGATAGCGATTTTTCTGTATATTTTCTTTAGCGTTCTCTTCAGACAGAGAGAGTTTCATGAAAATGCATGGATATCTGGATTCTCCTTTCCATCTAGAACATGAATCCACAACAAACTTTCAGATCTGGTCTTTGACTGAGCTGCAAATGTGAGTTATAGAAGTGGAATTCTGCCTTTACATCATTAGTTCTCATAGAAGCTAGAGAGATGAGTCCTGCCTGTGACGACGCAAGAAACTAAAGCGGTGACCTAGACTGCATTTGGATGTCAATGCTGAGCTCGTATGGGATGGCTAAAGCAAAGCAGAGCTTTACTTTCCCCTTCTTTGTACGTTTGCTCTGGAGGCCATGTTGGGAAATGTGTCAAGATAGCGATTTTTCTGTACATTTTCTTTAGCGTTCTCTTCAGACAGGGAGAGATTCATGAAAATACATGGATATCTGGATTCTCCTTTCCAACCAGAACATGAATCCTCAACACACTTTCAGATCTGTTCCTTGACTGTGCTGCTAACGTGAGTTACAGAAGTGGAATTCTGCCTTTACATCTTTAGGTCTCATAGGAACTAGAGTGATTAGTCCTGCCTCTGACGACGCAAGAATCTAAACCGCTGTCATAGACTGCATTTGGATGTCAATGCTGAGCTCGTATGGGATTGCTAAAACAAGGCAGAGCTCTACGTTCCCCTTCTTAGTTCGTCTGCTGTGGAAGCCATGTTGGGAAATGTGTCAAGATAGCGATTTTTCTGTATATTTTCTTTAGCGTTCTCTTCAGACAGAGAGAGTTTCATGAAAATGCATGGATATCTGGATTCTCCTTTCCATCTAGAACATGAATCCACAACAAACTTTCAGATCTGGTCTTTGACTGAGCTGCAAATGTGAGTTATAGAAGTGGAATTCTGCCTTTACATCATTAGTTCTCATAGAAGCTAGAGAGAGGAGTACTGAATGTTATGACGCAAGAAACTAAAGCGGTGACCTAGACTGCATTTGGATGTCAATGCTGAGCTCGCATGGGATTGCTAAAACAAGGCAGAACTCTACTTACCACTTCTTAGTTCGTCTGCTGTGGAGGCCATGTTGGGAAATGTGTCAAGATATAGCGATTTTTCTGTATATTTTCTTTAGCGTTCTCTTCAGACAGAGAGAGTTTCATGAAAATGCATGGATATCTGGATTCTCCTTTCCATCTAGAACATGAATCCTCAACACTTTCAGATCTGGTCTTTGACTGAGCTGCAAATGTGAGTTATAGAAGTGGAATTCTGCCTTTACATCATTAGTTCTCATAGAAGCTAGAGAGATGAGTCCTGCCTGTGACGACGCAAGAAACTAAAGCGGTGACCTAGACTGCATTTGGATGTCAATGCTGAGCTCGTATGGGATGGCTAAAGCAAAGCAGAGCTTTACTTTCCCCTTCTTTGTACGTTTGCTCTGGAGGCCATGTTGGGAAATGTGTCAAGATAGCGATTTTTCTGTACATTTTCTTTAGCGTTCTCTTCAGACAGGGAGAGATTCATGAAAATACATGGATATCTGGATTCTCCTTTCCAACCAGAACATGAATCCTCAACACACTTTCAGATCTGTTCCTTGACTGTGCTGCTAACGTGAGTTACAGAAGTGGAATTCTGCCTTTACATCTTTAGGTCTCATAGGAACTAGAGTGATTAGTCCTGCCTCTGACGACGCAAGAATCTAAACCGCTGTCATAGACTGCATTTGGATGTCAATGCTGAGCTCGTATGGGATTGCTAAAACAAGGCAGAGCTCTACGTTCCCCTTCTTAGTTCGTCTGCTGTGGAAGCCATGTTGGGAAATGTGTCAAGATAGCGATTTTTCTGTATATTTTCTTTAGCGTTCTCTTCAGACAGAGAGAGTTTCATGAAAATGCATGGATATCTGGATTCTCCTTTCCATCTAGAACATGAATCCACAACAAACTTTCAGATCTGGTCTTTGACTGAGCTGCAAATGTGAGTTATAGAAGTGGAATTCTGCCTTTACATCATTAGTTCTCATAGAAGCTAGAGAGAGGAGTACTGAATGTTATGACGCAAGAAACTAAAGCGGTGACCTAGACTGCATTTGGATGTCAATGCTGAGCTCGCATGGGATTGCTAAAACAAGGCAGAACTCTACTTACCACTTCTTAGTTCGTCTGCTGTGGAGGCCATGTTGGGAAATGTGTCAAGATATAGCGATTTTTCTGTATATTTTCTTTAGCGTTCTCTTCAGACAGAGAGAGTTTCATGAAAATGCATGGATATCTGGATTCTCCTTTCCATCTAGAACATGAATCCTCAACACTTTCAGATCTGGTCTTTGACTGAGCTGCAAATGTGAGTTATAGAAGTGGAATTCTGCCTTTACATCATTAGTTCTCATAGAAGCTAGAGAGAGGAGTCCTGAATGTTATGACGCAAGAAACTAAAGCGGTGACCTAGACTGCATTTGGATGTCAATGCTGAGCTCGCATGGGATTGCTAAAACAAGGCAGAACTCTACTTACCACTTCTTAGTTCGTCTGCTGTGGAGGCCATGTTGGGAAATGTGTCAAGATAGCGATTTTTCTGTATATTTTCTTTAGCGTTCTCTTCAGACAGGGAGAGTTTCATGAAAATGCATGGATATCTGGATTCTCCTTTCCATCTAGAACATGAATCCTCAACAAACTTTCAGATCTGGTCTTTGACTGAGCTGCAAATGTGAGTTATAGAAGTGGAATTCTGCCTTTACATCATTAGTTCTCATAGAAGCTAGAGAGAGGAGTCCTGCCTGTGACGACGCAAGAAACTAAAGCGGTGACCTAGACTGCATTTGGATGTCAATGCTGAGCTCGTATGGGATGGCTAAAGCAAAGCAGAGCTTTACTTTCCCCTTCTTTGTACGTTTGCTCTGGAGGCCATGTTGGGAAATGTGTCAAGATAGCGATTTTTCTGTACATTTTCTTTAGCGTTCTCTTCAGACAGGGAGAGATTCATGAAAATACATGGATATCTGGATTCTCCTTTCCAACCAGAACATGAATCCTCAACACACTTTCAGATCTGTTCCTTGACTGTGCTGCTAACGTGAGTTACAGAAGTGGAATTCTGCCTTTACATCTTTAGGTCTCATAGGAACTAGAGTGATTAGTCCTGCCTCTGACGACGCAAGAATCTAAACCGCTGTCATAGACTGCATTTGGATGTCAATGCTGAGCTCGTATGGGATTGCTAAAACAAGGCAGAGCTCTACGTTCCCCTTCTTAGTTCGTCTGCTGTGGAAGCCATGTTGGGAAATGTGTCAAGATAGCGATTTTTCTGTATATTTTCTTTAGCGTTCTCTTCAGACAGAGAGAGTTTCATGAAAATGCATGGATATCTGGATTCTCCTTTCCATCTAGAACATGAATCCACAACAAACTTTCAGATCTGGTCTTTGACTGAGCTGCAAATGTGAGTTATAGAAGTGGAATTCTGCCTTTACATCATTAGTTCTCATAGAAGCTAGAGAGAGGAGTACTGAATGTTATGACGCAAGAAACTAAAGCGGTGACCTAGACTGCATTTGGATGTCAATGCTGAGCTCGCATGGGATTGCTAAAACAAGGCAGAACTCTACTTACCACTTCTTAGTTCGTCTGCTGTGGAGGCCATGTTGGGAAATGTGTCAAGATATAGCGATTTTTCTGTATATTTTCTTTAGCGTTCTCTTCAGACAGAGAGAGTTTCATGAAAATGCATGGATATCTGGATTCTCCTTTCCATCTAGAACATGAATCCTCAACAAACTTTCAGATCTGGTCTTTGACTGAGCTGCAAATGTGAGTTATAGAAGTGGAATTCTGCCTTTACATCATTAGTTCTCATAGAAGCTAGAGAGAGGAGTCCTGAATGTTATGACGCAAGAAACTAAAGCGGTGACCTAGACTGCATTTGGATGTCAATGCTGAGCTCGCATGGGATTGCTAAAACAAGGCAGAACTCTACTTACCACTTCTTAGTTCGTCTGCTGTGGAGGCCATGTTGGGAAATGTGTCAAGATAGCGATTTTTCTGTATATTTTCTTTAGCGTTCTCTTCAGACAGGGAGAGTTTCATGAAAATGCATGGATATCTGGATTCTCCTTTCCATCTAGAACATGAATCCTCAACAAACTTTCAGATCTGGTCTTTGACTGAGCTGCAAATGTGAGTTATAGAAGTGGAATTCTGCCTTTACATCATTAGTTCTCATAGAAGCTAGAGAGATGAGTCCTGCCTGTGACGACGCAAGAAACTAAAGCGGTGACCTAGACTGCATTTGGATGTCAATGCTGAGCTCGTATGGGATGGCTAAAGCAAAGCAGAGCTTTACTTTCCCCTTCTTTGTACGTTTGCTCTGGAGGCCATGTTGGGAAATGTGTCAAGATAGCGATTTTTCTGTACATTTTCTTTAGCGTTCTCTTCAGACAGAGAGAGATTCATGAAAATACATGGATATCTGGATTCTCCTTTCCAACCAGAACATGAATCCTCAACACACTTTCAGATCTGTTCCTTGACTGTGCTGCTAACGTGAGTTACAGAAGTGGAATTCTGCCTTTACATCTTTAGGTCTCATAGGAACTAGAGTGATTAGTCCTGCCTCTGACGACGCAAGAATCTAAAGCTCTGTGATAGACTGCATTTGGATGTCAATGCTGAGCTCGTATGGGATTGCTAAAACAAGGCAGAGTTCTACGTTCCCCTTCTTAGTTCGTCTGCTGTGGAGGCCATGTTGGGAAATGTGTCAAGATAGCGATTTTTCTGTATATTTTCTTTAGCGTTCTCTTCAGACAGAGAGAGTTTCATGAAAATGCATGGATATCTGGATTCTCCTTTCCATCTAGAACATGAATCCACAACAAACTTTCAGATCTGGTCTTTGACTGAGCTGCAAATGTGAGTTATAGAAGTGGAATTCTGCCTTTACATCATTAGTTCTCATAGAAGCTAGAGAGAGGAGTACTGAATGTTATGACGCAAGAAACTAAAGCGGTGACCTAGACTGCATTTGGATGTCAATGCTGAGCTCGCATGGGATTGCTAAAACAAGGCAGAACTCTACTTACCACTTCTTAGTTCGTCTGCTGTGGAGGCCATGTTGGGAAATGTGTCAAGATAGCGATTTTTCTGTATATTTTCTTTAGCGTTCTCTTCAGACAGAGAGTTTCATGAAAATGCATGGATATCTGGATTCTCCTTTCCATCTAGAACATGAATCCTCAACAAACTTTCAGATCTGGTCTTTGACTGAGCTGCAAATGTGAGTTATAGAAGTGGAATTCTGCCTTTACATCATTACTTCTCATAGAAGCTAGAGAGATGAGTCCTGCCTGTGACGACGCAAGAAACTAAAGCGGTGACCTAGACTGCATTTGGATGTCAATGCTGAGCTCGTATGGGATGGCTAAAGCAAAGCAGAGCTTTACTTTCCCCTTCTTTGTACGTTTGCTCTGGAGGCCATGTTGGGAACTGTGTCAAGATAGCGATTTTTCTGTACATTTTCTTTAGCGTTCTCTTCAGACAGAGAGAGATTCATGAAAATACATGGATATCTGGATTCTCCTTTCCAACCAGAACATGAATCCTCAACACACTTTCAGATCTGTTCCTTGACTGTGTTGCTAACGTGAGTTACAGAAGTGGAATTCTGCCTTTACATCTTTAGGTCTCATAGGAACTAGAGTGATTAGTCCTGCCTCTGACGACGCAAGAATCTAAACCGCTGTGATAGACTGCATTTGGATGTCAATGCTGAGCTCGTATGGGATTGCTAAAACAAGGCAGAGCTCTACGTTCCCCTTCTTAGTTCGTCTGCTGTGGAGGCCATGTTGGGAAATGTGTCAAGATAGCGATTTTTCTGTATATTTTCTTTAGCGTTCTCTTCAGACAGAGAGAGTTTCATGAAAATGCATGGATATCTGGATTCTCCTTTCCATCTAGAACATGAATCCACAACAAACTTTCAGATCTGGTCTTTGACTGAGCTGCAAATGTGAGTTATAGAAGTGGAATTCTGCCTTTACATCATTAGTTCTCATAGAAGCTAGAGAGATGAGTCCTGCCTGTGACGACGCAAGAAACTAAAGCGGTGACCTAGACTGCATTTGGATGTCAATGCTGAGCTCGTATGGGATGGCTAAAGCAAAGCAGAGCTTTACTTTCCCCTTCTTTGTACGTTTGCTCTGGAGGCCATGTTGGGAAATGTGTCAAGATAGCGATTTTTCTGTACATTTTCTTTAGCGTTCTCTTCAGACAGGGAGAGATTCATGAAAATACATGGATATCTGGATTCTCCTTTCCAACCAGAACATGAATCCTCAACACACTTTCAGATCTGTTCCTTGACTGTGCTGCTAACGTGAGTTACAGAAGTGGAATTCTGCCTTTACATCTTTAGGTCTCATAGGAACTAGAGTGATTAGTCCTGCCTCTGACGACGCAAGAATCTAAACCGCTGTCATAGACTGCATTTGGATGTCAATGCTGAGCTCGTATGGGATTGCTAAAACAAGGCAGAGCTCTACGTTCCCCTTCTTAGTTCGTCTGCTGTGGAAGCCATGTTGGGAAATGTGTCAAGATAGCGATTTTTCTGTATATTTTCTTTAGCGTTCTCTTCAGACAGAGAGAGTTTCATGAAAATGCATGGATATCTGGATTCTCCTTTCCATCTAGAACATGAATCCACAACAAACTTTCAGATCTGGTCTTTGACTGAGCTGCAAATGTGAGTTATAGAAGTGGAATTCTGCCTTTACATCATTAGTTCTCATAGAAGCTAGAGAGAGGAGTACTGAATGTTATGACGCAAGAAACTAAAGCGGTGACCTAGACTGCATTTGGATGTCAATGCTGAGCTCGCATGGGATTGCTAAAACAAGGCAGAACTCTACTTACCACTTCTTAGTTCGTCTGCTGTGGAGGCCATGTTGGGAAATGTGTCAAGATATAGCGATTTTTCTGTATATTTTCTTTAGCGTTCTCTTCAGACAGAGAGAGTTTCATGAAAATGCATGGATATCTGGATTCTCCTTTCCATCTAGAACATGAATCCTCAACACTTTCAGATCTGGTCTTTGACTGAGCTGCAAATGTGAGTTATAGAAGTGGAATTCTGCCTTTACATCATTAGTTCTCATAGAAGCTAGAGAGATGAGTCCTGCCTGTGACGACGCAAGAAACTAAAGCGGTGACCTAGACTGCATTTGGATGTCAATGCTGAGCTCGTATGGGATGGCTAAAGCAAAGCAGAGCTTTACTTTCCCCTTCTTTGTACGTTTGCTCTGGAGGCCATGTTGGGAAATGTGTCAAGATAGCGATTTTTCTGTACATTTTCTTTAGCGTTCTCTTCAGACAGGGAGAGATTCATGAAAATACATGGATATCTGGATTCTCCTTTCCAACCAGAACATGAATCCTCAACACACTTTCAGATCTGTTCCTTGACTGTGCTGCTAACGTGAGTTACAGAAGTGGAATTCTGCCTTTACATCTTTAGGTCTCATAGGAACTAGAGTGATTAGTCCTGCCTCTGACGACGCAAGAATCTAAACCGCTGTCATAGACTGCATTTGGATGTCAATGCTGAGCTCGTATGGGATTGCTAAAACAAGGCAGAGCTCTACGTTCCCCTTCTTAGTTCGTCTGCTGTGGAAGCCATGTTGGGAAATGTGTCAAGATAGCGATTTTTCTGTATATTTTCTTTAGCGTTCTCTTCAGACAGAGAGAGTTTCATGAAAATGCATGGATATCTGGATTCTCCTTTCCATCTAGAACATGAATCCACAACAAACTTTCAGATCTGGTCTTTGACTGAGCTGCAAATGTGAGTTATAGAAGTGGAATTCTGCCTTTACATCATTAGTTCTCATAGAAGCTAGAGAGAGGAGTACTGAATGTTATGACGCAAGAAACTAAAGCGGTGACCTAGACTGCATTTGGATGTCAATGCTGAGCTCGCATGGGATTGCTAAAACAAGGCAGAACTCTACTTACCACTTCTTAGTTCGTCTGCTGTGGAGGCCATGTTGGGAAATGTGTCAAGATATAGCGATTTTTCTGTATATTTTCTTTAGCGTTCTCTTCAGACAGAGAGAGTTTCATGAAAATGCATGGATATCTGGATTCTCCTTTCCATCTAGAACATGAATCCTCAACACTTTCAGATCTGGTCTTTGACTGAGCTGCAAATGTGAGTTATAGAAGTGGAATTCTGCCTTTACATCATTAGTTCTCATAGAAGCTAGAGAGAGGAGTCCTGAATGTTATGACGCAAGAAACTAAAGCGGTGACCTAGACTGCATTTGGATGTCAATGCTGAGCTCGCATGGGATTGCTAAAACAAGGCAGAACTCTACTTACCACTTCTTAGTTCGTCTGCTGTGGAGGCCATGTTGGGAAATGTGTCAAGATAGCGATTTTTCTGTATATTTTCTTTAGCGTTCTCTTCAGACAGGGAGAGTTTCATGAAAATGCATGGATATCTGGATTCTCCTTTCCATCTAGAACATGAATCCTCAACAAACTTTCAGATCTGGTCTTTGACTGAGCTGCAAATGTGAGTTATAGAAGTGGAATTCTGCCTTTACATCATTAGTTCTCATAGAAGCTAGAGAGAGGAGTCCTGCCTGTGACGACGCAAGAAACTAAAGCGGTGACCTAGACTGCATTTGGATGTCAATGCTGAGCTCGTATGGGATGGCTAAAGCAAAGCAGAGCTTTACTTTCCCCTTCTTTGTACGTTTGCTCTGGAGGCCATGTTGGGAAATGTGTCAAGATAGCGATTTTTCTGTACATTTTCTTTAGCGTTCTCTTCAGACAGGGAGAGATTCATGAAAATACATGGATATCTGGATTCTCCTTTCCAACCAGAACATGAATCCTCAACACACTTTCAGATCTGTTCCTTGACTGTGCTGCTAACGTGAGTTACAGAAGTGGAATTCTGCCTTTACATCTTTAGGTCTCATAGGAACTAGAGTGATTAGTCCTGCCTCTGACGACGCAAGAATCTAAACCGCTGTCATAGACTGCATTTGGATGTCAATGCTGAGCTCGTATGGGATTGCTAAAACAAGGCAGAGCTCTACGTTCCCCTTCTTAGTTCGTCTGCTGTGGAAGCCATGTTGGGAAATGTGTCAAGATAGCGATTTTTCTGTATATTTTCTTTAGCGTTCTCTTCAGACAGAGAGAGTTTCATGAAAATGCATGGATATCTGGATTCTCCTTTCCATCTAGAACATGAATCCACAACAAACTTTCAGATCTGGTCTTTGACTGAGCTGCAAATGTGAGTTATAGAAGTGGAATTCTGCCTTTACATCATTAGTTCTCATAGAAGCTAGAGAGAGGAGTACTGAATGTTATGACGCAAGAAACTAAAGCGGTGACCTAGACTGCATTTGGATGTCAATGCTGAGCTCGCATGGGATTGCTAAAACAAGGCAGAACTCTACTTACCACTTCTTAGTTCGTCTGCTGTGGAGGCCATGTTGGGAAATGTGTCAAGATATAGCGATTTTTCTGTATATTTTCTTTAGCGTTCTCTTCAGACAGAGAGAGTTTCATGAAAATGCATGGATATCTGGATTCTCCTTTCCATCTAGAACATGAATCCTCAACAAACTTTCAGATCTGGTCTTTGACTGAGCTGCAAATGTGAGTTATAGAAGTGGAATTCTGCCTTTACATCATTAGTTCTCATAGAAGCTAGAGAGAGGAGTCCTGAATGTTATGACGCAAGAAACTAAAGCGGTGACCTAGACTGCATTTGGATGTCAATGCTGAGCTCGTATGGGATTGCTAAAACAAGGCAGAGCTCTACGTTCCCCTTCTTAGTTCGTCTGCTGTGGAAGCCATGTTGGGAAATGTGTCAAGATAGCGATTTTTCTGTATATTTTCTTTAGCGTTCTCTTCAGACAGAGAGAGTTTCATGAAAATGCATGGATATCTGGATTCTCCTTTCCATCTAGAACATGAATCCACAACAAACTTTCAGATCTGGTCTTTGACTGAGCTGCAAATGTGAGTTATAGAAGTGGAATTCTGCCTTTACATCATTAGTTCTCATAGAAGCTAGAGAGAGGAGTACTGAATGTTATGACGCAAGAAACTAAAGCGGTGACCTAGACTGCATTTGGATGTCAATGCTGAGCTCGCATGGGATTGCTAAAACAAGGCAGAACTCTACTTACCACTTCTTAGTTCGTCTGCTGTGGAGGCCATGTTGGGAAATGTGTCAAGATATAGCGATTTTTCTGTATATTTTCTTTAGCGTTCTCTTCAGACAGAGAGAGTTTCATGAAAATGCATGGATATCTGGATTCTCCTTTCCATCTAGAACATGAATCCTCAACACTTTCAGATCTGGTCTTTGACTGAGCTGCAAATGTGAGTTATAGAAGTGGAATTCTGCCTTTACATCATTAGTTCTCATAGAAGCTAGAGAGATGAGTCCTGCCTGTGACGACGCAAGAAACTAAAGCGGTGACCTAGACTGCATTTGGATGTCAATGCTGAGCTCGTATGGGATGGCTAAAGCAAAGCAGAGCTTTACTTTCCCCTTCTTTGTACGTTTGCTCTGGAGGCCATGTTGGGAAATGTGTCAAGATAGCGATTTTTCTGTACATTTTCTTTAGCGTTCTCTTCAGACAGGGAGAGATTCATGAAAATACATGGATATCTGGATTCTCCTTTCCAACCAGAACATGAATCCTCAACACACTTTCAGATCTGTTCCTTGACTGTGCTGCTAACGTGAGTTACAGAAGTGGAATTCTGCCTTTACATCTTTAGGTCTCATAGGAACTAGAGTGATTAGTCCTGCCTCTGACGACGCAAGAATCTAAACCGCTGTCATAGACTGCATTTGGATGTCAATGCTGAGCTCGTATGGGATTGCTAAAACAAGGCAGAGCTCTACGTTCCCCTTCTTAGTTCGTCTGCTGTGGAAGCCATGTTGGGAAATGTGTCAAGATAGCGATTTTTCTGTATATTTTCTTTAGCGTTCTCTTCAGACAGAGAGAGTTTCATGAAAATGCATGGATATCTGGATTCTCCTTTCCATCTAGAACATGAATCCACAACAAACTTTCAGATCTGGTCTTTGACTGAGCTGCAAATGTGAGTTATAGAAGTGGAATTCTGCCTTTACATCATTAGTTCTCATAGAAGCTAGAGAGAGGAGTACTGAATGTTATGACGCAAGAAACTAAAGCGGTGACCTAGACTGCATTTGGATGTCAATGCTGAGCTCGCATGGGATTGCTAAAACAAGGCAGAACTCTACTTACCACTTCTTAGTTCGTCTGCTGTGGAGGCCATGTTGGGAAATGTGTCAAGATATAGCGATTTTTCTGTATATTTTCTTTAGCGTTCTCTTCAGACAGAGAGAGTTTCATGAAAATGCATGGATATCTGGATTCTCCTTTCCATCTAGAACATGAATCCTCAACACTTTCAGATCTGGTCTTTGACTGAGCTGCAAATGTGAGTTATAGAAGTGGAATTCTGCCTTTACATCATTAGTTCTCATAGAAGCTAGAGAGAGGAGTCCTGAATGTTATGACGCAAGAAACTAAAGCGGTGACCTAGACTGCATTTGGATGTCAATGCTGAGCTCGCATGGGATTGCTAAAACAAGGCAGAACTCTACTTACCACTTCTTAGTTCGTCTGCTGTGGAGGCCATGTTGGGAAATGTGTCAAGATAGCGATTTTTCTGTATATTTTCTTTAGCGTTCTCTTCAGACAGGGAGAGTTTCATGAAAATGCATGGATATCTGGATTCTCCTTTCCATCTAGAACATGAATCCTCAACAAACTTTCAGATCTGGTCTTTGACTGAGCTGCAAATGTGAGTTATAGAAGTGGAATTCTGCCTTTACATCATTAGTTCTCATAGAAGCTAGAGAGAGGAGTCCTGCCTGTGACGACGCAAGAAACTAAAGCGGTGACCTAGACTGCATTTGGATGTCAATGCTGAGCTCGTATGGGATGGCTAAAGCAAAGCAGAGCTTTACTTTCCCCTTCTTTGTACGTTTGCTCTGGAGGCCATGTTGGGAAATGTGTCAAGATAGCGATTTTTCTGTACATTTTCTTTAGCGTTCTCTTCAGACAGGGAGAGATTCATGAAAATACATGGATATCTGGATTCTCCTTTCCAACCAGAACATGAATCCTCAACACACTTTCAGATCTGTTCCTTGACTGTGCTGCTAACGTGAGTTACAGAAGTGGAATTCTGCCTTTACATCTTTAGGTCTCATAGGAACTAGAGTGATTAGTCCTGCCTCTGACGACGCAAGAATCTAAACCGCTGTCATAGACTGCATTTGGATGTCAATGCTGAGCTCGTATGGGATTGCTAAAACAAGGCAGAGCTCTACGTTCCCCTTCTTAGTTCGTCTGCTGTGGAAGCCATGTTGGGAAATGTGTCAAGATAGCGATTTTTCTGTATATTTTCTTTAGCGTTCTCTTCAGACAGAGAGAGTTTCATGAAAATGCATGGATATCTGGATTCTCCTTTCCATCTAGAACATGAATCCACAACAAACTTTCAGATCTGGTCTTTGACTGAGCTGCAAATGTGAGTTATAGAAGTGGAATTCTGCCTTTACATCATTAGTTCTCATAGAAGCTAGAGAGAGGAGTACTGAATGTTATGACGCAAGAAACTAAAGCGGTGACCTAGACTGCATTTGGATGTCAATGCTGAGCTCGCATGGGATTGCTAAAACAAGGCAGAACTCTACTTACCACTTCTTAGTTCGTCTGCTGTGGAGGCCATGTTGGGAAATGTGTCAAGATATAGCGATTTTTCTGTATATTTTCTTTAGCGTTCTCTTCAGACAGAGAGAGTTTCATGAAAATGCATGGATATCTGGATTCTCCTTTCCATCTAGAACATGAATCCTCAACAAACTTTCAGATCTGGTCTTTGACTGAGCTGCAAATGTGAGTTATAGAAGTGGAATTCTGCCTTTACATCATTAGTTCTCATAGAAGCTAGAGAGAGGAGTCCTGAATGTTATGACGCAAGAAACTAAAGCGGTGACCTAGACTGCATTTGGATGTCAATGCTGAGCTCGCATGGGATTGCTAAAACAAGGCAGAACTCTACTTACCACTTCTTAGTTCGTCTGCTGTGGAGGCCATGTTGGGAAATGTGTCAAGATAGCGATTTTTCTGTATATTTTCTTTAGCGTTCTCTTCAGACAGGGAGAGTTTCATGAAAATGCATGGATATCTGGATTCTCCTTTCCATCTAGAACATGAATCCTCAACAAACTTTCAGATCTGGTCTTTGACTGAGCTGCAAATGTGAGTTATAGAAGTGGAATTCTGCCTTTACATCATTAGTTCTCATAGAAGCTAGAGAGATGAGTCCTGCCTGTGACGACGCAAGAAACTAAAGCGGTGACCTAGACTGCATTTGGATGTCAATGCTGAGCTCGTATGGGATGGCTAAAGCAAAGCAGAGCTTTACTTTCCCCTTCTTTGTACGTTTGCTCTGGAGGCCATGTTGGGAAATGTGTCAAGATAGCGATTTTTCTGTACATTTTCTTTAGCGTTCTCTTCAGACAGGGAGAGATTCATGAAAATACATGGATATCTGGATTCTCCTTTCCAACCAGAACATGAATCCTCAACACACTTTCAGATCTGTTCCTTGACTGTGCTGCTAACGTGAGTTACAGAAGTGGAATTCTGCCTTTACATCTTTAGGTCTCATAGGAACTAGAGTGATTAGTCCTGCCTCTGACGACGCAAGAATCTAAACCGCTGTCATAGACTGCATTTGGATGTCAATGCTGAGCTCGTATGGGATTGCTAAAACAAGGCAGAGCTCTACGTTCCCCTTCTTAGTTCGTCTGCTGTGGAAGCCATGTTGGGAAATGTGTCAAGATAGCGATTTTTCTGTATATTTTCTTTAGCGTTCTCTTCAGACAGAGAGAGTTTCATGAAAATGCATGGATATCTGGATTCTCCTTTCCATCTAGAACATGAATCCACAACAAACTTTCAGATCTGGTCTTTGACTGAGCTGCAAATGTGAGTTATAGAAGTGGAATTCTGCCTTTACATCATTAGTTCTCATAGAAGCTAGAGAGAGGAGTACTGAATGTTATGACGCAAGAAACTAAAGCGGTGACCTAGACTGCATTTGGATGTCAATGCTGAGCTCGCATGGGATTGCTAAAACAAGGCAGAACTCTACTTACCACTTCTTAGTTCGTCTGCTGTGGAGGCCATGTTGGGAAATGTGTCAAGATATAGCGATTTTTCTGTATATTTTCTTTAGCGTTCTCTTCAGACAGAGAGAGTTTCATGAAAATGCATGGATATCTGGATTCTCCTTTCCATCTAGAACATGAATCCTCAACAAACTTTCAGATCTGGTCTTTGACTGAGCTGCAAATGTGAGTTATAGAAGTGGAATTCTGCCTTTACATCATTAGTTCTCATAGAAGCTAGAGAGAGGAGTCCTGAATGTTATGACGCAAGAAACTAAAGCGGTGACCTAGACTGCATTTGGATGTCAATGCTGAGCTCGCATGGGATTGCTAAAACAAGGCAGAACTCTACTTACCACTTCTTAGTTCGTCTGCTGTGGAGGCCATGTTGGGAAATGTGTCAAGATAGCGATTTTTCTGTATATTTTCTTTAGCGTTCTCTTCAGACAGGGAGAGTTTCATGAAAATGCATGGATATCTGGATTCTCCTTTCCATCTAGAACATGAATCCTCAACAAACTTTCAGATCTGGTCTTTGACTGAGCTGCAAATGTGAGTTATAGAAGTGGAATTCTGCCTTTACATCATTAGTTCTCATAGAAGCTAGAGAGATGAGTCCTGCCTGTGACGACGCAAGAAACTAAAGCGGTGACCTAGACTGCATTTGGATGTCAATGCTGAGCTCGTATGGGATGGCTAAAGCAAAGCAGAGCTTTACTTTCCCCTTCTTTGTACGTTTGCTCTGGAGGCCATGTTGGGAAATGTGTCAAGATAGCGATTTTTCTGTACATTTTCTTTAGCGTTCTCTTCAGACAGAGAGAGATTCATGAAAATACATGGATATCTGGATTCTCCTTTCCAACCAGAACATGAATCCTCAACACACTTTCAGATCTGTTCCTTGACTGTGCTGCTAACGTGAGTTACAGAAGTGGAATTCTGCCTTTACATCTTTAGGTCTCATAGGAACTAGAGTGATTAGTCCTGCCTCTGACGACGCAAGAATCTAAAGCGCTGTGATAGACTGCATTTGGATGTCAATGCTGAGCTCGTATGGGATTGCTAAAACAAGGCAGAGTTCTACGTTCCCCTTCTTAGTTCGTCTGCTGTGGAGGCCATGTTGGGAAATGTGTCAAGATAGCGATTTTTCTGTATATTTTCTTTAGCGTTCTCTTCAGACAGGGAGAGTTTCATGAAAATGCATGGATATCTGGATTCTCCTTTCCATCTAGAACATGAATCCTCAACAAACTTTCAGATCTGGTCTTTGACTGAGCTGCAAATGTGAGTTATAGAAGTGGAATTCTGCCTTTACATCATTAGTTCTCATAGAAGCTAGAGAGATGAGTCCTGCCTGTGACGACGCAAGAAACTAAAGCGGTGACCTAGACTGCATTTGGATGTCAATGCTGAGCTCGTATGGGATGGCTAAAGCAAAGCAGAGCTTTACTTTCCCCTTCTTTGTACGTTTGCTCTGGAGGCCATGTTGGGAAATGTGTCAAGATAGCGATTTTTCTGTACATTTTCTTTAGCGTTCTCTTCAGACAGGGAGAGATTCATGAAAATACATGGATATCTGGATTCTCCTTTCCAACCAGAACATGAATCCTCAACACACTTTCAGATCTGTTCCTTGACTGTGCTGCTAACGTGAGTTACAGAAGTGGAATTCTGCCTTTACATCTTTAGGTCTCATAGGAACTAGAGTGATTAGTCCTGCCTCTGACGACGCAAGAATCTAAACCGCTGTCATAGACTGCATTTGGATGTCAATGCTGAGCTCGTATGGGATTGCTAAAACAAGGCAGAGCTCTACGTTCCCCTTCTTAGTTCGTCTGCTGTGGAAGCCATGTTGGGAAATGTGTCAAGATAGCGATTTTTCTGTATATTTTCTTTAGCGTTCTCTTCAGACAGAGAGAGTTTCATGAAAATGCATGGATATCTGGATTCTCCTTTCCATCTAGAACATGAATCCACAACAAACTTTCAGATCTGGTCTTTGACTGAGCTGCAAATGTGAGTTATAGAAGTGGAATTCTGCCTTTACATCATTAGTTCTCATAGAAGCTAGAGAGAGGAGTACTGAATGTTATGACGCAAGAAACTAAAGCGGTGACCTAGACTGCATTTGGATGTCAATGCTGAGCTCGCATGGGATTGCTAAAACAAGGCAGAACTCTACTTACCACTTCTTAGTTCGTCTGCTGTGGAGGCCATGTTGGGAAATGTGTCAAGATATAGCGATTTTTCTGTATATTTTCTTTAGCGTTCTCTTCAGACAGAGAGAGTTTCATGAAAATGCATGGATATCTGGATTCTCCTTTCCATCTAGAACATGAATCCTCAACAAACTTTCAGATCTGGTCTTTGACTGAGCTGCAAATGTGAGTTATAGAAGTGGAATTCTGCCTTTACATCATTAGTTCTCATAGAAGCTAGAGAGAGGAGTCCTGAATGTTATGACGCAAGAAACTAAAGCGGTGACCTAGACTGCATTTGGATGTCAATGCTGAGCTCGCATGGGATTGCTAAAACAAGGCAGAACTCTACTTACCACTTCTTAGTTCGTCTGCTGTGGAGGCCATGTTGGGAAATGTGTCAAGATAGCGATTTTTCTGTATATTTTCTTTAGCGTTCTCTTCAGACAGGGAGAGTTTCATGAAAATGCATGGATATCTGGATTCTCCTTTCCATCTAGAACATGAATCCTCAACAAACTTTCAGATCTGGTCTTTGACTGAGCTGCAAATGTGAGTTATAGAAGTGGAATTCTGCCTTTACATCATTAGTTCTCATAGAAGCTAGAGAGATGAGTCCTGCCTGTGACGACGCAAGAAACTAAAGCGGTGACCTAGACTGCATTTGGATGTCAATGCTGAGCTCGTATGGGATGGCTAAAGCAAAGCAGAGCTTTACTTTCCCCTTCTTTGTACGTTTGCTCTGGAGGCCATGTTGGGAAATGTGTCAAGATAGCGATTTTTCTGTACATTTTCTTTAGCGTTCTCTTCAGACAGAGAGAGATTCATGAAAATACATGGATATCTGGATTCTCCTTTCCAACCAGAACATGAATCCTCAACACACTTTCAGATCTGTTCCTTGACTGTGCTGCTAACGTGAGTTACAGAAGTGGAATTCTGCCTTTACATCTTTAGGTCTCATAGGAACTAGAGTGATTAGTCCTGCCTCTGACGACGCAAGAATCTAAAGCGCTGTGATAGACTGCATTTGGATGTCAATGCTGAGCTCGTATGGGATTGCTAAAACAAGGCAGAGTTCTACGTTCCCCTTCTTAGTTCGTCTGCTGTGGAGGCCATGTTGGGAAATGTGTCAAGATAGCGATTTTTCTGTATATTTTCTTTAGCGTTCTCTTCAGACAGAGAGAGTTTCATGAAAATGCATGGATATCTGGATTCTCCTTTCCATCTAGAACATGAATCCACAACAAACTTTCAGATCTGGTCTTTGACTGAGCTGCAAATGTGAGTTATAGAAGTGGAATTCTGCCTTTACATCATTAGTTCTCATAGAAGCTAGAGAGAGGAGTACTGAATGTTATGACGCAAGAAACTAAAGCGGTGACCTAGACTGCATTTGGATGTCAATGCTGAGCTCGCATGGGATTGCTAAAACAAGGCAGAACTCTACTTACCACTTCTTAGTTCGTCTGCTGTGGAGGCCATGTTGGGAAATGTGTCAAGATATAGCGATTTTTCTGTATATTTTCTTTAGCGTTCTCTTCAGACAGAGAGAGTTTCATGAAAATGCATGGATATCTGGATTCTCCTTTCCATCTAGAACATGAATCCTCAACAAACTTTCAGATCTGGTCTTTGACTGAGCTGCAAATGTGAGTTATAGAAGTGGAATTCTGCCTTTACATCATTAGTTCTCATAGAAGCTAGAGAGAGGAGTCCTGAATGTTATGACGCAAGAAACTAAAGCGGTGACCTAGACTGCATTTGGATGTCAATGCTGAGCTCGCATGGGATTGCTAAAACAAGGCAGAACTCTACTTACCACTTCTCAGTTCGTCTGCTGTGGAGGCCATGTTGGGAAATGTGTCAAGATAGCGATTTTTCTGTATATTTTCTTTAGCGTTCACTTCAGACAGAGAGAGTTTCATGAAAATGCATGGATATCTGGATTCTCCTTTCCATCTAGAACATGAATCCTCAACAAACTTTCAGATCTGGTCTTTGACTGAGCTGCAAATGTGAGTTATAGAAGTGGAATTCTGCCTTTACATCATTAGTTCTCATAGAAGCTAGAGAGATGAGTCCTGCCTGTGACGACGCAAGAAACTAAAGCGGTGACCTAGACTGCATTTGGATGTCAATGCTGAGCTCGTATGGGATGGCTAAAGCAAAGCAGAGCTTTACTTTCCCCTTCTTTGTACGTTTGCTCTGGAGGCCATGTTGGGAAATGTGTCAAGATAGCGATTTTTCTGTACATTTTCTTTAGCGTTCTCTTCAGACAGAGAGAGATTCATGAAAATACATGGATATCTGGATTCTCCTTTCCAACCAGAACATGAATCCTCAACACACTTTCAGATCTGTTCCTTGACTGTGCTTCTAACGTGAGTTACAGAAGTGGAATTCTGCCTTTACATCTTTAGGTCTCATAGGAACTAGAGTGATTAGTCCTGCCTCTGACGACGCAAGAATCTAAACCGCTGTGATAGACTGCATTTGGATGTCAATGCTGAGCTCGTATGGGATTGCTAAAACAAGGCAGAGCTCTACGTTCCCCTTCTTAGTTCGTCTGCTGTGGAGGCCATGTTGGGAAATGTGTCAAGATAGCGATTTTTCTGTATATTTTCTTTAGCGTTCTCTTCAGACAGAGAGAGTTTCATGAAAATGCATGGATATCTGGATTCTCCTTTCCATCTAGAACATGAATCCACAACAAACTTTCAGATCTGGTCTTTGACTGAGCTGCAAATGTGAGTTATAGAAGTGGAATTCTGCCTTTACATCATTAGTTCTCATAGAAGCTAGAGAGATGAGTCCTGCCTGTGACGACGCAAGAAACTAAAGCGGTGACCTAGACTGCATTTGGATGTCAATGCTGAGCTCGTATGGGATGGCTAAAGCAAAGCAGAGCTTTACTTTCCCCTTCTTTGTACGTTTGCTCTGGAGGCCATGTTGGGAAATGTGTCAAGATAGCGATTTTTCTGTACATTTTCTTTAGCGTTCTCTTCAGACAGGGAGAGATTCATGAAAATACATGGATATCTGGATTCTCCTTTCCAACCAGAACATGAATCCTCAACACACTTTCAGATCTGTTCCTTGACTGTGCTGCTAACGTGAGTTACAGAAGTGGAATTCTGCCTTTACATCTTTAGGTCTCATAGGAACTAGAGTGATTAGTCCTGCCTCTGACGACGCAAGAATCTAAACCGCTGTCATAGACTGCATTTGGATGTCAATGCTGAGCTCGTATGGGATTGCTAAAACAAGGCAGAGCTCTACGTTCCCCTTTTTAGTTCGTCTGCTGTGGAAGCCATGTTGGGAAATGTGTCAAGATAGCGATTTTTCTGTATATTTTCTTTAGCGTTCTCTTCAGACAGAGAGAGTTTCATGAAAATGCATGGATATCTGGATTCTCCTTTCCATCTAGAACATGAATCCACAACAAACTTTCAGATCTGGTCTTTGACTGTGCTGCAAACCTGAGTTATAGAAGTGGAATTCTGCCTTTACATCATTAGTTCTCATAGAAGCTAGAGAGAGGAGTACTGAATGTTATGACGCAAGAAACTAAAGCGGTGACCTAGACTGCATTTGGATGTCAATGCTGAGCTCGCATGGGATTGCTAAAACAAGGCAGAACTCTACTTACCACTTCTTAGTTCGTCTGCTGTGGAGGCCATGTTGGGAAATGTGTCAAGATATAGCGATTTTTCTGTATATTTTCTTTAGCGTTCTCTTCAGACAGAGAGAGTTTCATGAAAATGCATGGATATCTGGATTCTCCTTTCCATCTAGAACATGAATCCTCAACAAACTTTCAGATCTGGTCTTTGACTGAGCTGCAAATGTGAGTTATAGAAGTGGAATTCTGCCTTTACATCATTAGTTCTCATAGAAGCTAGAGAGAGGAGTCCTGAATGTTATGACGCAAGAAACTAAAGCGGTGACCTAGACTGCATTTGGATGTCAATGCTGAGCTCGCATGGGATTGCTAAAACAAGGCAGAACTCTACTTACCACTTCTTAGTTCGTCTGCTGTGGAGGCCATGTTGGGAAATGTGTCAAGATAGCGATTTTTCTGTATATTTTCTTTAGCGTTCTCTTCAGACAGAGAGAGTTTCATGAAAATGCATGGATATCTGGATTCTCCTTTCCATCTAGAACATGAATCCTCAACAAACTTTCAGATCTGGTCTTTGACTGAGCTGCAAATGTGAGTTATAGAAGTGGAATTCTGCCTTTACATCATTAGTTCTCATAGAAGCTAGAGAGATGAGTCCTGCCTGTGACGACGCAAGAAACTAAAGCGGTGACCTAGACTGCATTTGGATGTCAATGCTGAGCTCGTATGGGATGGCTAAAGCAAAGCAGAGCTTTACTTTCCCCTTCTTTGTACGTTTGCTCTGGAGGCCATGTTGGGAAATGTGTCAAGATAGCGATTTTTCTGTACATTTTCTCTAGCGTTCTCTTCAGACAGAGAGAGATTCATGAAAATACATGGATATCTGGATTCTCCTTTCCAACCAGAACATGAATCCTCAACACACTTTCAGATCTGTTCCTTGACTGTGCTGCTAACGTGAGTTACAGAAGTGGAATTCTGCCTTTACATCTTTAGGTCTCATAGGAACTAGAGTGATTAGTCCTGCCTCTGACGACGCAAGAATCTAAAGCGCTGTGATAGACTGCATTTGGATGTCAATGCTGAGCTCGTATGGGATTGCTAAAACAAGGCAGAGTTCTACGTTCCCCTTCTTAGTTCGTCTGCTGTGGAGGCCATGTTGGGAAATGTGTCAAGATAGCGATTTTTCTGTATATTTTCTTTAGCGTTCTCTTCAGACAGAGAGAGTTTCATGAAAATGCATGGATATCTGGATTCTCCTTTCCATCTAGAACATGAATCCACAACAAACTTTCAGATCTGGTCTTTGACTGAGCTGCAAATGTGAGTTATAGAAGTGGAATTCTGCCTTTACATCATTAGTTCTCATAGAAGCTAGAGAGAGGAGTACTGAATGTTATGACGCAAGAAACTAAAGCGGTGACCTAGACTGCATTTGGATGTCAATGCTGAGCTCGCATGGGATTGCTAAAACAAGGCAGAACTCTACTTACCACTTCTTAGTTCGTCTGCTGTGGAGGCCATGTTGGGAAATGTGTCAAGATATAGCGATTTTTCTGTATATTTTCTTTAGCGTTCTCTTCAGACAGAGAGAGTTTCATGAAAATGCATGGATATCTGGATTCTCCTTTCCATCTAGAACATGAATCCTCAACAAACTTTCAGATCTGGTCTTTGACTGAGCTGCAAATGTGAGTTATAGAAGTGGAATTCTGCCTTTACATCATTAGTTCTCATAGAAGCTAGAGAGAGGAGTCCTGAATGTTATGACGCAAGAAACTAAAGCGGTGACCTAGACTGCATTTGGATGTCAATGCTGAGCTCGCATGGGATTGCTAAAACAAGGCAGAACTCTACTTACCACTTCTTAGTTCGTCTGCTGTGGAGGCCATGTTGGGAAATGTGTCAAGATAGCGATTTTTCTGTATATTTTCTTTAGCGTTCTCTTCAGACAGAGAGAGTTTCATGAAAATGCATGGATATCTGGATTCTCCTTTCCATCTAGAACATGAATCCTCAACAAACTTTCAGATCTGGTCTTTGACTGAGCTGCAAATGTGAGTTATAGAAGTGGAATTCTGCCTTTACATCATTAGTTCTCATAGAAGCTAGAGAGATGAGTCCTGCCTGTGACGACGCAAGAAACTAAAGCGGTGACCTAGACTGCATTTGGATGTCAATGCTGAGCTCGTATGGGATGGCTAAAGCAAAGCAGAGCTTTACTTTCCCCTTCTTTGTACGTTTGCTCTGGAGGCCATGTTGGGAAATGTGTCAAGATAGCGATTTTTCTGTACATTTTCTTTAGCGTTCTCTTCAGACAGAGAGAGATTCATGAAAATACATGGATATCTGGATTCTCCTTTCCAACCAGAACATGAATCCTCAACACACTTTCAGATCTGTTCCTTGACTGTGCTTCTAACGTGAGTTACAGAAGTGGAATTCTGCCTTTACATCTTTAGGTCTCATAGGAACTAGAGTGATTAGTCCTGCCTCTGACGACGCAAGAATCTAAAGCGCTGTGATAGACTGCATTTGGATGTCAATGCTGAGCTCGTATGGGATTGCTAAAACAAGGCAGAGTTCTACGTTCCCCTTCTTAGTTCGTCTGCTGTGGAGGCCATGTTGGGAAATGTGTCAAGATAGCGATTTTTCTGTACATTTTCTTTAGCGTTCTCTTCAGACAGAGAGAGTTTCATGAAAATGCATGGATATCTGGATTCTCCTTTCCATCTAGAACATGAATCCACAACAAACTTTCAGATCTGGTCTTTGACTGAGCTGCAAATGTGAGTTATAGAAGTGGAATTCTGCCTTTACATCATTAGTTCTCATAGAAGCTAGAGAGAGGAGTACTGAATGTTATGACGCAAGAAACTAAAGCGTTGACCTAGACTGCATTTGGATGTCAATGCTGAGCTCGCATGGGATTGCTAAAACAAGGCAGAACTCTACTTACCACTTCTTAGTTCGTCTGCTGTGGAGGCCATGTTGGGAAATGTGTCAAGATATAGCGATTTTTCTGTATATTTTCTTTAGCGTTCTCTTCAGACAGAGAGAGTTTCATGAAAATGCATGGATATCTGGATTCTCCTTTCCATCTAGAACATGAATCCTCAACAAACTTTCAGATCTGGTCTTTGACTGAGCTGCAAATGTGAGTTATAGAAGTGGAATTCTGCCTTTACATCATTAGTTCTCATAGAAGCTAGAGAGAGGAGTCCTGAATGTTATGACGCAAGAAACTAAAGCGGTGACCTAGACTGCATTTGGATGTCAATGCTGAGCTCGCATGGGATTGCTAAAACAAGGCAGAACTCTACTTACCACTTCTTAGTTCGTCTGCTGTGGAGGCCATGTTGGGAAATGTGTCAAGATAGCGATTTTTCTGTATATTTTCTTTAGCGTTCTCTTCAGACAGAGAGAGTTTCATGAAAATGCATGGATATCTGGATTCTCCTTTCCATCTAGAACATGAATCCTCAACAAACTTTCAGATCTGGTCTTTGACTGAGCTGCAAATGTGAGTTATAGAAGTGGAATTCTGCCTTTACATCATTAGTTCTCATAGAAGCTAGAGAGATGAGTCCTGCCTGTGACGACGCAAGAAACTAAAGCGGTGACCTAGACTGCATTTGGATGTCAATGCTGAGCTCGTATGGGATGGCTAAAGCAAAGCAGAGCTTTACTTTCCCCTTCTTTGTACGTTTGCTCTGGAGGCCATGTTGGGAAATGTGTCAAGATAGCGATTTTTCTGTACATTTTCTTTAGCGTTCTCTTCAGACAGAGAGAGATTCATGAAAATACATGGATATCTGGATTCTCCTTTCCAACCAGAACATGAATCCTCAACACACTTTCAGATCTGTTCCTTGACTGTGCTGCTAACGTGAGTTACAGAAGTGGAATTCTGCCTTTACATCTTTAGGTCTCATAGGAACTAGAGTGATTAGTCCTGCCTCTGACGACGCAAGAATCTAAAGCGCTGTGATAGACTGTATTTGGATGTCAATGCTGAGCTCGTATGGGATTGCTAAAACAAGGCAGAGTTCTACGTTCCCCTTCTTAGTTCGTCTGCTGTGGAGGCCATGTTGGGAAATGTGTCAAGATAGCGATTTTTCTGTATATTTTCTTTAGCGTTCTCTTCAGACAGAGAGAGTTTCATGAAAATGCATGGATATCTGGATTCTCCTTTCCATCTAGAACATGAATCCACAACAAACTTTCAGATCTGGTCTTTGACTGAGCTGCAAATGTGAGTTATAGAAGTGGAATTCTGCCTTTACATCATTAGTTCTCATAGAAGCTAGAGAGAGGAGTACTGAATGTTATGACGCAAGAAACTAAAGCGGTGACCTAGACTGCATTTGGATGTCAATGCTGAGCTCGCATGGGATTGCTAAAACAAGGCAGAACTCTACTTACCACTTCTTAGTTCGTCTGCTGTGGAGGCCATGTTGGGAAATGTGTCAAGATATAGCGATTTTTCTGTATATTTTCTTTAGCGTTCTCTTCAGACAGAGAGAGTTTCATGAAAATGCATGGATATCTGGATTCTCCTTTCCATCTAGAACATGAATCCTCAACAAACTTTCAGATCTGGTCTTTGACTGAGCTGCAAATGTGAGTTATAGAAGTGGAATTCTGCCTTTACATCATTAGTTCTCATAGAAGCTAGAGAGAGGAGTCCTGAATGTTATGACGCAAGAAACTAAAGCGGTGACCTAGACTGCATTTGGATGTCAATGCTGAGCTCGCATGGGATTGCTAAAACAAGGCAGAGTTCTACGTTCCCCTTCTTAGTTCGTCTGCTGTGGAGGCCATGTTGGGAAATGTGTCAAGATAGCGATTTTTCTGTATATTTTCTTTAGCGTTCTCTTCAGACAGAGAGAGTTTCATGAAAATGCATGGATATCTGGATTCTCCTTTCCATCTAGAACATGAATCCACAACAAACTTTCAGATCTGGTCTTTGACTGAGCTGCAAATGTGAGTTATAGAAGTGGAATTCTGCCTTTACATCATTAGTTCTCATAGAAGCTAGAGAGAGGAGTACTGAATGTTATGACGCAAGAAACTAAAGCGTTGACCTAGACTGCATTTGGATGTCAATGCTGAGCTCGCATGGGATTGCTAAAACAAGGCAGAACTCTACTTACCACTTCTTAGTTCGTCTGCTGTGGAGGCCATGTTGGGAAATGTGTCAAGATATAGCGATTTTTCTGTATATTTTCTTTAGCGTTCTCTTCAGACAGAGAGAGTTTCATGAAAATGCATGGATATCTGGATTCTCCTTTCCATCTAGAACATGAATCCTCAACAAACTTTCAGATCTGGTCTTTGACTGAGCTGCAAATGTGAGTTATAGAAGTGGAATTCTGCCTTTACATCATTAGTTCTCATAGAAGCTAGAGAGAGGAGTCCTGAATGTTATGACGCAAGAAACTAAAGCGGTGACCTAGACTGCATTTGGATGTCAATGCTGAGCTCGCATGGGATTGCTAAAACAAGGCAGAACTCTACTTACCACTTCTTAGTTCGTCTGCTGTGGAGGCCATGTTGGGAAATGTGTCAAGATAGCGATTTTTCTGTATATTTTCTTTAGCGTTCTCTTCAGACAGAGAGAGTTTCATGAAAATGCATGGATATCTGGATTCTCCTTTCCATCTAGAACATGAATCCTCAACAAACTTTCAGATCTGGTCTTTGACTGAGCTGCAAATGTGAGTTATAGAAGTGGAATTCTGCCTTTACATCATTAGTTCTCATAGAAGCTAGAGAGATGAGTCCTGCCTGTGACGACGCAAGAAACTAAAGCGGTGACCTAGACTGCATTTGGATGTCAATGCTGAGCTCGTATGGGATGGCTAAAGCAAAGCAGAGCTTTACTTTCCCCTTCTTTGTACGTTTGCTCTGGAGGCCATGTTGGGAAATGTGTCAAGATAGCGATTTTTCTGTACATTTTCTTTAGCGTTCTCTTCAGACAGAGAGAGATTCATGAAAATACATGGATATCTGGATTCTCCTTTCCAACCAGAACATGAATCCTCAACACACTTTCAGATCTGTTCCTTGACTGTGCTGCTAACGTGAGTTACAGAAGTGGAATTCTGCCTTTACATCTTTAGGTCTCATAGGAACTAGAGTGATTAGTCCTGCCTCTGACGACGCAAGAATCTAAAGCGCTGTGATAGACTGTATTTGGATGTCAATGCTGAGCTCGTATGGGATTGCTAAAACAAGGCAGAGTTCTACGTTCCCCTTCTTAGTTCGTCTGCTGTGGAGGCCATGTTGGGAAATGTGTCAAGATAGCGATTTTTCTGTATATTTTCTTTAGCGTTCTCTTCAGACAGAGAGAGTTTCATGAAAATGCATGGATATCTGGATTCTCCTTTCCATCTAGAACATGAATCCACAACAAACTTTCAGATCTGGTCTTTGACTGAGCTGCAAATGTGAGTTATAGAAGTGGAATTCTGCCTTTACATCATTAGTTCTCATAGAAGCTAGAGAGAGGAGTACTGAATGTTATGACGCAAGAAACTAAAGCGGTGACCTAGACTGCATTTGGATGTCAATGCTGAGCTCGCATGGGATTGCTAAAACAAGGCAGAACTCTACTTACCACTTCTTAGTTCGTCTGCTGTGGAGGCCATGTTGGGAAATGTGTCAAGATATAGCGATTTTTCTGTATATTTTCTTTAGCGTTCTCTTCAGACAGAGAGAGTTTCATGAAAATGCATGGATATCTGGATTCTCCTTTCCATCTAGAACATGAATCCTCAACAAACTTTCAGATCTGGTCTTTGACTGAGCTGCAAATGTGAGTTATAGAAGTGGAATTCTGCCTTTACATCATTAGTTCTCATAGAAGCTAGAGAGAGGAGTCCTGAATGTTATGACGCAAGAAACTAAAGCGGTGACCTAGACTGCATTTGGATGTCAATGCTGAGCTCGCATGGGATTGCTAAAACAAGGCAGAACTCTACTTACCACTTCTTAGTTCGTCTGCTGTGGAGGCCATGTTGGGAAATGTGTCAAGATAGCGATTTTTCTGTATATTTTCTTTAGCGTTCTCTTCAGACAGAGAGAGTTTCATGAAAATGCATGGATATCTGGATTCTCCTTTCCATCTAGAACATGAATCCTCAACAAACTTTCAGATCTGGTCTTTGACTGAGCTGCAAATGTGAGTTATAGAAGTGGAATTCTGCCTTTACATCATTAGTTCTCATAGAAGCTAGAGAGATGAGTCCTGCCTGTGACGACGCAAGAAACTAAAGCGGTGACCTAGACTGCATTTGGATGTCAATGCTGAGCTCGTATGGGATGGCTAAAGCAAAGCAGAGCTTTACTTTCCCCTTCTTTGTACGTTTGCTCTGGAGGCCATGTTGGGAAATGTGTCAAGATAGCGATTTTTCTGTACATTTTCTTTAGCGTTCTCTTCAGACAGAGAGAGATTCATGAAAATACATGGATATCTGGATTCTCCTTTCCAACCAGAACATGAATCCTCAACACACTTTCAGATCTGTTCCTTGACTGTGCTGCTAACGTGAGTTACAGAAGTGGAATTCTGCCTTTACATCTTTAGGTCTCATAGGAACTAGAGTGATTAGTCCTGCCTCTGACGACGCAAGAATCTAAAGCGCTGTGATAGACTGCATTTGGATGTCAATGCTGAGCTCGTATGGGATTGCTAAAACAAGGCAGAGTTCTACGTTCCCCTTCTTAGTTCGTCTGCTGTGGAGGCCATGTTGGGAAATGTGTCAAGATAGCGATTTTTCTGAATATTTTCTTTAGCGTTCTCTTCAGACAGAGAGAGTTTCATGAAAATGCATGGATATCTGGATTCTCCTTTCCATCTAGAACATGAATCCACAACAAACTTTCAGATCTGGTCTTTGACTGAGCTGCAAATGTGAGTTATAGAAGTGGAATTCTGCCTTTACATCTTTAGGTCTCATAGGAACTAGAGTGATGAGTCCTGAGTGTGATGACGCAAGAAACTAAAGCGGTGACCTAGACTACATTTGGATGTCAATGCTGAGCTCGTATGGGATTGCTAAAACAAGGCAGTGCTCTACTTTCCACTTCTTAGTTCGTCTGCTGTGGAGGCCATGTTGGGAAATGTGTCAAGACAGCGATTTTTCTGTATATTTTCTTTAGCGTTCTCTTCAGACAGAGAGAGTTTCATGAAAATGCATGGATTTCTGGATTCTCCTTTCCAACCAGAACATGAATCATCATTTGTCATTCAGATCTGGTCTTTGGGGTGCAAACGTGAGTTATGAAAGTAGAATTCCGCCTTTACATTATTAGGTCTCATAGGAGTTACAAAGATGAGTCCTCCCTCTGATGATGCAAGACACGAAACCGGTGACCTAGAAGCATTTGGATGTCAATGCTGAGGAGAGCTTTACTTTCCCCTTATTTGTATGTTTGCTGTGGAGGCCATGTTGGGAAAAGTGTCAAGATAGCGATTTTTCTGTACATTTTCTTTAGCGTTCTCTTCAGACAGAGAGAGATTCATGAAAATACATGGATATCTGGATTCTCCTTTCCAACCAGAACATGAATCCTCAACACACTTTCAGATCTGTTCCTTGACTGTGCTGCAAACGTGAGTTACAGAAGTGGAATTCTGCCTTTACATCTTTAGGTCTCATAGGAACTAGAGTGATTAGTCCTGCCTCTGACGACGCAAGAATCTAAACCGCTGTCATAGACTGCATTTGGATGTCAATGCTGAGCTCGTATGGGATTGCTAAAACAAGGCAGAGCTCTACGTTCCCCTTCTTAGTTCGTCTGCTGTGGAGGCCATGTTGAGAAATGTGTAAAGATAGCGATTTTTCTGTACATTTTCTTTAGCGTTCTCTTCAGACAGAGCGAGATTCATGAAAATACATGGATTTCTGGATTCTCCTTTCCAACCAGAACATGAATCATCATTTGTCATTCAGATCTGGTCTTTCGGCTGCAAACGTTAGTTATGAAAGTTGAATTCCGCCTTTACATTATTAGGTCTCATAGGAGATACAGAGATGAGTCCTCCCTCTGATGATGCAAGACACGAAACCGGTGACCAAGAAGCATTTGGATGTCAATTCTGAGATCTTATGGGATTGCTAAAACAACGCAGAGCTTTACTTTCCCCTTGTTTGTACGTTTGCTGTGGAGGCCATGATGGGAAATGTGTCAAGAGAGCGATTTTTCTGAAATTTTTCTTTAGCGTTCTCTTCAGACAGAGAGGGATTCATAAAAATGCATGGATTTCTGGATTCTCCTTTCCAACCAGAATATGAACCATCAACACTCCCCCAGATCTGGTCTTTGACAAGGCTGCAAACGTGAATTATAGAAGTGGAATTCGAGAAGTGGAATTCAATAGGAGTTAGAGAGAAGAGTCCTCCCTCTGACGATTCAAGAAACTAGACCGCTGTCATAGACTGCATTTGGATGTCAATGCTGAGCTCGTATGGGATGGCTAAAGCAAGGCAGAGCTCTACTTTCCCCTTCTTAGTTGGTATGCTGTGGAGGCCATGTTGGGAAATGTGTCAAGATAGCGATTTTTCTGTACATTTTCTTTAGCATTCTCTTCAGACAGAGAGAGATTCATGAAAATACATGGATATCTGGATTCTCCTTTCCAACCAGAACATGAATCCTCAACACACTTTCAGATCTGTTCTTTGACGGGGCTGCAAACGTGAGTTACAGAAGTGGAATTCTGCCTTTACATCTTTAGGTCTCATAGGAACTATAGTGATTAGTCCTGAGTGTGATGACGCAAGAAACTAAAGCGGTGACCTAGATTGCATTTGGATGTCAATGCTGAGCTCGTATAGGATGGCTAAAACAAGGCAGAGCTCTACTTTCCACTTCTTAGTTCGTCTGCTGTGGAGGCCATGTTGGGAAATGTGTCAAGACAGCGATTTTTCTGTATATTTTCTTTAGCGTTCTCTTCAGACAGAGAGAGTTTCATGAAAATGCATGGATTTCTGGATTCTCCTTTCCAACCAGAACATGAATCATCATTTGTCATTCAGATCTGGTCTTTGGGCTGCAAACGTGAGTTATGGAAGTTGAATTCCGCCTTGACATTATTAGGTCTCATAGGAGTTACAGAGATGAGTCCTCCCTCTGATGATGCAAGACACGAAACCGGTGACCTAGAAGCATTTGGATGTCAATTCTGAGATCTCATGGGATTGCTAAAGCAACGCAGAGCTTTCCTTTCCCCTTCTTTGTACGTTTGCTGTGGAGGCCATGTTGGGAAAAGTGTCAAGATAGCGATTTTTCTGTACATTTTCTTTAGCGTTCTCTTCAGACAGGGAGAGATTCATGAAAATACATGGATATCTGGATTCTCCTTTCCAACCAGAACATGAATCCTCAACACACTTTCAGATCTGTTCCTTGACTGTGCTGCAAACGTGAGTTACAGAAGTGGAATTCTGCCTTTACATCTTTAGGTCTCATAGGAACTAGAGTGATTAGTCCTGCCTCTGACGACGCAAGAATCTAAACCGCTGTCATAGACTGCATTTGGATGTCAATGCTGAGCTCGTATGGGATGGCTAAAGCAAGGCAGAGCTCTACTTTCCCCTTCTTAGTTGGTATGCTGTGGAGGCCATGTTGGGAAATGTGTCAAGATAGCGATTTTTCTGTACATTTTCTTTAGCATTCTCTTCAGACAGAGGGAGATTCATGAAAATACATGGATTTCCAGATTCTCCTTTCCAACCAAAACATGAATCCTCAACAAACTTTCAGATCTGGTCTTTGACTGGGCTGCAAACGTGAGTTATAGAAGTGGAATTCTGCCTTTACATCATTAGGTCTCATAGTAGCTAGAGAGATGAGTCCTGCCTGTGACGACGCAAGAAACTAAAGCGGTGACATAGACTGCATTTGGATGTCAAGGCTGAGCTCGTATGGGATTGCTAAAACAAGGCAGAGCTCTACGTTCCCCTTCTTAGTTCGTCTGCTGTGGAGGCCATGTTGGGAAATGTGTCAAGATAGCGATTTTTCTGTACATTTTCTTTAGCGTTTTCTTCAAACAGAGGGAGATTCATGAAAATACATGGATTTCCAGATTCTCCTTTCCAACCAGAACATGAATCCTCAACACACTTTCAGATCTGTTCTTTGACTGGGCTGCAAACGTGAGTTACAGAAGTGGAATTCTGCCTTTACATCTTTAGGTCTCATAGGAACTATAGTGATTAGTCCTGAGTGTGATGACGCAAGAAACTAAAGCGGTGACCTAGACTGCATTTGGATGTCAATGCTGAGCTCGTATAGGATGGCTAAAACAAGGCAGAGCTCTACTTTCCACTTCTTAGTTCGTCTGCTGTGGAGGCCATGTTGGGAAATGTGTCAAGACAGCGATTTTTCTGTATATTTTCTTTAGCATTCTCTTCAGACAGAGAGAGATTCATGAAAATACATGGATATCTGGATTCTCCTTTCCAACCAGAACATGAATCCTCAACACACTTTCAGATCTGTTCTTTGACTGGGCTGCAAACGTGAGTTACAGAAGTGGAATTCTGCCTTTACATCTTTAGGTCTCATAGGAACTATAGTGATTAGTCCTGAGTGTGATGACGCAAGAAACTAAAGCGGTGACCTAGACTGCATTTGGATGTCAATGCTGAGCTCGTATAGGATGGCTAAAACAAGGCAGAGCTCTACTTTCCACTTCTTAGTTCGTCTGCTGTGGAGGCCATGTTGGGAAATGTGTCAAGACAGCGATTTTTCTGTATATTTTCTTTAGCGTTCTCTTCAGACAGAGAGAGTTTCATGAAAATGCATGGATTTCTGGATTCTCCTTTCCAACCAGAACATGAATCATCATTTGTCATTCAGATCTGGTCTTTGGGCTGCAAACGTGAGTTATGGAAGTTGAATTCCGCCTTGACATTATTAGGTCTCATAGGAGTTACAGAGATGAGTCCTCCCTCTGATGATGCAAGACACGAAACCGGTGACCTAGAAGCATTTGGATGTCAATTCTGAGATCTCATGGGATTGCTAAAGCAACGCAGAGCTTTACTTTCCCCTTCTTTGTACGTTTGCTGTGGAGGCCATGTTGGGAAAAGTGTCAAGATAGCGATTTTTCTGTACATTTTCTTTAGCGTTCTCTTCAGACAGAGAGAGATTCATGAAAATACATGGATATCTGGATTCTCCTTTCCAACCAGAACATGAATCCTCAACACACTTTCAGATCTGTTCTTTGACTGGGCTGCAAACGTGAGTTACAGAAGTGGAATTCTGCCTTTACATCTTTAGGTCTCATAGGAACTAGAGTGATGAGTCCTGAGTGTGATGACGCAAGAAACTAAAGCGGTGACCTAGACTACAGTTGGATGTCAATGCTGAGCTCGTATGGGATTGCTAAAACAAGGCAGTGCTCTACTTTCCACTTCTTAGTTCGTCTGCTGTGGAGGCCATGTTGGGAAATGTGTCAAGACAGCGATTTTTCTGTATATTTTCTTTAGCGTTCCCTTCAGAGAGAGAGAGTTTCATGAAAATGCATGGATTTCTGGATTCTCCTTTCCAACCAGAACATGAATCATCATTTGTCATTCAGATCTGGTCTTTCGGCTGCAAACGTTAGTTATGAAAGTTGAATTCCGCCTTTACATTATTAGGTCTCATAGGAGATACAGAGATGAGTCCTCCCTCTGATGATGCAAGACACGAAACCGGTGACCAAGAAGCATTTGGATGTCAATTCTGAGATCTTATGGGATTGCTAAAACAACGCAGAGCTTTACTTTCCCCTTGTTTGTACGTTTGCTGTGGAGGCCATGATGGGAAATGTGTCAAGAGAGCGATTTTTCTGAAATTTTTCTTTAGCGTTCTCTTCAGACAGAGAGGGATTCATAAAAATGCATGGATTTCTGGATTCTCCTTTCCAACCAGAATATGAACCATCAACACTCCCCCAGATCTGGTCTTTGACAAGGCTGCAAACGTGAATTATAGAAGTGGAATTCGAGAAGTGGAATTCAATAGGAGTTAGAGAGAAGAGTCCTCCCTCTGACGATTCAAGAAACTAGACCGCTGTCATAGACTGCATTTGGATGTCAATGCTGAGCTCGTATGGGATGGCTAAAGCAAGGCAGAGCTCTACTTTCCCCTTCTTAGTTGGTATGCTGTGGAGGCCATGTTGGGAAATGTGTCAAGATAGCGATTTTTCTGTACATTTTCTTTAGCATTCTCTTCAGACAGAGAGAGATTCATGAAAATACATGGATATCTGGATTCTCCTTTCCAACCAGAACATGAATCCTCAACACACTTTCAGATCTGTTCTTTGACGGGGCTGCAAACGTGAGTTACAGAAGTGGAATTCTGCCTTTACATCTTTAGGTCTCATAGGAACTATAGTGATTAGTCCTGAGTGTGATGACGCAAGAAACTAAAGCGGTGACCTAGACTGCATTTGGATGTCAATGCTGAGCTCGTATAGGATGGCTAAAACAAGGCAGAGCTCTACTTTCCACTTCTTAGTTCGTCTGCTGTGGAGGCCATGTTGGGAAATGTGTCAAGACAGCGATTTTTCTGTATATTTTCTTTAGCGTTCTCTTCAGACAGAGAGAGTTTCATGAAAATGCATGGATATCTGGATTCTCCTTTCCATCTAGAACATGAATCCTCAACAAACTTTCAGATCTGGTCTTTGACTGAGCTGCAAATGTGAGTTATAGAAGTGGAATTCTGCCTTTACATCATTAGTTCTCATAGAAGCTAGAGAGAGGAGTCCTGAATGTTATGACGCAAGAAACTAAAGCGGTGACCTAGACTGCATTTGGATGTCAATGCTGAGCTCGCATGGGATTGCTAAAACAAGGCAGAACTCTACTTACCACTTCTTAGTTCGTCTGCTGTGGAGGCCATGTTGGGAAATGTGTCAAGATAGCGATTTTTCTGTATATTTTCTTTAGCGTTCTCTTCAGACAGAGAGAGTTTCATGAAAATGCATGGATATCTGGATTCTCCTTTCCATCTAGAACATGAATCCTCAACAAACTTTCAGATCTGGTCTTTGACTGAGCTGCAAATGTGAGTTATAGAAGTGGAATTCTGCCTTTACATCATTAGTTCTCATAGAAGCTAGAGAGATGAGTCCTGCCTGTGACGACGCAAGAAACTAAAGCGGTGACCTAGACTGCATTTGGATGTCAATGCTGAGCTCGTATGGGATGGCTAAAGCAAAGCAGAGCTTTACTTTCCCCTTCTTTGTACGTTTGCTCTGGAGGCCATGTTGGGAAATGTGTCAAGATAGCGATTTTTCTGTACATTTTCTTTAGCGTTCTCTTCAGACAGAGAGAGATTCATGAAAATACATGGATATCTGGATTCTCCTTTCCAACCAGAACATGAATCCTCAACACACTTTCAGATCTGTTCCTTGACTGTGCTGCTAACGTGAGTTACAGAAGTGGAATTCTGCCTTTACATCTTTAGGTCTCATAGGAACTAGAGTGATTAGTCCTGCCTCTGACGACGCAAGAATCTAAAGCGCTGTGATAGACTGCATTTGGATGTCAATGCTGAGCTCGTATGGGATTGCTAAAACAAGGCAGAGTTCTACGTTCCCCTTCTTAGTTCGTCTGCTGTGGAGGCCATGTTGGGAAATGTGTCAAGATAGCGATTTTTCTGAATATTTTCTTTAGCGTTCTCTTCAGACAGAGAGAGTTTCATGAAAATGCATGGATATCTGGATTCTCCTTTCCATCTAGAACATGAATCCACAACAAACTTTCAGATCTGGTCTTTGACTGAGCTGCAAATGTGAGTTATAGAAGTGGAATTCTGCCTTTACATCTTTAGGTCTCATAGGAACTAGAGTGATGAGTCCTGAGTGTGATGACGCAAGAAACTAAAGCGGTGACCTAGACTACATTTGGATGTCAATGCTGAGCTCGTATGGGATTGCTAAAACAAGGCAGTGCTCTACTTTCCACTTCTTAGTTCGTCTGCTGTGGAGGCCATGTTGGGAAATGTGTCAAGACAGCGATTTTTCTGTATATTTTCTTTAGCGTTCTCTTCAGACAGAGAGAGTTTCATGAAAATGCATGGATTTCTGGATTCTCCTTTCCAACCAGAACATGAATCATCATTTGTCATTCAGATCTGGTCTTTGGGGTGCAAACGTGAGTTATGAAAGTAGAATTCCGCCTTTACATTATTAGGTCTCATAGGAGTTACAAAGATGAGTCCTCCCTCTGATGATGCAAGACACGAAACCGGTGACCTAGAAGCATTTGGATGTCAATGCTGAGGAGAGCTTTACTTTCCCCTTATTTGTATGTTTGCTGTGGAGGCCATGTTGGGAAAAGTGTCAAGATAGCGATTTTTCTGTACATTTTCTTTAGCGTTCTCTTCAGACAGAGAGAGATTCATGAAAATACATGGATATCTGGATTCTCCTTTCCAACCAGAACATGAATCCTCAACACACTTTCAGATCTGTTCCTTGACTGTGCTGCAAACGTGAGTTACAGAAGTGGAATTCTGCCTTTACATCTTTAGGTCTCATAGGAACTAGAGTGATTAGTCCTGCCTCTGACGACGCAAGAATCTAAACCGCTGTCATAGACTGCATTTGGATGTCAATGCTGAGCTCGTATGGGATTGCTAAAACAAGGCAGAGCTCTACGTTCCCCTTCTTAGTTCGTCTGCTGTGGAGGCCATGTTGAGAAATGTGTAAAGATAGCGATTTTTCTGTACATTTTCTTTAGCGTTCTCTTCAGACAGAGCGAGATTCATGAAAATACATGGATTTCTGGATTCTCCTTTCCAACCAGAACATGAATCATCATTTGTCATTCAGATCTGGTCTTTCGGCTGCAAACGTTAGTTATGAAAGTTGAATTCCGCCTTTACATTATTAGGTCTCATAGGAGATACAGAGATGAGTCCTCCCTCTGATGATGCAAGACACGAAACCGGTGACCAAGAAGCATTTGGATGTCAATTCTGAGATCTTATGGGATTGCTAAAACAACGCAGAGCTTTACTTTCCCCTTGTTTGTACGTTTGCTGTGGAGGCCATGTTGGGAAATGTGTCAAGACAGCGATTTTTCTGTATATTTTCTTTAGCGTTCCCTTCAGAGAGAGAGAGTTTCATGAAAATGCATGGATTTCTGGATTCTCCTTTCCAACCAGAACATGAATCATCATTTGTCATTCAGATCTGGTCTTTCGGCTGCAAACGTTAGTTATGAAAGTTGAATTCCGCCTTTACATTATTAGGTCTCATAGGAGATACAGAGATGAGTCCTCCCTCTGATGATGCAAGACACGAAACCGGTGACCAAGAAGCATTTGGATGTCAATTCTGAGATCTTATGGGATTGCTAAAACAACGCAGAGCTTTACTTTCCCCTTGTTTGTACGTTTGCTGTGGAGGCCATGATGGGAAATGTGTCAAGAGAGCGATTTTTCTGAAATTTTTCTTTAGCGTTCTCTTCAGACAGAGAGGGATTCATAAAAATGCATGGATTTCTGGATTCTCCTTTCCAACCAGAATATGAACCATCAACACTCCCCCAGATCTGGTCTTTGACAAGGCTGCAAACGTGAATTATAGAAGTGGAATTCGAGAAGTGGAATTCAATAGGAGTTAGAGAGAAGAGTCCTCCCTCTGACGATTCAAGAAACTAGACCGCTGTCATAGACTGCATTTGGATGTCAATGCTGAGCTCGTATGGGATGGCTAAAGCAAGGCAGAGCTCTACTTTCCCCTTCTTAGTTGGTATGCTGTGGAGGCCATGTTGGGAAATGTGTCAAGATAGCGATTTTTCTGTACATTTTCTTTAGCATTCTCTTCAGACAGAGAGAGATTCATGAAAATACATGGATATCTGGATTCTCCTTTCCAACCAGAACATGAATCCTCAACACACTTTCAGATCTGTTCTTTGACGGGGCTGCAAACGTGAGTTACAGAAGTGGAATTCTGCCTTTACATCTTTAGGTCTCATAGGAACTATAGTGATTAGTCCTGAGTGTGATGACGCAAGAAACTAAAGCGGTGACCTAGATTGCATTTGGATGTCAATGCTGAGCTCGTATAGGATGGCTAAAACAAGGCAGAGCTCTACTTTCCACTTCTTAGTTCGTCTGCTGTGGAGGCCATGTTGGGAAATGTGTCAAGACAGCGATTTTTCTGTATATTTTCTTTAGCGTTCTCTTCAGACAGAGAGAGTTTCATGAAAATGCATGGATTTCTGGATTCTCCTTTCCAACCAGAACATGAATCATCATTTGTCATTCAGATCTGGTCTTTGGGCTGCAAACGTGAGTTATGGAAGTTGAATTCCGCCTTGACATTATTAGGTCTCATAGGAGTTACAGAGATGAGTCCTCCCTCTGATGATGCAAGACACGAAACCGGTGACCTAGAAGCATTTGGATGTCAATTCTGAGATCTCATGGGATTGCTAAAGCAACGCAGAGCTTTCCTTTCCCCTTCTTTGTACGTTTGCTGTGGAGGCCATGTTGGGAAAAGTGTCAAGATAGCGATTTTTCTGTACATTTTCTTTAGCGTTCTCTTCAGACAGGGAGAGATTCATGAAAATACATGGATATCTGGATTCTCCTTTCCAACCAGAACATGAATCCTCAACACACTTTCAGATCTGTTCCTTGACTGTGCTGCAAACGTGAGTTACAGAAGTGGAATTCTGCCTTTACATCTTTAGGTCTCATAGGAACTAGAGTGATTAGTCCTGCCTCTGACGACGCAAGAATCTAAACCGCTGTCATAGACTGCATTTGGATGTCAATGCTGAGCTCGTATGGGATGGCTAAAGCAAGGCAGAGCTCTACTTTCCCCTTCTTAGTTGGTATGCTGTGGAGGCCATGTTGGGAAATGTGTCAAGATAGCGATTTTTCTGTACATTTTCTTTAGCATTCTCTTCAGACAGAGGGAGATTCATGAAAATACATGGATTTCCAGATTCTCCTTTCCAACCAAAACATGAATCCTCAACAAACTTTCAGATCTGGTCTTTGACTGGGCTGCAAACGTGAGTTATAGAAGTGGAATTCTGCCTTTACATCATTAGGTCTCATAGTAGCTAGAGAGATGAGTCCTGCCTGTGACGACGCAAGAAACTAAAGCGGTGACATAGACTGCATTTGGATGTCAAGGCTGAGCTCGTATGGGATTGCTAAAACAAGGCAGAGCTCTATGTTCCCCTTCTTAGTTCGTCTGCTGTGGAGGCCATGTTGGGAAATGTGTCAAGATAGCGATTTTTCTGTACATTTTCTTTAGCGTTTTCTTCAAACAGAGGGAGATTCATGAAAATACATGGATTTCCAGATTCTCCTTTCCAACCAGAACATGAATCCTCAACACACTTTCAGATCTGTTCTTTGACTGGGCTGCAAACGTGAGTTACAGAAGTGGAATTCTGCCTTTACATCTTTAGGTCTCATAGGAACTATAGTGATTAGTCCTGAGTGTGATGACGCAAGAAACTAAAGCGGTGACCTAGACTGCATTTGGATGTCAATGCTGAGCTCGTATAGGATGGCTAAAACAAGGCAGAGCTCTACTTTCCACTTCTTAGTTCGTCTGCTGTGGAGGCCATGTTGGGAAATGTGTCAAGACAGCGATTTTTCTGTATATTTTCTTTAGCATTCTCTTCAGACAGAGAGAGATTCATGAAAATACATGGATATCTGGATTCTCCTTTCCAACCAGAACATGAATCCTCAACACACTTTCAGATCTGTTCTTTGACTGGGCTGCAAACGTGAGTTACAGAAGTGGAATTCTGCCTTTACATCTTTAGGTCTCATAGGAACTATAGTGATTAGTCCTGAGTGTGATGACGCAAGAAACTAAAGCGGTGACCTAGACTGCATTTGGATGTCAATGCTGAGCTCGTATAGGATGGCTAAAACAAGGCAGAGCTCTACTTTCCACTTCTTAGTTCGTCTGCTGTGGAGGCCATGTTGGGAAATGTGTCAAGACAGCGATTTTTCTGTATATTTTCTTTAGCGTTCTCTTCAGACAGAGAGAGTTTCATGAAAATGCATGGATTTCTGGATTCTCCTTTCCAACCAGAACATGAATCATCATTTGTCATTCAGATCTGGTCTTTGGGCTGCAAACGTGAGTTATGGAAGTTGAATTCCGCCTTGACATTATTAGGTCTCATAGGAGTTACAGAGATGAGTCCTCCCTCTGATGATGCAAGACACGAAACCGGTGACCTAGAAGCATTTGGATGTCAATTCTGAGATCTCATGGGATTGCTAAAGCAACGCAGAGCTTTACTTTCCCCTTCTTTGTACGTTTGCTGTGGAGGCCATGTTGGGAAAAGTGTCAAGATAGCGATTTTTCTGTACATTTTCTTTAGCGTTCTCTTCAGACAGAGAGAGATTCATGAAAATACATGGATATCTGGATTCTCCTTTCCAACCAGAACATGAATCCTCAACACACTTTCAGATCTGTTCTTTGACTGGGCTGCAAACGTGAGTTACAGAAGTGGAATTCTGCCTTTACATCTTTAGGTCTCATAGGAACTAGAGTGATGAGTCCTGAGTGTGATGACGCAAGAAACTAAAGCGGTGACCTAGACTACAGTTGGATGTCAATGCTGAGCTCGTATGGGATTGCTAAAACAAGGCAGTGCTCTACTTTCCACTTCTTAGTTCGTCTGCTGTGGAGGCCATGTTGGGAAATGTGTCAAGACAGCGATTTTTCTGTATATTTTCTTTAGCGTTCCCTTCAGAGAGAGAGAGTTTCATGAAAATGCATGGATTTCTGGATTCTCCTTTCCAACCAGAACATGAATCATCATTTGTCATTCAGATCTGGTCTTTCGGCTGCAAACGTTAGTTATGAAAGTTGAATTCCGCCTTTACATTATTAGGTCTCATAGGAGATACAGAGATGAGTCCTCCCTCTGATGATGCAAGACACGAAACCGGTGACCAAGAAGCATTTGGATGTCAATTCTGAGATCTTATGGGATTGCTAAAACAACGCAGAGCTTTACTTTCCCCTTGTTTGTACGTTTGCTGTGGAGGCCATGATGGGAAATGTGTCAAGAGAGCGATTTTTCTGAAATTTTTCTTTAGCGTTCTCTTCAGACAGAGAGGGATTCATAAAAATGCATGGATTTCTGGATTCTCCTTTCCAACCAGAATATGAACCATCAACACTCCCCCAGATCTGGTCTTTGACAAGGCTGCAAACGTGAATTATAGAAGTGGAATTCGAGAAGTGGAATTCAATAGGAGTTAGAGAGAAGAGTCCTCCCTCTGACGATTCAAGAAACTAGACCGCTGTCATAGACTGCATTTGGATGTCAATGCTGAGCTCGTATGGGATGGCTAAAGCAAGGCAGAGCTCTACTTTCCCCTTCTTAGTTGGTATGCTGTGGAGGCCATGTTGGGAAATGTGTCAAGATAGCGATTTTTCTGTACATTTTCTTTAGCATTCTCTTCAGACAGAGAGAGATTCATGAAAATACATGGATATCTGGATTCTCCTTTCCAACCAGAACATGAATCCTCAACACACTTTCAGATCTGTTCTTTGACGGGGCTGCAAACGTGAGTTACAGAAGTGGAATTCTGCCTTTACATCTTTAGGTCTCATAGGAACTATAGTGATTAGTCCTGAGTGTGATGACGCAAGAAACTAAAGCGGTGACCTAGACTGCATTTGGATGTCAATGCTGAGCTCGTATAGGATGGCTAAAACAAGGCAGAGCTCTACTTTCCACTTCTTAGTTCGTCTGCTGTGGAGGCCATGTTGGGAAATGTGTCAAGACAGCGATTTTTCTGTATATTTTCTTTAGCGTTCTCTTCAGACAGAGAGAGTTTCATGAAAATGCATGGATTTCTGGATTCTCCTTTCCAACCAGAACATGAATCATCATTTGTCATTCAGATCTGGTCTTTGGGCTGCAAACGTGAGTTATGGAAGTTGAATTCCGCCTTGACATTATTAGGTCTCATAGGAGTTACAGAGATGAGTCCTCCCTCTGATGATGCAAGACACGAAACCGGTGACCAAGAAGCATTTGGATGTCAATTCTGAGATCTCATGGGATTGCTAAAGCAACGCAGAGCTTTACTTTCCCCTTCTTTGTACGTTTGCTGTGGAGGCCATGTTGGGAAAAGTGTCAAGATAGCGATTTTTCTGTACATTTTCTTTAGCGTTCTCTTCAGACAGAGAGAGATTCATGAAAATACATGGATATCTGGATTCTCCTTTCCAACCAGAACATGAATCCTCAACACACTTTCAGATCTGTTCCTTGACTGTGCTGCAAACGTGAGTTACAGAAGTGGAATTCTGCCTTTACATCTTTAGGTCTCATAGGAACTAGAGTGATTAGTCCTGCCTCTGACGACGCAAGAATCTAAACCGCTGTCATAGACTGCATTTGGATGTCAATGCTGAGCTCGTATGGGATTGCTAAAACAAGGCAGAGCTCTACGTTCCCCTTCTTAGTTCGTCTGCTGTGGAGGCCATGTTGAGAAATGTGTAAAGATAGCGATTTTTCTGTACATTTTCTTTAGCGTTCTCTTCAGACAGAGCGAGATTCATGAAAATACATGGATATCTGGATTCTCCTTTCCAACCAGAACATGAATCCTCAACACACTTTCAGATCTGTTCCTTGACTGTGCTGCAAACGTGAGTTACAGAAGTGGAATTCTGCCTTTACATCTTTAGGTCTCATAGGAACTAGAGTGATTAGTCCTGCCTCTGACGACGCAAGAATCTAAACCGCTGTCATAGACTGCATTTGGATGTCAATGCTGAGCTCGTATGGGATTGCTAAAACAAGGCAGAGCTCTACGTTCCCCTTCTTAGTTCGTCTGCTGTGGAGGCCATGTTGGGAAATGTGTCAAGATAGCGATTTTTCTGTACATTTTCTTTAGCGTTCTCTTCAGACAGAGAGAGATTCATGAAAATGCATGGATATCTGGATTCTCCTTTCCATCTAGAACATGAATCCTCAACAAACTTTCAGATCTGTTCTTTGACTGGGCTGCAAATGTGAGTTATAGAAGTGGAATTCTACCTTTACATCATTAGGTCTCATAGGAGCTAGAGAGATGAGTCCTGCCTGTGACGACGCAGGAAACTATAGCGGTGACCTAGACTGCATTTGGATGTCAATGCTGAGCTCGTATGGGATGGCTAAAGCAAAGCAGAGCTTTACTTTCCCCTTCTTTGTACGTTTGCTGTGGAGGCCATGTTGGGAAATGTGTCAAGATAGCGATTTTTCTGTACATTTTCTTTAGCGTTTTCTTCAGACAGAGAGAGTTTCATGAAAATGCATGGATATCTGGATTCTCCTTTCCAACCAGAACATGAATCATCATTTGTCATTCAGATCTGGTCTTTGGGCTGCAAACGTGAGTTATGAAAGTAGAATTCCGCCTTTACATTATTAGGTCTCATAGGAGTTACAGAGATGAGTCCTCCCTCTGATGATGCAAGACACGAAACCGGTGACATAGAAGCATTTGGATGTCAATGCTGAGGAGAGCTTTACTTTCCCCTTATTTGTACGTTTGCTGTGGAGGCCATGTTGGGAAATGTGTCAAGATAGCGATTTTTCTGTACATTTTCTTTAGCGTTCTCTTCAGACAGAGAGAGATTCATGAAAATACATGGATATCTGGATTCTCCTTTCCAACCAGAACATGAATCCTCAACACACTTTGAGATCTGTTCCTTGACTGTGCTGCAAACGTGAGTTACAGAAGTGGAATTCTGCCTTTACATCTTTAGGTCTCATAGGAACTAGAGTGATTAGTCCTGCCTCTGACGACGCAAGAATCTAAACCGCTGTCATAGACTGCATTTGGATGTCAATGCTGAGCTCGTATGGGATTGCTAAAACAAGGCAGAGCTCTACGTTCCCCTTCTTAGTTCGTCTGCTGTGGAGGCCATGTTGAGAAATGTGTAAAGATAGCGATTTTTCTGTACATTTTCTTTAGCGTTCTCTTCAGACAGAGCGAGATTCATGAAAATACATGGATATCTGGATTCTCCTTTCCAACCAGAACATGAATCCTCAACACACTTTCAGATCTGTTCCTTGACTGTGCTGCAAACGTGAGTTACAGAAGTGGAATTCTGCCTTTACATCTTTAGGTCTCATAGGAACTAGAGTGATTAGTCCTGCCTCTGACGACGCAAGAATCTAAACCGCTGTCATAGACTGCATTTGGATGTCAATGCTGAGCTCGTATGGGATTGCTAAAACAAGGCAGAGCTCTACGTTCCCCTTCTTAGTTCGTCTGCTGTGGAGGCCATGTTGGGAAATGTGTCAAGATAGCGATTTTTCTGTACATTTTCTTTAGCGTTCTCTTCAGACAGAGAGAGATTCATGAAAATGCATGGATATCTGGATTCTCCTTTCCATCTAGAACATGAATCCTCAACAAACTTTCAGATCTGTTCTTTGACTGGGCTGCAAACGTGAGTTATAGAAGTGGAATTCTGCCTTTACATCATTAGGTCTCATAGGAGCTAGAGAGATGAGTCCTGCCTGTGACGACCCAGGAAACTAAAGCGGTGACCTATACTTCATTTGGATGCCAATGCTGAGCTCGTATGGGATGGCTAAAGCAAAGCAGAGCTTTACTTTCCCCTTCTTTGTACGTTTGCTGTGGAGGCCATGTTGGGAAATGTGTCAAGATAGCGATTTTTCTGTACATTTTCTTTAGCGTTTTCTTCAGACAGAGAGAGATTCATGAAAATACATGGATATCTGGATTCTCCTTTCCAACCAAAACATGAATCCTCAACACACTTTCAGATCTGTTCTTTGACTGGGCTACAAACGTGAGTTACAGAAGTGGAATTCTGCCTTTACATCTTTAGGTCTCATAGGAACTAGAGTGATGAGTCCTGAGTGTGATGACGCAAGAAACTAAAGCGGTTACCTAGACTGCATTTGGATGTCAATGCTGAGCTCGTATAGGATGGCTAAAACAAGGCAGAGCTCTACTTTCCACTTCTTAGTTCGTCTGCTGTGGAGGCCCTGTTGGGAAATGTGTCAAGACAGCGATTTTTCTGTATATTTTCTTTAGCGTTCTCTTCAGACAGAGAGAGTTTCATGAAAATGCATGGATTTCTGGATTCTCCTTTCCAACCAGAACATGAATCATCATTTGTCATTCAGATCTGGTCTTTGGGCTGCAAACGTTAGTTATGAAAGTTGAATTCCGCCTTGACATTATTAGGTCTCATAGGAGTTACAGAGATGAGTCCTCCCTCTGATGATGCAAGACACGAAACCGGTGACCTAGAAGCATTTGGATGTCAATGCTGAGGAGAGCTTTACTTTCCCCTTATTTGTTTGTTTGCTGTGGAGGCCATGTTGGGAAATGTGTCAACATAGCGATTTTTCTGTACATTTTCTTTAGCGTTCTCTTCAGACAGAGAGAGATTCATGAAAATACATGGATATCTGGATTCTCCTTTCCAACCAGAACATGAATCCTCAACACACTTTCAGATCTGTTCCTTGACTGTGCTGCAAACGTGAGTTACAGAAGTGGAATTCTGCCTTTACATCTTTAGGTCTCATAGGAACTAGAGTGATTAGTCCTGCCTCTGACGACGCAAGAATCTAAACCGCTGTCATAGACTGCATTTGGATGTCAATGCTGAGCTCGTATGGGATTGCTAAAACAAGGCAGAGCTCTACGTTCCCCTTCTTAGTTCGTCTGCTGTGGAGGCCATGTTGAGAAATGTGTAAAGATAGCGATTTTTCTATACATTTTCTTTAGCGTTCTCTTCAGACAGAGAGAGATTCATGAAAATACATTGATATCTGGATTCTCCTTTCCAACCAGAACATGAATCCTCAACACACTTTCAGATCTGTTCCTTGACTGTGCTGCAAACCTGAGTTACAGAAGTGGAATTCTGCCTTTACATCTTTAGGTCTCATAGGGACTAGAGTGATTAGTCCTGCCTCTGACGACGCAAGAATCTAAACCGCTGTCATAGACTGCATTTGGATGTCAATGCTGAGCTCGTATGGGATGGCTAAAGCAAGGCAGAGCTCTACTTTCCCCTTCTTAGTTGGTATGCTGTGGAGGCCATGTTGGGAAATGTGTTAAGATAGCGATTTTTCTGTACATTTTCTTTAGCATTCTCTTCAGACAGAGAGAGTTTCATGAAAATGCATGGATTTCTGGATTCTCCTTTCCAACCAGAACATGAATCATCATTTGTCATTCAGATCTGGTCTTTGGGCTGCAAACGTGAGTTATGGAAGTTGAATTCCGCCTTGACATTATTAGGTCTCATAGGAGTTACAGAGATGAGTCCTCCCTCTGATGATGCAAGACACGAAACCGGTGACCTAGAAGCATTTGGATGTAAATTCTGAGATCTCATAGGATTGCTAAAGCAACGCAGAGCTTTACTTTCCCCTTCTTTGTACGTTTGCTGTGGAGGCCATGTTGGGAAAAGTGTCAAGATAGCGATTTTTCTGTACATTTTCTTTAGCGTTCTCTTCAGACAGAGAGAGATTCATGAAAATGCATGGATATCTGGATTCTCCTTTCCATCTAGAACATGAATCCTCAACAAACTTTCAGATCTGTTCTTTGACTGGGCTGCAAACGTGAGTTATAGAAGTGGAATTCTGCCTTTACATCATTAGGTCTCATAGGAGCTAGAGAGATGAGTCCTGCCTGTGACGACCCAGGAAACTAAAGCGGTGACCTATACTTCATTTGGATGCCAATGCTGAGCTCGTATGGGATGGCTAAAGCAAAGCAGAGCTTTACTTTCCCCTTCTTTGTACGTTTGCTGTGGAGGCCATGTTGGGAAATGTGTCAAGATAGCGATTTTTCTGTACATTTTCTTTAGCGTTTTCTTCAGACAGAGAGAGATTCATGAAAATACATGGATATCTGGATTCTCCTTTCCAACCAAAACATGAATCCTCAACACACTTTCAGATCTGTTCTTTGACTGGGCTACAAACGTGAGTTACAGAAGTGGAATTCTGCCTTTACATCTTTAGGTCTCATAGGAACTAGAGTGATGAGTCCTGAGTGTGATGACGCAAGAAACTAAAGCGGTTACCTAGACTGCATTTGGATGTCAATGCTGAGCTCGTATAGGATGGCTAAAACAAGGCAGAGCTCTACTTTCCACTTCTTAGTTCGTCTGCTGTGGAGGCCCTGTTGGGAAATGTGTCAAGACAGCGATTTTTCTGTATATTTTCTTTAGCGTTCTCTTCAGACAGAGAGAGTTTCATGAAAATGCATGGATTTCTGGATTCTCCTTTCCAACCAGAACATGAATCATCATTTGTCATTCAGATCTGGTCTTTGGGCTGCAAACGTTAGTTATGAAAGTTGAATTCCGCCTTGACATTATTAGGTCTCATAGGAGTTACAGAGATGAGTCCTCCCTCTGATGATGCAAGACACGAAACCGGTGACCTAGAAGCATTTGGATGTCAATGCTGAGGAGAGCTTTACTTTCCCCTTATTTGTTTGTTTGCTGTGGAGGCCATGTTGGGAAATGTGTCAACATAGCGATTTTTCTGTACATTTTCTTTAGCGTTCTCTTCAGACAGAGAGAGATTCATGAAAATACATGGATATCTGGATTCTCCTTTCCAACCAGAACATGAATCCTCAACACACTTTCAGATCTGTTCCTTGACTGTGCTGCAAACGTGAGTTACAGAAGTGGAATTCTGCCTTTACATCTTTAGGTCTCATAGGAACTAGAGTGATTAGTCCTGCCTCTGACGACGCAAGAATCTAAACCGCTGTCATAGACTGCATTTGGATGTCAATGCTGAGCTCGTATGGGATTGCTAAAACAAGGCAGAGCTCTACGTTCCCCTTCTTAGTTCGTCTGCTGTGGAGGCCATGTTGAGAAATGTGTAAAGATAGCGATTTTTCTATACATTTTCTTTAGCGTTCTCTTCAGACAGAGAGAGATTCATGAAAATACATTGATATCTGGATTCTCCTTTCCAACCAGAACATGAATCCTCAACACACTTTCAGATCTGTTCCTTGACTGTGCTGCAAACCTGAGTTACAGAAGTGGAATTCTGCCTTTACATCTTTAGGTCTCATAGGGACTAGAGTGATTAGTCCTGCCTCTGACGACGCAAGAATCTAAACCGCTGTCATAGACTGCATTTGGATGTCAATGCTGAGCTCGTATGGGATGGCTAAAGCAAGGCAGAGCTCTACTTTCCCCTTCTTAGTTGGTATGCTGTGGAGGCCATGTTGGGAAATGTGTTAAGATAGCGATTTTTCTGTACATTTTCTTTAGCATTCTCTTCAGACAGAGAGAGATTCATGAAAATCCATGGATATCTGGATTCTCCTTTCCAACCAGAACATGAATCCTCAACACACTTTCAGATCTGTTCTTTGACTGGGCTGCAAACGTGAGTTACAGAAGTGGAATTCTGCCTTTACATCTTTAGGTCTCATAGGAACTAGAGTGATGAGTCCTGAGTGTGATGACGCAAGAAACTAAAGCGGTGACCTAGACTGCATTTGGATGTCAATGCTGAGCTCGTATAGGATGGCTAAAACAAGGCAGAGCTCCACTTTCCACTTCTTAGTTCGTCTGCTGTGGAGGCCATGTTGGGAAATGTGTCAAGACAGCGATTTTTCTGTATATTTTCTTTAGCGTTCTCTTCAGACAGAGAGAGTTTCATGAAAATGCATGGATTTCTGGATTCTCCTTTCCAACCAGAACATGAATCATCATTTGTCATTCAGATCTGGTCTTTGGGCTGCAAACGTGAGTTATGGAAGTTGAATTCCGCCTTGACATTATTAGGTCTCATAGGAGTTACAGAGATGAGTCCTCCCTCTGATGATGCAAGACACGAAACCGGTGACCTAGAAGCATTTGGATGTAAATTCTGAGATCTCATAGGATTGCTAAAGCAACGCAGAGCTTTACTTTCCCCTTCTTTGTACGTTTGCTGTGGAGGCCATGTTGGGAAAAGTGTCAAGATGGCGATTTTTCTGTACATTTTCTTTAGCGTTCTCTTCAGAAAGAGAGAGATTCATGAAAATACAAGGATATCTGGATTCTCCTTTCCAACCAGAACATGAATCCTCAACACACTTTCAGATCTGTTCTTTGACTGGGCTGCAAACGTGAGTTACCGAAGTGGAATTCTGCCTTTACATCTTTAGGTCTCATAGGAACTAGAGTGATGAGTCCTGAGTGTGATGACGCAAGAAACTAAAGAGGTGACCTAGACTACATTTGGATGTCAATGCTGAGCTCGTATGGGATTGCTAAAACAAGGCAGTGCTCTACTTTCCACTTCTTAGTTCGTCTGCTGTGGAGGCCATGTTGGGAAATGTGTCAAGACAGCGATTTTTCTGTATATTTTCTTTAGCGTTCTCTTCAGACAGAGAGTTTCATGAAAATGCATGGATTTCTGGATTCTCCTTTCCAACCAGAACATGAATCATCATTTGTCATTCAGATCTGGTCTTTGGGCTGCAAACGTGAGTTATGAAAGTAGAATTCCGCCTTTACATTATTAGGTCTCATAGGAGTTACAATGATGAGTCCTCCCTCTGATGATGCAAGACACGAAACCGGTGACCTAGAAGCATTTGGATGTCAATGCTGAGGAGAGCTTTACTTTCCCCTTATTTGTTTGTTTGCTGTGGAGGCCATGTTGGGAAATGTGTCAACATAGCGATTTTTCTGTACATTTTCTTTAGCGTTCTCTTCAGACAGAGAGAGATTCATGAAAATACATGGATATCTGGATTCTCCTTTCCAACCAGAACATGAATCCTCAACACACTTTCAGATCTGTTCCTTGACTGTGCTGCAAACGTGAGTTACAGAAGTGGAATTCTGCCTTTACATCTTTAGGTCTCATAGGAACTAGAGTGATTAGTCCTGCCTCTGACGACGCAAGAATCTAAACCGCTGTCATAGACTGCATTTGGATGTCAATGCTGAGCTCGTATGGGATTGCTAAAACAAGGCAGAGCTCTACGTTCCCCTTCTTAGTTCGTCTGCTGTGGAGGCCATGTTGGGAAATGTGTCAAGATAGCGATTTTTCTGTACATTTTCTTTAGCGTTCTCTTCAGACAGAGAGAGATTCATGAAAATGCATGGATATCTGGATTCTCCTTTCCATCTAGAACATGAATCCTCAACAAACTTTCAGATCTGGTCTTTGACTGGGCTGCAAACGTGAGTTATAGAAGTGGAATTCTGCCTTTACATCATTAGGTCTCATAGTAGCTAGAGAGATGAGTACTGCCTGTGACGACGCAAGAAACTAAAGCGGTGACCTAGACTGCATTTGGATGTCAATGCTGAGCTCGTATGGGATGGCTAAAGCAAAGCAGAGCTTTACTTTCCCCTTCTTTGTACGTTTGCTGTGGAGGCCATGTTGGGAAATGTGTCAAGATAGCGATTTTTCTGTACATTTTCTTTAGCGTTTTCTTCAGACAGAGAGAGATTCATGAAAATACATGGATATCTGGATTCTCCTTTCCAACCAAAACATGAATCCTCAACACACTTTCAGATCTGTTCTTTGACTGGGCTACAAACGTGAGTTACAGAAGTGGAATTCTGCCTTTACATCTTTAGGTCTCATAGGAACTAGAGTGATGAGTCCTGAGTGTGATGACGCAAGAAACTAAAGCGGTTACCTAGACTGCATTTGGATGTCAATGCTGAGCTCGTATAGGATGGCTAAAACAAGGCAGAGCTCTACTTTCCACTTCTTAGTTCGTCTGCTGTGGAGGCCATGTTGGGAAATGTGTCAAGACAGCGATTTTTCTGTATATTTTCTTTAGCGTTCTCTTCAGACAGAGAGAGTTTCATGAAAATGCATGGATTTCTGGATTCTCCTTTCCAACCAGAACATGAATCATCATTTGTCATTCAGATCTGGTCTTTGGGCTGCAAACGTTAGTTATGAAAGTTGAATTCCGCCTTGACATTATTAGGTCTCATAGGAGTTACAGAGATGAGTCCTCCCTCTGATGATGCAAGACATGAAACTGGTGACCTAGAAGCATTTGGATGTCAATTCTGAGATCTTATGGGATTGCTAAAACAACGCAGAGCTTTACTTTCCCCTTCTTTGTACGTTTGCTGTGGAGGCCATGTTGGGAAATGTGTCAAGATAGCGATTTTTCTGAAATTTTTCTTTAGCGTTCTCTTCAGACAGAGAGGGATTCATGAAAATGCATGGATTTCTGGATTCTCCTTTCCAACCAGAATATGAACCATCAACACTCCCCCAGATCTGGTCTTTGACAAGGCTGCAAACGTGAATTATAGAAGTGGAATTCGAGAAGTGGAATTCAATAGGAGTTACAGAGAAGAGTCCTCCCTCTGACGATTCAAGAAACTAGACCACTGTCATAGACTGCATTTGGATGTCAATGCTGAGCTCGTATGGGATGGCTGAAGCAAGGCAGTGCTCTACTTTCCACTTCTTAGTTCGTCTGCTGTGGAGGCCATGTTGGGAAATGTGTCAAGACAGCGATTTTTCTGTATATTTTCTTTAGCGTTCTCTTCAGACAGAGAGAGTTTCATGAAAATGCATGGATTTCTGGATTCTCCTTTCCAACCAGAACATGAATCATCATTTGTCATTCAGATCTGGTCTTTGGGCTGCAAACGTTAGTTATGAAAGTTGAATTCCGCCTTTACATTATTAGGTCTCATAGGAGTTACAGAGATGAGTCCTCCCTCTGATGATGCAAGACACGAAACCGGTGACCTAGAAGCATTTGGATGTCAATTCTGAGATCTCATGGGATTGCTAAAGCAACGCAGAGCTTTACTTTCCCCTTCTTTGTACGTTTGCTGTGGAGGCCATGTTGGGAAAAGTGTCAAGATAGCGATTTTTCTGTACATTTTCTTTAGCGTTCTCTTCAGACAGAGAGAGATTCATGAAAATACATGGATATCTGGATTCTCCTTTCCAACCAGAACATGAATCCTCAACACACTTTCAGATCTGTTCTTTGACTGGGCTGCAAACGTGAGTTACAGAAGTGGAATTCTGCCTTTACATCTTTAGGTCTCATAGGAACTAGAGTGATGAGTCCTGAGTGTGATGACGCAAGAAACTAAAGCGGTGACCTAGACTGCATTTGGATGTCAATCCTGAGCTCGTATGGGATTGCTAAAACAAGGCAGAGCTCTACTTTCCACTTCTTAGTTCGTCTGCTGTGGAAGCCATGTTGGGAAATGTGTCAAGACAGCGATTTTTCTGTATATTTTCTTTAGCGTTCTCTTCAGACAGAGAGAGTTAATTAAAATGCATGGATTTCTGGATTCTCCTTTCCAACCAGAACATGAATCATCATTTGTCATTCAGATCTGGTCTTTGGGCTGCAAACGTTAGTTATGAAAGTTGAATTCCGCCTTGACATTATTAGGTCTCATAGGAGTTACAGAGATGAGTCCTCCCTCTGATGATGCAAGACATGAAACTGGTGACCTAGAAGCATTTGGATGTCAATTCTGAGATCTTATGGGATTGCTAAAACAACGCAGAGCTTTACTTTCCCCTTCTTTGTACGTTTGCTGTGGAGGCCATGTTGGGAAATGTGTCAAGATAGCGATTTTTCTGAAATTTTTCTTTAGCGTTCTCTTCAGACAGAGAGGGATTCATGAAAATGCATGGATTTCTGGATTCTCCTTTCCAACCAGAATATGAACCATCAACACTCCCCCAGATCTGGTCTTTGACAAGGCTGCAAACGTGAATTATAGAAGTGGAATTCGAGAAGTGGAATTCAATAGGAGTTACAGAGAAGAGTCCTCCCTCTGACGATTCAAGAAACTAGACCACTGTCATAGACTGCATTTGGATGTCAATGCTGAGCTCGTATGGGATTGCTAAAACAAGGCAGTGCTCTACTTTCCACTTCTTAGTTCGTCTGCTGTGGAGGCCATGTTGGGAAATGTGTCAAGACAGCGATTTTTCTGTATATTTTCTTTAGCGTTCTCTTCAGACAGAGAGAGTTTCATGAAAATGCATGGATTTCTGGATTCTCCTTTCCAACCAGAACATGAATCATCATTTGTCATTCAGATCTGGTCTTTGGGCTGCAAACGTGAGTTATGAAAGTAGAATTCCGCCTTTACATTATTAGGTCTCATAGGAGTTACAGAGATGAGTCCTCCCTCTGATGATGCAAGACACGAAACCGGTGACCTAGAAGCATTTGGATGTAAATTCTGAGATCTCATAGGATTGCTAAAGCAACGCAGAGCTTTACTTTCCCCTTCTTTGTACGTTTGCTGTGAAGGCCATGTTGGGAAAAGTGTCAAGATAGCGATTTTTCTGTACATTGTCTTTAGCGTTCTCTTCAGAAAGAGAGAGATTCATGAAAATACAAGGATATCTGGATTCTCCTTTCCAACCAGAACATGAATCCTCAACACACTTTCAGATCTGTTCTTTGACTGGGCTGCAAACGTGAGTTACCGAAGTGGAATTCTGCCTTTACATCTTTAGGTCTCATAGGAACTAGAGTGATGAGTCCTGAGTGTGATGACGCAAGAAACTAAAGGGGTGACCTAGACTACATTTGGATGTCAATGCTGAGCTCGTATGGGATTGCTAAAACAAGGCAGTGCTCTACTTTCCACTTCTTAGTTCGTCTGCTGTGGAGGCCATGTTGGGAAATGTGTCAAGACAGCGATTTTTCTGTATATTTTCTTTAGCGTTCTCTTCAGACAGAGAGTTTCATGAAAATGCATGGATTTCTGGATTCTCCTTTCCAACCAGAACATGAATCATCATTTGTCATTCAGATCTGGTCTTTGGGCTGCAAACGTGAGTTATGAAAGTAGAATTCCGCCTTTACATTATTAGGTCTCATAGGAGTTACAATGATGAGTCCTCCCTCTGATGATGCAAGACACGAAACCGGTGACCTAGAAGCATTTGGATGTCAATGCTGAGGAGAGCTTTACTTTCCCCTTATTTGTTTGTTTGCTGTGGAGGCCATGTTGGGAAATGTGTCAACATAGCGATTTTTCTGTACATTTTCTTTAGCGTTCTCTTCAGACAGAGAGAGATTCATGAAAATACATGGATATCTGGATTCTCCTTTCCAACCAGAACATGAATCCTCAACACACTTTCAGATCTGTTCCTTGACTGTGCTGCAAACGTGAGTTACAGAAGTGGAATTCTGCCTTTACATCTTTAGGTCTCATAGGAACTAGAGTGATTAGTCCTGCCTCTGACGACGCAAGAATCTAAACCGCTGTCATAGACTGCATTTGGATGTCAATGCTGAGCTCGTATGGGATTGCTAAAACAAGGCAGAGCTCTACGTTCCCCTTCTTAGTTCGTCTGCTGTGGAGGCCATGTTGAGAAATGTGTAAAGATAGCGATTTTTCTGTACATTTTCTTTAGCGTTCTCTTCAGACAGAGCGAGATTCATGAAAATACATGGATATCTGGATTCTCCTTTCCAACCAGAACATGAATCCTCAACACACTTTCAGATCTGTTCCTTGACTGTGCTGCAAACGTGAGTTACAGAAGTGGAATTCTGCCTTTACATCTTTAGGTCTCATAGGAACTAGAGTGATTAGTCCTGCCTCTGACGACGCAAGAATCTAAACCGCTGTCATAGACTGCATTTGGATGTCAATGCTGAGCTCGTATGGGATTGCTAAAACAAGGCAGAGCTCTACGTTCCCCTTCTTAGTTCGTCTGCTGTGGAGGCCATGTTGGGAAATGTGTCAAGATAGCGATTTTTCTGTACATTTTCTTTAGCGTTCTCTTCAGACAGAGAGAGATTCATGAAAATGCATGGATATCTGGATTCTCCTTTCCATCTAGAACATGAATCCTCAACAAACTTTCAGATCTGTTCTTTGACTGGGCTGCAAATGTGAGTTATAGAAGTGGAATTCTACCTTTACATCATTAGGTCTCATAGGAGCTAGAGAGATGAGTCCTGCCTGTGACGACGCAGGAAACTAAAGCGGTGACCTAGACTGCATTTGGATGTCAATGCTGAGCTCGTATGGGATGGCTAAAGCAAAGCAGAGCTTTACTTTCCCCTTCTTTGTACGTTTGCTGTGGAGGCCATGTTGGGAAATGTGTCAAGATAGCGATTTTTCTGTACATTTTCTTTAGCGTTTTCTTCAGACAGAGAGAGTTTCATGAAAATGCATGGATATCTGGATTCTCCTTTCCATCTAGAACATGAATCCTCAACAAACTTTCAGATCTGGTCTTTGACTGGGCTGCAAACGTGAGTTATAGAAGTGGAATTCTGCCTTTACATCATTAGGTCTCATAGTAGCTAGAGAGATGAGTCCTGCCTGTGACGACGCAAGAAACTAAAGCGGTGACCTAGACTGCATTTGGATGTCAATGCTGAGCTCGTATGGGATGGCTAAAGCAAAGCAGAGCTTTACTTTCCCCTTCTTTGTACGTTTGCTGTGGAGGCCATGTTGGGAAATGTGTCAAGATAGCGATTTTTCTGTACATTTTCTTTAGCGTTTTCTTCAGACAGAGAGAGATTCATGAAAATACATGGATATCTGGATTCTCCTTTCCAACCAGAACATGAATCATCATTTGTCATTCAGATCTGGTCTTTGGGCTGCAAACGTGAGTTATGAAAGTAGAATTCCGCCTTTACATTATTAGGTCTCATAGGAGTTACAGAGATGAGTCCTCCCTCTGATGATGCAAGACACGAAACCGGTGACATAGAAGCATTTGGATGTCAATGCTGAGGAGAGCTTTACTTTCCCCTTATTTGTACGTTTGCTGTGGAGGCCATGTTGGGAAATGTGTCAAGATAGCGATTTTTCTGTACATTTTCTTTAGCGTTGTCTTCAGACAGAGAGAGATTCATGAAAATACATGGATATCTGGATTCTCCTTTCCAACCAGAACATGAATCCTCAACACACTTTGAGATCTGTTCCTTGACTGTGCTGCAAACGTGAGTTACAGAAGTGGAATTCTGCCTTTACATCTTTAGGTCTCATAGGAACTAGAGTGATTAGTCCTGCCTCTGACGACGCAAGAATCTAAACCGCTGTCATAGACTGCATTTGGATGTCAATGCTGAGCTCGTATGGGATTGCTAAAACAAGGCAGAGCTCTCCGTTCCCCTTCTTAGTTCGTCTGCTGTGGAGGCCATGTTGAGAAATGTGTAAAGATAGCGATTTTTCTGTATATTTTCTTTAGCGTTCTCTTCAGACAGAGCGAGATTCATGAAAATACATGGATATCTGGATTCTCCTTTCCAACCAGAACATGAATCCTCAACACACTTTCAGATCTGTTCCTTGACTGTGCTGCAAACGTGAGTTACAGAAGTGGAATTCTGCCTTTACATCTTTAGGTCTCATAGGAACTAGAGTGATTAGTCCTGCCTCTGACGACGCAAGAATCTAAACCGCTGTCATAGACTGCATTTGGATGTCAATGCTGAGCTCGTATGGGATTGCTAAAACAAGGCAGAGCTCTACGTTCCCCTTCTTAGTTCGTCTGCTGTGGAGGCCATGTTGGGAAATGTGTCAAGATAGCGATTTTTCTGTACATTTTCTTTAGCGTTCTCTTCAGACAGAGAGAGATTCATGAAAATGCATGGATATCTGGATTCTCCTTTCCATCTAGAACATGAATCCTCAACAAACTTTCAGATCTGTTCTTTGACTGGGCTGCAAACGTGAGTTATAGAAGTGGAATTCTGCCTTTACATCATTAGGTCTCATAGGAGCTAGAGAGATGAGTCCTGCCTGTGACGACCCAGGAAACTAAAGCGGTGACCTATACTTCATTTGGATGCCAATGCTGAGCTCGTATGGGATGGCTAAAGCAAAGCAGAGCTTTACTTTCCCCTTCTTTGTACGTTTGCTGTGGAGGCCATGTTGGGAAATGTGTCAAGATAGCGATTTTTCTGTACATTTTCTTTAGCATTTTCTTCAGACAGAGAGAGTTTCATGAAAATGCATGGATATCTGGATTCTCCTTTCCATCTAGAACATGAATCCTCAACAAACTTTCAGATCTGGTCTTTGACTGGGCTGCAAACGTGAGTTATAGAAGTGGAATTCTGCCTTTACATCATTAGGTCTCATAGTAGCTAGAGAGATGAGTACTGCCTGTGACGACGCAAGAAACTAAAGCGGTGACCTAGACTGCATTTGGATGTCAATGCTGAGCTCGTATGGGATGGCTAAAGCAAAGCAGAGCTTTACTTTCCCCTTCTTTGTACGTTTGCTGTGGAGGCCATGTTGGGAAATGTGTCAAGATAGCGATTTTTCTGTACATTTTCTTTAGCGTTTTCTTCAGACAGAGAGAGATTCATGAAAATACATGGATATCTGGATTCTCCTTTCCAACCAAAACATGAATCCTCAACACACTTTCAGATCTGTTCTTTGACTGGGCTACAAACGTGAGTTACAGAAGTGGAATTCTGCCTTTACATCTTTAGGTCTCATAGGAACTAGAGTGATGAGTCCTGAGTGTGATGACGCAAGAAACTAAAGCGGTTACCTAGACTGCATTTGGATGTCAATGCTGAGCTCGTATAGGATGGCTAAAACAAGGCAGAGCTCTACTTTCCACTTCTTAGTTCGTCTGCTGTGGAGGCCATGTTGGGAAATGTGTCAAGACAGCGATTTTTCTGTATATTTTCTTTAGCGTTCTCTTCAGACAGAGAGAGTTTCATGAAAATGCATGGATTTCTGGATTCTCCTTTCCAACCAGAACATGAATCATCATTTGTCATTCAGATCTGGTCTTTGGGCTGCAAACGTTAGTTATGAAAGTTGAATTCCGCCTTGACATTATTAGGTCTCATAGGAGTTACAGAGATGAGTCCTCCCTCTGATGATGCAAGACATGAAACTGGTGACCTAGAAGCATTTGGATGTCAATTCTGAGATCTTATGGGATTGCTAAAACAACGCAGAGCTTTACTTTCCCCTTCTTTGTACGTTTGCTGTGGAGGCCATGTTGGGAAATGTGTCAAGATAGCGATTTTTCTGAAATTTTTCTTTAGCGTTCTCTTCAGACAGAGAGGGATTCATGAAAATGCATGGATTTCTGGATTCTCCTTTCCAACCAGAATATGAACCATCAACACTCCCCCAGATCTGGTCTTTGACAAGGCTGCAAACGTGAATTATAGAAGTGGAATTCGAGAAGTGGAATTCAATAGGAGTTACAGAGAAGAGTCCTCCCTCTGACGATTCAAGAAACTAGACCACTGTCATAGACTGCATTTGGATGTCAATGCTGAGCTCGTATGGGATGGCTGAAGCAAGGCAGTGCTCTACTTTCCACTTCTTAGTTCGTCTGCTGTGGAGGCCATGTTGGGAAATGTGTCAAGACAGCGATTTTTCTGTATATTTTCTTTAGCGTTCTCTTCAGACAGAGAGAGTTTCATGAAAATACATGGATATCTGGATTCTCCTTTCCAACCAAAACATGAATCCTCAACACACTTTCAGATCTGTTCTTTGACTGGGCTACAAACGTGAGTTACAGAAGTGGAATTCTGCCTTTACATCTTTAGGTCTCATAGGAACTAGAGTGATGAGTCCTGAGTGTGATGACGCAAGAAACTAAAGCGGTTACCTAGACTGCATTTGGATGTCAATGCTGAGCTCGTATAGGATGGCTAAAACAAGGCAGAGCTCTACTTTCCACTTCTTAGTTCGTCTGCTGTGGAGGCCATGTTGGGAAATGTGTCAAGACAGCGATTTTTCTGTATATTTTCTTTAGCGTTCTCTTCAGACAGAGAGAGTTTCATGAAAATGCATGGATTTCTGGATTCTCCTTTCCAACCAGAACATGAATCATCATTTGTCATTCAGATCTGGTCTTTGGGCTGCAAACGTTAGTTATGAAAGTTGAATTCCGCCTTGACATTATTAGGTCTCATAGGAGTTACAGAGATGAGTCCTCCCTCTGATGATGCAAGACATGAAACTGGTGACCTAGAAGCATTTGGATGTCAATTCTGAGATCTTATGGGATTGCTAAAACAACGCAGAGCTTTACTTTCCCCTTCTTTGTACGTTTGCTGTGGAGGCCATGTTGGGAAATGTGTCAAGATAGCGATTTTTCTGAAATTTTTCTTTAGCGTTCTCTTCAGACAGAGAGGGATTCATGAAAATGCATGGATTTCTGGATTCTCCTTTCCAACCAGAATATGAACCATCAACACTCCCCCAGATCTGGTCTTTGACAAGGCTGCAAACGTGAATTATAGAAGTGGAATTCGAGAAGTGGAATTCAATAGGAGTTACAGAGAAGAGTCCTCCCTCTGACGATTCAAGAAACTAGACCACTGTCATAGACTGCATTTGGATGTCAATGCTGAGCTCGTATGGGATGGCTGAAGCAAGGCAGTGCTCTACTTTCCACTTCTTAGTTCGTCTGCTGTGGAGGCCATGTTGGGAAATGTGTCAAGACAGCGATTTTTCTGTATATTTTCTTTAGCGTTCTCTTCAGACAGAGAGAGTTTCATGAAAATGCATGGATTTCTGGATTCTCCTTTCCAACCAGAACATGAATCATCATTTGTCATTCAGATCTGGTCTTTGGGCTGCAAACGTTAGTTATGAAAGTTGAATTCCGCCTTTACATTATTAGGTCTCATAGGAGTTACAGAGATGAGTCCTCCCTCTGATGATGCAAGACACGAAACCGGTGACCTAGAAGCATTTGGATGTCAATTCTGAGATCTCATGGGATTGCTAAAGCAACGCAGAGCTTTACTTTCCCCTTCTTTGTACGTTTGCTGTGGAGGCCATGTTGGGAAAAGTGTCAAGATAGCGATTTTTCTGTACATTTTCTTTAGCGTTCTCTTCAGACAGAGAGAGATTCATGAAAATACATGGATATCTGGATTCTCCTTTCCAACCAGAACATGAATCCTCAACACACTTTCAGATCTGTTCTTTGACTGGGCTGCAAACGTGAGTTACAGAAGTGGAATTCTGCCTTTACATCTTTAGGTCTCATAGGAACTAGAGTGATGAGTCCTGAGTGTGATGACGCAAGAAACTAAAGCGGTGACCTAGACTGCATTTGGATGTCAATCCTGAGCTCGTATGGGATTGCTAAAACAAGGCAGAGCTCTACTTTCCACTTCTTAGTTCGTCTGCTGTGGAAGCCATGTTGGGAAATGTGTCAAGACAGCGATTTTTCTGTATATTTTCTTTAGCGTTCTCTTCAGACAGAGAGAGTTAATTAAAATGCATGGATTTCTGGATTCTCCTTTCCAACCAGAACATGAATCATCATTTGTCATTCAGATCTGGTCTTTGGGCTGCAAACGTTAGTTATGAAAGTTGAATTCCGCCTTGACATTATTAGGTCTCATAGGAGTTACAGAGATGAGTCCTCCCTCTGATGATGCAAGACATGAAACTGGTGACCTAGAAGCATTTGGATGTCAATTCTGAGATCTTATGGGATTGCTAAAACAACGCAGAGCTTTACTTTCCCCTTCTTTGTACGTTTGCTGTGGAGGCCATGTTGGGAAATGTGTCAAGATAGCGATTTTTCTGAAATTTTTCTTTAGCGTTCTCTTCAGACAGAGAGGGATTCATGAAAATGCATGGATTTCTGGATTCTCCTTTCCAACCAGAATATGAACCATCAACACTCCCCCAGATCTGGTCTTTGACAAGGCTGCAAACGTGAATTATAGAAGTGGAATTCGAGAAGTGGAATTCAATAGGAGTTACAGAGAAGAGTCCTCCCTCTGACGATTCAAGAAACTAGACCACTGTCATAGACTGCATTTGGATGTCAATGCTGAGCTCGTATGGGATTGCTAAAACAAGGCAGTGCTCTACTTTCCACTTCTTAGTTCGTCTGCTGTGGAGGCCATGTTGGGAAATGTGTCAAGACAGCGATTTTTCTGTATATTTTCTTTAGCGTTCTCTTCAGACAGAGAGAGTTTCATGAAAATGCATGGATTTCTGGATTCTCCTTTCCAACCAGAACATGAATCATCATTTGTCATTCAGATCTGGTCTTTGGGCTGCAAACGTGAGTTATGAAAGTAGAATTCCGCCTTTACATTATTAGGTCTCATAGGAGTTACAGAGATGAGTCCTCCCTCTGATGATGCAAGACACGAAACCGGTGACCTAGAAGCATTTGGATGTAAATTCTGAGATCTCATAGGATTGCTAAAGCAACGCAGAGCTTTACTTTCCCCTTCTTTGTACGTTTGCTGTGAAGGCCATGTTGGGAAAAGTGTCAAGATAGCGATTTTTCTGTACATTGTCTTTAGCGTTCTCTTCAGAAAGAGAGAGATTCATGAAAATACAAGGATATCTGGATTCTCCTTTCCAACCAGAACATGAATCCTCAACACACTTTCAGATCTGTTCTTTGACTGGGCTGCAAACGTGAGTTACCGAAGTGGAATTCTGCCTTTACATCTTTAGGTCTCATAGGAACTAGAGTGATGAGTCCTGAGTGTGATGACGCAAGAAACTAAAGGGGTGACCTAGACTACATTTGGATGTCAATGCTGAGCTCGTATGGGATTGCTAAAACAAGGCAGTGCTCTACTTTCCACTTCTTAGTTCGTCTGCTGTGGAGGCCATGTTGGGAAATGTGTCAAGACAGCGATTTTTCTGTATATTTTCTTTAGCGTTCTCTTCAGACAGAGAGTTTCATGAAAATGCATGGATTTCTGGATTCTCCTTTCCAACCAGAACATGAATCATCATTTGTCATTCAGATCTGGTCTTTGGGCTGCAAACGTGAGTTATGAAAGTAGAATTCCGCCTTTACATTATTAGGTCTCATAGGAGTTACAATGATGAGTCCTCCCTCTGATGATGCAAGACACGAAACCGGTGACCTAGAAGCATTTGGATGTCAATGCTGAGGAGAGCTTTACTTTCCCCTTATTTGTTTGTTTGCTGTGGAGGCCATGTTGGGAAATGTGTCAACATAGCGATTTTTCTGTACATTTTCTTTAGCGTTCTCTTCAGACAGAGAGAGATTCATGAAAATACATGGATATCTGGATTCTCCTTTCCAACCAGAACATGAATCCTCAACACACTTTCAGATCTGTTCCTTGACTGTGCTGCAAACGTGAGTTACAGAAGTGGAATTCTGCCTTTACATCTTTAGGTCTCATAGGAACTAGAGTGATTAGTCCTGCCTCTGACGACGCAAGAATCTAAACCGCTGTCATAGACTGCATTTGGATGTCAATGCTGAGCTCGTATGGGATTGCTAAAACAAGGCAGAGCTCTACGTTCCCCTTCTTAGTTCGTCTGCTGTGGAGGCCATGTTGAGAAATGTGTAAAGATAGCGATTTTTCTGTACATTTTCTTTAGCGTTCTCTTCAGACAGAGCGAGATTCATGAAAATACATGGATATCTGGATTCTCCTTTCCAACCAGAACATGAATCCTCAACACACTTTCAGATCTGTTCCTTGACTGTGCTGCAAACGTGAGTTACAGAAGTGGAATTCTGCCTTTACATCTTTAGGTCTCATAGGAACTAGAGTGATTAGTCCTGCCTCTGACGACGCAAGAATCTAAACCGCTGTCATAGACTGCATTTGGATGTCAATGCTGAGCTCGTATGGGATTGCTAAAACAAGGCAGAGCTCTACGTTCCCCTTCTTAGTTCGTCTGCTGTGGAGGCCATGTTGGGAAATGTGTCAAGATAGCGATTTTTCTGTACATTTTCTTTAGCGTTCTCTTCAGACAGAGAGAGATTCATGAAAATGCATGGATATCTGGATTCTCCTTTCCATCTAGAACATGAATCCTCAACAAACTTTCAGATCTGTTCTTTGACTGGGCTGCAAATGTGAGTTATAGAAGTGGAATTCTACCTTTACATCATTAGGTCTCATAGGAGCTAGAGAGATGAGTCCTGCCTGTGACGACGCAGGAAACTAAAGCGGTGACCTAGACTGCATTTGGATGTCAATGCTGAGCTCGTATGGGATGGCTAAAGCAAAGCAGAGCTTTACTTTCCCCTTCTTTGTACGTTTGCTGTGGAGGCCATGTTGGGAAATGTGTCAAGATAGCGATTTTTCTGTACATTTTCTTTAGCGTTTTCTTCAGACAGAGAGAGTTTCATGAAAATGCATGGATATCTGGATTCTCCTTTCCATCTAGAACATGAATCCTCAACAAACTTTCAGATCTGGTCTTTGACTGGGCTGCAAACGTGAGTTATAGAAGTGGAATTCTGCCTTTACATCATTAGGTCTCATAGTAGCTAGAGAGATGAGTCCTGCCTGTGACGACGCAAGAAACTAAAGCGGTGACCTAGACTGCATTTGGATGTCAATGCTGAGCTCGTATGGGATGGCTAAAGCAAAGCAGAGCTTTACTTTCCCCTTCTTTGTACGTTTGCTGTGGAGGCCATGTTGGGAAATGTGTCAAGATAGCGATTTTTCTGTACATTTTCTTTAGCGTTTTCTTCAGACAGAGAGAGATTCATGAAAATACATGGATATCTGGATTCTCCTTTCCAACCAGAACATGAATCATCATTTGTCATTCAGATCTGGTCTTTGGGCTGCAAACGTGAGTTATGAAAGTAGAATTCCGCCTTTACATTATTAGGTCTCATAGGAGTTACAGAGATGAGTCCTCCCTCTGATGATGCAAGACACGAAACCGGTGACATAGAAGCATTTGGATGTCAATGCTGAGGAGAGCTTTACTTTCCCCTTATTTGTACGTTTGCTGTGGAGGCCATGTTGGGAAATGTGTCAAGATAGCGATTTTTCTGTACATTTTCTTTAGCGTTGTCTTCAGACAGAGAGAGATTCATGAAAATACATGGATATCTGGATTCTCCTTTCCAACCAGAACATGAATCCTCAACACACTTTGAGATCTGTTCCTTGACTGTGCTGCAAACGTGAGTTACAGAAGTGGAATTCTGCCTTTACATCTTTAGGTCTCATAGGAACTAGAGTGATTAGTCCTGCCTCTGACGACGCAAGAATCTAAACCGCTGTCATAGACTGCATTTGGATGTCAATGCTGAGCTCGTATGGGATTGCTAAAACAAGGCAGAGCTCTCCGTTCCCCTTCTTAGTTCGTCTGCTGTGGAGGCCATGTTGAGAAATGTGTAAAGATAGCGATTTTTCTGTATATTTTCTTTAGTGTTCTCTTCAGACAGAGCGAGATTCATGAAAATACATGGATATCTGGATTCTCCTTTCCAACCAGAACATGAATCCTCAACACACTTTCAGATCTGTTCCTTGACTGTGCTGCAAACGTGAGTTACAGAAGTGGAATTCTGCCTTTACATCTTTAGGTCTCATAGGAACTAGAGTGATTAGTCCTGCCTCTGACGACGCAAGAATCTAAACCGCTGTCATAGACTGCATTTGGATGTCAATGCTGAGCTCGTATGGGATTGCTAAAACAAGGCAGAGCTCTACGTTCCCCTTCTTAGTTCGTCTGCTGTGGAGGCCATGTTGGGAAATGTGTCAAGATAGCGATTTTTCTGTACATTTTCTTTAGCGTTCTCTTCAGACAGAGAGAGATTCATGAAAATGCATGGATATCTGGATTCTCCTTTCCATCTAGAACATGAATCCTCAACAAACTTTCAGATCTGTTCTTTGACTGGGCTGCAAACGTGAGTTATAGAAGTGGAATTCTGCCTTTACATCATTAGGTCTCATAGGAGCTAGAGAGATGAGTCCTGCCTGTGACGACCCAGGAAACTAAAGCGGTGACCTATACTTCATTTGGATGCCAATGCTGAGCTCGTATGGGATGGCTAAAGCAAAGCAGAGCTTTACTTTCCCCTTCTTTGTACGTTTGCTGTGGAGGCCATGTTGGGAAATGTGTCAAGATAGCGATTTTTCTGTACATTTTCTTTAGCATTTTCTTCAGACAGAGAGAGTTTCATGAAAATGCATGGATATCTGGATTCTCCTTTCCATCTAGAACATGAATCCTCAACAAACTTTCAGATCTGGTCTTTGACTGGGCTGCAAACGTGAGTTACAGAAGTGGAATTCTGCCTTTACATCTTTAGGTCTCATAGGAACTAGAGTGATGAGTCCTGAGTGTGATGACGCAAGAAACTAAAGCGGTTACCTAGACTGCATTTGGATGTCAATGCTGAGCTCGTATAGGATGGCTAAAACAAGGCAGAGCTCTACTTTCCACTTCTTAGTTCGTCTGCTGTGGAGGCCATGTTGGGAAATGTGTCAAGACAGCGATTTTTCTGTATATTTTCTTTAGCGTTCTCTTCAGACAGAGAGAGTTTCATGAAAATGCATGGATTTCTGGATTCTCCTTTCCAACCAGAACATGAATCATCATTTGTCATTCAGATCTGGTCTTTGGGCTGCAAACGTTAGTTATGAAAGTTGAATTCCGCCTTGACATTATTAGGTCTCATAGGAGTTACAGAGATGAGTCCTCCCTCTGATGATGCAAGACATGAAACTGGTGACCTAGAAGCATTTGGATGTCAATTCTGAGATCTTATGGGATTGCTAAAACAACGCAGAGCTTTACTTTCCCCTTCTTTGTACGTTTGCTGTGGAGGCCATGTTGGGAAATGTGTCAAGATAGCGATTTTTCTGAAATTTTTCTTTAGCGTTCTCTTCAGACAGAGAGGGATTCATGAAAATGCATGGATTTCTGGATTCTCCTTTCCAACCAGAATATGAACCATCAACACTCCCCCAGATCTGGTCTTTGACAAGGCTGCAAACGTGAATTATAGAAGTGGAATTCGAGAAGTGGAATTCAATAGGAGTTACAGAGAAGAGTCCTCCCTCTGACGATTCAAGAAACTAGACCACTGTCATAGACTGCATTTGGATGTCAATGCTGAGCTCGTATGGGATGGCTGAAGCAAGGCAGTGCTCTACTTTCCACTTCTTAGTTCGTCTGCTGTGGAGGCCATGTTGGGAAATGTGTCAAGACAGCGATTTTTCTGTATATTTTCTTTAGCGTTCTCTTCAGACAGAGAGAGTTTCATGAAAATGCATGGATTTCTGGATTCTCCTTTCCAACCAGAACATGAATCATCATTTGTCATTCAGATCTGGTCTTTGGGCTGCAAACGTTAGTTATGAAAGTTGAATTCCGCCTTTACATTATTAGGTCTCATAGGAGTTACAGAGATGAGTCCTCCCTCTGATGATGCAAGACACGAAACCGGTGACCTAGAAGCATTTGGATGTCAATTCTGAGATCTCATGGGATTGCTAAAGCAACGCAGAGCTTTACTTTCCCCTTCTTTGTACGTTTGCTGTGGAGGCCATGTTGGGAAAAGTGTCAAGATAGCGATTTTTCTGTACATTTTCTTTAGCGTTCTCTTCAGACAGAGAGAGATTCATGAAAATACATGGATATCTGGATTCTCCTTTCCAACCAGAACATGAATCCTCAACACACTTTCAGATCTGTTCTTTGACTGGGCTGCAAACGTGAGTTACAGAAGTGGAATTCTGCCTTTACATCTTTAGGTCTCATAGGAACTAGAGTGATGAGTCCTGAGTGTGATGACGCAAGAAACTAAAGCGGTGACCTAGACTGCATTTGGATGTCAATCCTGAGCTCGTATGGGATTGCTAAAACAAGGCAGAGCTCTACTTTCCACTTCTTAGTTCCTCTGCTGTGGAAGCCATGTTGGGAAATGTGTCAAGACAGCGATTTTTCTGTATATTTTCTTTAGCGTTCTCTTCAGACAGAGAGAGTTAATTAAAATGCATGGATTTCTGGATTCTCCTTTCCAACCAGAACATGAATCATCATTTGTCATTCAGATCTGGTCTTTGGGCTGCAAACGTTAGTTATGAAAGTTGAATTCCGCCTTTACATTATTAGGTCTCATAGGAGTTACAGAGATGAGTCCTCCCTCTGATGATGCAAGACACGAAACCGGTGACCTAGAAGCATTTGGATGTCAATTCTGAGATCTCATGGGATTGCTAAAGCAACGCAGAGCTTTACTTTCCCCTTCTTTGTACGTTTGCTGTGGAGGCCATGTTGGGAAAAGTGTCAAGATAGCGATTTTTCTGTATATTTTCTTTAGCGTTCTCTTCAGACAGAGAGAGTTTCATGAAAATGCATGGATATCTGGATTCTCCTTTCCATCTAGAACATGAATCCTCAACAAACTTTCAGATCTGGTCTTTGACTGGGCTGCAAACGTGAGTTATAGAAGTGGAATTCTGCCTTTACATCATTAGGTCTCATAGTAGCTAGAGAGATGAGTACTGCCTGTGACGACGCAAGAAACTAAAGCGGTGACCTAGACTGCATTTGGATGTCAATGCTGAGCTCGTATGGGATGGCTAAAGCAAAGCAGAGCTTTACTTTCCCCTTCTTTGTACGTTTGCTGTGGAGGCCATGTTGGGAAATGTGTCAAGATAGCGATTTTTCTGTACATTTTCTTTAGCGTTTTCTTCAGACAGAGAGAGATTCATGAAAATACATGGATATCTGGATTCTCCTTTCCAACCAAAACATGAATCCTCAACACACTTTCAGATCTGTTCTTTGACTGGGCTACAAACGTGAGTTACAGAAGTGGAATTCTGCCTTTACATCTTTAGGTCTCATAGGAACTAGAGTGATGAGTCCTGAGTGTGATGACGCAAGAAACTAAAGCGGTTACCTAGACTGCATTTGGATGTCAATGCTGAGCTCGTATAGGATGGCTAAAACAAGGCAGAGCTCTACTTTCCACTTCTTAGTTCGTCTGCTGTGGAGGCCATGTTGGGAAATGTGTCAAGACAGCGATTTTTCTGTATATTTTCTTTAGCGTTCTCTTCAGACAGAGAGAGTTTCATGAAAATGCATGGATTTCTGGATTCTCCTTTCCAACCAGAACATGAATCATCATTTGTCATTCAGATCTGGTCTTTGGGCTGCAAACGTTAGTTATGAAAGTTGAATTCCGCCTTGACATTATTAGGTCTCATAGGAGTTACAGAGATGAGTCCTCCCTCTGATGATGCAAGACATGAAACTGGTGACCTAGAAGCATTTGGATGTCAATTCTGAGATCTTATGGGATTGCTAAAACAACGCAGAGCTTTACTTTCCCCTTCTTTGTACGTTTGCTGTGGAGGCCATGTTGGGAAATGTGTCAAGATAGCGATTTTTCTGAAATTTTTCTTTAGCGTTCTCTTCAGACAGAGAGGGATTCATGAAAATGCATGGATTTCTGGATTCTCCTTTCCAACCAGAATATGAACCATCAACACTCCCCCAGATCTGGTCTTTGACAAGGCTGCAAACGTGAATTATAGAAGTGGAATTCGAGAAGTGGAATTCAATAGGAGTTACAGAGAAGAGTCCTCCCTCTGACGATTCAAGAAACTAGACCACTGTCATAGACTGCATTTGGATGTCAATGCTGAGCTCGTATGGGATGGCTGAAGCAAGGCAGTGCTCTACTTTCCACTTCTTAGTTCGTCTGCTGTGGAGGCCATGTTGGGAAATGTGTCAAGACAGCGATTTTTCTGTATATTTTCTTTAGCGTTCTCTTCAGACAGAGAGAGTTTCATGAAAATGCATGGATTTCTGGATTCTCCTTTCCAACCAGAACATGAATCATCATTTGTCATTCAGATCTGGTCTTTGGGCTGCAAACGTTAGTTATGAAAGTTGAATTCCGCCTTTACATTATTAGGTCTCATAGGAGTTACAGAGATGAGTCCTCCCTCTGATGATGCAAGACACGAAACCGGTGACCTAGAAGCATTTGGATGTCAATTCTGAGATCTCATGGGATTGCTAAAGCAACGCAGAGCTTTACTTTCCCCTTCTTTGTACGTTTGCTGTGGAGGCCATGTTGGGAAAAGTGTCAAGATAGCGATTTTTCTGTACATTTTCTTTAGCGTTCTCTTCAGACAGAGAGAGTTTCATGAAAATACATGGATATCTGGATTCTCCTTTCCAACCAGAACATGAATCCTCAACACACTTTCAGATCTGTTCTTTGACTGGGCTGCAAACGTGAGTTACAGAAGTGGAATTCTGCCTTTACATCTTTAGGTCTCATAGGAACTAGAGTGATGAGTCCTGAGTGTGATGACGCAAGAAACTAAAGCGGTGACCTAGACTGCATTTGGATGTCAATCCTGAGCTCGTATGGGATTGCTAAAACAAGGCAGAGCTCTACTTTCCACTTCTTAGTTCCTCTGCTGTGGAAGCCATGTTGGGAAATGTGTCAAGACAGCGATTTTTCTGTATATTTTCTTTAGCGTTCTCTTCAGACAGAGAGAGTTAATTAAAATGCATGGATTTCTGGATTCTCCTTTCCAACCAGAACATGAATCATCATTTGTCATTCAGATCTGGTCTTTGGGCTGCAAACGTTAGTTATGAAAGTTGAATTCCGCCTTGACATTATTAGGTCTCATAGGAGTTACAGAGATGAGTCCTCCCTCTGATGATGCAAGACATGAAACTGGTGACCTAGAAGCATTTGGATGTCAATTCTGAGATCTTATGGGATTGCTAAAACAACGCAGAGCTTTACTTTCCCCTTCTTTGTACGTTTGCTGTGGAGGCCATGTTGGGAAATGTGTCAAGATAGCGATTTTTCTGAAATTTTTCTTTAGCGTTCTCTTCAGACAGAGAGGGATTCATGAAAATGCATGGATTTCTGGATTCTCCTTTCCAACCAGAATATGAACCATCAACAGTCCCCCAGATCTGGTCTTTGACAAGGCTGCAAACGTGAATTATAGAAGTGGAATTCGAGAAGTGGAATTCAATAGGAGTTACAGAGAAGAGTCCTCCCTCTGACGATTCAAGAAACTAGACCACTGTCATAGACTGCATTTGGATGTCAATGCTGAGCTCGTATGGGATGGCTGAAGCAAGGCAGTGCTCTACTTTCCACTTCTTAGTTCGTCTGCTGTGGAGGCCATGTTGGGAAATGTGTCAAGACAGCGATTTTTCTGTATATTTTCTTTAGCGTTCTCTTCAGACAGAGAGAGTTTCATGAAAATGCATGGATTTCTGGATTCTCCTTTCCAACCAGAACATGAATCATCATTTGTCATTCAGATCTGGTCTTTGGGCTGCAAACGTTAGTTATGAAAGTTGAATTCCGCCTTTACATTATTAGGTCTCATAGGAGTTACAGAGATGAGTCCTCCCTCTGATGATGCAAGACACGAAACCGGTGACCTAGAAGCATTTGGATGTCAATGCTGAGGAGAGCTTTACTTTCCCCTTATTTGTTTGTTTGCTGTGGAGGCCATGTTGGGAAATGTGTCAACATAGCGATTTTTCTGTACATTTTCTTTAGCGTTCTCTTCAGACAGAGAGAGATTCATGAAAATACATGGATATCTGGATTCTCCTTTCCAACCAGAACATGAATCCTCAACACACTTTCAGATCTGTTCCTTGACTGTGCTGCAAACGTGAGTTACAGAAGTGGAATTCTGCCTTTACATCTTTAGGTCTCATAGGAACTAGAGTGATTAGTCCTGCCTCTGACGACGCAAGAATCTAAACCGCTGTCATAGACTGCATTTGGATGTCAATGCTGAGCTCGTATGGGATTGCTAAAACAAGGCAGAGCTCTACGTTCCCCTTCTTAGTTTGTCTGCTGTGGAGGCCATGTTGAGAAATGTGTAAAGATAGCGATTTTTCTGTACATTTTCTTTAGCGTTCTCTTCAGACAGAGCGAGATTCATGAAAATACATGGATATCTGGATTCTCCTTTCCAACCAGAACATGAATCCTCAACACACTTTCAGATCTGTTCCTTGACTGTGCTGCAAACGTGAGTTACAGAAGTGGAATTCTGCCTTTACATCTTTAGGTCTCATAGGAACTAGAGTGATTAGTCCTGCCTCTGACGACGCAAGAATCTAAACCGCTGTCATAGACTGCATTTGGATGTCAATGCTGAGCTCGTATGGGATTGCTAAAACAAGGCAGAGCTCTACGTTCCCCTTCTTAGTTCGTCTGCTGTGGAGGCCATGTTGGGAAATGTGTCAAGATAGCGATTTTTCTGTACATTTTCTTTAGCGTTCTCTTCAGACAGAGAGAGATTCATGAAAATGCATGGATATCTGGATTCTCCTTTCCATCTAGAACATGAATCCTCAACAAACTTTCAGATCTGTTCTTTGACTGGGCTGCAAACGTGAGTTATAGAAGTGGAATTCTGCCTTTACATCATTAGGTCTCATAGGAGCTAGAGAGATGAGTCCTGCCTGTGACGACCCAGGAAACTAAAGCGGTGACCTATACTTCATTTGGATGCCAATGCTGAGCTCGTATGGGATGGCTAAAGCAAAGCAGAGCTTTACTTTCCCCTTCTTTGTACGTTTGCTGTGGAGGCCATGTTGGGAAATGTGTCAAGATAGCGATTTTTCTGTACATTTTCTTTAGCATTTTCTTCAGACAGAGAGAGTTTCATGAAAATGCATGGATATCTGGATTCTCCTTTCCATCTAGAACATGAATCCTCAACAAACTTTCAGATCTGTTCTTTGACTGGGCTGCAAACGTGAGTTACAGAAGTGGAATTCTGCCTTTACATCTTTAGGTCTCATAGGAACTAGAGTGATTAGTCCTGCCTCTGACGACGCAAGAATCTAAACCGCTGTCATAGACTGCATTTGGATGTCAATGCTGAGCTCGTATGGGATTGCTAAAACAAGGCAGAGCTCTACGTTCCCCTTCTTAGTTCGTCTGCTGTGGAGGCCATGTTGGGAAATGTGTCAAGATAGCGATTTTTCTGTACATTTTCTTTAGCGTTCTCTTCAGACAGAGAGAGATTCATGAAAATGCATGGATATCTGGATTCTCCTTTCCATCTAGAACATGAATCCTCAACAAACTTTCAGATCTGTTCTTTGACTGGGCTGCAAACGTGAGTTATAGAAGTGGAATTCTGCCTTTACATCATTAGGTCTCATAGGAGCTAGAGAGATGAGTCCTGCCTGTGACGACCCAGGAAACTAAAGCGGTGACCTATACTTCATTTGGATGCCAATGCTGAGCTCGTATGGGATGGCTAAAGCAAAGCAGAGCTTTACTTTCCCCTTGTTTGTACGTTTGCTGTGGAGGCCATGTTGGGAAATGTGTCAAGATAGCGATTTTTCTGTGCATTTTCTTTAGCATTTTCTTCAGACAGAGAGAGTTTCATGAAAATGCATGGATATCTGGATTCTCCTTTCCATCTAGAACATGAATCCTCAACAAACTTTCAGATCTGTTCTTTGACTGGGCTGCAAACGTGAGTTATAGAAGTGGAATTCTGCCTTTACATCATTAGGTCTCATAGTAGCTAGAGAGATGAGTACTGCCTGTGACGACGCAAGAAACTAAAGCGGTGACCTAGACTGCATTTGGATGTCAATGCTGAGCTCGTATGGGATGGCTAAAGCAAAGCAGAGCTTTACTTTCCCCTTCTTTGTACGTTTGCTGTGGAGGCCATGTTGGGAAATGTGTCAAGATAGCGATTTTTCTGTACATTTTCTTTAGCGTTTTCTTCAGACAGAGAGAGATTCATGAAAATACATGGATATCTGGATTCTCCTTTCCAACCAAAACATGAATCCTCAACACACTTTCAGATCTGTTCTTTGACTGGGCTACAAACGTGAGTTACAGAAGTGGAATTCTGCCTTTACATCTTTAGGTCTCATAGGAACTAGAGTGATGAGTCCTGAGTGTGATGACGCAAGAAACTAAAGCGGTGACCTAGACTGCATTTGGATGTCAATGCTGAGCTCGTATAGGATGGCTAAAACAAGGCAGAGCTCTACTTTCCACTTCTTAGTTCGTCTGCTGTGGATGCCATGTTGGGAAATGTGTCAAGACAGCGATTTTTCTGTATATTTTCTTTAGCGTTCTCTTCAGACAGAGAGAGTTTCATGAAAATGCATGGATTTCTGGATTCTCCTTTCCAACCAGAACATGAATCATCATTTGTCATTCAGATCTGGTCTTTGGGCTGCAAACGTTAGTTATGAAAGTTGAATTCCGCCTTGACATTATTAGGTCTCATAGGAGTTACAGAGATGAGTCCTCCCTCTGATGATGCAAGACATGAAACTGGTGACCTAGAAGCATTTGGATGTCAATTCTGAGATCTTATGGGATTGCTAAAACAACGCAGAGCTTTACTTTCCCCTTCTTTGTACGTTTGCTGTGGAGGCCATGTTGGGAAATGTGTCAAGATAGCGATTTTTCTGAAATTTTTCTTTAGCGTTCTCTTCAGACAGAGAGGGATTCATGAAAATGCATGGATTTCTGGATTCTCCTTTCCAACCAGAATATGAACCATCAACACTCCCCCAGATCTGGTCTTTGACAAGGCTGCAAACGTGAATTATAGAAGTGGAATTCGAGAAGTGGAATTCAATAGGAGTTACAGAGAAGAGTCCTCCCTCTGACGATTCAAGAAACTAGACCACTGTCATAGACTGCATTTGGATGTCAATGCTGAGCTCGTATGGGATGGCTGAAGCAAGGCAGTGCTCTACTTTCCACTTCTTAGTTCGTCTGCTGTGGAGGCCATGTTGGGAAATGTGTCAAGACAGCGATTTTTCTGTATATTTTCTTTAGCGTTCTCTTCAGACAGAGAGAGTTTCATGAAAATGCATGGATTTCTGGATTCTCCTTTCCAACCAGAACATGAATCATCATTTGTCATTCAGATCTGGTCTTTGGGCTGCAAACGTTAGTTATGAAAGTTGAATTCCGCCTTTACATTATTAGGTCTCATAGGAGTTACAGAGATGAGTCCTCCCTCTGATGATGCAAGACACGAAACCGGTGACCTAGAAGCATTTGGATGTCAATTCTGAGATCTCATGGGATTGCTAAAGCAACGCAGAGCTTTACTTTCCCCTTCTTTGTACGTTTGCTGTGGAGGCCATGTTGGGAAAAGTGTCAAGATAGCGATTTTTCTGTACATTTTCTTTAGCGTTCTCTTCAGACAGAGAGAGATTCATGAAAATACATGGATATCTGGATTCTCCTTTCCAACCAGAACATGAATCCTCAACACACTTTCAGATCTGTTCTTTGACTGGGCTGCAAACGTGAGTTACAGAAGTGGAATTCTGCCTTTACATCTTTAGGTCTCATAGGAACTAGAGTGATGAGTCCTGAGTGTGATGACGCAAGAAACTAAAGCGGTGACCTAGACTGCATTTGGATGTCAATCCTGAGCTCGTATGGGATTGCTAAAACAAGGCAGAGCTCTACTTTCCACTTCTTAGTTCGTCTGCTGTGGAAGCCATGTTGGGAAATGTGTCAAGACAGCGATTTTTCTGTATATTTTCTTTAGCGTTCTCTTCAGACAGAGAGAGTTAATTAAAATGCATGGATTTCTGGATTCTCCTTTCCAACCAGAACATGAATCATCATTTGTCATTCAGATCTGGTCTTTGGGCTGCAAACGTTAGTTATGAAAGTTGAATTCCGCCTTGACATTATTAGGTCTCATAGGAGTTACAGAGATGAGTCCCCCCTCTGATGATGCAAGACATGAAACTGGTGACCTAGAAGCATTTGGATGTCAATTCTGAGATCTTATGGGATTGCTAAAACAATGCAGAGCTTTACTTTCCCCTTCTTTGTACGTTTGCTGTGGAGGCCATGTTGGGAAATGTGTCAAGATAGCGATTTTTCTGAAATTTTTCTTTAGCGTTCTCTTCAGACAGAGAGGGATTCATGAAAATGCATGGATTTCTGGATTCTCCTTTCCAACCAGAATATGAACCATCAACACTCCCCCAGATCTGGTCTTTGACAAGGCTGCAAACGTGAATTATAGAAGTGGAATTCGAGAAGTGGAATTCAATAGGAGTTACAGAGAAGAGTCCTCCCTCTGACGATTCAAGAAACTAGACCACTGTCATAGACTGCATTTGGATGTCAATGCTGAGCTCGTATGGGATGGCTGAAGCAAGGCAGTGCTCTACTTTCCACTTCTTAGTTCGTCTGCTGTGGAGGCCATGTTGGGAAATGTGTCAAGACAGCGATTTTTCTGTATATTTTCTTTAGCGTTCTCTTCAGACAGAGAGAGATTCATGAAAATCCATGGATATCTGGATTCTCCTTTCCAACCAGAACATGAATCCTCAACACACTTTCAGATCTGTTCTTTGACTGGGCTGCAAACGTGAGTTACAGAAGTGGAATTCTGCCTTTACATCTTTAGGTCTCATAGGAACTAGAGTGATGAGTCCTGAGTGTGATGACGCAAGAAACTAAAGCGGTGACCTAGACTGCATTTGGATGTCAATGCTGAGCTCGTATAGGATGGCTAAAACAAGGCAGAGCTCCACTTTCCACTTCTTAGTTCGTCTGCTGTGGAGGCCATGTTGGGAAATGTGTCAAGACAGCGATTTTTCTGTATATTTTCTTTAGCGTTCTCTTCAGACAGAGAGAGTTTCATGAAAATGCATGGATTTCTGGATTCTCCTTTCCAACCAGAACATGAATCATCATTTGTCATTCAGATCTGGTCTTTGGGCTGCAAACGTGAGTTATGGAAGTTGAATTCCGCCTTGACATTATTAGGTCTCATAGGAGTTACAGAGATGAGTCCTCCCTCTGATGATGCAAGACACGAAACCGGTGACCTAGAAGCATTTGGATGTAAATTCTGAGATCTCATAGGATTGCTAAAGCAACGCAGAGCTTTACTTTCCCCTTCTTTGTACGTTTGCTGTGGAGGCCATGTTGGGAAAAGTGTCAAGATAGCGATTTTTCTGTACATTTTCTTTAGCGTTCTCTTCAGAAAGAGAGAGATTCATGAAAATACAAGGATATCTGGATTCTCCTTTCCAACCAGAACATGAATCCTCAACACACTTTCAGATCTGTTCCTTGACTGTGCTGCAAACGTGAGTTACAGAAGTGGAATTCTGCCTTTACATCTTTAGGTCTCATAGGCACTAGAGTGATTAGTCCTGCCTCTGACGACGCAAGAATCTAAACCGCTGTCATAGACTGCATTTGGATGTCAATGCTGAGCTCGTATGGGATGGCTAAAGCAAGGCAGAGCTCTACTTTCCCCTCCTTAGTTGGTATGCTGTGGAGGCCATGTTGGGAAATGTGTCAAGATAGCGATTTTTCTGTACATTTTCTTTAGCATTCTCTTCAGACAGAGGGAGATTCATGAAAATACATGGATTTCCAGATTCTCCTTTCCAACCAAAACATGAATCCTCAACAAACTTTCAGATCTGGTCTTTGACTGGGCTGCAAACGTGAGTTATAGAAGTGGAATTCTGCCTTTACATCATTAGGTCTCATAGTAGCTAGAGAGATGAGTCCTGCCTGTGACGACGCAAGAAACTAAAGCGGTGACCTAGACTGCATTTGGATGTCAATGCTGAGCTCGTATGGGATTGCTAAAACAAGGCAGAGCTCTACGTTCCCCTTCTTAATTCGTCTGCTCTGGAGGCCATGTTGGGAAATGTGTCAAGATAGCGATTTTTCTGTACATTTTCTTTACCGTTCTCTTCAGACAGAGGGAGATTCATGAAAATACATGGATTTCCAGATTCTCCTTTCCAACCAAAACATGAATCCTCAACAAACTTTCAGATCTGGTCTTTGACTGGGCTGCAAACGTGAGTTATAGAAGTGGAATTCTGCCTTTACATCATTAGGTCTCATAGTAGCTAGAGAGATGAGTCCTGCCTGTGACGACGCAAGAAACTAAAGCGCTGACCTAGACTGCATTTGGATGTCAATGCTGAGCTCGTATGGGATGGCTAAAGCAAAGCAGAGCTTTACTTTCCCCTTCTTTGTACGTTTGCTGTGGAGGCCATGTTGGGAAATGTGTCAAGATAGCGATTTTTCTGTACATTTTCTTTAGCGTTTTCTTCAGACAGAGAGAGATTCATGAAAATACATGGATATCTGGATTCTCCTTTCCAACCAGAACATGAATCATCATTTGTCATTCAGATCTGGTCTTTCGGCTGCAAACGTGAGTTATGAAAGTAGAATTCCGCCTTTACATTATTAGGTCTCATAGGAGTTACAGAGATGAGTCCTCCCTCTGATGATGCAAGACACGAAACCAGTGACATAGAAGCATTTGGATGTCAATGCTGAGGAGAGCTTTACTTTCCCCTTATTTGTACGTTTGCTGTGGAGGCCATGTTGGGAAATGTGTCAAGATAGCGATTTTTCTGTACATTTTCTTTAGCGTTCTCTTCAGACAGAGAGAGATTCATGAAAATACATGGATATCTGGATTCTCCTTTCCAACCAGAACATGAATCCTCAACACACTTTCAGATCTGTTCTTTGACTGGGCTGCAAACGTGAGTTACAGAAGTGGAATTCTGCCTTTACATCTTTAGGTCTCATAGGAACTAGACTGATGAGTCCTGAGTGTGATGACGCAAGAAACTAAAGCGGTGACCTAGACTACATTTGGATGTCAATGCTGAGCTCGTATGGGATTGCTAAAACAAGGCAGTGCTCTACTTTCCACTTCTTAGTTCGTCTGCTGTGGAGGCCATGTTGGGAAATGTGTCAAGACAGCGATTTTTCTGTATATTTTCTTTAGCGTTCTCTTCAGACAGAGAGAGTTTCATGAAAATGCATGGATTTCTGGATTCTCCTTTCCAACCAGAACATGAATCATCATTTGTCATTCAGATCTGGTCTTTGGGCTGCAAACGTGAGTTATGAAAGTAGAATTCCGCCTTTACATTATTAGGTCTCATAGGAGTTACAAAGATGAGTCCTCCCTCTGATGATGCAAGACACGAAACCGGTGACCTAGAAGCATTTGGATGTCAATGCTGAGGAGAGCTTTACTTTCCCCTTATTTGTATGTTTGCTGTGGAGGCCATGTTGGGAAATGTGTCAACATAGCGATTTTTCTGTACATTTTCTTTAGCGTTCTCTTCAGACAGAGAGAGATTCATGAAAATACATGGATATCTGGATTCTCCTTTCCAACCAGAACATGAATCCTCAACACACTTTCAGATCTGTTCCTTGACTGTGCTGCAAACGTGAGTTACAGAAGTGGAATTCTGCCTTTACATCTTTAGGTCTCATAGGAACTAGAGTGATTAGTCCTGCCTCTGACGACGCAAGAATCTAAACCGCTGTCATAGACTGCATTTGGATGTCAATGCTGAGCTCGTATGGGATTGCTAAAACAAGGCAGAGCTCTACGTTCCCCTTCTTAGTTCGTCTGCTGTGGAGGCCATGTTGAGAAATGTGTAAAGATAGCGATTTTTCTATACATTTTCTTTAGCGTTCTCTTCAGACAGAGAGAGATTCATGAAAATACATTGATATCTGGATTCTCCTTTCCAACCAGAACATGAATCCTCAACACACTTTCAGATCTGTTCCTTGACTGTGCTGCAAACCTGAGTTACAGAAGTGGAATTCTGCCTTTACATCTTTAGGTCTCATAGGGACTAGAGTGATTAGTCCTGCCTCTGACGACGCAAGAATCTAAACCGCTGTCATAGACTGCATTTGGATGTCAATGCTGAGCTCGTATGGGATGGCTAAAGCAAGGCAGAGCTCTACTTTCCCCTTCTTAGTTGGTATGCTGTGGAGGCCATGTTGGGAAATGTGTCAAGATAGCGATTTTTCTGTACATTTTCTTTAGCATTCTCTTCAGACAGAGAGAGATTCATGAAAATCCATGGATATCTGGATTCTCCTTTCCAACCAGAACATGAATCCTCAACACACTTTCAGATCTGTTCTTTGACTGGGCTGCAAACGTGAGTTACAGAAGTGGAATTCTGCCTTTACATCTTTAGGTCTCATAGGAACTAGAGTGATGAGTCCTGAGTGTGATGACGCAAGAAACTAAAGCGGTGACCTAGACTGCATTTGGATGTCAATGCTGAGCTCGTATAGGATGGCTAAAACAAGGCAGAGCTCCACTTTCCACTTCTTAGTTCGTCTGCTGTGGAGGCCATGTTGGGAAATGTGTCAAGACAGCGATTTTTCTGTATATTTTCTTTAGCGTTCTCTTCAGACAGAGAGAGTTTCATGAAAATGCATGGATTTCTGGATTCTCCTTTCCAACCAGAACATGAATCATCATTTGTCATTCAGATCTGGTCTTTGGGCTGCAAACGTGAGTTATGGAAGTTGAATTCCGCCTTGACATTATTAGGTCTCATAGGAGTTACAGAGATGAGTCCTCCCTCTGATGATGCAAGACACGAAACCGGTGACCTAGAAGCATTTGGATGTAAATTCTGAGATCTCATAGGATTGCTAAAGCAACGCAGAGCTTTACTTTCCCCTTCTTTGTACGTTTGCTGTGGAGGCCATGTTGGGAAAAGTGTCAAGATAGCGATTTTTCTGTACATTTTCTTTAGCGTTCTCTTCAGAAAGAGAGAGATTCATGAAAATACAAGGATATCTGGATTCTCCTTTCCAACCAGAACATGAATCCTCAACACACTTTCAGATCTGTTCCTTGACTGTGCTGCAAACGTGAGTTACAGAAGTGGAATTCTGCCTTTACATCTTTAGGTCTCATAGGCACTAGAGTGATTAGTCCTGCCTCTGACGACGCAAGAATCTAAACCGCTGTCATAGACTGCATTTGGATGTCAATGCTGAGCTCGTATGGGATGGCTAAAGCAAGGCAGAGCTCTACTTTCCCCTCCTTAGTTGGTATGCTGTGGAGGCCATGTTGGGAAATGTGTCAAGATAGCGATTTTTCTGTACATTTTCTTTAGCATTCTCTTCAGACAGAGGGAGATTCATGAAAATACATGGATTTCCAGATTCTCCTTTCCAACCAAAACATGAATCCTCAACAAACTTTCAGATCTGGTCTTTGACTGGGCTGCAAACGTGAGTTATAGAAGTGGAATTCTGCCTTTACATCATTAGGTCTCATAGTAGCTAGAGAGATGAGTCCTGCCTGTGACGACGCAAGAAACTAAAGCGGTGACCTAGACTGCATTTGGATGTCAATGCTGAGCTCGTATGGGATTGCTAAAACAAGGCAGAGCTCTACGTTCCCCTTCTTAATTCGTCTGCTCTGGAGGCCATGTTGGGAAATGTGTCAAGATAGCGATTTTTCTGTACATTTTCTTTACCGTTCTCTTCAGACAGAGGGAGATTCATGAAAATACATGGATTTCCAGATTCTCCTTTCCAACCAAAACATGAATCCTCAACAAACTTTCAGATCTGGTCTTTGACTGGGCTGCAAACGTGAGTTATAGAAGTGGAATTCTGCCTTTACATCATTAGGTCTCATAGTAGCTAGAGAGATGAGTCCTGCCTGTGACGACGCAAGAAACTAAAGCGCTGACCTAGACTGCATTTGGATGTCAATGCTGAGCTCGTATGGGATGGCTAAAGCAAAGCAGAGCTTTACTTTCCCCTTCTTTGTACGTTTGCTGTGGAGGCCATGTTGGGAAATGTGTCAAGATAGCGATTTTTCTGTACATTTTCTTTAGCGTTTTCTTCAGACAGAGAGAGATTCATGAAAATACATGGATATCTGGATTCTCCTTTCCAACCAGAACATGAATCATCATTTGTCATTCAGATCTGGTCTTTCGGCTGCAAACGTGAGTTATGAAAGTAGAATTCCGCCTTTACATTATTAGGTCTCATAGGAGTTACAGAGATGAGTCCTCCCTCTGATGATGCAAGACACGAAACCAGTGACATAGAAGCATTTGGATGTCAATGCTGAGGAGAGCTTTACTTTCCCCTTATTTGTACGTTTGCTGTGGAGGCCATGTTGGGAAATGTGTCAAGATAGCGATTTTTCTGTACATTTTCTTTAGCGTTCTCTTCAGACAGAGAGAGATTCATGAAAATACATGGATATCTGGATTCTCCTTTCCAACCAGAACATGAATCCTCAACACACTTTCAGATCTGTCCTTTGACTGGGCTGCAAACGTGAGTTACAGAAGTGGAATTCTGCCTTTACATCTTTAGGTCTCATAGGAACTAGACTGATGAGTCCTGAGTGTGATGACGCAAGAAACTAAAGCGGTGACCTAGACTACATTTGGATGTCAATGCTGAGCTCGTATGGGATTGCTAAAACAAGGCAGTGCTCTACTTTCCACTTCTTAGTTCGTCTGCTGTGGAGGCCATGTTGGGAAATGTGTCAAGACAGCGATTTTTCTGTATATTTTCTTTAGCGTTCTCTTCAGACAGAGAGAGTTTCATGAAAATGCATGGATTTCTGGATTCTCCTTTCCAACCAGAACATGAATCATCATTTGTCATTCAGATCTGGTCTTTGGGCTGCAAACGTGAGTTATGAAAGTAGAATTCCGCCTTTACATTATTAGGTCTCATAGGAGTTACAAAGATGAGTCCTCCCTCTGATGATGCAAGACACGAAACCGGTGACCTAGAAGCATTTGGATGTCAATGCTGAGGAGAGCTTTACTTTCCCCTTATTTGTATGTTTGCTGTGGAGGCCATGTTGGGAAATGTGTCAACATAGCGATTTTTCTGTACATTTTCTTTAGCGTTCTCTTCAGACAGAGAGAGATTCATGAAAATACATGGATATCTGGATTCTCCTTTCCAACCAGAACATGAATCCTCAACACACTTTCAGATCTGTTCCTTGACTGTGCTGCAAACGTGAGTTACAGAAGTGGAATTCTGCCTTTACATCTTTAGGTCTCATAGGAACTAGAGTGATTAGTCCTGCCTCTGACGACGCAAGAATCTAAACCGCTGTCATAGACTGCATTTGGATGTCAATGCTGAGCTCGTATGGGATTGCTAAAACAAGGCAGAGCTCTACGTTCCCCTTCTTAGTTCGTCTGCTGTGGAGGCCATGTTGAGAAATGTGTAAAGATAGCGATTTTTCTATACATTTTCTTTAGCGTTCTCTTCAGACAGAGAGAGATTCATGAAAATACATTGATATCTGGATTCTCCTTTCCAACCAGAACATGAATCCTCAACACACTTTCAGATCTGTTCCTTGACTGTGCTGCAAACCTGAGTTACAGAAGTGGAATTCTGCCTTTACATCTTTAGGTCTCATAGGGACTAGAGTGATTAGTCCTGCCTCTGACGACGCAAGAATCTAAACCGCTGTCATAGACTGCATTTGGATGTCAATGCTGAGCTCGTATGGGATGGCTAAAGCAAGGCAGAGCTCTACTTTCCCCTTCTTAGTTGGTATGCTGTGGAGGCCATGTTGGGAAATGTGTCAAGATAGCGATTTTTCTGTACATTTTCTTTAGCATTCTCTTCAGACAGAGAGAGATTCATGAAAATCCATGGATATCTGGATTCTCCTTTCCAACCAGAACATGAATCCTCAACACACTTTCAGATCTGTTCTTTGACTGGGCTGCAAACGTGAGTTACAGAAGTGGAATTCTGCCTTTACATCTTTAGGTCTCATAGGAACTAGAGTGATGAGTCCTGAGTGTGATGACGCAAGAAACTAAAGCGGTGACCTAGACTGCATTTGGATGTCAATGCTGAGCTCGTATAGGATGGCTAAAACAAGGCAGAGCTCCACTTTCCACTTCTTAGTTCGTCTGCTGTGGAGGCCATGTTGGGAAATGTGTCAAGACAGCGATTTTTCTGTATATTTTCTTTAGCGTTCTCTTCAGACAGAGAGAGTTTCATGAAAATGCATGGATTTCTGGATTCTCCTTTCCAACCAGAACATGAATCATCATTTGTCATTCAGATCTGGTCTTTGGGCTGCAAACGTGAGTTATGGAAGTTGAATTCCGCCTTGACATTATTAGGTCTCATAGGAGTTACAGAGATGAGTCCTCCCTCTGATGATGCAAGACACGAAACCGGTGACCTAGAAGCATTTGGATGTAAATTCTGAGATCTCATAGGATTGCTAAAGCAACGCAGAGCTTTACTTTCCCCTTCTTTGTACGTTTGCTGTGGAGGCCATGTTGGGAAAAGTGTCAAGATAGCGATTTTTCTGTACATTTTCTTTAGCGTTCTCTTCAGAAAGAGAGAGATTCATGAAAATACAAGGATATCTGGATTCTCCTTTCCAACCAGAACATGAATCCTCAACACACTTTCAGATCTGTTCTTTGACTGGGCTGCAAACGTGAGTTACCGAAGTGGAATTCTGCCTTTACATCTTTAGGTCTCATAGGAACTAGAGTGATGAGTCCTGAGTGTGATGACGCAAGAAACTAAAGGGGTGACCTAGACTACATTTGGATGTCAATGCTGAGCTCGTATGGGATTGCTAAAACAAGGCAGTGCTCTACTTTCCACTTCTTAGTTCGTCTGCTGTGGAGGCCATGTTGGGAAATGTGTCAAGACAGCGATTTTTCTGTATATTTTCTTTAGCGTTCTCTTCAGACAGAGAGTTTCATGAAAATGCATGGATTTCTGGATTCTCCTTTCCAACCAGAACATGAATCATCATTTGTCATTCAGATCTGGTCTTTGGGCTGCAAACGTGAGTTATGAAAGTAGAATTCCGCCTTTACATTATTAGGTCTCATAGGAGTTACAATGATGAGTCCTCCCTCTGATGATGCAAGACACGAAACCGGTGACCTAGAAGCATTTGGATGTCAATGCTGAGGAGAGCTTTACTTTCCCCTTATTTGTTTGTTTGCTGTGGAGGCCATGTTGGGAAATGTGTCAAGATAGCGATTTTTCTGTACATTTTCTTTACCGTTCTCTTCAGACAGAGGGAGATTCATGAAAATACATGGATTTCCAGATTCTCCTTTCCAACCAAAACATGAATCCTCAACAAACTTTCAGATCTGGTCTTTGACTGGGCTGCAAACGTGAGTTATAGAAGTGGAATTCTGCCTTTACATCATTAGGTCTCATAGTAGCTAGAGAGATGAGTCCTGCCTGTGACGACGCAAGAAACTAAAGCGCTGACCTAGACTGCATTTGGATGTCAATGCTGAGCTCGTATGGGATGGCTAAAGCAAAGCAGAGCTTTACTTTCCCCTTCTTTGTACGTTTGCTGTGGAGGCCATGTTGGGAAATGTGTCAAGATAGCGATTTTTCTGTACATTTTCTTTAGCGTTTTCTTCAGACAGAGAGAGATTCATGAAAATACATGGATATCTGGATTCTCCTTTCCAACCAGAACATGAATCATCATTTGTCATTCAGATCTGGTCTTTCGGCTGCAAACGTGAGTTATGAAAGTAGAATTCCGCCTTTACATTATTAGGTCTCATAGGAGTTACAGAGATGAGTCCTCCCTCTGATGATGCAAGACACGAAACCAGTGACATAGAAGCATTTGGATGTCAATGCTGAGGAGAGCTTTACTTTCCCCTTATTTGTACGTTTGCTGTGGAGGCCATATTGGGAAATGTGTCAAGATAGCGATTTTTCTGTACATTTTCTTTAGCGTTCTCTTCAGACAGAGAGAGATTCATGAAAATACATGGATATCTGGATTCTCCTTTCCAACCAGAACATGAATCCTCAACACACTTTCAGATCTGTTCTTTGACTGGGCTGCAAACGTGAGTTACAGAAGTGGAATTCTGCCTTTACATCTTTAGGTCTCATAGGAACTAGACTGATGAGTCCTGAGTGTGATGACGCAAGAAACTAAAGCGGTGACCTAGACTACATTTGGATGTCAATGCTGAGCTCGTATGGGATTGCTAAAACAAGGCAGTGCTCTACTTTCCACTTCTTAGTTCGTCTGCTGTGGAGGCCATGTTGGGAAATGTGTCAAGACAGCGATTTTTCTGTATATTTTCTTTAGCGTTCTCTTCAGACAGAGAGAGTTTCATGAAAATGCATGGATTTCTGGATTCTCCTTTCCAACCAGAACATGAATCATCATTTGTCATTCAGATCTGGTCTTTGGGCTGCAAACGTGAGTTATGAAAGTAGAATTCCGCCTTTACATTATTAGGTCTCATAGGAGTTACAAAGATGAGTCCTCCCTCTGATGATGCAAGACACGAAACCGGTGACCTAGAAGCATTTGGATGTCAATGCTGAGGAGAGCTTTACTTTCCCCTTATTTGTATGTTTGCTGTGGAGGCCATGTTGGGAAATGTGTCAACATAGCGATTTTTCTGTACATTTTCTTTAGCGTTCTCTTCAGACAGAGAGAGATTCATGAAAATACATGGATATCTGGATTCTCCTTTCCAACCAGAACATGAATCCTCAACACACTTTCAGATCTGTTCCTTGACTGTGCTGCAAACGTGAGTTACAGAAGTGGAATTCTGCCTTTACATCTTTAGGTCTCATAGGAACTAGAGTGATTAGTCCTGCCTCTGACGACGCAAGAATCTAAACCGCTGTCATAGACTGCATTTGGATGTCAATGCTGAGCTCGTATGGGATTGCTAAAACAAGGCAGAGCTCTACGTTCCCCTTCTTAGTTCGTCTGCTGTGGAGGCCATGTTGAGAAATGTGTAAAGATAGCGATTTTTCTATACATTTTCTTTAGCGTTCTCTTCAGACAGAGAGAGATTCATGAAAATACATTGATATCTGGATTCTCCTTTCCAACCAGAACATGAATCCTCAACACACTTTCAGATCTGTTCCTTGACTGTGCTGCAAACCTGAGTTACAGAAGTGGAATTCTGCCTTTACATCTTTAGGTCTCATAGGGACTAGAGTGATTAGTCCTGCCTCTGACGACGCAAGAATCTAAACCGCTGTCATAGACTGCATTTGGATGTCAATGCTGAGCTCGTATGGGATGGCTAAAGCAAGGCAGAGCTCTACTTTCCCCTTCTTAGTTGGTATGCTGTGGAGGCCATGTTGGGAAATGTGTCAAGATAGCGATTTTTCTGTACATTTTCTTTAGCATTCTCTTCAGACAGAGAGAGATTCATGAAAATCCATGGATATCTGGATTCTCCTTTCCAACCAGAACATGAATCCTCAACACACTTTCAGATCTGTTCTTTGACTGGGCTGCAAACGTGAGTTACAGAAGTGGAATTCTGCCTTTACATCTTTAGGTCTCATAGGAACTAGAGTGATGAGTCCTGAGTGTGATGACGCAAGAAACTAAAGCGGTGACCTAGACTGCATTTGGATGTCAATGCTGAGCTCGTATAGGATGGCTAAAACAAGGCAGAGCTCCACTTTCCACTTCTTAGTTCGTCTGCTGTGGAGGCCATGTTGGGAAATGTGTCAAGACAGCGATTTTTCTGTATATTTTCTTTAGCGTTCTCTTCAGACAGAGAGAGTTTCATGAAAATGCATGGATTTCTGGATTCTCCTTTCCAACCAGAACATGAATCATCATTTGTCATTCAGATCTGGTCTTTGGGCTGCAAACGTGAGTTATGGAAGTTGAATTCCGCCTTGACATTATTAGGTCTCATAGGAGTTACAGAGATGAGTCCTCCCTCTGATGATGCAAGACACGAAACCGGTGACCTAGAAGCATTTGGATGTAAATTCTGAGATCTCATAGGATTGCTAAAGCAACGCAGAGCTTTACTTTCCCCTTCTTTGTACGTTTGCTGTGGAGGCCATGTTGGGAAAAGTGTCAAGATAGCGATTTTTCTGTACATTTTCTTTAGCGTTCTCTTCAGAAAGAGAGAGATTCATGAAAATACAAGGATATCTGGATTCTCCTTTCCAACCAGAACATGAATCCTCAACACACTTTCAGATCTGTTCTTTGACTGGGCTGCAAACGTGAGTTACCGAAGTGGAATTCTGCCTTTACATCTTTAGGTCTCATAGGAACTAGAGTGATGAGTCCTGAGTGTGATGACGCAAGAAACTAAAGGGGTGACCTAGACTACATTTGGATGTCAATGCTGAGCTCGTATGGGATTGCTAAAACAAGGCAGTGCTCTACTTTCCACTTCTTAGTTCGTCTGCTGTGGAGGCCATGTTGGGAAATGTGTCAAGACAGCGATTTTTCTGTATATTTTCTTTAGCGTTCTCTTCAGACAGAGAGTTTCATGAAAATGCATGGATTTCTGGATTCTCCTTTCCAACCAGAACATGAATCATCATTTGTCATTCAGATCTGGTCTTTGGGCTGCAAACGTGAGTTATGAAAGTAGAATTCCGCCTTTACATTATTAGGTCTCATAGGAGTTACAATGATGAGTCCTCCCTCTGATGATGCAAGACACGAAACCGGTGACCTAGAAGCATTTGGATGTCAATGCTGAGGAGAGCTTTACTTTCCCCTTATTTGTTTGTTTGCTGTGGAGGCCATGTTGGGAAATGTGTCAAGATAGCGATTTTTCTGTACATTTTCTTTACCGTTCTCTTCAGACAGAGGGAGATTCATGAAAATACATGGATTTCCAGATTCTCCTTTCCAACCAAAACATGAATCCTCAACAAACTTTCAGATCTGGTCTTTGACTGGGCTGCAAACGTGAGTTATAGAAGTGGAATTCTGCCTTTACATCATTAGGTCTCATAGTAGCTAGAGAGATGAGTCCTGCCTGTGACGACGCAAGAAACTAAAGCGCTGACCTAGACTGCATTTGGATGTCAATGCTGAGCTCGTATGGGATGGCTAAAGCAAAGCAGAGCTTTACTTTCCCCTTCTTTGTACGTTTGCTGTGGAGGCCATGTTGGGAAATGTGTCAAGATAGCGATTTTTCTGTACATTTTCTTTAGCGTTTTCTTCAGACAGAGAGAGATTCATGAAAATACATGGATATCTGGATTCTCCTTTCCAACCAGAACATGAATCATCATTTGTCATTCAGATCTGGTCTTTCGGCTGCAAACGTGAGTTATGAAAGTAGAATTCCGCCTTTACATTATTAGGTCTCATAGGAGTTACAGAGATGAGTCCTCCCTCTGATGATGCAAGACACGAAACCAGTGACATAGAAGCATTTGGATGTCAATGCTGAGGAGAGCTTTACTTTCCCCTTATTTGTACGTTTGCTGTGGAGGCCATATTGGGAAATGTGTCAAGATAGCGATTTTTCTGTACATTTTCTTTAGCGTTCTCTTCAGACAGAGAGAGATTCATGAAAATACATGGATATCTGGATTCTCCTTTCCAACCAGAACATGAATCCTCAACACACTTTCAGATCTGTTCTTTGACTGGGCTGCAAACGTGAGTTACAGAAGTGGAATTCTGCCTTTACATCTTTAGGTCTCATAGGAACTAGACTGATGAGTCCTGAGTGTGATGACGCAAGAAACTAAAGCGGTGACCTAGACTACATTTGGATGTCAATGCTGAGCTCGTATGGGATTGCTAAAACAAGGCAGTGCTCTACTTTCCACTTCTTAGTTCGTCTGCTGTGGAGGCCATGTTGGGAAATGTGTCAAGACAGCGATTTTTCTGTATATTTTCTTTAGCGTTCTCTTCAGACAGAGAGAGTTTCATGAAAATGCATGGATTTCTGGATTCTCCTTTCCAACCAGAACATGAATCATCATTTGTCATTCAGATCTGGTCTTTGGGCTGCAAACGTGAGTTATGAAAGTAGAATTCCGCCTTTACATTATTAGGTCTCATAGGAGTTACAAAGATGAGTCCTCCCTCTGATGATGCAAGACACGAAACCGGTGACCTAGAAGCATTTGGATGTCAATGCTGAGGAGAGCTTTACTTTCCCCTTATTTGTATGTTTGCTGTGGAGGCCATGTTGGGAAATGTGTCAACATAGCGATTTTTCTGTACATTTTCTTTAGCGTTCTCTTCAGACAGAGAGAGATTCATGAAAATACATGGATATCTGGATTCTCCTTTCCAACCAGAACATGAATCCTCAACACACTTTCAGATCTGTTCCTTGACTGTGCTGCAAACGTGAGTTACAGAAGTGGAATTCTGCCTTTACATCTTTAGGTCTCATAGGAACTAGAGTGATTAGTCCTGCCTCTGACGACGCAAGAATCTAAACCGCTGTCATAGACTGCATTTGGATGTCAATGCTGAGCTCGTATGGGATTGCTAAAACAAGGCAGAGCTCTACGTTCCCCTTCTTAGTTCGTCTGCTGTGGAGGCCATGTTGAGAAATGTGTAAAGATAGCGATTTTTCTATACATTTTCTTTAGCGTTCTCTTCAGACAGAGAGAGATTCATGAAAATACATTGATATCTGGATTCTCCTTTCCAACCAGAACATGAATCCTCAACACACTTTCAGATCTGTTCCTTGACTGTGCTGCAAACCTGAGTTACAGAAGTGGAATTCTGCCTTTACATCTTTAGGTCTCATAGGGACTAGAGTGATTAGTCCTGCCTCTGACGACGCAAGAATCTAAACCGCTGTCATAGACTGCATTTGGATGTCAATGCTGAGCTCGTATGGGATGGCTAAAGCAAGGCAGAGCTCTACTTTCCCCTTCTTAGTTGGTATGCTGTGGAGGCCATGTTGGGAAATGTGTCAAGATAGCGATTTTTCTGTACATTTTCTTTAGCATTCTCTTCAGACAGAGAGAGATTCATGAAAATCCATGGATATCTGGATTCTCCTTTCCAACCAGAACATGAATCCTCAACACACTTTCAGATCTGTTCTTTGACTGGGCTGCAAACGTGAGTTACAGAAGTGGAATTCTGCCTTTACATCTTTAGGTCTCATAGGAACTAGAGTGATGAGTCCTGAGTGTGATGACGCAAGAAACTAAAGCGGTGACCTAGACTGCATTTGGATGTCAATGCTGAGCTCGTATAGGATGGCTAAAACAAGGCAGAGCTCCACTTTCCACTTCTTAGTTCGTCTGCTGTGGAGGCCATGTTGGGAAATGTGTCAAGACAGCGATTTTTCTGTATATTTTCTTTAGCGTTCTCTTCAGACAGAGAGAGTTTCATGAAAATGCATGGATTTCTGGATTCTCCTTTCCAACCAGAACATGAATCATCATTTGTCATTCAGATCTGGTCTTTGGGCTGCAAACGTGAGTTATGGAAGTTGAATTCCGCCTTGACATTATTAGGTCTCATAGGAGTTACAGAGATGAGTCCTCCCTCTGATGATGCAAGACACGAAACCGGTGACCTAGAAGCATTTGGATGTAAATTCTGAGATCTCATAGGATTGCTAAAGCAACGCAGAGCTTTACTTTCCCCTTCTTTGTACGTTTGCTGTGGAGGCCATGTTGGGAAAAGTGTCAAGATAGCGATTTTTCTGTACATTTTCTTTAGCGTTCTCTTCAGAAAGAGAGAGATTCATGAAAATACAAGGATATCTGGATTCTCCTTTCCAACCAGAACATGAATCCTCAACACACTTTCAGATCTGTTCTTTGACTGGGCTGCAAACGTGAGTTACCGAAGTGGAATTCTGCCTTTACATCTTTAGGTCTCATAGGAACTAGAGTGATGAGTCCTGAGTGTGATGACGCAAGAAACTAAAGGGGTGACCTAGACTACATTTGGATGTCAATGCTGAGCTCGTATGGGATTGCTAAAACAAGGCAGTGCTCTACTTTCCACTTCTTAGTTCGTCTGCTGTGGAGGCCATGTTGGGAAATGTGTCAAGACAGCGATTTTTCTGTATATTTTCTTTAGCGTTCTCTTCAGACAGAGAGTTTCATGAAAATGCATGGATTTCTGGATTCTCCTTTCCAACCAGAACATGAATCATCATTTGTCATTCAGATCTGGTCTTTGGGCTGCAAACGTGAGTTATGAAAGTAGAATTCCGCCTTTACATTATTAGGTCTCATAGGAGTTACAATGATGAGTCCTCCCTCTGATGATGCAAGACACGAAACCGGTGACCTAGAAGCATTTGGATGTCAATGCTGAGGAGAGCTTTACTTTCCCCTTATTTGTTTGTTTGCTGTGGAGGCCATGTTGGGAAATGTGTCAAGATAGCGATTTTTCTGTACATTTTCTTTACCGTTCTCTTCAGACAGAGGGAGATTCATGAAAATACATGGATTTCCAGATTCTCCTTTCCAACCAAAACATGAATCCTCAACAAACTTTCAGATCTGGTCTTTGACTGGGCTGCAAACGTGAGTTATAGAAGTGGAATTCTGCCTTTACATCATTAGGTCTCATAGTAGCTAGAGAGATGAGTCCTGCCTGTGACGACGCAAGAAACTAAAGCGCTGACCTAGACTGCATTTGGATGTCAATGCTGAGCTCGTATGGGATGGCTAAAGCAAAGCAGAGCTTTACTTTCCCCTTCTTTGTACGTTTGCTGTGGAGGCCATGTTGGGAAATGTGTCAAGATAGCGATTTTTCTGTACATTTTCTTTAGCGTTTTCTTCAGACAGAGAGAGATTCATGAAAATACATGGATATCTGGATTCTCCTTTCCAACCAGAACATGAATCATCATTTGTCATTCAGATCTGGTCTTTCGGCTGCAAACGTGAGTTATGAAAGTAGAATTCCGCCTTTACATTATTAGGTCTCATAGGAGTTACAGAGATGAGTCCTCCCTCTGATGATGCAAGACACGAAACCAGTGACATAGAAGCATTTGGATGTCAATGCTGAGGAGAGCTTTACTTTCCCCTTATTTGTACGTTTGCTGTGGAGGCCATATTGGGAAATGTGTCAAGATAGCGATTTTTCTGTACATTTTCTTTAGCGTTCACTTCAGACAGAGAGAGATTCATGAAAATACATGGATATCTGGATTCTCCTTTCCAACCAGAACATGAATCCTCAACACACTTTCAGATCTGTTCTTTGACTGGGCTGCAAACGTGAGTTACAGAAGTGGAATTCTGCCTTTACATCTTTAGGTCTCATAGGAACTAGACTGATGAGTCCTGAGTGTGATGACGCAAGAAACTAAAGCGGTGACCTAGACTACATTTGGATGTCAATGCTGAGCTCGTATGGGATTGCTAAAACAAGGCAGTGCTCTACTTTCCACTTCTTAGTTCGTCTGCTGTGGAGGCCATGTTGGGAAATGTGTCAAGACAGCGATTTTTCTGTATATTTTCTTTAGCGTTCTCTTCAGACAGAGAGAGTTTCATGAAAATGCATGGATTTCTGGATTCTCCTTTCCAACCAGAACATGAATCATCATTTGTCATTCAGATCTGGTCTTTGGGCTGCAAACGTGAGTTATGAAAGTAGAATTCCGCCTTTACATTATTAGGTCTCATAGGAGTTACAAAGATGAGTCCTCCCTCTGATGATGCAAGACACGAAACCGGTGACCTAGAAGCATTTGGATGTCAATGCTGAGGAGAGCTTTACTTTCCCCTTATTTGTATGTTTGCTGTGGAGGCCATGTTGGGAAATGTGTCAACATAGCGATTTTTCTGTACATTTTCTTTAGCGTTCTCTTCAGACAGAGAGAGATTCATGAAAATACATGGATATCTGGATTCTCCTTTCCAACCAGAACATGAATCCTCAACACACTTTCAGATCTGTTCCTTGACTGTGCTGCAAACGTGAGTTACAGAAGTGGAATTCTGCCTTTACATCTTTAGGTCTCATAGGAACTAGAGTGATTAGTCCTGCCTCTGACGACGCAAGAATCTAAACCGCTGTCATAGACTGCATTTGGATGTCAATGCTGAGCTCGTATGGGATTGCTAAAACAAGGCAGAGCTCTACGTTCCCCTTCTTAGTTCGTCTGCTGTGGAGGCCATGTTGAGAAATGTGTAAAGATAGCGATTTTTCTATACATTTTCTTTAGCGTTCTCTTCAGACAGAGAGAGATTCATGAAAATACATTGATATCTGGATTCTCCTTTCCAACCAGAACATGAATCCTCAACACACTTTCAGATCTGTTCCTTGACTGTGCTGCAAACCTGAGTTACAGAAGTGGAATTCTGCCTTTACATCTTTAGGTCTCATAGGGACTAGAGTGATTAGTCCTGCCTCTGACGACGCAAGAATCTAAACCGCTGTCATAGACTGCATTTGGATGTCAATGCTGAGCTCGTATGGGATGGCTAAAGCAAGGCAGAGCTCTACTTTCCCCTTCTTAGTTGGTATGCTGTGGAGGCCATGTTGGGAAATGTGTCAAGATAGCGATTTTTCTGTACATTTTCTTTAGCATTCTCTTCAGACAGAGAGAGATTCATGAAAATCCATGGATATCTGGATTCTCCTTTCCAACCAGAACATGAATCCTCAACACACTTTCAGATCTGTTCTTTGACTGGGCTGCAAACGTGAGTTACAGAAGTGGAATTCTGCCTTTACATCTTTAGGTCTCATAGGAACTAGAGTGATGAGTCCTGAGTGTGATGACGCAAGAAACTAAAGCGGTGACCTAGACTGCATTTGGATGTCAATGCTGAGCTCGTATAGGATGGCTAAAACAAGGCAGAGCTCCACTTTCCACTTCTTAGTTCGTCTGCTGTGGAGGCCATGTTGGGAAATGTGTCAAGACAGCGATTTTTCTGTATATTTTCTTTAGCGTTCTCTTCAGACAGAGAGAGTTTCATGAAAATGCATGGATTTCTGGATTCTCCTTTCCAACCAGAACATGAATCATCATTTGTCATTCAGATCTGGTCTTTGGGCTGCAAACGTGAGTTATGGAAGTTGAATTCCGCCTTGACATTATTAGGTCTCATAGGAGTTACAGAGATGAGTCCTCCCTCTGATGATGCAAGACACGAAACCGGTGACCTAGAAGCATTTGGATGTAAATTCTGAGATCTCATAGGATTGCTAAAGCAACGCAGAGCTTTACTTTCCCCTTCTTTGTACGTTTGCTGTGGAGGCCATGTTGGGAAAAGTGTCAAGATAGCGATTTTTCTGTACATTTTCTTTAGCGTTCTCTTCAGAAAGAGAGAGATTCATGAAAATACAAGGATATCTGGATTCTCCTTTCCAACCAGAACATGAATCCTCAACACACTTTCAGATCTGTTCTTTGACTGGGCTGCAAACGTGAGTTACCGAAGTGGAATTCTGCCTTTACATCTTTAGGTCTCATAGGAACTAGAGTGATGAGTCCTGAGTGTGATGACGCAAGAAACTAAAGGGGTGACCTAGACTACATTTGGATGTCAATGCTGAGCTCGTATGGGATTGCTAAAACAAGGCAGTGCTCTACTTTCCACTTCTTAGTTCGTCTGCTGTGGAGGCCATGTTGGGAAATGTGTCAAGACAGCGATTTTTCTGTATATTTTCTTTAGCGTTCTCTTCAGACAGAGAGTTTCATGAAAATGCATGGATTTCTGGATTCTCCTTTCCAACCAGAACATGAATCATCATTTGTCATTCAGATCTGGTCTTTGGGCTGCAAACGTGAGTTATGAAAGTAGAATTCCGCCTTTACATTATTAGGTCTCATAGGAGTTACAATGATGAGTCCTCCCTCTGATGATGCAAGACACGAAACCGGTGACCTAGAAGCATTTGGATGTCAATGCTGAGGAGAGCTTTACTTTCCCCTTATTTGTTTGTTTGCTGTGGAGGCCATGTTGGGAAATGTGTCAAGATAGCGATTTTTCTGTACATTTTCTTTACCGTTCTCTTCAGACAGAGGGAGATTCATGAAAATACATGGATTTCCAGATTCTCCTTTCCAACCAAAACATGAATCCTCAACAAACTTTCAGATCTGGTCTTTGACTGGGCTGCAAACGTGAGTTATAGAAGTGGAATTCTGCCTTTACATCATTAGGTCTCATAGTAGCTAGAGAGATGAGTCCTGCCTGTGACGACGCAAGAAACTAAAGCGCTGACCTAGACTGCATTTGGATGTCAATGCTGAGCTCGTATGGGATGGCTAAAGCAAAGCAGAGCTTTACTTTCCCCTTCTTTGTACGTTTGCTGTGGAGGCCATGTTGGGAAATGTGTCAAGATAGCGATTTTTCTGTACATTTTCTTTAGCGTTTTCTTCAGACAGAGAGAGATTCATGAAAATACATGGATATCTGGATTCTCCTTTCCAACCAGAACATGAATCATCATTTGTCATTCAGATCTGGTCTTTCGGCTGCAAACGTGAGTTATGAAAGTAGAATTCCGCCTTTACATTATTAGGTCTCATAGGAGTTACAGAGATGAGTCCTCCCTCTGATGATGCAAGACACGAAACCAGTGACATAGAAGCATTTGGATGTCAATGCTGAGGAGAGCTTTACTTTCCCCTTATTTGTACGTTTGCTGTGGAGGCCATATTGGGAAATGTGTCAAGATAGCGATTTTTCTGTACATTTTCTTTAGCGTTCACTTCAGACAGAGAGAGATTCATGAAAATACATGGATATCTGGATTCTCCTTTCCAACCAGAACATGAATCCTCAACACACTTTCAGATCTGTTCTTTGACTGGGCTGCAAACGTGAGTTACAGAAGTGGAATTCTGCCTTTACATCTTTAGGTCTCATAGGAACTAGACTGATGAGTCCTGAGTGTGATGACGCAAGAAACTAAAGCGGTGACCTAGACTACATTTGGATGTCAATGCTGAGCTCGTATGGGATTGCTAAAACAAGGCAGTGCTCTACTTTCCACTTCTTAGTTCGTCTGCTGTGGAGGCCATGTTGGGAAATGTGTCAAGACAGCGATTTTTCTGTATATTTTCTTTAGCGTTCTCTTCAGACAGAGAGAGTTTCATGAAAATGCATGGATTTCTGGATTCTCCTTTCCAACCAGAACATGAATCATCATTTGTCATTCAGATCTGGTCTTTGGGCTGCAAACGTGAGTTATGAAAGTTGAATTCCGCCTTGACATTATTAGGTCTCATAGGAGTTACAGAGATGAGTCCTCCCTCTGATGATGCAAGACACGAAACCGGTGACCTAGAAGCATTTGGATGTCAATGCTGAGGAGAGCTTTACTTTCCCCTTATTTGTATGTTTGCTGTGGAGGCCATGTTGGGAAATGTGTCAACATAGCGATTTTTCTGTACATTTTCTTTAGCGTTCTCTTCAGACAGAGAGAGATTCATGAAAATACATGGATATCTGGATTCTCCTTTCCAACCAGAACATGAATCCTCAACACACTTTCAGATCTGTTCCTTGACTGTGCTGCAAACGTGAGTTACAGAAGTGGAATTCTGCCTTTACATCTTTAGGTCTCATAGGAACTAGAGTGATTAGTCCTGCCTCTGACGACGCAAGAATCTAAACCGCTGTCATAGACTGCATTTGGATGTCAATGCTGAGCTCGTATGGGATTGCTAAAACAAGGCAGAGCTCTACGTTCCCCTTCTTAGTTCGTCTGCTGTGGAGGCCATGTTGAGAAATGTGTAAAGATAGCGATTTTTCTATACATTTTCTTTAGCGTTCTCTTCAGACAGAGAGAGATTCATGAAAATACATTGATATCTGGATTCTCCTTTCCAACCAGAACATGAATCCTCAACACACTTTCAGATCTGTTCCTTGACTGTGCTGCAAACCTGAGTTACAGAAGTGGAATTCTGCCTTTACATCTTTAGGTCTCATAGGGACTAGAGTGATTAGTCCTGCCTCTGACGACGCAAGAATCTAAACCGCTGTCATAGACTGCATTTGGATGTCAATGCTGAGCTCGTATGGGATGGCTAAAGCAAGGCAGAGCTCTACTTTCCCCTTCTTAGTTGGTATGCTGTGGAGGCCATGTTGGGAAATGTGTCAAGATAGCGATTTTTCTGTACATTTTCTTTAGCATTCTCTTCAGACAGAGAGAGATTCATGAAAATCCATGGATATCTGGATTCTCCTTTCCAACCAGAACATGAATCCTCAACACACTTTCAGATCTGTTCTTTGACTGGGCTGCAAACGTGAGTTACAGAAGTGGAATTCTGCCTTTACATCTTTAGGTCTCATAGGAACTAGAGTGATGAGTCCTGAGTGTGATGACGCAAGAAACTAAAGCGGTGACCTAGACTGCATTTGGATGTCAATGCTGAGCTCGTATAGGATGGCTAAAACAAGGCAGAGCTCCACTTTCCACTTCTTAGTTCGTCTGCTGTGGAGGCCATGTTGGGAAATGTGTCAAGACAGCGATTTTTCTGTATATTTTCTTTAGCGTTCTCTTCAGACAGAGAGAGTTTCATGAAAATGCATGGATTTCTGGATTCTCCTTTCCAACCAGAACATGAATCATCATTTGTCATTCAGATCTGGTCTTTGGGCTGCAAACGTGAGTTATGGAAGTTGAATTCCGCCTTGACATTATTAGGTCTCATAGGAGTTACAGAGATGAGTCCTCCCTCTGATGATGCAAGACACGAAACCGGTGACCTAGAAGCATTTGGATGTAAATTCTGAGATCTCATAGGATTGCTAAAGCAACGCAGAGCTTTACTTTCCCCTTCTTTGTACGTTTGCTGTGGAGGCCATGTTGGGAAAAGTGTCAAGATAGCGATTTTTCTGTACATTTTCTTTAGCGTTCTCTTCAGAAAGAGAGAGATTCATGAAAATACAAGGATATCTGGATTCTCCTTTCCAACCAGAACATGAATCCTCAACACACTTTCAGATCTGTTCTTTGACTGGGCTGCAAACGTGAGTTACCGAAGTGGAATTCTGCCTTTACATCTTTAGGTCTCATAGGAACTAGAGTGATGAGTCCTGAGTGTGATGACGCAAGAAACTAAAGGGGTGACCTAGACTACATTTGGATGTCAATGCTGAGCTCGTATGGGATTGCTAAAACAAGGCAGTGCTCTACTTTCCACTTCTTAGTTCGTCTGCTGTGGAGGCCATGTTGGGAAATGTGTCAAGACAGCGATTTTTCTGTATATTTTCTTTAGCGTTCTCTTCAGACAGAGAGTTTCATGAAAATGCATGGATTTCTGGATTCTCCTTTCCAACCAGAACATGAATCATCATTTGTCATTCAGATCTGGTCTTTGGGCTGCAAACGTGAGTTATGAAAGTAGAATTCCGCCTTTACATTATTAGGTCTCATAGGAGTTACAATGATGAGTCCTCCCTCTGATGATGCAAGACACGAAACCGGTGACCTAGAAGCATTTGGATGTCAATGCTGAGGAGAGCTTTACTTTCCCCTTATTTGTTTGTTTGCTGTGGAGGCCATGTTGGGAAATGTGTCAACATAGCGATTTTTCTGTACATTTTCTTTAGCGTTCTCTTCAGACAGAGAGAGATTCATGAAAATACATGGATATCTGGATTCTCCTTTCCAACCAGAACATGAATCCTCAACACACTTTCAGATCTGTTCCTTGACTGTGCTGCAAACGTGAGTTACAGAAGTGGAATTCTGCCTTTACATCTTTAGGTCTCATAGGAACTAGAGTGATTAGTCCTGCCTCTGACGACGCAAGAATCTAAACCGCTGTCATAGACTGCATTTGGATGTCAATGCTGAGCTCGTATGGGATTGCTAAAACAAGGCAGAGCTCTACGTTCCCCTTCTTAGTTCGTCTGCTGTGGAGGCCATGTTGAGAAATGTGTAAAGATAGCGATTTTTCTGTACATTTTCTTTAGCGTTCTCTTCAGACAGAGCGAGATTCATGAAAATACATGGATATCTGGATTCTCCTTTCCAACCAGAACATGAATCCTCAACACACTTTCAGATCTGTTCCTTGACTGTGCTGCAAACGTGAGTTACAGAAGTGGAATTCTGCCTTTACATCTTTAGGTCTCATAGGAACTAGAGTGATTAGTCCTGCCTCTGACGACGCAAGAATCTAAACCGCTGTCATAGACTGCATTTGGATGTCAATGCTGAGCTCGTATGGGATTGCTAAAACAAGGCAGAGCTCTACGTTCCCCTTCTTAGTTCGTCTGCTGTGGAGGCCATGTTGGGAAATGTGTCAAGATAGCGATTTTTCTGTACATTTTCTTTAGCGTTCTCTTCAGACAGAGAGAGATTCATGAAAATGCATGGATATCTGGATTCTCCTTTCCATCTAGAACATGAATCCTCAACAAACTTTCAGATCTGTTCTTTGACTGGGCTGCAAATGTGAGTTATAGAAGTGGAATTCTACCTTTACATCATTAGGTCTCATAGGAGCTAGAGAGATGAGTCCTGCCTGTGACGACGCAGGAAACTAAAGCGGTGACCTAGACTGCATTTGGATGTCAATGCTGAGCTCGTATGGGATGGCTAAAGCAAAGCAGAGCTTTACTTTCCCCTTCTTTGTACGTTTGCTGTGGAGGCCATGTTGGGAAATGTGTCAAGATAGCGATTTTTCTGTACATTTTCTTTAGCGTTTTCTTCAGACAGAGAGAGTTTCATGAAAATGCATGGATATCTGGATTCTCCTTTCCATCTAGAACATGAATCCTCAACAAACTTTCAGATCTGGTCTTTGACTGGGCTGCAAACGTGAGTTATAGAAGTGGAATTCTGCCTTTACATCATTAGGTCTCATAGTAGCTAGAGAGATGAGTCCTGCCTGTGACGACGCAAGAAACTAAAGCGGTGACCTAGACTGCATTTGGATGTCAATGCTGAGCTCGTATGGGATGGCTAAAGCAAAGCAGAGCTTTACTTTCCCCTTCTTTGTACGTTTGCTGTGGAGGCCATGTTGGGAAATGTGTCAAGATAGCGATTTTTCTGTACATTTTCTTTAGCGTTTTCTTCAGACAGAGAGAGATTCATGAAAATACATGGATATCTGGATTCTCCTTTCCAACCAGAACATGAATCATCATTTGTCATTCAGATCTGGTCTTTGGGCTGCAAACGTGAGTTATGAAAGTAGAATTCCGCCTTTACATTATTAGGTCTCATAGGAGTTACAGAGATGAGTCCTCCCTCTGATGATGCAAGACACGAAACCGGTGACATAGAAGCATTTGGATGTCAATGCTGAGGAGAGCTTTACTTTCCCCTTATTTGTACGTTTGCTGTGGAGGCCATGTTGGGAAATGTGTCAAGATAGCGATTTTTCTGTACATTTTCTTTAGCGTTCTCTTCAGACAGAGAGAGATTCATGAAAATACATGGATATCTGGATTCTCCTTTCCAACCAGAACATGAATCCTCAACACACTTTGAGATCTGTTCCTTGACTGTGCTGCAAACGTGAGTTACAGAAGTGGAATTCTGCCTTTACATCTTTAGGTCTCATAGGAACTAGAGTGATTAGTCCTGCCTCTGACGACGCAAGAATCTAAACCGCTCTCATAGACTGCATTTGGATGTCAATGCTGAGCTCGTATGGGATTGCTAAAACAAGGCAGAGCTCTACGTTCCCCTTCTTAGTTCGTCTGCTGTGGAGGCCATGTTGAGAAATGTGTAAAGATAGCGATTTTTCTGTACATTTTCTTTAGCGTTCTCTTCAGACAGAGCGAGATTCATGAAAATACATGGATATCTGGATTCTCCTTTCCAACCAGAACATGAATCCTCAACACACTTTCAGATCTGTTCCTTGACTGTGCTGCAAACGTGAGTTACAGAAGTGGAATTCTGCCTTTACATCTTTAGGTCTCATAGGAACTAGAGTGATTAGTCCTGCCTCTGACGACGCAAGAATCTAAACCGCTGTCATAGACTGCATTTGGATGTCAATGCTGAGCTCGTATGGGATTGCTAAAACAAGGCAGAGCTCTACGTTCCCCTTCTTAGTTCGTCTGCTGTGGAGGCCATGTTGGGAAATGTGTCAAGATAGCGATTTTTCTGTACATTTTCTTTAGCGTTCTCTTCAGACAGAGAGAGATTCATGAAAATGCATGGATATCTGGATTCTCCTTTCCATCTAGAACATGAATCCTCAACAAACTTTCAGATCTGTTCTTTGACTGGGCTGCAAACGTGAGTTATAGAAGTGGAATTCTGCCTTTACATCATTAGGTCTCATAGGAGCTAGAGAGATGAGTCCTGCCTGTGACGACCCAGGAAACTAAAGCGGTGACCTATACTTCATTTGGATGCCAATGCTGAGCTCGTATGGGATGGCTAAAGCAAAGCAGAGCTTTACTTTCCCCTTCTTTGTACGTTTGCTGTGGAGGCCATGTTGGGAAATGTGTCAAGATAGCGATTTTTCTGTACATTTTCTTTAGCATTTTCTTCAGACAGAGAGAGTTTCATGAAAATGCATGGATATCTGGATTCTCCTTTCCATCTAGAACATGAATCCTCAACAAACTTTCAGATCTGTTCTTTGACTGGGCTGCAAACGTGAGTTATAGAAGTGGAATTCTGCCTTTACATCATTAGGTCTCATAGGAGCTAGAGAGATGAGTCCTGCCTGTGACGACCCAGGAAACTAAAGCGGTGACCTATACTTCATTTGGATGCCAATGCTGAGCTCGTATGGGATGGCTAAAGCAAAGCAGAGCTTTACTTTCCCCTTCTTTGTACGTTTGCTGTGGAGGCCATGTTGGGAAATGTGTCAAGATAGCGATTTTTCTGTACATTTTCTTTAGCATTTTCTTCAGACAGAGAGAGTTTCATGAAAATGCATGGATATCTGGATTCTCCTTTCCATCTAGAACATGAATCCTCAACAAACTTTCAGATCTGGTCTTTGACTGGGCTGCAAACGTGAGTTATAGAAGTGGAATTCTGCCTTTACATCATTAGGTCTCATAGTAGCTAGAGAGATGAGTACTGCCTGTGACGACGCAAGAAACTAAAGCGGTGACCTAGACTGCATTTGGATGTCAATGCTGAGCTCGTATGGGATGGCTAAAGCAAAGCAGAGCTTTACTTTCCCCTTCTTTGTACGTTTGCTGTGGAGGCCATGTTGGGAAATGTGTCAAGATAGCGATTTTTCTGTACATTTTCTTTAGCGTTTTCTTCAGACAGAGAGAGATTCATGAAAATACATGGATATCTGGATTCTCCTTTCCAACCAAAACATGAATCCTCAACACACTTTCAGATCTGTTCTTTGACTGGGCTACAAACGTGAGTTACAGAAGTGGAATTCTGCCTTTACATCTTTAGGTCTCATAGGAACTAGAGTGATGAGTCCTGAGTGTGATGACGCAAGAAACTAAAGCGGTTACCTAGACTGCATTTGGATGTCAATGCTGAGCTCGTATAGGATGGCTAAAACAAGGCAGAGCTCTACTTTCCACTTCTTAGTTCGTCTGCTGTGGAGGCCATGTTGGGAAATGTGTCAAGACAGCGATTTTTCTGTATATTTTCTTTAGCGTTCTCTTCAGACAGAGAGAGTTTCATGAAAATGCATGGATTTCTGGATTCTCCTTTCCAACCAGAACATGAATCATCATTTGTCATTCAGATCTGGTCTTTGGGCTGCAAACGTTAGTTATGAAAGTTGAATTCCGCCTTGACATTATTAGGTCTCATAGGAGTTACAGAGATGAGTCCTCCCTCTGATGATGCAAGACACGAAACCGGTGACCTAGAAGCATTTGGATGTCAATGCTGAGGAGAGCTTTACTTTCCCCTTATTTGTATGTTTGCTGTGGAGGCCATGTTGGGAAATGTGTCAACATAGCGATTTTTCTGTACATTTTCTTTAGCGTTCTCTTCAGACAGAGAGAGATTCATGAAAATACATGGATATCTGGATTCTCCTTTCCAACCAGAACATGAATCCTCAACACACTTTGAGATCTGTTCCTTGACTGTGCTGCAAACGTGAGTTACAGAAGTGGAATTCTGCCTTTACATCTTTAGGTCTCATAGGAACTAGAGTGATTAGTCCTGCCTCTGACGACGCAAGAATCTAAACCGCTCTCATAGACTGCATTTGGATGTCAATGCTGAGCTCGTATGGGATTGCTAAAACAAGGCAGAGCTCTACGTTCCCCTTCTTAGTTCGTCTGCTGTGGAGGCCATGTTGAGAAATGTGTAAAGATAGCGATTTTTCTGTACATTTTCTTTAGCGTTCTCTTCAGACAGAGCGAGATTCATGAAAATACATGGATATCTGGATTCTCCTTTCCAACCAGAACATGAATCCTCAACACACTTTCAGATCTGTTCCTTGACTGTGCTGCAAACGTGAGTTACAGAAGTGGAATTCTGCCTTTACATCTTTAGGTCTCATAGGAACTAGAGTGATTAGTCCTGCCTCTGACGACGCAAGAATCTAAACCGCTGTCATAGACTGCATTTGGATGTCAATGCTGAGCTCGTATGGGATTGCTAAAACAAGGCAGAGCTCTACGTTCCCCTTCTTAGTTCGTCTGCTGTGGAGGCCATGTTGGGAAATGTGTCAAGATAGCGATTTTTCTGTACATTTTCTTTAGCGTTCTCTTCAGACAGAGAGAGATTCATGAAAATGCATGGATATCTGGATTCTCCTTTCCATCTAGAACATGAATCCTCAACAAACTTTCAGATCTGTTCTTTGACTGGGCTGCAAACGTGAGTTATAGAAGTGGAATTCTGCCTTTACATCATTAGGTCTCATAGGAGCTAGAGAGATGAGTCCTGCCTGTGACGACCCAGGAAACTAAAGCGGTGACCTATACTTCATTTGGATGCCAATGCTGAGCTCGTATGGGATGGCTAAAGCAAAGCAGAGCTTTACTTTCCCCTTCTTTGTACGTTTGCTGTGGAGGCCATGTTGGGAAATGTGTCAAGATAGCGATTTTTCTGTACATTTTCTTTAGCATTTTCTTCAGACAGAGAGAGTTTCATGAAAATGCATGGATATCTGGATTCTCCTTTCCATCTAGAACATGAATCCTCAACAAACTTTCAGATCTGTTCTTTGACTGGGCTGCAAACGTGAGTTATAGAAGTGGAATTCTGCCTTTACATCATTAGGTCTCATAGGAGCTAGAGAGATGAGTCCTGCCTGTGACGACCCAGGAAACTAAAGCGGTGACCTATACTTCATTTGGATGCCAATGCTGAGCTCGTATGGGATGGCTAAAGCAAAGCAGAGCTTTACTTTCCCCTTCTTTGTACGTTTGCTGTGGAGGCCATGTTGGGAAATGTGTCAAGATAGCGATTTTTCTGTACATTTTCTTTAGCATTTTCTTCAGACAGAGAGAGTTTCATGAAAATGCATGGATATCTGGATTCTCCTTTCCATCTAGAACATGAATCCTCAACAAACTTTCAG